>NC_044036.1:38136523-39554023 GCF_901765095.1 Microcaecilia unicolor
TGCTCACTGCCACTGAAAATCTGCTATTAAAAGTATGCGGGGAAGGGGATGTTTTGAGATCATATGGCATGCAGGTGAGAGAGGGAGATACCAAATCACTTGGGACAAGGCGAAGTTCTTCTGCCCACCCATCTTGGGCCCAGGCCCACCCAAAATTGGGTGTCTGGCTACGCCCATGATTCATCAGCACTTTCAATGAGTACTAATGGATTTGATAAATTCATGCTGTTTCTTCTTCCTCAGTCACATTTATTCATATGACCAGTAAACGTCTTTTTAAAAATAGATGATCTTTCAACATTGTACCTGGCATTGACAGGTCACTAGTATTTAATTATTTGGATCCCATTTTGAAATTGGCAGTACATTGATTACACTCTGTCTTCAGAAACAGAGGCACATTTGAGTGATAGGTTATAGATTACCAGTAGCAATTCTACAAGTGTCATATTTGAGTTCCTTTCGAACTCTGTGGTGAATGCTAATAGATCCTAGAGATTTGCTACAATTCAGTCCTTCGGTTTGCTCTAGCACCTTTTCCAGATTCACACAAAATTTTGTCCATTGCTCTCAATTCACCTACAAAAGAATGATTCAGATGTATCTCCACAACATCCTCCACAGTCTACAATAAAGGCTGAAGCAAAACTCGATTTATTTTTCTGTTATGGCTTTATTCTCCATGAGCTTTCCATTCCCCACCTCCTACCTTCCATAACAGTTATCTAATGTCCCAATTGACTCCCTGGAAGGTTTCTTGTTTTTAAAGTATTTGAAACATTTTTTGTTAGCTCTCTCCTCAAATTCTCTTTTGGCCAGTTTCATTAATGTTTTACATCTAATTTGCTAGTGGTTTTGTCTTCCTAAAGTCCATTTTTGAAGGATATCTTGTTGACTTTGCTAGTCACTTTCACAGCACTGTTTAGCCATACTGGCGGGCCCTTATTCAATTTTCAACCTTTTTGAATTTGTGGAGTATGTTTTATCTGAGCTTCCAAGATGTTTCTAAATCATTTTCCAAGCCTCTTGCAGACTTAACCTTTGTAACTTCTACTTTGAGTTCCTTCTAACTGGTTTGATCATTTTATCATAGTCTTTTTTTGAGTTATATGTTACTGTAGTCATTTTGTTTTAGTATCTCTCTCAATGACTATGTCAGATTTGATTGTATTGTGATCACTGTTGGCCAACCAGGTCTACCACCATTAACTTTTGCACCAGTTGATCCACGAAGTAGTCATTTATGGTATCTAGAAATGTCACATTCCTGACATGCCTTAATGATATACTTGCCCAACTGATAATTGAAGTCTCCCATTATTGTTGTGTTTCCACATTTAGGAGGTCGTTTAGAAGCATCTAGACACATAAATAACAACATTCACACATCTAAATCACATACACATATAAGTAGTAATTTTAGAAACCTGCCGTTTAAATGTGTATACCTCCCAGGATGCAGAATTTAAAGGGGAGATTTGGTTTGGGTGTGCCTGAAACATAGATGTGCTTTCCATTTTATGCAGGTCTCTGGAGCAATTTTAGTGGTTGCAGTACATTTGTGGGTAGTGGGTTTGGGGGGGGGCTCAGCTCCCAAAGTAAGGGAGCTATGCATGTGGGAGCTTTTCTAAAGTCCACCGCAGTGACCCCTAGGGTGGCTGGTTGGGGTCCTTGCATGTCAGGGGGGCCAGTGCACTAAAAATGCTGGTTCCTCCCATAGCCAAATGCCTTGAATTTGGCCGGGGTTTGAGATGGCCAACATAACTTTCCATTATCGCTGAAAAACAAACCGGCCATCTCAAACCCGGTGAACTCCACGGCATCTGGCCGGGCTAAACCATATTATTGACAAAAAGATGGCCGGCCATCTTTTCGACAATACGGTTCCGGCTAGCTGAAGCACCGCCGCCAACATAGATTGCCGGCGATCTATTTGGCCGGCGATGTTCGATTATGCCCCTCAATCCCCTACAACTATCATGCCCCTAAAAGTACCCCCTGCAATTTTGCCATCACTACCCTAACTGCCCACACCCAATCTGCCCTATCCCTGCAATACCCTCTCCAAACTCCTCTATGTTCCAAAACTACCCCTCAATTACCCCACCCCCAAATTTTACCACTTTCCAAAACTATGCCCCACAACTGCCCACCACTATATGCTGCCCCAACCCCAAAACTAGCTCTTACAACTGTCCTACCACTTCACACTGTCCCATCACCCAAAATGACCCCCTCTGCAACTGTCCTACACCCCCTATCTTCCTCCAAACCTCAAAACTATCTCCCACCCAGCTCTTTGCCCATAGCCCTACTATGTGACCCAATCCCCAAACTACACCCTATAACTACTTCACCACCCCACAACCTACTCCAACATCCAAAACTATCCCCTGTAACTGTCCCACCACCCCACAAACTACCCCATTCCCCAAAACTACACCCCACAAATCTACTATTTGCCCCAACTCCTAAAGCTACCCACAACTGCCCCCAAACCCCATTAAGTGCTCTCAACCCACCTCACTATCTGCCCCCCAACCTCCAAACTGCACCACTGCAATTCTACCAACCCCCAGACTGCCCCAACCTCAATACCTGCAACTATCCTACACCCCATTAACGATTCCCAACCCCCAAAACTAGTCCTCTGCTATTGCTGCACCACACCTCACAATCTATCCCAGCCCCTAAAACTACACCCCTGCAACTGCCCCAAACCCTAAACAATCCTTATTCTAAAACTAACCCCCAACAACTGTCCCACCACACCACAAGTTTTTCAAGTTCCATGAAATTGCTGATCGCCGTTAGTGATCTGTAACTTGTTATTAAAATCGTCTGTAGTACCTAAAGATTGAAGGGTGGCCAATGTAATATCAATTTTTTTAAAAGGGTATAAGAGAAATGTTCTGTTGTGGATTAGGAACTGGTTAATGGATAGAAACCAGTTCCTAATCCACAACTGGCTATTTTACTCAGTGGAGGAGGTGACTATGGTGCCACAGGGATCTGTACTGGGACTGGTGCTATTTAATGTATTTATAAATGCTGGAAATTAGAACGACAAGAGGGGTGATTAAATTTGCAGATAACACAAAACTATTCAAGCACACAGACTGTGAAAAATTGCAGGAAGACCTTAGGAAATTGGAAGACTGGGCATCCAAATGCAGATGAAATTTAATGTGGATAAATTCAAAGTGATGCACATTGGGGAGAATAATCTGAATCATAGTTACTTGAGGTGAGGGTTCACCGGGTTCACCTTAGGAGTCAGTACCCGAGAAAAAGACTTAGATGTCATTGTGGACAATATGCTGAAATCTGCACAATGAGCAGTGGTGGCCAAAATACCAGGATGCTGCGAATTATTAGTACATGGATGGAAAATAAGACAACCTCACCTTGAGTATTGCCTTGCAATTCTGGATGCCGTATCTCAAAAAAATACACCGGAATTAGAAAAGATTCAGAGAAGAGTGATCAAAATGATAAAGGGGATGGAACTCTTCTCATATGAGGACGGCTAAGGAGGTTAGGACTCTTCAGCTTTGAAAAGAGATGGCTGAGGGGGAGGATATGATAGATGTCTACAAAATCCTGAGTGGTGTAGAACGAGACGTGATTTGATTTTTCACTCTTTCAAAAAGTACAAAGACTAGGGGGACACTCAATGAAGTTACATGGAAATACTTCTAAAACAAATATGAGGACATTTTTTTTCACTCAACAATAGTTAAGCTCTGGAACTCATTGCTAGATGATGTGGTAACAGTGGTTAGCATATCTGGGTTTAAAAAAAAAGGTTTTTACAAGATCCTGGAGGAAAAGTCCATAGTCTTTTCTTTAGATAGACATGAGGAAGCCAATGCTTGCCCTGGTATTGGTAACCTGGAACGTTGCTACTATTTGGGATTCTGCCAGATACTTGTGACCTGGATTGGGCAGGATACTGGGCTAGATGAACTATCAATCTAACTCAGTATGACTACTCTTATGTACTTATGTCCCGAAAACTACACCCCTGCAATTAGCCTACCACCCACAACATATCCTAATGCACAAACTACCCCAATTTTGCATTCACCTCACTATCTGCCCCAACCCTCAAACTTACCCCTGCAATTGTCTCCAACCTCAAACTGCCTCTACCCCTCAAAACAACATCCAAAATTGCTTTACTATTCTCAAACTGCCCCCACCTGTTTTATCACCCCCACTAACTGCTGCCTATCCCCTAGAACAAGATCCCTTGTAATTGCCCCACAAACCACAACTGCCCCACCACCCCTCAAAACTACCCCCAGAACTATCCCTACTCACTGACAACTTCCTCCCCAGATCTACCCAATAGTTGGGAAGTAGGTCCGGTGCCAGGCACACTTCTACAGTCTCTGCCCCAAAATTGATAAGGAGGGACAGAGATTAAGTATGCCAGTGTTTCATCATGAAAAAGTGGAACCTGTACAGATTCAACTTTGGCCACCTTGTTCGGCAGACTGGATGGACCATGCAGGTTTTTATCTGCCGACATTTACTATGTTACTTCCCACCTCAAACTAGCCCCACATAAACACACACACACACACACAAACAGATAAATATACAAATTAAGATATATACATACATACAGACAAGACACCGACATGCAGGCAGTACAGATACAAACATGGGCATGTGGGCATGCGCACCCACACACCAGATTGGTTGCAAAGAATTCTATGATGTGTTTGAATGTTTTTCTCATTGGTTTGTGTCTGTTTTTCAAATGGTGGTTCCGGATTCGTGAGCCATCAAATATACTTGTTTTTCTTGTGGTCTAAAAGCTGTTTTACAAAATGCTTCACATTCGTGCAGGTTATCACTTTTAATATATAAATAAAATACACTGTAATTGTGAACACCTTCGTGGACATCCCTTTTCCTGCCAAGATGACCTGTGTAAAAATTGGGCTTGATATGTTATAAGCTCCATAGTGTACACTTTCCCTAACAATAGCAACCAAAAACTCATTGAAGGACTGGAGAGTGATCACCCCTTGCTGCAACCACTATATAAATTTATTTAGATTTTGCTCATACCTTTTTCAGTGGTAGCTCATGGTGAGTTACATTCAGGTACACTGGATATTTCTCTGTTCCAGGAGGGCTCACAATCTAAGTTTGTTCTGAGGCAATGGAGGGTTAAGTGACTTGCCCAAGATCACAAGCAGCAGCAGTGGGATTTGAACTGGCCACCCTGGATGCAGACTCTGGATTGCAAGACCAGTGCTCTAACCACTAGGTCACTCCTCCAGTAGCAACATTCCATGTAGAATCTCCAATAGTAGCAACATTCCATGTTGCACTGCACTAACCACTGGGCTGGGCTACTCCTCCACTAGCAACATTCCATGTAGAAGCCTGCCCTTGCCGCGCAGGCTTCTGTTTCTGTGAGTCTGACGTCCTGCACTTATGTGCAGGACGTCAGACTCACAGAAACAGAAGCCTGCGCAGCTGTGTTGCTGATCTGCAAGGGCAGGCTTCTACATGGAATGTTGCTAGTGGAATAGCAACATTAACATTCCATGTATAATCTCAAATAGCAACATTCCATCTAGAATCTTCAACATTCCATTTATTTTATTTAGATTTCTCACACCTTTTTCAGTAGTAGCTCAAGGTGAGTTACATTCAGGTACACTGGATATTTCTCTGTCCCAGGAGGGCTCACAATCTAAGTTTGTACCTGAGGAAATGGAGGGTTAAGTGACTTGCCCAAGATCACAAGGAGCAGCAGTGGGATTTGAACTGGCCACCTCTGGATTGCAAGACTGGTGCTCTAATCACTAGGCCACACCTCCACTATCTAAGTCTTTCTCCTGTGGTGGGCAATCCCCTTAATGGATGGTCAGCTGAGCAGAATTGCTATAGGGTCTTGGGCACCACCTAAACTTCCAGAAATGACTAAAAACAAACCTGTTCAGAAAGGCATATCCAACGGACCCAACATAAAAGCCTGAACACATACAACACAACGAACCAAAGATCTGAATGGACACACCCTACTTCTCTCGTACTCCCTAAATACCCCATCATACCTACCTTACATGAACCTTATTCCACCACAATAACACCTTGTATTTGTTCATACCGGAAATGGCGAACGCCACTACGGTAAAATGTAAGCCACATTGAGCCTGCAAATAGGTGGGAAAATGTGGGATACAAATGTAACAAATAAATAAATAAATAAATAAAATAAGCTGAGTCCTCCAACTGCATTGCCACCAGTGGAGGGCGGTGTTTCAATATTATGTTTGAATAGCTAGAGACAGGCAGGTTCCCTGGAACCCTGCAGAGCTTGTCTGTCCCTCACTATTGAAAATGTTATAGTGAAACAGCGCCACCCACTGGCAGGACTGCAGGTGGACGACCCCCGCTCAGCTTAGAGAGAACAGTGGTCTTGGGCTGATTAAATCCCCAATATGTAGTATGTGCATGAAATAATTTTAGTCAGTATATCGGAGTAGTCTGACATATCCATCAATACGAAAAAATGAGCTCCTATCCCCGCAGTCACACCAACATTTCTCATGAGGAAGAAGGCCCCTCATGACTAATCCATCTGGTGCACATTATATTTATGTTTATTAAAACTTGATATACTGCTAAGCTTTGACAGGTCATAGCGGTTTACATAACAATATACCATAAAAAGAAAAATAAACTCCATTTTTAGACAGGACAGACCTAATTATGCACATCAAGAAGCAATGATTAGAACAACTTGTAGCACTTTTTATGTGGCGTACTACATAAAAAAATGCCTTGCTTAATCTTAAAAACGTTTTGGGACCATCTGCTGCTGAGAAGCTGGTGGATGTTTGAATCAGCACAAGATCATCAATCCACAAGTGCCGGATTCTGGTCAGATCACCCAAGTTCCTCGATCAGCATTCAGTTGGACCTCCACTGTGGGGACCAGAAGCAGGTTCTTTCTCTCTCCATGTATGGCTACGTATTCTAAATAAGCTAAAAGTTCTTCTTACACTTGTAGCATAAGAAGAGTCTAAATATTCCTAGCAATTGAGTTTAAAGGCCATTTGCAAGAAATTAATGGCCAGTATTCCCACTGATTAGATTGCTCTGGATTGAAATACACTGAACATTCTACTAATCATATAATTACTGAAATTAAAAACGAGCCCAGGTTTTTAGATGAACCCAAGGGGATTAACACTTGGCGTTTCAGCCAATCAGATTGCCTTGAATCTAAATGCCTTTCCCACTTTGCTCATACATTAATATGCAGCTTAGAGATCAATATTTAAAAAAAAAAAGGAATGTTTCAAATGCTCCACAATAATGATTCTGTTTATTTCAGAGGTCACTACCATTCACATAATGGCCTTTTACTGAGAGCAAAATCTGTACAGACCTGATCAGAAGGTAGGATTCCTCTCCCCTGAGTTTTGAAATAATCTATTAAAGGTATGTTGCTCTCAGCTGATAATTTTAGTAACCCCTGTGCAAAGATGTGGCTGGGAGCAAAGCCAGTTTGCAAGTACAAAATTAGCTTTTTACCTTCTGTGTAATTGCTTTAGACAGTGCTGCAAATAGTCCCCATGTGCTTACATTTTCTGTGTATTTACCTGACAGAAAGCAGATTCGTGGAACGTGGTTCTTCTAGAAAGGTAATATTCCCCATCCATCCCCTTCCTCAAAAATTCCTACCTGCTCTTGTGTACGTGTGTGTAAAATAACCATCTATGGGCCCCCTTTACCAAGCTGTGGCAAAAGGGGGCCGGCACTGCCTCAGGGATTTTTTTCAGTTGTTTATCCAGAAAGTCGAACTAAACAGCTACAAAAAGTTATGTCCGATGGTCTTTAAAAGGACCAGGAAAGCAATCAAATAACTTTTCAGCAATCTCTAAAAAGGTCAGTTATGCAAATATAGTATTGGGCACGGTATGGGGGAAAGAATAAAGTGTTTTGCTAAGCTGAGAAAGTTCCTAGCTTGCCCTGGAAGATATTAACTAGATCTTGGAAGAAGCCGACTCACTCAGGACGGCATGATTTGAGATACTGGCAAAATCTAGAAGTTAGAATGTCCCAATAGAAAGGTTATGATAAAAGATAACATAGGCCGAGAGAACCTAAATAAAGATGGTTTATGGTTTATTAGTTCATAATATACCACATTTGGACAGATGTATCAAAATGATTTACATAGTAACATAGATGATGGCAGAAAAAGACCTGCATGGTCCATCCAGTCTGCCCAACAAGACAAACTCATATGTGCTACTTTTTGTGTATACCCTACTTTGATTTGTACCTGTCCTCTTCAGGGCACAGACCTATAAGTCTGCCCAGCACTATCCCCGCCTCCCAACCACCAGCCCCGCCTCCCCCACCAGCTCTTGCACAGACCGTATAAGTCTGCCCAGCACTATCCCCACCTCCCAACCACCAGCCCCGCTTCCCAACCACCGGCTCTGGCACAGACCGTACAAGTCTGTCCAGCACTATCCCGCCTCCCAACCACCAGTCCCGCTTCCCACCACCGGCTCTGGCACAGACTGTATAAGTCTGCCCACACTATCCCCGCCTTCCAACCACCAGCCCCTCCTCCCACCACCGGCTCTGGCACAGACCGTATAAGTCTGCCCAGCACTATCCCACCTCCCAACCCACCCCGCCCCACCACCAGCTCTGCACAGACCGTATAAGTCTGCCAGCTATATCCCCGCTTTCCAACCACCAGTCCCGCTTCCCACCACCGGCTCTGGCACAGACCGTATAAGTCTGTCCAGCACTATCCCCGCCTCCCAACCACCAGTCCCGCTTCCCACCACCGGCTCTGGCACAGACCGTATAAGTCTGCCCAGCACTATCCCCACCTCCCAACCACCAGCCCCTCTCCAACCACCGGCTCTGGCACAGACCGTACAAGTCTGTCCAGCACTATCCCCGCCTCCCAACCACCAGTCCCGCTTCCCACCACCAGCTCTTGCACAGACCGTATAAGTCTGCCCAGCACTATCCCCGCTTTCCAACCACCAGTCCCGCTTCCCACCACCGGCTCTGGCACAGACCGTATAAGTCTGCCCAGCACTATCCCCACCTCCCACCACCACCAGTCCCGCCTCCCACCACCAGCTCTTGCACAGACCGTATAAGTCTGCCCAGCACTATCCCCGCTTTCCAACCACCATCCCGTCCGCTTCCCACCACCGGCTCTGGCACAGACCGTATAGTCTGCCCAGCACTATCCCCACCTCCCAACCACCAGTCCCGCCTCCCACCACCGGCTCTGGCACAGACCGTACAAGTCTGTCCAGCACTATCCCCGCCTCCCAACCACCAGTCCCGCTCCCACCACCAGCTCTGGCACAGACCGTATAAGTCTGCCCGCACTATCCCCGCCTCCCAACCACCAGTCCCGCTTCCCAACCACCGGCTCTGGCACAGACCGTACAAGTCTGTCCAGCACTATCCCCGCCTCCCAACCACCAGTCCCGCTTCCCACCACCGGCTCTGGCACAGACCGTATAAGTCTGCCCAGCACTATCCCCACCTCCCAACCACCAGCCCCGCTTCCCAACCACCGGCTCTGGCACAGACCGTACAAGTCTGTCCAGCACTATCCCCGCCTCCCAACCACCAGTCCCGCTTCCCACCACCGGCTCTGGCACACCGTATAAGTCTGCCCAGCACTATCCCCACCTCCCAACCACCAGTCCCGCCTCCCACCACCGGCTCTGGCACAGACCGTACAAGTCTGTCCAGCACTATCCCCGCCTCCCAACCACCAGTCCCGCCTCCCACCACCGGCTCTGGCACAGACCGTACAAGTCTGTCCAGCACTATCCCCGCCTCCCAACCACCAGTCCCGCTTCCCACCACCGGCTCTGGCACAGACCGTAAAGTCTGCCCAGCACTATCCCCACTTCCCAACCACCAGCCCCGCTTCCCAACCACCGGCTCTGGCACAGACCGTACAAGTCTGTCCAGCACTATCCCCGCCTCCCAACCACCAGTCCCGCTTCCCACCACCGGCTCTGGCACAGACCGTATAAGTCTGCCCAGCACTATCCCCACCTCCCAACCACCAGCCCCGCTTCCCAACCACCGGCTCTGGCACAGACCATACAAGTCTGTCCAGCACTATCCCCGCCTCCCAACCACCAGTCCCGCCTCCACCACGGCTCTGGCACAGACCGTATAAGTCTGCCCAGCACTATCCTCGCCTCCCACCACCCATATCGGCTAAACTCCTTAGGATCCATTCCTTCTGAATAGGATTCCTTTATGTTTATCCCTTTATGTTGTTTGTTAGGGAGAAGCACTAAAGAGTGACAGGTTTTGAATAGTAGAATTGAGCACAGGGTTGAGACTCACTACAATACTATTGGGTGACGACACCTTGGAATGAGCAATTCCTGACATAGGCACCACTGCTGAAACACAGCTGTAAGCACATAAGCACCGCCACGCTGGGAAAAAGACCAAAGGTGCATCAATCCCAGCTCTCTGTCTCAGACAGCAGCCAAACCAGGCCCCAAGAACCTGGCAAAACCCTCAAATTTTAATAACGATCAATGGACTTTTCCTTCAGGAATATATCCAGACCCCCTTTAAACTCAGTAAGGCCAGCTGCCGTCACTACCTTCTCTGGCAATGAGTTCCAGAGTCTACTACAGCGCTGAGTAAAGAAAAACTTTCTCCGATTTGTTTTAAACCTACCACATTCTAATTTCATCTTGTGTCCCCTGGTTCTATTATTGCTAGAAAGTGTAAACAAATGCTTCACATCTGTCCACTCTATCCCACTGTTGTCGACAATCATGTGTAATTGAGTGGCCAACCCCCTCCCTCATCCCAGACATGCTCTAGTGACTGTCACCCCTCTGGAGTATTCACCCCACTTAAACTTAGCTGCTTTTCTTCTCCATCCTGATCACTGCCAGACATGTTCAGTTCAAGTTTATTTTGATATACTGTAAATAAAGGCAATACAAAGCCATGCAAACAGACATTCAACTATGTAGCAAAGTCAGCAAACCACAGCAGCCCTAATACCCAGGACTCAAACTCGCAACATCCTGCCAATGAAAAGACAGCACCATTGATACCCGGCTTCAAAGATAGTATTTGGAAGCCCAGTCCAGACGCATTCCACGTATTTGCAAAGGTGGAAAGAGGAGAAGAACGTCAGCCTGTATGGTTAAAAGGTGAAGTACGAGAGGCCATTACAGCCAAAAGAGTGTCCTTCAAGAATAGAAAAAGGGACCCAAATGAAGAAAATAAGAAGCCACATAAGCACTGGCAAGTCAGATGCAAAGCATTAATAAAGAAGGCTAAAAGAGAATATGCAAGAGAAACTTGCCACAGAGGCTAAAACTCACAGTACAACTTTTCAGGTACATCAGAAGCAGAAAGCCTGTGAGGGAATCTGTGGGACTGTTAGATCATGAAGGAGCACAGGGGGCGCTCAGGGAGGACAAGGCCATGGAACTCATTGCCAGAGGATGAGGTAACAGCGGTTATTTATTATTTGGATTTTTGCTCACACCTTTCAGTAGGTAGTGCATCTGGGTGTAAAAATGGTTTAGACAAGTTCCTGGAGGAAAAGTCCATAATCTGCTATTGAAATAGACATGGGAAGCCACTGCTTGCCCTGGGATTGGTTTCATGGAATGTTGCTACTATTTGGGTTTCTGTCAGGTTCTTGTGACCTGGATTGGCCACTGTTGGAAACAGGATACTGCGCTAGAATGGACCATTGGTGTGACCCAATATGGCTATTCTTATGTTCTTATGGTTCTTTGGCATTCATAATTTGGACATTTCAGTTTGTAAAATGGATGTTCATTTTGGATGTTCTTACGTATTTAGGAAGATACAGGAGTTGGAAATGAGGGCAGCTAGTCCAACGTCTGGTCCAACTAATCAAGTTTATTCTTTAAAACTGTAAATAAACACTTTTTATTTACAGTTTTAAAGAATAACTTGATTGGTGAACCAGATGTTGGACTAGCTGCCCTTCGTTTCCCACTCCTGTATCTTAGTTTGGCTTTCTCGTGGGACTCTTTTGTGTTCAGCTACCCTCCGGTTCCTTACGTATTTTAGAACAGGAAACCCTGACGTATTTCCTATTTGAAAATGGCTGTGAGATGGTCCTCTTTTGGACATTATAAGCATGACGTCCAATAGTTGGAAAACAAATTATCCTGACGGAGTGGCTGTCACCTAGGGCCCCCACATTGCAACAGTGGCGAACGAGAATGTTGTACATGATGCGGATAGAGAGAGTGGGGATCTCTGACTTTCAGACCCCTTAGGGGAAAAGTTTCAACAGCAAGGGACACCTTTCTGGAATACTTTAACTCCATCAGCATGGAGTCACTTGCTAAATATATAGGTTTGTAATGTTAAATAATTGATAGGGATGGGAGGGGGGAAGTTGGGATTCGAGGAGTGGGATGGTGAAGAGATAAGGGAAGTGGGGGGGACGGAGGGCACTAGGGGTAGTAAGGGGAAGGGAGCAGGGGGATGGGGAGAAATGGGGGGGGGGGGGAATTGTTGCCTGTTCCTAAAAGGTGTAATGTTTGCTGTAATATGTTTTTTCAACAAGTATAAAAACCGATTTACACATAATTAAGGGGAGAGATGGGTAAGGGGAGGGAGAGAAGGGGGGGGGGGGATAAAATGAAAAATTTTGTATGATGATTTGAGTTATAGCACTGATAGTTTGTACTAGTTGATCCCTTGTATACTTTGTACAAGCTCTGTTACTATTAATAAAAAAGATTTAAACATAAGCAGGGACGTCCATATTCAGACTTGGACGTCCTTTCAAAAATGCCTCTCCATCTGATTTCCATCCTCCCCTCTCACTTCCTCACAAGGAGAGACTCTATGCTTGTCCCATATATTTCAAAATTATGTTATCACCCCCCCCCCCCCACACACACACACACACACACACTTTCTCTCACACAACCACCTCCAAGTGGAGGTTGACCCATCTGAGCCACCAAATCCCCTTCTATAATCCCCTTTCCCCTCTTTTCTGTTGACATTGTATTTCCCTCTACCTAGCTTACAGTCTTTCTCTGCTCCTACTGTATTCCCCTGAATTAGATTGTACGTCGCTCATGACATTTACTTGATGAGCGGGATAGAAAGGCTTAAATAAACTTGAAATAAACTTGAAACTATAGGAGTATGTAACAATGACGCGTCTCAAAACACAGCTGAAAAGAATGCGGAATTTAAACAGGGCCAGTTGTTTCATGTCCAGTGGGTTTTCTGACACATTCAGACGAAGAGAGTACTTAGGATATTTGTAGATCTTTCTACACCTCATGACCTACCAATCAAATCTATTTATTTAAAATAATTATATCACACACTTTCTGTAACAACCAGATCCAGAGCTGCCAACTACTCCAGTTCCAGGAAGGACATTTTGTAGGTAATGTGACAAAAAAAAACGGGTGTGGTATTGCACATGCAGTATAGCAAAACAACAGTAATCCACAAAAGAGGAAACTTTTAATGTAACAATATAAAGAAACAAATTTCTATAAAAAGAAGGGGACGGAAAAGCCTCAAAGTAGCTCAAAACAAACAGTTTTTAAAGAGCTAAGGCAGTCAAAAAGACCTTACTTCATCATCGGCAAAAACCTACCCACATAAAGAGTGACTAGATTCGAAATGCAAAATGCTCAATACACAAAGTAATGACTTATCTTAAGATGAATATGTAGCACTCAAAACGCATCTGGTGGAAATCTTAAGATGCAGAAATGTTTCCTGGGCCAACGTTGGCCAATGTTTCGTGAAAACTGCTTCAGGGTCCCCGAAGGCATAAGGTTCCGCTGCTTATTCAAATAGATGTTCAGGACCTCTTGAATAAGCAGTGGAAGCCTATGCCTTCTGGGACCCTGAAGCAGTTTTCACGAAACGTTGGCCAACGTTGCCCAGGAAACATTTCTGCATCTTAAGATTCCACCAGATGCGTTTTGAGTGCTACATATTCATCTTAAGATAAGTCATTACTTTGTGTATTTTCCATTTTGTAGATAATTTCATAAAGTTAATTTCACATGTGACCACATACCAGCATAAATGTTCTCTAATTAAAAATAATGACCAGCGCAAAAGTGTGTGTCAATGACATGATGGCACGTACTTTGCCAGTAGGTGTATATAGGGGTGAGTGTGGTCGGAGTTCACAAGTACAACTTATAGATTATAAAATATGCTAATTTATGTGAGTACTTAAAAATTATTGACATGGATATTTACAACTGCTCTGGGACAGATGTAAATATCCATGTATGCAAGGTAGATGTGATTTCTGCCACTTAATACTAGTATTTTGTAACGGCAGGTGAGTGCCCACTTGCCCTTCTTAAACAGGCACCCTGTTATAAAATCACCTTTCACAAGCCATTTCAAGATTTCTGACAATCCTATCCTGATGAATTGTGAGACAGGCAGCACTGATTCCAAAGAATGGAAACAGATGCTACAAATACCTCACTGCATTAGCTACATGAGTTGAAAACCAAGACGGCCTAAGTTCGCTTTTATTTCCCAGTGCAATTGGGTCTTGGGGAACTAAAAATGACCAGTTCTCAACTGTTTTGTTTCTTTTTTTTTTTTTTTTTTTTGGGGGGGGGGGGGTCATATTTTTAAAAGTGTGTGTGATGATGCTGAATAAAAAAACATGTCATGAAAACCCCACTGAAGGGCATGGGACTAGCACAAAAATGATCAGTTTCCCTCCACATATATGACAGGTGGCCATCCTGCTAGAAGCTTGCAGATTTACACTCAGCATGTAGAGTGGAAAATACAGAACTCCTTGCGTTTCAGTGTCCCCTGCTGGTAAAGATCAGAACGATCTTCTGTGACCACCAATGATAATTCATGCAACGTAGGGCCCTGCTGCTTCTGCCCCGGTGACCACAAGGGAAGGAGGAGACTTGCCTGATAACATGCATCATAGATCACCAATAATTAAACTCAACGCCACTCCAAGTTTAAGTAAGACTCATCGTAAATTAATGCTTAAAAGCAGCTGCCAGTTCAGGGCACATTTGAGGGTTTTTGTGCCAAAAGTAATTTTCTGGTATCTCAGTTCATGGGAGAGAAATTTCCATAATGTACTCTCTGATGTGGCATCTGGCTGAAACTAAGAAAAAATAACCAAACTTATTTACAAGAAGATTTATATTGTCAACATCCGGTCCAACAACATGCCCTCGCCTTTGAACGGATCAGAAGCAGAACCCAAAGACAAAATTGTTATTCTTATGACAAATGTGTGTGTGATTCCAGCCAAACTGAAGATTTAAATTGAGAAGAATCCTACACTAACTCCTCTGCTTATTCATCCCTCATTTCCTAGGTACTGCTGATTTATTTTCTGTTTAATGGTCCTGACTTATTTATATTTGAACAGCTGGTGCTTAAGGCCACAAGCCAGCTGGCTAAAGGAGCTACGTTTGTGACATCACAGGCACTGCCTGATGTGCAGGTACAATGAAATAAGTCCAGAAGAGGAAGGAGAGGCAAATGATGTCGGCCATCTGGGCAGGCGCAGTGCTTCAGGACTGTTCTTTGACTCTGTGGAGACCTGGATGAAGTTGTAGGGGTGCGTTTGGAAACAAATTGTTGCCTTTGCTTTGTTTGCATTTTGTTATTCATTTGTGTCTTTTCATGCCTTCAGCAGTTCATTTGTTTTGTTCATTTTGTTACCGGTACACACAATCTTTTTACAATGCACGCTATTTTTGAGAATATTTTCCTAAGATATTTTAACCCAGAAAACAGAGAAATGATATGTTATTTGTTTCAGACTTTTTGGATGAGAAATGACACCATGTATATCATGGTTGCTTTCATCACATTTTAAAATGACAGCACATACATATTAAACCATCCATTTGAGATCTTGCACTTCAGGCTGTCCTGGGGGTAGGAGTTTCCTACCCACAGGAGTAATGGAGCATTAGAATCCCCACCCCCACCCCGTGACAGCCACAGGCTGAGATAAGGACATCTTTAGAGGTTTAGAGACAGTTCACATCACTCTTGCTTTATTAGGCACAGCTAGTGTTTTTTTGGATTCATTTAGTCTAGTGCTGAACAAATGCACTAAAGATATGACATAACAGGAAAATTTAAGTCTCCATATATTTATCTTGCTCAAGCATGCACAACATGAGAGGAAAAGCAGCAGCAGGGCAGGTAATGTGGTGGAGAACAGCACTGGAGGACGGGTTCTGCTAGTGGGGCTTGGGGACCCCCGACAGCCAAGGTATGTGGAGTTGCAGCAGGGAGGTGGGGCAAAATGTGCCCCCCCACACACACTTTCAGCTCTGATCCCCCCTTCCCCCCCAATTTTTGTGGTCTGGCTATGCGGCAGTCCGTGGAGGGGGTGGCAGCGGCAGTCCTGGGGGGGGGATCAGCAATGGTGGTCCTGCCATGGGCCTGGCTGAGTCTCTTGGCGGCCCTGGGTGATCCCCCATTGACATGGCATAAGCGACGGCACCAAAATGTAGGTATGCCAATGCCAACTTACACTTGTATTCTATAACAGCATCTTAGTGCCCGGATGCCATTATAAAATTAGCACTCAGCATGTGGCATTGAGGCGTCTACATTTGTGGCACCTGGTTATAAAACTGTCCCCTATGGGGATAATTCTGTAAAGAAGACACCAACATTTAGGCCCCAAGAAAGGGCAAAACCCCTAAGAGAAAAGCTCCACTGGCTTCCACTCAAAGAACGTATTGCGTTCAAGGTATGCACTCTCATTCATAAAATCATTCACGGAGACGCCCCAGCCTACATGTTAGACCTAGTAGATCTGCCCCCCAGGAACGCTAAAAGATCATCCCGCACATTCTTGAATCTTCACTTCCCCAGCTGTAAAGGTCTAAAATACAGACTAACGCATGCGTCAAGTTTTGCCTACCTGAGCACGCAGCAATGGAATGCATTGCCGCTTAACCTAAAAACTATTCGCGAACTAACCAACTTTCGTAAATCTCTGAAGACCTACCTCTTCAACAAGGCATACCACATGATCAATAACTGTAAATGTAACATTTCTCCACTTTACCTATACTTGGAATTGTTTTCCTCTCATATCTGTTTGCTTAATCTTACTATGTCAGACGTTCTCTATGTAATACCAACTGTTATCTAATCTGGTATGGCGAATGCCATAACGATACACTGTAAGCCACATTGAGCCTGCAAATAGGTGGGAAAATGTGGGATACAAATGCAACAAATAAATAATAATAGTATAAATGATCTAAAGTAAAAGTAAAGTAAGTAAATACTGGCCTATACGTGTGGAAATAATAGAATGTGTAAGTGTCAAGATTCCAGCTATGTGCTATTCTCTACGTGTCATGGCGTGTAGTTTGAAGGAGGGGCACATGGTGGAGTCTGGGCAGATATAATTTACATGCATTTTATACAAAACTTTGGTGTGAGCACTTACTCCAGCTCTATGACTGGCATAAGTTATGTTTGTAACATGATTTTATGTTATTTAAATTTATATTTAGGGGGGGTTCTGTTTGTGTTACGGTTTTATGTTACTTCAATTTTTCTTTTTGTACACCTCTTTAACTTTGGTATTAAGTGGTATATCATCAAGTTAATAAATCCAATCCAATTCAATCCAGACATCTAAGGTATACACATACCAGTCAATATTCAGCCAGTGGCGGTCACTGTATTTAAACACTGACAATTGTTGGCTGAGTTAGACCCACATATTGAATGCCGGGCCTTGCCTGGGCACTGGGATTGAAAATCCAGGCTGATCATACTGCTTCCGGCCACTTGCAATTATGTGGGTCCTGGCTGATATTCATGTTGGCTAGAACCTGCGTAAATGCCTCTCTCAGTTTTTCTCTCCCATCTGCTCGCTGGTTCCTACCACCCTCCCAAACCCCCTCCCCCAGCCAATTCCGACCCCTCTCCCGAACCCTCAACCCAAGATTGACTACCCCCTCCCCGAGATCAGCCCCTACTTTCATCCCTGGTAGTCCAGTGGGGGTATCCATGGCAGAAGCAATCCCCACTTGCTCCCTCGAGCCTCCATGTGTTAAAATGGCTGCGGCAAGCTCTAGCGGTAGTCTCACAGTTCTACAACTAGAGGTCAACCTTCCATATCCTGGCTCCTCAGGTGCATTTGAAGTAATTTGCATAAGTAACATTAGTCTATCCCCTCAACACACACTTTTTCTTTTCCACTGTCCATCTCCTCCACACATTCTCTTCCCTGTTCCTTAGCTCCTCTCTCCAAAATACTGTTCTCCAACTACTAATCGAACTCAGTTCCCCAGGATCAAAGTTCACTGTACTAACCAGTAGGCTACTCCTCTCCACTGGCTACAGCAGGATTCCGGTGGTAGTTCCTGCCCCCACTGTGTGCCATTTTCAGCACTTCAAAAATATTTTAATATTTTTAGTTCCGGGGGCTTATCCGGAGGGAGTCCTTACTGCCTCCTATAAGGGTTTCCCCAGGAAATGGCCACATGGCAAGTGTTTAATTTACTGCACACGGCACGACAATAGAAGAACAGTAGCCCTTGTAGTAACGCAGATGAAACAGTCACCACAAGGGTGACAAAGGAGAGGGCAGTAGACGATGTCCAAACTAACACTTTTATTAAACAGCCAGGACTCGACACGAGTCGTGATTCAGCCTGCGAGGGCCTTCCTCAGGAGTCTTTGGTTGGATGTGTGCTGATGTAAAGCTAAGCCCAATATGATGCTGGTAATGTTTGATATCTTGCTGTTTCTCTTCCAGTTAGCCATGTAGAACACTTGAACTCTCTGGAATACAAACTGCAGTGCCCCTTTTACCACAGCTTGGTAAAAGGGGTTCCTACACTGAGTCTGAGGGGAGGGACAGGGCCACCGAGAGACTGGCCAGGCCCGGGACAAGGGCGTCCCCGGGGCCCCCCTCCACCCGCCACCGGGCCCTCTCTCCACCCCCGAGCCCTCTACACTGACCTTAAGCGCCTCACCTTTGAAAGCGCAGCAAGCAGCAGCAGACCACTCCTTCCTTCTGTGTCCCGCCCTCGCGGAAGTTACATCAGGCGAGGGCGGGACACGGAAGGAAGGAGTGGTCTGCTGCAGCTTGCTGCGCTTTCAAAGGTGAGGCACTTAAATTCAATGCCAGGGAGTGACAGAGGGCAGGCAGGCCAGACTGCGGCGCCGGGCCCCCCCCCCCCCCCAGAGGCCCGGACCTGGGGAGGTTTGTCCCCCCTATCCCCCCCTCTCGGCGGCCCTGGGGAGGGGATCATTTGTATTGTGTCAGGCACCCCAAATCATTTTGAAATGTTGATGAGTAGTAGTAACCTCATGCGTCCTCAATCCCCAGGGCAATTAGGATCTCTGTTAGGCTTTCTTTTCTCCATGGGAAACTGGTCTCTTCATTTCAGTTCAAATTTCAGGGAGGTAAGAACACTGCTATTGGATGATTACTTTCAATACCTCATTTCCATTGGTTAGTGCCAGCTGACACCATTTCTTGCCTAATTTCCTAGAAAGAAAAGCTGTTTCTAATATTTAATGATGTGCTCATTCCACAAAAATTCACATAACACATGTTGTCCAAATACACTCAGAATAAAGTTGGGTGCACAACTTAATCGTTTAATAAGCCAATCAGAGCTGAGAGTTGGCCACTGACAAACAATTATCAGCACTAATTAGAATTTACATGCGCAACCTTCTAAGCGTATTCTGTAAAGTGGTGCGTGTAAATTCAAACATGTGGCTCACCAAAGTAAGCGTGGCCATGGGAGGGCCATGGGTGGGTCTTGTGCTTTTCTAAAAATTATGAGCCCTTTTAGCAAGCTGAGACAAAAGGGGGCCGGCGCTGCCATCGGCACGCAGCTGGTAAAAGGGAAGTCTCGTCTTCCTGCAGGAGATGGCTGTGCGGCAAGTAAAGCACTTGCCGCAAGGCCATTTTGGGAGGGAGCCCTTATTGCCACTCATTGCGTGGGATAAACATAAAGGAATCCTGCTCAGAAGGAAGGGATCCCCAGAAGCTTAGCCGGTGGTGGGAGGCAGGGCTGGTGGTTGGAGGTGGGGATAGTGCTGGGCAAACTTATACGGTCTGTGCCAGAGCCGGTGGTGGGAGGCAGGGCAGGTAGTTGGGGGGGGCGGGGATAGTGCTGGGCAGACTTATACGGTCTGTGCCCTGAAAAAGACAGGTACAAACTAAGGTAAGGTATACACAAAAAATGGCACATGTGAGTTTATCTTGTTGGGCAGACTGGATGGACCGTGCAGGTCTTTTTCTGCCGTCATCTACTATGTTACTATGTTACATTGAGGTGGCGGTAAGGGCTCCTCCGTTAAGCCGGCGGTAACCGGGCAGTGATTACCGCCAGGTTCATTCCGGCTCTACAAAAATTAATATATTTTTGTAGCGCCAGAAATGACGGCGTGCTAAGGGTAGGAAGTACCATCGGGTGGTACTTCCTGTATAGCGAGCGGTAAGCCCGCATTGGGCTTACCGCCACTTAGTAAAAGGAGCCCTATGTGCGCTGTTATAGAATACGCCCAATCCATGCTTAAGTTAGGTGTGTGCATACCCAAATTATAACCACGGAGACAGGCACTACACATATTATTTATTTATTTATTTATTTATTGGTCCACTTGTATTACACATTTTCCCAGCTTATACGGGTTCAATGTGGCTAACAAAGTTACAATAAAATACAAAATACAACAGGGAAAAAAAATAGATCCAGTAAAGAGCTTGCAAATCAAGTTCAGAGTAGCAGAGATAAGAGAAGCTGATAGAGGGGAAGAGCGGATAAGCTAACAAAGCGGGAAAAGAATAAGGGGGGTTAAACAGCATTGTTGACTTTGGGTAGGCTTTGTTTAACAAATTAGTTTTTAGCAGTTTTTTAAAGTTTGATGATCCGACGACTCTTTCAGGGGTCTCGGCCAAAGCATTCCAGGTTCGCGGGCTGATGAACGAGAAGGAAGAGCGTAGATCGTCCTATATTTTAGATGCCTGCATGAAGGATAGTGCAGATGAAGAAAATTCGAGATGACCACCAAGGAATTTCTCGACGGCAGATTCGATCAAATCACACATGTACAAAGGTGCTTACCGTAAATGATCTTTATAGTTAAGGCACAGATCTTGAAATCAATACGGTCCTTAATGGGAAGCCAGTGAAGTTTCACACGAAGAGGCTGCGCACTGTGTGAAGCGAGGACTTACCAAAAAACAGTCTGGCTGCGGTGTTTTGAACCGTCTGCAGCTTCCTCAGAATAGAGTGTGCACAACCAGCAAAATGCCACTGCAGTAGTCAATGTGACTTAAGACCAAAGAATGAATCAGGGTTCGAAAATATCCTTAGGCAGGAGCTGTTGATGCGTTTAAGCTTCCACAAAGAGAAGAACATTTAGGCAAGGCAGTGCCGTAGCGAGGGTGGCTGACACCCGGAGCGGGTTGCCGCTGCGCACCCCCACTGGGTGCAGCATGGCGCACCCCCCCACCACCCGGAGCACATCTTACCACTGGCGTAGGAAAGGGGATGGGTGGGAGGGCCGCTCCGCCCCGAGTGCACGTCGCTGAGAGCTGCGTCAGCTCCGCTGGTTCCCTGCTCTCTCTGCCCCGGAACAGGAAGTAACCTGTTTCCGGGGCAGAGAGAGCAGAGAACCAGCGGAGCCGGACACCCCCCCCCCAGCGGCGTGCACCCAGGACGGACCACCCCCCCTTCCTACGCCACTGAAGCAAGGTTTAGAATAGTGCTAAGCACAGTTTTCTTTGGCACCAATTTTTTAGGCGCCTTTTATAGAATTGGGTACATAATGTGCAACTTCCTGTACCGAAGAAGGAAGCAAGGAATCGTGACTGGTCACGTATACCTTGTTTCTGAAGGTACAGGCAAGACACCTGGGCTGTTTTGGAGCTATTTGGATCCTGGCCTGCTGATATTTGCTCTGAGCATAATTTATTGCCACACACTCTGAAATATGCAGAATAAAGCTAATAATGGTAATCTTAAATTGCTCTTTACATACACGACATATGGCTGTGGGAACTTTTAGTGCTTAATAGCTATTTCAGTGATACTCTGAAAAGACTATTTAGTTTTCATGAAACAGCAGTCTTTTAAGTACATGATATGAGTTGATGTACCCATTTAATCTCTCCTTAAATGCGACTGCCCTGGCACTAAAGGAAGAATTTAAATGGCACAGCATTGTTAAGGCAGTGGGCTTGGTCTAATGTCTTTTATCTACCCGAGACAAGCCAAGACTTAAAATATTTATTGGTTCAGTACCTCGGCAACATGGTATTAATTGCCTCTGAGTGTTTTGATAGGTAGTTAGCACAAGGGTATTAATGAAAATAGCACCACTTCATTTTAAAATTAACTACTTGGCCATTCAGCAACACGAGCTGATAAATTATGCAATAAATTTGTGACCGAGATTTATGTGACTATAACTCAAACTCGGGCCTATAGGATTGCTCCAATCAGCAGCGATCACTAACTCTATGGCAGCAGAGGACTGGAGTTATCAAAAAAAGCCATATTTTTAGAACCTCACTGAATTTTCTAAAATGTCTCACCTTTTCCTATGCTACTTTAGAAAATGGATGACAGCTCTTAATGGAGATTTAGAGACTAATTAATATTCAGCAGGCTGGCTCCTGCAGTACTTAGATTAAAAAGAATTTTTTAAACCTTTTATGGATAGTTTAACTATTTACTTTGCTAATTAATTTGAACTGACCATAATTCTTGCTACTAGGAACTTGGAGAAGTTGATGGAAAGACTGTATGGTTGTTGAAAGAGTTCTGATGAGCTTGCATGAAGGGCGAGGCGTATGCAATATGGAAGGCAGGATTGGCGTTTGTATGCTTCTCTAGTAATCATTCTTGATTCTTCCTACCCCCTTCAGATAACATGCTATTCTTTCCAACCCAACAGAAGTTGGAAAGAATTATACCAAAGAGAATGTCTATCCATCTGGGAACCAATAACTCTTCAAAATTGTAACGAAATGGGATGAAACTTAGCATGAGTGGAAGATGAGTAAAAAGACGCAATTTGTTTGAAAATGAGTCAAATAGGACAGGGGGTTTCCAGAGAAATAAGCCCTCCTATAAAATGGCCCAATGCATTTCTATGGGAGAAGGAGTTCTAGCTTTTCTATAGCATAGAAGCATTAATTGACATGGGATGCAACTTGGCATAATGGAAAATCAGTTAAAAAGACACATTGAGTGTGGAGGAGTGGCCTAGCGGTTAGGGTGGGGACTTTGGTCCTGAGGAACTGAGTTTAATTCCCACTTCAGGCACAGGCAGCTCCTTGTGACTCTGGGCAAGTCACTTAACCCTCCATTGCCCCATGTAAGCCGCATTGAGCCTGCCATGAGTAGAAAGCGCGTGGTACAAATGTAACAAAAAAAACAACAACAAAAAAAACAGAGAGAAATAACCAAATTGCTTACACAGCATTTGCAACCAGATACTCATGAAACAAAACTGTTTTCAAATTCCTACGAAATATACCATAAGAACTTTCATGTCTTAAATGTAATGTTAGACAGTTTCAGAAATAAGTAGCCTGATATGAATATGAGCGTTCATGGTTATGTTTTGAAGTTGTATGTCTAAGCTAGATACCTAAGAGTGGAGGAGTGGCCTAGTGGTTAGAGCACTGGTCTTGCAATCCAGAGGTGGCCAGTTGAAATCCCACTGCTACTCCTTGTGATCTTGGGCAAGTCACTTAACCCTCCATTTCCTCAGGTACAAACTTAGATTGGTGAGCCCTCCTGGGACAAAGAAATAGCCAGTGTACCTGAATGTAACTCACCTCGAGCTACTACTGAAAAAGGTGTGAGCAAAATCTAAATAAAATAACAGAATGTTGGAGATTCTAGATGGAATGTTGCTACTATTTGAGATTCTAGATGGAATGTTGCTACTATTTGAGATTATACGTGGAATGTTAATGTTGCTATTCCACTAGCAACATTCCATGTAGAAGCCTTGCCCTTGCAGATCAGCAACACAGCTGCGCAGGCTTCTGTTTCTGTGAGTCTGACGTCCTGCACATAAGTGCAGGACGTCAGACTCACAGAAACAGAAGCCTGCGCGGCAAGGGCAGGCTTCTACATGGAATGTTGCTAGGGGAGGAGTAGCCCAGCCCAGTGGTTAGTGCAGTGCACATGGAATGTTGCTACTATTGGAGATTCTACATAGAATGTTGCTACTGGAGGAGTGGCCTAGTGGTTAGAGCACTGGTCTTGCAATCCAGAGGTGGCCAGTTCAAATCCCACTGCTACTCTGTGTGATCTTGGGCAAATCACTTAACCCTCCATTGCCTCAGATACAAACTTAGATTGTGAGCCCTCCTGGGACAGAGAAATATCCAGAGTACCTGAATGTAACTCACCTTGAGCTACTACTGAAAAAGGTGTGAGCAAAATCTAATAAATAGAACATTCAGCAAGCCACTACCCAGGTTCTCAGCTTGCTGCTCCAGAGTCAAATTACACAGTTCAGGTGGACCCAGGCCCATCCCCCCCTACCTATTACACTTGTGCTGGTAAATGTGAGCCCTTCAAAACCCATCTGAAACACACTGTACCCACATGTAGGTGCCCCCTTCACCCCTTAGGGCTATGGTAGTGGTGTACAATTGTGGAGAGTGAGTTTTTTGGGGGGTTTGGGAGGCTCAGCTCCGAAGGTAAGTGAGCTATGCACCTGGAGCAATTTGTGAAGGTCCACTGCAGTGCCCCCTAGGGTGCCCGGCTGGCGTCCTGGCATGTCAGGGGGACCAGTGCACTACGAATGCTGGCTCCTCCCACGACCAAATGGCTTGGATTTGGTCGTTTTTTGAGATGGGCGTCCTCGGTTTCCATTATGGCCGAAAATCAGGCACAACCATCTCTAAGGTCGACCATCTCAACATTTAGGTTGACCATCTCTAAGGTCGACCTAATTGTTGAGATTTGGGTGTCCCCGACTGTATTATCGAAACAAAAGATGGACGCCCATCTTGTTTCAAAAATACGGGTTTCCCCACCCCTTCGGCGGACGTCCTTAGAGATGGGCGCCCTTAGAGATGGTCGTCCCTGTTCGATTATGCCCCTCAGCTTAGTAAAAGGGCACCATAGTATATGACGGTAGATAAAGACCTGCATGGCCCATCCAGTCTACCCAATAGTCACATTCATGATCAAATTGTGATTGAACCAACAATCCAATGGCATTATTGCAACATTTTACTCACTAAGTTCCACTATGATGTCTTCCCCTCCCCCACTGAGATATACAGGACCTGCACTCTCTTCCTTCCCGTTCACATTAATTGATTTGATTTGCTTACTTTATTTATTTTTTGTCTATTAGATTGTAAGCTCTTTGAGCAGGGACTGTCTTTCTTCTATGTTTGTGCAGCGCTGCGTATGCCTTGTAGCGCTATAGAAATGCTAAATAGTAGTAGTAGTAGTAGTAGTAGTAATATGAATGTGGTATAAAATATGCATACTTGCTCCTGATCCATCCTTTCCGTTTTCAGGGTTCAGACTGTTAAAAAGTCTGACCTTCATTGGTCCTACTTCCCAACTACTGGACTTGCCATCGAAACTCACTCCAGTTCATCCTAAACTGTCTTGCAATATAATATTCAAAGTGATTTAAATGGGCAGGAGAGTCTCCTGCTTTTTACATTGCTTGTGCCTTCCTAGCCATCGATATTTGGAATACAGGTTTGGGTGAGGTCCAGAATCAATTTTCAGCTTCTTCTCGGGTTAAAACGTTGAGATCGTGTAGTCAGTGATGGTATCACGAGGGGCTTGCCTTATTAAAAAAGCAAGTTAGACCTGCTGAAAGAGCTTGGAGAAAGCATTGGTCATTATCCTGTTTGAATTAATGTAAAAAATGACGACAAAATTATAATTTTCAGACTAAGCAAGCTAGGAGAGATTATTATTCTAAGCAAGTGTTAGAAAAAGGTAATAAAATGCGTGTTTTGTTTAAAAAATTGACAGGGTAGGTTGAAAGAAATGAGATGATATTAATGCAATCCTTGGAAGCCATGGGTACCTTTTCTCTGTGAAAAAGTTAGGAACTTACATTTACCTTTTACACAGGTAGATGTTTTTCAGGTTCAAAAATGGCCATGTTTGCCACTTGATGTTTTTTTTTCAGCAAAATCTCCAAAATTATCGTAAATGCTCCTTCCCGTCTCACGTATCTGGTGGGAGTTTCCCGTAACGGGAACCAATTTCTTGCATTGCTGAAAGGTCACGGGAAGGACACTGTGGAGGCAGAGGTATGGCCGAGCCACTGCAAGACAAACGTTCAAACAGTAAAAATATAGAAATAATGTGCTCTCTTGGTTCGCTACTTTGTCATCTTAGAGTAAGCTGGATGCACCACCCAGATGCAATAACATGAATGAACCCACTGGGAACGGTGTTCACATAAATTAAGTGAAAGATTCTGCTGTCTGATCTTTCATTGCAGCATACTGTGCCATACATCAACCTCTGTGGATAAGGCATAAATTGTTCATGAATCTGACTCTACTTATCTTCATTCCACCTACATGTCCCTCTAAAAAAAGAAATACTGTATTCCACCATAAAGAAATTAACGGTAGCTGGTTGCCTTAGGCTGCAAGGCAAATTATTCCACGAATGTGATTCATCCAAGTTGTTCACGTATTGCGTTGCCCAATGCTGTCATGATTAAATTCATAAAGCTGAGTTAAAATAATATTTAATGTTGATGGAGAGGCTTAATAGAATGAAGAGCATTCTCCCTTAAGGTTTCCAGAGACTCCATGAAGACAGTAGGAGCAGCTAAGTGAAACTAAGCGCCTTCCCATTCATTTGGTAAGAAGGTTTGAATTGAGAGAAGGGACACAAGCTATTTTGTTTCACGTAAACATAGAAACACTGAACATAATGACACGTAAATATTCAACAGCCTCAGGTCTGGCTTCACCATCAGGCAAACTAGGCGATTGCCTAGGGCGGCAAATTCTAGAGGTGGCAAATAGCAGCTGCGTTCAAAATAAAACAATAGGTCTCGACAGTCAAACAACCTTGGCATGTATTTTTATCCACAGTGAAGACAGGAAATTTTCAAATAACCATTTTCCTGGATACAAGATTTTGGGGGAATTGCCTTCAATTGTGTGTGGATATGTACGGTACACACATACAAAAGAAAGTTTAATATTTAGAAGTCTGATATTTAATTACACATTTACAGGATTAATCTAATGCAGATTCCAAATGTTCTTACAGCCTCGTATTTCTGTTTAAATGATCTAATACATCAGACTCACGCGTTACATGCACAGAATCTGGTCGGCGCACGCCAAGTTCCGATTTCTGCCGAAACTAGCAGGCGTAGGAGGAAGTAAATAATTAAATAAATCATCTACACATTATGGGCGTGCACCAAGTCTGAAATGATCACCAGGAGGGTGCGCCGGCCTGGCGGTAGTCTCATTTGGTTGCGTGCTGCACGCGTGTAGAGCCTAATGCGGCTTAGTAAAAGGGCCCCATAATAAAAGCAGGGGTAACTTGATCTAACTGACTGGCTGTAATCCCATTACCCGGTGATAAAAAAAAAACCCCAAAATTCCTGTTGCGCCAGAAATGGTGCGTGCTAGGGCGGCACCACCGCTGGCTCCCAGGGAAGGCTGGCAGTACAGCCAGATTGGTGTGCAACAATGCTGCGGTAGCTCTACTGCGGCATTGTTAAAGGGCCTTTAAATCTGGTTTGTGAGTAGTAGAGTCTGTCTTGTCTATACCTGGAGGTCAGCAGTGCAGGATACCGGAATATTACAGAAGCTCTAGGTTTTCGCCACATTCTCTTAACATTTGGCACCGCACCCTTAGTGCACCTTCAATTTCCTCAGTGTCCTTTTTGATCTTTACTGCTTGTATATGGTCCATAAATCTATTTGCAGACCACCAGGGTTCCACACCCTGCTGGTTATTTGCTGGAAGTCTATAACCATGGTAGCATGGTCTCTACTAATCAGGGGCATATCTGTGTGGGGCCACAGGGGCCTGGGCCCCCGCAGATATCGCCCTGGACCCCCCCTACCGCCGTTAACCCTCCCCCGCCTACCGCCAACCCTTTCCCCGCCTACCGCCGTCACCTACTCCCGAGGTCCGCTCCTGCCGGTTTTTTAAACTATTACTTCAGCTGGCGGGGGACCCCAACCCCCGCCAGCCCAGCCGAGGTCTTCTTTAACTTCTTCATCCTCGTGCTGTTAAAGCTGCATGATGCATCCTTCCAGTTGGACGGAGTTTGATGTCCAACTGGAAGGATGCATCATGCAGCTTTAACAGCACGAGGCGGCTGGCGGCGGTGGTAGGGGGGGTTATAATGTGCCCCCTCACTCTAGCCCCTGCCCCCCCTACCGCCGAATCTCAGATACGCCCCTACTACTAATCACTGGGTTTGCAAAAAACAAGAATGCCAAACCCAGGGGCATAGCCAGACAGCCAATTTGGGGTGGGCCTGAGCCCAAAATGGATGGGCGCGGAATTCAGTCCCTCCTCGCCCCCTTCCGCTCTGGTCTCTGCATTCTGCCTCTCCCTTCAAACACAAAATATTAAATACCTTAGCTGGTGGGGGGATCCCAAAACTGCACAGCTGAAGATCTCCTCCTCCCCGGGCAGCCAGTGCTCTTCTAAACAGCAGCTGGCAGCCCTTGACTTGAGGTGACACCACTGCCAGGAGTCCGTAGATGCTCAGTGCTTCCGCACGGGTGAAATGTGGATAGGGGCGGGTGTGCGGTGCCAGCTGCCATTTGGAAGGGCATTGGCTGCCTGAGGAGGAGGAAACCTTTAGCTGGTGGGGTTTGGAGATTTCCACAGCAAGACTGCCGCAAGTTTGGGTGGGCCTGAGTCCTCTTCAATCTGTTCAGAGTTCTGCTGCGCGACTGGTGTTCCGCCGGTGTCATTGTGCTCAAGTTGGCCCTCTCCTCGGGTCACTTCACTGGCCTCCTGTCTGTTTCCGCATGCAGTTCAGGCTCCTCTTATTGACCTGTGGGTTCGTTCGCTCTGCGGCTCCTCGGTGCCTCTCCGCTCTCGTCTCTCCCTGCATTCCTTCCCGGGAGCTCTGTTCACTGGGTGGGTCTTTCTTGTCTGCACCCTTCTCCTCCACTGCTGACTCCAGGCTCCGTTCCTTTTGTCTTCCTGCACCATATGCCTGGAGTGGACTTCCTGGGCCGGTGCATCGGGCTCCGTCTCTGGCCGTCTTCGAGTCTGGGCTGGGGGCCCACCTTTTTGATGCTGCTTTTGGCTCCTGGCCCTTGTTCACTTGTTTGGAGCCCTTGTTTTGTCATCTTCACTTTGGTATTCTCGTGTCTCTTGTTTGTCCTGTTTGTCCTGATTGGATTGTGGGCTCTGTCGAGCAGGGACTGTCTCTTCATGTTCAAGTGTACAGCGCTGCGTACGTCTAGTAGCGCTATAGAAATGATAAGTAGTAGTAGTAGTAGTAAATTGGGTGGGCCACAGCCCACCCAGGCCCACCTGTAGCTACGCCACTGGCCATACCATGAGTGAACTTGTTCGTGAATGAGTTAGTATTAAAATAACCTGTCTTAATGGTGGCCCACATTGATAGCTTCCCTTCTAAGGGGAATTGTTATCCATGTGGGCTACTGTTAAGACAGCACTAGTTAGTGGTAAAATGACCTATTTTAGCACAGATCTCATTTTGTACAATGAGACCTAGTTACTAATAACTAGGTTTAACAGTAAAACAACCCACCTTAATTGTAGGCCATGTTGATAACTTCCCCCCCCCTAACACAGTGATACATCACTTCATTCTGCAGTTGGAAACATAAAATTATCTTACTGAAAAGCCAATAAAATGCAATTTCCACTAGAATTATGGAACAAGCATATTGTCCAATGGTTTCCTTGAGGGCAAAAGGAAAGCCCTATCCACGCCTTCCCATGTGGAGAATTAATTACCTTGATATACTGCAACAGATGGATCCTAAGTGAAAAGAGAATACGTCGTATTTTTAAATGTGTTCCACTCTTACAGCTTATTTATTTAAAAATGGTTAAATACAGGTTGCAACACTTCTTATGTCAAACCAAACAGCAAGTGACAAGTCTTTTTTCCTTTCTTTCTTGTGCGGACTGACTTATCCAGAGCATCTTCCATGCACTCCCAGGAGAAGCAGAAGGAATGCTCCCGAATTACAAGAGCTGCAAAGAGCTGCAGAACATCATGTAAATAATTCACACATTCATTCGGCGCCGTATTACATTTCATCCTCAGAGCTGCCAATCCGGTCTCAAAAGGCCCCTTCGAATATTGCGCTTCTCGGAGGGCTGCACCTGAGAACGGAGTCAGGAACAGTTTTGTTCATTGCCCCGCCAATCAAAAACAATATGTTTTTTTCTGTGTAATTCTTCAGCTTTACAGAGTTCATAACATGTTTCCCTCTGTTTGAACGTCTCTGCTGCCCTGTATAGTGGAGGAGTAGCCTAATGGTTAATGCAGCAGCCTCAGAACCTGGGGAACTGGGTTCAATTCCCACTGCAGCTCCTTGTGACTCTGGGCAAGTCATTAACACCTTTTCACTGCTGCTTTTAGCTCCTAGCCACAATTGCCCTCCCCTTGTCCCTTCCTCCCTTCTCACCCATTACTTCCCTCACCCCTAACTGTCTTGTCTGTCTGTATTATTTAGATTGTAAGCTCTATTGAGCAGGGACTGTCTCTCTGTGTCAGGTGTTCAGCGCTGCGTGCGTCTGGTAGCGCTATACAAATGCTAATAAAAAATAATAATAATCTGTATATAATATGTAAACCACTTTCATCATAACCACAGAAAAAGGCAGTATATCAAGTCCCATCCCCATATAGCCTAAAATTCAGCCCCAGACTTCATTTTCTTAAACCACTGATAAACCTAATGTTGGGAAAAGGTGTCTGAATGACTGATGCTTAAACAGAAAGCAACATCCATCAACACATATGAGATGAGCGGGGACAGATTTACGACGTTCATCTTTTCGCTTACTAGCCTGCAGTGGGCTTTGCTATTCATTGCGGCCCCAAGTATTCCTTTCTGAGGTATTTGATATAGGTGTTCATGAAAGATGTCTCTATTTGGCTATTTAAATATTGTTTGTGTAACTAGAACATGCTGTCCACTGGGGAGAATAATACACTGTTTGATTTAGGAGCAGATTAAATGAGTTGGTGCTACAGGGCTCCAGAGGGGAATACTTTACATCCTCATCATCAGACATCACCAAGTCTGTGCATTCATAATAATTGGTGATAAGGAAATGTAGACACAGGGTTTGCTTGTCAGCTTGTTGAAACCCAGAGTTCTGTTTAGAACTGGAACAGCTTAGAACAAGGTATTTCTTACTAGTTCTGATTGGTTCTGACAAATTCTGTTTCATTCATTTGAGGACAGATTGTCGGCCAGTTCAGTGACCTTATTAATTTAAGCATCGGTGATGGCACATAAATTAATATATATATGCAGGGTGCAGGAGTAGCCTAATGGTTAAAGCAGTGGACTAAGAATGGGGGGGAACCACGCTTGATTCCCACTGCAGCTCCTTGTGACCCTGGAAAAGTCACTTAACCCTCCATTGTCCTAGCTACAGTACCAAGAGCAGGGCAGTGGGGGCGGGCCACCCCGGGTGCAGGCAGCAAGTGGGTGGGTGGAGCAGGTGCATGGCTGTTGGCTCTGCCCATCCCCTGTCCCCTCTGACGTTACTTCCTGTTCCGGGGCAGAGGACCAGCAGAACCGACAGCCATGCTCCTTGTAACTCTGGGCAAGTCACTTAACCCTCCATTGCCATTGGTACAAAATAAATACCTGAATATATGTAAACTGCTTTGAATGTAGTTGCAAAAACCTCAGAAAGGCGGTATATCAAGTCCCATTTCCCTTTCCCTATTTGAAATTCTACAAGGAATGTTGCTACTATTGGAGATTCTAGATGGAATGTTGCTACTATTGAGATTCTGTTGCTACTATTGGAGATTCTACATGGAATGTTGCTATTCCACTAGCAACGTTCCATGTAGAAGCCTGCCCTGGCAGATCAGCAACGTGGCCGCGCAGGCTTCTGTTTCTGTGAGTCTGACGTCCTGCATGTACGTGCAGGACGTCAGACTCACAGAAACAGAAGCCTGCGCGGCCGCATTGCTGATCTGCCAGGGCAGGCTTCTACATGGAATGCTGCTAGTGGAGGAGTAGCCTAGTGGTTAGTGCAGTAGACTCTGATTCTGGGGAACTGGGTTTGATTCCCACTGCAGCTCCTTGTGACTCTTGACTATATGTAAACCACTTTGAATGTAGTTGCAAAAACCTCAGAAAGGCAGTATATCAAGTCCCATTTCCCTTTCCCTTTTCCATGTGCCTTGCCTGCTCCACACTCTCCCTTGCTAGGAGGAAATGTGGAGGGGTGTGATGCGCCCAGAGGGTGATGCATCGGGGGCGCAGTGGCGACTTGGCCCAGGTGGAGAACAAGCTAGGTTCACCACTGCCTTGTAACAAAAAAACCTAGATTGTGAGCCCACTAGAGTCAGAGAAAGTGTCAGTATGGAATACGTAAGTGCTTTGGTTGTACCACAGAAAGGCAATATATCAAGAATCTAATAAACATATTCAGTATAGATAGTGGAACTGAAAATACAGACAGTGTAGTCACTATGCTTCAACTATCCACTTAGTTCAAGCGAATACTAAATGCATATGTTATTCATGATAAATGATGAATATCACTGCTATACAGACAAGTTTTCAGTCTACCCTAGCCCCTTCCTAAACCCAGCCCCGGTATCGGGCCATTGAGTCATATTTTTGGCTCAATACTACCCATATGAGTTCCAAAGCTACACAGCAAAGTTTTACATTCACTACCTGCTGTTGAATGCAGGGTCAGCCTTGCCGCTAGGAATACTAGGTGTCCACCTAGGGCGGCAGAGTTTGGGGGAGCACAGCATGGCTCTGGTGTGCGTGAGAACCTTCATCTGCTGAGCCTGCCATGGCTACCCCTTGCCTCCCCTCTCTCCCTACTACTACTAATTAGCATTTCTATAGCGCTACAAGGCGTACGCAGCGCTGCACAAACATAGAAGAAAGACAGTCCCTGCTCAAAGCTTAAAGAAGAAAGGACTCTGCACAGGCCTTCTAAGCACAAGCCCATGCTCAAGTGCTCTTTGTCCCTTCCCCTCTGAGGCAGAATTCCTTGGGAGGAGGGGGGATTTGACATGGTGGATCTACAAGACCTCTACAGTGTTGAATCTTTTTAAAGCTTGGAGCCAGTGTTGAAGGATGTAAGGCGACGTCAGCAGTGGCCTGGAAGCAGAGAGGGAATGGAGATAGATGCTGGTAGTAGGGTGGGGGTAAGGAAGGGGAGAAGAGATGCTGGCTAACTGGGGAGGGGTTAGAGTGAAAGATGAGATGCCGGCAACCTTGGAGTACTGAGAGTGGTTTCCCCCAGCAGCTGCCATTTTGGTACGTCCAAAACAAACTATCATCTGGTGCATCCGCTTTGTCGTTGTTCATCGTTAGTTTTTCTTAGATGTCCATAGAGGAACTATCTGGGATAGTCTGGCTGCTGGGAACGGAGAGTGAGTGCGTGGAGGCCCATCTCTTCTCCCTTGCTTTTGGCGCCTAACCACCTTCCCATTCCTGATACCTACACTGACTACATAGTTTTTACCTTTAGATTGTAAGCTCTCTTGAGCAGGGACTGTCCTTCCCCATGTTTAAACTTGTACAGCGCTGCGTAACCCTGGCAGCGCTATAGAAATGCTAAGTAGTAGTAGTAGGAGGAGGAGGAGGCGGCCTCACGGCGCTGCTTGCATGGGGCGCACGGGGATGGGCTGACACCTAAGGGAGTTTCTGAACTTGAGGACTTTTCTGTGGGCTTAAATATTGTAAACAAAAAAGAGAAATAACCAAAAACCCCACACATCCATTTGGGAATAAAAATTCTATAAGCATACGAAAATTCCGGGAGTGGTGAATAAAAAAAACAGATCTGGAGTTTCACACCCTGCAGCCCTGCTTCTACCTGGACGAAGATGATTTCTACTTCTGTGGGACAGAGGGTTTCAACCTATCATCAACGATGACACCTAGATCCCTTTCCTGGTCGGTGACTCCTAATGTGGAACCTTGCATCACGTAACTGTAGCTCAGTTTCCACTTTCCCATTTGCATCACTTCGGGCTCAATGTGGTTCACTTTTGAAAGTGGAGGAGTGGCCTAGTGGTTAGGGTGGTGGACTTTGGTCCTGGGGAACTGAGTTCAATTCCCACTTCAGGCACAGGCAGCTCCTTGTCACTCCAGGTGAGTCACTTAACCCTCCATTGCCCCATGTAAGCTGCATTGAGCCTGCCATGAGTGGGGAAGTATGGTGTACAAATGTAATAAAAATAAATTACAGTGAGACAGAATATTAGAATTCAGTTATGTCTTGAGAGCAAATAGATGGATATATCTGAAACATTTAACAAAGTTGAGATTATCATATATACCCAACTAAGCATTTAAAAGTTTGTCCTTTTATGATGCCACAAGTTCAGAAATCATAGCCATAAGTATAGGCAGTTATACAAAGATTATCACGTCACACACCAGAACAGGCATTCATCACATTGCAAAAGCAAACAACAACTTCTACAGAGTACATCCAAAACTTAATTTTTATTTTCTCATTTCCATCTTCCAAAATTATAGACAGCAAATGTACAGATCAATCCGAAGGATCTAAAGCAGTCCAAAACAAGAAAAGTTAGAAACAACACAGTATGTACCTAATTGTTCAACTACCCTTAGGATTCACCTTTGGGTTTAAAAAGCAAAACTATGTGCATGTAAGGTCTGGATAAACAATTTAAACAATCAAAGTGCAAAGCAAATGCTCGTAATATGCAATACATGGTAGCAATAATGAAACAATGATGGAATATTCACATAGCAGGCAGCCTGAGCCAACGGATTTGTTTTCCACGGAACATAATTAACGTTGTATGAACTTGGCAGCTAATAGTGTTTTGAACTAGACAATATTGGCACTTTTAGACTGACTCTGGACTTCTGCATGAAGGTAGCTCTGCCCTCATTATTCAATATCTGTCTTTAAAATAATAGTAATAACAAATATCAAGTGCATTTTTATAATATACCACTGCAATCCGTAAAACAAAAGAACCAAGTTCCCACATGCCATCTTTTTTTCTTTTGATGTAGGCACAGGAAAATAAAATGCTCCCAGGTTTCAACATAATTCATGTTTAATATGGGATATAAATATCATAAATAGAAACTCAAATGTTGAGCACCCGATTCTCATAACATGTTGTCTGTTTTAGTGGCCCTTTACCAGGAGAAAAAAAATCTCTGCACAAATATAACAGTGCTAGGGTGTCCCTATAACCAGCCCCTCCAAATGACACACTGAGTACAATTTATAAGAAATTACTGCTCTACCTATGAAAAGTTATTCCGTTTATTATACTTCCTCTGTGTACATCCATATGCTACACAAGCCGGCATGTTTGAAAATATAAGTAAGATTAAATTTAAAAAATGCTACCAACAATAAAGAACGACAACGTGGTTGCAGCAGCTCATAGGTTTGCTTGCTTTCTTTTGAGTGTACACAGAACGACTGCTGCAGGGGGGAAGGGGAAACACAAACTAACCTGAGTGGCTCAACGTTGTGACGTCACTTCATCTCCTGTTTTATCTAATCTCCTTGGTAGGGAGTTTCTCTGGCAACACAACCCAAACAAGATCCACCCCAGGTCTCTGACTGCTTCCTGGAAGCTCCAGGAAGTAACCTGGAGCCCTCCATAAAACCAGGTCCCTGTGCAGAGGAGGAGATGGAGTGGGTTCCCTCCGTACAGCCGAACTCTGAATATGAGATGGATTCTGGGGATGAAATGGACATGTCCTGAACAAGATACCCTTTTGTTTTCTCTCCACGTTTGGATTATATAAAAAACGCTAGGACTCCTTGCACCCCACTGGAGCGGTGATATGGCTGGTGACCACAGCATATTAAACTGTAGGAGGGAGAGACCAATAGTTCATCTAGCCCAGTATCCTGCTTCCAACAGTGGCACAAGTTCCTGGCAGAAACCCAAATAGTAGCAACATTCCATGTAGAACCTAAAAGAGTAGCAACATTCCATTCAGAATCTCAAATAGTAGCAAGATTCTATTCAGAATCCCAAACAGTAGCAAGATTCCATGTAGAACCCCAAAGAGTAGCAACATTCCATTCAGAATTCCAAATAGTCACAAAGGAAAAAAAAAGGAGGACAATGTTGAAACTACTGATAGAACTAAAATGTCAACATATCACTTCAGGGCAATATGGCATCCAAGTTATTAGGTCTCTTATAGTGCCAGATATTTTAGGCTGTAGCCAGTGTGATATAAATTACTTGCCAAATGTTGCCTCCAAGAGAACATAAAAAACTAAACAGGTCCAAAATAGGCTCCATAAACTTTATTCACATCCAAAGGATTACCACCAGGCACGCCTACACCGCGCCCCCACACCAGAAAATATTTTCTGGTTTGGGAACTACCGCAGGGCACCTGGGTGCATCCCATGGTAGTGCTGTTTTTGCCATGTGCTACCCATGCGGTAGACCTACCGCAGTTTAGTAAAAGGCCCCCTAAGATCTCACTCGGTGCTTGTTTTTCAATTTCCCTCACCAAAGGGTTTACGTTATCTTAGGATTTTGAACAATTCTTTTGGGTTTCAAGCTGTTCACCTGGAGGGATTTTCTAGATGGCAGCTGAAAAAGGCAGGTACAAATCAAGGTAAGGTATACACATATGAGTTTATCTTGTTGGGCAGACTGGATGGACCATGCAGGTCTTTTTCTGCTGTCATCTACTATGTTACTATGTTATGTTACTTGCCAAGATTGAAGCTCAGCATGGTGCTGTGGCACGGCCCAGTTTGACAAATATGTTGCTGGGTGAAAAAGGAAGTTAGACGACACGATGGTTAGTTTCCTTACTAGATTCTAGGGATGTGCATTCATTAGCGTGTGCAAAATTGATTTCATGGACATTAGCCTACAAATTAATGCTCATACAATAGATTTGCAACTCTTAAGATCTAACACACAATAAAACTTCATTATTAAAATGAACGTGTGAAGCAAATTGAAAGAATCAATGAAAATTTGGGGGGGGGAGGGGAGGAGTAGAATCCTAATTTTCCAAAAATGACCTAGAAATTGTTCACCTGCGCATATCCCTTCTAAATTGCAAAGTCTCTTCACTACAAGCTGCCCGTGTCTCTATGATTAAAGATGATACCGGAGGCTATTAAGAATGTATTGAAAAATTGAAATTTGTCGCTGTTGCTTTCCTTGAGGATAAAGAGTTATGGATTTGATATAGTGTCTTTCTGTGGGACAACCAAAGTGGTTTACATAATCTCTGTCTCTAGTGGTCTCACAATCTATTTTATTATTTATTTAGATTTTGCTCACACCTTTTTCAGAAGTAGCTCAAGGTGAGTTACATTCAGGTACTCTGGATATTTCTCTGTCCCAGGAGGGCTCACAATCTAAGTTTGTACCTGAGGCAATGGAGGGTTAAGCGACTTGCCCAAGATCACAAGGAGCAGCAGCGGGATTTGAATCGGCCACCTCTGGATTCAGGGCCGTGCCAACACAGTAAGTGAGGTAAGCATGGCAGGAGGGTGCCGTCCTCTGGGGGGCGCCCCGCCCCACCATGCTTACCTCACCCTCCCGCTCCCATGTCCCAACTGCCCACCCTCTTCTCCCCCCCAACAAGATCCCTTTTAAATTTACCTCCGTCCGGCAGCGAAGATGCAGCGTCAGTGAAGGAGGCGGCCCTCCCGACGTCTCTACTAGTCTTTCCTTCGCTCAGTGTTCCGCCTTCTTCTGATGTCAAGGAAATGACAAATTTTCACGGGGGGGAGGGGGCGCGCACGCGCCAACTGTTCATCTGCGGGGGGGCGCTGGGGGCGCCAACTGATCTTCTGGGGGGGGGGGGCGCCACAGACCCTTGGCACGGCCCTGTCTGGATTGCAAGACCTGTGCCCTAACCACTAGGCCACTCCTCCACTCTAAGCTTCTGTATCTGGGCAATGGGGGGGGGGGGGGGGGGGTAAAGTGACTTGTCCAGGATCACAAGGAGGCACTGTGGGAAATGAACCCCATTCTCTGGGTTCTCAGCCCATTGCGTTAATCATTAAGCTATGAGTACTTTCTCATAGATAGGATGATGGATACGTGGAGATGGTAAAGACAGATTGTATCTGAATTCAAGAAAGCATGGGACAAGCACTTGGGATTTCTTAGGGAGAGGAGGAGATACTGGATGGGCCACTTGGCCTTTAACTGCCATCATCTCTCTATATAAAAGGCAACACCAACGTTCTATGAAGCCTCCAGCCGGAAGTGTGAAGGGGGAGAGATATCCGGTTTCCCCATGAGTGTCTGCCCCGCCCTCTCTGTAACACAAACAGTCAGTGAAGGAAAACAGCAGAGCACGAAATCAAATCGCTGGCTCTGTAACAGTGAAGGACTCAGAGGGGGGAGGGGAGAGAGGGCAGAGGGCAGGGACACACACACTCCCACATGCACACAGAAGAAAACATTGCTAGCCCCCGTTTCATTTGCATCAGAAACGGGGCTTTTTTTACTAGTCTATATATATAAAAGGCAACCCCAACGTTCTGAAGCCTCCACGGAAGTTGAGGCTCTCGAGATATCCGGTGTGCCCTGGAGTGTCTGCACTGCCCTCGCGTCAAAACGTCATGACGTCGAGGGCGGAGCTATTGACACTCGAGGGCCGAAACAGCCCACCACAGCGAACAAGGCAAGTAGCTTCGAGGGACGGAGGGAGGGGGCCCCTTGCTAGCGCCCGTTTCATTCCGCTCAGAAACGGGCATTTTTTCCTAGTGTTTCTATAAAAGGAAGGGTTTTGGCATTCTGGAGTCAGCACTGTCACCACTGCTTAGTATTTCTTATTTCCCAATAAGAACCTAATGGCATGTCAGACAACTATATGTTAAAGAAACCAGATGTTGCTAAATCTATTGGGGAAGGTTAAACTTTTGTAGATTTAATACCCAAATCTTTGGAAAAGGCTACGTTACTTGACAATAGAATCTGATAGGGGCTTGGGGGGGGGGGAGGGATTCAATATTCGAAACCGTTTATTTGGTGAATATCAGGTGGTACCTGCGTAGATGTTTTATTTTTTCCTTTTAATTATCCATTTAAAGTGTGACTGGATTAGGAGCAGTATGGGGGCAAATCCAGAAGTTATATGGAAAGTGGTAAATGCCTGATGCTTTCAAGTCTGAAGGTAAAAGTAAAATATTGTCTGCTGTTTAGCGTACAAAAAGCTAGCACTGTACGAGGGAACAGCACCGACCGGCCAGGTGATTTTTAAAGGGAGACTCTAGAGGCAGTTTCCATGTTAATAACTGGCTTGCAGATCTTTTGCTAGAAAGTATCCACAGGCCTCCAAGCACTATAACCTGGCTATATTACAAGGGTTAAATGAAAAGTAATGCCTCCACCTCTATAACTTGTTTAGATGAGGACATTTTAATGAATAGCAAATAAAAATAATGCTTGAAACTTACTGTTTTATTAAATGTATTTACTTTTCTATGTAGCCACTTACATTTGCCACACATTTCTTCCAGCTGTGGACAAATGTTTGAAAGCCATTGCAAAAAAAACTGCACACCTGGTCTCTTCAAGCAGTTGCTCGCAATCTTTTCCATATCTTCACGCAAATCAAGCGTATGCCCCCAAAGTATTCCTTCAATGTTGAAAAACACTGGAAATTGTATGGTGCTAAGCTGTATGGAAGATTGGTCTGTCTTCACAATTGCCTCTGTGGTGGTTCATGCTGTGTGAAGCCTAGCATTTTTGTTTTATTTTGTTCACACCTTTTTCAGTAGTAGCAGCTCAAGGTGAGTTATGTTCAGGTACACTGGATATTTCTCTGTCCCAGGAGGGCTCACAATCTAAGCTTGTACCTGAGGCAATGGAAGGTTAAGTGACTTGCCCAAGATCACAAGGAGCAGCACTGAGATTTGAACCGGCTGCCTCTGGATTGCAAGACCGGTGCTCTAACCACTAGGCCACTCCTCCACTCCATTGTCACGTTGCAACAAAATTTCCTTCTTGTGCTTCCAACCTCAATCGTTCTTTCAAAGTTTTGAAAGTTGAAGGTAACACTTCAACACTTTGAGTGATTCTCCAATTGTCCTTTATGAGTTCCTCAACCATTCATGCGTGAGACTCATCCATGGTTGAAAAAGGTTGCCCACTTCGTTTTTGATGACAAAAATCAGCTCTTCCTGGTCGACAACCTTTTTGGCCCAGTGTCGCACAATACTCACCTCAACGCCAGTCATCACCATAAACAACCTGTGTGCAGCGGTGAATTTCAATTGGGGGGACTCCTTCAACAGTTGTTCTATCGTGGCATGTTACGTCAATCGACAAGTGTTAACTGCATGCTTCCATTTCGCAAGCAATAGCAAAACGTCCTGTTCACACAGATATTGCTCACCTATTGAGGTGAATGAAGAGATTTCAAAGAACAAGTGAACTGGTGTAGCATATCAGTGCTGCCATCTGTTGATGAATTATGGAGATGGAGGCATTATTTTTCATTTTACTCTCGTATATTGTATTTCTTCTTGGTTGTTACATGTTTCTCTCTTCTTGTGTAATTGAAAAATCACTTAAAACTAAAGTAAAAACTACAAAACAATAACAAAAAGGTCATGCTTACTTGGTCCATCTCAGACATAGGCAGGGGTGTGCTGGTAAATTTTTAACAATGGGCTCTCTCTCTCTCTCTCTCTCTCTCTCTCTCTCTCTCTCCTCGGCATAGCCAGCCCTGCAATTTGGGGGGGGGCATGGGTGGACTGGGGGGACTGGTGGGACAACGCATGCCCCTCTCTTTCCACCTCATATAGGCATGCTATGGACTGCCACCACACCCCACTGCTTGTTTCTGGCTCTGAGCAGCAAGCTGGGACTTCTTGCACATGCAGGAGAAGTCCCAGCCTGCTGCTCAAAGCCGGAAATAAGGAGCGGGGAGCAGCAGCAGTCTATTCACTTGGCTGGCGAAGCTCAGTATCGCCACCAGCAAAGTAAAAGAGAATTGAGGTGGGGGCCCGAGCCCACATTTTGGGAGCCAGTGGTTAAAGTAGCCATGGAGGGCCTACTTTAACAACCGGCTCCCAAAAGTCTTCAAAACTTAACAAACGGCTCTCGCGAGCCCGTGAGAGCCTGCTCCAGCACACCACTGGACATAGGCCTTTCTTTCTCAAATTAAGCCCCTGGCTTTCTCTCCTATCTTCGGCCCTAGGCCTTCCATTTCAGTGTCAGCTAGGGACCTCCCTTTCTCATCTAAGTCATGGAGTCTTTATTTACCACTGGTTCCAGGTTGAACTGTTTGTTTGTTTGATGTATGTCTGATTCTGGGAAAACGATTTGCTCTGTTCTCTTAATCATTGAACTGGCTGAAGGACCCCCCTTTATTCCAGAATGAAGTGGCTTTTCCGTTTCCTAAGAGGCTGGAGTCTTGCATGACTCGTAACTCTGATGCCAACCTATTGTCTTGAGAAATTATAATTTGTTACTTTCTTTTATTTTGCTGTATTGAATTTTCAACTGTTACAACAGGATGATGAAAACCAAAACAATAAATAACATCTGCAATTGATATATTGCGTGAAGCGGATTGTTTCACTGTCAGTCTCTGCCATACTAATTGCCTGTGAGTCAGTTTTCTGATTTCTTCCCACAGCAAGCGTGTGCATACACACACACACACACACACACACATACACACACACACACACACACACACACACACACACACACACACACACACATACATACACACACACACCCTTTTTATTACTGCTGAAAATAGCCCCCTCCAACAGGCAAGAAACGATAAAGAGGTTAGGGCTCTTCAGCTTGGAAAAGAGATGGATGAGGGGAGATATGATTAAGGTCTACAAAAACCAGAGTGGTGTAGAACGAGTAGAAGTAAATCGATTGTTTTACTCGTTCCAAAAGTATAAAGACTAGGGGACACTGGAGGAAGTTACATGGAAATACTTTTAAAGCAAATAGGAGGAAATATTTTTTTCACACAGCGAATAGTTAAGCTCTGGAACTCTTTGCCGGAGGATGTGGTAACAGTGGTGAGTATATCTGGGTTTTTTTAAAAATGTGGACAAATTTCTGGCGGAAAAGTCCATAGTCTGCTATTGAGACAGACATGGGAAGCAACTGCTTGCCTGGGATTTGTAGTGTGGAGTGTTGCCACGATTTGGGTTTATGCCAGCTACTTGTGACCTGGGTTGACCACTGTTTGGAAAACAGGATATTGGGCTAGATGGACCATTGGTCGTCTGACCCAGTATGGCTACTCTTACTGCTGAAAATAGTCCCCCCCCCCCCCCGACATACACACACACACACATCAGGGGCATATCTGGACTCTGGCGGTAGGGGGGGCCAGAGCCAGAGGGAGGAGGCACATTTTAGCCCCCCCCGGCGCCACCGATCCCCCCCGCCATTTCCGGACCCCTCCCCCGCCACTGCCAGACCCCCCTCTCGTCACCAATGACACTCTCCACCCCCTCTCGCCACCGCCAGCCCTCCCCCGCTGCTGTCACTTACCTTTGCTGGCAGGGGACCCCAACCCCCCGCCAGCCGAGGTCCTCTCTTCCATGCAGGCTGCAAGTTGCAATGCTTCCTGTTCTTCTGAGTCTGACGTCCTGCATGTACAACGTGCAGGACGTCAGACTGAGTTCCAAATTCTGACTCTGGCGTCCTGCACGTTGTACGTGCAGGACGTCAGACTCAGAAGAACAGGAAGCGTTGCAACTTGCATCCTGCACGGAAAAGAGGACTTCGGCTGGCGGGGGCTTGGGGTCACCCGCCAGCAAAGATCGGCGACGGGTTGCTGGCGGGCGGGGGAGGTGGAGAGGGTCGGTGGTAGGGGGGTCCAGGGCGAAATCTGCGGGGGCCCAGGCCCCTGTGGCCCCATGCAGATACGCCCCTGACACACATACTTTTGATTACTACTGAAAATAGCCCCCCTCCCCTGATATCTTATGGCTGATATTCAGTGCCAGTATCCAGATGTCTATCTGGGCAAATTAGGCCTGCTGCCTATCAGCAGAGACACTAGGCTAGATATTCAGACCATGGGAGTCGGCCAGGCTGCCTTCCACATTTGGCACTGAGCCTGGATATTCAATGCTGGGCTGTTTCCGGTGACCAGCATTGAATATCCGGTTTATTATTGGCCAGTTCAAACATAAGCGGACAAGTCGATATGCAGCACTGGCTGGTTAATGTTTAAACTGGCCAGAGATAGGCCTGTGTTAAGTGACCAGTTGAAGAATATAGTAAAGAGTTCTGGTTCAGACAGAAAAACCTTGGTGTGGAGTGTGTTTAAAGTGTGATGCTCGCTTGATCAGCCTGCTGGTCTCCAACCAGTCTTGGTCCTGGCCTCAACCAATAAATGTGATTGTGTCCCTTATGCCTACAACACTGAGCTTTACACTAGGCATCTGTGCAGGTACTTCTGCAAGGGGGTTACATACAGACAGGGCAGTGATAGTCTACACTGTTTACGCTTTCCAAAAATACTAGGACTAGGGGGCATGCGATGAAGCTACAGAGTGGTAAATTTAAAATGAATCGGAGAAAATATTTCTTCACTCAACATGTAATTAAACTCTGGAATTCATTGCCAGAGAATGTGGTAAAGGCAGTTAGCTTAGCAGAGTTTAAAAAAGGTTTGGCCAGCTTCCTAAAGGAAAAGTCCATAGACTAATTGGACTTGGGGAAAATCCACTATTTCTGGGATAAGCAGCATAAAATGTTTTGTACTTTTTTGGGGATCTTGCCAGGTATTTGTGACCTGGATTGGCCACTGTTGGAAACAGGATGCTGGGCTTGATGGACCTTTGGTCTGTCCCAGTATGGCAATACTTATGTACTTATGTAGAAGATATTCTCATTTATCTTTTCGTTATTTGTGTGCTTGGCTACCTAGTAGAGACTGGTAGAATTCCACATTGCTTTGTGCAAATCCAGTAGAAATCTGCCTAGGACAATAGGTCATGCGATTGGAGGGGATATTGGATTTTTATTAATACAGAAACAAATCTCTTCCAGAGAAGGGGAAATGATAAAACTAAAGGACATGAGCTGAGGTTGCGGGGTGGTAGACTTAGGAGTAATGTCAGGAAATTCTTTTTCACGGAGAGGGTGGTCGAATGTCTTCCCAAGGGAGGTGGTAGAGACAAAAACAGTGACGGAATTCAAAAAGGCGTACGATGAACACAGAGGAACTCTAGTTATAAAATAGATGGTAGAAAACCAAAATAAAGAAAATAAACCTTAAATGGCTGCAGGGGGTGGATGTGTGAGTGACGCTTGGACGACTACTCTGGCAGTAAAGAGCTAAGGCTGGTGCCAGGCAGACTTTGTAGGTCTGAGTCTGTATATGGCAATCCGGTTTAGGATAGGCTGGAAAGGGCTTCAATGGCAACTTCAGTAGCTGGAACCGAGGACAGTGCTGGGCAGACTTTTATGGTCTGGGTCCCGCAAATGACGAGACGGATTTGGATAGGCTGGAGTGAGCTTTGACAGCAACTCCAGTAGGTGGAACATGAGGATAGAACCAAGTAGATAGCTACGTTTCTATGTCCCAGAAGCGCCAAAGAAAGACTCGTCATAAAGTATATCACATAAATTGTTGATTTAATCATGAATTGATGATGAGTGTGACTTGGGCAGACTGGATGGACCGTTCAGGTCTTTATCTGCCGTCACTTACTATGTTACTATATTTTCTATGAATTTAGCACATGCCTTTTTCAGATGTATCTTAAGTTACATTCAGATGCATTAAGTATTGCCCTGTCCCCGAGGGCTTACAATTTAAAGAGCCCTTTTACTAAAGCTTAGTGTGTGCTAATCAGAGGCATAGCCAGACCTCAATTTTGGAGGGAAGGGCCTGAACCCAAAGTGGGGGAACACATTTTGCCCTACCACTCTCTGCCCCCGCCACAACCCCACATACTTGGGCTGGCAGGGGTCCCCAAGCCCTGCGCTGCCTGCCCTGCTTTCCCGCCCCACACATGCTCAGCTTTAGTGAAATTAAGCATGTGCAAATCTTGCGCAAATTTTATTAAACCGATCATGCGCACGAGGGAGGGGGAAGCAGGGCAGGCAGCGGGGTGGCAAATATCGCCACAGGAAAACTTTTGCTGGTGGGGCTTGGGGACTCCAGCCAGCCAAACCAGCAGACTTTGAACCCAAATTACAGTGGTGGAAATAAGTATTTGATCCCTTGCTGATTTTGTAAGTTTGCCCACTGACAAAGACATGAGCAGCCCATAATTGAAGGGTAGGTTATTGGTAACAGTGAGAGATAGCACATCACAAATTAAATCCGGAAAATCACATTGTGGAAAGTATATGAATTTATTTGCATTCTGCAGAGGGAAATAAGTATTTGATCCCCCACCAACCAGTAAGAGATCTGGCCCCTACAGACCAGGTAGATGCTCCAAATCAACTCGTTACCTGCATGACAGACAGCTGTCGGCAATGGTCACCTGTATGAAAGACACCTGTCCACAGACTCAGTGAATCAGTCAGACTCTAACCTCTACAAAATGGCCAAGAGCAAGGAGCTGTCTAAGGATGTCAGGGACAAGATCATACACCTGCACAAGGCTGGAATGGGCTACAAAACCATCAGTAAGACGCTGGGCGAGAAGGAGACAACTGTTGGTGCCATAGTAAGAAAATGGAAGAAGTACAAAATGACTGTCAATCGACAAAGATCTGGGGCTCCACGCAAAATCTCACCTCGTGGGGTATCCTTGATCATGAGGAAGGTTAGAAATCAGCCTACAACTACAAGGGGGGAACTTGTCAATGATCTCAAGGCAGCTGGGACCACTGTCACCACGAAAACCATTGGTAACACATTACGACATAACGGATTGCAATCCTGCAGTGCCCGCAAGGTCCCCCTGCTCCGGAAGGCACATGTGACGGCCCGTCTGAAGTTTGCCAGTGAACACCTGGATGATGCCGAGAGTGATTGGGAGAAGGTGCTGTGGTCAGATGAGACAAAAATTGAGCTCTTTGGCATGAACTCAACTCGCCGTGTTTGGAGGAAGAGAAATGCTGCCTATGACCCAAAGAACACCGTCCCCACTGTCAAGCATGGAGGTGGAAATGTTATGTTTTGGGGGTGTTTCTCTGCTAAGGGCACAGGACTACTTCACCGCATCAATGGGAGAATGGATGGGGCCATGTACCGTACAATTCTGAGTGACAACCTCCTTCCCTCCGCCAGGGCCTTAAAAATGGGTCGTGGCTGGGTCTTCCAGCACGACAATGACCCAAAACATACAGCCAAGGCAACAAAGGAGTGGCTCAGGAAGAAGCACATTAGGGTCATGGAGTGGCCTAGCCAGTCACCAGACCTTAATCCCATTGAAAACTTATGGAGGGAGCTGAAGCTGCGAGTTGCCAAGCGACAGCCCAGAACTCTTAATGATTTAGAGATGATCTGCAAAGAGGAGTGGACCAAAATTCCTCCTGACATGTGTGCAAACCTCATCATCAACTACAGAAGACGTCTGACCGCTGTGCTTGCCAACAAGGGTTTTGCAACCAAGTATTAGGTCTTGTTTGCCAGAGGGATTAAATACTTTAATTCCCTCTGCAGAATGCAAATAAATTCATATACTTTCCACAATGTGATTTTCCGGATTTAATTTGTGATGTGCTATCTCTCACTGTTACCAATAACCTACCCTTCAATTATGGGCTGCTCATGTCTTTGTCAGTGGGCAAACTTACAAAATCAGCAAGGGATCAAATACTTATTTCCACCACTGTACATAAGTATATAAGTATTACCATACTGGGACAGACCAAAGGTCCATCAAGCCCAGCATCCTGTTTCCAACAGCGGAAAATCCAGGTTACAAATACCTGGCAAGATCCCAAAAAGTACAAAACATTTTATGCTGCTTTTCCCAGAAATAAGCAGTAGAGTTTCCCCAAGTCCATTTTAATAATGGTCTATGGACTTTTCCTTTAGGAAGCCATCCAAATCTTTTTTAAACCCCGCTAAGCTAACCGCCTTTACCACATTCTTTGGCAACGAATTCCAGAGGGGGCCTCTGAGCCCCCCCCCCCCCCCCCGTGGCTACGCCACTGGCACTAACGGACATTAACATGTGCTACGTGCCACATGGCCCATAAGTATAAAATAAGGTACACATAAGTACATAAGTACATAAGTAGTGCCATACTGGGAAAGACCAAAGGTCCATCTAGCCCAGCATCCTGTCACCGACAGTGGCCAATCCAGGTCAAGGGCACCTGGCACGCTCCCCAAACGTAAAAACATTCCAGACAAGTTATACCTAAAAATGCGGAATTTTTCCAAGTCCATTTAATAGCGGTCTATGGACTTGTCCTTTAGGAATCTATCTAACCCCTTTTTAAACTCCGTCAAGCTAACCGCCCGTACCACGTTCTCCGGCAACGAATTCCAGAGTCTAATTACACGTTGGGTGAAGAACAATTTTCTCCGATTCGTTTTAAATTTACCACACTGTAGCTTCAACTCATGCCCTCTAGTCCTAGTATTTTTGGATAGCGTGAACAGTCGCTTCACATCCACCCGATCCATTCCACTCATTATTTTATACACTTCTATCATATCTCCCCTCAGCCGTCTCTTCTCCAAGCTGAAAAGCCCTAGCCTTCTCAGCCTCTCTTCATAGGAAAGTCGTCCCATCCCCACTATCATTTTCGTCGCCCTTCGCTGTACCTTTTCCAATTCTACTATATCTTTTTGAGATACGGAGACCAGTACTGAACACAATACTCCAGGTGCGGTCGCACCATGGAGCGATACAACGGCATTATAACATCCGCACACCTGGACTCCATACCCTTCCTAATAACACCCAACATTCTATTCGCTTTCCTAGCCGCAGCAGCACACTGAGCAGAAGGTTTCAGCGTATCATCGACGACGACACCCAGATCCCTTTCTTGATCCGTAACTCCTAACGCGGAACCTTGCAAGACGTAGCTATAATTTGGGTTCCTCTTACCCACATGCATCACTTTGCACTTGTCAACATTGAACTTCATCTGCCACTTGCACGCCCATTCTCCCAGTCTCGCAAGGTCCTCCTGTAATCGTTCACATTCCTCCTGCGACTTGACAACCCTGAATAATTTTGTGTCATCGGCGAATTTAATTACCTCACTAGTTATTCCCATCTCTAGGTCATTTATAAATACATTAAAAAGCAACGGACCCAGCACAGACCCCTGCGGGACCCCACTAACTACCCTCCTCCACTGAGAATACTGGCCACGCAATCCTACTCTCTGCTTCCTATCTTTCAACCAGTTCTTAATCCATAATAATACCCTACCTCCGATTCCATGACTCTGCAATTTCTTCAGGAGTCTTTCGTGCGGCACTTTGTCAAACGCCTTCTGAAAATCCAGATATACAATATCAACCGGCTCCCCATTGTCCACATGTTTGCTTACCCCCTCAAAAAAATGCATTAGATTGGTGAGGCAAGACTTCCCTTCACTAAATCCGTGCTGACTTTGTCTCATCAGTCCATGTTTTTGTATATGCTCTGCAATTTTATTCTTAATAATAGCCTCCACCATCTTGCCCGGCACCGACGTCAGACTCACCGGTCTATAATTTCCCGGATCTCCTCTGGAACCCTTCTTAAAAATCGGAGTAACATTGGCTACCCTCCAGTCTTCCGGTACTACACTCGATTTTAGGGACAGATTGCATATTTCTAACAGTAGCTCCGCAAGTTCATTTTTTAGTTCTATTAATACTCTGGATGAATACCATCAGGTCCCGGTGATTTACTACTCTTCAGCTTGCTGAACTGACCCATTACATCCTCCAAGGTTACAGAGAATTTGTTTAGTTTCTCCGACTCCCCCGCTTCAAATATTCTTTCCGGCACCGGTGTCCCCCCCAAATCCTCCTCGGTGAAGACCGAAGCAAAGAATTCATTTAATTTCTCCGCTACGGCTTTGTCCTCCTTGATCGCCCCTTTAACACCATTTTCGTCCAGCGGCCCAACCGACTCTTTGGCCGGTTTCCTGCTTTTAATGTATCTAAAAAAATTTTTACTATGTATTTTTGCTTCCAACGCTAATTTCTTCTCAAAGTCCTTTTTTGCCCTCCTTATCTCCGCTTTGCATTTGGCTTGGCATTCCTTATGATCTATCCTGTTACTTTCAGTTGGTTCTCTTCTCCACTTTCTGAAGGATTGTTTTTTGGCTCTAATGATTTCCTTTATCTTACTGTTTAGCCACGCCGGCTGACGTTTAGTCTTTTTTCCCTTTTTTCTAATACGTGGAATATATTTGTCCTGAACCTCCAGGATGGTGTTTTTAAACAGCATCCACGCCTGATGCAAGTTTTTTACTCTGCGAGCTGCTCCTTTCAGTCTTTTTTTCACCATTTTTCTCATTTTGTCGTAATCACCTTTTCTATAGTTAAACGCTAGCGTACTTGATTTCCTAGTTTCACTTCCTTCAATGCCAATATCAAAACCGATCATATTATGATCACTGTTATCAAGCGGCCCTCGTATCGTTACCCACCCCTGCACTAGATCATGAGCACCACTAAGGACTAAGTCTAGTATTTTTCCTTCTCTTGTCGGCTCCTGAACTAGCTGTTCCATGAAGCTGTCCTTGATTTCATCAAGAAATCCTATGTCCCTTGCGTGTACAGATGTTACATTAACCCAGTCTATATGCGGGTAATTGAAATCCCCCATTATTATTGTGTTGCCCAGTTTGTTTGCGTCCCTGATTTCCTTTAACATTTCCGCATCCGTCTGTTCGTCCTGGCCAGGCGGACGGTAGTACACTCCTATCACTATCCTTTTCCCCTTTGCACATGGAATTTCAATCCACAGTGATTCCAAGGAGTGTTTTGTTTCCTGCAGAATTTTCAATCTATTTGATTCAAGGCTCTCGTTAATATACAATGCTACCCCTCCACCAATCCGATTCACCCTATCACTACGATATAATTTGTACCCCGGTATGACAGTGTCCCACTGGTTATCCTCCTTCCACCAGGTCTCAGAGATGCCTATTATATCTAATTTTTCATTTAGTGCAATATATTCCAACTCCCCCATCTTATTTCTTAGGCTCCTGGCATTCGCATATAGACATTTCAAACTATGTTTGTTGTTCCTAAGTACATCATGCTTAGTACTTGACAGTATTAATTGGCAATCTTTTGTCTGATTTTTATTGTTATTTAAAGATACCCGATCTACTACAATCTCTTTTGCAACCTTACTATCAGGATACTCTATCTTCCCTGTTATGGTGATATCTTTGAAAGATACCTTATCCCGAACCATGCTCTTTTGAGCGACTGTCGGCCTTCCCCCCATTTCTAGTTTAAAAGCTGCTCTATCTCCTTCTTAAACGCCGATGCCAGCAGCCTTGTCCCACTCTGGTTAAGATGGAGCCCATCCTTTCGGAATAGGCTCCCCCTTCCCCAGAATGTTGCCCAGTTCCTAACAAATCTAAAGCCCTCCTCCCTGCACCATCGTCTCATCCACGCATTGAGACTCTGGAGCTCTGCCTGTCTCTTGGGCCCTGCGCGTGGCACAGGTAGCATTTCAGAAAATGCTACCCTGGAGGATCTGGATTTCAGCTTTCTACCTAAGAGCCTAAATTTTGCTTCCAGAACCTCTCTCCCACATTTTCCTATGTCATTAGTACCCACATGTACCAAGACAGCCGTCTCCTCCCCAGCACTATATAAAATCCTATCTAGGTGACGCGTGAGGTCCGCCACCTTCGCACCAGGCAGGCAAGTCACCAGGCGATCCTCACGTCCACCAGCCACCCAGCTATCTATATGCCTAATGATCGAATCACCAAGTACAACAGCTGTCCTAACCTTTCCCTCCCGGGCAACATTTGGAGATATATCCTCGGTGCGAAAGGATAATACATCCCCTGGTGGGCAGGTCCTGGCTACAGGAGTACTTCCTACTTCACCAGGGTGATGCTCTCCTTCTAGGAGACCTCCCTCCTCCAAGGTAGCACAGGGGCTACCTGACTGGAGGTGGGACTTCTCTACAACATCCCTGTAGGTCTCCTCTATGTACCTCTCTGTCTCCCTCAGCTCCATCAAGTCTGCTACTCTAGCCTCTAGAGAACGGACACGTTCTCTGAGAGCTAGGAGCTCTTTGCATCGGGCACACACATATGACACCTCACCAATTGGGAGATAATCATACATGTGACACTCAATGCAAAAGACTGGATAGCACCCCATTATTTAGCATGTGCTAATTCTGTTACCATTGTAAAAAGGGCCCCTAAGTTTGTACCTGAGGTAATGGAGGGTTAAGTGACTTATCCAAGATCACAAAGAAGAAAAGTGGAATTTGAACTGGGCTCCTCTGGTTCTCAGCATGCTGTTCCAGCCATTAGGCTACAGTGAAGTTTCCTGTGGGCATCCCGCAGGTGTTCTGCGAACCCAGAGGTTGCTGATAGTAATCAGAAACTTCTTAGGGATCTGCACCACGTTCAAAGCTCTGAGAAACTCTTAGAGAAATGTGGATGTTCCTTGTACTGCACTGGCCAATGACCATGAAACCAAATCCTACAGATGCTTAAGGTTTAAATAAGGCTGGTTACTCATTCTCACAGAGGGAAAGCTGGCCACAAAACTTTGCAAATATTTATTTTAGATGAAGTTATGATTTGATGGTTTCAATTCTCACTGGCTTAAATGCTTAAGATTTATTGTTCCTTCTTGCTGTTTCCTTGACGTGTTTCTTAACATTCCCCTCCTTTCTGTTTGGCTAAGCATACTTGAGCCATGCGGCAGCGTAATTAAGATCTTTTTGTGCTGGAAATCTATGAGCTCCTAATCCCACACGAAAATATTTTAGAGGGTAATTTTGTAAAGTGTCCTGCTCTATGGATTGTTTATGGACAAATTGTGTCTTATTTTGTAAGGTTTGAAGGCTTTGTTTTTATAATAAAGCTTTGGTGTAATGTGAGTCTGCAGGACGTGAGACTCAGAAACAGAACCAAGGAAGAAGAGGACCTCGGCTGGCGGGGGTTGGGGTCCCCCGCCAGCAAAGTTAGGCAATGGCGGGGGAGGGTTGGCGGCGGGAGGGGGGTCGAGAGGGTCGGCGGAGGGGGGGGGGGTCAAAGTTGGTGGTGGTGGCAGCGGCGGGGGTGTCGGCAATGGCGGGGGGGGGGTCAGCAGCATCGAAGGGGGGGGCTAAAATGTGCCCCCTCACCTCGAGCTGTGGACCCCCCTCCCGCTGAAGTCTGGCTACGCCCCTGCATCACACATAGGTATAAGACAGGCTATTGGATCTCCTATAGCGCACAGCTATTCCAGATCCAGAACTCACTAGCTTGCATTAATTCATCTGCCTCAAATGCTTTTTTAAAATTTATTTATTTATTTAGATTTTGCTCACACCTTTTTCAGTAGTAGCTCAAGGTGAGTTACATTCAGGTACTCTGGATATTTCTCTGTCCCAGGAGGGCTCACAATCTAAATTTGTACCTGAGGCAATGGAGGGTTAAGTGACTTGCCCAAGATCACAAGGAGCAGCAGTGGGATTGATATATAAGACATCAAATCTGCACAAAAACTTTAGAAAGCAAAACAGCGACCAATCTATTTATCTAAACACGTGAATCACAGCACTGGGGAAACTAAGGCCACACAACTGACGCTCATTGCCATACTGGGACAGACCAATGTTCCATCAAGCTCAGCATCCTGTTTCCAACAGTGGCGAATCCAGGTCACAAATACCTGGCAAGATCCCAAAAAGTACAAAACATTTTATGCTGCTTATCCCAGAAATAAGCAGTGGATTTTCCCCAAGTCCATTTTAATAATGGTCTATGGATTTTTCCTTTAGGAAGCCATCCAAACCTTTTTTAAACCCCGCTAGGCTAACCACCTTTACTACATTCTCTGGCAACGAATTCCAGAGTTTAATTACACGTTGAGTGAAGAAAAAGTTTCTCCGATTCGTTTTAAATTTACTGCTTTGTAGCATCATTGCGTGCCCCCTACTTCTAGTATTTTTGGAAAGAGTAAACAGATGCTTCATGTCTACTCGTTCCACTCCACTCCACTCATTATTTTATAGACCTCTATCATATCTCCCCTCAGACGTCTTTTCTCCAAGCTGAAGAGCCCTAGCCGCTTTAGCCTTTCCTCATAGGGAAGTCGTCCCATCCCCTTTATCATTTTCATCGCCCTTCTCTGCACCTTTTCTAATTCCACTATATCTTTTTTGAGATGCGGTGACCAGAATTGAACACAATATTCGAGGTGCGGTCACACCATGGAGCGATACAAAGGCGTTATAACGTCCTCGGTTTTGTTTTCCATTCCTTTCCTAGTAATACCTAATATTCTATTTGCTTTCTTAGCCGCAGCAGCACACCGAGCAGAAGGCTTCAATGTATTATCAATGACAACACCTAGATCCCTTTCTTGGTCTGTGACTCCTAACGTGGAACCTTGCATGACGTACCTATAATTCGGGTTCGTCTTTCCCACACGCATCACTTTGCACTTGCTCACATTAAACGTCATCTGCCATTTAGACAACCAGTCTCCCAGTCTCGTAAGGTCCTCTTGTAATTTTTCACAATCCTCACAAGCATTGAAATGGCGTTTTGGTCTAAACAACCTGCTTCTGGGGTAGTCTATAAAGAGTCACTGCACAAGTCAAAAGATTGTTAGCAGCAAGCAGAGTTATGCGGGTGGTGGTAGGTGATCAGGCACGAACAGGGCCTGACCCCAACCACATATTATTTGTTTTGGCTTCTACAAACAGTTTTCAGATAAAGGACGATTTGAATATTTTTGTTTACGTTTACAGAACTGTTTGAACTTTGCTGGACCTTTTTGTTGAACCCCAGAGACAAGAAAGAGGCCAGGCTAGACTAAGGCCTTCCGGGTAACCTCCTCAGAGACTGACTTATGAGGGAAAGGGAAAGTAACTTTATAAAGGCAAGGAACCTGACTGTTTGGAGGACAGAGGTTTCTATATTGGAGCCTGAGGACCAAGGTTGCCAGGTGGAAAAATTTTTTCCCACCCAAAACAGCCTAAATCCAGCCCAAAACCCGCCCAAACTCAAACCCCCGCCCCGACACCCCCACCCCCGCGTCATCACCCACGCCCCCGCCGTCATCAACCCCGCCCCCGCCGTCATCTGCCCCGCCTCCCACGTCGTCGGCCCCGCCCCCGTCATCGGCCACGCCCAGAACGTCATCGGCCCCGCCCAAAACGTCACTAACCCCGCCCCCGCGGCCGAAAAAAACGCCAAAAAAACCGCCCAAAAACTAAAAAAGAAGCCCAAAAAACCGCAACCCGCCGCGGGCAAAAATTTCCCGCGGCGGGTCGCAGAAAACCGCCCACCTGGCAACACTGCTGAGGACTTGCAAAGAGAAGTCTGCATGGATACTCCGCCCACTGGGCCTTGGGTGGGCAGTGCTTTACAGCTAAGCAACATATAAAGTATTTGATTTGATTTTAAATAAATGTCTACAAAGCACGCACAGTTCTGCTCTTTACTGATTCACAGGCTCCTCATTCTAGGGAACTAATTCATGGAGAAGAGCTCAGGCCTTTTCCAACTTTATGTGCTCCTCCTATAAAAATAAGCGATGCTTATTTTCACAAAGAATTGTTCTCAGGGGCGTATCTGAGGTTTGGCGGTAGGGGGGGCAGGGGCTAGAGTGCTGCGACATCAGACAGACTCCATCCAACTGGATCTAAAGATGCATGCAGCTTTCACAGCGCGCTGCACGACGAGGATGAAAAAGTTAAAGATCACGGCTGGGCTGGCGGGGGGTTGGGGTCCCCCGCCAGCTGAAGCAATATTTTAAAAAGCCGGAGGAAGCGGACCTCGGGGTAGGTGACGGCGGTAGGCGAGGGAGGGAGGGTTAACGGCGGTAGGGGGGTCCGGGGCAAAATCTGCGGGGGCCCAGGCCCCTGTGGCCCCACGCAGATACGCCCCTGGTTGTTCTAATTATCCCCAGACATAGTATCTCTGAAGCATCATTTCAACCTGACTTGCCCCTCTGCTTCATTTGGATTGACTTAGAACAAGCCCCTAACTGGATTATGACATTTCCTGCTTTCACTCATGGCCATCTTGGGCTTTTTCTTTATCTTTTAAAAACTTTCTATTTATTTACTTACTATGTAAAGTTGCAAGAGAATAATGCACATGGTATAATATTTTTTTAAAGAAAAAAGAAAACTACTAACATTTTTCATGGATTACCTCATCTACATGCATGCCACAGAAATGTTTGTATAATGCATTTACATGTTTGTTTGTTTGTTTGTTTGTTTGTTTATTCATACTTGTATCCCACAATTATCATAAGAACATAAGAGTAGCCATACTGGGTCAGACCAGTGATCCATCTAGCGCAGTATCCTGTTTTCCAAACAGTGGCCAAGCCAGGTCACAAGTACCTGGCAGAAACCCAAATCGTGGCAACATTCCATGTATAACCCCAAAGAATAGCAAGATTCTGGAATCCTAAAGAGTGATAAGGTTCCATGCAGAATCTCAAAGAGTAGCAGCATTCCATGTAGAACCCCCAAAGAATAGCAAGGTTCTGGAATTCTAAAGAGTGGCAAGATTCCATGCAGAATCTCAAACAGTACCAACATTCCATACTACAAATCCCAGGGCAAGCAGTTGCTTCCCATGTCTGTCTCAATAGCATACTAAGGAATTTTCCTCCAAGAATTTGTCCAAACCTTTTTTAAACCCAGATACGCTAACTGCTCTTACAATATGCTAACCTGCTGTTACCACATCTTCTGGTAGAGAGGTGTGGTAGCCGTGTTAGTCCACTCTTAAAGGTTATCAATAGAAATCAAACAAAATAAAACATGGAATAGAAAATAAGATGATACCTTTTTTATTGGACATAACTTAATACATTTCTTGATTAGCTTTCGAAGGTTGCCCTTCTTCCGATCTGACGAAGAAGGGCAACCTTCTAAAGCTAATCAAGAAATGTATTAAGTTACCTCCAATAAAAAAGGTATCATCTTATTTTCTTTTCCATGTTTTATTTTGTTTGATTTCTAGTATGGGAAGAAATTGTGGCTTTGAAATCTGTATCAGCCTCTTGGTTAAAGATAACGTCTTGATTCATAATAAACTTGAACAATTTGAAAACTACAATAGAAGATTAAATCTTTGTTTGCTGAATTTTCCCAAACTACTTGTGGATGTATTTCGAAAGTAAGCTGTGGAAATTTTGAAGTTATCCTCTGAAGCTATTCCTCCTTTAAATAATGCCTACTTTCTACCTGCTTCGAAAACACTATCTGGTGAATTACAGGGGGGACAACCGCAAGTGGATCTTAATAAACATCTCAGCTATCCTGGAGGATTCCACGTCTGATATAACTGAAAGATCTACCTTATTGGCATCGTTTGTATTTGAGCAATACCTGAATGCTGTCATTAGATTATATTTTAGAAATGCAGATGCTTTGGGTTTACCCTGATGTACACAAGAGTGCACAGGAGAGAAGGAAAGCTTTTTTGGCATTGAGAAAGGCTACTAAGGACCTTGGGGCTACTTTTCTCTTGGCTCATCCTTCTAAATGCTTAGTTCATTTTGCCGGTGTGAAATATATTTTTTCTACCGGATCAGCTGAAGACCTTCCTAGATCTAAAGAAGATCAGTATAACAGGTGTCATTGTGTCTTTACACTAAGCCTTTCATATATATACTAGCTGTTGAGCCCGTAAATACGGGCTGGTATTGGAGTTTTCCTTCCCCCCCCCCCCCCCGCGAGGTCGACACCGCTCCCCCCCCCCTCAGAGTCGCCGCCGCCGCTGCCACCCCTCCACCTGGCTCGGGCCCTCTCTTCGCTTCTGAACTTACACATCCATTTGCCGAACACAGCAAGGCACATCAGCTGAGCCGCCATGGGCCCTTCCTTCTCTGCCTGTGGCCCCGCCCTCCTGTGACGTAACGTCAGCAAGGGCGGGACACAGGCAGAGAAGGAAGGGGCAGCTCAACTGATGTGCATTGCTGCGTTCGGCAAATGGATGTGTAAGTTCAGAAGGGAAGAAAGGGCCCGGGCTGGGTGGAGGGGTGGCGGCGGCGGCGACTCCGAGTGGGGGGGAGGGGTAGCAACCTCGGCGGCGCAGTTTCCCTCTCTGTCCCGCCCCTCCCATCATCACATATTGACGTGGGGGCGGGACAGACAGGGAAGTCTCTACTGCGCATTTGCGAGTGAGTACGGTCACTCGCCATTTATATGTTTGATATACTGTATATAATTTATTTAAGTTTCTTTTTTTTTTTCTCCTCATTGTGTACTCTTCCTCCCCCCCCCCTTAATTTAGTGGTCTAAGAAGAATAACATGGTTTACTTATTATTGTGATTGTTTTTCACTATTTCTTGATTATTTGTTACTATTCGTGTTATTTTCAACAAGTATATGCTTTTTTAACTGTTTTTTTCATATCATAAATAAATAGTAAAAAATAGTTTAGCAATTGTTGATTTATAATTTTTATTGCAAACCACGTTAAAAATTTTTTTTATTTAGCAGTATATCAAGCAAATCAAAGCAATTGGCCGAAAAGCATGTGTACATTAATGTGTACTTATACCAGCTCTTTGGATGGTGTAAATGTCTACACCTTGAAGTTAACACATACATGCATAAATGAGAGAATTCTATAATTTACATGCGTCCCTGTGTACTCTGCCCATGCTCTGTCCAAACTCCGTCCATGTCCACCACCAAAGTGTGTACCACCAACTCATGGCACGTACTTTTCCACTAGTCAATAAACTAAAAGAGGTCACTTGCATGTATAAGTGGCCACTGACAAGTATAAGTGACTATAATACCAGCGTGTGTCTTCCTGCTGATTAAAACTAGGTGGCTCCTTATAGAATCCCCCCCCCCCCCCCCTTAAAGCTAGATGCAGTTAATTAAATCTACACTCCTTTTGCTTTAGGAGCAGACTGTTCACGCTCTGTGATTTGGTGGCAGAGTGGGTGGTAATCGGAGGAAGCTGCTCCCTTTCTTAATTTTCTAGGATCTTCACCACTCAGTCACCACTCACTCTGCAGCTGCTCAGTACCTCTCCACTCTCATCTCTCCCTACATTCCTCCCCGGGAACTCCGTTCACTGGGTAAATCTCTCTTAGCTGCACCCTTCTCCACCACTAACTCCAGACTCCGTTCCTTTTATCTTGCTCCACTATATGCCTGGAATAGACTTCCTGAGCCGGAACGTCAAGCTCCATCTCTGGCCGTCTTCAAATCTAAGCTAAAAGCCCACCTTTTTGATGCTGCTTTTAACTCCTAACCCTTATTCACTTGTTCAGAACCCTTATTTTATCATCCTCACCTTAATATTCCCTTATTTTTATTTATTTATTTTAGTTACATTTGTACCCCGTGCTTTCCCACTCATGGCAGGCTCAATGCGGCTTACATATACAGGTACTTATTTGTACATGGGACAATGGAGGGTTAAGTGACTTGCCCAGAGTCACTAGGAGCTGTGCCTGAAGTGGGAATCAAACTCAGTTCCTCAGTTCCCCAGGACCAGAGTCCACCACCCTAACCACTAGGCCACTCCTTATCTCTTGTTTGTCCTGTTTGTCTGTCCTAATTAGATTGTAAGCGCTGTCCAGCAGGGACTGTCTCTTCATGTTCAAGTGTACAGCGCTGCGTACGTCTAGTAGCGCTATAGAAATGATAATTAGTAGTAGTAGCAGTCAGCTTGAGAGGTTAAGGCAGCAAATACATCTCACCCTCCCACATTGTGAGCCCACTAGGGACAGAGAAAGTACCTGTATAGAAGATGTAAACCACTTTGGTCGTACTACAGAAAGGCAGTATATCAAATGCATGACCCATACCCATACACAATTTCCATTGGGATCCTATCCACACAATCTCTTGAAACACTGCTGGAAAATTTGAGAATTTGCTGTTCTTTCCCATAAAAGTAACATTTTGGGCTGAACTGGAACACTTGGAGTCCACTCTTAATTGAGCCCTTCAGAGCAAAAGCAGGACATGTCCACCTTTTGCATTATTTCAGCTATGTATTGATTTATAGCTTCTATGGCCTAAAAGCTTGGAAGAAAAATTGGGCCATGTCTATACCTATATACAAAGAGATTAATGCCAATTCAGGCATTCCAAGTTCTTTTTACTGAAAAACATACTTCACAACTTTGATGGCCAATACTCCCACTGTAATAAAATGGAGTGGAAGAATGGCCTAGTGGTCAGAGCACTGCTCTTGACATCCAGAGGTGGCCAGTTAAAATCGTATTGCTGCTCCTTGTGATCTTGGGCAAGTCACCATTGCCTTAGGAGCAAACTTAGATTGGGAGCTCTCCAGGGACTGGGAAATACCCAGTATAACTCACCTTGAGCTACTACTGAAAAAGGTGTGAGCAAAATAATAACAACAAAGCTGGGTTGCTCTGTTCTAGCATTAGGCTAGTTGAGTCTTTCAATGATTTCAATCTACTTGGCAATCTCTGATGTCCAGGGCTAGGTCAAAGGATTAAGTGCCCTAGGCAAACCTTCAACCTTGTGCCCCTCTCCAGGTAATATTCAGGCTCCTAACAGCCCCCCCTCAGATTATGATAATTAAACTTTACCATAATAATCACCCCAGCACCATCTCTCCCAGAACAATTCACAGAATCATATAAGTGGACCACATTTTAAATATTAACCTTTGCCTTCATTACTTTGTATATGTATATTGCAATTATTATTATTTGTTACATTTGTATCCCACATTTTCCCATGTGCCTGGGCAAATGGCTATTTGAAAATATGATACACCCTCCTTACAGGGAAATGTGCATGTTGATGGTTTTTTGAGTTTGAGGACCTGAAGATTTGATTTTTTTTTTTTGTTTTGTTTGTTTGTTACATTTGTACCCCGTGCTTTCCCACTCATGGCAGGCTCAATGGAGCAGGCAATGGAGGGTTAAGTGGCTTGCCCAGAATCACAAGGAGCTGCCTGTGCTGGGAATCGAACTCAGTTCCTCAGGACCAAAGTCCACCACCCTAACCACTAGGCCACTCCTACAGCTGTTCTTTGCTGCGCCCCAGAAATTGCCACCCACCCTAGTTGACCACCTAGTCTTGCCTAATGGTTAAGCCTGCCCTGCTGATGCCATTGCTGACATGCTTGCATAAAGAGAGAGCATCCAACAAACCATTCTCTAGTCTCCTTAGCAGACTCTTCCTCTCTCCATCTCAATGGAAAACACTCTCCCAGTGAAAATCTAAAACTTTACTCTGCTTTGGAAGGCACTTTCTTACCTCAACAGCCAGAAGAGACCACACCAACCTTCCAATATTCTTCTACTCTGAGCAAGGGGAAAAAATCCAACACCCCCTTCTCACAGTGATCTTCATACACCCTCTACTGGACAGTATGCTCAGGCACAACCTAGAGGTGAACTAGATTATTCCATTCCTTTATTTATGATATCAGATTAAATACAACCCAGGGCTAGATAAGATTTTATATATATATATATATCTACATCTATATCTATATATACACACACATATATAAAATAAATAACCAATGGAATTTTGAAAGTCTAAGTGCTTTGAAAATAAGCCCTCTAGACACCCTAAATGTAGATGGGCTATAACTTGTTATTTTGTGTGTCTGTTGACTATTTCAGTAGACAGATGGAGTTTGCCCTTCTGTGAATGGAGGTAGTACAGTTTCAAAAAATTCATTCCTAGTCCATGGATACAAATCTACCCACAAACCTTTCCACTATGTAGATTGTGAAAATGTGCCAGGAAAGGACGTATAAGAATATACCATGGAAAATACTGCAGAAATGCAAAGCAGCCCAATCAGACATCCCAACTGGAAGCGTTCGAGAACATGATCAAGTAAACCAAAACTGACCAAGGGCAGCCAATTTAAAATAGCACCTGCCTTTGTTAGAGTTACTTCAAGAAACTACCAGGATAGAGCGCACCAACCTTCCAGCTGGGGAAGACACCTGATAGTCAGGGAAGATCTTCTCTTTTACAATTTATGCTTGACAGGCTTTATCCTTGACAGTAAGGTAATTTTCTGTACTTATCAAGGCATTCTTCATGTACTGCTTTCTGAGCAATTTCCGAAGAAAGCCACTTCAGCTGCACCATTCACAGAAATTTAAATGGATGAGCTCTAACTATCTTTAGCAGATAGACATCAGATTAATCTGCAATAAATGTTAGAATTTCATTCTTTTATTCCTCCACCAAACCCCAATCCATTTGCAGTCTCACTCAGAAGCAAAAGACACCTAGAGGAAGATGAATATGACCCATTGAAAAGGATTTAACCGTGTGTTGTGCCTACTTTTATTTTTCATGGGATATCAAGTTTCAGAACTGATTATCGCTCCTTTCGCACCTAAAACATGTTAGGGTTTCATAAGTCCAAAGATAAGAACTGTATGTCTGCAAACAGCCTACCTATGGGATGTTTTTTACTTTGGCTATAACAAAACCCAAACACCCTATATTAAGTTGAAATGCATATATATATATATGGGTTTGGGAACCCTCAGAAGATACCACTTAAAGGCAACATCATGAATTCTTGCCTAGTGGCATAGCATCTCTTCATTGGGTCATCCCTTGATTAACTATTTTATGGTGCTGTTGCGAACACACTCAAAAAGTGCTCAAAAATATATACGTGCTCTTAAATAAAAAACTTATGAAAAACTTATCTTGAGTTCCAATCCGTGTCTCTCACTGTTGGAGTCCACTTAGGCTTCCCCTAAATTGCGCCCAAAGTTTACCAAAGATTTTTTGTAGTTTGGAGATCTTAAGTGGTTTCAGGGTTTCATAAGGGCATTTTTAATCTTAAAAGGAGACAGACCTCTGTCTTAAACTTAATTTGTACTTGCTTATTTCCCCTGAACCAATGAAATTGTGACGCATATTCAGCTAGAACTACATCTAGCATATACAGCGATACCTCGGTTTTCCTTGATAATCCGTCCGAAAACAATCAACGAAAACCGAAACCGAGGCAATTATTTCCATATGAATCAATGTAAATCCAATTAATTCGTTCTAGACACTCCAAAATACATACCAAAAACACATTTTATAGAGAATAAATATAGTCCCATGATGGAGCTAAAGGGAAAGGGTTAACTTATTAGCAAGGGAAACACTTAACAGAGAAAATGAGATTTGAGAACATGTGATTTTATCTTGCGTGCGTTGCATTAGACTCGCGGGGTGATGCTCACACAACGAGAAACAACGCCACAATGAGCAGGAGAACGCGTGTGTCGCCCTTTGTTTTCGCAAAATTAGCAGCGAGGTCACGTGGGCACGCCAACGAAAACCGAGGCAACCGACGAAATCCGAGACAAATTTTTCACTGAAAAAAATCTACGAAAACCGAAGTTTCACTGTATCTAGCTTGAGACCAGTCATGTAGTCAGACCTTTGGGGGGAGGGGCTGAGCCCAAAGTGAGGAGGAGCATAATCTTTGCCCCAACCCAGGCACCATGCCTGCCCTTCCCCCGCCCCCATGACCTCTAAGCACTGTTCCCGCTAAGCTGAGCGGAAGTCCTCTGCCTAGTCCCGACAGTGGGTGGTGCTGTTCCACTATCACATTTTCAAAAGTGAGTGACAGACAAGCTCTGCAGACTCCTGGGAACCTGCCTGTCCCTAGAGATTGAAAACACAACATTGAAGCACCAGCCTCTACTGGTAGCAATGCAGATGGAGGACACCCACTCAGCTTAGAGGGAATAGAGCCCCCCCCAAGTACATGAGCTGACTGGGAGACCCAAGCCCCACCAGCAGAGGTCCTCCACCAGCCACCTGCCAGTTGGTGGCTCTTTCCATGGGCCACACCCATGCTGGCCCCCTCCCTGCCTATGCTCAGTTTTCATGCACGCATGGGGGAGGGGAACTGGTGTGGCAGCAGTGGCCCATGGAAAGTGCTGCTGACTGTCAGGCAGCCATTGGAGGACCTCCTCTGCTGGCATGGTTTAGAGATCCCTGCCAGCGATAGCGGCACATGGTGCTGCAATTTTGGGGAGGCTGAACCCAAAGTTGGGGGGGGGGGGACTGAGCCTCCACAGGTTTCCCCCCCCCCCCCCCACGTGACTAGGCCACTGCTTGAGACTGCAGCGCCTGTAGCAGCCAAAAGGAAGTCCTATTGCTTAAACTTCAGAAGCTGTTATGCATCCTTAGCTGCACTTGCTATCTCTCACCACTAGAGGGGGATTTGTTGCAAAAGCACCCCAGTCATTACACTACTGCAATTAAGATGCCTAGAACAAGCCCAGCTTTCAATGATGTCTTGTATCACTGCTGTTTGGATATACATGTTTGTTTATTTCTTTAATAGTATTACACTGCCTTTCCCATGTCATACAGAACCCACGAAAGTGGGCTTTGAGTTGATCTGGGGATATTAGACGAAAGGAAGAACCTGAGATGTTGTAAGGGGTGTGACTCAGAGGGAACCTGAGTTGCTCTGATGTCTATGGTTCCCTCTGTGTAGCCATGGGTGGGCCAGGGCCCACCCAAAATTGGTGCTCCCAGAGTCCCTTACTGAGGCTGGTGGGGATTCCAAGCCTCCCCAGCCGAAGACCTCCTCCTTCTGGCCAGAATACTTGCAATCTGGGCAGCAGGCGACAATATTCCCGAGCTCCCCCTGGCCCCCCTCCTCCCCGGCACATACTCGGTTTTCACACATGCGTGCATGCATGAAACCAAGCATGTGCTTGGGTCAGCAGTGGTGGTGGCAGCTTGAGGGCACTGCTGCCAGCTGTCTAGTCACAAGTGTTCCAGTAGGGAGGTGGTCTTCTGCTGGAGGGGCTTGGGGATTCAAGCAGTTCTATTTTTAGTTGGAGAGGGGGCGGGCCTAAGGCACAGATTTAGGCTTCTTTGATTTCTAAATGTACAACTGATGAGGGCTTTCTGCAATGATATAAACCCAATTTTTGTACTTGAGCAGGGCTATGGAGTTGGACTTGGCGCTGTAGTGTCGGAGTAGGTAAAAATGTATCGACTCCTGCTTCAAAGTAAAACCTTTCATTATAATATATGGTAAATTATCATTTTATGTTTTATATATATATTTTTTTGTTTGGTTCTTTGTTCAAACTTCAAATGTATATTTTATGGTCTATTAATCCTAGTTTTGTACATAAAGAAATATCCTATGTTTCTGTAATCAAATTTCTCTAGATTTACTATACGTGGGGGGGGGGGGGGGGGCATTTTTGCTATGTCGTCTAAGTCCGACTTTGGACGTTTTGCACAAAACATCCAAAATCCAAACAGGAAAGGTCATTTTTGAAAAAGAAAAACGGTGATCTTTTTTTTTTCTCCAAAAATACTGTTTCGAACAAGGTTTTGTGCTTTGGACGTTTTGTTTTTGATCCATTTTCAAAAAAAAAAAAAAAAAAAGAAGAAGTGCAAAACGTAGAAAATCAAGCCATTGGGATGTAGGAGGAGCCAGCATTTTTAGCAGACTAGTCCCCCAGACATCCCGGGTGAGCAATGGGACACCTCTGTGCACTTTATAAAAATGCTCCCAGGTCCACATCTCACTGACCACTACACTACAATGCACTACAAATGCACTCAGTCTGCTGCCCCTCACTACCTCTCTACCCTCATCTCCCCTTACGTTCCCGCCCGAAACCTCCGTTCACAGGACAAATCCCTCCTCTCATTACCCTTCTCCACCACCGCCAACTCCAGGCTCCGCTCAATCTGCCTCGCCTCACCCTATGCTTGGAACAACCATCCTGAGCCCTTACGCCAAGCCCCCTCCCTGCCCGTCTTCAAGTCTTTGCTTAAAGCCCACCTCTTCAATGCTGCGTTCGGCACCTAACCCTTACCGTTCAGTGAATCCAGACTGCCCCAATTTGACTGCCCCTATCGGACCGACCGTTCACTTGTCTATTAGATTGTAAGCTCTTTGAGCAGGGACTGTCTCTCTTTGTTAAATTGTACAGCGCTGCGTAACCCTGGTAGCGCTCTAGAAATGTTAAGTAGTAGTAGTAGTAGTACGCTAGTACAGGGACCTTGATGCTGCTCTAATAGACCTGGCTATAACATCTGAGGCTGTCATAGAGGCTGGTAAATCACATTTTTATTCATATTTGGGGGGTGGGGGGTAGGGGGGTCAGTGACCACTGGGGGGTATTGGGGGTCATCCCTGATTCCCTCCAGTGGTCATCTGGTCATGTAGGGCACCTCTTTATGCCTTAACAACAGGTCTAGCTCAAAATGTCTTAGTTTTAGTTTTGTTTCATTAAGGCTGAAAAATGTCTAATCCCACCCTTAACATGCCCCCTTGAGATCTGGATGCACTGCAGACGAACAGTATAGAACAACGTCTGAAAAATAGGTTTCGAAAATACTGATTTGGACGTTTTTGTGAGAAAAAACATCCAAATGCTGCTTTATGCCACTTTTTATGTCCAAATCAGTATTTTTGAAACCTATTTTTCAGACGTTTTTCTATACTGTTCGTCTGAAGTGCATCCAGATCTCAAGGGAGCATGTTACGGGCGGGATTTGGGCGTTTTTCAACCTTAATGGAACAAAACAAAACCGTCTAGGACTAAAACTAAGACATTTTGAGCTGTTTTTATAATGAATAAGGCACAAAAAGGCGCTCTAAAAGACCAGATGACCACTGGAGGGAATTGGGGATGACCTTCCCTTACTCCTCCAGTGGTCACTGATCCCCTCCCACCCCCGAAAAATGTGATTAAAAACATTACTTACCAGCTTCAGATGCAATACTAAGGTCAATTAGAGCAGCATGCGGGTCCCTGGAGTAGTCTAGTGCTGAGTGCAGGGGACTGCAGACAGGTGGACCCAGGCCCATACCTCCCCCCTAACTGTTACACTTGTGGTGGAAACTGTGAGCCCTCCAAAACTCACCAGAAACCCACTGTACCCACATATAGGTGCCCTCTTCACCCATAAGGGCTACTGTAGTGGTGTACAGTTGGGGTAGTGGGTTTTGGGGGGGGGGGGGGCTCAGCAGACAAGATAAGAGAGCAGCGGTGAGATGTGTTCCTGGGAGCATTTATCTGAAGTTTAGTGCATTGCCCCATTGCTCTTCTGGGATGTCTGTGTGGCCAGTCTACTAAGAATACTGGTTCCTCCTATATCCCAATGGCTTGAATTGGTGCATTTTTCACTCGGATGTTTTTTTCTTAGTTGACCAAAAAGACAAACTCTTCCGCCTTGACCGATATACGCATATCACCCCTCTCCTCAAGTCACTTCACTGGCACCCGATCAGGTACCGCATACAGTTCAAGCTTCTCCTACTAACCTACAAATGCACTCGATCTGCAGCCCCTCAATACCTCTCTACCCTCATCTCCCCTTACGCTCCTACCCGTAACCTCCGCTCACAGGACAAATCCCTCCTCTCAGTACCCTTCTCCACCACCGCCAACTCCAGACTCTGCCCTTTCTGCCTCGCCTCACCCTATGCTTGGAATAAACTCCCTGAGCCCATACGCCAAGCCCCCTCCCTACCCATCTTCAAATCCTTGCTCAAAGCCCACCTCTTCAATGTCGCTTTCGGCACCTAACCATTACACCTCCATTGAGGAAATCTAGACTGCCCCAATTTGTTGTCTGCACTTTTTTGTCCTTTAGATTGTAAGCTCCTTTGAGCAGGAACTGTCCTTCTTTGTTAAATTGTACAGCGCTGCGTAACCCTGGTAGCGCTTTAGAAATGTTAAGTAGTAGTAGTAATACAGAGCACAAACACATCTAGCAAATAGCCATTTTCAAAAAAAAAAAAAGGGGGTTTTCATTTTTGAAAATGGCTATATTCCCCACTTGAATTTTGACGCTCTGAGCAAAACATCCAAAGTTAGACTTAGACGTCATATTGAAAATACCCCTCATAGTAGGAGCTGGAGTTGGGTTCGGACAGTAGAAAAATAGAGGAGTCAGTCAAAGGTTTGGTACACCGACTCCACTGCCCTGTTTAGGAGAAGTGTTCTGCTCCTTCCTTTTTCCAAGGATCTTTTAGAAATGGGTATATTTACAGGGAAGGCTGCTAAATTTCACAATACGACAGTTTTAAATGGTCTTTTGTTTGAAAGGAGACCTACTGTTTTAAATTCATTCAAACCAGTGAAAAGATTGGAAAGCCCCGCTGCAGGTCACAAGGACAAAATGACATGAAATTAAAGTATGCTCGTTTTGTCTTGCGTGCACTTTATTAAAAATGATGATTATTACTCTTTTGAGAAAAGGAAGAATCCTGTGAAAGCTATTTGGTGTTCATAAGAAGGGTTTTTTGAGGTCTTAGAAAGCCTTGTGAGGACTTCAAAATGGAACAGCAGCTAACAGAGCAGCCCTGGCTGCGCTCCCAGGGTAAAGAGCAATGTTCTAACTAAAGACATGTGTAGCTGTTTGATACCTGAAACCCAAATCTGTTCTACTCCATCGCTTATATTATATTTTTCTGTTCTCTGCCTAGCTGGTTTTTGTTGCTTTGCCAGAAATACAAAACATATCTCACAGTTTTGCTCTAATTTTATGCAGACAATTATTTTCATTACAGCTTTGTAGCTCTTGGGCTTTAACTCTTGGCCTCCAACGGAGGTGACTGCATCCAGTGTTTTCCAAAGTCCGTGAGGAGGCCACAGGAGAAATGACTTAAGCGCTAGAACATAAGCACAACTCACAGCTGCCAAATATATGGAGTTGTAGAAACATGGCAAGAAAGAGGACCTCGCCAATGAAGCCTTGGTGCTGTAATATTAACTGGCAGTTGGGTCTGTCTGGCAGGCTGTGCGTAGAGTAATAATTGGAAGTCTTGGGAAAAATACAGGCACTAAACATATCCGGGTCTGTCTGGCAGACTAAATGCTGCTTGCGTTGACTCAGTAGGTGGTGGTGATGCATCTTCCAGAGAGGCCACAGGGACCTGGTAGGTTGGTAGTTTAGGTAGTAGCTATGCTGGTGCTGGTGGATGTTTTGATTGTTAGGGGACCTTGTGGATGGGCATGGAAGACAAGGGCTGCTGGGTATGAACTAAAAGGGAGATCTCGCATGCTCAACAACCTAGGAGGATAAAGTAGGTTTGAGGTAGTCGTTTATAAGAAGTGATAGCCTACAGGCAGTCATGCTGTATGGCTGGCAGTTTGGATATATCTTCTTGCAGGGCTTAATTTCTGGGAGAACGACCTGGAACACATTTCTGCCACTTCTTTTCAAACTCCATAGCAGGGTATTCTGCTCCAGCCCTTCCCTTCCGAGGAGCCTGCAGGAAAGAGGGGTGGGGATAAACCTGAAGAACAACAGAACAAAGAACAGGCGCTCTACTCTCTAATTCAACCTTTCTTCTGAAATTCTCCAATCCCTAGTTCACCCCCTACTCTGATCCCTACCCTGGCTCCACAGTTCCACTTCCATGTTATCTACATATTAAGTCTTGTCTCCTTGGCAGTGTAGGGAGGAACAACTGAGCACATTGGATAGGACAATCATTCTTTCTTTTTTTTTTTGTTACCTATTATGTTACAATAAAATCTTGAAAGCAAGATGGAGGAGATGACTCACTGATTCCCATAGCTTAAGTGGAGTTGTCTTTTTATTTTATTTATTTATTTATTGCATTTGTATCCCACATTTTCCCACCTCTTTGCAGGCTCAATGTGGCTTACAATATGTCATGGATAGTGGAACTAAGAAGAGAATAGACATTTGGTTTTACAGAAGGATTTTGGGTTGCATGGTAATAGAATACATGATAGTAATATAACAGAAGGCATTATTAAACATTTCTGGATATATGTGGGGAGTTTCACATGTGTTGATCTTTGTCTTGTGAATTTGGATTAAGTACTCTTGTATTTCCAAAGCTAAGCTCAAGGTGTGTTACATCCAGGTTCAATAGGTATTTCCTTGTTCCCGGAGGGCTAACCGTCTAAGTGCCCCGAGGCAGTGGAGGCTGACGTGGCTTGCTGAAGATCATAAAGATGATCAGTGAGGCATGTGGGTTTTCAGCACTGGTTTCTCTGCTTCCAAGCCCACTACCCTAACCTCTAGGATCCTCTCCTGGCTTGTTCAGTTTTTCCAGTTGTTGGTTATTTGTTGTTGTTGTTTTTTTAATGTTCCGGAGCTCATTGCAATATTCAGAGTGCCACCCATTTCTGGGTGGACTCCTTGTTATAGTAGTTCTGATTTTAAGTGACGTTTTGGGTTTTGTATTACTTCATAATATGTTTGGTTCTGGAGAGAGTTGATGTTGATGTTATTGAGAATCAGACATTTCTGTATGGTGAGTTCTATGGGGACATGTCTGAGGTCTGCTCTGCACTCATTGTTGGGCAAGGAGGGAGGGGGGGAGGGTGCACACAGCGGAAGGTTTGCAAGGTGTTGGGCTGGCCCTGACAGCAGCAGAGGCCAGGAGGCAGTGCTGCAGTGGTGCTATATCCCCACTTCTTACAACTGATTGGCCCAATAGTTTATGGGAGTTGGGGAAACAACAGAAGCAGAGTGAGGTGGTGGTGAGAAGGCGTGAAAAAAAGTGTGTGTGAGGTGAGACACAAGTGGTTGGCAAGAAGTGAGAACTGGGGGGGGGGGGGTGAAAAAGTTGGAAACCAAAGGGGCAAGAGGAAAGCAAGTGGGAGCAACTGAAAGGAAAATGGATAAGGTAAGAGTAGGAAGAGGATTGAGGCAGGTGAATTATAGCAAGATGTGAGAGGGAAAGAGGTGAATAAGGTTGATGAGAGGCAAGAGCAACGTGGGAGAGCAGATGCGAGAGCTCCACTCTTATTTACCATACTAGCCCTGCTGCAGCCTGAAGATAGCTCTGCTCTTCCGGGAGGCCTACGGCCTATTTATAGGATGTAATCTGAAGTTCAATCATGTTTGGATTAGAGGTACTAAGGATAGTTTATGTCACTGTAAACCTTTTCATAATCTGTGCTTAATAAAGATTAACACATGGCAGGAGACGGTTACAGTCTAAAAGCTGCGTGTTTTGCATGTTTTGTGAGGTAAACAGCCTTGTGCTTTTGCCTTTCCAAAACATGAAATTATTATACTGTCACTGGAGCATGGACTGACTAGCTCTACTTGCAGGGTCATTTTATAACTGGTTGTCTAGGCTGGAAGGTCAAGCAAGTGCCTAATGTGAGGTTATTTTATAAAGACACATGGGTGCTCTGTCTTCATAAACATCATCAGAAAAGCAGCCACAATCACAGCAAAAATGTTGGCGTATATTTACAGGGCTGCAGTACCTGCATAGATGAGTATTTTAGAACCTATGCATGTACTTTATTACTCTGTCCATGTTCCGCCCAAACTTCTCCCCCAAAGATGTCCATCCCAAGGTCACAGAATATGTATTTTGCATACAGTGTAATTTTATAAGAGACCGCTTATATCTATATCTATATATATATATAGTGTAACCAGGTACTTCTAAGTGCAGCCAAAGGATAGAACAATCTCCTCCAGCCACAGGCACCCGGTATAGTCAAGAAATAAATGTCCACCAGCAACTTCAATCTTAAGGACTTTATTCCATGCAGGTTTCTAGTAGACCTGATACACAGTTCCAACAGCAGCATTCACCTTCAATCTTAAGCACATATAAGCCACCTGAAAGTGTGTGGCAAATAGTCCCCTTTAAGCAGTAGGCTATCAGCACATATCAGGATTCAATACAGGCTCACAGTCAGCTCCAGTCTGGGCTGTTTATCCAGTGCACAATAAACAGTAGTTCAATTCCAAATAGAAGCAGTTCATTCAATTCATCATCACAGTTCAAGCACAAAGCAGCAGTTTCTACCTTCTACTCTCTTTACCTTCAGGAGAGTTCAATACTTTACGGACTCCTCATACCCAAGGGATTTCATCCTGCATCAGCTTCACTGGTAAATTCAATACTTTAGGGACCTCCCTTACCCAAGGATTTTCAGCCTGCAACTGCTCTCCTCTGGGACTCCTTCCCACCTGCTTAATCAATCCCTGGCTTCTGCTCTCACAACCAATCATTCTCCTTCCATTAGCTTCTCCCACACCCATACCAGCTGAGTTAAGCATTAGACTAATGATGAGCTCCTGCACACAGGGTTTCCTAACTCTCTTTCCCCCTAGTGGCAGCCAATCTACATGTCCTGCCAGCTTACACCCATGTCCCCCATTTGCAGTCCGGGTTCCTCATCTCACCCCCTGGCTCCTTGCCTGCAATGCCTTCTGGGACTTGTATTTCAGACTGAAACTGCCTTAACCCAACTATCCTGGATGTGACTTTATCACTATGTATATATATATATATATATATATATATATATATGGATTTTAGTACTTCATTCAGTTTAGCTTTTGCTTTTCTATCCCCTGACTATTTATTTTTTAGATTCATTGGGACTGTTACACTGAAGGGGTCTTTCACAAAGGCGTGCTAGCATTTTTAGCTCGTGCCAAACACTAGAGATGCCTGTAGGAATATATGAGCATCTCTAGTGTTTAGCCCACGCTTATCTTTAACCTGCACTGAAAACACTAGTTTGCCTTTGTAAAAGGGGCCCTAACTGAAGGAAGTATCGTCCTTTATCTCCAAGAGTTGCAGTCAAAGTTTGGACTTTTTATTTATTCCTTGCTTTTGGTCTGATCCTGTTTTCATTGTTGAAGTCGTCTATTCTCCAGGTTGGCTACCAGGTTGGCTACCCCTGCCATTGAGGAAGTACCAGTGATCACACAATGGTATCATCTAGTGAAACCAGGCAAACAGTAAGGATGATGGCTGAGTCTTCCAACACAATCACACTAATGAGAGAAGATTCTTAATGGTATGATTTATTGATGAACAAAAAGACCAGCCACGGGACTGTGTTTCGGCTTAGAAAAGCCTGCCTCAGGGGTCTGTTGTAGCAGATCAAATGTAGTTCTTCCAATGTTCTAAACCATAAGGGTTTCCACTGTATAGTGCAAGCAGACTGCTCCCCATGGTAGGCACTCAGGTCTTCCGGTGACTCAACCCACCCCCGCACCCCCAAACAACATCTTTGGTGGTCTGGTGGACCCCGAACCCCTACACTCCATCCCGGTCCCAACCCCTCCCCACACCCCGAAGCAACAAAATTCATGGCACGAGGTGAGGGGGGATCACTAGAACACCAAGGAAAGGGGTGCAGGTGGTTCGGGGTCCACTGGACCACCAGGGATTTGGTGCAGGGGAGGACGGGGACAGGAGGGGATGTAGGGAGGTTGGGGTCCACTGGACCACTATGGAATGTTTTGGTGGCAGCACCGAGAGGGTTGGGGTCGGGGGTCTGTGCACTGTCAAATGCATTTGACAGCTCGAGTTGCAAACAGCAACCGATGAACAAAGGTGGATCCGTGCATCTTATTTACGTGTAATCCCGTTTGTGCATTGGTTGCTGTTTGCGACTCGGTAAGTTTATCCCAAGGCACCTGTATTTAACGGGTACCTTTGTGCATCGGCACCTCAGTTTCCCTGGATGACTAAGCAATATGTGCTAGAGCCAAAGAGAAGCTGGAAGGGGGAGGGCAACTGAATGCACCTTGGGAAAAAGCCTTCAGAGAGGTAATAGATCAGCAGCCTTGAAGCACTTCTCCTGAGCAGCTGGATGAAAGCATGGAAATTGTGGAGGAATGAAAGCTCTCTCCTGAGGAGCCAATGGAGGTCATCTCCTAGTGAATTTAAATCACTTCTGTGACATTGAATTGCATCTTACTGCTGTGTAACAACCAGCCCAGCCGGTAGCTGCCAGGTGAGCATGTTTAAATTCCTGTCAAGTGAGTGGAGGGCTGCAGGCACAACAGAAAAGAGTCATGGCCTGGACTTTATTGAGAAATGGATTTAATTTATTGAGGTGGAGGAGTGGCCTAGTGGTCAGGGTGGTGGACTCTGGTCCTGGGGAATTGGGGAACTGAGTTCGATTCCCACTTCAGGCACAGGCAGCTCCTTGTGACTCTGGGCAAGTCACTTAACCCTCCATTGCCCCATGTAAGCCGCATTGAGCCTGCCACGAGCGAGAAAGCGCAGGGTATAAATGTAACAAAAATAAAATAGATACTATTGGAGATTCTACATGGAATGTTGCTACTATTGGAGATTCTACATGGAATGTTGCCATTCCACTAGCAACATTCCATGTAGAAGGCTTCTGTTTCTGTGAGTTTGACATCCTGCACATATGTGCAGGACGTCAGACTCGCAGAAGCCTGCGCGGCCACATTGGTGATCTGCAAGGGCCGACTTCTACATGGAATGTTGGAACATTCCATGTACAACCTCAAATAGTAGCAACAGTGGAGGAGTGGCCTAGTGGTTAGAGTGGTGGACTTTGGTCCTGAGGAACTGAGTTCAATTCCCACTTCAGGCACAGGCAGCTCCTTGTGACTCTGGGCAAGTCACTTAACCCTCCATTGCCCCATGTAGGCCGAATTGAGCCTGCCATGAGTGGGAAAGCGCAGGGTACAAATGTAACAAAAAAAAAAGTGGATTTGTTTTGCTGACAAAGACCAGAATAGAACTGTGTGTAATCCCCTATTATATGGGGATTACTGAGTGGTGTGGATCCTTCCCAGGAGTCACTGGGAGAGCATTTGGGATGTCCCTGGGTGGAAGGAAAGCCCGGCCCAAGGGGTGTGTTTATGGACTAAATTGCAAAGAGAAATGGTTGTAGTTTATGATTGACATTTAAGGTGGAGTTTGGAGGCCATAAAAGTATTTGTTTGCTGGTGCATGTGGTCTTTGGTTGCCTTCACCCCAGCCAGGACCCTAGGAAGAGAAGGGGGTATCCTGGAAAGGCAGAATAAATTAGGGCTGGAATTAAAGAGGTGTTCCTGCCCCTAAAAGCAGCAACTGAGAGAGTGAGAAGAGCTCCGGGTTGGTAAGGGGAATCCAGCCTGGGAGCAGGAGTTGGAGCAGGGGAAGTCTGTTCAAGGCCAGGGGTACAGCCCTGAGAGGTACATCGCTGGAAGGAGGACAGACGGGGAGGTCTGATACGGGGGGGAACCAGACTTTGATCAGAGACGTCAGGAGCAGCCTTGGATTACAAATCTGAAGGAATGGGTGATGGACAGGAGGCGTTGTATAATTGTACATAATTCTGGACTAAACGAGAAACATTATGTAGTGAATAAGACTGTACCAAAAAGTCTTGGCTGGATACCTCTTAAACCAAATGCTGACTGTACATAAAGATTTATGGAGTTTGGATTTATTGCCTGTTGCAGAGTTCAGTGACGTTTTGCATAAAAGTTAACTCCTTAGCGTGACGGGTATTCCTTGAGAGAGAGAGAGAGAGAAGAATTTACTCCTGGATTGTTAAAGGATACTCAAAATAAAGCCCAGCTTAATATCCTAGGACCTACCAGAGTAAGTCCAGCCCTGGCCTGCGCCCAAGTTCATGTGGTTGAAACCTGACACTGAGAGTGATAACGACAGTGAAACATTTGTGGCCTGTGTTTTGGTGGTGAGAGTGAGCTGGCCAGAGGTGAAACCTGGGTTACATATGGGACACAGAACAGGACTGTTTTTAGGCTTTTTGCCTCTTGGGGACTGTGAACTGAGCCAGTCAAAAGGAGCATGACTTGCTTTCATTGTGGACCTGTCTCAAAGAGCAGGAACGTGACCAAGCATTTGCTTAATGGATCAATTAGTTCCTTGTGAGACGCTGTATGGAATGCTTATAACTTTTGAATTTCATGTCCTGAATTAGAGGAGTTTTATTTTCAAACTCATAATTAACTTGCAGAGTTCCTATTGGGGAAAGAAGAAAATCCCAGACCGGATCGCTGTTGTCAGAGATTGAACTGTGGAGAGAAAGGTGCCTGTTTTGGGGTCTTCAGAGCTGCAGACACCCATAGCAACATGACAACATGAACTTTACACATGAATCTTTACTCTGCTTCTGAGCAGGCGTAAATATCTGGCTTCCTTTTAGCAGTGATTTTCTAAGTGTTTTGTGGGGTAATTTTATAAAAAGCAAGTGGAGGGGCATTTTTGATAGATGTTTACTTTTGGACTTGGACGTCATATCTGAAAACGACCAGAAAAGCATTAGTATAATAGATAGTCAAGAAAGATAGTCGTGTCTGCCAATGGAATATAACCCTCAGACAACATCTAACATGTGGAAATGGTCCAATGCTGAAAAAACGTCTCCCAGTGTCAGGACATCCCCTCCACGTGTACCATGTCTATATATGGTTCTGCATGTGGAAGAGCAATTTCCATACTGCCTCAACTATGTCCTTGAGAAGAGAGCCAAACCTCTTGCCAGAGGAGTCTCAGCTCCTTGTCCGCCTATGCTTGAGGCACAGGAGGGAAATAATGAAGAGGCAGGCACCGTCTGCCACCACACAACGTTGCCATGAGGGCCTAGAGGCTCATTAGGAGAACCCTGGCACGGTGAATTTTCTGCAGTGCTGCTAGGAACCCAGAATTGGCCATGTACAAGCACCACACCTTGCTAGGATCCCATGCACTGAGTTGGTGGGAAGGCCATCAGGCCCTCTCCCCTGTCCCCACGGCTCAGAAATGCTGAAAACACCAGAACATGTCACCCCATGCCCAGAGGCCCCCTTCTCTGTCCAAGTCTGCAATAAGGGCCCTGAACATCTTTGACACTCCCCCGCCTATGCAGAGATGCCAAGTTACCCAGTTCCAAGCTGGAGAATTTGGGAATGTCCTGGAGTTGTCATCACCCCATCCTGGTGCCTTATGTGACTTGCAGCACTGATTTCAATGGGCAGCATCAGGCACTACGAATCCCACTCTGTTTTGAAATGTAAGTTCAAAACCAGGTCTGGTTAAAAAAAACTCCAGTTTGGAACTGGGTAACTTGACATCTCTGCCTATGCTCCAAACTGCTGCTCCACACCTACATACATATATGAATGGTAGCATCAGCAGCAGCTCACCAATGCAGACCTTGCAAACCTAGGTCACACCTACCATAGCTGATTGCCCATCACCACCTCCCTATCCAACTGCAGATGTCCCCTGGCCACCTAATGCCAGACAGCACCTCTGGCCATGCAGGGATTGCACACACCCCTACTAATCAGGCTGCCCTCAACTGCCACAGGCTGTCGCAGGGGACATAACAAAACAAGTGCGGTTACCAAGAGGATTGTGAAAAATTACAAGAGGACCTTATGAGAATGGGAGACTGGGCATCTAAATGGCAGATGACATTTAATGTGAGCAAGTGCAAAGTGATGCGTGTGGGAAACAGGAACTCGAATTGTAGTTATGTAATGCAAGATTCCATTTGTACACTATGTTCACACACAGGTCACACTCTAGCAGCAGTCCACCAGCAGCTCCTGGAGGAGGGAGAGAGAGGAGGGGAGGAGAAGGTTGTCCTGCTCATGGCTGCCCAGACCCCCTCCCCCACCAGCCAACCATCCACTGCCCAGCCTGCAGCTGACCTGCCAGCCACCCACAGACGATGGCCAGCAGGTGCTAGTGTTCGAAGACCCTGACCAATGGGAAGTTCCCCACACCTCACCCCAGGGGCCAATGCTGCAGGAGCCAGAGGAGGCGGAGGCAGCTGAGAACATCTATGCGGACATGCCCCTGCCGGAGGGGGATGAAGGGGCAGTGGATGTGCCACCTCAGGCAGCACCCCTGCTGCCTTTACCATCTGCTGCCTTCCGACACTGCAGCAACACCTGCGGTGACCACCCACTGGCACAGGTGCTGGGACAGATCCTGCTGCAGATGACTGGGCAGTGCAGAGACATGCAGCAGGGGTTTGCCACACTTCAAGCCACTCTCAACGGCCTCACAGAGGCCATCATGAGGCAGAGACAGAGGCAGCAGTAGGGGCTGCAGGCATAGGAGCCAACTTTTCAAAATTATTGGAGTTGCTAAGCCCAATGGAAATAACCCCTCCCTGGACACATACAAGGAATTTTCTCAATATTGGGGCTGCTCAAGCACCCATAGCACCCACAGAGTTGGCTCCAATGGCTGCAAGCCTTAAGGAGGAACCCACACTTCTGTGTTTAAACTGAGAAAAGTTGGTTTTGTTTATAATTTAACACAGTGGTTTTGTCTTTTACAAAGCTGTACAGCTCCATTAATCTGAAATATGTGGTTGTAACCCAGGTCTCGCCACCACCACTGCTAGCTTAGTTCTCCAACCTGACCCGGGTCACAGGGGAAAACATTACCAACCATTTTTTCTCTCCCCCCAGGTTCACCACACTCCTGCTCACTCCACGCTTCCCATTCAGTTTCCACTCAAGCTTGGGTGTGGGTTAAGGTCCAGAATAGAGATCCGGGGTATTGGGAAATTCAAATGGGCTTCTCAGTGGTACTTTATCGGTTCAGGGAGCAAGCATCCTCGTTCTCATACTAGAGACCACTCTGCATGCCAAGGATTATTTTCTTATGCAAAATCAACTTTACTGGAACTTCTGCAACGGGCAAGCAACTATTGTTTCAAGAAGCCAAACAGGTTTTGGTGACTTCAAACTCCAACCACATTTAACAAATCAGTTATTCCTGCAGGAGGAATCTCTGCCAAATTCTCCCTCTGCGTGTATTTACATCTCGAGCTTAAGTCAAATGGCATTTACATATGTACAGTCCTTCTGTCCATTTCTTATCTTGTTGGGCCATTAATAATCCAAGACTGCTCCTCCAGCACTTTGATTACAATCCACTTCCCTCACGCACAGACCCTCATGGCTGTCCTTCTTCCAGGGATGCACTTCTCAGAGCTGCACCCTGGCCTTGAACAGGCTTCCCCTGTCCTAGCTCTGGCGCCTGGACTGGGTTCCCTTTACCCACCCAGTGCTCTGTACTCCTTCTCAGTTGACACTTTAAGGGGCAGAAACTATTCCTTTATTCAGCCTTTCCAGGACCCTCCCCCCTCTCCTCCAAGGGTCCCGGCAGGGGTACAGCTAACCAAAGACCCTGAGCTTATCACGTCACTTACATTTATTATCTCCCTTGGACTCCCCCCCCCCCCCCCCTCATGTCATTCACTGTAACTTATTCCTTAACCACACCTTCTGGGCTGAACCTCTGTCCACTCTTCATATCAGTCCCTTAATGCACAACTCTTGAGCGCATGCGCCAGTCCTCCCGTGGAAGTCCCTAATGCTCAATGCTATGAGCGCACCTGAATTAAATTCTGGAATTTGTTGCCAGAAAATGTGGTAAAGGCGGTTAGCTTAGTGGGGTTTCAAAAAGGTTTGAACGGCTTCCTAAAGGAAAAGTCCGTAGACCATTATTAAAATGACTTGGGGAAAATCCACTGCTTATTTCTGGGATAAGCAGCATAAAATGTATTGAACTTTTTCGGGATCTTGCCAGGTATTTGTGACCTGGATTGGCCTCTGATGAAAACAGGATGCTGGGCTTGATGGACCTTTGGTCTGTCCCAATGTGGCAATACTTATTTAAATTTGCATCTCATTAATGTTGAGCATTAGGAATTTCCTTTGCTACACTGATCCAGCTGTATTTTTCTAGTGCTGTTCAGAGTAGCGCCAGAGTTTTGAGCATGTGACCCATAGATCCCAGGACACAGCAGAGGCTTTCAGTCTAAAAGGAAACCATCACGGGGGCAGGGCCTGTGAGCATTCATTAACTCACAGGCTCTATAATGATTACCATTATTGGGCACAGGAGAGTTCCAGAAGAAGGGGATGCATGCATCCTTATTTCTCTGACCCCATCCACTAATGTGACCCTTTTTGGGGTTAGGGTTGCCAACTAGATCCAGGTTTGCGCAACAGTGTTGATCCAATCCTGGGCCAGGGGCGTAGCCACGGGTGGGCCTGGGCCCACCCACTTTGAGCTCAGGCCCACCCAGCAACGGTGCAGAGTCGCAGACGCCAAAAGAATTAGACCGATCCGCTGCCGGCACGCTGCAGGCCTTCTTTCCCCTCCCTTCCCTTCGGACAGCGCCGCAGCAGTCTACTACAGCAAAGCTGCAGGGCACCGGGTCCGTCCTGCCGCTACGCTGCTGCGCCTCTGTTGTCATCTTTTTCTGGCAGAGGTGTTAGTTCTTCTTCTGCTGCTTATCTGCAGCAGCGGATCCACGCGCTGCCAGGGCTGTCTGTATGCTGCTGCGACTGCTTCCTCTGCACTGGCCCCGCCTCTTAAGAGTATCGGAGAAGGTGAGGCCAGCCGGAAGGAAGCAGTCGCAGCAGCATACAGCCCTGGCAGCGCGCGGATCCGCTGCAGATAAGCAGCAGAAGAAGAACTAACACCTCTGTCAGAAAAAGATGACAAGGGAGGGCAGCAGCGTAGCGACAGGACGGACCCGGTGCCCTGCAGGGGGTTCAGACAGAGATGGGCAGATGACAGACGAGGATGGAATGGGTGAGCTGAAGCTGGTCTGGGGCGGAGGAGAGGGCAAAAGATGAAAACGTGAGTAGGGGCAGAGGAGATGGAAGGGAAGTGAAGGGAGAGGAAGGTTAAAAAAACCCCTGTATGCATTTGCGAGGGTGAGGGTGGGAAGGGCCCACCCAGGTTAACTCTAGGCCCACCCAAAATGGCAGGTCTGGCTAAGCTGCTGTCCTGGGCTTACCCCAATGCATGCAGGGGACTTGTAGCCTTGCTTTTCTTAGAGAATCTAATAGGGAAAAATGAGAACCACAACCCCTGCATGCAATGGGTTAGGTCCAGGGCTGGATCCACCCTGTCGGGTGAATCTGGATCTAGTTGGCAACCCTACTTGGGGACCCAGTACACAATTCGAGAACTGCCGCCTTAGATATTTGTCTTCTGCCTGAGAAACTCAGGTGCCTATGTGTGAGTTATTACGTTGCATCAAGGGCCCTGCTGTGTTTTATTATTTCAATATTTAAAAGAGGAATGACTCTTCAAATTAGTGAGGCTGACACCTGATGGAAGCTCAGCACCTCAAAAGAATACAGAATGAGCTTTCGCATAGTAAGAATTAATCAAAGGCTCCAGTAGTCTGGGTGACTGAGCTGTGTTAACATCATTTTCTTTTCTAAGCCTGTTTGCAAGACTCGTCTATTGATTCTTAAACAAGAGAATCAGATGCTTATGAATCTATCAACGCAACCATATGACAGGATAAACAGATGAAGAAAAAGTTCCTCCTTGAACAACTGCTAGCAAAATGCATGGCAGAGTGCACAGTCTTAGTAGAAAAACACAAGATGGCTCCATCTGTTAGTCCTCAAACGCTCAATTTTCAACCTGCTTTAAGCCCAGAGGTGCTGGGAAGTGTGAAGAGAATGTTTTTTTTCAAAAAATAAAAATAAAAAAAGGAAAAGACACATTGTTAGTGCATTTCTCTGGGACTTCCAAAGTAGACTTCTGCAGTTTTCATAGATGCCGATGGATACACAATAGTAACATAGTAAATGACGGCAGGTAAAGACCTGTATGGTCCATCCAGTCTGCCCAACAAGATAAACTCATTTTACATGGTATGTGATACTTTATACCCGAGTTTGATTTGTCCTTGCCTCTCTCAGGGCACAGACCATAGAAGTGAAATTTTTTAGGGTGTATTTATCCCTCCCAATATAGTGGTCCATCTACTAATACCTAGGAAGAAATAAATCACCCAAGGCTGCATCAGTTTGCTCTTTATTAGGTACCTTATTTCTTATCAAGTATTTGTACAATTAGCAGATCAGTGATATCTCACTGAGAGTACAACATCGCTACACAAAATTACTTCTATATCTGAGGCTCCAAAGAATATATATAAGCAACCAAATACTTTTATTTATTATTCTCCAAATATATGTACCATCAGTTGCTTATGGGAGTACAGTACCACAGCTACACATAAGTGTTCTTCTGGATCTGAGTCTAATGTTTTATTTACCAGCCAAAGCCAATTAATAGATATAAAAGACTCAAGGCTACTTATGAGAAAGCAATAGGATTATTTGCCAATTCAGATACAATTGATTGGTTTCTCATGAGAGTGCAGCCCTGCTTGCACAAAGGTGCTGGCTGTGACTGTCTCACTCCAAAGAAATAGGAAGTACACTCATTTTTTATATGCCCATTTAGGATACAGACAAAATGACAGTAACACACCTTATATGGTACCATTTACCGTACGTGCTTGCTTTTTTCAGCATTGATCGGAAAGCTTGGTCATCTTCTTGCGAGACCACTCAGTTGACCATATCTTCCTGGGTGTAACTGATTCTGCCCTGTTGGTAAACTGCACCATCCTGTTTATGAGGTTTTTTGTACCCTAGCTCCTTCCTTATTTTGCTGCATGGTGTGTCCCAACAGCTCAGGAGTCTTACTGGAACTTCACTGTTCAGATTACAGTTACCGGCCTGTAAACTTTTCTGTCACTTTTAAATCCTGAACCAAAGTCAGGCTTTGAACCAAGGCTCAGCTGTAATAATAAAAGACAGAAGTCTGCCCAGTACTGTACTGTTCTTGTACTAAGTTCTTAAGCTAACGTGGAAGCCGCTTAAAATTTACACTCAAGCCCATCCATATCTATTCAGTCACGATCAGGGCGTAGACCATAAAAGTCTGCCCAGCACCGGCTCTGCCTCCCAATTACTGTGTTGCCACCCAATCTCCGCTAAGATTCCGTGGATCCATTCCTATGCATTAAAAAAATGTGCAGAACTGATTTTTAAAATGTTAAGATTTTTGTATATTATTTTCAAATGATATATGTTACAAGAGAAATACACTGGGCCGTTGGTAATAATGAGAACGTCCTAAGGTCATAAAGAGAGAATCCATTTTCATAATTACCACCACCTTTGCAGGCCCATGTGGTTCTTTTGTAGATTTTCCTCTTGAAAGTCGGATGTGCAGAGCCCACAGGTACCACAGCACTTGCAGATAGCGCTTATGCACGCACTTTATGGACGTGTTCTGATGGCAGATGACAGCTTTCTGGAGTTACCGGCAGCCCCTGAGCACCCGTTAAATATATCACGTTAAAGGTGTGCAGACCTTTCTATGCATTGGCCGTAAACGGCTGTGCATCGTGCATTGCCTTCATTTAAATGAGAACCACATAATTATATTATATTTGCATAGCGTTTTTGTTCCGCGTCTGCGAGTGCGGTAAACAGATCGCTCTGGACTTTTGCGCATTCATTGCTAGATGCCGTGATCGCTAAGCCGGTTCAAACTGGCTCAAAACGATCGTTCCCGGCACGGTAAGTTTGATGCATCTGCCTCCTTGTATTTACTGTTCTGTGGTTTGGGTCCAGATATGGGGATCTGAAAATCATACTTGACATGTTTCTTTAACTCTCCCAACCTCCTCTCCCTCTGGGAACACCCTCCTTATCCTGCAGGTAACAATCTCTCTTCTGTAAAGCAGATCATACATTTTTACCTGCAGTAAGAAAATTGTCCAAAGGATAAAGATGTGTACTCAAGTAAAACTTTCTCAAAATTGACCTCAAAATCATTGAAAATGTATGCGTCCGTTCTCGGCTCCATATATATATACAGTAATTTCCCAGGCCACACTTAGCATTTCTGCTGTGAAATTCACAGAAGTCAAAGTTCATGTGCATTGCTAGCTTCCGACATGTGACTTGACATGCAAATTCTCTCCGCCAGAAAAGAAGGGATGCCTCTGTAAGATTTATACTGACTAGGGGCTATTCTCTGAGTGAGGGCACAGTTGACTGACAATTTCACATTAGAAATGCCTGAAGTAACCATAAAAGCATAAATGGTATAGTTATTGATTTTTTTTTTTCCCTGAGCCCACAAATTAGAAAAGACATTGCTAAAAATTCACTGGTCTATCCACAATTTTTAATTAAAGCATAAATAAATCATTCTAGTTGCATATAAACAAAGGAAGAGATGGCACGCTCACAAAGAGTTGTCAACGTTTTGTGACTAATGAATCACCAAGAAAACAGAATCTAAATTGACTGAATTGAAAACAGTTTCTGAGGCTAACAAATACCACATGCAAACCCTGGAAAGGTATTAGGGCAGGGGCACATAGGCGTGCCACATTAAGTATGGGGCAAGGCAGGTGAAAACACAGAATAATTTAGATGCGCTGAAAAATGGCCTGCGGTAGTGTAGGCGCTGGTCTCCCGCTTAGCCACCTATCCCCCCTTCAATCTGTCCAAAATTCCGCCGCACGTCTTATCTACCGCGTGAACCGATACTCTCATATCACCCCTCTCCTCAAGTCACTTCACTGGCTCCCGATCCGCTACCGTATACAGTTCAAGCTTCTCCTAATGACCTTCAAATGCACTCAATCTGCAGCCCCCCATTACCTCTCTTCCCTCCTCTCCCCCTATGTCCCCACCCGTAACCTCCGCTCTCAGGACAAATCACTCCTATCTGTACCCTTCTCCACCACCGCTAACTCCAGACTCCGCCCCTTCTGCCTCGCATCACCTTATGCCTGGAACAGACTCCCCGAGCCCATACGCCATGCACCCTCCCTGCCCATCTTCAAGTCCTTACTCAAAGCCCATCTCTTCTCCCTTGCTTTTGGCGCCTAACCACCTTCCCCATTCATGATACCTACACTGACTACATAACTTATTACCTTTAGATTGTAAGCTCTCTTGAGCAGGGACTGTCCTTCCCCATGTTTTAACTTGTACAGCGCTGCGTAACCCTTGTAGCGCTATAGAAATGCTAAGTAGTAGTAGTAGTAATTTAGGTGCGCTGAAAAATGGCCTGCAGTAGTGTAGGCGTGGGTTTTGGGCGCGTGCAGAATCGTTTTTCAGCGCACCTGTAAAAAAGACCTTTTAAAAAATTTTGCCGACTTGGTCAGAGGGGGGGATAGGAGTGGGGGAAGATGAGGCAATGTTTATCATTGATGTCCTACGTTCTTGTTCTGTGTTCTGTGTTGGTTTGTTCCATAGGTATGGGGGGGGGGGGGAGGAATTGGGTTGGGAAGACGGGGAGGGAGGGGAGAAGGGAATGTTACAATAAACACAATTATGGAGATGATCACAGATGTAGCAGATGTCTGCTTATGCAAGACTTTTTGAGAAGCATTGTTAGTGTCATGCAAGCTATGTTGTGCAATGGTTTCACTGTGTAACTCCATAATAAAAATCGTTTAAACATAAAAAATTTTGCCGAAAATGGACGTGCGGCAAAATCAAAATTGCCGCGAGCCCATTTTGGGTCTGAGACCTTGCCGCCAACCATTGATCTAGCAGTAAAGTCTCACGCGGTAACCGGGCGGTAATGACCTACGCACATCAAATGCCACTTGGCGAGCGTCCGATACGCGCGGCAGACAATAAAAATTATTTTTCAGCCGCACGTATCGGCTGCTGGCCAGAAAATAAAATTACCACAAGAGCCGCACAGTAGCTGTGCGGTAATTTTGGAAAACATTGGGCGCATGTAGACACTTACACGGCTTAGTAAAAGGGCCCCTAGTACTGTTTACTTTTATTAAATAAATTGAAACACTAGAATGACAGAATACAGATGCTACGCTTGTGGAGCATTAGAAAGTAGTGATTCCCTGTCCATGTAGCAAAACAGTAACCACATGCCATGTCATTGGCAAATATTTATTTTATTTCCTGTGCTGTGTAGAGAAAGAACTCGTGAGCAGGGTCTTGAAAAAGAGCCCTATTAGTTTCCAATGATTCTAGCAACATTTTTATTCTGGCCCACTGAGCATTAAAAAAAAAAAAGTAATGGGCTTGATATTAAAATAAAAACGAGCTCTTATGTTCTCTTAAATTTCAAGTTCCTAACTTAGTTGCCTAAGAGCCCAATTTACAAAGGCGCCCTAGTGTTTTTAGTGTTCGCTAACCGTGTGTTATTTATTTATTTGTTACATTTGTACCCCCGCGCTTTCCCACTCGAGGCAGGTTCAGTGCGGCTACCATAGTAATAGGGGTTACAAGGTATAGCAGAGAGAGTACAAACTGTGGTATAACAGAATAATGATGGAGATATACAGATAGGTGGGATGGGCAAGTAAGAAGGGGGTAGGAGAGGCAGGAGGGGTGGGAGTGGCTGGAGGAGGGAACACTTTGAGGGATAGCATAGGGGGAGTTGATGGAAGATGTGGTCTAAGTCATAGTCGTTGTCGAGTGATCAGGTGTTGGGTAGAGGGTTCGTAAGATTAGGTTAGATCATTTGGGTATGCTTGCTTGAATAGATGGGTTTTCAGCGATGGGCGTCTACACGGTTAGCACACACTAATTTTTAGCGCACACTAAAAACGCTAGCACACCTTTGTAAACAGGGCCCTTTAAATGTATCCCCTATTTTCAGTCAAGCATAGGAGCCTACCTTTTCTGCTGAAAATTCACCTAAACTTAAAAGCTTAAAAATGATGCTCCTAACTTTACACCTGCCATTCATTTGCCTGTATTTAGGAACCTAATGAAGGTGCCCAGTGCTGAAATCAATGCTAAGCCACTAACTGTTTTCCCCACCCTAAATCTACCTTTATTGCCACCCACTTTTTAGGACCTTAAATTTAGGGGTTTAGGGGTCCTTTTACCAAGCTGCCGTAAAAGGACCCCTGTGGTGGCGTCGGTGTGCGGGTTTTCCACGCACCGAGGTCTCCTTTTTACCGCAGTGGGTAAAAGGCCTTTTTAAAAAAGAAAAAAGGAAAATGGCTGTGTGGCAAGTTAAGCACTTACCGTCACCTATTTAGGAAGTGGGCTCCCGTGCTAACCTGGCGGTAACCGCCGGGTAAGCCCCTGGCGCTAAAAATGTGCAGATCTTTTTGAAACAATGGAAATACCGTGTGGCGGGGGCAGGCAATACTGCTGGGCTCCTGTGGTAGCCCAACGGTAGTGCCAGGTTGCTGCATGGCAAGCCCACAGAAGGCACAAATGAGACAAACCGGTCCGGTGTAGAGACCTCCCCTTGACAAAGCGTTTTTTTTTGCGAAACAGGCACCTGTCTGGAAAAGGGGCATGCCGGTTGTCTCAGATAAGTAATCAATAAGCCATCTAAGATATGAATTAGAGAGTGATCAGGGGATAGCAGATACTGCATAGGAGGGCGGAGGAAGTGGAGGAGTGGCCTAGTGGTTAGGGTGGTGGACTTTGGTCCTGAGGAGCTGAGTTCAATTCCCAGCACAGGCAGCTCCTTGTGACTCTGGGCAAGTCACTTAACCCTCCATTGCCCCATGTAAGCCACCTTGAGCCTGCCATGAGTGGGAAAGCACAGGGTACAAATGTAAAAAAAAAAAAAAAAAAAGGTGAGCCAATGATTATAAACACACACACAAGCTTAGATTCACTGGAGAGTGAAATGAAATTAGCTGTGTAAGTTTATGAGGCTCCTCCTCCATTACTAGCAGTAGCTATTTGATGACGGTTGTCAGTAGTAGTAACAGTACTCTTGCAGCAGCTCTACTTTTAAGTAATTTGTTATTTTTCAACAATATAAGTAGAAGACAGCCATTTTGGTTTGACAGCATCCCAGAAATAAGCAGTGGATTTTCCCCAAGTCCATTTTAATAATGGTCTGTGGACTTTTCCTTTAGGAAGCCGTCCAAACCTTTTTTAAACCCCGCTAAGCTAACCGCCTTTACCACATTCTCTAGCAATTAATTCCAGAGTTTAATTACACATGGATTATGATCTCAGTCTCTCAAATTTACTGCTATCAGTCACCATAATACTTGCATCATGCCAAAGAGCGCTGCTTTCTGGTGCGTACGCCTAGTCGTGCTATAGAAATGATAAGTAGTAATAGTAGTAGTATTTGAAATATGTGTAGGCAACTTGTTTACAATCAAGCCTGTGGCACCCGGTATGATAGGAAACATTTCCCTATCATTCTGCCCCATTTTCTTGGTCTCTGACTGCAATTCTTGGCAATTGAGAATCTTCTGTCTCTCCACATGAAGCACGGAAATTATCATTGTTGTTCTCATGCTTTTCTCTTACCACAATGTCTGGCTTTCTTGGGTTGATCTTCAAATGGGCACTCCCAGGTTATAGCAACTTCTTTATTCTCCACAATTCTCTCACGGTGGTGATCCCAGTGCTTTTCTGGTACAGCAGTGCTGTAATGTTTACAAAGTTTCCAGTGGGTGAGACATGACACCTCATTGTGCCTTTCTGTTGAGAAATGTTCTCCCATCAGAACTTTGCAGCCAGCCATGAGATAAATAATTATTTACAGCTTTTCCTTACATAATCTGTAGTTGTCTCTTTTTTTACCAGTATTTTTTCCATGGTTACTGTGAACCATCTCATCCGTAACCCACTGTCCTGGGCTGTAGTTATCAATCTCTTATCCTTGGCTTTCGATTCATCTTTCTTTAACCATCCATGTGTCTGATTCTGATTGCTATATAGCTACTGGTATTTCCCACTGTATTTTTACATTCACCATTTATTTTTCCTTGTTTGTTTATCTAATTCTTTAAAACAGCTTTTTTTTTTTTTTTTAGTTCAATCAGTTTTTTATTGATTTTATAACATAGCTTGACGGAGTTTAAAAAGGGGTTAGATAGATTCCTAAAGGACAAGTCCATAGACCGCTATTAAATGGACTTGGAAAAATTCCGCATTTTTAGGTATAACTTGTCTGGAATGTTTTTACGTTTGGGGAGCGTGCCAGGTGCCCTTGACCTGGATTGGCCACTGTCGGTGACAGGATGCTGGGCTAGATGGACCTTTGGTCTTTCCCAGTATGGCACTACTTATGTACTTATGTACTTATGTAGTACCAATGACAATAACAGTTAACAGAAAGGTCAATGTACTCTGACTATATATATATACGTATATGTATATTCGTATGAAGTATGCATGCATATCAGATGTTATAGTATTAATGCCAATGTTTGAAAAGTACCTGTTCATTAATTTCTTAACTGGATGAATATTTAATCACTGGAGACCAAATTTTATTATATGCCATAAAGGAACCACATTTCTCTGCTGCTACGTTTTCGTATTTAGCTGTTAGACATACTGAGTTCCACCACATTTCGTAGGTTAACTTTGTAAAATCTTTCCAGTTTTGACATATCAATTTTATAGCCACTTGGATCAATATACGTAGTAGTTTAATTATATGTGGTGATAATGTATTGTTAATGCCGAAATCTCCTGCTATTATCGTTTTGTAAGTTAAAGAAATCTTTAAATTTAGTATAAGAGAAATTGTTTTCTCTATTTGAGACCAATATTCATCCAGTAATGGGCAATGATATATTAAAGAGCTTTTTTTCTTGTTTGCATATTCTGTTGCTTCCTTCCCTAGCTAGTGGGTTTTCACTTATTCCTTCTACTTGCTGCTCCTGCTGGCGTTGCTCAGTGATAGGTTAGTACTTTGTAATTGAAAAAAGCAAGGTTTATTTGTGTGTATTAACGCTGTATAAGTATGTATTTTTAACTCGCTTATGATGGTTGTTACATTTTGTTTGATGTGTTTAATGCGAGAAATGAAACATAAAAAATAGTTGCACAACAGGTGTGAGGATGTTGTAATGCCATTATATCGCTCCATGGTGCGACCGCAACTTGAATATTGGGTTCAATTCTGGTCGCCGCATCTCAAGAAAGATATAGTAGAATTGGAAAAGGTGCAGCGAAGGGCGACTACAATGATAGCGGGGATGGGACGACTTCCCTATGAAGAAAGACTAAGGAGGCTAGGGCTATTCAGCTTGGAGAAGAGACGGCTGAGGGGAGACATGATAGAGGTATATAATATAATGAGTGGAGTGGAACAGATGGATGTATAGCGTCTGTTCACGCTTTCCAAAAATACTAGGACTAGGGGGCATGCGATGAAACTACAGGGTAGTAATTTTAAAACAAATTGGAGAAAATCTTTCTTCACCCAACGCGTAATTAAACTCTGGAATTCGTTGCCGGAGAACATGGTGAAGGCGGTTAGCTTAGCAGAGTTTTAAAAGGGGTTAGATGGTTTCCTAAAGGACAAGTCCATAAACCACTACTAAATGGACTTGGGAAAAATCCACAATTCCATGTATAGAATGTTTGTACGTTTGGGAAGCTTGCCAGGTGCCCTTGGCCTGGATTGGCTGCTGTCATGGACAGGATGCTGGGCTCGATGGACCCTTGGTCTTTTCCCAGTGTGGCATTACTTATGTACTTATGTATAACATGATTTGCAGTCAATGTTTATTTTCCAGCACTCAGTTGAGGAGACTCTTCATATTCGTTCATTGAGATGTAAGAAAAAGCTGCCCCTTGTAAATTTGACTTGGTTAATAGCCTTTTACTGGCTTCTCTTTTACAATTACTTTCTAAACGTTGAGCATTTCGTTGTCCAGTCTCTTGGGCTCTGATAACAGCTTGTGTTTGTCTTTGGTACTGAAGTCGTATTTCATTTTCTTGTTGGTTTTCAATACTCCTTATTTGACCTTGCCTTTCCCTTTGGTGCTCAAGTCGCCTTTGATTTTCAACTAGTGTTTCAACAAGTCTTAACTTAGACTGCCTTTTTCGCTGATCTGCGAGCTGTATTTCTTTTTTCATTATAGTTTCAACTGTCCTGGATCGAAAACAAACTATTTATTATTTATTTATTACATTTGTACCCCGCGCTTTCCCACATACAGCAGGTTCATGCGGCTTACATAATAAATAGAATTATAAAGTATTATATGGAGAATATTACAACCTGATATAAACATAATAGTAGTAAGGTTTAAGAAAATATAAACATGTAAAGGTAAATAACATAGTAACATAATAACATAGTAGATGACGGCAGAAAAAGACCAGCATGGTCCATCCAGTCTGCCCAACAAGACAAACATGTGTAAACCTTACCTTGATTTGTACCTGCCTTATTCAAGGCACAGACCGTACAAGTCTGCGCAGCAGTACTTCCTGCCTCCCAACCACCAGTCACGCCTCCCATCACTGGCTCTGGCACGGACCATATAAGTCTGCCCTCCACTATCCTCGCCTCCCAACCACCAACCCCTCTTCCCCCCACCTGCTCCGCCATCCAATTTCGGCTAAGCTTCTGAGGATCCATTCCTTCTGCACAGGATTCCTTTATGCATATCCCACGCATGTTTGAATTCCGTTACCATTTTCATCTCCACCACCTCCCGCGGGAGGGCATTCCAAGCATCCACCACTCTCTCCGTGAAAAAATACTTCCTGACATTTTTTTTTGTCTGCCCCCCTTCAATCTCATTTCATGCCCTCTAGTTCTGCCGCCTTCCCATCTCCGGAAAAGGTTAGTTTGCGGATTAATGCCTTTCAAATATTTGAATGTCTGTATCATATCACCCCTGTTTCTCCTTTCCTCCAGGGTATACATGTTCAGGTCAGCAAGTCTCTCCTCATACGTCTTGGAATGCAAATCCTGTACCATTCTCATAGCTTTTCTTTGCACCGCTTACATTTTTTTAACATCCTTCGCAAGGTACGGCCTCCAAAACTGAACACAATACTCCAGGTGGGGCCTCACCAACGACTTGTACAGGGGCATCAATACTTCCTTTCTTCTGCTGATCACACCTCTCTCTATACAGCCTAGCAACCTTCTCGCTACAGCCACCGCCTTGTCACACTGTTTCGTCGCCTTCAGATCCTCGGATACTATCACACCAAGATCCCTCTCCCCCTCAGTACCTATCAGACTCTCACCGCCTAACACATAAGTCTCTCTTGGGTTTCTAGATAGTCTCTAGATAGTCAGAGAAAAGAGATTGGGAAGGGTGTGATGGGAGAAGAAGGAGACGTGAGGACAGGGGATGAATATAAGGAATTGGGAGACATGGTTTAGGCTTCAGAACAGGAATATCTGGATCGATGAATGGCCCAAAAAACTATGGTCTGCTTTAAATATATTCTACTTTAAGCAAGCCTTAAACATTGACAGTGTTGAGGGGTGTGTAAAAATGGCTGAGTGGGGATGTACAGCTGAGAGTGAATGGGTATGTTAGAATGGGTGAGTGTGAGTGAGGGTGTGCTACTGAGGAGTTGTACTGTTGAGGGGAGGTGTGACAATGGGTGAGTGTGAATGGGAATGTGATAATGAAGGGGGTGAGAATAGGGTTACCATGTGGCTCCAGAAAAAGGAGGACACATTGATCCAGTCCGGGTTTTGTTTCCATTAAAAGTAATGGAAGTAAAACCCAGACTGGTTCAATCTGTCCTCCTTTTTCTGGAGCCATATGGTAACCCTATAGAATGTGTGACTGGGGGTGTACCGCTAAGGGGGTGAGTGTGAGAATGAATGAGTGTGAATGGGGTGTACTGGTGAAGAAGGTTTGAGTGGGGGATTTTTGCTACGAAGGGTGTGAGAATGGATGAGTGAGTGGGGGTGTACTGCCGAGGGGTGAGTGTGCATGGAGATATCCTACTCTAGGATTTGTGAGAATGGGTGAGTGTCAGTGGGGGTGGGATACTGAGGGTTGAGTGTCAGTGGGGGTGTGCTATTCTGGGGTGTGTGACTGGGGTTGTTTTGCTGAGGGGTGATTGAGAACGGGTGAGCGTGAATGGGGTGTTTTGCTGAGTGCTGTATTAGAATGGGTGAGTGTGAGTGGGGGGGTGAGTGAGTGTGACTGGTATGTTTTGCTGAGGGTGAGAAAGGGTGACATTGACATTGAGTTTAGTACTCCTTTAAATCAGAAAATGTGGAGACTGGATCCCTACCTAGCACTAACTTTTCCGATCAATTTGTTTACGTTGATTTTCTTGATTAGTTGTTTCCTTCAGTCTAGCAAGTGCCTGCCGTTTGGCTTTCACCATTTTCCTGTCAAAACACAGCCTTCTTTTCAAGGGCATATTGAAATTCAGTTTCCTGCTATTTTCGAGGAGTGTTCCCCTGGCCGGGTAGTGAATTTATGCTCACACACACTTCCCAGTTTGACCCCAATATTTTCTCCCTACCCTATTCCCAGCAGTCTCTGAACCTCCCTTGTACTGAAATTGTTAGGGAAGAGGGTATTAGAGAATGAGAGAGGGACAACTGCATAGCAGGGTTGCCAGGTGGAAAATTTTTTTCCCACCCAAACCAGCCTAAATCCAGCCCAAAACCCGCCCAAACTCAAACCCCGCCCCTGACACCCCCACCCCCGCGTCATCACCCCCGCCGTCATCGGCCCCCGCCCAGAACGTCACTAACCCCACCCAAAACGTCACTAACCCCGCCCCCCGCGGCCGAAAAAAACACCTAAAAAACCGCCCAAAAGACAAAAAAGAAGCCCAAAAAACCACAACCCGCCGCGGGCAAAACTTTCCTGCGGCGGGTCGCGGAAAACCGCCCAATTGGGCGGTAAAACCGCCCACCTGGCAACACTGCTGCACAGCTGCTGTCCAAATTTCTTCCCACCAGTCTCTGAGCCTCACCCTGTCCCAAGCAGTTTGTCGCTTAGCAACAGCAAGAAAGAACTTGCCAACCTATAGCCTATTCATTTAATGGATGGAGGTATTGCTCACCCTCCCCTGAGTGTCCCCATGAACCAAATTGCTTCAAACTACACAGTAACCTCGGCAACGGTGGGTAAAGTCTCCATGCTGGGTTTGGTGGCCGTAGCTCTTCGAGGGCTGGAGTTCGGACACAGACAAACAAACACGCACTTTGTGGTGAACCACACTCATTACACGTTTTTCACCATATCCAAATGGTTATGCATATTTTATTAGGAATATCCTGAAAACCTGGCCTGTTGGCAGTCCTCAAGGACTAGGAGTTAAGACCAAGGGGCTAGGTGGTGCTTCAGGATCGGCTTGAGAAACATTGCTCTAGATGTTGAGTAGCTAGTAGCATCTCTTCATTTCTCTCAAGAATTATAAGATACCTTAATAGCCAGGATCACGCCAAGGGCTGTACGAGCGGGCAGCCACACAGGGTGCAAAGGAGGTGGAGCATCAAAATTGCCCCTTGACTATTGTTTCCTGTTATTTGTCTGTGGCACAGTGGGCGGGGTTGGGGCACCACAGGGCAACACACAGGCCATGATTCCAGCTCAGTACTGCCCTGTTGATAGCTTCAAGGAAGTCACTGTAAATATATATATGAAAAGAGAGCCTTGCTATCCCCTCTCTGGACGGGGAGGGGGTGGTTGCCAGCATCAGGGAAGTCCTGGGGGGAGGGCTTTAGGAGCAATAAGAGGGACGTGGAGCCTCGTTATGCAGACTTCTGGGTCTGGGAGGAACTGGCAGCGAACAGAGGAAGATCTGCAGGCAGGCCTGGGAGGAAGGCAGGGAAGCCAAGGCAAAGAAGAGCTGCAGGCAGGCTCCAAGAGTCTCAGTAAAGGTATAACTTAGCCTGCAATGTAGACATAAGGAGTAGCCTAGTGGTTAGTGTAGCAGACTTTGAACCTGGGGAACTAGGTTCAATTCCCACTGCAACTCTTTGGGACTGTGGCCAAGTCACTTAACCCTCCATTGCCCCAGGTACACAATAAGTACCTGTATATATGTAAACCGCTTTGAATGTAGCTGCAAAATACCACAGAAAGGCAGTATATCAAATCCCATTTCCCTTCCCTTCCCACTAAGGCTAATTGTTATATGCGAGAGTGGGGTATTCTCCCTGTCTGGTGGATTATAAATTTTTACTAAATAAATGCATAGTGTGTAGTTCATGATGGAGTTATGACATATATCCCCCACTCATTCTATAAGCGGGCACCTATATTTAGGTTCCATATGCATACTTATAGGTAAATGTGCTAGGGTTGCCAACTAGGTCCAGATTCGCCCAACAGGGTTGATCTAGTTCTGACCTTACCCCCATTGCATGTAGGGATTTGCAGTTCTGAATTCCCCATTGGATTCCCTAAGAACAGCCAAGCTCCAAGTCCCTGCATGCATTGGGGTAAGCTAAGGACTGGATCGACCCTCTTGGGTGAATCTGGATCTAGTTGGCTATCCTAAAATGTGCACATGCATGCTATGTGCACTCAGCGCTAGTCTATAAATGATGCATGCAACTCAGCGCATAAATACAAGGGGCTTTCACAGGGGAGGACATGGGTGAGATCAGCATTTAATACTGTAAATTATGTGCTAAAGTGCCACCGTAAATTATGCCTGCTATTAGAGGCCAATTGAGTTTCAAATTCAGCTCCAAAAATGACCTGAAATCTTAAAACCCCTGAGTCCTCCCAAAGCCCCCCCCCCCCCCCAAGCTCCCCTGAGCATCAGTAAACCCTCCCTAGGCCTACCTTCAAGTCCTGGTGGTCTAGTGGCCTCTTTGGGTGAGGGAAAGAGCCCCACTCTTTCCTACATGCTGCTGTGCCCATTGCCGCCACCGCAGCTTCAGAATGGATCAGGGGCGTAGCCAGACACCCAATTTTGGGTGGGCGTGGACCTAAGATGGGTGGGCAGAAGAACTCCACCCTGTCCCACAAGTGATTTTGTCTCTCCCTCTCTCGCCTGCATGCCATATGGTCTCTCAAACATCCCCCCTCCCCTGCATACCTTTTAAGTAGCAGATTTTCACTGGCAGCGAGCCAGCCTTCCCTCTGATGCAACTTCCTGTTTCCGCATAGGCGGGAATACATCAGAGGGAAGGCTGTGGTGTTGATACGTATCAGTCGCTACAGGTGAAGATCTGCTATTTACAAGGTATGCAGGAGGGGCAGTTGTTGGGAGTTCTTGACTGGTGGGGCTTGGGGATCCCTGCCAGCCACGTCATAGCTGTGCTGCTACTGGGTGGGCCTGAGCCCAAAGTGGGTGGGCCTGGGCCCACCCTTGGCTACGCCACTGGAATGGATGCTGAGACTTCCTGCAGCAGCTTCATGAGATTCCCACCGGAAGTCCTGGCAGCCATATTGAGATTAGCACTTGCATAAGCAAGAGCAGTGTCAGCATGCTGCATTATTCTAGGTACTTGTGGTGTCCATTTATTTATTGGTACTTATCGTTTATTAATTTTCCTATACCATGTCTATTTGCTGAGCAAGACAGGTGGTTTAGAATATTTTTAAAAAAATCAAACATAACAGGAAAAGAACTCCATACAATTATAGGACACATGCCATATTCCTGATCAAATTAGAACATTCAAAATGGTTCACAAGCATATAAACAATAAAAGTCGGATTTGCCCTGAATAAATCAATATTCCTGTTGCCTGTTGGGCAACATTTTACAGGACCAGGACACTGCACCAGTGACTTCACAGTGAGAATCCTCAAAGGTAACTTTAAAACCATACAAGAACGTAAGACCTTTGAAGTCAGAATGATTGAATATTTTAACACCCAACAGAAAGGACTTAACAAGGACCTGGGGTTCCTAGCCCATTATAAACCATAAAGCTGTATGTCTCTGTTTCACCTCCCCTCACCTATCCACACCCACCCTGTTAGAATATCAATGATATGCTTTGATGTCCCCATGCATACCTCCGACCCACCCCCATCCTCCCACCCTGTCAGACTGTCTAGTAATGTTGAATGTTTTCACTTATATACACTGTCAGCTAGCACATTTGCTTATTTCCGATCTGACGAAGAAGGGCAACCTTCGAAAGCTAATCAAGAAATGTATTAAGTTATGTCCAATAAAAAGGTATCATCTTATTTTCTTTTCCATTTTTATTTTGTTTGATTTCTATAGATTCTACATGGAATGTTGCTATTCCACTAGCAACATTCCATGTAGAAGTCAGCCCTTGTAGATCACCAATGTGGCCGCGTAGGCTTCTGCTTCTGTGAGTCTGACGTGCAGGACGTCAGACTCACAGAAACAGAAGCCTGCGCAGCCTTCTACATGGAATGTTGCTAGTGGAATAGCAACATTCCATGTAGAATCTCCAATAGTAGCAACATTCCATGTAGAATCTCCAATGGTATCTATTTTACTGTCATAGTAATGCTTGAATGTTTTCACTTATATACACTGTCAGCTAGCACATTTGCTTATTTCCGATCTGAGGAAGAAGGGCGACCTTCGAAAGCTAATCAAGAAATGTATTAAGTTATGTCCAATAAAAAAGGTATCATCTTATTTTCTTTTCCAAGTTTTATTTTGTTTGATTTCTATTGATAACCTTAAGAGTGGACTAACACGGCTACCACACTCCTCTGCCCTGAATAAAGAAACTGCCAAAGCCATCTAATGAAACCACCCTTTGAACCTTTAGAATCAATAGATCTGAACAGGGCTTTTTTTTTTGAGGGGGTACTGAGTACCGGCACCTTTTCCATTGTCTGCTAAAATTGACCCATGGACCCCCAAGTTGTAATGAAAGAGCTCAGGCTCTACACACCAATTCTGCCTTGTCATAGATTCTGTGACTGGTTGCAGGGGGCCTGGCTATTATGGGGTGGGTCCCTCAGTAATCACCCCCACCCCTGAAAGCTGGCCTGGCATTTGAGTACCGGCACCTTTTTTTGCTGGAAAAAAAAACACACTGGATCTGAAACACCTAACATCGGAAGACTCTGTTCTCAATAGCTGTAAATTTGACCTGAACAGTAAGCAACCTGAAGGAGCTTGTCTTCCAAGTTTCACAAGGAATGTAGTCCAGTATGTGAAGAGTTAACGTGCTGCCATCTAGTGGAAAAATCACTTAACTTAGGAGCTGGCAATCCGCCCCACTGGGGGCTAATGTTTGGAGGTAAGGAACCAATTGTCATAATCTTATAAGAGCTCTCTTTCTGTTGTGTGAAACGCTATATATGAGCTATTAACTGGTTCATTTTCAGGCAAACCATCCTGTTTCCTGATATCATTCTCTGTCAGAACTAGGAGACGAGAAAAAAAAATAAAAAATAAAGCCTCCTCATTTATGTGGTAAGTGCATCGTGCTCAAATGCACAAGATGGAGGCCCTTATTGTACTAAAGTACAGCCGCCCCATTAGTCTACTGTTATTTATGGGTATAGCCTCTTAAATTTCCTGGATTGAATGCTGCAACAACTGAGATGGGCTTGTTATATATATTTTTTTGCTATTATCTTTGAGCAGCATCATCATTACTAACTGAACGATACATACTTTAAAGAGAAAAGTTCTTGCACTGTAGGTTTTGTCCCAGAAGTTGTGTCAACTTTTTTTTTTTTTTGTATTTTTATTATTTCAAATTAATGAGCGAGAGAAGCGCTCCAACTGAAGCATTTCACTTCTGTGCCTAGCAGCTAGATTGCAAAAGAGATGCACTTGCGAGTTTTCACCCACACTGTTCGTTCACTCTGTTTTCAATGGTTTCCCACTGTATTTTTTTGTCTCCAAAGCTTTAATATTTAATTAGCTCTAGTATCACTGTGTGTTTTATTATATTTTTGCTATCATCTGTAAGATCACTAAATGTTGCAGTTTTTTTTTCCCTGCAGTGCAGGGGTAGCTGTCTAGAGAAGTGAATTGTGTACTGCAGTAGATGTGCCTGTTTTTTTTTTTTATTTCAATTCATTTTTAGTTAATAACTTGTAACCTTCTGAACCAGTGAGTGTTTGCGTGTGTGCAGTTCATGCATTGAGAAGTGCAAACGTTGATGAAACTGCAGCTCCTTCACACCGAAGTACATACTTCGCGTACAAAAGATTTTTCCAGCAGCTTCAGCTCCCAGAACTTCAACCAGTGCTGTGGCCAGTAGAGTCTGTGTGGATCGCTCACTGAGGCTCTGTGTGTGCAGTGGCGTAGCCAGAGTCAAATTATTGGGTGACCCAACAATTGGTATAGGTGGGCACTAGGCACCCTGTTTCCTTTTTCCCACCTTTCCACTTCAATCCTGCTTGCACTCCCTCCGCCTCCCGAAAAAGAATCAAAACATTTTACCGTAGCTAGATCCCCCAAGCCCTGCCAGCTGACGAAATGTGGAGTCTGCTAAATCAGGATACTCAGTGGCAGCAGACCGCCCAAAATACAGCGATACAAAAGTGCTAAACCCCTCCGAGAAAAGTTGCACTGGCTCCTGATCAATGAACGGACCATCTTCAAAATCTGCACCTTGGTACATAAAATCATCTACGGCGTAGTACCAGGATACATGACAGACCTAATAGATCTACCAACCAGAAACAGAATCAGATCATCACGATGATACCTAAACCTACATTATCCAAATTGTAAATGACTAAGATACAAAACAACTTACGCATCCAGCTTCTCCTACATAAGCGCACAACTATGGAACGGACTCCCAAATGCTGTGAGAACAATACATGACCACTTAAACTTCAGGAAATCACTCAAAACTCACCTCTTCAAAAAGGCCTATCCCACCGATCCAACATAAATCCCAGAACCCAGCAACACAGCATAACTAATGATCGTACTGGACAATCTATAATCTTCACTTCCTTCGACCCCTTGATGCCTGATCCACACCTACCTCATCTACTACTACTACAACAAATCATTTCTATAGCGCTACCAGTTGTACGCAGCACTTCACAATTTAACATGAAGAAAAGACAGTCCCTGCTCAAAAGAGCTTACAATCTAAATCTGACCACAATATAACTCTGTATCTGTTATCAACCGAATTGGCAAACGCCTCTACGGTACTATGTAAGCCACATTGAGCCTGCAAATAGGTGGCAAAATGTGGGGTACAAATGTAACAAATAAAATAAAATGTTGACCCTCTGATGCCAGCACACTGTTAGCATGCTCAGTTCTTGCGCATGTACTGAGCATATGTGAAAACTGAGCATGTTCCCTATGCTGCTAACTGCATAAGAGGAAGCAGGTCCTCCCCTCTCCTGACCCCACCAATTCAAATTCCCTTTCCCTCCCTCCCCCTGAAAAGATCTCCATCCCCCAGAAAGACCCCTTGCTCCCTCATAGGCCCCCTTAGTACTGGGAGACTACTTCTAGAGGCCGCAACAATGATTTTGAGGCCGCTGCCGCAAGGAACAGGAGTGAGTGGGCATCGCTCCTGCCCATTGGATCCCCTATACCACAAATGATCTTAAAGGTAGGCCGTGGGGGGGGGGGGGGGAATCATGGGGTGGGAGATGGAGAACGCTTTGGAGGAGGGGGGGAATTTGAATTGGGAGGGAAAGAGGACCTAAGAAAACCCTCAGGCAATACCAACCAACATTCAGTGCCAGCACCCGCCTAGCTAAGTGGGCATAGGACTAGGTGGCATGCAATGAAGATACAATGTAGTAAATTAAAAATGAATTGGAGAACATTTTTCTTCACTCAACGTGTAATCAAACTCTGGAATTCGTTGCCAGAGAATGTGGTAAAGGCGGTTAGCTTAGCGGAGTTTAAAAAAAAGGTTTGGACGGCTTCTTAAAGGAAAAGTCCATAGACTGTTATTAAAATGGACATGGGGAAAATCCACTATTTCTGGGATAAGCAGTGTAAAATGTTTTGTACTTTTTGGGATCTTGCCAGGTATTTGTGACCTGGATTGGCCATTGTTGGAAACAGGATGCTGAGCTTGATGGACCTTTGGTCTTTCCTAGAATGGCAATACTTATGCACTTATGTATATAGTTAGGACTGTTTTTTTGTGTGGTTATATATGCCTACACTGAATATTGCCAGCACCTGTATAACTGCTGCTCCCTCCCAACTCCGAATCCATAAAGTCCCTGTGCGACCCGGTTCCAGAACAGCTGATTAGTGCTGATATTCAGTGACGCTGGCCGGCTAAGTGCCGCAGAACACAATACAATGCAATCACATCTCTTATATTCCACAAATACCTGTGTGGTTCGATGTGGATTACAAAAAGAGCAGCTAGACAATACTAGGAATTACATGAATCAGTTTCATAATAAGGTACAATAAAAATTAAAATAAAATTAGACGGCTTCGTCGTCGCTTAATAGGAATGCACCAGATACCTTTTTAATTTCTTCCTCTACAACACGTAATTCTAAATCCATTTAAGATAAAAGTGGAAGAGTATTCCATACTTTAGCCATCTGATAAGGTAAGGATAAATCAAAGATCCATTTAGCGCGTGGCTATTAATTCAGAAATGGAAAATTGGTCATTTTCTGGCATAAGGGTGCGCTAAGGCCACTGTTTCCCTCGGCTTAGTGAAAGGTCAATATACGCTCTTTTGGATTTTGGTGCCAGTAGGGCACCAGCACAGAGGACTCTCTCTTTCCCGCATGTACATTTTTACTACAGATGGGCTAAGCCGGACAAGGAAAACTGGGGGACCAGGGTTCAACCTAGTACGTAGGGGAAATATTGTGAAGTTTTATATTACTTCCAGTTTAACACAAATACAATTTGCGTTAACCCATCTTAAGTATTAATGAGCTTGCATTCATTCAGATTTTCATTTCATCACACCGTTTTAACTCTCTTTAATGAGGGTTAATGCACAAGTGTGTTAAGGCTGAGACAGCATTAATATGCTCTTAATGCAGGCTAATCCTGCCTTTGCCCTAATCAGTCATTAAATGGAAGTAAAACGTGCACAGCCCAAATGAAAAGCTTCAACAGGTCCTTCTATCATTATAAAGATGCTGGAAAATCTAGTTACATTAAGGAATTTAAAGAACAGCTTGAGAAACTCCATCAAACCTCGGAAGATGTTTGTTCAAAACAGAGAGTTGTGCTGCTGAAAGCATCTGCCTCTGTCGAGACCCAGAGATGCCAAGTTACCCAGCTCCAGGCTGGAGGTTTTTGGGACAGTCCTGGATTTCTGGCTTCGTCATAGTGAATGATGGGACTTGCAGCACAGATTTCAATGGGTGGAATCGGGCACTACAAATCCCACATCAGTCTCAGATATAAGTTCAGGAGTGTGGTAGCCATGTTAGTCCACTCTTAAGGTTATCAATAGAAATCAAACAAAATAAAACATGGAAAAGAAAATAAGATGATACCTTTTTTTATTGGACATAACTTAATACATTTCTTGATTAGCTTTCGAAGGTTGCCCTTCTTCCTCAGATCGGAAATAAGATATAAGTTCAAAACCAGGACCAACCAAAAAAGTCTCCATCCTGGAGACCCCATTTTTCAAATTCTGGCAAGTCAGGAGCATAACCTTCTTTCTTCAGATAAACTGACAAGGGAGGCTCTCGTTGGCACCATGCAAGTAATTCACTCCCCCCCCCCCCCCCCCCAGGAACTCCGTTCACTGGGTAAATCTCTCTTATCTGCACTCTTCTCCTCCACTTCTACTCCACCGCTAACTCCAGACTCCGTTCCTTTTATCTTGCTGCACCATATGCCTGGAATAGACTTCCTGAGCCGGTATGTCAAGCTCCATCTCTGGCCGTCTTCAAATCTAAGCTAAAAGCCCACCTTTTTGATGCTGCTTTTAACTCCTAACCCTTATTCACAACCCTTATTTTATCATCCTCACCTTAATATTCCCTTATTTGTATTTATTTATTTTAGTTACATTTGTACCCCGCGCTTTCTCACTCATGGCAGGCTCAATGCAGTTTACATATACAGGTACTTATTTGTACCTGGGACAATGGAGGGTTAAGTGACTTGCCCAGAGTCACAAGGAGCTGTGCCTGAAGTGGGAATCAAACTCAGTTCCTCAGGACCAGAGTCCACCACCCTAACCACTAGGCCACTCCTTATCTCTTGTCTGTCCTAATTAGATTGTAAGCTCTGTCGAGCAGGGACTGTCTCTTCATGTTCAAGTGTACAGCGCTGCGTACGTCTAGTAGCGCTATAGAAATGATAAGTAGTAGTAGTAGTAGTAAATTTGAGAGACTGAGATTATACTCCACACACCCTGGCTTAGGCAGGAGGTTCTGTACTGTTGCTGTATGTGCAAAACTGACCCATTTGGAGAAACTGCCCCTCAGAAACTGGAACTCTTTCCAGTCCAGTGGCGTAGCTAGGTGAGGCCACGGGGCCTGAGCCCCTGGTTGGCTGGCGGGGGTCCCCAACCTCCGCCAGCTGAAGACTTCATCCAGTGCTGGTCTCATTACGTGCCCTGCTCTCTCTTCCCCTCATGCTCAGTTTCACTAAAAGGAGTGTGCCGGATGTAAGGGGAAGAGAGAGCAAGGCAGGCAATATAGTAGCGCCGGAGACCAGCGCTGGATGAAGTCTTCAGTTGGCAGGGGTTGGGGATCCCCTCCAACCAAGATGTACAGCAGCGTAGGGTGGCGGTGAGGCGGCAGAGGGGGGAGGGTGATGGCGGGGTAGTGACCAAAATGTGCCCCCCCCCCCACACTTTGGGCTCTGGTCCCCTTCCACCTCAAGGTCTGACTACGCCCCTGCTCCAGTCAAAGTGCCTGATCTGCCTACGAAGTGCTTTCGAGGAAAGAATTAAACAAGAAAACTAATATTACTGTCTTTAAAAGGATAATTATTAATTAGGGTGTGTGTAACTAAATCCTTTTCTTAGACTAGACAGCACTGAAGCATTCTAATTCATTCCCATCTAAGAAATTAAAATTTCTCAACCTAGCCTAATATTTCAACGAATGATACCATCTGCAAATAAAGTGTCGCTTGTCTTTACCTATCCCGTGTGCACATTAAGGCTGACAGATTGATTGCAATTTCAAAGCCTTATATTTTCCATGGCCAGCGGTTGATACTGTGCCAATTTTAACTTAAAAAGAAAGATCACTTAAAAGATTATGATTGAGTGCCTTTAACAATGTTCCACTCCGTCCTGTATATTTGGGATATATAATACCTTAATTTAATCTATGCTATAGCTGATACACTAGGTTTTAATTAATGTATGAAATGGTTCATTTGCAAGTGAAAGATTTAATAAAGCAGGGTCAGCGTGGGCCAGTTGTGGTTGCAAAGTACTTAAGCCATCTATAATATATTGCAGTAACATATTTATTGAATGTCATGCAATAAATCTCTTGCTCTATGCGGAGCATACTAATCGGCAGCTCACTAAAGCCATCCTTTAGAGAAGGCTGAGAGCCTGTTTGATGTGCTGCCCTTTCTGAAAAAGTCAAAAATATTTCTGTGATTTGGAGTTGTTGGCATGATGTGGTGCCTTAAGAGCCCTTGGTGTATGGTTAGAGTAATGCTGAGGCACATTGAGCACCCATGCCCTGATATGGGTCTCCGAAACATGGACCATGTTGGTGATGGGTCCGGTGCCAAGACTGTATTATGTTTTAAGCAAGTTGGGTTGAAAAATAAAAGCTTTGTATGAAGATCTATATTGAATCCTTAGTATTTATGTTCAACATGGAGGCATATTGAGAGTTTGCCTCCACAATTCGATTTTTTGGAGTGTTGGGCTTTTGTTTTGTTAATGATTAGAATAACAGCATCTTCTGGACCTCTTTGTCATGGTCTCTAACCAGACCAAGCCCTTGATGATGACCATAACTAGCCCTCTATGTCGTGATCTGTGAACGCTACCTCTGCAGCATCCTTCAGCCCCAGCTGACCAGGAGTGAGGGAGGCTAAACTCTGGAATCAGACTGCTTTTAACCCAATGCCAGACAAAAGTACCTACAATGGTCCAAATTCTAACTATGGCGCCTCAAAAATTGGTGCCGAAAAACCACACACTTTGCATGATTCTATAAAACGCATCTAAAGTTAGGCTTAGTTTATAGAATATGCTTAAAGGCCGTTCTTGCACCTAAAATTTAGGCGCACCCATTTAGGCCACCTAAAACCAGGCCTAAATACATGCACCTAAGTTGGGTGCAGATAGGATGTATTCTATAACAGTGTGCATACCTTTTAGAAACACTCATTCCACGCCCCCTTTTCGGCTGTGCACATTAGAATTGACAGACAGCACTTTATAGAATATGCCTAGAAAGTTGTGCACGTAATTTCTTATTGCTAATTAAGGCCTCTAATTGGGTATTAAGTGTCAATTATTGGCACTGATTGGCTTGTTACTCAATTAAGTCGTGCGCGCAATTTAGGGAATGTGAAAGCCCTGTCATATGGTATGGGGAAACATTTTCAACCAGAGCTATCTATCTGGGTAAATACTTATTTAGGTATTGGAGAAAGCTCATATATCAGACTCTAAAAACTCATTGTTAAATTCTGCCATTTTCAGAGTAGGGGGATAGACTAATGGTTAGAGCAGTGGGCTGAGAACCAGGGAAGCCAGGATTCAAATTCCACTAACACTTCTTGTGATCTTGGACAAATCAGTTCACCCTCCATTGCTTTAGGTACAAATATGACTCTCTGGGGACAGGGAATTACCTACTATACCTCAATCTAACCTGCCTTGATCTATTATGGAAAAGCTGTGAGCTAAATCCAATCTTTAATAAAAGTGGGGAAGGACAGTTACCCAAATAAAATGCCCTTCTCCAGTACAGCTAAAATTGCACTTCTGGTCTGCTTGTTTTTGCTATCATTTGGGGGGGGGGCATGTTATGGGCAGAGATCAGGCATTCCTAGCATGATACAATTAGCGTGTGCTAACCAGATAATGCAGGGGCCCTTTTACTAAGCCGCGTAAGCGTCTACGCGTGCCCAACGTGCGCCAAAATGGAATTGAAGCCTGACTACCGCATGGCTCCTGCGGTAATTTCATTTTTGGTGTGCATCTGATACGTGTGTCTGAAAAATATTTTTTTATTTTCGAGCGCGCATAACGGACACGCGCCAAGTGCCATTTAGCGTGTGTAGCTCATTACCACCCCGGTTACCGCGTGAGTCTTACCACTAGGTCGATGGCTGGCAATAAGGTCTCAGACCCAAAATAGACACGCGGCAATTTTCATTGTGCCATACGTCTATTTTTGTCAAAAATTTTAAAAAGGCCTTTTTTACAGGCACGCTAAAAAGTGGATCGGCGTGCACCCAAAACCCACGCCTACACTGCCGCAAGCCATTTTTCAGCGCACCTATGTAAAAGGACCCCGCAGTGTTTACATGGGAGCACCAAGCACCTCCTAAATGGGAGGCAGTAATTGCTCCTGCGTTAATCCCAGCAGGTAGTGTGTGTGCTGCATAAAAAATATATTTTTTAAAAAGTCTAAACCATACTGTGTAAAATCTAGTCAGCACACAGGAAAATCCTATGTGTAAAATTCGCCCTTTCCTTTCTGAGCACACTACCAGAACCCTCATTCCACACTCTTATCACCTCTCGCTTAGACTATTGAAGCTTGCTTCTCACAGGTCTCCCACTTTGCCATCTCTCTCCTCTTCAATCTGTTCAAAATTCTGCTGCACGACTAATATTCCGCCAGGGTCGTTAAGCTCATATTAGCCCTCTCCTCAAGTCACTTCACTGGCTTCCTATCCGTTTCCGCATACAGTTCAAACTCCTCTTATTGACCTATAAGTGCATTCACTCTGCAGCTCCTCAGTACCTCTCCACTCTCATCTCTCCCTACATTCCTTCCCGGGGAACTCCGTTCACTGGGTAAACCACTCTTATCAGCACCCTTCTCCTCCACTGCTAACTCCAGACTCCGTTCCTTTTATCTTGCTGCACCATATGCCTGGAATAGACTTCCTGAGCCGGTACGTCCAGCTCCATCTCTGGCTGTGTTCAAATCTAAGCTAAAAGCCCACCTTTTTGATGCTGCTTTTAACTCCTAACCCTTATTCACTTGTTCAGAACCCTTATCTTATTATCCTCACTTTAATATTCCCTTATCTCTGGTTTGTCCTGTTTGTCTGTCCTAATTAGATTGTAAGCTCTGTCCAGAGACTGTCTCTTCATGTTCAAGTGTACACTGCTGCATACGTCTAGTAGCGCTATAGAAATGATAAGTAGTAGTAGTCTTTGGGATTCCAGAATCTTGCTGCTCTTTGGGATTCTGCACAGAATGTTGCTACAGTGGGATTCCGGAATCTTGCTACTCTTTGAAATTCTGCACGGAATCTTGCTACTCTTTGTCCTTTTCTTTTCCCTTATTGTCCTGTCTATCCTGATTAGATTGTAAGCTCTGTCGAGCAGGGACTGTCTCTTCATGTTCAAGTGTACAGCGCTGCATACGTCTAGTAGCGCTATAGAAATGATAAGTAGTAGCAGGGCTTTTTTTGAGGGGGTACTTGGGGGTACTGAGTACCGGCACCTTTTCCAGTGTCTTCTAAAATTGACCCACGGATCACAAGGTTTAATGAAAGAGCTCAGGCTCAAGACACCAATTCTGCCTTGTCATAGATTCTGTGACTGGTTGCAGGGGGCTTGGCTATTGTGGAGTGAGTCCCTCAGTGATCACCCCACCCCTGAAGGGTGGCCTGGCATTTGAGTACCGGCACCTTTTTTGCTAGAACAATTGCGCTGAGAGTAGCTAAGCCCAGATTTCAGCGCACTTTAGTTAAAAGCCCCCCCCCCCCAATGAATTGCCCAAGCTTACAAAGAACTGTAGTGGGATTTGAACCCTGACTTCCCTCATTTGCAGCTCACTGCTCTAACCAGTCCACTATTCCGGACCCTTAAGTGCAGTGTGAGATGAGCTATGTGTGAGTCTGAAAAATGATGGCATGATAAAGTACAGAATTAGAGGAGAAGCAGTAAGGTTGGGGTGTCAGACGTAGTAAAAAAGAGGCTGCGGGGGAGGGGAGGAAAAGAGACACAGGGTGGGGGGGGAGTGGCAGAAGGAAGCTAGGGGTGCCTACATAAACCATACAGTAACACCATATTAGATCTATCTCTAGGTTAAGCATATATTATATATGCAGCTTCAGAGTGTAAAATATCACTTTATTAAGAATAATGCATTACAGATCATCTTTAGTCTCACTGGAGCTTTAGCACACAGTGGGTTGCAGGATCATTTTCTCATAAAATGCTAATAGATTTAATTTGGGGAAATAATCAGATTTTTTTTCTCTCTTTTTTCCCTGCATTTCTGTCTCTTGCTTCTTCTCTCTCTCTTCCCCATGTTCCCCCTCCCCAAAATTTTCCTCAGATTTCCATTTGGTTTCTAATTACATCAAGATTTCATTTAAGTTAATCTTTTCCACTTAGCAATCACAGCTTTTTGAATATCTCTCTTCATTACTCTCCCTCCTACAGACAATGCAAATTTATGAAGCCCTAGTTTAAAAGGTCTTTCTAGCGTAAAGCTCTGGTGAGAACTTCGGTTAACCAGCTTCTCCTTAAAGAAGAAATGTAAAGAGGCTAGAATAATTTCTTTGTTGGGGGAAAAAAAAACTGGTCCCTTTTGATACCAGGGTATAGTTGGACCATAAAACTTCAACAATATTATGCGATATGTGAGCTACTGAGAAATTTCTGACCTTGTGCTTTTACAAATGACCTTTGACATCCAAACCCCATTGTAAGAGTTTCTTCTTAATTGCAATCATCATATGCCTGATTCAAACCTTACAGTTCAGCAGATATCCCCCAGGCACAGTCAAGGAAAGGCAGAATAAGCCTATACAGGGTTGGCCCAACCATTAGGTGAGACTAGGCAGTCACCTGGGGCTGTAACTTCTAGTGAGATTCAAAGAGCAGCTGCAGTCAAAGCAAACTCAAACACACAATGGGCTCTAGCAGGGCCACCGAGAGACTGAGCCGCGCCCGGGGCAAGGCCGCAGGCAGCTCCCCCCCCCCCCCAGATCGTCACCGCCACCAGGCCCCCCCCAGGATCATCACCGCCGCCGGACTCCTCCAGGAGCCACCGCCCCACCCTCCCCGATCGCTGCTGCCGCCCGCCTTAACTATTAGGTACCTTGGCTGGCGGGGATCCCAAGGCCCCGCCAGCAAAAGAGTTCATCCTCCTTTTTCTCTCAGGTGGCGCATGAGCTGCCTGAGGGGAAAAGCAGCCTGCAGGGGAAGGCAATGTGGCAGACTGTAATGAAGAGCAGCCTGCTCTGTCTGTTCCTCCAGATCCTCCACAGCTTCCAAGAGGGGCCTGGCGCTGGAGTTTTCTCTCTCCTGCTCTTGTCAGGACATGATCACCCAGGTCCCGTCAGGAGCAGGAGAGAGGGACCCCGGCACCAGGCCCCCCTTGGAGGCCTGCGGAATTTCCCCCCCCCCCCCCCCCCCCCCCCCGGTCTTGGCAGCCCTGGGCTCTAGATAATGGTAATAGTATTCTCTCAGTTTCTCTGGATCTTTCTTCTGCCTTCAATCTTGTTGACCACTCTTTTTTACTCTCTAGGCTTTCAGACTTGGGTATCGCCGGGGCTGTTTTTGATTGGTTCTCTTCCTTTCTCATCGATCACTTATTTCAAGTCTCCTCTAGGTCTGGTACTTCTACTTCCTTTCCTCTCAGATGTGAGGTCCTTCAGGGTTCAATATTGTCACCACTTCTGTTCAATCTTTTCATTGGCCACTCTGATCCAGTCTTTTAACATTCAGTTTTTCACTTACGCCGAGGATATTTTATTCCTCTTCCCCATGTTGCCTCTCAACATTGACTACTTCCCCTTCAAAAATGCCTTTGTGCTGTGGCAAATTGGTTGAAAACTCATAATCGCAAGTTGAACCCAGACAAGACTACTGTTTCATGATACTTGGTTCCCTGGCGTAGCCAGCAGTGACTCTTTGATCTACCAGTTGTTCCAGTTTCATCTTCATTGCCTAGGTGTTTGGATAGACTTTGTTATCATTCTCTATGCAAATTTCTGAGTTACTAGTGCGTCTCTTGTTTTTTTTATAGAAATGGGTTCTGATAAAATGTATATGCACTTTAAAAGTTTTTAATGATGGATTAAGAATATTCAAAAAAGATTTGAACCAATGCTTACAATTTTCAGACACAGATGGAGGTTGGAACAATTCATATCTCCGAAAAATCAGAGTATGATGGTCCTTAATTTAAACTAAATGAAAATTACCATAAACAACACAGGAAACTGAAAAATGAAACTTTTTAGCAATTATCTTGGCACATTTCTGCTGTGTATTTCACAGTAATGGAGTGGAGGAGTAGCCTAGTGGTTAGTGCAGTGGACTTTGATCCTAGGAAGCTGAGTTCAATTCCCACTGCAGCTCCTTGTGACTCTGGGCAAGTCACTTAACCCTCCATTGCCCCTGGTACAAAAATAAGTACCTGAATATATGTAAACCGCTTTGAATCTAGTTGCAAAAACCTCAGAAAGGTGGTATATCAAGTCCCATTTCCCTTTCCCTATTTGAGATTCTAGATGCAATGTTGCTACTATTGGAGATTCTACATGGATTGTTGCTACTATTTGAGATTCTACATGGAATGTTGATATTCCACTAGCAACATTCCATGTAGAAGCCTGCCCTTGCAGATCAGCAACGCGGCTGCGCAGGTTTCTGTTTCTGTGAGTCTGACATTGTAAGGTGGTAGATGAAGATGGGTCTCTTATCGTTTATATATTTTCTATACCGTTTCTTATTGCATAAGAATCTTTTAGCTCTGAGCTGTTACTTATTCAAGTTTTTTAGGCTGTTTTAATGTAGTGAACTCTGACCCTTTTGGCAGCTGAGATAAATGTGTGAGTTTAACAGCATATGCAAATTCACCACATTAACGTGCTGTATGCTGGAGAAAGTGCTGATAGGTGTTTTAGACTTTGTTTTTGACTTTCCTTTGGTGACATCTTACCTGACCTACATATTAAGTACAGATGGTCAATAGTGTCATATTTTAAAGATGGTGTTTATATGAGCACTTGAAACGTATGACTTATTTTCTTTTTTTACTTATTTTTTAGCTTTCAACTAAGTAGGTGACACCTCTTAAAGATACCGCTGAGGCTTGTTGGCTCTTCATTCCATTTCTTATACATATTATAACTTTTATGTGGAAGCATTTTATTTTGTCTTCCAATTGATTTGGAATGATATATGGAGGGGTATTTTCCATATGACGTCTAAATCCAAATTTGGACGTTTTACTGAAAACATCCAAAAATCAAGTGGTAAATGTGACCAGTTTAGAACCTGAGCAACATCTATCTTTTTATGTGAAAAATGGTCATTTCCCAGATGTTTTTAGATGTTTTGTGCTCAGCGCATTTTTCTTTTGTGACCATTACATAAAATGTCCAAGGGAAAAACGCACAAAAACAAGCTGCTGGAACGTCTGGGGGGGGGGGGGGGGGCAGCATTCTTAGTAGATTGGCACCAGACATCCTAGCAAAGCAGTTGGGCACCCTGGGGGGGCGCTTCACTGGACTTCACATAAAAGATCCCAGGTACCATGTAAAATCAGTTTATCTTGTTGGGCAGACTGGATGGACCGTACAGGTCTTTATCTGCCGTCATTTACTATGTTACTATATGTTACTATGTACATATCTCTCCATTACCCCTTTATATTGTATGGTGAGCTCTCCAAAACCCACTAAAAACCTACTGTACCCAACTGTACACCACTACAATAGCCCTTATGTCGGCAGGTTCCGCCAGAACCGATATACTCATATCACCCCTCTCCTCAGGTCACTTCACTGGCTTCCGATCAGATACCGCATTCAATTCAAGCTTCTCCTTCTTACCTACAAATGCACTCAGTCTGCTGCCCCTCACTATCTTTCTACCCTCATCTCCCCTTACGTTCCCGCCCGTAACCTCCGTTCACAGAATAAATCCCTCCTCTCAGTACCCTTCTCCACCACCGCCAACTCCAGGCTCCGCTCATTCTGCCTTGCCTCACCCTATGCTTGGAACAACCTTCCTGAGCCCTTACGCCAAACCCCCTCCCTGCCCGTCTTCAAGTCTTTGCTTAAAGCCCACCTCTTCAATGCTGCGTTCAGCACCTAACCCTTACCGTTCGGTGAATCCAGACTGCCCCAATTTGACTGCCCCTATCGGACCGACCGTTCACTTGTCTATTAGATTGTAAGCTCTTTGAGCAGGGACTGTCTCTCTTTGTTAAATTGTACAGCGCTGCGTAACCCTAGTAGCGCTCTAGAAATGTTAAGTAGTAGTAGTAGGTGCAATCTATACGTGGGTACACTAGGTTTTTGGTGGATTTTGAACAGTTCACGCTTTCCACCACAAGTGTAACAGTTAGAGTGGATAATGGGCCTGGGTTCCCTTCTCTACAGTGCACTGTACCAACCACTAGGCTACTCCAGAGACCAGCTTGCTACTCTAATAAGACTGGCCATAACATCTGAAGCTGTTATAGAGGCTGGTATGTACTGTTTCATTCACATCTTTGGGGGGGGGGGGGGGGGGGGGAGGAAGTAATTGACCACAGGGGGAGTAAGGGAAGCCATGTTTTAATCCCTCCAATGGTCATCTGGTCATTTAGGGCACTTTTTTATGAATTAGTGGTTATTGAAACAGGTCTAGACCAAAACTGGACATTTTTACTTTGTTCCATTATGCCAGAAAAACATCTCAAGTTGTTGGCATGCCCAAATCCCGCCCCCAACACACCACTGACACGCCCCCTTGTGATTTGGACACACTGCAGATGAACTGCATAGAAAAAACGTCTTAAAATGTGTTTCAAAAATAGTGATTTGGACATTTTTGCAAGAAAAATAGCCTTCTCCCACTTTGTGCTGTTTTTTTGGACATTTTTCTTTTTTGGAAATGAGCCCCATAGTTTTTTAATTTTTAATTATATATATACATGTAAAGGACTCTGAGACCCTTTTACAAAGGCGCATAGGCACCAATGCATGTCCAAAGCGCATCAATTTTGGAACTACCTCACGGCTACCGGGAGCCCTGGGTGGTAATTCTATTTTTTACGCATATCTGATACACTCCAGGCTTATATGCTTGTACCATAACCTATACATACAAGTGTTTCTACAACCCCTGAGACGGGGGGGGGGGGGGGGGGTTATCCACCAAAACATGGTCTCGTGTCATTTCCATTTTGGTGCCAATAAAGGTTTTCTTCCTGGACAATCACCTGTGTGTGTTCTTCTTACATATACTCCCAGAGCTGATACTTCTGTTGTCTTCTCTACTTTTTTTTTTGTTGCTTTAGGATATTCATAGAGGTGTCCTCCTGCTGTTCGCTCTGTGCCATTAAACCATTTTTGTCTATGTGTTTTGTAATTTTATTCTTTATAATAGTTTCCACTATTTTGCCCAGCACCGACGTCAGGCTTACAGGTCTGTAATTTCCCAGATCACCCTTAGAACCCTTTTTAAAAATTGGCATCACATTGGCCACCCTCCAATCTTCAGGTTATCTTTCCCCCTAAACCAACCTCTCCTCCTCCCCCATTCTCTATTTCTGTGGATAACACTCTCAGCCTTCCTGTCTCATCAGCTCGTAACCTTGGGGTCATCTTTGACTCCTCCCTCTCCTTCTCTGCACGTATTCAGCAGACTGCTAAAACCTGTCATTTCTTTCTCTATAATATCACCAAAATTCGCCCTTTCCTTTCTGAGCACACTACCAGAACCCTCATCTATTGCAACTTGCTTCTCACAGGTCTCCCACTTAGCCATCTCTCTCCTCTTCAATCTGTTCAAAATTCTGCTGCATGACTAATATTCCGCCAGTGTCGTTATGCTCATATTAGCCCTCTCCTCAAGTCACTTCACTGGCTTCCTATCCGTTTCCGCATACAGTTCAAACTCCTCTTATTGACCTATAAGTGCATTCACTCTGCAGCTCCTCAGTACCTGTCCACTCTCATCTCTCCCTACATTCCTCCCCGGGAATTCCGTTCACTGGGTAAATCTGCACCCTTCTCCTCCACTGCTAACTCCAGACTCCGTTCCTTTTATCTTGCTGCACCACATGAATAGACTTCCTGAGCCGGTAGTCAAGCTCCATCTCTGGCCGTCTTCAAATCTAAGCTAAAAGCCCACCTTTTTGATGCTGCTTTTAACTCCTAACCCTTATTTTATCATCCTCACTTTAATATTCCCTTATCTCTTGTTTGTCCTGTTTGTCTGTCCTAATTAGATTGTAAGCTCTGTCGAGCAGGGACTGTCTCTTCATGTTCAAGTGTACACTGCTGCATACGTCTAGTAGCACTCTAGAAATGATAAGTAGTATTAGGTACTATCTTCAGCGATAAACAAAATTATTTTCCATGACTTGGAAGCACAGCTAGTCTGTATTTTCAATTTTATTCTAGCAGGGCACTTGATGGATCTATTTGCCTTGAAATGGCAGTAACTTTGTTGAAGGATTGAGTACTCCTTTAAGCTAATATAGCTCTTGTGGCACAGCCTCTTACTTCTTTTAATTGAATGTTTCCTTTCTCCTTGTGCTCCTCATGCTGATGAAATTGACAAGCCTCTCAATTTCACTCTTTGGCATGTCTATACCAGAATCTAATGGCTTCTGTAACACCTTTTTTTTAATCTTCACAAAAACACTTATGCTATGATTCAACCTTGAAGGTCATGACATTAGTACTGGGTTTTGTTTTGTTGTTTTTTCATTATTATTAAACAAGTCAGAATATCGTGCCTCTAGAACCATGCAGAGTAGGTCCTCCTGTTTTCTTATTTAAATATAATAAAATACAGGTGAATATTTAACAAGTTGTTAAAAAGTGCACACTTCCAATGTGACAAACTGGCGTGTTTCCCCCTTCCTCATCTGCAAACTTATGCATGTTTGTGTGGGACTGGTTTTGAAAAGACATCGTAAAATGTCTTGTTAGTGTGACTGTTACTGTGAGTCATGTGTGTGTATCTTTGTGAGTGTATGTGTTCATCTTTGTGTGTCTTTGTGAGTGTATGTGTATCTTTGTATTTGTGTGTCTTCTGTGTGTGTGTGTGTGTGTGTGTGTGTGTGTGTGTGTGTGTGTGTGTGTGTATGTATTTGTTTGCATGTGTTTCTTTGTGGTGTGGTTGTGCACTTATGTGTGTGTCTGTCTTTGTGTCTTTGTGTGTATGTTTTTTAATTAAAAATTTCCTGAATCGGTTTTTTTTAAAGCATAAATCAAAGCGATGTACAATCTAAAAATACAAACAATAATAGAAAAAGAATACCAGTAATTTATAGGATAGAGCACAAGCATACTAAATGACATTGTACACTGAACTGCACTGGACACCCTGCCCTTTCCAGGAAGTTACCCAGAATATGCTTTGGTGAAGATAAGTCTTCAAATTAACCTTAAATGTTTGAAGTGAAGGTTCAGACCTAATATTCAGGGGAAGGTAATTCCAAAGGAGAGGAGCCATAAAATAGAAGGTGCTCTTGCATGTTACCTCCCAATAAGCTTGTCTTGGACTCAGTAAAACAAGTCTATGATCATTCATGGAGCGCAGTCATCCCACAGATGTGTAGAGAATAGTTAGTTTCCCCAAATAGTCCAGAAGACCAGTATACAGTGGGGGAAATAAGTATTTGATCCCTTGCTGATTTTGTAAGTTTGCCCACTGACAAAGACATGAGCAGCCCATAATTGAAGGGTAGGTTATTGGTAACAGTGAGAGATAGCACATCACAAATTAAATCCGGAAAATCACATTGTGGAAAGTATATGAATTTATTTGCATTCTGCAGAGGGAAATAAGTATTTGATCCCCCACCAACCAGTAAGAGATCTGGCCCCTACAGACCAGGTAGATGCTCCAAATCAACTCGTTACCTGCATGACAGACAGCTGTCGGCAATGGTCACCTGTATGAAAGACACCTGTCCACAGACTCAGTGAATCAGTCAGACTCTAACCTCTACAAAATGGCCAAGAGCAAGGAGCTGTCTAAGGATGTCAGGGACAAGATCATACACCTGCACAAGGCTGGAATGGGCTACAAAACCATCAGTAAGACGCTGGGCGAGAAGGAGACAACTGTTGGTGCCATAGTAAGAAAATGGAAGAAGTACAAAATGACTGTCAATCGACAAAGATCTGGGGCTCCACGCAAAATCTCACCTCGTGGGGTATCCTTGATCATGAGGAAGGTTAGAAATCAGCCTACAACTACAAGGGGGGAACTTGTCAATGATCTCAAGGCAGCTGGGACCACTGTCACCACGAAAACCATTGGTAACACATTACGACATAACGGATTGCAATCCTGCAGTGCCCGCAAGGTCCCCCTGCTCTGGAAGGCACATGTGACGGCCCGTCTGAAGTTTGCCAGTGAACACCTGGATGATGCCGAGAGTGATTGGGAGAAGGTGCTGTGGTCAGATGAGACAAAAATTGAGCTCTTTGGCATGAACTCAACTCGCCGTGTTTGGAGGAAGAGAAATGCTGCCTATGACCCAAAGAACACCGTCCCCACTGTCAAGCATGGAGGTGGAAATGTTATGTTTTGGGGTGTTTCTCTGCTAAGGGCACAGGACTACTTCACCGCATCAATGGGAGAATGGATGGGGCCATGTACCGTACAATTCTGAGTGACAACCTCCTTCCCTCCGCCAGGGCCTTAAAAATGGGTCGTGGCTGGGTCTTCCAGCACGACAATGACCCAAAACATACAGCCAAGGCAACAAAGGAGTGGCTCAGGAAGAAGCACATTAGGGTCATGGAGTGGCCTAGCCAGTCACCAGACCTTAATCCCATTGAAAACTTATGGAGGGAGCTGAAGCTGCGAGTTGCCAAGCGACAGCCCAGAACTCTTAATGATTTAGAGATGATCTGCAAAGAGGAGTGGACCAAAATTCCTCCTGACATGTGTGCAAACCTCATCATCAACTACAGAAGACGTCTGACCGCTGTGCTTGCCAACAAGGGTTTTGCCACCAAGTATTAGGTCTTGTTTGCCAGAGGGATTAAATACTTATTTCCCTCTGCAGAATGCAAATAAATTCATATACTTTCCACAATGTGATTTTCCGGATTTAATTTGTGATGTGCTATCTCTCACTGTTACCAATAACCTACCCTTCAATTATGGGCTGCTCATGTCTTTGTCAGTGGGCAAACTTACAAAATCAGCAAGGGATCAAATACTTATTTCCCCCACTGTAAATTGCTTTGTGAGCTAAAGTAAGAATTTTGAACTGAAATCTTGAATGTAGAGGGAGACAGTATCGTTTTTTTCAGAACTGGAGTAATGCGATCTCCATGAGGGGCTGCAGTGTTTTGAAGTGTCTGCAATCTTTCTATTTCTAAATTAGGAATACCAGCATAAATAATATTACAACAATCCAACTGAGAACCAACAAATGCATGATATAAGGTGCACAACGCATTAAAATCCAGAGCACCTCTAACAGCTTTTAATTTTCCAAGGGCAAAAAAACACCCGCTTCAAGACTGAGGATATGTGACTTGATACACTTAATTTAGAATCAAGGCTAATTCCCAAATATTTAAATTGATTGACTGGCTGAATCGGGGTACCAAATAAAACAGGTATTATGGAAGGAATTGGTGCATAACCAGTAGTCTATCAAGCCGTCATCTTTTGCAGGTTTAATACTATGTGGTGTCCCTTGAGCCATGAGGATATACCACGTAAACATTTTTGAATTTGTTTGCATGCAGATTTTATGTGTGTGTGTGTGTGTGTGTATAATTCAGAGGAGGAAATGCACACATGTAAAAGGTGTCTTAAATATGTACTTTTCCAGCAAAGCTGTGCCTGCAGATAGATTACTCACATATTATATCATGGGAAACTCCAATGCCTTCTGTTTAGAAAATAGGTGCAAAAACCCACAGGTAAAAAACACATCCAGTTTTTGTTCCAAGTGTGGATGGGTTGAAAATTCCCTCTATAAATTAAGAACTACATTTGAATAACTACACTATATTGGAAGGTCTTTATTGCATGCAAAACCTGATGATTGTAATACACAATACATTCGTATTCTGTTCCCTAGAAATGCCAATAGAATAGAGGGCTTGTATCTGCCCTATTTCCCCCTATTTATATTGCCTCCCACCTTGCTGTACTGACAACCCTTGGTTAAGGTCAAACAGTAGAGTTCTTTCTGATCATTGTATTCATGACTCTTAATCTGACACCTAAATATGGCTCATCCCCCCCCCTCCTTCCCCTTTCAGAGGCCATAAAGACTGTTTTCCACATCATCTCCCAATCAGGGGAGCAGACTTGACCAGGAAATTCAGATCTTTAGCATGGAAGTGCACAGTACTGCTAGAAAACCACCTGGCTGGCTCAGAACTTTGCAGATGGCCTGTGGTCCTGACATGTCATCCATTTCTTATGTGGCAGTAGATTTTTCAATATACTAAGCTCAGTAAAAGATAAATTGTATGAGTGAAGGTTCTGATCATAAAAATTCAGTGAGTGGCACAGAGCACATCACGCTGATGTACTGATGGCACGAAGCTTTATAAAGTCAGTACAAAAACTGGGATCTGTCGGAATGGAGTTTCAGTGATAGGCTCAGGGCTGAATTTACATATAAACTAGAGAAGCAACAGTTTAGGGCCTAACATTGGAAGTCCAGGTACCTCATGCTTCACTAGCATGGAAAACTATTAAACCTACATTTTACTTCTTTCTTAAATCGATGGGAGCCTCTTAAATCTTATGGCTTAGGGGGCCACAGTAGACATAAATCCAACCCAATCGTGCTACACATGTCTTGTCACAAACTAGGAAATGGACCATGGGTACTATGACAAGCAAAATCCCACTGGAGCTTTGTCCTTTGGGCAGTTGATAAAAACAAATTCTGAAACCTGGTGGGGGGGGGGGGGGGGGGACGACTTTATTTTCTTTCTTTCCTACTTTAGTTTTAAAAAGTACTTTATTGACCCTCTTCTTGACCAAAGCCATTTACAGTGAAAAACAATATATTAATCACAATATCCAAAGTGATAATACAATACACATCCCTAAATATTATCTCCTACAATCGAAGTTGAGTTTCTCATCTCATCCGGCAATTTATTCCAGCCTAGTGCATCTGCTTGTCTAAAAGCCTTTTTACACCAAAGTTATATTTTAAAGATAGTTTTGTCAGGTATAAATTTATTTAGCTTTTAAATTAATTAGATTTTTTTTTCTTTAAAGAATGATAGCTCCCTGTATTGTGGGTTCTACTGCTGATAACCGAATGCCATAAAATCCACCATCTTTCACCAGAAAGCCTGACCTGGAGGTGATTATACAGTGGTGGAAATAAGTATTTGATCCCTTGCTGATTTTGTAAGTTTGCCCACTGACAAAGACATGAGCAGCCCATAATTGAAGGGTAGGTTATTGGTAACAGTGAGAGATAGCACATCACAAATTAAATCCGGAAAATCACATTGTGGAAAGTATATGAATTTATTTGCATTCTGCAGAGGGAAATAAGTATTTAATCCCTCTGGCAAACAAGACCTAATACTTGGTGGCAAAACCCTTGTTGGCAAGCACAGCGGTCAGACGTCTTCTGTAGTTGATGATGAGGTTTGCACACATGTCAGGAGGAATTTTGGTCCACTCCTCTTTGCAGATCATCTCTAAATCATTAAGAGTTCTGGGCTGTCGCTTGGCAACTCGCAGCTTCAGCTCCCTCCATAAGTTTTCAATGGGATTAAGGTCTGGTGACTGGCTAGGCCACTCCATGACCCTAATGTGCTTCTTCCTGAGCCACTCCTTTGTTGCCTTGGCTGTATGTTTTGGGTCATTGTCGTGCTGGAAGACCCAGCCACGACCCATTTTTAAGGCCCTGGCGGAGGGAAGGAGGTTGTCACTCAGAATTGTACGGTACATGGCCCCATCCATTCTCCCATTGATGCGGTGAAGTAGTCCTGTGCCCTTAGCAGAGAAACACCCCCAAAACATAACATTTCCACCTCCATGCTTGACAGTGGGGACGGTGTTCTTTGGGTCATAGGCAGCATTTCTCTTCCTCCAAACACGGCGAGTTGAGTTCATGCCAAAGAGCTCAATTTTTGTCTCATCTGACCACAGCACCTTCTCCCAATCACTCTCGGCATCATCCAGGTGTTCACTGGCAAACTTCAGACGGGCCGTCACATGTGCCTTCCAGAGCAGGGGGACCTTGCGGGCACTGCAGGATTGCAATCCGTTATGTCGTAATGTGTTACCAATGGTTTTCGTGGTGACAGTGGTCCCAGCTGCCTTGAGATCATTGACAAGTTCCCCCCTTGTAGTTGTAGGCTGATTTCTAACCTTCCTCATGATCAAGGATACCCCACGAGGTGAGATTTTGCGTGGAGCCCCAGATCTTTGTCGATTGACAGTCATTTTGTACTTCTTCCATTTTCTTACTATGGCACCAACAGTTGTCTCCTTCTCGCCCAGCGTCTTACTGATGGTTTTGTAGCCCATTCCAGCCTTGTGCAGGTGTATGATCTTGTCCCTGACATCCTTAGACAGCTCCTTGCTCTTGGCCATTTTGTAGAGGTTAGAGTCTGACTGATTCACTGAGTCTGTGGACAGGTGTCTTTCATACAGGTGACCATTGCCGACAGCTGTCTGTCATGCAGGTAACGAGTTGATTTGGAGCATCTACCTGGTCTGTAGGGGCCAGATCTCTTACTGGTTGGTGGGGGATCAAATACTTATTTCCCTCTGCAGAATGCAAATAAATTCATATACTTTCCACAATGTGATTTTCCGGATTTAATTTGTGATGTGCTATCTCTCACTGTTACCAATAACCTACCCTTCAATTATGGGCTGCTCATGTCTTTGTCAGTGGGCAAACTTACAAAATCAGCAAGGGATCAAATACTTATTTCCACCACTGTATGTTGGCAGAGATTATGGAACCCTTTCACTAAAGTGTGTTAAGCAGATAGTGAATACATATCCTGTTCTGGTGTGAGAAATGGGAGAGTTATGGGTGAGGAATGGGCATAGACTGAGTAGTGCATTTAGGGCCCCTTTTACAAAGCGACAGTAAGCCCAACGTGGGCTTACCGCTCGCTAAAAAGGAAGTACTGTCAGGCTACCACAGCAGCCCAGCAGTAGTTCCCACCCTGCACACCGTCATATCCAGCGCTATAAAAAATATATTTATTTTTGTAGCGCTGGTGTATACCCGGCAGTAATTGGGCAGTGTGTGCGCTGCCCAGTTACCGCCGAGTTCGTGTAGCAGCCCTTACCACCACTTCAATGGGTGGTGGGTAAGGGCTCCCCCCTAAAAATGGTCATTTCCTAAAAAAAAAAGAAAGACCTACCTTTTACCCGCTGCGGTAAAAGGGGGCCTCGGCGCGCATCAAAAACACGCGCCGACACCAGCGCAGGCCCTCTTTTGCCGCAGCTTTGTAAAAGGGGCTCTTAGCACACAATCACCACACGCTATCACTGGTGCAGGTAGCATGAATGCACTACTATTCCCCCAAGGTGCATCTGTTTTGTCAGTGTATATTCCACATAGCTGTAAATTCAAAGATCTGATTCACTTATTCATTCAGTTGTTAAACAAAATATAACGTGAATCAAAAACCACATTGATAAACCACTACTAATGTTTCTGTAGAAATCAGAGGAAAAAGCTTCATACTACCGCTGCTCCACTCGGTATGATAACCGGAATTGTTTCTAATTTTAGAGCACTACGGTGAAAAAGTAATCGTGAGCTAAAAAAAACCCTCTCTTTATTTAACTTCAAAAAGTTATCAGCAAAAGTACAGAACGATTCAAGGGTTCACTTCTCTGTATTGTGTGTAATAATGCTACTGCACCAGCTGTTACGGTACTGCTCTCATGTGGGGTGAGGTCCCGAGCACTTTTTGAGGTTAAATAAAGAGAGGTTTTTTAGCTCATGATTACTTTTTCACCGTAGCGCTCTAAAATGAGAAACAATTCTGGTTATCATACCGAGTGGAGCAACGGTCAGTGTATATTCCAGCCAGTAAAGAGATTTACTGTGCTGAGAGTGCCCCCAACAGCTAGCACACAGGTTTTGCACTTACTGGACTAGATTCAGTAAATGGTGCCACCTCCCTCAAATCTGCACGGAGTGCTGTTCTGTAAATGGCGCTCTGAGTTGGGCGCTGGTTATAGAATAGCACTTAAAGAGTGCATTTCCACACAAACTTTGGGTGCAAGGATTTCCAGAAACCTGGGGTAAATCCTGCTGCATAATTTAGGCGCTGATCCCTGGTATTTATTTTAAAAACGTATACCCCACCTAATAGTAACCCCCAGATTCTATGTAGTGTGCTGAAATCGGCGTGGATTCTATAACACCGCATGTAACTTAATTGGCTTAACAAGCTAATGAGCGTTGATATCAGCACCTAACAAGCAATAATGGGCACAAATTGGCACTGATTAGAATTTAGGCGCACAACTTGCTAAGTGTATTCTGCAATGATGTGCACCAAACTTCTAATGTGCAGAGGCAAAAAGGGGCGTGGTTATGGGCAGGGAAATGGGCGTTTTGTGGGCATTCCGAAATTTAGGCACCTAGTTATAGAATATGGCCCAGTGGACCTAAATCTGTGCGCTGGGATTTATGCCATGTTTTACTAGTGTAAGTGGATGCGCAGAGATTTAGGCACTGAAATATCAACTAAGCGTACTCTATAACTGGTGCCTAAGGTGCCGATTATAGAATACTAGTAAAAAAGGCCCGTTTCTGACACAAATGAAACGGGCGCTAGCAAGGTTTTCCATGGAGTGTGTATGTTTGAGAGAGTGTGTGTGAGAGTGACTGTGTGAGAAAGAGTGAATGTGCGAGTGTGTATGTGTGACAGAGAGAGAGTGAGACTGGGTGCAAGTGTGTCTGTGAGAGACAGAGAGTGTGTGTGATTCTCCTCTCTCCCCTGCCCCCCCCGTCAGCCACCCAGCGATTCTCCTCTCTCCCCTGCTCCTCCTCCAGTCACCCAGTGATTCTCCTCTCTCCCCTGCTCCTCCTCCAGCCACCCAGTGATTCTCCTCTCTCCCCTGCCCCCCTCCAGCCACCCAGCGATTCTCCTCTGTCCCCTGTCCCCCTCCAGCCACCCAGCGATTCTCCTTTCTCCCCTGCCCCCCCTCCAGCCACCCAGTTATTCTCATCGCTCCCCTGATTATCTCCGTTGAAGCGGCCGCGTTATTGAAAGCCCTGCCCGTCTGTAGCCTTCCCTTCGAGTTCATTCCCTCAGAGTCCAGCCCTTGCGGAAAGAGGAAATGACGTCAGAAGGCGGGACTCTGAGGGAACGAACTTGAAGGGAAGGCTGGAGACGGGCAGGGCTTTCAATGACGCGGCCGCTTCGACGGAGGTAATCAAGAGAGTGAGATGAATCGCTGGGTGGCTGGAGGGGGGGCAGGGGAGTGTGGAGAATCGCTGGGTGGCTGGAGGGGGACAGGGGATCAGTGCTGTTCGGGACGAAGTAACGTTTGTTTGCAGGTTGCTATGCAGCCTTCCCTTCCCTCCGAGGGCGGGGCAGTGAGAGCGAGTGCAATTGCCTGCGGTTGGTCCCTTCTCCTTCTGACGTCGTGAGGGCGGGGCGATTACATTCTGAAGCTAACTGTGGCAGCGTGGCAGCGAAGCCATGTAGTGTTCGTAGGGTTTGTAATTGCCCCGCCCTCGAGGGAACTCTGTGGTTTCTCTTCTGTTTCTGCAGTTCCTGTGGTCCCGCCCTTCTGCAAACAGGAAATGAGGGCGGGACCAGAGGAACGGCTGAAACACGCAGCTTCTGTACTTGCTGCACTTCAGTGTTGCCGGACGAGCAGGAGGTAAAACTTTTTAAACAGCAGCTGCCACATACGAAGGGCTGGGGCACACGCACATGACCTCCTTGCTGTCGGAGGCCACAGAGACAAAGGGAGGGAGGCGCTGGCTGGGGGAAATGGGAGGAGGGGGGCGCAGACATCAGAGGAGGGGGGGCCCGGATGACAGGGGGGTCCTGAGATGACAGGGGGGGTCCTGAGATGAGGGGGGAGGGGGTAGAGGAGGGGGGAGAACATTAATGGCAGAAGGTCATTACCTTGCTAGCACCCGTTTCATTTCAATGAGAAACGGGCTTTTTTTACTAGTATTCTATAAAGGAATAGGATAGACTTAAAATAGGCATGATATCCAGTTCCTAAAATAGGCGCCGTTTTCTGCTGTGGATGTGCTCCACCCTCCTGGGTAGATGAGCATTTAGGATTCCACATTTACTTCACCCCTCTCCTCCCATGTCTAACTACAAGCTTCACTTCACTTGTACCTTCCCTAATTGACTCTCTATGGATATGCTGCTCTTTTTATGTGTAAAGCTGCCTACTAAAAAAATTATAAAATGACGAAAGAATTGTGGATCTTGAGGACTGAGGTTGGGAACCCCTGTCCAATGGACATGAATTGTGCTATGGATGCAGCTGCCACTTGGCTTTTTCGTTCAGCATAAATTCCAGTCTCCAGAAATAGTCCCGTGGTATATAAGTACCTGTCCAAACAACTTGAAAACTGCTGGACAACAAGGGGTAGAATGGGAGAGTAAATTGCAAGTTTTTGGAGGCCACAACCACTGTGTAGTTCAAATAAAAGGTCATGCATTTGATTTGATATACCGCCTTTCTGCGGGTACAACCAAAGCGGTTTGTGGTTTACATATATATTATATGCAGCAGGGGCGTAGCCACGGGTGGGCCTGGACGGGCCCAGGCCCAGCCACTTTTGCTCCAGGCCCACTCAGCCTCTTCTGCCCGCTCTCCCCGTCCACGTGATCTTCTGCTCACTTTTACTGCCCTGAAGCGCCGTTCTCCCTCCAGCACCGGCGATTCCCATAGCCAGCCTTCTGCCAGCGCGCGTCATCGGGGCCTCTTCTCAGGCACGTCCCGCCTACTCTGCAACTTCCTGTGTCCCACCTTTGCGGAAAACAGGAAGTTGCAGAGTAGGCGGAATGCGCCTGAGAAGAGGCTCCGACGACGCGCACTGGCAGAAGGCTGGCTATGGGAATCGCTGGTTCTGGAGGGAGAACGGCGCTTCAGGTCAGTAAAAATGACCAGAACTGACCGTGTGCAGGGGGCTGTCGCGGGGGGGGGGGGGGGGTAGCAGGTGGAGAGGAAATGCGGCGGTGGCGGCAGGCGGATGGAGAGGAAATGCGGCGGCGGGCGGGCAGGGTGGGGTGGGGGGGTGGTAGCAGGTGGAGAGGAAATGTGAGGCCTGTGCCCACCCAGTCCACCTCCAGGCCCATCTAAAAATTAAACTCTGGCTACACTACTGATATGCAGGTACTTCTTCTGTCCCTAGTGGGCTCACAATTTAAGGCCCCCTTTTACAAAGCCATGTCGGGTGCAGTAATGCCAGCCGCTAGCGTAGTTCTGTAAAAAGGGGCCTAAGTTTATAGATGGGGCAACGGAGCGTTAAGTGATTTGCCCAGAGTCACAAGGAGCTGCAGTGGGAATCAAACCCACTTCCCCAGGTTCTTAGTCCCCTGCACTAACCATTAGGCTACTCTTCTGCTTTGAAGTTGAATTTCTTTTATTGGTTTTCAATACAAATATAAGCAAGAGCTCAGTGGAGTGGAGGAGTGGCCTAGTGGTTAGGGTGGTGGACTTTGGTCCTGAGGAACTGAGTTCAATTCCCACTTCAGGCACAGGCAGCTCCTTGTGACTCTGGGCAAGTCACTTAACCCTCCATTGCCCCATGTAAGCTGCATTGAGGCTGCCATGAGTGGGGAAGCACAGGGTACAAATGTAACAAAAATAAAATAGATACCATTGGAGATTCTACATGGAATGTTGCTACTAATGAGATTTTGTTGCTACTATTGGAGATTCTACATGGAATGTTGCTATTCCACTAGCAACATTCCGTGTAGAAGGCTGCGCAGGCTTCTGTTTCTGTGAGTCTGACGTCCTGCACATACGTGCAGGACGTCAGACTCACAGAAGCAGAAGCCTGCGCGGCCACTTTGGTGGAATAGCAACATTCCATGTAGAATCTCAAATAGTAGCAACAGTGGAGGAGTGGCCTAGTGGTTAGGGTGGTGGACTTTGGTCCTGAGGAACTGAGTTCAATTCCCACTTCAGGCACAGGCAGCTCCTTGTGACTCTGGGCAAGTCACTTAACCCTCCATTGCCCTATGTAAGCTGCATTGAGGCTGCCACAAGTGGGAAAGCGCAGGGTTCAAATGTAACAAAAATAAACATAACAAGCAAAATGCTACAAAGTATGGCAACACTGGAGCTCACATTTACGAAGTAGCAATCTACATCCAGAATCAAATTAAAACAAGAGGGAGGGAAAGGGGAGGGGGCTGGAGGATACAAATCAAAGCATAAAGCATGCATATGCCATAAAAGATATCAAATTTAGTACTTATCTTTGTACCGTATCAAAATAAGAGACAAGTGGTAGCCATTTTTCCCTATATGAAGCAAAACGAGAAGATTTCTTTGCGAGGTGTGATTCGAATTTGTAAATTTGGAACACTAAGTTCCACCATTCCTGGTGGGTAGCCTGATGTAAAGACTTCTACTTTTAACAACAGAATAAACAAACAGGGATGTTCAACCTCCAGTCTGCAAGGACACCAGTCCACTCAGGTTCTCAGAATATCCCTAATGAACATACATGAAAATCAAGTGGATTTGTGCCCACGTCAACAGGAAGTAGTTGACTGCTGTAGCTAAACATTTAAGAAAACAGGCCAACTGTCTTTTTTGGGAGCATGAGGCAAAATAAATAAATGCAAACCCTGCATATCTCGTGGTGTTCACCCACTTCCACATCTCTTGAATCTGGAAAAAGGAGCCGTCCACAGAAATACTTTTCTTCTGCACCAATATTCTATAAACACATTTACTTTACTTAATTAGGGCATCCCATTTCATGCTGAATCCAAATTTGAATGTGCAGCGAATGTGGACTCTCAGACACCGCCTATATCATCCTGCACTGCATTGCTGCAGGGCATGCCAGGAGCCACCGCATTTCAGCAGCCATCCTTTATTTAAAAATCCCTTTAGCATTTAACTTTATTACAGTAGGAATAGTCTAGCACTCCAAGTGACAAGGACTATTTCCCTAATTACTGTACTTAGATAATAGCATTTACCCTGGCAGTTCCAGTGCTATTCAATCAAGCAAGATTCAATAGGGGGAAAAAAAAGCTGATTTACCAAAAAAGAGATTAGCATAAGTACTCGGAGTCACATTTTATTTGCTTTTGAAGGTAACGCTATCATCCTTTGGCAGACTGGTTCCTTTTTCATACCCTTCTAATAATATGATCTCTTTTAAAAATTAATTTTAATTCTTTTAGAACAAAGAATAATGGAAAAGATGAATAAACATATAAATCTAGGGACATAGAGACTCTTAATAAACTATCTTAAGTGCTAAAACATGCTTAATGCAGGAAAAAAGGCTTATCGCAAAACGCTTTAATGCGTTTTGCAGTCATTTTCCCTTTTGCATGTGCTAACAGCGTGATTTTTTTTTGAGGGGACACATCAGGGGCAGAGAATAGGCATGAAAGTGTTATTCTGGTAATGTGCTCTTATTAGTGTGCGCAAACCGAATAACGCAGGGTTAATGCGGAAGCCCTTAGCACCTCCTAAATAGGAAGCAGTAAATGCTCCTACATTAATTATTTGCAGTTGCTGCATTCTAATGATGTTAGTGCATGACCTGCAAATAAAAAAATCAAAATTGCCCTATTTTATGGATGTGCTTCGTGCAGGAGAAAATCCCGTGTTAGCACACACTAAGCCCCTGATTCTATAAAGGTTACTGAAAATTGTGCACCAAGATTTAGGCTTGGTCCCGATTTGCACATGCAATTTAATAGGATAACAAGCCAATTAATGTCAATAATTGGCTTTTCTTCAAGAAATTATTGGCACTAATTAAATTTAATTGGATGTTATGCACGTAAAGTTAGGTGCAGGATTCGTGCCTAAACTTTACATGTGGCCTGAAAAAGGGGGCAGAAAAAAAGAAGAGATGGTCATGTGCTTTTCGGAGCAGAACAGGGGGCGTGGCTTTGAGTTACACACGTAATTACAGAATAACAGTGTTCCGTGCGTAAATTTAGGTGCAGGCATTTGCACCATATTTTCATTGGTGCAAATGGTCACACCTAAATTTAAGCATGACCATAATGCTTAAAGAGGGTTATTCTATAAACCATGCTGAACTGTATGTGTAGGTTATAGAATAACGCTTTGGCAGGTTTTTTTCTGCGCCCATTTTCTAGGCTTCATTTACTGAATCTACCCCTAAACCCATCGAGCATGGCTGTCATAAAGGGATTTTTTTTTCTATTTGTTGTATTTATGGCCATGGGCTAATGTTACCATTAGTGTGCAGCCATAGCGGGGATGGGACGACTTCCCTATGAAGAAAGACTAAGGAGGCTAGGGCTTTTCAGCTTGGAGAAGAGACGGCTGAGGGGAGACATGATAGAGGTATATAAAATAATGAGTGGAGAGGAACAGGTGGATGTGTAGCGTCTGTTCACGCTTTCCAAAAATACTAGGACTAGGGGACATGCGATGAAACTACAGTGTAGTAAATTTAAAACAAATCGGAGAAAATATTTCTTCACCCAACGCATAATTAAACTCTGGAATTCGTTGCCGGAGAACGTGGTGAAGGCGGTTAGCTTAGCAGAGTTTAAAAAGGGGTTACACGGTTTCCTAACAAACAAGTCCATAAACCACTGCTAAATGGACTTGGGAAAAATCCACAATTCCAGGAATAACGTGTATAGAATGTTTGTACGTTTGGGAAGCTTGCCAGGTGCCCTTGACCTGGATTGGCCGCTGTCGTGGACAGGATGCTGGGCTCGATGGACCCTTGGTCTTTTCCCAGTGTGGCATTACTTATGTACTTATATTTTTTTAAAAATTACCTCAGGAGCTCTTACCGCCTTCTATTTAGGAAGGGTTCCTGCATTATGACCGCACTAACCAATTAGTGCGGTGGTAATGTCAGCATGCTAGCTGATTAGTGCATCCACACGCATTCACCCCTGACACAAGTAAATAGCTTGGGCTTAGTGCACGAGTGGCAAGACAAAGGAAATATCCTACTCACTCCTCTACCTAAAGATGCAAAGAAAAATACAATTGACCTAACCAACTATATCGCCCAGTAGCATCGATCCTGCTGACACCAAACTCATGGAAGGCGCAGTGATGAAACAGCTCACTAACCACCTAAATAAACATTCAATTCTGCATGAATCTCAATCAGGATTTCGATCGAACTACAGTACCAAAACAGTATTAGTAACTTTAATGAATAAATTTAAACAAACAATTGCAACTGGCAACAACATACTTCTTCTGCAATTTGATATGTCCAGTGCCTTCGACATGGTCAACCATGGAATACTACTACACATCCTGGAATATTTTGGAGTTGGAGGCAATGTTCTTACCTGGTTTAGAGGATTCATGACAACAAGATCATACCAAGTAGCAACTAACGCGACGATATCAGCCCCATGGACTCCTGAATGTGGAGTTCCCAACGTGTAATTAAACTCTGGAATTCGTTGCCGGAGAAAGTGGTGAAGGCGGTTAGCTTAGCAGAGTTTAAAAAGGGGTTGGACGGTTTCCTAAAGGACAAGTCCATAAACCGCTACTAAACGGACTTGGAAAACTCCAAAATTCCAGGAATAACATGTATAGAATGTTTGTACGTTTGGGAAGCTTGCCAGGTGCCCTTGGCCTGGATTGGCCGCTGTCGTGGACAGGATGCTGGGCTCGATGGACCCTTGGTCTTTTCCCAGTATGGCATTACTTATGTACTTATGGATGCATTTTAGCTAAAACTTAACGCAGAAATAAACACAATGTCTTATACTCACCTCACAACATAACACAAATAAATTCTCCACCATAACCACCCCAAACTTTTCCCTTCCCGTCTCAAATACTCTAAAAAAATTCTTGGAGTCACCATTGATCGAAATCTCACACTTGAAAACCACGTGAAGAATACAACTAAGAAAATGTTCCACTCCATGTGGAAACTCAAAAGAGTTGTATCACCAATTGTATCTTTTGTACCCTGAAATGGCGATGCCATAACAGGTCTTTGTAAGCCACATTGAGCCTGCAAACAGGTGGGAAAATGTGGGATACAAGTGCAATAAATAAACTAACTAACGCAGAATGCCTTACTGTGGTCTGCATTGGGCCACTTTTGCTAGATTAGCTATGTGTTAATGCCTAGAACTAAAAGGGCCCCTAAAGAACTGATTGATTTATTTATTTGTTGCATTTGTATCCCACATTTTCCCACCTATTTGCAGGCTCAATGTGGCTTATATAATACCGTAATGGCGTTCGCCAACTCCAGTAGAGAAGCAAATACAAAGTGATGTTATGTTCGAATAAGGTTCATGTGATTACAGACACATTGTGGAATCGTAGAGAGGAAGAGTTATGTAGTGTCCATTACGAGCTTAATGTACCATGCGCTGTTTCCTAATGTATGTGTTAAACAAAATTACAGCCAATGCAGTAAACAAATAATTTTAAGAGGTTTCAACGTTAGGTTCAGAACTTAGTACAAGAACAGTGCTAGGCAGACTTCTATAGTCTGTGCCCTGAGCAGTGGCGTAGGAAGGGGGGGGGGCGGGAGGGGCGGTCCACCCCGGGTGCACGCGCTCGGGGGGTGCCGGCCCCGCTGGTTCCCTGCTCTCTGTGCCCCAGAACAGGTTACTTCCTGTTCCAGGGCAGAGAGAGCAGGGAACCAGCGGGGCCGACGCAGCTCCGAGTGACGTGCACTCGGGGCGGATCGGCCCTCCCGCAGGTAAGAATGCGGTCTGGGGGGGGGTTCGCACCATGCTGCACCCGGGGGGGGGGGGGTGCGCAGCGGCGACACGCCCCGGGTGCCATTAGCCCTCGCTACGGCACTGGCCCTGAGAATGGCAAGGACAAATCAAACTCGGCTATAAAATATCACATAATCTTGTTGGGCAGACTGGATGGACCGTACAGGTCTTTATCTGCCATCTATGTTACTAGCTTAGTAAAAAGGCCCCTTAAACCTTTGGTATCGCATTTGCTTCAGGCACATCTGTGGCTATGCGCATGGGCTGAACTCTGTGCCGCTGAATTTGTTACAAACAGTGGTTGTGGCTGAAGGAAGATGTTTAGAGTGGTTTTGGTGCTGGCTAGGAAGGTCCTTTCATTGAGCATTACTCTTCTATATACCAGGAAAAAGAACCTTTTTTGGTAACAAAACTGTAAGCGTTAGGTAATATCAGTTGAGATGGAACAATATTAGAAACCTTGGGCAGCAGCCAAAAGATCACTTTTCTTTTCTTGTTAGTTTATTTAAAAATATATATTCCACACAACCTGCAATTCTTGGCAGACTACAAATAAGACCTACAAATTCATACATTAAAACAACAAGTCAAACCATTTAAAACACCAAACAACGGGAGCAGTAAAATCCAAATCACAACCTGAAATGCAACCAGGTACATAATGGAGCAGAATGTCTAATTATCTGTAGATTGCATAGGGAATACTTTTTTTGAATGAATAAGTCTTCAGTTGTTTACAAAATGAAACCAATTGTTCTGGCTTGTGCAACTCGATCGGAAGTGTGTTCTATATGCCCATGGCATAGTTCGTATACTTTTGGCGTCACTTGAAAAGTACTAACCTGTAAATCATGGGTATTATTAGGAAAGGTATGGAAAACAGGTGTGAGGATGTTATAATGCCGTTATATCGCTCCATGGTGCGACCGCACCTTGAGTATTGTGTTCAATTCTGGTCGCCGCATCTCAAGAAAGATATAGTGGAATTGGAAAAGGTGCAGCGAAGGGCGACTAAAATGATAGCGGGGATGGGACGACTTCCCTATGAAGAAAGACTAAGGAGGCTAGGGCTTTTCAGCTTGGAGAAGAGATGGCTGAGGGGAGACATGATAGAGGTATATAAAATAATGAGTGGAGTGGAACAGGTGGATGTGTAGCGTCTGTTCACGCTTTCCAAAAATAGTAGGACTAGGGGGCATGCGATGAACTACAGTGTAGTAAATTTAAAACAAATAGGAGAAAATCTTTCTTCACCCAACACTTAATTAAGCTCTGGAATTTGTTGCCAGAGAACGTGGTGAAGGCGGTTAGCCTAGCAGAGTTTAAAAGGGGGTTAGACGGTTTCCTAAAGGACAAGTCCATAAACCACTACTAAATGGACTTGGGAAAAATCCACAATTCCAGGAATAACATGTATAGAATGTTTGTACGTTTGGGAAGCTTGCCAGGTGCCCTTGGCCTGGATTGGCCGCTGTCGTGGGCAGGATGCTGGGCTCGATGGACCCTTGGTCTTTTCCCAGTTTGGCATTACTTATGTACTTATGTAAGCTTATTGTGTGAAAAGAAGGCACATCCAATAGGCTTTTCCCGTCCGAATGCAATATTTGCAAAGGTCGATACATTTTCAGGGTTGCTGCTGTGATCAACAGCGCTTCGTTATTCAGGGACTTGTGAATCAATAAGCAAGTCCTTGAACTGAATTCACCATATCACAAGGAGCCAGTGAAGAGCAAATAGCACAGCCGTAATGCGTTCATATTTAGGACATCACGTCACTAGTCTTGCTGCTGCATTTTGAGCAACCTGCAGCACAGGTAAGACATAACTGTGCTAGAGTGGCCATCATGCACCCTTTACTTGGGTCTTTCCTGAGTGCTTACGCCATTTCTGATTTTCCATTTTCCAAATTAATGCCCATGCTCTAGTTGCCAGTAGCGTGTGGCCATTAACAAAAATTAGAGGTCCCTTCACTAAGCTATGGGAAACAGGGCCCTACGGTAGCTGTTTTTCCCATGCACCAGGGCCTTTTTTACTGCAGCGGGTAAAATACCAAAATAAATGGCTATGTGGTAAGATAACCCTTACTGCATGACCAGTGGGGAGCACTTACCGCCACCCATTGAGGTGGCGGTAAGGGCTCCTGCGGTAACCCGGCAGTAACCGGGCAGTGTGCAGCGATGCCTGATTACCGCTATGTTGGCACTGCGCTACAGAAAGAACAATTTGCGAAGCACCGGAAATGGCACATGCTGTAGCCGGAACTACCGCTGGCCCAATGCAGATTAGAGAGCGGTTAAGCCTGCATTGGGCTAACCACTGTTTTTAAAAGAAACCCTTAGTGTGTGAGCCCTTACTGCCACCTATTTTGAAAGCAGTAGGCTTGTGCACTAATCCTGTGCTGGTCAGCAAGTGGCAATGCTGATGCGCTAACTGATTAGCGCAAAAAAAGCCCACTCTCCACCCCCCAGACACTCACCCTCAGCCAAAAACTACAAAGTTTTTTTTAGTGCATAGGTAGCTCGTGCATATTTGAAACTTACTGTGGGACGCCTCAGCATACCTCTCATATTAAGCCCTTTTAAGCTGTGGTCAGCAGATGTTAGTGCTTACCACAGCTTAGTAAAAGGATCCCATAGAATTGCAACACTACATACAAAGAATTGCAATTATCAAAGTGTCTTAAGTGTCAGGACAAAAATAACATTTTCGGGTAACCTTTATGTTTATGTATTTATTCATTTTTATTTTGTTCACTTTTTGTAACTTTTTTTCTTCTCTGGGCTATATTTTTAGAATTTCTTTCTTCTCATTTGTACTAATTTTGTCTGCTTTATGTCTTTTTTTCATTTTTACATTTTTGCTTTTTGATTTGGCCATTGTGTGTTTTGTCTATTTTGTAAATTTTTTTTTTGCTTTGTTTTGTTATTTTCTTTCTCTCTTCCACCTTCATCCCAACCTTTTTTCTGTGCAGGCAGGGAGTAGCCTTCAGTTGCAATGGCTCTCCGGGATCTGCATATGCTGCAGTGGCAACAGCTTCTCCTCAGTGTGGACCAAATCCTCCACATTAGTGACAGCCTTTCCTGGCCTCTGGCAGGCCCTAATCACACATTTTAGGGAATTTCCCATCCCTAATTATACATATATGCATATATTTAACCAGATTCATCTAAGATTTTCCTTTCAGTTCCCCTTACATGTCTCTGTCAACCTCTTATCCTTGTCATAGTTGTTGCCATCATTTGGTGCCATCTTCCTCTGTACAGTTTCAACTCCAAAGCAAAGGGACTTTTCTTCCAGTTTCATCTACCTAATTCTATAGTGAGTATTCAGCCTGGAGAAAAGCCTTCATAATTAGTGGTAGAAAAAATATCACAAAATGTCGTCAGAGGTCAAACAAGCCACAGTGCCGTATCTTTCAACCTATGCGGCTTCCAATCAGGCCTGCTCTTTCTGAGACACAAACCTCATGGTTTTCAAGCTCCATGAAGATCTTGACTGCTTGTAGCAGAACCCCCAAGTGTTATTGTAAGTAGTATGTCAGCAGAGGTGGGTGTGGCTAGCAGGATGGATATTGATGTCATAGAAAATGGCTGCAAATATGAAACCACCTATTCTTGAAGTATGCTCAGCAACTAAGCATTGCCATCCCTTAATTCACGCAAGCTTCAAAAACAAAAAAAAGTGCTTTGAGCAACATATTTCTCCTCACAAACTATTAATTCTCCAAGATCCTTCAGCCGAAGAAAGGGATGAATACAAATACTGTTGCAAGCGCAGGAAATGCCAAACTTTTCTTGTAGCAAAGACAAAGATTTTAAAAGAGGGGCAAATTTTAAAATGCATAAACCTTGGATTCTCAGAGCCTGGAAGGGACAATGATATAACTGTTCCTGGGGAATAATATTCTTGCTTCGTAGAAGGAGGTGAGCCAAGATGCTTATAAGCTCTAGAGAACCTTTACCACAGGAAGCAATTTATCATAACAAGCTTGGTTGATGCTGCTCCCATACTGAACCAATTAGATTAGCCTATTTCGTCATACTTCATAACTTGGGATGATAGGTTTCCAAGCATGGTACAGTGTAGTAATTGAATTTTGATCAAACACACATGGCCCATAACCCTGTATGGATATTTAAAAGCTGTGAACTGTTCCGAAAATTTCACAGAGTCAACATCTTGCCAAAAGTACAGGATGTACTCGATGCAAGTGGGAGAGAAAGGAGGAGAGCTAGAACTTGGTACAGATGTAAACCAAATATTTTTGTTCTGTCTTTTTTTCCCCCTATTTTCCAAGAGGCTTTTGGAGAATGAAGGTGAATATTAAATCAATTTTTTTTCACAGCGCTCATGCTTTTTGAGGTACTAAATCCCTACTGTAACAAGATAATGTATTAATTTCCTTATAAAACATGATCTTAAGGTTAGAGTTTATTCCATAGAATGTTCTGTTAAGCATGCAAAGCTACAGTATAGTTTCCACTGTAAAATTTGCTAATGTGCTTTTCAGTAGGAACCAATCACAATTACTTTTTTAGTTTGCAGTTCATAGTTTGTATTTATTTGATATAGAACCCATCAACAAATATCAAAATGGTTTCAAGTCTGCTAAAAGGAAGGTATGGAAGAAAAGATGTGGGGCAGATACAGTAGGCAGCCTAGATTACAACAGAGTAAAATAAACAAAAAGTAACAAGGAAGTTACAAATAGCAGTGTAAGATACAAAAGGGAGGAAGAGATATGGGATAGAGACAAAACTGAAAAACTGGGAACAGAAGGCAGTCAGAGGTATGAGTGCTAGTTCTGTACGGTGTGGCCTGTCTGATCCAACTTTCTCTATATCCCTCCCCATCTTGTTGCCATCGGTTGTAGAATGCCGTGTCCTGCACACTCAAAAGACCGTGAGGTGGAAATGAATTGATTTCCACGTTCACCATGCAAGTTCAAAAGCCGAGGATGCTTTAACCATTAAGAAGGACCATCCCACAGGTGCCAACATAGGTGTGAAACAAATTAAGGCAAAATTCAGTGTGAGAATACACAACAGTAGGATCAGTTATAGTTTATTAAGACACATTCCCCCCCCCCCCCCCCCCATCTATACTAGTGCTTATAAAAAAAGTAAATGTAGCAATATTTAGGAGCACGTTAATAAGTGATCATTTCCCTGCAGACTGGGGCCTATTTACTAAACTATATTAGATGTTTAACATGGGTAACATAGTAATTGTCAGTGTGCAATAACTACTGGACAATGTTGGAAACAGGATGCTGGGCTTGATAGACCTTCGGTCTGTTCCAGTCTGGCAATACTTATGTACTGGATATTGATTTTGGAGGGTGTGGAGTATACCCCTGCCAGCGGTGTACCTACCTTATATGGCACCCAGATTGGAGCACAATCCCCTCCCCGGGCAGGGCGCACCTCACCCCCCTCCTCCAAGCAATGCGGTGTGCAGAGCAGGCGCGTGGCTGTCGGCTTTACTGGTCCCCTGCCCCCTCTGATGTCAACTTCCTATACGGGGCAGGGGACCAGTAGAGCCAACAACCTGCTCACCCCCCCCCTTGCTGTCAGCACCTGGGTGGACCGCCCCTCCTCCCCACTGTCCCGCCGCCCTAGGTACGCTAGAGCACCATGCCATTAAGTTGAAGGTCATAACTGTGAATTAACTGCAAATATGGCAGATAATGTGATGGTATACTTCACAGAGGATAACAAAAGCACAGAGAGGCAACGATCTGCAAACAATAATAATAATTATTATTATTAGCATTTGTATAGCGCTACCAGACGCACACAGCGCTGAACATCTGACATAAAGAGACAGTCCCTGCTCAAAAGAGCTTACAATCTAAATAATACAGACAGACAAGACAGACACGGGTGATGAAAAGTAATGGGTAATGAAGTAATAGGTGATAAAGAGTAAGGGGTGAGAAGGAAGGAAGGGACAAGGGGAGGGCAATTGAGTAGTAGCTAGGAACTAAAAGCAGCAGTAAGTAGGAAAACTCCAGGAATCAACAGAGCTGCTAAGTGTGCGAGCTTCAGGTTGCCATCTTACCACGCCCCCTTTTTTTTTAAACATTTGGCCTATTTTAGACCCTTCACTGGCCCTTGCAGGTCTGTTTCTTCTTTTTATGTCAGTAAACCTTGGCTATTCGCCTTTGTTTTGAACATACACCTTTTGGTCCATTCCTGCTTTTTTGTGTATTCATCATTCAAAATCATAGCGAGTTATAACAGTAATGCAGTAAAACAGCATTAATATATATATATATATATATATATATATATATATATATATATATATATATATATATATATATATATATATATATATATATATATGTATGTATGTATAAAGCAGACTCGTGCATTTGTTTGTTTGTCTGTGTCCAAACTCCTCCGGCCCCTGAAGAGCTATGGCCACCAAACCCGGCATGCAGACTCTATCCACTGTTGCCGAGGTCATTGTGTAGTTTGAAGCGATTAGGTTTATGGAGACACTCGGGAGGGAGAGCAATACCTCCATCCATTAAATGAATAGGCTGCAGGTCGGAAACTTCTTTCTTGCTGTTGCTAAGTGACAAACTGCTTGGGACAGGGTGAGGCTCAGAGACTGGTGGGAAGAAATTTGGACAGCAGCTATGCAGTTGTCCCTCTCTCATTCTCTAATACCCTCTTCCCTAACAATTTGAGTACAAGGGAGGTTCAGAGACTGCTGGGAATAGGGTAGGGAGAAAATATTGGGGTCAAACTGGGAAGTGTGTGTGAGCATGAATTCACTACCCCGCCAGGGGAACACTCCTCGAAAATGGTGGGAAACTGAATTTCAATATGCCCTTGAAAAGAAAGCTGTGTTTTGACAGGAAAACGGTGAAAGCCAAATGGCAGGCACTTGCTAGACTGAACGAAAAAACTAATCAAGAAAATTCACCTCAACCAATTGATCGGAAAAGAAAAGTTAGTGCTAGGTAGGGATCCAGTCTCCACATTTTCTGATTTAAGGGAGTATTAAACTCAATGTCAATGTCACCCTTTCTCACACACTCTTCAGCAAAACACACCAGCCACACTCAGCCATTCTCACACCCCCCCCACTCACACTCACCCATTCTAATATAGTACTCAGCAAAACACCTCACTTATACCAGTTCTCACACACCCCTCAGCAAAACAACCTTAATCACACACCCCAGAATAGCACACCCCCACTCGCTCACCCTTCTCTAACATACGCCCACTGACACTCACCTGTTCTCACACACCCCAGAGTAGCACACCTGCACACAAACTCACCACTCAGCAGTACACCCCCACTCACACACCACAGAATAGCACACGCCCACTCAACTCATCCGTTCTCACACACCCCTCAGCAAATACCCCCATTCATACTTATCCATTCTTACACACCTCTCAGCAGAAAACCCCCACTCAGCCATTTTCATACACCCCTCAGCACTGCCAATGTTTAAGGCTCACTTAAAGTAGAATATATTTAAAGCAGACCATAATTTTTGGGCCAGTCATACTTTGTATCATCTCTGTGATACTTTGAACCATACTTTCTAAGCCGCACTGAACCTACTCTATGTAATTATGTCATCTCTGTGATATATTGTTTCCATACCTGTATTATCTCCGTGATACTTTGTACCATACTTTGCAAGCCGCACTGAACCTGCTATCGAGCGGGAAAGAGCGGGGTATAAATGCCATAAATAAATAAATAAAAATCCCGATACTATCTGGTTTGTTTTCTATCCAGGATGGTTGAAACTACAATGGAAAATGAAATACGGCTTGCAGATCAGCAAAAAAGCAGGTTAAACTAGGAGTTGCTTCTTCTGGTACAGCTGCCACATTACTTCAAGGAGACCAAACTGCTCACTCAACTTTTAAAATGCCTCTTAACTTAGCTCATACTGAGAACTTAATTTGTTAAATAAACAAAGGAATAGGTCTAGCCAAATTATTACAACAATGTAGCTTCATTGGGATGAATGCACTATGGCTCCTAAGCATGCTCTAGAAGCAGTCAACAGAAGCCTACAAGACTTGAGAATTTGATGGGAGGAATTGTTAGTCTTTTTTGGTGACTTTCAACAAAACTTGCCTGTCATTCAAAAAGGTACAATGTACTATGAACTCAAAGCTTGCCTCAAGTCCTCCACCCTTTGGACTTCTGTGCAGCATCTAAAACTGATCAAAAATATGCAAACAAAAACGTTAGGCAACAAATCTGTTGAACTACTTTCAAAAAAGCTTCTGGAGTTCGGAGAAGGAAAAATTTGATGCTGGTGGACAAATAAGCAAATTTATGCAAACTTCAGTGGTGTACCAAGGGGGTCGGTGGGGGCGGTCTGCCCTTGTTGCATGCCGCTGGGGGGTGCTGCAGCGCGCGCCTGCTCCTCCAAGTTCGCAAAACTTCGCTTGTTCGTTGTAGCTGCCTCTGCCCCTGTTCCGGGGCAGAGGGAGCTGCAGCGGACGAACAAAGTTTAGCGAACTCGGAGGAGCAGGCACACGCCGCGGCACCCCCCCCCAGTGGCGTGCACCTGGGGGGTGTCATTTCACTGGACGAGGGGGAGGTTTCATCTAGTGGGGTGGCGCACTGCACCCGGGGGGGGGGGGGGCGCATCAGCGCTCCGCCCCGGGTGCCATCCACTGGCAAAATTGTAGAATAAATTAATAGTTTAAATGAAAAAATATTTCTAAACTTTGCAAATCATTATCAAAACCACGAATGGTTATGCAAATGAGCAATTCTAGCTGCAAAAAACAAACATCAATGCAATGATGCAATGCAATGCAATGCAATACAAAGAGTATTTGTCCATTGACACAATGCAAGATACTAATGACATTGTAAATGATCCGGTTGAATTTCTAAATTCACTGCATCCACCAGGAATGCCACCACATCAACTACATTTAAAAATTGGCCAATCATACTGCTATGAAACCTAAATGCTCCAAAGCTATGTAATGCACACATATAGCTCTTAAAACTCTAATGCCACACGCTATTGAAGCTACAATCTTGACAGGTTGTGCCAAAGGACAGCATATTTTTATACTTAAAATTTCTCTTATTCTATCTGACTATCAGATACAGTTCAAAAGACTACAGTTTCCAGTTCAACTAGCCTTTGCAATGTTGATAAATAAGGCTCAAGGTCAAACGTTAAAAGTCACAGGTGTCAACTTACAAAACCCATGTTTTTCACATGGCCAATTATATGTCGCCTGTTTACGAGTTAGCTCAAATAAGTCTTTATATATATATATATATATATATATGGTCCAAATCGAAAAACAAAAAATGTTTATCAAAATGCGCTCGAATGAGAACTTATTAAAAATTATATTAAACATATTTACTATTTATCTACTCCTGTGTGTTCAAAATACGTACTGATACAGTGTTATTACACACAAATAAACCTTGCTTTTCTCAGTTACAAAATGCTAACCTATCACTGAGCAACGCCAGTGGGGACAGCTAGTCACTTATAAAAATAGTTCAATAATAGAACCCCACAGCAATCCTACCGCATACTCACTCCTATTCACTTTTCAAAAGCCTCCAAAAATAAGTAAGCCTACATCCTTTTCAGAAGAATAGCAAATCTCATTCTCGATGAAGGACTAGAGACAAAGAGTTCCAAATTTTAGGGGCATTAATAGCAAAACCCCACTTCCAGATACCTTGGAGTTTTATCCCAGTGGGTACGTACAAACCAGCATATTGCTAAGAATGCAAATTCCCTGATGGAATGCAGGATATTAACAGACTTGCAAAATATTGAGGACCATTGTGAAATAGAACTTTAGAAATAAGACATACGGGGGTAAGGATATTTGCCTCTTAATGTGCTGTAAATAGCAAAATCATATTTATTTTTCCATAGAACACATTAGTTAAGGTCACCATGGACTGCATAATAATGAGAATCAAAGCATGCAAATTATACAAAGCACTTCATTATTATGCAAATCAAATAATGCAGTTTGTGTTGCACTCTGCAAACTGTGTAATTCATGGAACATTAATGCATCATTGAGCTGGTGTTTTTTTTAACCTCCCTGGAGCATCAAGCCACAAACTTATGGCCCAGTGCTCCAGACAAAATTCTTAAAAGGGCTGATGTCAAGTTGTTTGTGAGGAAAAGCCCTTATTTGGTAGCTTAAACTCTAGCAGTAGTACCAGGAAACTGTCACTAGGGGTCACTCAGTGCCATTTTGAACCCAGTGGTCAGGGCTCCTATCCTTAGCCATGGGTCCTTAGGTAGGGTCTTTGATGCCTTTGAGGGCATGGGGTTGGAAGCTTGGCTAGAAAGGGATCTGTCTTTGCGGTTGTAGGTCTTGACTGGAAGGCACAGAGGGGGGGTCTGTTATACTTTTGAGGAGAGTGGGAGCTTGACTGGAGGGAGGTGTACGATACATTTGGGTGGTACTTATGGAGGCGGGGAAATGTGCACATGCCTGAATACCTTGACACTAGCCCCTTTAACAATGCTGTCTGAGTATTGGGCCACACATTTGTGGCCCAGTGTTCAGGGAGGAAGAATAACACAGCTTGTGAGGTTGATCTGCAGAGTTACTAACCTTTGGTATGGCGCTATTGCAGGTTAGTGACTCCCATGGTAAATTAAGCTATGGGAAGATGCCACATTTTACTGTTTAGTAACTTGCCCTCACAATCTTCACTCTACACCTAATTGTTAACCAGTGTAAAAACTGAAAAATTGGTATAACCTGCTCTGAGGCCTTACTCTCATAACTAACCATGCAGCCATATGTTTTTATCAACTGTAAATACTGCAGCTGAATCTTAGGTAAACTATTATTCAAGCTGTTTCCGTAGAGCAGTCTAGATGTTACTAAAACATACTGCTACAGCTCGGTCACTAGTTGAAAGCTAATCTCTAATCTCTGGCACATGTGGTGTAAACTTTCTAGCCAAGGCCAAATCACCACAATAATCTGCTTTTTCACTGACAAGTCGGAATCTAATACCCCTATAATTTTAGCAAAAGGTAGATCCTTCAGAACTTCTCCTCTAATCTTAAAATCAGATGTTAACATCCTGTTTTTGTTTTTATTTTTGTTACATTTGTACCCCGCACTTTCCCACTCATGGCAGGCTCAATGCGGCTTACATATTGTATACAGGTACTTATTTGTACCTGGGGCAATGGAGGGTTAAGTGACTTGCCCAGAGTCACAAGGAGCTGCCTGTGCCTCAAGTGGGAATCAAACTCAGTTCCTCAGGACCAGAGTCCACCACCCTAGCCACTAGGCTACTCCTCCACTGTTGCTACTATTGGAGATTCTACATGGAATGTTGCTGCTATTCCACTAGCAGCATTCCATGTAGAAGTCGGCCCTTGCAGATCACCAATGTGGCCGCACAGGCTTCTGCTTCTGTGAGTCAGGACGTCAGACTCACAGAAACAGAAGCCTGCGCAGCCTTCTAGTAGAATAGCAACATTCCATGTAGAATCTCCAATAGCATCTATTTTATTTTTGTTACATTTGGACCCTGCGCTTTCCCACTCATGGCAGGCTCAATGCGGCTTACATGGGGCAATGGAGGGTTAAGTGACTTGCCCAGAGTCACAAGGAGCTGCCTGTGCCCGAAGTGGGAATTGAACTCAGTTCCTCAGGACCAAAGTCCACCACCCTAACCACTAGGCCACTAGGAGTATACCAAATAATGCCTTAGAGTGAACTTTATGATGGATTTCTAAGTAAACAGTTCTGGTATTGACTGACCTAAACTATTTCTGGCTTATTAGGATTCAGTTTTGGACATTGGGCATCTAGCTAGTCTACTAATGATTAAAAAAAAACCCAGCTTTTGCAGGGCCTCTTTCTGAACCAAGGCTATATATGCAACTAACTGTGCAAAGACAGAGCAGTGGTTGTTAAATAGATCTGAATGCATCATGATAAAGAAATTTTAGGTGCACAATACACAAAGTAAATTAGAATAAAAAATTTTAGAAAGGAGTTTTTTCTAGACCGATGATAAAACTGGAGTCCACTGGATGCTGGCACAAAGAATTTATTACATGCTGCCAAGCTGGGACGTATGGGGTCTTTTTCCTCCTTTTTAAATTGATTTGTTTGGAAATTAACATTAAATATAAGATTTACCACCATCTACACTCTTCAGCTCTATCAATTGTTAACACATAGGGGTTTTTTTCCTGGGCCATGTCCCTAAATAAAAAGTGACCACAGCGAAAACATAGACTCAGTTTTGAAAACTACAGGCCAGCTGAGTAGTCAAGCATTGAAGGACGGTTGTAGCAGATGAAATGCAAAAGAAGAAAGAAAAATTACAACTGAAAACCTAGGACAAAAGGGAGAAAGAAAGGCCCCATGCAACGACAAATCCTGAAAGAGAGATTCTTCTTAAATCTTGTCAGAAAACGAATACAGATTGTGGCAGGAAGCATTCAATTAGTTCTCTGTAAAGAAAAAGACTGATGTAGGTTCTCTGCGATTAAGCAAGGCAGGAAGTGCAGCATGAGCAGCGAGTCTAAAACAGCTTCTAGAAATGCATCTAAGCTGTGTAAGCTTGACTTACATAGACTCCGTCGGATGACATTATCCGGATGTGAAGACATGCTATCTTTCTTGCTTTCGGAGAAACATGCATTTATGCATACTAATGCCACTTTACATTGGGCCAAATTCTATAAATGGCGCCTTAAAAATCAACACTGAAAAACCATACACTTAGTGTGATTCTATAAAATATGCCTAAACTAAAGTTAGGCACAGTTTATAGAATACTAGCCGTTGAGCCTAGTCATGAATTAGTCACGTCTTCTATGTGCCCTGTTTCGTACACTAAAATACCTACTCCACCCTCACTGAATGACAGAAAAAATATATATTTTGTTGTTGCTTTCAATGTTAAATGCCTTTCCAAACATGCTAAGTACATATATTTGAGGGTTAAATGAAATGTAATGCCTCCGCCTCGATAATTCATCAACAGATGGCAGCACTGGTGCACTTCACATGTTCCCAGTACAGCCCATCTTTAACACTGTGTGATTCCCCCCCCCCCATCTTTTCCAAAACTGAAGCAATACCTCCAGGTGCATCTGTTTGTAAAGGAAGGGGGTTAGTAAAGGAAGGGGGGGTTGAAAGGCCCCCCCATGGATAGGTCGCCGCCGCCTCTCCCCCCCCGGAGTCATCGCCGCCGCCCCCTCCCCCCAGAGTCCCCTCTGCCACCCCTCCACCCGGGCCGGGTACCTGGCTTCACTATTCAAACCGCTGGAACGCAGCACACAGCTAAACATCAAACATATAAATGGCAAGAGGCGTACTCACTTGCAAATGCGCAGTAGAGACCCTCTCTGTCCCGCCCCTGCGTCAATATGTGATGACGGGGATGTGACAGAGAGGGAACCTGCGCACCTGCGAGTGAGAGAACCGCCGTCGCAACCGCTCCCCCCCCAGGGTTGCCGTTACCGCTCCCCCCACCCACCCGGAGTCGCCGCCGCCACCCACCCTCCACCCCGGGTACCTGGCTTCACTATTCAAACCGCTGGAACGCAGCACACAGCTCATCTGAGCTGCCGTCGGCCTTCCTTCTTCTCTGCGTGTGTTCCGCCCTCGTGTGACGTAACGTCGGCGAGGGCGGGACACAGGCAGGTAAGGAAGGCCAACGGCAGCTCAGATGAGCTGTGTGCTGCATTCCGGCGGTTTGAATAGTGAAGCTAGGTACCCGGGGTGGAGGGTGGGTGGCGGCGGCGACTCCGGGTGGGTGGGGGGAGCGGTAACGGCAACCCTGGGGGGGAGCGGTTGCGACGGCGGTTCTCTCACTCGCAGGTGCGCAGGTTCCCTCTCTGTCACATCCCCGTCATCACATATTGACGCAGGGGCGGGACAGAGAGGGTCTCTACTGCGCATTTGCAAGTGAGTACGCCTCTTGCCATTTATATGTTTGATGTTTAGGTGCATCCATTTAAGTCACCTAAAACCAGGCCTAAATACCTGTGGCGCAGATCAGATGTAATCTATAATAGTGCGTATAGTTTGTTTAAACACTCATTGCCATACGCATTAGAATTTATGCACACCACGTTATAGAATACCCCTAGAAAGTTGTGTGCTTAAATTCTTATTAAAACCAATTAATGCCGCTAATTGGTTAAGTACCAATTATTGCCGCTTATTGTCTTGTTAATCAGCTTTTTGAGCAGGGACTGTCCTTCTATGTTAAACTGTACAGCGCTGCGTAACCCTAGTAGTGCTTTAGAAATGTTAAATAGTAGTAGTAGTAAATAGTAATCAAGTTACATGCACAATTTGACCATGTAGCCAACTTAGCATCCACAACTTATGGCGCCATATATAGAATCTGAGTTTTAATAGACCAGAAAGATTTGAACAAAATGAATATTATTACAGATGATTAATATCGAGATTGTTGTTTTCCCAGAGTTCCGGGCATGACTCTGAAATGATTCCTCTTAGTATATTAATTCAAAAGGAGTGAAGCCTGTGAAACTGGGATTACCTTAATCAGTGGGAATTGGTTTAGAGATTCAAGTGTTTATATTGTTAAATAATTTCTGGTTTTAAAAGAGAAAAAAATGAAATCAGGTGTATTATTTCCACTAATATTGGACAATAAGTATGTTTCCAACGAAATTGACTATACACCGTCTTGAGTTTGAAGAAGCCAACCAGATGATCAATGTGGAATAATGATTCAGATAAATAATAACTGGGATAATCAGGTTAATACCACGTTTTCTTTGTTTACTGTCGCTTAATTGATCTCCTTGTCTTGTTTCACTCTCCCTATTTTTTGTGGTCTAAGTAGAGGAGTGTGGTAGCTGTGTTAGTCCACTCTTAAGGTTATCAATAGAAATCAAACAAAATAAAACATGGAAAAGAAAATAAGATGATACCTTTTTTATTGGACATAACTTAATACATTTCTTGATTAGCTTTCGAAGGTTGCCCTTCTTCGTCAGATCGGAAATAAGCAAATGTGCTAGCTGACAGTGTATATAAGTGAAAACATTCAAGCATTACTATGACAGTCTGACAGGGTGGGAGGAGGGGGGTGGGTAGGAAGTATGCATGGGGACATCAAAGCATATCATTGATATTCTAACAGGATGGGTGTGGATAGGTGAGGGGAGGGTTATCAACAGAGACATACAGCTTTATGGTTTATAATGGGCTAGGAACCCCAGGTCCTTGTTAAGTCCTTTCTGTTGGGTGTACACCCACCCTGTTAGAATATCAATGATATGCTTTGATGTCCCCATGCATACTTCCTACCCACCCCCCTCCTCCCACCCTGTCAGACTGTCATAGTAATGCTTGAATGTTTTCACTTATATACACTGTCAGCTAGCACATTTGCTTATTTCCGATCTGACGAAGAAGGGCAACCTTCGAAAGCTAATCAAGAAATGTAATAAGTTATGTCCAATAAAAAAGGTATCATCTTATTTTCTTTTCCATGTTTTATTTTGTTTGATTTCTATAGATTCTACATGAAATGTTGCTATTCCACTAGTCAGCCCTTGTAGATCACCAATGTGGCCGCGCAGGCTTCTGCTTCTGTGAGTCTGACGTCCTGCACATACGTGCAGGACGTCAGACTCACAGAAACAGAAGCCTGCGCAGCCTTCTACATGGAATGTTGCTAGTGGAATAGCAACATTCCATGTAGAGTCTCCAATAGTAGCAACATTCCATGTAGAATCTCCAATAGTAGCAACAGGACGTCAGACTCACAGAAACAGAAGCCTGCGCAGCCTTCTACATGGAATGTTGCTAGTGGAATAGCAACATTCCATGTAGAATCTCCAATAGTAGCAACATTCCATGTAGAATCTCCAATGGTATCTATTTTACTGTCATAGTAATGCTTGAATGTTTTCACTTATATACACTGTCAGCTAGCACATTTGCTTATTTCCGATCTGAGGAAGAAGGGCAACCTTCGAAAGCTAATCAAGAAATGTATTAAGTTATGTCCAATAAAAAAGGTATCATCTTATTTTCTTTTCCATGTTTTATTTTGTTTGATTTCTATTGATAACCTTTTGTGGTCTAAGAAAGAGAAAGATTGTATATAATCTATTTATCTAGTTGAGATTGTTTTCTTCTATTATTGTATTAATGTACAGTCATCTCTGTATTACTGTTTGCAAGTGACCCTTGTAAAATGAAAAATTATAAATAATTAAAAAAAAGAATCTGGGTTGATTGTGCATTAATGCAGTTATTTAGGGCCCTATTTACTAAGGTGCGCTAGCATTTTTAGCATGTGCTAAAAATAAGCGCGCACTAACCGTGTAGACGCCCATAGGAATATTATGAGCATCTACATGGTTAGTGCATGCTAATATATAGCATGCGCTAAAAACGCTAACGCACCTCTAGAGCAGCTTAGTAAACAGGGCCCTTAACATGCTAACACTGTTTAGTAAATAATATTCTAAGTCTTCAAGTAAACATTAAAAATAATTGTATTTCTGTTTTTGCAACAAAGAGGAATACAAAAATAACTAGCTCGGAATTTCTACCATGTGATCTTGTCTGACTCTTATTTTTCTGCTGTCTACTATAGTTTATCCTTGAAAAGAACTTCTCATGACACACCATTAAAATTAACGTTCTGATTAAAGGTTTTTCTTTTTCGCTCAATAAAGTGCTGAAAATCAAACAGGAGAAGAGATTGGAAGAAACATTTTAATTATAAAAGGGAAAAAAATGTCATGTTAGAATGACCTGATGGTATCAGAAATCTGATTTACTCACTCCTAGTTTTCAGAGTAACTAAAGTATGAAAATGAAGTCAGTTCTTGGACCACGTCTTCAAATGTTTCTGATAAATATTAAATTGTGAACATCCATGTTTGTGGCTCTCGAGTAGAAAATTAAAACCCCCTAGCCCATATTCAATGCATTAACAAAAACTAACTACAACAGTGTCCTTTAAGAAAATAGAAAAAATGGTATTACTACAAGATTACTACAAGAAAAATTATGTTCTTACCTGATAATATTTTTTTTCCTTTAATCATACCAGACCAGTTCAGATGCCCTCCCTGGCTAAAGTCTGTCAGAGTGTTGCTTCCTTTAGGTATCCCTGGCTGTTCCACGACACTTTAATACCATGGGATGTCCTACAGCACTGCCTACTTCATCTACTCTATTCAATCTCCTGCCGCTTGTTGTGCCAGCTCTGTGTGACTCCTGGTACTTGGCATCATGGAGTTCTTTCCCCGGATTCAGTGGTAGATCTCTATGTGCTTGAGCAAGCTCAGTATAGACCATTCCCTCCTGCTTACTTTACTGTGAGGGGGGGGGGGGGGTGGGTTGCAGTTGCCTTTGGCCAGGTAGGAACAGTGAGGTTCTGCTTATTGGCTCCAAGAGTTTGCCTGTTCGGTATTAACTGTGTTTTCTTCTAGACTTCAGAGCACCATTGCTTGGCTATTCGAACAGTCCAGGCTGCATGATACCCTTAAGGGGCAGTTCACTTGGAACTATTTTCTCTGTCTCCTTCCGCTGGTAGATGGACCCAACCCATTAGTCTGGACTGGTCTGGTATAGATGACAAGGAAAAATGTGATTCATAAGTACCAGTTAGTAGCAACATTCCATGCTACCAATCCTGGGGCAAGTAGGGGCTTCCCCCATGTCCATCTCAATAACAGAGGTGTACATGGGGGAAGCCACTGCTTGCCCCATGATTGGTAGCATGGAATGGTGCTACTAATTGGTTTTTGTCACGTACTTGTAACCTAGATTGGCCACTGTTGGAAGCAGGATACTGGGCTAGATGGACCACTGGTCTGACCCAGTATCGCTATTCTTATGTTACTGTACTGAACTCTCTTCCCTTTCTTCTTCTCCTGAATGTTTCCCACTCGTGTTAGATTCATGGTCCTATGCACCTCTCACCATGCTACCTCACTGAGCCTAGGCTTCCTGTTTACAGTAAAATGTTCATCCGCATTGTAGTTCTTCATCTGGGCCTTTTCTGCTTTACAGTACCTTCTTACCAACATAACTTCCATCTTTTCTTTCACATATCTGAACTATACCAACCTTAGGCACCCTTTTACTATAGTGAGCTAAAATCTGGGCTTAACATGTTATATCCCATGATTTTACCAAACACTAAGCCCAGATTTAATGTTCCCTCTATTTTATTTTTTATTACAAGTTAAGGGGCGCCCAAAAGTGGACTGCGCTGGTGTAGGTATGTGTTTTGGATGCACGCTGGCCCATTTCCTGAGCGCACCTGGGGAAAAAAGGGATTTTTTTTTTATTGTGCCGGAAAATGTGCGGCAAAATGAAAACCAGCACACATCCATTTCGGCCTGAGACCTTAACTCCACCCATTGACTTAGTGGTAAGGTCTCACACCCTAACCAGGTGGTAAATTACTGCCGGGTAAGCGTCCCGCGGTAGAAAATAATAAAAAATATTTTCTACCGTGTGCTCTGGGTGCATGCCAAAAATGGAATTGCCGCCGAGGCATGCAGTAGTGCCAATTTGAGGTGCATTGGATACCCATCTCCACTATCAGTTTCGTCGCCCTTCTGGCTACCTTTTCTAATTCCGCTATATCTTTTTTGAGATGTGGTGACTAACATTGAATATGCGACAACAGAAGAGTGGGTCGAAGCGCACACAACAAAAGCCATTCAAGCACGGGAGTCAGGAGTCCTTTATTAGACCTGATACAGGCTGTGTATCGGCAACAAGCAGCTGTGTCAGGGGACAACAGAATCAATATACTGAAAATAGTGAGCTAAAGGTCCATAAAATCAGCAAACCAAAGCAGGTTAAAAATGTATCCACAGAGAATCAGCGTGCGTGATAGCACTTCAGCATCCTGAAACTGGCACCAAGCAGAGCAGGATCAATCCTTTCCTGGGCAGTGACTCCTAATGTGGAGCCTAGCATCTTGTAGCTATAGTTTGGGTTTCTCTTCCCTGCATGCATCATATTAAATGTCATCTGCCATTTGGATGCCCAGTCTCATAAGATCCTCTTGCAATTTTTCACAATCCTCTTGTGTTTTGACAACTTTGAGGCATCAGCAAATTTAATCACTCCATTATTCCTGGTTCCAGATCATTTATAAATCTGTTATGACTAATAGACTGAGTGCCTTTGGAGGAGTTTGGTAAATAAATTAAAACAAACAAACCAACAGAACACTTCTGGGTGCTTTCAGAGCTAATCTGTGCATTTCCAGACTTGGTTTGACTCCGTTCTGATTTTACCTGTGCCATTCCCTTACTAACTACTTGATAAACTGCTGACTTTACCGCCTTCTATCTTACCCTATTAAAAATTGTGGTGAAAAAAGAAACCTCTTTTCATTTGTCTTGTTTGACTCTATGGGGTCCTTTTAGTAAGCTACGGGGAAAAAGGGCCCTATACTAGCATTGGGGGCTGTTTTTCTGCAGCCAGCAAAAGCCCCCCCCCCCCCAAAAAAAAACCCCCCAAATGGCCACATGGTGAGATAACTCTTACTACACGGCTATGCAGTGGGAAGCCCTTACTGCCACTCACTAATGTGGCAACAAGGGCTCCTGTGCTAACCCAGCAGTTATCACCACACAAGCCATTTCCAGGGGTTTTCTTTTTCCCCTAGAAATGGTGCACGTTTGGGGTTGGACTAATGGTAGCGGCTGCATTGGGCTGGCGGTAGTCCCCGAAGAGCGAGCAGTCTGCTCATATTGGGCTTACCACCGCTCTGTAAGGTGGAGACATTCTTTCAGAATAGGCTCCCCCTTCCCCAGAATGTTGCCCAGTTCCTAAGAAATCTAAAACCGTCTCATCCACACAATGAGACGCCAGAGCGCTGCCTGACTCTTAGGCTCTGCGCATGGAACGGGTAGCATTTCAGAAAATGCTACCCTAGAGGTTCTGGATTTGAGCTTTCTACCTAAGAGCCTAAATTTGGCTTCCAAAACTGCTCTCCTACATTTTCCTGTCATTGGTACCCACGTGTAGCAAGACAGCCGGCTCCTCCCCAGCGCATGAGGTCCACCACCTTTGCACCAGGCAGGTAAGTCACCAGGAGATCCTCACATCCACCAGCCATCCAGCTATCTATATGCCTAATGATCGAATCACCAACTATAACAGCTGTCCTAACCCTTCCCTCCTGGGTAGCACTTGAGATACATATCTTCGGTGAAAGGTATTAGCTGCAAACAAACCTTTTCCAGAGACAGGAAGGTGATAGAACTAAAGACACGAATTGAGGGCAGACTCAGGAATAAAATTAGGAAGTATTTTTTCACACAGAGGGTAGTAGATCTTGGAATGCCGTCCTGTGGGATGTGGTGGAGCGGAAAACAATGGAATTCAAAAATGCATGGGATAAACACAAAAGAATCCTGTTTAGAAGGAATGGATCCACAGAAGCTTAGCAGAGATTGGGTGGCAATTGGGAAGCAAAACTAGTGCTGGGCAGACTTCTTCGGTTTGTGCCCTGAAAATGGTAAGGACCAATGAAGGTCCATATTGAGCCTGCAAATAGGTGGGAAAATGTGGGATACAAATGCAATAAATAAATAAATATTAGCACGTCATGTGTAATGAGTTTATCTTGTTGGGCAGACTGGATGGACTATACAGGTCTTTATCTGCTGTCATCTACTATGTTACTATGTTAAAAGGCAGTGGTTCCGGCCCACACTGACCATTCAACCCTACTCTATTTTCTATCATTTAACCAGTTCTTAACCGTCAGTTGGACACCCAGTGGTGGCCCTACCATTAGGCCGAGGCAAGGGTCTCAGGCAGCACTCTCCATAGAGCAGCATTTCTCTTCTTCCGTCAACCTTCTTCCCTGCGTTTACCTTCTTTTTTTTTTTTTTTTTCCCAGAAAGCAGCAGCAGTGATTCCCACAGGCTGCCTTGCCGCCGGCACCAACCTCTTCTCCCTACTGCAGCCCACCTCAACGTAACTTCCCGTTTCCTCAGAGGTGGGACACAGTAGGGCGAAGAGGCTAGTGCTGGAAGCAGGGCAGCCTATGGGAATCACTGCCACTGCAGCGAGTATCTGCACATGGCCCCACACCCTTCAGCACCTCCAGTAGCACGGCACAGCACCAGGGACTGATCACCCGAGAGCAGTTGTAGAATGAGTCCAGGGAGGGTCATGATGAGGCTTCTCTCTGGACCTGATATAATTAGAATTATGAATGGAATTAGAAAAGGTACAGAGGAGGGTGACAAAAATGATAAAGGGGATAGGACGACTTCCCTCTGAGGAAACGCTAAAGCGACTAGGGCTCTTCAGCTTGAAGAAAAGATGGCTAAAGAGAGATATACAAAATAATCAGTAGAATGGAATAGGTAGATGTGAGTCACTTGTTTACTCTTTCCAAAAATACTAGGCCTAGGGGACACACAATGAAGCTACTAAGTAGTAAATTTAAACAAACTGGAGAAAATATTTCTTCACTCAACGTGTAATTAAATTCTAGAATTCATTGCCAGAGAATGTGGTAAAAGCAGTTAACGTAGCAGGGTTTAAAAAAAAGCTCTGGCTATCTTCCTAAAAGAAAAGTCCATAAGCCATCATTAAAACGGACTTGGGAAAATGTACTGCTTATTTGTAGGATAAGCAAGCAGCATAAAATGTATTGTACTGTTTTGGGATCTTGCCAGGTACTTGTGACCTGGATTGGCCACTGTTGGAAACAGGATACTGGGATTGATGAACCTTTGGTCTGTCCCAGTATGGCAATGCTTATGTTCTTATGTCACCTTTTGGAAAAGGAAAAAAAGAAGGTAAACTGGATTGGGGAGGGAAGTGGGGAGATACCAGACTGTGGCCGCGCAAGGGGCAGCATCTCAACCTTGCCTCGGGCAGCAGCTTGCCTTGGGCCACCCCTGCGAACACCAGTTCACTATTGTCCACAGTCAGCCACAAAACTATGTTAGGAAAACAATACACCACTTTAAATTGGACGCAGCTGAACACTTAAGATGTTTAAATAAGGAAAAAAGTAGAAGATGCAACTGTACATTGTTTAAAATTCCAACAGAACTTTGGATCTTTAGAGAATCAAACAGAAAATTAAAAAAAAGTTTTAAATTAAGTTTAACAGAACAGGAACATCAATTTTTGAATACAAAACATGCAAGGAGTCTAATGTTCTACACTCTTCCAAAAATTCATAAAATATTATATAAACCAATAGCTTCTCATAGATTTTTTTTTATTAGAACATCTATGTGTATATATAAATTGACTTACATAGGAAAGAAAGTGGTTTATAAAATTATTCTCTACTGGGGCCTATGTATTCAAATAGGTTAGTTTTGTGCATATTATTATCTGGCTTGCAAACTAATTTGTAGATCAACAACCAAATATAACAAAGTCTCTATGTGCCCCAATTTAAATAATTTCGGTGGAGGAAAGACTTTAGCAAAAAAAAAAAAAAAAATAGTGCTAGGAGTTAGAGAATAGCTAACATATAACATATCATGAGTCAGAAATCCTCCCCCATCCTTTATTATTTTGTTTTAAAAACCATTTTTATATACTATTTGATATGTATGGCACCATCTTTTTTCATTGTAAAGCTTGGGAGAGAGAGAGAAATCCAGTCAAAGTCAAGAAGGGTGAGCCAGAGATGATAAAGCAGGCAAGTCCAGGTTATTTAAATAAATTGTGGAGGAGGAGTGGCCTAGTGGTTAGGGTGGTGGACTTTGGTCCTGAGGAACTGAGTTCAATTCCCACTTCAGGCACAGGCAGCTCCTTGTGACTCTGGGCAAGTCACTTAACCCTCCATTGCCCCATGTAAGCCGCATTGAGCCTGCCATGAGTGGGAAAGCGCGGGGTACAAATGTAACAAAAATAAGAGAGATACTATTGGAGATTCTACATGGAATGTTGCTACTATTGGAGATTCTACATGGAATGTTGCTATTCCACTAGCAACATTCCATGTAGAAGCCTGCGCGGCCACATTGGTGATCTGCAAGGGCCAACTTCTACATGGAATGTTGCTAGTGGAATAGCAACATTCCATGTAGAATCTCAAATAGTAGCAACAGTGGAGGAGTGGTCTAGTGGTTATGGGCAAGTCACTTAACCCTCCATTGCCCCATGTAAGCCGCATTGAGCCTGCCACGAGTGGGAAAGCACGGGGTACAAATGTAACAAAAATAAATAAAAATACTGCACTAATCAAGAATATGTTTATACTTTCGGAAAAAATATTAGAAGAGCTATTTTGGCCGGCACCTCCTGAGGAAGCAACATTTAGTGAACGGAGCTGATGATGCCATGCAGAGTGAAGCATCTGTGTAAAAGGTAAGGGCCCTGTTTACTAAGCTGCTTTGTAGGCACACTAACCTTTTAGCGCATGATAAAAATGAGCGTGCACTGAGACACCCGTTATATTCCTGTCGGTGTCTCTACCATTAATGCATGCTAATTTCTAGCACGTGCTAAAACGTTTGCACGCCTACAACACGGCTTAGTAAATAGGGCCCTAAGCAATTCAATTATACTTCAAGTTGAATTTTAAGAAAAAACCATACATATAAAATAGTATATAAAAAATGGTTTAAAAACAAAATAATAAAGGATGGGGGAGGATTTCTGACTTCATGATGTGTTATATACAGCAGCTATGCTACAACTATAGCATTTTTTTTTTATTTTTTTTGCTGAAGTCTGTCCTCCATCTACAATAATTATTTAAATTTGGGCACATAGAGAACAGACTTTGTTATATTTAGTTTTGTGCATACCATGACAGTAATGAAGTTCACTCCTATGCCTGTCTGAGTATGATCTCAAATTTACTGTTGATGCTCACCATAGGACATGCATCATGACGAAGACAGCTTTCTTCTGGAGTTCATAAGATGTAACATGTATAGACAATGCATTAAGGTGCACTCAAAACATTTCTTTTAATCAAGGCTGATGCACCCAAAATGATAGGAAATATTTCTGTATCATTCTGCTGCATTTTCTTGGCCTACAACTGCATTTCTTGGTACTGGAGGATAGTCTCTCTCTCTCCATCTAATTCATTGAATAAGCACTTGACATCAACACCTCTATTCTCATCTAAACCAGGGTTGTCCAATCTCAGTTCTCAACGGCCAAAATCCAGTTGGGTATTCAGGATTTCCCCAATGAAATATACCATATTTTTTCGGACTATAAGACACACTTTTTTCTCCCCAAATTTGGGAGGAAAATGGGGGGGGTGTCTTATAGTCCGAAGGTAGAGATTTGGCTGGCTGGGTGGCAGGCCGCCCGCCCTCTGAGTTCGGGATCGCCCTGCCCCCGGCCCTGTCACCACTTCTCCCCTTACTCAGGCGATCTTCCCTGGTGGTCTAGTGACGTCTGGGCAGGAAAGAGCCCCCTCTTTCCTGCCCAGCGCGCTGCTCTCCATCCTCTTGTATGCAGCCTGACGGTCTCGGCGAGATTCAAAATGGCTGCCGAGACTTCAATTCTCAGCGGCCATTTTGAATCTCACCGAGACCGTCAGGCAGCAATGCATACAGGAGGATGGAGAGCAGCGCGCTGGGCAGGAAAGAGGGGGCTCTTTCCTGCCCCGACGTCACTAGACCACCAGGGAAGATCGCGTGAGTAAGGGGAGAGGTGGTGACAGGGCCGGGGGGGGGGGAAAGGAGGTAACCGTGAGGGCAATCCCGAACTTGGAGGGAGGGATTTGGACAAGACACACCGGAGCACCTAGGTTTTAGAGGAGGGAAAAAGCAAATTTTTTTTTCCTATTTCCCTCCTCTACAACCTAGGTGCATCTTATAGTAAGAAAAATACGGTACATGAAGTCTATTTGCATGCACTGCCTCTATTGTATGCAAATAGATCTCATGCATTTTCATTGGGGAAATCCTGAACATCCAACCTGGCAAGGGCCAAGGTTGGAACCCCTGATGTAAACAATGTTACCAGGAATATATTACTTTTAAAAGTTACTAGTCCCCTCCGAAGGGACACCACCTTGTAGTGGTGGAGGGGCTTCTGTGTTTCAATGACTCAAGAGGGCTATGCTGAAGGGTTACCCATATCAGACAGGCCTCTGAGGAGAAACCAGACAAAGAGTGTCCCAAACTAGGAAGAGTGGAAAGATGGTGACCTGAAGCTCGTACGCTAAACGGCTCAGCTGCCCTCTGAAGTTTTGTTTACTTGAAATTTCCACTCTGCATTTGCAGTTACCTTAACTGAGAGGAAGGGGACAATGGGGGGTCAGCCGCCGATGACCAGCGTTTTGTCCCCTGTGCAAGTGTGGGACCGCTGCGTGACGAGACTGGGTTGATGGGGAGTCCTTTGATTAGCGCCGGCGAAGGAGCGTCGATGCTCTTGGACCTGGAAACATCTTCATCGCTCCCGAGTCATTTAACCACCATGACTAAAGGAGTGGAGGAGTGAGTTAGGAGTGTATGCTGAAACGGAAGTCGTTTACAGCTAAACGCGTGTCGGTGGTGCCACTCCTAAACCCGTAACAGCTATCAGCTTGGAGTTTTTGGCTCCTGTAGAGGTTACATTGAATATCATCTGGAAGGCGCTCCAGGACCTAACGGTGGTAGTAAATTTTGTGCTGTACAAATTAATATGAAAAAGACAGTACAGCAAATGAAGTTCTACAAGAGTAGGAAACGGTTAAGATTTTGAAAATAATAGACCAGAAAAATTTGAACAAAATGAATATTACAGATATCGAGATTGTTGTTTTCCCAGAGTTCCGGGTATGACTCCTAAAGTTTCTTCCTCTGAAATGATTCCTCTTAGTATATTAATTCAAAAGGAGTGAAGCCTGTGAAACTGGGATTACCTTAATCAGTGGGAATTGGTTTAGAGATTCAAGTGTTTGTATTGTTAAATAATTTCTGGTTTTAAAAAAAAAGAGAAAAAAATGAAATCAGGTGTATTATTTCCACTAATACTGGATAATAAGTATGTTTCCAACTAAATTGACTATACAGCGTCTTGGGTTTGAAGAAGCCAACCAGACGATCAATGTGGAATAATGATTCAGATAAATAATAACTAGGGATAATCAGGTTAATACCACATTTTCTTTGTTTACTGTTTAATTGATCTCCTTGTCTTGTTTCACTCTCCCTCTTTATTTTGTGGTCTAAGAGAAAGATTGTATATAATCCACTTATCTAGTTGAGATTGTTTTCCTCTAATATTATTAAGTGACCCTTGTAAAATGAAAAATTATAAATAAATGATTTTAAAAAATGTGAATTATATTTGAAGAATATACTGATTTTTTGTATCATTTTCAACTTTGTTTAGTGGAAAAAGTAGTATAGTGTTATACCCTAACCTTACATGACCCTTATTTTAAACTGTGTTTCATATCTACTGGACTTGGCGATCGCCTTGACGGTATTATGTAAGCCACATTGAGCCTGCTAATGGGTGGGAAAATGTGGGATACAAATGTTACAAACAAATAAATAAATAAATAAAATAATGTGCCTAGTGCTTGTTATAAGTTGTATGGTTCTAGAGATGTGCTGTACTAGCAGATGTTATTGGCTGTATTTGAGTTGCCTCTGTTACCTCTCCCAACTTTCAATAAAGACTTGTACAAATTAAAAAAAAAAAACTACACACACAAACTTGTGAAATATCCCCTCCCCTCCATAAATTAACCTGCAACACCACAAACTGTAAATCCGACAGGCTATGACCCGCCTGACTCCAATGGGAAACCAATGGCACCTCTACCTGGCTCAAACACAAATGCTGAGCAATTCTATTCTTAAATCAGCTTGTTTGGCCAATATACCACTTGCCACATGGACACAATATACCATAAACAACCTGTTTTGAAGTACAATCAGTACAAGATCTTAATACAAACCATTTTTGAGTGTGAGGTATTGGGATTGATGTCGTCTCAATACATAGATAAGAATATACACATTTCCCACACTTAGAGTGACTCATCCTCTCCAATAAAGGCGCTCGATAATATCTATTTCTACCAAACAGTTATTTCAGATTAGAATTGCGAGTGTAAGCAAACAGAGGAGATTCAACCAGTGACGAATGCAGCCATAAAACTGACCAATGTCTCTGAATAATACGCTTAACCTCATGTACTCGATTAAAATAGGGCAACACACATTACCTTATAGTCCTCAACCTGTCAAGCTTGATTAAACAACCAAGCCCTATTCACATTTAATAGCTCTCTTAAAAGCTTTATTAATCACTCTGTGGGATATACCCTCTCTTTTAAAACTTTCGCTTCATACCCACAGCATGAGACACAAAAGTACTTTAAGTTGCATAGTACTACTACTTGACATTTCTAAAGTGCTACTAGGGTTACGCAGCGCTGTACAATTTAACATAGAAGGACAGTCCCTGCTCAAAGAGCTTACAATCTAAAGGACAAGTGAACAGTCAGTCAAGTAGGGGCAGTCAGATTGGGGCAGTGTACATTTCCTGAAGGGTATAAAGGTTAGGTGCAAGAACTGACCTAGAGGAATACTCTCCTTCAAATATAATTAAAAGGAAAGTATCCCTTTAGGATACTGTATTAGCATCAATTGAGCACTGGGACTATGCACTGTCTCTTGTGGAGCCCTCCCCTCATTGGGCAGTGATGCATGATGGGTATTGAGATCTGCAATTGTAAAAGTGTTTGGTGCTACTTTGAAGACTGCCATTTTGGAGTTGGTGTTATCCAAGAAGATATCTACAACTGTTCTGCAATGATGTTCATGTAACGCTTTTGTTTGTACACCTGGGAACTAAACATTTTTGACCTTTGATGCGCTTGACTCGTGGACATATGGGGCAAGTCAGACTGTGGGTGAGTGGGGGGTTGTTCTAAGGGACGGGAAAAAGTAATTTAGTATGTTATTTAAATGGTTTTATGTAACTCTGCCTTCAATTTAATCAGCAAAAACAATATCAAATATTTATTGTTTTGGGTTATTTCAGTCCTGTAATTATATTCAGCTGAAAATCATGCATTGTCTGAATATCAGTGAGATTCTGTATATCTGTACTCATTTCACTATCTGATATATACACTGTCCCGATGCAAGACATTTTCCTTTACAATTTGTCTGAAGAACCACACTGTGGGAAAAAAAACTTGAAACACTCAAATATTTAGTGAAAGCGTGACATTTACAATGCTTTAATTACATAATCATACTCCAGTAATATACACATACATTTTTTTCTAGCTGTACAGATTAGTAAATTTATATACATAAACTGCTCTGTATGAAACAGTTTTTTTTAAGACTAGAAAACTGTATAAATAAAACCCTGCTCCAGTGGTAGACAATTTAAACATCTTAAGTAGCCTAATAAAACAATTGGGGATAAGGACATTATGTTTACACACACAAAAAAAAAAAAACCCTCCTGGTCCATGTAGCATTGAATAAACCACACTTTTTCCTTCTCCAAGTTTCCAATATTAACAGTAGCACTGATTCAATTTCAATATCTTCTTTTTATATGCCTTAAAATACTGCAAAAGTTTTCACAATATAACACCTGAGAAGTAGAACGGAGGCCGACGGTTTTTTTTAAATCTTCTGTGACCCTAGAAGAGAATGGATATTAAAATTTAGAAAACTTGTATAACTAGCTTACTATCATAAGTTTGATGCCTCTGTGTCAAGGGTCTGAGAGAATGCTTATTTCCTGGCCTTTTACATCAAAGTTTGGGGATGGCATTCTAATACTATAGTTCTAAGTCATTCACTATCAAACACTGGGGCCTTTCTACTAAAGTGTGTTAGGCAGTTAACGTGTGAATTAGTGCATGCTAACTGCTACAGCACATGCATAGTAACTATTACTGCATGAAGCTGGCAGACAGCACTTGCAAAGATGCACGTTAAGAGTGTTAAGGTGGGACATTGGGAGAAAATGGGCAGGGAGAGCAAACTGCAGGTGGCACATGGCATATACCATGTGCTAACAGGCATTCGTGCAGTTAGCGAGGGTCCATTTAACCCTCTTAAAAAGGTGGCACTAAGCGCATCTGTGACATGACCATGGTACGCATGCTAATGGATATTTTAACGTAGGAACTCGAAAAACTACAAATGCCATACTGGGCATGTCCCCCCCCCCCCCCCCCCCAGTTGCTATGTTGGAGTTGCACTTACTAGACATTAATTTTTTTGTACTAAGGCAGGCATAATAACTGCAAAATCTAATGCACTTTAGTAAAAAGGACCCCACATTTCATTTTCATTTAAGTAACCTGAATAAATGTACCCTGAAAAAAAAATAGCATTCTTGAAACTACATTAATTTTTGTAGTTAAGAAATTTTTATCGCATGATTTTAAATTTGCTTCTGGGTGAGGTGGAAAAGTCACTCTTAACTCCAGGAAAGTAATAATGAAAATGCAAAATCAAGTGGTTCCCGCAAACGTTTCACAATAATGCTTGGAGCACTGCCTAAGATACAGTTCCCATGGTCTGTGCCAAACCCCATGTCAGAAAAATATATATATAATTAAAAAAGTTATTTTATATTCTTTGATAATGTATTAGTGCTATATTTTAGTGCTATCCACCACCAGGGAGTTATCTAATCTAGTTGATTTTCTTAGTTGAAATATTGCATCAGTCATTAGATAGGGTAGTTCTTACAAACTGGATCAAAGTTAGTGTCATAACTAAAAAACACACATTGTTCTTCTCTCTTTCTTGTATAATATCTGGCCTTTAAATTAGGATTTTTTTTTTAATAGTCAAGCACTACATACGACCACCTACACTTCCCCAGAACACTAAAAACTTCTTATCTGTTTAAAAAGGCATACCCTACTAACCCAACATAAATGCCTGATCTCTGCTACACAACAAAACTAAAATACGGAATGGACATAACACAATTCTTCCGTTCTACGATTCCCTTATGTGGCTGTACCACACGAACTATCTCAACATCACTCTGTATCTGAAGAGGACAGGTATAAATCAAAGTAGGGTATACACAAAAAGTAGCACATATGAGTTTATCTTGTTGGGCAGACTGGATGGACCGTGCAGGTCTTTTTCTGCCGTCATCTACTATGTTATGCTACTATCTGTTTACACCGGAGTCTGCAAACGCATCTCCGGTACTATGTAAGCCACACTGAGCCTGCAAAACAGGTGGGAAAATGTGGGATACAAATGTAACAAATAAATAAATAAATTTGACAATTGTATCACCATGATTCTTAATGCTAAATTATAGAAGAGTCTTAAATTATGCACATGTAAGTATGCACACTTACAAAATCCTGTATGTAGGTATTCCAGGGGTTAGAGTTTGGGCTGAGCAGAGGTGTGGTTGCAACATATGTCCAAGATTTTATAAAATACATGGGTAGAGACAGGGTATGTGCACATATTTACGCCATCTTCAGAGTTGGTACAAATTGTGCTTTTCAACTTGTGGACTATTGGAGTTTCTTCTAAGAGTATTATTTATAAAAGGTACATAGGCACCTATGTTGCCTTTATAAAATAAACACTTTCTTGGACTCTATAGCTCTCATTCTAGAATTATCCTCATTATGCAATACATACTGGGGGTCATTTACTGCTAATGGACACTATTGCTGGCAAATTGCATTACCTTCTGCAAGTCCCACAGAGATGAAATGAGCCCAGAGGTAGATGATGACATTAGTGTACATTATGTATATCTAAGGTAAGGGTAATTGGATTTGATATACTGCTTTTCTGTGGCACAATCAATGCAGTTTACATTTATTTTATGCAGATACTGTCTCTGTCCCTACTGGGTTCACAATCTAAGCATTGTACCTGGGGCAGTGGAGGGTTAAATGACTTGCCCAGAATCACAAGGAGCTGCAGTGGGAACTGAACCTAGTTCTTCAGTCCACCATACTAACCACTAACATAGTAAATGATAATTATACATTACTAGTCAAAAAGGCCCGTTTCTGTTTTAAAGGAAACGGGCGCTAGCAAGGTTTTCCTCAGAGTGTGTATGTGCGAGTGTGTGTGTGACAGAGAGAGAGACTGGGTGCGAGTGTGTGTGTGAGAATGAGAGTATGTGCCAGGGACCCCCCTCTCTCCCAGTTCCCCCCCCCCCTGGTATGTCTCCCATTTGCAGGGGTGTCTCCCCTCCCTCCCTTCCAGTTGCAGGGTCCCCCCATCCATCCCTTCCTCCTTTTTTCCCCAGTTGCAGGGTCCCCCCTCCCCCCTCCCAGTTGCAGTGTCTGTGTGTCTCCCCCCTCCTTTTGTCCAGTGGAAACAGTTCCTATGTTTCCTTTTTTTTTTTTGAGTGTATAGGAATGCTTTAGGGAGTGGAATCAGAGATTAGCCAATGGGCTTCCTTGCTTACCATAGACTTGCTTTGTTCACTTCCACTCCTGTCTATTGAACATCCTGCAGCATGTCATAGCAGCCAATCAGTGGCACTTCAGGAATGGCATCACTTTTATCTACTCCACTTTCCTTTTCCATGGTTCCAGGCAGGCTCAGAACGTTGGAGGTGAGAATTATTATATAGGATAAATAGGTACAAGGGACTTCAGAAGACCTAGCCCATCTTACTAAGCTAAAACCATCTGCGATAAATGTATGTCTAATCATTTTTTTTTGGGGGGGGGGGGGGGGGAGGGGGGAACACTTATGACCAAAATTGTATCACGTCCCTAAACTTGTTCCAAAGCTGCTAGAAGATTAAGTCTGATGTCTAATTTAAACCTCCCCATGCCTATTTGACAGACATCTTGTCCTATCTTCAGCAAATGTCAGAAAAAAAATAAATTACAAGCACTCTCTTAAAAACTAATTCCAGCACCCCAATCTTCTCATAATCCAATCTAAGTTCTTTAGGCAAAGTATTCCACCAATTCAGCACCATAACAGAGAACATCTTTAATCTCATCCTCAGTTCCATAACTATTGGAGCCATCAGCAAAAGATTCTGAATGGATTTCAATGTTCTGCCCGGATTGTCTCTCTGTAATCTAATCATATAAATCAGTGTTTCCCAAGTCAGTCCTGGAGTACCCCCTTTGCTAGTCAGCTTTTCAGGATATCCATAATGAATGTGCATGAGATTGATTTTCATATAAGGCCTTCATTGTATGCAAATATTTCATGCATATGCATTGACGTTTTCCTGAAAACCTGACTGGCAAGGGGGGGGGGGGGGGGGTGCTCCAGCACCAACTTGGGAAACATTGTAAAGTCAAATTCAGAATCATTTCAAAGCAAATCCAGCACCACCCCTGCAGGTTTCTTGAAAATTCTTTTCTGAGATAAACACAAATTTGAAATCATTAGTCAGCATTTGCAACTGACCAAACTTCCTTTAAATATATACATATATATTTGTAGCATTTGTATCCCACATTTTCCCACCTATTTGCAGGCTCAATGTGGCTTACAATTGTTCCGTAATGGTGATCACCAATTCCGGAAAAGAGAAATACATAGTTAAACTATGGAGGCGATAGAGTGGAATTAGGTAGTCAAATAAATAAAGCTAATTTTCGTAATAAGAAATAAAAGGTAATTAGAAAAAGTTCAATTGTAGTAGATTAGCTTGAACAATCAGGAATAAAGAGTTACATTTAAATATTTAAAAAGCAATACCTCGGGTGACAGCAAACGATTAACAGGAAAATTTAATATTCTCAAGTTCTTAGATCTGTAACGAGTTCCCAAATGCTCACACTTATGAAGAAAAACTACCTTTACTGTCTGTCTGTGGTACTTGTTGCCTGCCTGCAATGTTGCCACTTTCGGTTCTAAGTTCCCCAGGCATTTATCACAATCAACAGTTCTAAAAATGAAGATCATGTAGCATCTGAGAAACCTGCTCTGAATAGTCACACAATTGAGAAATTGGAGTTTTTCAGCATAGGTTCAACTCTGGTCACTGATTTCCAGATGTCCACCAAAGTATCATTAGACAGAACTTGTCCTGAGGGTGTGGCACTGGAGATAGTACCTTACAGCTAGAAGTAGGGATTAGGAGTTCTGATGGAATCTACTCCAATTCCCACTACTTCCAAAGAATTGGGAACCAATTTGGGAAAACCTTCCTTGGAGGGGTTTAAGGAAGTGATAGGTAAGGGTGGGGTAAGGGGACCCCCCCCCCCCGGCTTAGAGACACGCCCAATCTGGAAATGATCATGGACGATGTTATCACAGAGCTCATCAAAGCTACAGTAAGTTGGACATGTCTATCCATAGGACCAGACACTTTCCAAGCAGAGGGTGCGGAACCATTTTTTTCTTTTTCTTTCGTCCCCATAATAAAAAGTGTTTGAATACTCACAAGAAGTCTCCAAAAATGTTACACAAATCACAAGAGTAGCCAGAGTCTCTGGCCTCTCCAGCCTCCTTTGGGATCTGGAGGGGCTCCAGAGGACCATGCCCCTTTGGTTATGAACATTCAGGCCGCACACCACAGGTACTGCACACACTGTTAAGGTCTCCTGATGAGAACCCCCACCGATGTCAGGGGGTCCTCTCCTAGGTTGTCCTGGCAGTGCCCAATTCTCCACAGGCTCTACCACTTGCTTCTGCAGCCAAACACACCCAGCTCCCCTGAACATGTTTCTAATGTAGTTTGGAGGGGATTTTTGTGTTAAGGTAGCTGCACTCAAGTCAGATGTTTTTTTTCAATGACTTAACAGTGCATTCACTATTACCTGCATTATTGATATATCACACTGACTATTGTAATATATGCGGATATTCACAAACTAATTTTAAAGATCTACATTCTTTTCAAAATACAGTAGTTCAATTTTTGGGAGAAGTGAAAATATTTGAGCATGTAATACCTCTTTAAAAAAAAAATTTTTTTATCACCAATTGCCAGTATGGTTTAGAATTGAATTTAAGATTTGGATTCTAACTTAGAAGGCACTTCTTAATACCAATCCTCTCTAGCTTCACTGGTTGTGCCTTGTGTATCTAGTAGAACTTAGACTGCATGCTGGACTTAGGCTAACTATTCCATTGTCTTCTGGGGCTCGTTTGGAGTCTACATGGGACAGTGCTTTTTGATGGCTGGTGCCAGTACTTTGGAATAGGTTACCAGGTGATATCTGTTATGAACTATTTTTTAATAGATTTAACAACCTGTTGAAGGCTTCCTTTTTTTTTTTTTAATTTTGGCATACAGAGATCAGGAATCTGGGAATTTGATGGTGTCTTGTGGTACTTGAATTGCCAGGTTTTTTTTTTTTGCTTGCTTGCTATTAAAAATTGTATGTGTGAGTGTGCCATTGAATGCGATGTTTGCTTTTTTGCATAATGTAGTTCTTTGCTTTTATTACTCTTTTGGAATATGTAAACCGTCTTGATCTGTTTTTCAGCATGGTAGTATATCAAATTATAAACAAGAGGTGTGGTCATACCAAGACTTATGATGTTCTCAGTATTTGAAAAGGAATAGAGAACTCCTTAACATTCTATTTGCTTTTTTGGCAGTCACGGTACACTGAGCTGAAAATTTCAACACTGTCCACTGTGATTCCAAGCTCTTCTTTTCGGTGACAGCTAACTAAAAACCCAGCATTTTATACCTGTAGACAACTATTTTCCCCATGTGCATCACTTTGCAGGTGCCCACATTAATTTTATCTACCATTAGATGCCCAGTTTCCTGGTCTCACAAGATCCTCCTGCAAATCCACACAAACCTCTGCTATTTTAATGACTGTCCCTTTTCCACGTGGATAACTGACCATTTAGTCCTACGCTGCTTCTCGTCTTAAAGCCAGTTTCCAATCAAAAAAAAAAAAAAAGGTACTGCCTCCTATCCGATGACTTGTTTCCCCAAGGAGTCTCTCATGAAGGACTTGAAAAACAAAATACACTCACCTTTATCCACTTTTGTTTACAATGAATTCCTAAGGCGAGATCTGCCTTTTTTGAATCTATGCTAACTCTTTCCCATTTAGCCAAGTCTATCTGTATGATCAGCTGTTTTTTTTTCTTCATCAGGCTTATCAGTCTACAGGTCCTAATTATCCCTGAACCCCTTTTCAAAAATTGGTGTTACACTGGCCATTCAACCCTCAAATATTGTGGCAGTTTTAAATGACTGCTAACCTGGAGTATTGTGTTCAGTACTGGTCTCCGTATCTCAAAAAAGATATAGTAGAATTGGAAAAGGTACAGCGAAGGGCGACGAAAATGATAGTGGGGATGGGACGACTTTCCTATGAAGAGAGGCTGAGAAGGGGGCTTTTCAGCTTGGAGAAGAGACGGCTGAGGGGAGATATGATAGAAGTGTATAAAATAATGAGTGGAATGGATCGGGTGGATGTGAAGCGACTGTTCACGCTATCCAAAAATACTAGGACTAGAGGGCATGAGTTGAAGCTACAGTGTGGTAAATTTAAAACGAATCGGAGAAAATTTTTCTTCACCCAACGTGTAATTAGACTCTGGAATTCGTTGCCGGAGAACGTGGTACGGGCGGTTAGCTTGACGGAGTTTAAAAAGGGGTTAGATAGATTCCTAAAGGACAAGTCCATAGACCGCTATTAAATGGACTTGGAAAAATTCCGCATTTTTAGGTATAACTTGTCTGGAATGTTGTTACGTTTGGGGAGCGTGCCAAGTGCCCTTGACCTGGATTGGCCACTGTCGGTGACAGGATGCTGGGCTAGATGGACCTTTGGTCTTTCCCAGTATGGCACTACTTATGTACTTATGTAACCTGTTGGTAATAATCTGTAATCTATTTCATGCTTGAGCTCTTTCAGAACTCTGTAGTTAACTACCATCCAAGCTCTGGTGATTTGTTGCTCTTTAAAGCTAATCAATTTGATCTATTACTTCTTCTAGATTTACAGTGATGTACTTTAGTTGCTCCAAGTGATCACCAACAAAAGTGGTTCTGGTGTGAGTATGACTAAGACCTTCCTCAGTAAAGACCAAGGCAAAGAAGTTGCTTTTCTTCTATTAACGTATCCTCCCTGAGCACTATTTTTACCCCTTGGTCATCTAGCAGTCCAACAGATACCCTCAAAGGCTTTATGCTTCGATGTACTAGAAAGTTTTTAGTTCTTGCTCCAGCTCCATCAATCCTCTCTATTTTTTTTTTAACCTTTGTTAGATGACGTTTGAGGTGAGTTGTCCTAAACTCCTTATTGACTGCTCTTGTAAAAGAATTAATTATATACTATTAGATTCATCTTGGATTATAATCTGAATCACTTGTAAACTGCTTTGGTTGGCTTTGCCAGAATGGCGATATATCAAGTTCAATAAATACATATTCTATTATGTAGTTCCTCTGAGGCCACCCTCACCTCTTTAGCTAAAAGTGCAATTATATGTTAGATTTTCTTTAATACCTTGAAAAAAAAAAATAAAAGCAGGACACCCCCCCCCTAACAAAAAAAAAAACAAAAAAAAAAAAAGTCAACTGCCAGCAAGGATTAAGTCTGCCTCTACGGGAGTAAGGTCCAAATTCATGCATTTCAATACTTAAAGTTCTTTGTAACAAATTAAGGTGCTAATTAGCATCCGGTTAGAAAGAAGTAATTATTGCTATGACAAAACTATAGTCTCTTGGCAGGATGCTCAAATACCTCTGTTGTAATGCAGAAGAAAGCATGGGCCAAATATCAGCTGATATTAAGCTTTATATGGCTTTTTTTTCTTTTGCTAATTACAAGTATGGATAAGCCTGCTACTTAACTTTGTGCACGGACGTGATTTACTGGAGTATTCTCTGAAGGACATATGTATTACTTGCCTTTAGCAGATCTAATACCAAAAACTTCCATTATCTATAATTATAGTGAGAAAGTTTGCATTTTTTTCTATATATGTTGAACAAGTAATCACATCTGTACAATTAAAAACAAATACAATGTCTGTAATGGAGTAATCATGGGGCTATAGCACTGAGATTAGTGTCTACTTTCTTTAAAAATTTATATTCCGCTCTATCACCAGTGTTCTAGGTGGATTACATCATTCAAATGCACAGTAACAATATTTTACGTTAAAAAAAAAAACAACAAAAAAAAACTTGCACTCGCATATAAAACATTATTCCAAAACTTCCTACCTCACCTTCATTTATCTGAATTCTTAGATCTCTTTCCAATAAATCTGTTTATACTCCTCCAATCTTTACTCATCCATCTCTGAATTACTTATAAGTACATTCTCAATTTGTCAAATACTAACAATCTGGAGTAACTGTTGCAACCTGGCAGCGGACATCACCCACTTATGCGGCTGCTTACATCCTGCTTGACAACAGAACTGACAATATACCCATGTTCTTATAAACACAAATGCACATTTAATTTTTTTTTATAAAATACAAAATAAGCAGCTACATATTTGCACTGCTGTTTGGTCATCTTACTTGAACGAGTTTTGATAATCAAACCAAGATCAAACATTTAGGATATCATGGTTTAATAACAAAATCTTATCCTATATATAAACAGAATTCAATTCTGCATGTATGTATATCAATAGAAATCAAACAAAATAAAACATGGAAAAAAAATAAGATAAGTTATGTCCAATAAAAAAGGTATCATCTTATTTTCTTTTCCATGTTTTATTTTGTTTGATTTCTATTGATAACCTTAAGAGTGGACTAACACGGCTACCACACTCCTCTGCATGTATGTATAAAATTTTAAATTCTGACACTTACTGGCAAGTTTATGAGAACATTATGTTTTTTTAAATGTTTCATTGTTAATGCTCAGTCTAGTAAGTCTTGCTCCATAGTAATCTATAATATAACTAGAGCCATCTGAAGGTCCAACAATCTGGAAAGGAGAAAAAGAAATCCCATTAATATGAAGCAGAAACAGGTGACATTTTACAATTCTTTGTAATGTATTTAATCAAATTCATAAGAAACACAGTAATTTTTCTCAGAACACTGCAGGCTGATAAAGTTGCATTGTTCTTTCCCAGTAATACTTCTTGCAAACTAGCACACCGAACAAGAAATGCAGATTATGAAACTCATCTCCCAATATTTCTTATAGAAGTAGAGCAAAGTCTGACTGACGTGGAAGCCCAAGACCACTTTCAGCAGAAAGCAAGAGGTTGTTCTAATGGAAACCCCAGCATCTATAAAATGCAAAAAGGGCTACAGATAAGACAAGGCTTGTAGCTCTGACACTCTTGATCATTGAAATGCCACTAGAAATGCCATCTTTAGAGTGACGTCTTAAGGATGCCTTCTTCAGAAGTTCAAAAGGTGACAAACCCAATGCTGGCCAAACCAACTTGAGACTCCATGGAGGCATCACTGGACAAACTGGTGATGGCAAATGTTACACCTTTCAGGAAATTCACACTATCTGGGTGCAAGCCTAAGACCCTATCAAGCGACAAATAAGCTATTCTGCCATTTGAACTTTCAAGGAAGCCAAAGCTAAGTTTAAGTTCTTCCTGCAGAAATAACATCTGAGCAATAGATGTTTAAAACAGAAGAAATCCCCTCTCTGCACACCAAGCTTCAAAAACTCTCCAGACTCTTGCATAAGCTTACGAGGTAGATATTCTCATTTCTAAGAGTTATAGCTACCTCACCTGTGTAACCTTTACACCTCAGACATGCACTCTCAAGGGCCAGGCCTTAAAAAAAGAAGTGAGATTGAGTACTGGCCCCTGAAAGGCTTCTCCTAAAGAAGTTTCAGTCCCTTCTCTCACATGCAAGCAAGCAGATCTGATCTGTATACAACAGGCACCTTAAGCCAGTCCAGTATTACTAAAAAAAAAAAAAAAAACCCACCATATGGATGAGATACCACTTTTCTGAAACGTTCGGCCCAGAAGCCTTGGGGGGAAATGCATAAAACACTCATGACTGTAGCCACTTCTGTGGGAGAAAGGAACTTTTGGTTCCAACTCTGTGCCATCAAACCCATCACCAAAGTGCCCACTTGATCTGAATCATAGTGAAGGCCTTCTTCGACAACGTTCATTCTCCTGAATCCAGAGCATACCTACTCAAGAAATCCACGTCCTCACTCATATGCTGCAAACCCACAATGTGAGCTGCCTATGCCTGTAGATGGCCCTTGGCCAATGAAGGACCAAGAAGCATCTTTCATTACTGGCAGACTTCTTATTCTTTCCTGCCTGCTTATATAAGCCACTGCCATGGCACTGTCAGAAAAAAAAACAAAAAAAACCCCACGACTGCTTTGCCCTGAAGGTAATAATGGAAGAGACATTAAAAGCCCCACAAATGTTCCAAGTTTCTAAGTGGTTAACAGACCATGTCACTCAGTCATCATCCAATGTTCTTGTTACCACCCAGTCCTGACAGTGATCTTTCCAAGTCTTGCGTGTGTCATCAATAACAACCTAACTAGAAGCCTACAAGACCATGCACCAGGTTATAGGGGCTGATCCATCACCTCAGACTGGCTTTGGCTTCTGTTGTCACTGAGAGGCATCTCTCATAGCTCTGGTATAGAACTGATCGTTCAGACAGAAGTGATGACTGCAGAGGCCGAATATGCGCCCAAGCCCATGATATTAAATCTACTACTACTACTCATTTCTATAGCACTATTAGATGTATGCAGCACTGTACACATTATATGCAGGTGCTTTCTCTGTCCCTAGAGGACTCACAATCTAAGTTTTTGTACCTGAAGCAATAGACCAGAGTTACCACCACTAGCATGTAATTCCAAGCACAAGATGCATTCCTTGCTCTGAGAGCTCAGATCTGTGCCTGAAGTTTCAGCATCCTCTGATAAGGAAGGACTGCACTGCCTGAGTATCAAAACAAGCACCCAGATACTATTGCAGATGCATTCTTTTTGGATTTATAGATTTCATTAAAATGCACAGGCTTCTAAAGGTTGGACATCACAGCTATGTTGGAATAATCTGGGAGGGGGGGGGGAGGGAGGCTGGTCTCATCTTTGAATCAAGTAAGAATTCTAGATATAAGAATGCTTTGTTTTTAGGACAAACTTTACATATATTTCCCAAATTGGTTTGATAAGAGGCCCTAAGGGATTTATATTACTTTTACCATTACTCACCCAGTATCCATATACTACTTTGATGTTTTTCTTTATTTTTTAAAATTATTTCTCTCTCTTTCAAAATAGTATGATTCTTCTCTAGATTTTGTGCTAGAAGGAGTGTTCCACTTTGTATATCGCTTGCTTATATGTATGAGATTGTGTTTAAGTTGGAAATCAACCTAAAATAAAAATACCTGGTCACATGCGACAATGTAACCAAAGACTATTAACGGACATTATCTGACTCTTCTTCCCCTCTCTAACTTCCCTCCAACGCACCGACCATACATGTACCTCATTCTACTACATCACCACTTTGTATTCATTAACCATGTATTTGTTCAGACCGTAATCAGCTAACTCCGTTAACGGTTATATGTAAGCCACATTGAGCCTGCAAAAGGTGGGAAAATGTGGGATACAAATGTAACAAATAATAATAATAATAAATTTATTTCTTGCAGACAGTTTTCTTGTTTGAATTTATTTTTGAAATACAAAATAAAAAAATCTGTCTACACGCTGCTTGTTAAATAATGGATATGCAGTCCAGTCACACAAGAATTGCCAAATATATGTTAACCATTAGCTACTGTTAAAAAGTTTAGAAGACATTCTCCCACCCTCTGCCTCCAAAACCTCCTGTGCCCATGAAAGAAAAGATGAATATGTAGAATTATGCTGTGTATTTACTTGGCTGACAAGTTTGGACGCCTGCTTGGTGTTTAGAATGTTGGAATGAATTTTTGCAGCAGTCAATGCTCAGAGAGGGGAGGGAAAAAAAAAAGTTGCCAATAAAAGTCTTTCACAAGAAAAATACATGTCAAAAACATAACCAGGAGTATTTGTAATAGGGTGTGGGAGAAGGGGGGGGGGGGGGGGGGGGGGAAGACATATACTGGCTTAGTTTCACAATTTTCCTCTACATTGGGAAACTACAGTCTACATCCCACAGTGCTGGTGGGAAGTAGTGTCTGGCTCCCACGGTTTCCCTCAGGTTGGCAAGCTACAGGATGGCTCCCTGAGTAATTGAGGTTGATGGCTGTTTCCTGCTGTGCCTGGAGAGTGACAGGCTGGTTCCAATAAGCTCCCTCAGGTTTCTTCTGTTGGCTGCTTAGACCTTAAAATAGCATGTGCTGCCGTAGAAGTCACAGTGCGGACACCCTATACAACAATCTCCATGTGACCACCATGCACCTATACTTGAATATACTAGAAACCTGCCAACAACAGAATGGCTTCTAATTTTCATCAATGTTTGTGACCATCTGCATGTGATGGTATTTTACAGCGCTCATAAAAAATAAGCGACCATATGGTAAAGCTGCATATCCACTTCAGCAGAGCCTACAATGTACTGTGAAGGAAATTCCACTAATTATTTGTTGACAAAGAAAAGCCACAGGGCGTTAAAATGCCTTGTTTTCAATTGGGTCTCAAACTAAAAAAAAAAAAAAAAAAGAGACAGGTAAGGATATGCTCAGATCACACTGTCAGTGGCAGAGGTCAGTCAAACTCTATGATCTATTGTGCCCTGAAAATGGTAGATACAAATCAAGGTCAGGTATACATATAAAGTAGCGCATATGAGTTTATCTTGTTGGGCAAACTGGATGGACCGTACAGGTCTTTCTGCCGTCACCTACTATGTTACTATGTATGTTATGTATAGCAGTGCAACTAAGACTAGATCCTTCGGAGATTGACTTTTTTCTATTATGAGCTTTTCGAGATTATTTTGGAAGCAGGAGTAATATTCTGACTCCTTAATTTTAACTGTTAACTTGAATGCATTTAAACTCTATACCTCTGTCTTGAATACTGTCAAACTGGTCGTTTTCAGCTGGGTCTCTGGATCAGTAATTCAAAAATAACTTCATAAATGAGAATAGCAGCCTTGCTAAATCAGTCCAACGTCCACTGAGCCTACTGTCCTGTTTCTGACAATGATCTATTTGGGTCACAAGTACCCAAAAAATGTTGATCTACTTCTCACAGCTCATTTCCAGGGAGGAACAATGGGTCTCCCAAGTCAAGCTAATACTTTGTTTAGTGTTTAATAATTTTTATTGATGACAAAGCATAAACTCAAACAAAAGAAAAATGTAAAGCGTCGAAGATCCAAGCAGAAATTAGCATAACGGCATATGCCGTCAAACTTTTAACAACATTAATCCCAGATCTTAACCCCACCCTCTTCTCAAGAAGCCAACTCTCCCACCCCATCCCCCAAAACCCCCTCCCCTCTGTGAGTTCCCATGTAAGCAAAACAGAAAAGCGACATCCTCGGGCCTCTAACAGTCCAGGCAGGCCACTCTCAAAACACACTAGCTCACAATACATGCAGGACCATACTCCGGCCTGGGGGAGATGAAGTTTGCAGGTATGGTGACCAAATGAGTAAATATTTTCCTTTCCTCTTTGGCGAGCCTCTAGTATCTCTGGCCTCCCATACTGCCGGAAGATGGATTTGATTCCTCCAATGCCAAAATTAGGAGGATCAGAGGTAGTCCAACACGGCAGAATACACTTTCGCTCTATTAGACAGAATTTCCTAAGATGCACTCATGCCCCCCATGGTTGGAACCTTGAAAAGCTCCCAGGTCTATCCATGAGAAACTGATCGCATGATCCAATACCACCTATACCCAAAACAGAGGAAAAATAAGCCTTGCATTCAGTCCAACATTGCTGTATCAAAGGGCACCCCCAGACAGCATGGGTAAAGGAATTGTCCTAGTTAGTGCACTTCACACAACTTGGTGATGGGATTTCCCCCACCCGATACAACTGTGATTGAGCAAAATAAACCCTCAGGAGGACACAGTAGTAGCTCTCCTGGAACTAGGTGCACCTAGTAAGGGCAGAGATCCCTCGTATGATGGTAACCAAATCCCAGTCTATTAAATCACATCCTGAATCACAAGCCCACCTCTCCCATACATCTCGCAGGTCCCTAGAATGATCCAACTGCAACAGGGTACTATAGGCTGCCAAAACACTAACCTCCCTCTCAGAGATGGTATCAAAGAAAGCCCGTAATGTCACTCCTATGCGCTGCTGAAGCTTAGGCGCCACTAAGGAGGTCACATAGTGCTTAATTTGACAACAGTCAAAACAATTCCCCCATGCCACCCCTATTACTTGCTGTAGCATTTTGTAAGAAAGAAGAGTACCCTCCTCACCCAACAAATGCTCTAATTTAGTCACTCCCTGATGCTCCCTTAACTGAAAAACAATATTATCCTGACCTGGCTGAAAGGCAACATTCCCCCAAATCGGCAGCTGATCTGTCACCATAGGATCACTCCCCAGGCTCAGGATCAAAACCCACCTAACAGACTGCAAAAGGGGAAGCAACAGTACCTCTCTATACTACCTCAGAATTGGTGCTGTGCAGTAAAGATAAAAGGGAAAAGGGAGTATAATGGGCCCGTTCAATAGGATCTCCTAAACATCCAGTCCCGTAGATGACAGAGGTGACAGGACAAATTGTAAAGACTTAAATTAGGCATTCCCAATCTGCCCTGATCCCCCCCCCCCCCCAAAAGAGAGAAAAACAACTTGGGGTCTTCGATAAGTCCAACAAAATTTGGTGAATAACCAGAATATGAAGGTCCTTTCGAAGGAGATATAGTGGAAATGTTTGGAGAAGGTAAAGCTACTGAGGCAGTATCACCATACGGAAGAGGACAATACGTCCCATCAGCGACAATGGCAGATCCCTCCAGCCTTCCAAGCACCGTTGCGTTTGTCTCAACACATCCACCGCCAGTCATATGCCCAGATAAACAAAATGGGAACATGTCCATCGCAAAGGAAACGGAGAATCCCACAGGCAGCCAATCTGCTCCAAAAAAGGAACAATCTCCTATTTTTCCAGATTCAGGCGAAAACCTACATAATCCCCATATTCACACACGATTTCCAGCAAAGCCGCCAAGGAATGTTGCAGCTGAGATAGACTAGAATGTTATCCACGAAAGCTGCCACTTTAAATGGTTGAGGCCACACCCTATCCCCAGAACATCTGGGGATTCCTGTATATCATGAAGCAGGGGGTCCAAAGTTAGTATGAATAACAGCGGAGATAAAGTGCACCCCTCATGTGTACCTCATAAAATGGAGAAAAAAAAATCTCACTCTAAGCTAAGAACTTTAGTACGAGGTGAAGAATACAAGGCTCTCACCGCACACACAAAACGTCCTGAGAAACTATAGGCCTCCAGAGTAGCAAAAAGGAATTCCCATTTTACGCGAAAGCCTTTTTTTTTTGCATCAAAGCTGATCAATACAGAGGGAATATCCTCGCTCTCGATTTGTTCCAAGGATACTAATATCCTCCGAAGGTTTTTTGCTACCATGTGGCCCTTCACAAACCCCACCTGGGCATTATGACTCAAGGCAGGTAAAATCCGTGTAAGCGCGTTGGCCAAAATCTTTGCCAGGATTTTCAGTTCAACATTTAAAAAGAAATAAGCCTATAAGAACCAGGGAAAAGAAGACACTTCCCCGGTGTGGGCAAGACCACTATCCACACATTGTTTAACTCCAGCGGAACAGCCTCCGCCTCCACCATAAAATTGAAAACATTCACAAGAGGTGGCACCACCTCTTTCCCCAGAAATTTATAAAATTTCATCCAAAAACCATCCTCTCCCAGGGATTTCAATAAGGGGCCCTACTGAATCACCACGATCACCTCGTCAAGGTGAATGGGTGCATTAAACTCTCCAACTCAGAGGCCTCCAAACTAGGTAATACCTGGCCATCCAGACACAAATAGCCAGCAATCCCTTCATCTGGAGGAGAGGCATAAAGCTGTTGATAATGGTGCTGAAAAGATTCTGCAGATCTCCATGTCAGACCGGACTCTGTCCGGTTGGTGTTTTAAGTTCCAATACTTTAGTAGTTTCTTTCTGCTGAATCAAGCAGGCCCGAAATCAGTCCCCCTTATTACCAAAGTGATAGGGGTGATATTAAGTTAACGACTTAAATGCTATGTCATGAAGCAGTTCATTCAGTGCGGTCTGGGTTTCAAGAACTTGTTGTCTATGAGCCTGAGATGGGACCTCCCATAACTATGATGATTGCGCTTCAACTGGTTCTCCTCTCCATACAAGATCTCTATTGCGGGCTTGCCGAATATGACTGGCATAACTAATAATCTCCCCCCTAAGGGCTGCCTTGGCAGCATCCCAATAAATCAAGGGGTCGCACTCATATAATCCCTCCAGCATTGTAAAAGCTTCCTCAAAACCCCACATCATGACAGAATGCAAGGGGAAACACCCATCTAGAACCAGCCCCTCCCCCCCCCCCCGGGCCACAGAGGGCAGCCAATCGGCCCAAACCCACGCACGATCCGAGATCACATAGGGACCTATTTGAGCTCATGAGATCTCAGAAAAGAGAGAGACGCAGAAAAAAAAAAAAGGAGGTAGTCAATATGGGACTGGGCTGAGTGGGCCAAGAGAGGTGGGTATAATCCCTGTCAGTAGGAAAGAGCACCCGCCAGGCATCCAACAGATTCAATTGCTGACGCAGATTAGAGCAGACCGTGACTACTTATTTAATTGTTGCATTTGTACCCCACATTTTCCCACCTATTTGCAGGCTCAATGTGGCTTACAAAGTACCGTAAGGTGTTTGCCAAATCTGGTAGAGAACAGATACAAGGTTATGTTGGGTTCGAATAAGGTAGATGTATTCCAAGCTCCATTAGGGTCGAAAGGAGGGAGGTTGTATATTGTTCAGTACGGTCTTTGGTTTAGTTGTGTAGCCGGATGTGGGTATTTATGTTGGATCTGTAATGTAGGCCATTTTGAAGAGGTTGGTTTTTAGTGATTTTCTGAAGTTTAGGTGGTCGTGGATTGTTTTCACAGCTTTTGGGAGTGTGTTCCATATTTGTGCACTTATACAGGAGAAACTTGATGCATAGGTTGTTTTGTATTTGAGTCCTTTGCAAGTTGGGTAGTGAAGGTTAAGGTATGTGCGAGATGATTTGGATCTGTTTCTGGTTGGTAGGTCTATGAGATCTATCAAGTATCCTGGGACTACACCGTAGATAATTTTGTGGACAAGGGTACAGATCTTGAAGGTAATCCGTTCTTTGATTGGAAACCAGTGTAGCTTTTCACGGAGGGGTTTCGCACTTTTGAAACGTGTTTTACCAAATATCAGCCTGGCCGCTGTGTTTTGGGCGGTCTGGAGTTTTTTTTTCTGCGAGTTGTTCTTTACATCCCTTGTAGATTCCGTTGCAATAATCTGCATGGCTTAGAGCCACTGATTGTATTAGGTTTCAAAATATTTCCCTCGGGAAGCAAGGTTTTACGCATTGAGTAGAACATTTTCTTTGTTACGGAGTTTATGTGGCTTTCAAGAGTGAGGTTCCGGACGATTGTGACACCCAGTACTGTGAGGCTGTGTTCTGGAGTGGGTTTGCTCTTGTTGTGTTTAGATGAGAGGATGAGGCAATGTGTTTTTTTCGGTGTTCAGTTTCAATTGGAATGAGTTAGACCATGAGTCCATGGTGTCCAGACCTGCTTTGGATTTCATTGGTTATTTCTGACAAGTCATGTCTGAAGGGAATGTAGATTGAAACATCGTCTGCATTGATGAAAGGATTAAAGGCCTTGATTGGATAAGGACTTTGCCAGTGGGATCATCAATATGTTGAAGAGTGTTGGTGATAGTGGTGATCCTTTCTAGGATCATGGGATTTAATCAAGGTCAGGGTTCCAAACGGAGTTAAAGTCTCTACCCACAACTAAGGGGCAAGTACTATAGGTGAGCAAATGCATGGTTATTAGACTGTAAAATCCTTTATCAAAAAAGCACTGGGGGCATAAAGCTGGCACAGCACCAACTCTCTCCTCACTACTGACACCCGACTAATTACATAACGACCCTCCGGATCGAAAGCAAGCAGGACTGCCCCATCCACCACCCCTTTCTGAACGTGAGCAGCCAACCCACTGTTTTAATTTTGCGCTCTCTGAAACGGACTAGGGCCATGTCCTGCAGTAGAGCCACGTCTCCTTTATGACGCTGGAGCTCATGCAATTCCTTTGACCTCTTAATGGGTGATGCCCCCCACATTCCATGTAACTGTCTTCACAGTAGTGGGGGTAGAAGAGAGGCATGCAAAAAGGATCCATAAATAGTAAAATCAGGGAGGCTGTCCCAGCCTACAGCCTCCCCCAAATACCTTCAAACAGGCCTGCTAAAAAGACGCCCGCTTGGGCAGCTGCTCGAAATACAACATTGCTTTCCTGAAACTACGGACATTACACCCCACCCACCAAATCCCCTTCCCCCTCACTCCTAACCTCCCCAACTCTCCCCGACCTCAATAGACCCCCCCCCCCAAAGAAAATCGCAGGCCCCAAGTAGTCATGTAAAACACCTACCCCTCCAAAGAACCCCTATGAAAACCAGGGTATGGCTAAGCCCCCCCCTTCCCCACAGGAAGGACACCCTTCACGAGAAAGAGTATGTCCATTCACTGTTGCTGAACACCACGAAAAAGGGGGAAAAAAAAACACCTGGGCTTCCCCAGCCTCCATTCCCACCCCACCCGCAACCTCTCCATCTGTTCCCCCCCCACCCCAGTCAAGTCACTGAGCAGATTTCACACACACAAAAAAAGTCAAAGCCTGCATAATAATGAGGCCGCCACCACCACGCTGCACCGGTCATAAGTCAGTCCTCCCCATCCCCCAAGGTTGGGCTGAATCAGCAACACATCACAGGTCACTGGTCTCCATCACAGGTTCCTCATGTCCTCCCCAGTTCATCAATTTCTTAAAGGCTGGAATGAAGAAAAAGCAAGCAAGAAAAAGGGGTAAGGGGGGGGGGGGGGAGGAGAGGGGTCTCCCAAAATATGTTCCAGTAAGCATCCACTGACAGATTCCAAACTGCCAGTTCACGGACTCAATACTGACTGCTGGTCACCGGGAGGCACAGCTTCGAGAGTAAGATCACTCATAAAAGCTTGCGCAGTGTCCAGTGTCTCAAAAATCTGCACGCAGTTTTGATGGTGGATACATAGGCGTGCGGGATACAGCAAGGCAAAATGAATGCGGTTTGCAAAGAGTTTAGTGCATACAGGCGCAAATGCCCTGTGCTTCGCTGCCACACGCACAAGAGTAATCCTGTAAGCACAAAATTGTTTCTGTTGCAGGGGGAAAAAAAAAAAAACTTCACCTTTGTGCAGAGCCTGTAAAAAGAGTGACTTATAGGCGAATTTCAGCAGCTTATTACCACTCTCAGACGTCCGTTCGTGAACTGTAGGGACCACAATCTATGGACCCATTCCACTCTCAGGGGTCCATGGTGTGTAGGGAGGGCCAGTTCTCTGGGGTGCCAGGCTTCCATAAATCCAGAGCGTTCTGCATTTTGATGGATTCCGGGAGCCCCTCAAAGCACAGATTGCTCCTCCGGGAGAGATTCTTCATGTCCTCCAACTTGTCCTGACAGTCCTCCAGCTCCCCGGTATGAGCCTGATATTGGGCAAACTCCTGGCCCCATTCCTCCAGGGTCTCTTGAACTGGCCCCCTGTTTCTCCTCGAGTGGTTGGAAGCACTTGTCAAGCATGGCCTCCATTACCGTCACCACCTCTGCAACCCATGCTGAACTCTGTATCTGCCCTGCAGGGCTGTGAGGCGCCGCCACCTGTCACTCTCGAGCAGGGCATGTCTCAGAGGGCTGCCTTAGTTCCCATTACTGCAGAATCACGAACCACAGTTGGATATCCATCATCAATGCTGTCAGCTGGTCACTCTTGAGACAAGCGGAAGGGGAGCTGAAAAATCAGAGTTTCATTGAACAGGGCAGCAGGAGAGCACAGACTCAACGTCCTCTCTCCAGCATGGCACGTTTATAGACTTTTCCTCCAGGAACTTGGCCAAACTGTTGAATCCTACAACTCACCTTGACCGTATCTTCTGGCAAAAAATTATACAGGATTAAGAACCACTCTGAACACTTTTTTTTTTCTATAAAAATTTATAACGAAGTTAAGCAATCAAAAAAATTGAAGGTTAATGTATCAGCTTACCTGCATGGAAATGAGAATGAAATCAATAAGGCTGCCAATACCACAAAATCCTACTGTGCAGAACTTTAACATGCCTAAAAATAAAAGGAAATAAAATTTAGTTACAGAACAGTATATAACTACAGATGCCTACTTTTAAAATATTTCAATTATGTTAGCAATAAACAAATGCATACAAAGTCCATATGCGCAAAGCAATTCAGAGGACAGTAATTATTGTAGTTTGAATTTAAAAATGTATACTCTTATAGCACTATAAGATGTACAGAATGCTGCATTTGTAGGTCAAAAGTATCTACTCCCAAACAACTTATAAAATCTCAGTGGGTACCTGATGCAAGGGAAAATGAGTTCTTACCTGTTAATTTTCTTTCCATTAATCCCGAAAGATCAATCCAGAGACTTGTGGTTTGTGTCCGCCTAACAGCAGGCGAAGACAGAGGGAGAGAACTCCAGGGCTCAGTCAAATAGTACCCTGACAGCAGCCTCGCTTTCAGCATTGTCTATACCCAAGCAGTGAAAAACATGAACTAGAAGAGAGGAATCTCCTGCCTCTAAACACAAAGGAACAAGCCACAAAACCAACTGGAATAGCAACAGGTGCTCTGCTAGCACCAGGACCCATGCATGACTATGCCATGGGGTAGTTCTACATACAAAATTGCTACTCTTGTGCCCAGAGTGTCATCATCCAGGACACCACGACCTACCTACATCTGGTGAATGTTTCTTCAAGTCTACTTAATGCCTCTGCCACAATTCTCCACCTGGAGAGGAACAAGGCAGAAACAACAAAAGCTGAATCTCAACACAAAGAAGCGGGCCTCTGGATTCATCTTTCAGGACTAAAGGAAAGAAAATTAACAGGTAAGTACTATTTTCCCTTCCAGAGCATCCCTCAGATCAACCCAGAGATTGTGAGATGTTACAAAGCAGTCCTCAAGAACGGCAGGACTGAACAACCCCAGCCTGCAAGACTGCCATGCCAAAAGTCACATCCTGGAATGCTGCCACGTCCAGCCTATAATGCCTTGTAAAAGAGTGCACAGAGGCCCACGTCGCGGATCTACAAATGTCATCCACTGACACTACCTGTGCCCTTGCAGAGTATGCCTTCAGCAAGGCTGATGGGGACTTTCCCCGCCAACAGATACTCTGAAGAAATGGCCTCGTTCAGACAGCACACTATCGTCGTCTTAGCAGTCTGCTAACTCTTCTTCCGACTTGCAAACAGCACAAAAAGAGATGGTCAGATTGGAGGTTATCAATGACTTCTGGCAGATACTGCCCAAAACCGTCCAAACATCCAGGTAACGAAGTGCACAAAATGTCCTCGGGGTAATCCTACCTGCGAAAGCATGGGAGGAAAACCGGCTGGTTCAAATGGAAACCCATGACCACTTCTGAGAGAAAAGGAACGATCCAGAGTTGACTCACCTCGGTAAAGCAAAGGAATGGATCCCGACATGAAAGCACCTGGAGCTCAGAGACCCAGCTGGGCAACGCAATGGCCATGAGAAACACTGTTTGTTTTTAAATCAAGTTCTTCAAGGAAATCTGGTCCAAAAGGCTCAAACAGCAGCCTCTGGAGGTTACGCAACACCACGTTAAGCTGCCATTCTGGACAAACCGGCCAGCCTGGATGGATGGAGATGGTTAACCTCATGCAGAAAAAAAAGGCTACATCCGGGGGTGCAGCAAATGAAGCATCATGCAGTCGGCCACAAAAAATATGCCAGTGCCGCTACCTGCACCTTCAAGGAGCCCAGCGTCAGCCCCTTGTCCAGACCCGCCTACAAGAAGGCCAGGATATGAGACAGCAAGGCAGTCACAGCGACCATCCCCTGCAACCCACACCAAGAGTCGAAGGTCTACCAAACCTTCACGTATGTGATGGACATCAACTTCTTCTAGGACTGCAGCAGCGTAGTAATCACCGAGTCTGTATATCCTTTCTTCCTCAGTTTCAACCTTTCAAGAGCCAGGCTGTAAGACCAAAAGGGGGAGGGATTCTCCATGAGGTCTGGCCCCTGTTCCAGAAGCCCCCTGCCACTCAGCAACTGAAGCGGCCAATCTAGTGCCGCAAGCTGGACCAAGTCTGTGTATCAGGGCCACTGAGGCCAATCTGGCGCCACCACCACTGGGCTCAGGTGACTATCAATGCACCCCAGAAGCCTGCCGATCATTAGCCAGGGCAGAAAAGTGTAAAGCAGACCCCCTAGAGGGTCAGGGCTGCAACATGGCATCCACACCCTCTACTGCAGCCTCCTGCTAAAGAACCAGGATACCTTTACGTTGCTCTGAGTTGCCATGAGATCCATCTCCGGTACCCCACCCCCCAAACGGTCTGATCAGGCAGAATGCAGATCGAGAGGGTTCCCAATCCCTTGGATCCAGCAGCGTGTGACTGAGGAAGTCTGCTTGCATATTGAGCACCCCAGTGATATATGCCACTGAGAGCAGAGACAGGTGCCACTCTGTCCAGAGGCTGAGACAAGCGGACTCCCGCACCAGGGCAGCATTCTTTGTCCTGCCTTGCTTGTTGATATACGCCACTGCCGTCATGTTTTTGGACAAAAAACAGCCCTGCACAACAGTGGCGTAGCCACAGGTGGGCCTGGGTGGGCCAGGGCCCACCCACTTAGGGTTCAGGCCCACCCAACAGTAGCACACATTTAGTGGTAGCTGGTGGAGATCCCAAGCTATATCAGCTGAAGACTTCCACCTGATGGTAAGCCAAGATGGAAAGAAGCATTTTCTCGCCAGCTGAGATATTTCTTTGGTGCTGTTGGGGGAGAACACTTGGTGCTCACCCACTTCTTTCCTAGGCCCACCCAAAATCTGTTGTCTGGCTACGCCCCTGCTGCACAAGATCGAGAAACTCCACTAGGGCTTTCTGAACCACTTGCAATCCCAAGCAATTGATTGGTAATGACGCCTTCATTGGCGACTTGAGGCCCTGCGCAATTCTGTCCAAGCAGCGAGCCCCCCCCCCCCCCCCCCCCCCAACAGGCTGGTGTCTAATCACCACCATCTAATCCTTAAAACGGCACCCAATCCCTCTAAAGAACTTTATTTTCCAGTTATTGACTTTGCTGTCAAAACCCCTCTGTAAGGGGTCAACTAGTTCCATCTGCAGAAACTCTCAGTATTTTGTCTCAAGTTCAGGATCTTAGGAATTAATTTGTTTGTAGTTTCACCCTCCTCTCCCCCTTCACCAGTTTCACAGAGCCTAATTTCAGCGATCCCAAAGCTCTCAGGTCAAAACCCGCTACCTGTAATAGAATTCTCTTCCTGGTCATCTTTTCAGTTAAATTTCTCTTCTCTCATTGACTAAGACCATCTCTTCTTATGAGACCTACCTTCTGTTCCCTTGATCTGCTGCCCTCATCATAAGTACTACCATTCTGGGTCACACTGAAGGTCAATCAAGCCCAGCATCCTTTTTCCAACAATGGCCAAACCAGGTCACAAGTACCTGGAAAGATCCCAAGACAGTATAATATATTTTATGCTGCTTACCCACAAATAAATCAGTGGATTTTCCCCAAGTCCATTTTAACAATTAGTCTATGGATTTTTCCTTTAGGAAGCCATCCATTTTAAACCCCACTAAGTTAACTGCTTTCCCTACACTCTCTGGCAACAAATTACAGAGTTTAATTACACGTTGAGTGAAGAAATATTTTCTCCAATTCATTTTAAAATTTATTACTTTGCATGCCCCCTAGTTCTAGTATTTTTGGAAAGAGTAAAACAAGTGATTCACGTCTACCTGTTCCACTCCACTCATGTTATAGACCTCTATCATATCTCCCCCTCAGCCATCTCTTCTCCAAGCTGAAGAGCCCTAGCCGCTTTAGCCTTTCCTCATAGGGAAATCGTCCCTTCCCCTTTATCATTTTCATCGCCCTTCTCTGTACCTTTTCTAATTCAGCCATATCTTTTTTGAGATGAGGTAACAGGAATTGAACACAATAGTCAAGGTGCAGTCATACCATGGAGCGATACAAAGGAATTTTAACGTCCTCATTTTTGTTTTTCATTCTTTTCCTAATAATACCTAACATTCTATTTGCTTTCTTAGTCACCGCTGCACACTAAGCAGAGGGTTTCAATGTGTCATCAACGATAATGCCTAGATCCCTTTCCTGGTCGGTGACTTCTAATGTGGAACATTGCATTACGCAGCTATAGTTAGGGTTCCTCTTTCCCACATTAAACGTCATCTGCCATTTAGATGCCCAGTTTCACCAATCTCGTTAAGGTCCTCTTGTAATTTTTCACAATCCTCTTGCGATTTAACAACTTTGAATAACTTTGTGTCATCAGCAAATTTAATTACCTCACTAGTTAATCCCATCTTTAGACCATTTATAAATATGTTAAAAAGCAGTGGTCCCAGCACAGACCCCTGGGGAACCCCACTATCTACCCTTCTCCATTGAGAATACCAACCATTTAACCCTACTTTATCTTTTAACCAGTTTTTAATCCACAATAGGACACTACCGCCTATCCCATGACTCTCCAATTTCCTCTGGCGTCTGAGGTACTTTGTCGAACGCCTTTTGAAAATCCAGACACATAATAAATCGACCAGCTCACCTTTATCCACATGTTTGTTCACCCCTTCAAAGAAATGTAATATATTGGTAACAGTTGCAGTTCAGGGATCTTCAGCCAAAGATCCTCACAATCAATTTTAGTTTATCTTCCAGGTAGATACCAACATCTTGGAAATCTGCTACACTGCATCCTCATCTGAAGAAACCAAGTCTTGATCCCCAAATTTCCACAAATTAATCAACCTTTTTACAAATTTATGATTTCTTTCTAAGCTATCAGAGAAGGCAGTTTATCAGCAATAATCTTCTCTCTCCAATAAACTTTCGTTTTACATACTAGACAGTCCGGTTTTCAGAATCTTCATAGAACAGAAACTTATTGCATCAGTTCTTTCTAAAATATTCCCACCTGGATAAGTACTAGGTAGTCCTAGCTATTTCTCTAGATTTGACTGCTGCTTTTGACTTGGTTGATCACAATCTATAACTCACACCTCTCTTCTCTCAGTATTTCTGGGGTGGTCTTCACCTGGTTCCAATCTTTTCATTCTGATCTTATAAGGTCATTTCTTCTAAGCCTTCTGCTTCGCCACATTCGCTCCCTTGTGGTGTTCCTCAAGGATCAATACTGTCACCCCTTCTTTTCATCATATATTTTGGAGCTGTCCAACTATAACAATTTTCTGGGGTCATATCCAACGTTTTTTAGATCTAAAGCTGAGGGTTCACATCCTGGGGACTGTAGAATAAATGCTTTTGGATGTTCCCGAGGCATTTAGAGGTAGGAATAAATATGAAACACTGTTCCTCCGCAAGATGTGTTTGGTTCCCCGCAAATGTATTTTACAGTACTGGATGTCATCAGACTCCCCGGCCTACTGGCATTGGAGGAACCAGATACGTCTTTTAGTGTCGTGGGAAGCAAGGGACTCCCAGTTCTCGCCAAAAAGGAGGAAACGATTTCTTGCCATTTGGGGCCCTTATCTTCAGATCTTACACCCTCGAGGGCGCAGTTTGCTTCTCAATGAAGGATGATTCCACAAAGTTCAATAAGCAAGTGGGATATATTTCTAGTTCCTAGAGAGGGGGAGGTCTATGTCATCAATAAAAAATTATTGAATTCTAATCTATTAAATCCATTTGCTGCTCTCATCCAATCCACAAGCATTTCCTTTCATTTCTATGCAGATGACATTCTACTACTTTTCTCTACAAATTCCTCCAACTCTTCACTGGAACCATTGCAAAACTGTCTTGATTTAATTTCTAAGTGGCTATCTGGATCATAAATTGGTACTTAAGAAAACATTGTGGCCTGCTGGTTTGCAGGTGGTCTGACCACTCCCATCTGTACCCTGAATCTGTCTGGTACACCTATTTCACCAGTCATTTCGTAATTTAAGAGTCATTTTAGACTCCCATTTGACTTTCGTATCTCAAATATCGTACCTATCTAAAATTTTTTTCTTTATTATTCGTCAACTACTTTATACGCCACTATTTCAGCCAGAACACTTTCCATTCTCTAGTCCTATCCCTTCTAGTTTCAAGGCTAAACTACTGTAATATTTACCGTATTTTTCGGACTATAAGACGCACCGGACCATAAGACGCACCTAGGTTTTAGAGGAGGGAAATAGGAAAAAAAAAATTTTCCTTTTTCCCCCAAGTCTAAAACCTAGGTGCTCCGGTGCGTCTTGTCCAAATCCCTCCCTCCGAGTTAGGGATCGCCCTCCCCCCCGGCCCTGTCACCACTTCTCCCTACTCACGCGATCTTCCCTAGTGGTCTAGTGACGTCGGGGCAGGAAAGAACCCCCTCTTTCCTGCCCAGCGCGCTGCTCTCCATCCTCCTGTATGCATTGCTGCCTGACGGTCTCGGCGAGATTCAAAATGGCCGCCGAGAATTGAAGTCTCTGCGGCCATTTTGAATCTCGCCGACACCGTCAGGCTGCATACAGGAGGATGGAGAGCAGCGCGCTGGGCAGGAAAGAGGGGGCTCTTTCCTGCCCCGACGTCACTAGACCACCAGGGAAGATCGCATGAGTAGGGAGAAGTCTACCTTCGGACTATAAGACGCACCCCCCATTTTCCTCCCAAATTTGGGGGGAAAAAGTGCGTCTTATAGTCCGAAAAATACGGTACCTTGGCTGCACCCATGCTATTTTAAAGAAACTACAAACAATCCAGAACACCGCTATTAAATTGATCTGTCATTCAAAGAAATTCGATGTCACTCCCCTTTTACAGAAACTCTACTGGCTTCCCATAGACCAGCGAATTGTCTATAAAACTTCGTATACTTACTTTCAGAGCTTTTAGACTGTTTGCCTGTCTACTTAGCCTCTTTAACTATTCCCTATTTCCCAGTCCGTTTACTGCGCTCTAGCAATGATTTCCGTCTGGTCCATCCAGGGCCAAAATTTGCCCAACTGGAGTCCTCATCACTGTGCTTTTTTCTTCACTGCTCCATTCTCCTGGAACTTCATCCCCATTTTGGTCAGGGTCAAATCAACTTTCAAGAAATTCAAGACTAATAAAAATCTGTTTTTTTCATCAGGCCTACAAAACAACTTCCTCAGTTTGGGTGCACTCATTAGGCTAGCCCTGTTTACTTACCTTCCTGCTCAATTTTTTACTTGTTCAAAAAGTACAAAGACTAAGGGACAGTCGAGGAAATTACATGGAAAATACTTTTAAAACAAATAGGAGGAAATATTTTTCACTCAACGAATAGTTAGGCTCTGGAACTCTTTGCCGGAGGTGGCAACAGCCGTTAGTGTATCTGGGTTTAAAAAAAGGTTTGGACAAATTCATGGAGGAAAAGTCCATAGTCTGCTATTGAGACGGACATGGGAAGCAACTGCTTACCCTGGGATTTGTAGTAGGGAGTTTTACTACGATTTGAGTTTCTGCCAGGTACTTTTGACCTGGCTTGGCCCCTGTTTGGAAAACAGGATATTGGGCTAAATGGACCATTAGTCTGACCCAGTATGGCTACTCTTATGTTCTCCCTCTTCCCTTTGCATCCCTTACCCTTTCTGTCCCTATTTGTTTACCTGTTTTATGATTGTTTAGTTATCTCTGCTTATATGGAATGAATGTCGAGTAGCTTTCCTATTTTATAATGGAATTCTTTTCCGTTCTTTTGATTTTATAGCATTATTGTATATCACTCAGGTCTGCCAGTTTGTATGAGTGGTATATTAAATTTTAACAAATACATTCAAGGTTGCAGCCATGAAGCCCAATACCTGCACGTAATCCCAAGCTCTTGGAGACACCATCAGAAGACCGACCTTCCCTACCCGCACATCAAACAGTGCCCCCCCCCCCCCCCCCCCCGAGATACTCAAGGGTTTGTGAGAGTTGCATCTTGTTATTTGGAGGTTGACCACCCAGCCCAAGGTATAAAGCAGAGAGAGACTACCCAGAGCGTAACACGCTCTCTCCTCCTCCAAAGACACCCGAATGAGTCAGTCGTCGAGGTAGGCCGCTACCACCACCATCACCTTGGAAAATGTTCAAGGCGCTGTTGCCAAGCCAAACGGCACGGCCTGAAAAGGAGTCCAGCTCAACTCCAATATGGACAGCACAATAGCAGGTAGAAAGGAGAGATTTTGAGGGGGAGACAGGGAGAGGGGAAGGGACCTGGCCTCACTAGGTATACCACGAGCCAGCACCAACCAATTCAACCCCACTATTCAACTATACCCCCAAAGGTGGCCAGGAGTCCAGGTCAATCCAGAGCTGCCAGGGTATGTCCGTCCACCTGCTAGATAGAGAGAATACTGAAAGCGAGGCTGCTGCCAGGGTCCTATATGGATGAGCTCTCTATCTCCACCTGCTGGTAGACAAATACAAGTCTGGTTTGATCTGAGGGCTGCTACGGAATGGGTTATAAAGAGACTTACAGGCTTACAAATATCCTACAATTCACTTGCTTATAAATATTTGGACCAAACACTAGAAATGCAGAGAAATAGCTACATAGAAATGGACATTTTTCCTCCATTCTCCAGTACAAAATAGCCGAGACCCATTCAAAGCTTACTAGCCATTGTTTTAAAAACCTGGCAGACAAAGCTCTCTCTGTAGTGGGACAGAGACCACTATCCATCAAACTGCATTAGAAGGTCTATCATACAGTCACCAATTGCTTAAACCTTGAAAAAAAACTTTCATGGTTGTATTTTACAACTGGATTCTGCCACACTGTTTTGTTCAGGGTTGTGGAGTTGGTACACCAAACCTTCGTCTGACTCCTATTTTTCTACTATGACTCCTACTATAGATAGTACATTTAAGAGAAGTTTTTGTACATGCATATCCTGTGTTTCTGTAATCAATTAGGACCAAGATCACAAAATATTTGTAATCTGAACAAAGAATCTAAACAACAACAAAAAGTATAAAATTATACATTTACTGTTCTAAGTTTTTATTTTGAAGCTGGAATTGGATTTGAACTTGGTATAGTTTTACTGACTACAATTCTACCCAAAATTGCTCAACTGACTTCATAACCCTGGTTTAGATGTGGGGCATACAAGGAGCCTTCTGTTACTGTAGTAATGATCAGCAAAGGGGGGAAAAAAAAAAATCTTACAGCAGATTTTTCATCAGTAAAACTACCTTATTTTATTTATTTAAAAAAAAAGACATATATATAGCCCACTTACACCTAAGCAGCTCACGATTAAAAAAAAAAAAAACCCCACACAATAATAAAATGAACAAGGCATAAAAGTTTGAAACTTGCCCCTGATGGGAAACTGGAATCAAAAATCCAGGTCCTATTACAAACCAGTATGTAAATAAGAATGTCTGCATACTCAGAAAAATTCTTCTCTCTTCTGCATTACAGATGACATTAAGCAAAACTCAGCTGTTCTGACTGTATCCTGGTGGGATCACTTACTGCCCCTCTCTTTAGAGAAACTTTCTGAAAATTCATCTCTTGCTTTCACCCTCTGTTCTTGTTATGGTTGGATCATACACGCAATCCCTGTTAATTTTATTTTCAGCATAAAGATCTTTACACAGTGTGGTTCAGCTACTTCTTAGCCATCAGTGAGCAATGAAATGTGAAACATATGGTAAGTGGATTTTTACTTCCGATTACATACCAAGTGGTTAAGATCTGGAATAGTGTACCAGTTGGTGTTAGGTCCAAGTCAGACCATATGAGTTTTTGTAGGAAATTAAAGCTCCTCTTAAAATGTTAGAAAAAAAAAAAAAAAAGATATTTTTTTTACAATTTGTTTTTAATTCTTGTTTTCCTAGTGATTGACTAGCTCTTTTATTTCTAACCACAATGAACCTGTAATGGGAATGGTGGCATACAAGCACTATATTGTATTATAAATAACACTAAGTTGAATGCCAGTGCAAGGCATGCGTACCATCATCATGTTTCCTGAATGCCAAAACTAAAAACTTAAAATGGGGAGTTTCACACTAGCTGTAATCTGACCAAACTGTGGAAGACAAATACAAAAAAAAAAAAAAAAAAAAGTTAAAATAGTCCACCCTGGTAACTACCAGTTTCTGAACTGGCAGCATCAAGTTTGCAAAGGACAAAAGTGATCTTAATCTGCCAAACTAGTCAGATAAGAGTATAGTGGCCTAGTGGTGGACTTTGGTCCTGGGGAACTGAGGAACTAAGTTCGATTCCCACTTCAGGCACAGGCAGCTCCTTGTGACTCTGGGCAAGTCACTTAAGCCGCCATTGCCCCATGAGGCTGCCATGAGTGGGAAAGCGCGGGGTACAAATGTAACAAAAATAAAATAGATACTATTGGAGATTCTACATGGAATGTTGTTATTCCAGTAGTAACATTCCATGTACAAGGCTGTGCAGGCTTCTGTTTCTGTGAGTCTGACGTCCTGCACGTACGTGTAGGACGTCAGACTCACAGAAGCAGAAGCCTGCGCGGCCACATTGGTGATCTGCAAGGGCCGACTTCTACATGGAATGTTGCTAGTGGAATAGCAACATTCCATGTAGAATCTCAAATAGTAGCAACAGTGGAGGAGTGGCCTAGTGGTTAGGGTGGTGGACTTTGGTCCTGGGGAACTGAGGAACTGAGTTTGATTCCCACTTCAGGCCCAGGCAGCTCCTTGTGACTCTGGGCAAGTCACTTAACCCTCCACTGCCCCATGTAAGCCGCATTGAGCCTGCCATGAGTGGGAAAGCGTGGGGTACAAATGTAACAAAAAAAAACAACAACAACACACAATATACACCTAGTTTGTGAATGTATAATCAGAGAAGAATCAAATTTAACTCCTAAACAAACCATGTCAGAAACGTGTCCTGGAGTCAAAATGAAGCACTTGGGGGTGGAAGAGAGGAAAGTAGGAGGACAATTTAGAATAGAGCAGAGGAGCGCTGCTATGTTAGCTCCAGACCCTTTTTTCTCCTTTGTCCCGGGAGCCATCTGTTGTCATCAAGGACAGGATGGGAGAGGGCTTGAGCTCAAACTTTCCTAGACCACAGCCATAACTCCTGAGTGATTTGTGGAGGAGAGGATGTAAATGCAAAGAAGTGAGGGGGCGTGGGGAGGGAGGGAAGAGGAAGAGTATGAATTCCAGGTGAACGCCGTCTCCTCCCATTCTCCCTAAAATCAATAGTGCAAACTTGGGATCCTTCTTGGGATTCATATTGCCATGCGTTGTGCAGCTGGTATGAGCAGACCAGGCCTAAGGTTGTGGCAATAGGGAGGATAAAAACAGCCTGAATCCTTGTCTATAAACAAGGAGAGGGGGAAGGCAGGAGCTGAAAGAAGATAGAGAGCTGATGGATAGGGCCTGATGATACACAAAAGCCAGGACAGCATGACAGCTAGAGGCAGGGAGGGTGTATGAAACAAAGCCAGAGACAGTGCTGGGTTCGGACAGAGGGTATGGAGAGTATGTCTAAGATAGTACCAGAGATGAAGGTGGTGTTTGGGGGGGGGGGGGGGGGGGGGAGGGGAGATGATAGAAGCAGAGATGTTGGAAGACGGAGAAAGTGCAAGTACGTACATGACACAAATGGAGTAGCTGCGTTGACATAAGTTTGAGGAAAAAATGTTCCTTTGTTTTTTGTTTGGGGGGGGGGGGGGGGGGGGGGGAGGAGGAAGATGTGACAAGTCAAGGAATGGATTACATAGGAACAGAGAAAAATCAAAACCATATGGCCTATCCAGTCTGCCCATCTATGCCATCTACTATTCCTTCCTCTCCCTTAGAGATCCTCGGTACCTGGCCCAAGCTTTCTTGAATTCAGATAGTTTTTTTACCACCTCAACCAGGAGTGATCTGTGGAAATCAGCATTTAGCAGAGGTAGTCAATATTCTCTCTAACAACAAAGCGCGAGCGGAGACTCACTGTTAAACTAGTGCACCCTGGTTTAAAAAGGAGTGGATTTTGTCTAAATGAGAGCTACAAAAAACTAGAGCATATCAAATGAAGGTAGTCTATGAAAATGCAAAAACATTACAGGATTCAGTAACAAGTTTAAAAAAAAAAAAAAAAAAAAAAAGTTTTCTGGCAAAAGATAGCAGAAATCCTTACTAGTTCAGCTTTTTTCTCTCTTCCCTGAGAATTACTCCCAAGTTAAGACAATTCTCAGGAAGATTGCCCAACAGCAGAGGAGTTGGCAGATATTTTGTCGCTAAGGTAGAAACATTTTGTGCAACATTAGAGAATCTCTCTCTAGAGCTGCTCGCCTTGGGACCGGAGAAGGGGCCTGCCTCTGTCCTGCAGCACACCACACACTAATGGGGAATCTGGGGTTTCTGGATGGATCCTGTCATCACAGCACTGTGGATGGTGCATCTGGGTATAATACTACATTATTACATGCATTAATTTTTTGTGCATACTATCAGAGAGCTATTTTTTGGCATGGTGGTTTCTAACTATGACAGCAGAAATTGAATTTTTGCCTTTGGATATGGAATATTTTGGACACAGATGGATTTTATATTGAAGTTTAAGGTTTTTATATGCACATGCATAATTCTTCACACAGGAGAGTAAATGATAAAAATTATGTATAGAGGTCTGCACTAAGACATCGCTCCATTTGACCAATTAGTGATCTATACAAATAATTGATATCTTTTCTTACTAAACATTATTGGATTGATGAGCGTTCCATTATTTTTTTTTTTTTTTAACAGATAAAACTTTTGTCCTGCATTTTGATTTCATATCTGTGACTGATTACAGAACTTCTGCAAAGATCATGTCATACCCTATCTGGAGAAATTGCATTGGTTCCCAGCAATGCAGCAGGTTCAATGCAAATTAGGTTGCATTCTTTGTTAGTCGTCGGAGGAAAACTTCAAATATTTATGTAGTATTTTGAGTACTGAATTCATCAGTAAACTTGCAATCTAACAGAACACAAAGTTTATTTGTGCCCTCAGTGAGCAAAATTAGACTTAAAGTGCAAGCGAATATGCTTACTGTAGCCTGGCCCATAGCAACATAAACAGACAAAAATATAGGCAGATAAAGATCATATGGCTTATCCAGTCTGCCCATCCATGTCATCTTCTCTCCCTAATACTCCCTTAGGGATCCTATGTACTTGTTCCAAGCTTTCTTGAATTAGATACTGTTTTTGTCTCTACCACTTCCACCAGGTGGCCGTTCCACCAATTCACCACTCTTTCCATGAAGAAGCATTTCCACAGGTTACTTCAGAGTCTATCCCTTTCACCTTCAACCTATGCCCCCTCATTCCAAAGCTTCCTTTCACTTGAAAGGATTTGCCTCCTGTGCATTTATGCTGCACAGGTATTTACATCTCCCCTCTCCCACATTTCTTCCAAGTATACATATTGAGATCTTTGTCTGTCCCCTTACGCTTTATGTCAAAGACCACTGACCATTTTAGTAGCTGCCCTATGGACCGATGCCATCCTGTTTATATCTTTTTGAAGGTGCGGTCTCCAGAATACAATATTCTAAATGAGGCCTCAGTCTTATACAGGGGCATCATCACCTCCTTTTTCCTACTGGCCGTTCCTCCCGCTATGCACCCAAGCATCTTTCTAGCTTTCGCCGTCGTCTTTTTGACTTACTTGGCCCTCTTAAGATCATCACATACAATCACAACCAAGTCCCACCCTTCTTTCGTGAACATAGTTTCTTCAACCCCTAAACTGTACTGTTCCCTCAGAATTTTGCAGCCCAAATGCATTACCCCACATTTTTTGCATTAAATCTTAGCTGTCAAATTCCAGACCACTCTACTAGTTTCACTAAGTCCTTCCTCAGGAGCAAGATGGCCGCCAGGTAGGAGGCTCCGTGTTGAGCTCCGGAGGTCCTAAGATTAGGACTTACCAGCGCTGTTCAGCGCTATCCTGGACCGTCCTAGATCGAACCGGAACGGACCGAGAGGAAGCACTGCGAAGAGCTCCGCTGAGAACCGATCGAAGGGTCGGTTCCCAGTGTCTCGCAATCGCAGCGTGAACCCCAGGACAGTAGCCAAGGAGGGAATCGCTCACGGAGTCAGCGCCTCCTACTGCCTCGTGTCGCTGTACGGATCGGCGTGGCTGTATCAGCGCACAGGCAGGCAGGAGGTCGAGAGCAGCGGTGGCGGGGCAATCGAAGCTGTGCGGCCCAGGACCGCGCGTCCACGTGGCAGCCGTCTCGTTCCGCTGCCTGGTGACCGGCACAGCGTGGGAGTTTGAGCGTGTTCCAGCCCGCTTGTTCCAGTCCATTGGCTCCAGCGTATTCCAGCCCGCCTGATCCAGCCAGCGTGTTCCAGCTCGTTCCAGTTCTCCTGAGCCCAGCTTGTTCCAGCCCGCCTGATCCTTCCAGTCTATCGGCTCCAGTGTGTTCCAGTCCGCCTGATTCAGCTTCTTCCGGCTTGCCCCTGTCCACCGGATCCAGCGTGTCCAGCTAGTTTCAGCTGCCGATCCAGCCTTCCCCTTGCTGTCCATCGGCTCCAGTGTGTTTCAGCCTGCCTGACCCAGCCTCTCCTTGCTTACTCCAATTCTTCTGCTCCAGCGTGTTCCACCTCGTTCCAGTCTTCCTGATCCCAGCTCGTTCCAGTCTTCCTGATCCCAGCTTGTCCGTCTGCTCATCCTGACACAGTTCATCTGTTCCTGCTTGTTCCAGCTTGTCCATCTGTACCTGCCTGTTCCGGCTTGTTCCTGCTTGCTTCAGCTTGTTCCGGCTTGCTCCAATCCATCTGACTGTTAACACATCGAGTAACCTGCCTGCCTGCTTGCGAGCCTCTCAGCCATTGACTTACCTACCTGCCTGCTAGCTTATCAGCCATTGACTTATCTAATCGCCAACCCAAAACCTAGCTTCAAGCCCTATCTATCTGCTTAACACCTCAGTCATTACATAGTCACCCATTAACACCTGTTAACTGCTTAACACCTCAGTCACTATATTGTCACCTGTTACACCTCAGTCACCACCTATGGCCCCTGTCCATGTTCTCTTCCTTGCCCTGTCCCTTCCTAATCTCCTTTCCCCCCCACTCCCACTGTCTACCATTAGAACTACTCGCTGCCCTCCCACCCTGCCCGCCACCGCAATACCCTATTCACCTCCATCCCTCACCTTACCATCCCTCTTGTCCCCCTCCTTCCTGGCTCTCAACCTTCGGCACTTCCTTCCTGCCATTAACCCATCCCCTTTCCTCCTCAGTACACCCCGTCTTCGTCGCCTTCGTCGCCCAACCTCCCCCACCCTCCTCCGCACTCTCTTGCTCCTCCTCCTGCTATCCGCGGGAGACATTAACCCTAATCCAGGTCCCCCTCACCTGTCCCCGTCCTATCCTTGCGAACGATCCCGGGATGTCTCCAATCTCGTCTCTATTCCCCTCCTTCCCCCCTCCTCCCTCCCCTTCTCATGCGCCTTGTGGAATGCCCACTCAGTCTGCAACAAACTGCCTCTCACCCACGATCTCTTTATCTCTCGCTCCCTTCAACTGCTCGCCCTAACCGAAACCTGGCTCTCCCCGGAAGACTCTGCCTCCGTTGCAGCCCTCTGCCATGGAGGCTATCTCTTCTCCCACACGCCCCGCCCAATTGGCCGCGGCGGAGGCGTTGGGCTACTACTCTCACCCTCCTGTAGTTTCCAACCCCTCCACCTACCGCAGTCTCACTGCTTCTCATCCTTTGAAGCCCATTCCATCCGGCTATTCTACCCGCTACCACTCAGAGTGGCAGTCATTTACCGCCCCCCTGATAAATCCTTCCCTTCCTTCCTTACCGACTTTGATGCTTGGCTCTCTGTCTTTCTTGACCCCTCATCTCCGTCCCTCATTCTCGGAGACTTTAACGTACATGCTGATGACCTATCCGACCCCCATGCTTCTAAGTTCCTCACCCTAACATCCTCCTTCAACCTCCAGCTGTGCTCCACCACCCCTACTCATCGTGACGGCCATTGTCTTGACCTCGTCCTCTCCTCCTCCAGCTCACCCTCCAATTTCCACGTCTCAGCTCTTCCTCTCTCCGACCATCACCTGATCACATTCACACTTCTTCACCCCCCCCCTCCACCCCGTCCAACTTTAACCACCACCTCCAGGAACCTCCAGGCTATTGACCCCTCCACCTTATCATCTACTATCTCTAATCTCCTCCCCTCCATCATGTCCTCCGAAACTGTCGACAAAGCGGTCTCCGCCTACAATACCGCTCTCTCCTCTGCTTTGAACACCCTTGCGCCATCCATCTCCCGTCCCACAAAGCGCACCAATCCCCAGCCCTGGCTGACTCCTTGCATCCGTTACCTTCGCTCCTGCACCCGATCCGCTGAGCGCCTCTGGAGGAAATCTCGTACCCTTCCAGACTTCCTCCACTACAAATTCATGCTATCCTCCCTCCACTCCTCCCTATTCCGTGCAAAACAGGACTATTACACCCAATTGACCAATTCTCTCAGCTCCAACCCTCGTCGTCTCTTCACCACCCTTAACTCCCTCCTAAAAGTGCCCCCCGCTCCTACTCCCCCTTCTCTCTCTCCTCAATCACTGGCCGACTATTTCCGCGACAAAGTGCAAAAGATCAACCTTGAGTTCACGACCAAGCCACCACCTCCTCTTCACCCTTTAACCCTCTCCATCAACCAACCTACCCAGGTCTCTTTCTCCTCTTTTCCTGAGATCACCGAGGATGAAACTTCCCGCCTTCTTTCCTCCTCGAAATGCACCACCTGTTCCTCTGATCCCATCCCCACCAACCTACTCAACACCATCTCCCATACTGTCACCCCCGCCATCTGTCGCATCCTCAACCTCTCTTTCTCCACTGCAACTGTCCCTGACACCTTCAAGCACGCCGTTGTCACACCTCTCCTCAAAAAACCTTCACTTGACCCTACCTGCCCCTCCAACTACCGCCCCATCTCTCTTTTACCCTTCCTTTCCAAAATACTTGAGCGCGCTGTTCACAGCCGCTGCCTTGACTTTCTCTCCTCTCATGCCATCCTCGATCCACTTCAATCCGGCTTTCGCCCTCTGCACTCGACAGAAACAGCACTCTCTAAAGTTTGCAACGACCTGCTCCTGGCCAAATCCAGAGGTCACTACTCCATCCTCATCCTCCTCGATCTTTCCGCTGCGTTTGACACTGTCAACCATGATTTACTTCTTGCCATGCTGTCCTCTTTTGGGTTCCAAGGCCCTGTCCTCTCCTGGTTCTCCTCTTATCTCTCCCACCGCACCTTCAGGGTACACTCCCATGGATCTTCCTCCACTCCCATCCCACTATCTGTTGGAGTTCCCCAGGGATCTGTCCTTGGACCCCTTCTCTTCTCAATCTACACCTCTTCCCTGGGCTCGCTGATCTCGTCTCATGGTTTTCAGTATCATCTTTATGCTGATGACACCCAGCTATACCTCTCCACACCTGACATCACCGTGGAGACCCAGGCCAAGGTATCGGCCTGTTTATCCGACATTGCGGCATGGATGTCCAACCGCCACCTGAAGCTGAACATGTCCAAGACCGAGCTCCTCGTCTTTCCTCCTAAACCCACTTCTCCTCTTCCTCCACTCTCTATCTCTGTTGATAACACCCCTATCCTCCCTGTCCCATCTGCCCGCAACCTCGGAGTCATTTTCGACTCCTCCCTCTCCTTCTCTGCGCATATCCAACAGACTGCCAAGACCTGTCGCTTCTTCCTCTTCAACATCAGCAAAATTCGCCCTTTCCTCTCTGAGCACACCACCAGAACTCTCGTCCACGCTCTCATTACCTCTCGCCTTGATTACTGCAACTTACTCCTCACCGGCCTCCCACTCAGCCATCTATCCCCCCTTCATTCAGTTCAGAACGCTGCTGCACGTCTTATATTCCGCCAAAACCGATATACTCATATCACCCCTCTCCTCAAATCACTTCACTGGCTTCCGATCAGTTATCGCATACAATTCAAGCTCCTCCTCCTTACCTACAAATGCACTCAGTCCGCGGCTCCTCACTACCTCTCCACCCTCATCTCCCCCTATGTTCCCGCCCGTAACCTCCGCTCACAGGACAAAGCCCTTCTCTCAGTACCCTTCTCCACCACTGCCAACTCCAGACTCCGCCCATTCTGCCTTGCCTCACCCCATGCCTGGAACAATCTTCCTTCACCCATACGCCATGCCCCTTCCCTACCCATCTTCAAATCTCTGCTTAAAGCTCACCTCTTCAATGCTGCCTTCGGCGCCTAACCACTCGAGATATATAAAATACCCCAATCTATCCACCCTATCAGACTAACTGTTCACTCGTCCTCTAGATTGTTCACTTGTCTTTAGATTGTTTTCTTGTCTTTTAGATTGTAAGCTCTTTGAGCAGGGACTGTCCTATGTTTAAATTGTACAGCGCTGCGTAACCCTAGTAGCGCTTTAGAAATGCTAGTTAGTAGTAGTAGTAGTAGTTATCCACACCATCAGGGGTGTCTAACCTATTGCAATATCGCCTACAAAAATGTTAAGGCGTGAGGCACACCACTGGTAACATCCTTTTTCCTCAGAATGAGCTCCATTTACCACTACTCTCTGTCGCCTTCTACTCAACCAGTTCCTATGCCAGTCACTTACTTTACGGACCATGTTTTGGCACATTCTACCTGTTCCACTGAGTACACAGACATATGCAGAAACATTTCTTCTCAGGCATTTGGCAGTATGTTTGTGTTTTACAGGTTTTCTGAGGTTGATTCTGGAAGAATTTATAGGAATATAAATTGTTTTTAGATTACACATGTCTAAGATTTTGGTATATGGCATCTGTTTATTATGAATTGGTGATGGGGTTTATTTTTAGATGAGGTAGAAAGGCTGTTTAGCGTTATTTAATATGAATGTCTGTAAGCCACATAGAACTAGTGGATATAATGGCATATAAATATAGAATAAATTATAAATAAGCTGTGGTCAGAACTCAATGGTGTTTAGGATGAAATGTTGGCAGATGCCATTCGGTCTTCTACAGAAATGCACAACTCAGTAACATACCTTGGGGGGAAGTGTCAAAATATTTCTGTGATAGTGGCTGGCGATTCTGAGTTCACTGCCAATGGATATGCCTTGTCTACTTCACAAAATTGTACAACATAGACCATGGCAGTCATACCCCAGAAGCTTGAGAATTTTGTGGGTCATTATAGAGTGAGTGGAAAACTATTACTGAATGAGTGTCATGGTTGTCTGCATTTTGGCAGCTGGAAGGAATGCCTTGTATTTGACGAATTACAAGGTGTATCTTTTTGAAGTCAATGGTCTGGAGAGGGTCTAGCATTTTCTCTTATTGTCCGAGAAACTCCAGATTCTCTTTTCATGGTTACTATGTAAAATTTCCAATTGGCATTTATGTATCTACGTATGTCACTTTGAACATTTTTGGTGCAGGCATTCAAATGAATAAATTGAACTGAATACATAGAGACTGCTGAGCCGCATGCTGTTTGTTGAGTATTAGTCAATTCTTAAGATACAAGGATGTAAAACAGGCTTGTCAATTACAGGCCACTGAGACTACCTAACAATTTCTGAAAACTGCGTGCTGATTTGAGGCCAAATGGAAATATACTTGGCTCGACTAGGCAGGACTGAAGACATCAAGAGCTCTATTCGGACCAAATGGAAATATACTTGGCTCGACTAGGCAGGACTGAAGACATCAAGAGCTCTATTCGGACCAAACGGACTGGGTTGCAGTTAGCGATGCATTGTAATATTCATCAACACTCCTTTGAGGACTTGAGATGTGTGGTGCGTCAATCTATGTATCAAACTAAAAGAGGTGGAGATTATCAGAAGTTTCTGCTACAATGTGAGCAAAAATGGATATTTAGATTGCATTCCCTGCACCCGACAGGTTTAAATCATCGGGTTGAGTGGAGTCACTTTTTTTTAGAGCTTTCCTATTGGTGTTCTGACTTGACAGCGTCTGACGTCAGATTTTTTATAAAGCAGCCATTTTGATCTGTCTCTGAGTCAATAGGAGAGTGTAACATTTTGAGCTGACTTCTCTTCCAAGTATGTGTGTGATTTTTATGATTTTCTAAGTAATGATTCAACTGTAGTGCTTTCTTTAATGTGAATATTTCTTCCTTAGTGCGTTAGAGGCCCTGAAGCAGCCTTGCGAAATGCTGGCCATCGTCGGCCCCGCACTTGTGGAGAGAGAAGAATTCAGCGCTTTACGCGATCTGTGAAGCACTCACCATTAAGATAAGTGTGGTGTTTATTTAATAATGAGAGTACTAGAGTAAAAGTTTACCTATACAAATCAAGCAAAATTAATTAAATTTAAACAGTTTAAGCAGTAGCGGTTTTTTGTGCCTATGATGAAAGCAGGGTCCTTTTGACCCGACGTAGCTTCTTCAGATCAATTCAAGACCTGGAAGCTTTTTGAGGCTTTTTCCGCTATTGAGGTATATGATTTGTTATCAATAGTCATTTTTCTTTGACAGCAGTTCTTATTGTGTGTTTAATTAATAGCAACATAAATCTCAATCTAGTCTTGTATCCCATTTACACCTCACAGTCCAAAGTAGGTAACAGTTAAGCGACCAGAACAATCCTCTAGGAGAACAAAAGAAAAACAAAAAAGGAACTATTCTTCAAAACAAAACAAATGTCCAAAACAAAATAGTCTTAATCTTTCTCCTAAAGATCAAGTAGACCCGAGAAGAAAAAAATATATACCAGCAAATTCTTTCCACTGTCTGGAGGCTTGAAAAGCAAAGGTCAATTCAAGTAACGTTAATCTTTTCTTCCCTTTAGACAAGGAAAATTAGAAGACCATATTATTAGTATTTCTGGTCCTCACAGAAGCAGCAAATTGGAAATAGACATACAAATAATCTGGTGCTAGACTACACATAACCTTGAAGAGAAAACAGGCCAGTTTGAAAAGGACTCTGGCTTCAATTGGTACCCAGTGCAATTTTGCATAAAAAGATGAAATGCTATCAAATTCGGCATTAACTTCAGAAATTTCTATGGTCTGTCCCCTAAAAATGGCAAGGACAAATCAAACTCGGGTAGACATATAAAGTATCACATACCACGTATAATGAACTTATCTTGTTGGGCAGACTGGAAGAACCGTACAGGTCTCTCTGTCGTCATTTACTATGTTACTATGATAAACGCATTCAAAGTAAATTGGCTGTGACAGCAGTACCGCAACAGCAGCCGCTAGCATAGCTTTGTAAAAGGGGGAGAATAATTTGTGCCCAATGAATGTGACACCCAAGTGATGTAACACTATCTATATATATAAAAGGCAACCCCAACGTTCTGAAGCCTCCACGGAAGTTGAGGCGCCCGAGATATCCGGTGTGCCCTGGAATGTCTGCACCGCCCTCGCGTCAAAACGTCATGACGTCGAGGGCGGAGCTATGACACTCAAGGCCCGAAAGTGAATGATACATACCTGTAGCAGGTGTTCTCCGAGGACAGCAGGCTGATTGTTCTCACGACTGGGTGACGTCCGCGGCAGCCCCCACCAACCGGAAGAAGCTTCGCGGGCGGTCCGCACGCAGGGCACGCCCACCGCGCATGCGCGGCCGTCCTCCCGCCCGTGCGCGACCGTTCCCGCCAGTTGAATGACAAGCAAAAGATGAAAACGCAACTCCAAAGGGGAGGAGGGAGGGTAGGTGAGAACAATCAGCCTGCTGTCCTCGGAGAACACCTGCTACAGGTATGTATCATTCACTTTCTCCGAGGACAAGCAGGCTGCTTGTTCTCACGACTGGGGTATCCCTAGCTCTCAGGCTCACTCAAAACAAGAACCCAGGTCAATTGAACCTCGCAACGGCGAGGGTACAACAGAAAATTGACCTACGAAGAACAACTAACTGAGAGTGCAGCCTGACCAGAATAAATTCGGGTCCTGGAGGGTGGAGTTGGATTTACAGCCCAAACAGATTCTGCAGCACCGACTGCCCGAACCGACTGTCGTGTCGGGTATCCTGCTGGAGGCAGTAATGTGATGTGAATGTGTGGACAGATGACCACGTCGCAGCCTTGCAGATCTCTTCAATAGTGGCTGACTTCAAGTGGGCCACTGACGCTGCCATGGCTCTAACACTATGAGCCGTGACATGACCCTCAAGAGCCAGCCCAGCCTGGGCGTAAGTGAAGGAAATGCAATCTGCTAGCCAATTGGAGATGGTGCGTTTCCCGACAGCGACCCCTAGCCTGTTAAGGTCGAAAGAAAAACAATTGGGCGGACTGTCTGTGGGGCTGTGTCCGCTCCAAGTAGAAGGCCAATGCTCTCTTGCAGTCCAATGTGTGCAACTGACGTTCAGCAGGGCGGGTATGCGGCCTGGGGAAGAATGTTGGCAAGACAATTGACTGGTTAAGATGGAACTCCGACACCACCTTCGGCAGGAACTTTGGGTGGGTGCGGAGCACTACTCTGTTGTGATGAAATTTGGTATATGGAACATGAGCTACTAGGGCTTGAAGCTCACTGACCCTACGAGCTGAAGTAACTGCCACCAAGAAAATGACCTTCCAGGTCAAGTACTTCAGATGGCAGGTATTCAGTGGCTCAAAAGGAGGTTTCATCAGCTGGGTGAGGACGACGTTGAGATCCCATGACACTGTAGGAGGCTTGATAGGGGGCTTTGACAAGAGCAAGCCTCTCATGAATCGAACGACTAAAGGCTCTCCAGAGATGGCTTTACCTTCCACACGATAATGGTAAGCACTAATCGCACTAAGGTGATTCCTTACTGAGTTGGTCTTGAGGCCAGACTCTGATAAGTGCAGAAGGTATTCAAGCAGGTTCTGTGCAGGGCAAGAACTCTCACACCATACGACAAACCTCCTCCACTTGAAAAAGCAACTCTTTTTAGTGGAATCCTTCCTAGAGGCAAGCAAGACACGGGAGACACCCTCAGACAGACCCAACGCAGTGAAGTCTACGCCCTCAACATCCAGGCCGTGAGAGCCAGGGACTGAAGGTTGGGGTGCAGCAACGCTCCATCGTTCTGCGAAATGAGAGTCGGAAAACACTCCAATCTCCACGGTTCTTCTGAGGACAACTCCAGAAGAAGATGGAACCAGATCTGACGGGGCCAAAAGGGCGCTATCAGAATCATGGTGCCGTGGTCGTGCTTGAGCTTCAGTAAGGTCTTCCCCACCAAAGGTATGGGAGGATAAGCATACAGGAGGCCGGTCCCCCAATGAAGGAGAAAGGCATCCGATGCTAGCCTGCCGTGTGCCTGTAGTCTGGAACAGAACAGAGGCAGCTTGTGGTTGGTCTGAGAGGCGAAAAGGTCCACCGAGGGGGTGCCCCACTCTCGGAAGATCTTGCATACCACTCTGGAATGAAGCGACCACTCGTGCGGTTGCATGACTCTGCTCAGTCTGTCGGCCAGACTGTTGTTTACACCTGCCAGGTATGTGGCTTGGAGGAGCATGCCGAACCGGCAAGCCCAACGCCACATCCCGACGGCTTCCTGACACAAGGGGCGAGATCCGGTGCCCCCCTGCTTGTTGGTGTAATACATTGCAACCTGATTGTCTGTCCGAATTTGGATAATTTGGTAGGACAGCCGATCTCTGAAAGCCTTCAGTGCGTTCCAGATCGCTCGGAGCTCCAGGAGGTTGATCTGCAGATGCTTTTCCTGGAGGGACCACAGACCCTGGGTGTGAAGCCCATCGACATGAGCTCCCCACCCCAGGCGAGATGCATCCGTCGTCAGCACTTTCATGGGCTGCGGAATTTGGAATGGACGTCCCAGGGTCAAATTGGTCCGAATGGTCCACCAGAGCAGTGAAGTGCGGCAACTGGTGGAGAGGCGGATGACATCTTCTAGATTCCCGGTGGCTTGAAACCACTGGGAAGCTAGGGTCCATTGAGCAGATCTCATGCGAAGACGAGCCATGGGAGTCACATGAACTGTGGAGGCCATATGACCCAGGAGTCTCAACATCTGCCGAGCTGTGACCTGCTGAGACGCTCTGGTCTGCAAAGCCAGGGACAGAAGGTTGTTGGCCCTCGCTTCGGGAAGGAAGGCCTGAGCCGTCTGGGTATTCAGCAGAGCTCCTATGAATTCCAGCGACTGGGTTGGCTGGAGATGGGACTTTGGGTAATTTATCACAAACCCCAGCAGCTCCAGGAGTTGAATAGTGCACTGCATGGACCGGAGAGCTCCTGCCTCCGAGGTGTTCTTGACCAGCCAATCGTCGAGATATGGGAACACGTGCACTCCCAGCTTGCGTAGATACGCCGCTACCACCACGAGGCACTTTGTAAACACCCGTGGGGCAGAGGCGAGCCCAAAGGGCAGCACACAATACTGAAAGTGCCGTGCGCCCAGGCGAAATCTGAGATACTGTCTGTGAGCTGGCAGTATCGGGATGTGAGTGTATGCGTCCTTTAAATCCAGGGAACATAGCCAATCGTTTTTCTGAATCATTGGCAGAAGGGTGCCCAAGGAAAGCATCCTGAACTTTTCTTTGACCAGGAATTTGTTCAGGCCTCTTAGGTCTAGGATGGGACGCATCCCCCCTGTTTTCTTTTCCACAAGGAAGTACCTGGAATAGAATCCCTGCCCTTCCTGCCCGGGTGGTACGGGCTCGACCGCATTGGCGCTGAGAAGGGCGGAGAGTTCCTCTGCAAGTACCTGCTTGTGATGGGAGCTGAAGGATTGAGCTTCCGGAGGACAATTTGGTGGCAGGGAGGCCAAATTCAGGGCGTATCCGCACCGCACTATTTGGAGAACCCACTGGTCGGAGGTTATGAGAGGCCACCTTTGGTGAAAAAATTTTAACCTCCCCCCGACCGGCAGACCGTCCGGTACGGACACTTTGAGGGCGGCTATGTTCCCGTGGATCCAGTCAAAAGCCCGTCCCCGGCTTTTGTTGTGGAGGCGCAGGGGGCTGCTTAGGCGCACGCTGTTGACGAGAACGAGCGCGCTGGGGCTGTCCCTGTGCCTGACGAGGCCTTCGGGCCGGCTGGGTGTACCTACGCTTTGCAAAAGAATAGGGCACAGCCTGCCGGGCCCGGGAAAAACGTCCACCTGCTGAGGTGGATGCTGAAGGCGCCCGGTGGGAGAGCTTGTCGAGGGCGGTTTCCCGCTGATGCAGTTGGTCCACCAGCTGCTCGACCTTCTCACCAAAATATTATCCCCCCGGCAAGGGACGTCGGCCAGTCTCTGCTGGGTGCGGTTGTCCAGGTCAGAGGCACACAGCCATGAGAGCCTGCGCATCACTATACCTTGGGCCGCAGCACGAGATGCCACGTCACAGGTGTCATAGATACCCCTGGACAGGAACTTTCTGCACGCCTTCAGCTGCCTGACCACCTCCTGATAAGGCCTGGACTGCTCCGGCGGGAGCTTATCGACCAGGTCCGCCAGTTGTTTCACATTGTTCCGCATGTGGATGCTCGTATAGAGCTGGTATGACTGGATGCGGGTCACGAGCATGGAGGATTGGTAGGCCTTCCTCCCAAACGAGTCCAGAGTGCAAGACTCCCGCCCCGGGGGCACCGAGGCGGTATCCCTCGAACTCCATGCCCTCTTGAGAGCAGAATCCACGACCGCCGAGTCATGGGGCAATTGGGGCCGCATTAACTCTGGGTCCGAATGGATTCTGTACTGGGACTCTGCTTTCTTGGGAATGATGGGATTAGATAGCAGTCTCATCCAGTTCCGAAGCAGTGTCTCCTTGAGGACATTGTGCAACGGCACCGTGGAGGACTCTCTAGGTGGTGATAGATAGTCGAGGACCTCGAGCATCTCAGCCCTCGGCTCATCCACAGAGACCACGGGGAAGGGAATGCAAATAGACATGTCCCGTACAAAGGAGGCAAAGGAGAGGCTCTCAGGGGGCGCGAGCTTCCTCTCTGGTGAAGGCGTGGGGTCCGAGGGAAGACCCGCAGACTCCTCTGAGGAGAAATATCTGGGGTCCTCCTCTTCCCCCCACGAGGCCTCTTCCTCGGTATCGGACATGAGCTCATGTAGCTGAGTCCTTAACCGGGCCCGGCTCGACGTCGAGGCACCGAGGCCTCGGTGTCGTCGAGCGGTGGACTCCCGCGCCGGCGGGGACGAAGCTCCCTCCATCGACGTCGACGGGGACTCCACCTGCGTGGCGGTCGAGACCGGCGTCGCAAGCGGCGGCGGTGTCGACGACCTCGGCACCGGGCTAGAGCTCGCCGGCGCCACAGTCAACGCTGGCGCATCAGCCCTTCCAGGATCCCCGGAAGGATGGCTCGGAGGCACTCGTCCAGGCCCGCTGCCGGGAAAGACGGGGGGGCCGGTAGAGGAGTCGGTGCCGGAAGCTGCTCGGGTCCAGGAGACTGCACCGAAGTGCTGGGACCCTGACGTGTCGGTACCTCCACTACCGAGGGGGACCTTTCCTCTCGACGCGGACGTTTCGGCGTCGACTCCTCTCCGGTACCGAGGGCTGGATGCATGGAAGGCGACCGATGACGGTGCTTTTTAGATTTCTTGCGGTGCCCGTCATCGGTGCCAGGTGGCATGGAGGAGGAGGAGGTCGATCCCCCTCGGTCCCGAGGAACCGGGTCAGACAGGGTTCGGTCCCAAGGGCCATGGGCCGAGGGAGTGACCGGGGCCGATTGCCCACGCGGCCTCTCACCCCTACCCTCGCCGGAGGACCGGCGGGCCCTGTGCTCCTGGGGTCGATGCCATCGGTGCCGATTTCTCGGGCATCGATACCGGTACCGAAGAACCGGCCGTCGATACCGATGCCGTCGAGGGGCCGGCGCAAGTTCCAAAAAGACTGTCCCGCAGAACTTGCCTCGCAACCTGAGTCCGTTTCCGGAGACCAAGACACAGAGAACACGACTTGATATTGTGCTCTGGCCCGAGGCACTGGAGGCACCAAGCGTGGGTGTCGGTCTGCGAGATCGGCCGGCCGCACCGACCACACTTCTTAAATCAACTCGGGACCTTCGAGGACATCGACGGAAAAATCGCGTCGGCGAAGTTAAAGTCGTCGATGGTGGCGGTAATCACACCTCGAAAAAGTAATTGACCGCGCGGCCACAAGGCCGCAGCGCGACGCCCCCACTCGAAAACGAGGGAAAAATAGAGCGCGTGCTCTCCCTTTTTTTTTTTTAAAAAGAAATTCGGAGCGCGCGGCAATCAAAACTAAACGAAAAATAAACAAAATTCGCGTAAACGCGACGGTTTTCCGGGGCTGACGAAGAGAGAGCGGCAGTAGCACGACTCTCTCCAGGCGTGGAAAAGAAAGGACTGGCGGGAACGGTCGCGCACGGGCGGGAGGACGGCCGCGCATGCGCGGTGGGCGTGCCCTGCGTGCGGACCGCCCGCAAAGCTTCTTCCGGTTGGTGGGGGCTGCCGCGGACATCACCCAGTCGTGAGAACAAGCAGCCTGCTTGTCCTCGGAGAAACTGAAACGCCACAGGCACGGCCACGGAGGCGCAGCAAACAAACAAAAAAAAAAAACCAAAACCCTACCCACACACAGCGACGCCAACACCGAACAAGGCAAGTAGCTCGGAGGGAGGGGGCCCCTTGCTAGCGCCCGTTTCATTGCCCTCAGAAACGGGCATTTATTCAAAGTTTTGTATAAAGTCAAAACCAGGCAGTGATAGGTTGATAAGTTTTCATACATAAGTTAAAGCAATTCAGCATCTATAACCCAAACTAAAATAAAGACTCAGTCCTTACCTAAAGCTGGATATCCGAGATAAAATCTATCTGCGCCCAACCATCCAAGGAACAGAGAGAGTGCCACAGCCACTTTGTAGGAATAGCCATTTCTGCATTAAAAACAAGCTATACATTACTAAAACAGTAAAGATGCTCTTCTTTGGTTTATATTATTCAGCCTTGTATACCCTGTAAAGGTCAACTGTTTGAATGCATATAAATCATTACGTTTTGCAGCTCAGGAAGAACACTCCATTTTTGATACTGTGTGCAACCAGGGGTGGTTGCAGACAGAAGCGTAGAATATGATGTAGATAACGACTATAGGACCCATGTAGTGTGCCCAGTTTGCTTTCTCACGCAGTATTATAGATCTTACCAGGTTATCAATAGAAATCAAACAAAATAAAACAAGATGATACCTTTTTTATTGGACATAACTTAATACATTTCTTGATTAGCTTTCGAAGGTTGCCCTTCTTCGTCAGATCGGAAATAAGCAAATGTGGTAGCAGATAGTATATATATAAGAGAAACATCAAAGCATTACTTTGACAGTCTGACAGAGTGGGAGGGTGGGGGTATGCATGGGGACATCAAAGCATTTCATTGATATTCTAAACAGGATGGGTGTTGGTAGGTGAGAGGAGGGTAATAAACAGATCTTACCAGGAAAGGCTCCTGCCTGTTTGAATTGCTTGTGCCCGGACATCCACCGATTTTCAGTGGTGCTTAACCAGGCAGCGAGGCAAAAGAGCTCCTTAAAGGGCAACCTACTAAACAGTCTTCGATGCAGAAACCACCACTTGGTGGCAGAGCCAGAGTCCTCTGCAGACACTGCCTTTGTAGACATGCTAATCATATTAGGTGTCACTGCAATCTGATTACCAATTCCACTCTGCCTCCTTCAACCACCACCTGCTGGAACCATTTGAGCACTGCCTACTGCAATTCTGAGTACTAAGTTGGATACCTCAAATGCCTGTTTAAAGCAGCATTCCACATTTCTGTCTTGGGGTTTCTCAGTTTTGTTCTGCCTTCTACTAGAACTGTTGTACATGGGAGAATGTTGTAACTAAGGCATCCACCTTGTGCAGACAGTATATCTAATATATTGCATAGTTAGTACCATCCCTCCTTCACCATCTTCTTAATGGTAGGATAGAATGCAAATGCTTTTCCAGGTCTATGGATTCCCTACCTTAGTACTCAGAAATCTTCAACTCTCATAACATGAGATATCAGATCCTGGATCTCAGCAGTCTTCTTCCTTTCTGTTGTCCACCTCCTCCTCCTCCAGTTTCTAACTACTACCTGAACCAGTTCAAGGCCAGAACTATGAAAAGCAAAGACGCCAACTCTGCAATGCTCTTGAGGCTCCTGGTTTGAATCCACAATGGGCCATGTGGGTGCCAGTTCAGTCTACAGGCTGAGATGCAAGGCTCCAAGGCCGGTCCTCCTGAACAAGTTCTGGGGAGCACACTTCTGGAGGCAGGACCATCCCTTTTACAGAGATAGTTGCCTGATTAGACTGCTGTACCTATAACTGGGGGGGGGGGGGGGGGGGGGGGGGAATCCCTGAACGGGGTCGTCGCACTCCTGCAAGTTTGTTGTAGGCTGCATCTGCACTGGGGGACACTCAGTACTATAGCTGGGGTTATACTAGAGGCAGAAATAAGTCTGCCACACAACTCCATCTCTGGATGCCATTCCCACTACAATAGCATCTTCTACCTACAGCTCCTACCACTGTGGAACATTGAGATCGCAAACTTCAACTGAGCCTACAGCATCATTGTGGGAGGGGCTTTCCTATCCCTCACCCCATAAGCTTTATGTAAGCAACAAGCAGCCCTGAGAAAAGGCAGCTACAAACAGCTTTCTATGCAGGAAGGCTTCAAACTTTGCATTCTCAGACGTTTTGGGCAGGGGAGGCAACATTGGCTCTAAGGGTCACTTTCACAGAAGTCCTATAATCCCATCTGAGGCTGCCTATTCTATATTGATCTAGATTATCTCCACTATTACAGACAAAATACTGATTGCTCTCCCAAATAGGTCATCTTGCTACACCAGGCTATCAGTCTACTCTGTCGCCAGTTGCTGGTGGTAAAGCATAACCCATACATTAGAACAGGGAGAGAGAGAGAAATTTAAGATTGCTCCAAAACATGGTGGTCCTAGGGATTCAAATCAATTACTGAAAAGTACTTTAAAGATTTTCCAAAATGACATCTTCCAAGTAAAATTTAACTGGAATATAATCATTATAGCTCATCCAGGGCACTTCTAGAAAACCATATAGTAGAAATTAAAGATACAATATTTCTAATCAGTTAGCATATATTTCTAAGCATTTGATTTAGTTTAACTTTCACACACATTCCCATAAATCGGCCTCAAAGTTGTAAATACCTTATTCATAATAATTTTGAAATGAACTGCAAGTTTATACTAGTAGTATAAAAAAAGATGTGTGCCTAACAATGCTTCCTTTGTTCCTGTATAGTTTTAAAGAGCGAGCCTGAAAAAGGTTGAAGAAAGTTTATTTGTATTTTTAAAAAGTTAAGTTTATTTCCAGTCTGCTGTAAAAGCCACGATATGCAGCACAAACACACCCCATAGCATTACCAGGCAATATCTCAATGGGGCTCCCCCACTGGCAACCAAATGAAACAACAGAAATATTAACCATTTTAATGTTGTATGAACTCTCATAAATGCAGTCCCAGCTTAAAATTAAAGGTCTATACTTTGTGCTTTGGTTGCATATTTATTGAGCATGGGAGAAAGTCTGAAGGCACAACTGCTGCATCCCACTGCTTTACTTATTGCATATGAACATTAGCTCTATGGTATACTCTCAGAAAAATTCCCTTCCATTGGTCATAACCGAAAAGTATCAGTCCATACCCCAGTGGTAGGCCAGTACTGAATTTAACAATCACGAAAAGTGTGCACTAAATTGTTAGTGTTCTGATTATCACTAGTGGCTATCAAAGCCAATGAGCCAAATTACATTTTTTTTTTTGCACAACAGAAAATGAGTTGTGATGGGAAAACTGCATGTTATATAAGGGAGTTTTGTATGTTCCTACATCCCCAGTAACTGATAAAAAAAATTGATTGGGCTGTTTATGCAAAGTCTCTTTCCATATGATTGGTAACACACACTTCATAGACTAGGTTTGTTACTTGAACCAGGACAGTCCACACAAGACAGCAAATATTGCTATATGAAGCATATGAAGGAAACTGAAAAGTCTGCAATAAGGAGAAAATCATTCAGCTGAGTTATTGCACATAACTGGCAGATGCACACAGCCAGTAGCTTCCATCTCCTCCGGCCAAATATGATGTTGGTAGAATGCTGGTGAACCTATGATGTGATTTGCCTCAGGTGCAGTAATCACCACAGCCCAGAACAACTAGTCTCTGATACCTTCCACTATCACCACCAAGTCTGTCTCTCTTGTTCAATCTCCCCCTTAGTGTAAAGTATTAACTGGGAGACAATCTGAAAAACCTTCCCTCTCAAGCCTCTCCTTGTTCCCAACATCATCCTCTTGCAACCCTCCCTGTCCATCCTCCACTCACTGCCACCAGATAGCTGGCACTCCTCCACTTGCTGCATCCCCAAACGTAAGTGTTAATCCCCCCCACCCCCTTCCTCACTGCGAAAAAGGCTTCCTTGCCCTTTTCCCCCTCAAAATTAAGGAGGGAAACTACCTGTGGATCTGCAAGTCAAAATGATTTGACTCTGTATTTGGGTGAACAGTATACACTGGGAGCACTCTCTTCCCCTCTCAGATGGTGGTGGGTTTTGACTGTGCATTTCCCCGACGGAACCCTATAGAAGACTAGAGCAAGTCTTAACAAAAGGTTTTCTGCAGATGCCTTAGCCACCAAAACAGAGGCTCTCATTCAGTTGATACTGCACTGCTCCCAACAAGTAGTGGCTTTTGAAGAGATCTGAGACTGAAGCAGAGCGAGTTCCTGAAATGTGAGGCTCATACTTTATATAAGTATCTACAGTGGTACTACACTCAACATTCCTTTCATGCCTCAACAGATCAGTTATTCTACAAAAAGGTGCCACCAGCTTCTTTGCTACCCTTCTGAAAGCTTTTTTTTAAATTTTATTAAAAGGTATTCTGACATCTCAATATGCAGAGAATGCTGTATCAGGTGTTTTTATGTAAAGCTGGGACATTAAGGTTAAATACCTAAAATGCATTTCTTAATAAATATCTTACTTACACATTGCGACAAGTTATGGGTTTGTAAAATCCAACTTCTTTCCCAGTGAAAAGCGTTTCATTTCCACTGTAATCCTTACAGGTAATGTTAGGTGCTGGAAGACACGGAGCTAAGAACACAAAGGTTAGGTACTATGATTAAAATATTTAATCTTCATTACAAAAATGTTTTTTTTAATGTTTAAACTGTTTTATTGACGATTATCACAATACAGATTAACTTAGAACATTCATATAACATTGCTTGATATACAAAACAGCATTCTTACAGCTTATTCAACATCGCCAAACACTTTTCTTCCCCATTTTTCTCCCCCCCCCCTCTGAACAATTACTTGTCAAGTGCTAATATTAGATGTTAAATGGCTTCTATTCCTAATATCATACACTTTAAGTACCTCGTTAGGTGCAATAGTGCTTATCACAAAATATCAGAAAACTAAACATCCAAGCTCTAGAGCACTGCCAAGCTTTAGCCATATACATCTCACTCAACCCCTTCAACCCCCCACCCAATACCTCCCCCCCCTTGCAAGCAGGATTCCCCTCTGAACTAAATTTACCACTCCAGGCTACCCATACTCTCCATTATTCCACTATTTATCAGACATTAACAAGCAGACTACGTCTCCTTGGACTGAGAATTTGCAGGTATGGTGTCCAGATCTGTAGAAAGCGTACTCTGCGCTTAGGCGATTGTTTTGAGTCCCTAGCCTCCCAAGAGGCCAGGAGATGCACCTGATTGCGCCAATGCCAATAAGCTGGCCCTTCCGATGAGACCCAGTACTGCATAATGCATTTCCGAGCTACCAAGCTCAGCTTCCTACATAACATTATAGCTGGGGCACCTAATGGAGCAAACGCTCTTGGTTGGTCCAACAGAAGCTGCCTCTCCGTTCCTTGAATTCTATTCCCCAATCGAATCAAAAACCCTCTTACCCTCTGCCAGAACATACGCACCTTGGGGCATTGCCATAATGCATGATATAATGAGCTGGGACCCCCTCCACATTTAGAGCACCCCGAGTTGTCCGGCCCCAACATATGAGCCAGTTGTGCTTTAGACATATACCCCCGAAGGACCACTCTATAACCACACTCCCTCAGCCACTCATCTGTTACCAATGCCCGGATGCCTTTCAAGGTAGCTGACACATCCCATGTTGCCAGTGAGGTCCCAAGATCTTGTTCCCATTTACGCTTAAGATCAACATATTGCCTCTGGGACCTACGCCTAACCAGTGCCCCATACAATGCTGATACAGATTGCTTCTCCATCTGCAACTCCTCAAAGAAGACCCTTAGCAGTTCCCCCATCCGCCCCCTCAGGGGTACCTGGCTCAAAGATTTCATATAGTGTCGGACCTGTGCATAAGCAAATCTATTGCCCCAAGCCGAACCCACTTTGTCTTGAAGCGCGTCAAATGTTATCATTTCCCCATTTTCCAATAACAGGTGTTCCAATCTTGTGATGCCCAGCCCTTGCCATCTGCCAAATGTCGGGTTGTCTATCCCTGCTTCAAAAACAGGGTTACCTACGATTGGGATTTGATCTGTAACGTGTGGTTGGCCCCCCATTTGCCGCATCCACCACTGCCACGCCTCCCGAAGGGGCTGTAGTATTATACTTTTTTTAAATTTAGAAGGGAGCCGACTGCGAGGTAAATGGAGCAATGCTAATATATCATATGGAGCAAAAAAGGCTTCCTCCAAGTCCATAGGTGTATAATACTGCGTGGTGTTCACCAGATCTCCTAGGTGACGCAACAAACACGCCTGATTATATAGGAACACATCCGGGACACCCATTCCACCCTGTCTCCAGCTCCCTATTAACATATTTTGGCTAACTTTGGGCTTTTTGCCTGCCCAGCAAAATCGACTAAAAAGACGCATCATCCGTTTCAAATCAGTCCGTGTTAGGCGTATGGGTAAGGTTTGAAGGACGTACAACCAGCGCGGAAACAGCACCATTTGGACTAAATGTATCCGTCCCATTAGTGACAGTGGAAGACTCATCCAAGAGTCCAATTTAGCTTTAGTATGTTCCAGTAAGATTTTAACATTCAACTGATATAAATCTGAAGTATTCATTGTGAGTCGGATTCCTAGATATTTAAAAGACTCTCTAGCCCATCTCAATGGAAATTCAGGATCCCAGTCCCTCTGGTTCACCTCTGGCGAAGCCAGAGCTTCTGACTTATCTAGATTGATTCGAAAACCTGAGTAGTCTCCATATTCACGAAAGGTTTCCAATAACGTGTCTAAGGATTCCCTTGGGTTTGTGAGATGTACCAAAATGTCATCCGCAAATGCTGCGATCTTAAACATGTGGGTCCCTAAACCGACACCCCGGATCAAAGGGTTTGCCATGATATCTCTGATAAGGGGATCTAAAACTAAAACAAAGAGGAGAGGGGACAAGGGGCACCCCTGCCTTGTGCCTCTTCTGATACAGAAGCTTTCCGATTCCATCCCGTTCACTCTCAAGGTGGCACATGGGTTGGCATATAAAGCGTGAATTGCCTCAACAAATCTCCCTGAAAATCCATAATGTTCCAGCGTATCAAAAAGGAACTTCCAGTGAACCTTATCAAAGGCCTTTTCCGCATCGAAGCTGATCAACAACGATGCTACCTTCGCCTGCGAGCTGTGCTCTAGTGATGTCAATATTGCTCTCAAGTTTTTACTCACTGCTCTTCCTCCCACAAAGCCCACCTGACTTTCGTGAATCAACCGAGGGAGCAACCTCACCAATCTATTAGCCAAGATTTTTGCCAACAGCTTGGTATCATAATTTAATAGGGAAATAGGCCGGTACGATGTCGGCTCCAGAGGGTCCCTCCCCGGCTTCAACAAGACTATTATTTGAGCCCTATTCAAATCAGGGGGTAACCTCTGTCTCTCTATCAGCTGGTTCAAGAATCTAGTAATTGCGGGTATAACTCCTCCTTCCATCAATTTATAAAATTCTCCTCTTAAACCATCAGGTCCCGGGGCTTTCAATCGCGGGTTGCGGGCTATAACCATACTAACTTCGTCCTCAGTGATTAATTGGTTAAGACTGTCCAACTCTTGTATTGTAAGCTTTGGTAAAACTAAATTTTCTAAGTACATCTGATTTAATAGGCCATCTTCCTCTGGGGAAGCGTACAGCCCTTGATAAAAGGTCCGAAAAGTCTCACAGATTGCTTTGTCTGATGTGTGGAGCCCTCCCCCCCTTTGCCTCAGTGCCAGAATGTTCTTAGTCCCTCCCCGGGGGGTAATTATTTTTGACATCAATTTGCCTGTTTTATTACCATGTTTATAAAGCATATATCGATAGTAAAGCTGTGACTTATGTGCCCTCTCTTGCAAAAGTTCATTTAAGGCGGTTTGAAGCTCTAACACTTGTTGTTTATCACCTATCGCATGTGTCTCCCCATATCTCTTCCGTGCCTTACAAAGTTGGTTACTTAAACGCAAGATCTTTCTGTCTCGTGCCTTCCTCACAAAGTGTGTGTGACTTATAACTTCGCCTCTAAGAACCGCCTTAGCCGCTTCCCAAAACAAAACTGGATCCTCTATATGCTCTTGATTATGAGTGCTGTACTCCGCCCAGCTAGCTTGTAATCGGCCTTTAAGCACTGGATCTGAGCTAAACTCCAGGGGAAATTGCCATTTATGTTCCTGTTGGGTCGTACCGCTTGGTATCCATTCTATCTTAACCCAGGCATGGTCCGACACCATATACGGTCCTATCTCCGCTGTTGTCACTTCCCCAAACATCTGGCGCGATGTCAGAATATAGTCAATTCTCGACTGAGTTGAGTGGGCACGTGACAGATGTGTGTAGTCTCTCACCTGGGTGCAGCACCCGCCACACATCAACCAGGCCCAACATCTGGCTCAACTGCAAGAGGCCTCTATTATTATAACATGAAGAGGCCGTCTCCGGAGCTGATCTGTCCAGAGAGGGGTCCCAAGCTGCATTAAAATCGCCCCCCATCACTATAGCTGCATGTGGTTGCCTGAGCAGAAAATTAATCAAAGTTTGGTAAAACTTCCGATCATATCTATTTGGAGCATAAACATTACAGATTAGCAGCCTCTGTCGCCCAACTACCACTTCCAATATAACATAGCGGCCTTCAGTATCAATCAGAAGTGGATTAATTATAGAGGCTATGCCTTTTCTAATTAATATCGCTACTCCTCCCTTTTTGCCTTGTGCATTTGCTGCTATACAATCCCCAACCCACCAGGTGCTGAGCTTGGCATGTTCAATCTGGTTCAGATGCGTCTCCTGTAAAAGTGCTATGTCTGCTTTTTGCCTGTTTAATTGTTGTAAAATCTTAGAGCGTTTTATTGGCGAATTAACTCCGCCTACATTCCATGTTATTATTCTTACTATTCTTGGATTTGAAAGTGTATGACTATATCTGTAGATGTCCACTTTTGTAATCCAGGGGGACATCCCAGCCTCTGCCCCCCCCTAACTTGCATCTCCCCTTTATCAGCATCACTATTATGTTCTGCCCACGCTTCCATCAGAGCCCGTTTTCTATTTAGTGCTTGTACCCTGCTTGCATCCCTCCTCCCTCCCCCCACCCCCTCCTCCCGCCCCTCCCCCGCCCCCCCAATCCTGTTCCCCTTATTCTCAGGTCCACCAATTAGGACCATGACTTCCTTACGTCTCTCCCTCCCCCCTCCGCATTAAACAGTGTTACATTAAACATAACATTCATTGTCAAACTGGTCAGACACTTACAGGGTCTCACCCCTCTTACCAGGGGTTCGAACCGTTTCACCCATTGGCCATGTCTTCTATACAGTGTCTTATTCAACAGCAAGAAAATTCAAAGGGAAAGTCTAACTCACAAACCATAAAACCTTAACCTTCCAACTGCAGCCATCTTGCCAAGCCTTTCTGCAACGGTAATTGGTCCATCTTTGTACTTGGCTGGGAGTTTGCTGTATTGTCATATATTGACCAGTCAGGTTTCCTCTGACCCCTCCTTATAACAGTACTCACTGCTCTCAGAGTGTTCGCTTCTTTATTCTATTCAGCTTGCATCTGAAGATGTTGTTCCCATCTGCTGTAAAAATTCTTTAGCCGCCCCTGCCGTCTCATATGTCTTGGTGATGCCATTATGCGTAATCCGCAGTTTGGCAGGGTATTGTAGTGCAAATCTTATTTTCTTTTGGAATAGCGTTGAGCAAACCTCCGAAAACTGTCGCCTTCGTGCTGCTACCCCTGCTGAATAATCTTGGAAGCATCTTACTGGGATTCCATCATATTCCAATGCTTTTCCGGTTCTAAGCAGCTGCATCACCTCTTGTTTTTGCGCATAGTTCAAAAATCGCAGAATTACCACTCTTGGTTTATTAGTACCAGTCATTTTCATCCCTATGCAGTGAGCCCGTTCTATCTGTATTGGCCCCGAGGCTTCTGGGAATTGTAGTTCATTAGTAAACCAGCGTGCCAAAAAAACCTCCAAGCCCCGTTCGGGTATCGTTTCTGGCAGGCCCACCACACAGATATTATTTCTCCTGGACCTGTTTTCCAGGTCTTCAATCTTTTCCTCCATCGCCTGCAGCTTTTTTTGAGTTATCTCCTGTACTGTCTCCACCTCCGTTACTCTGTCCTCAATTTCACTCACACGTGCTTGAAAACCTGCACAGTCTCGAGAGAGATCCGTGAGCTGTTCTTTTACCTTTTCCAGGTTAGTATTTATGGGGGAGAGCCGGCGATCCAACATATCCTCTAACACTGAGGACATTTCTGACGTTATTTCGGCGATCCAGGCCGATGATACTGTCGGGCCCGGCGGGCTTGCGGGCGGCGCCATCTTGTCTTCTGCTCCTCTACCACGGAGCTTATCTTTATGCTGATTTTTAGCCGCCATCGCGCCGCCAGTACTTTTAAAATGTTCACTGCCGGCCGCTCCAGCGTTTCAGGCTGCGGCGAAATTCTATTTTAAGTCGCGGTTTGTGAGCTGATCGTGCGGAGGGGGGATTGAAGCCGGAGAGATCTTTTTTCTTCAACCCCTCGCGGTCATGACATCACCGGAAGTCCTACAAAAATGTTTTTTAAACACAAGATAAAACCCACCCACCATTCCTCATTCCTATTTTGAGAACATACATTTATGAGTGGAGGAGTGGCCTAGTGGTTAGGGTGGTGGACTTTGGTCCTGGGGAACTGAGTTCGATTCCCACTTCAGGCACAGGCAGCTCCTTGTGACTCTGGGCAAGTCACTTAACCCTCCATTGCCCCAGGTACAAATAAGTACTTGTACATAATACGTAAACCGCATTGAGCCTGCCATGAGTGGGAAAGCGTGGGGTACAAATGTAACAAAAATTAAAAAAAAATATGAAAAAGTTCCGTTTCTTGGTAACCTTGTGCCACAACAAAAATTTAGACAAATTTTATGGATCAATATATGGATCTCTTAAGTTTGTAGGAAACTGAATAAAAGTCTCACACAGTACCAAATTTAACTGTCTACTTCAGCATAATGTAATACTTTTTGGCTGCTTTGTCAAACCCAACTTATCCTGCATATTACTAGCCCAGGCTTCCATTAAAAAAAAAAACAAAAAAAAACTCAGCACACCCGTTTGCAGCCAGAATCTAATGAAAACAAGCCTCCATGGTATACATAGCAGGTGTGATTTCCAAACTGTCTCAAAATCAACATCAGACATTCCTCTGATATACCAACTTACAGTAAGACTTACCATAGGCTGTAGAGTTTGTGCATCCAAGTGGCTCTTGTGTCATATTGTTTATTTCAGGATCTTCACAAATATATGTTAAAACAGTCAAGAAAGCTTGCTCAAAAAACTGGTACACACTAGCTGGTTAGTGAGCTCTGGTACATAGGACTACCAATTCACAGAGGTGTATTTTCAAAGCACAGACTTACAAAGTTCTATAACCACCTATGGAACTTTGTAAGTCTAAGTGCTTTGAAAAAGAGCCCCATAATGAACTGGAAATTACAGTTGATTGCTTACATTTAAATAGACCAATCATCCCAAAGGCCCAGAGTGATTTAACTAATTTTGATCAAGAGTATAATAAAAATATTCATAATTATTCAATCAATACCCAAGGAAAAAAAATAAAATACTTAAAAGAAACAGAAAAATTGTCCAATATAACTAAGCTTTACTAGAGCAGCCCAAATCTCGTACTCTATTCCCAAGTAAAGTGCCTTAGGTCAAGTATTTCCAAGGACAGACTACAAAGGGAAACACATGAATGAGTGCACTACAGTCTAAAAGCAAAAAGATGAGTGCATTACAATCTATAATTTTTTTAACAGAGGTAAAAAGCAAAAAGTTGTGACAAGACTTCAGTTTATGGCATGGAATATATTTTCTAAGTTTAATGACTAGATAACACCTTGAAGTTTAAAATAATAAGTATTGGGCGCTGACACACATTGGCAGTCAGTAAAAACAAATACAACCACACATCACACAGTCCAAGATAAATGCTGCAGAATTCAGCCTAGGAATAATCATTAACCAATGCCCTGTCTGTATTGACTTGTCATTTCACCGAGACTTTTCACTGGCTGTCTCCTCTCCCTCCCCGGTTTTTTTTCTCACACACATTTGTATTCCACATTGCTCTAGAATCCAGGAAAGAAAGTATATCAACAAGACCTCAAATAAATTAAACTAATTATATAATCAGGGCTTCTCATATAATCAGAGGTTAGCCTACCAAAAAACTTAAATAATTAAAAACACTTGGACAGACCAGGAATGAAGACCTACTCTTGAATACCTAATATTTATAAAATGTGTTTATTGCTTAGAAAGAATGAGAATATGTCGTTGGCGAACAGGAACAAAGATCTTTGTATTGCCATCTCTTCTCTTTACTGATATACTTTCCAATTCAGTCAGAAAATTTGTAATAAGCACTTTACACTTCTCCAGAGTTATATATTCCATGGCCTTTCGACATACCATAGCTATAAGAAATCCTGCTACATAAGGGCTTAAAATGTTGTGCGATAAGACAGTGATCCCAAACGTGTGTGGAGGGAATTGGCATTTAAAATTTCCTCTGAAAAGAACGTTGGATATATAGACTTAACTCTTTATATCAGATTGGATTAAATTCATGTATTGAATAGAAATTTTATTAAAGATATTTTTCATTTTGATTGAAGAGTGTAGTCCATCAGAGAATTCATTTACAACTAGAAGAGTATGTTATTCCATCAATGTCAGTGTGGCACAAAATGACTGCCACATCTTTAAACCTATGACAACTGTTTTTACTACACCTCTCATTGGTTAAGTCTGGTATATACTGCCCTTTAGATGCCCAGCTGCCATATTTGAACTTGTGTGAAGGTCACTATTGAATCCTGGAACCTGTGTTTTGTTTAAAGACAAGAAAATTATATCCGAGATATGAATTAAGGTTGAATTTTGTTTCTCTTTTGTCCTAGCGTGTCTGAAGCTCATTACCCCCGAAGCAGCAGGATTAGGCATTGTGAAATGGTGGCCATCTAATTCTGAGGCTTCTTCCTCCATTTTCAAAAGGAATGAGTTTACACCATAAAATTATTGGGTAATATTAATTGAACATACAGATTTGGTGAAGCTACTTTTTTTTTTTTTGCGATTATTTCACTTCACCCCTTTCAATTTGTGGTTTTGCCCCTTACAACTCACCATAGTTTGGTTTTCGAACTTGACCAATGTAAACCATTGTGATTTATTAGACTTGAAAGACGGTATATCAAAAACTGTAAATACATATATACAAAATATTCAAATTGTGATTATCAGCTGAAATTTTAGTGTGTGTAGGAATCTGCAACAATCCATGCTAGCAGAATCCTTCACCCCCAGTCACACATGCAGAACATGGAAGACCCTCACTTGATACAAAATGGGAGACAAAAAAAAACATGCATAGAAAACAAACTGCCATGGAGACACCCCACTTGCCTGCCAAAAAGTCAGTACAATAGTGCTAAAGAAAAAGAGGAATTGTCTCCTGTACTCTGCTAAATACAGAAAAGATGTGCATTTCTCAAAGTTGACACATTCCAATCCTTCAAAATTATCAAAAAGGACAAAAAAAATATCTGGGCATTTAATTCTTCCTAATTGGTCTGGTCCCAGTTCCCCCTCCCCCTTACCTTGTGTCAGTCTTTTCCTGGTTTGCCTTTCCATTCCTTCTCTCTCCTCTGGTCCTTCCTTTCTTTCTCTACATCTGTCTGCCACTGATCTATCCTTTTTATGCTTTCTGGGTTCCCCCCCCCCCACACACACACTTTTCTCTGTGTTTATATCTGCACATTTGATTTCACCCTTATTCTTCCTCTCACCTTCTAGTCCTTAGTCCTCTTTTCCCATCTCCCTCTAGCCCCTTTCCAGTAATCCCACTGCAACCTTTGTCTCTCTCCTTCCCCGATCTCCTATCATTTCATCCCATCCTTCACCCACTCCCATATTTTCATCCTCTGTATGAAAACTCTTAGCCCTAACTTACCCTCCACTGCCTCTTGTATAGAAAAAGAATGGAAAACTACAGAAGGCTTGTAAAAAGCTGAGAGAATGACCTTACAAAGGAATGTGCTGATCAGTGGAAGGCTGAACAGTGCAGAAACAAGAGAAAAACAAACCTTACCTTAAGAACAGATAATGTCTGGGGTCTGCTGATTTGTAGATAGAGCAAAGGGCAAGGGAAAGATAAATAGCTGAGAATAGCTTAAGTTAGAGACATGTTGTGTATATAAGAAAGATAGAAAACAGTGTTTGCAAGCAACTTCATCTCTGTGCTTGATGCATACTTGCTTCCTATGTAACATGATTACATAGCACTGTCATAATAGTGACAGTTGAATAAAAAGAAAAATTTTTACTGTATCTTTTGTATGCTTATTATTATTTTATCCAATTGAACTCACAATTTGAACACTCTCGACTCACCTCCATTCCTGTCTCTCCTTCCTCTCTTTTTAACTCCATTTCCACCCTCACTCAACTCCCTTCAAAAACCCATACCCAGTACCCCCATTCCTTTTCAATGCTATTCATCCTCTTTCCAGACTTCCAGGTCACTCATGTCTCAACCTCATACACCCTCACTCATTCTCTCAAACCATCAACACACTCCCACTCATATCTACCAATTGCCAATTCCTCACTATCCCCACCTTCTGCTACAGAAATAAGTAGTAGTATAACCCATCCCCTCTCATCTGAGTTCTCTTCCTTCCACACCCCCTCCAGTCCAGCATCTTTCCCCTCTCCCCCCCCCCCCCCATTGGCATCTCTGTCACTCTACACCCTTCCCTGCATTCTGGTATATTTTACTCTTCCTTTCCTCCACCCCCACAGTCCAATATCTGTCAGCATTCCCTTCTCCTTGGCAGTCCTCCAACATTACTGTGGGCTGCTGACAGCATCAACAAAAGGAAAACAAGCTGCCTTGGCCATCCCCAAAAGTGTTCCCTGTATCCTGCCTCATCTGACAGAGCTTTGTGTCCACATAGGTGGGACACAGCAGAAGGAATGCTTCTTGGACATCCGAGGCAGCTTGTTTTCCTTGCTGACGATGCCAGTGGTCCAACGGAACATTGGAGGACCGATAAGGGGGAAGAGGGAGAAGGGCAAGAGAAACATCAGACTATGTGGGACAGGGAGGAAGAGGCAGAAATGCATGGCAGTACATAAGGCATCCTGTTCTGCTCATTCTCCCCACTCCCAAATTACATAGTTATTGAAAATGGGGTGGCACTTGCCACACTGTAGCGACACCTATGATATCGAAGAAATTTAGGTCTCCCAATACTGTGTTGCTAACAAAAGGCTTCTGTTTCCTCATTCTGGCCAGGAAACTGTAGTACACCCTTACAACTACAGTCTTCTCCATCTCACATCAATTACAGCAGTCTAAATGCATCTGATCAACTTCAGCCTTTATGAAAACTTCTATATTGAGATATTCTCTCATATGCATATTCATTAGGGGTATCCTGAAAACCTAACTGGCTGGGTGTGTCCCGAGAAATGAGTTGAAGACACCTGCTTTAAAATAATAGCTCTCTCACCTTTGCACAACAGGATTGTAAACGTCTCAAATCACCATTTCACACGAACACTAGTAGACTGTGTCCCGCCTTCTACTCTCTAAACACAGAATTTCCAAATAAACCAGCATACATATCCTGCTCACTCCCACTGCATGCATTATTTGTAGAGTTGCTTTTCATCACATAATAAATTGGAACTCAAAACTTCAAGATCTTGCATGCGATGGGGTAAAACCTAGGACTGAACACTGATGGGCAAATCTGGAACCAGCTGGCATTCCAACCATAGTACGGAAACATCAAGATCAGTTTGCAAACCCACAACACTTTCTCACTCACCACTGCTTCTCCCCATAATTAAAAAGCTCAACAGTGTGATGTGCTATGAGCTTTTCCCCATTTTGGCCAAAATTCTATGTATGACACCGAAAAAAAAATAAGAACTATTCTATAAGTGGAACTGCAAATTGGGTGCCGTTTAGAATAGCACCAGGATCCATATCCAACTTGTGAGAATTTACACCAACTGAAACCTGGTGTAAATCCCCATGCCTACATTAGGCGCGGATCTGGCATATTCTGTATAGTATGTGGAAATTCTTGGAATGTCCATGACCCACACCCCTTTTTTAGAGCTTTGCACTAGAACTAATGCACCCATCTTTACAGATCACATCTAGCAAGATATGTGCATAAGTTCTAATTGTTGCCAATTAGCATCCAATTATCAGTACTAATTGGTTTGTTATTCAATTAACTTGTGCATGGAAATTCACATGCACCCAAATTTCTGCATACAATTTTGAGTATCATATGTAGAATCCGGGGGGTTGTATGTAATGGGAAAAGGACATCAGGCTAAAAATGTACCTTACCAGCTAAAAGTGCTGGTTCTTTTTAGTTTTAGGCTAATATTAGAACTGCACTTTCCTTTACTTTTTGTTATAAAAGAAAAAAAAACACTTATGAAACAAAGAGGAGGACAGGTAAGTAAAAGATGACACCATTCTCACTTTAAGTTACATGAATCATTTACAAATAAATCACTGCTTCCAGGAGACAATCAACCTCATATCAAAATCTGCACTGAAAAAGTGTTAAACATCTAATGCTGATTTTTATTTCCACTCCAGTTTTTACCTTACTTCCAATGTAATAAACCAATTATATGCAAAAAAAAGTGATTTCATACCACAGAAATTAAAAACAAAAAAAAAAATCTTATGCTGATTTTTATTTCCACTCTAGTTTTTACTTTATTTCCAATCTAATAAATTATATGAAAAAAAGGGTGAATATTTCATACCAACACAGAAGTAAAAGATACAGCACTAAACCTTTAATTTTAACGTTCAAGGCAAGTAACTTTATCTCTGTTTTAACTAAGGATAGCTTCTGGTCCAGGGACCACCTCAAACTAGGGCACCTCAGCTCAGGGCTCCTTTCTTTGAACATCCCTGTCCCAAGCATCCATACTTTGGGCCCGAGCACAGGGAGGTCCATGACCATAAACCCCCCAAACGTTGGCACCTAAGTTCAAAACCAGGACAGGCCAAAATGTGTCCAGCCTGGACTGGATAACTTGGCATCTCTGCAACTACAGAACACACTCCAACCTACCAGGCCGCATACACGAAAGAGACTACAACAGTACAGCCCCACCGGGTAGAGAAAAACCATTGATTAACTCAGCCACTGTCTATCAGCCCAGCAGTCCCACGAGAAAACGGGAGGGACGAGTTCCACCACCTCACTCGACCCAAGAGAAGGAGCTGCGGTAGGATCTGCTTATCTGAATCTACCCGGCAGCCTAAGATAGGCAGAGAAGCAACATCTCAGCTGAGCGGAGAAACAAACAGCAGAACGATGAGACTCAGCTCATGGGAAAGTGTAAGAAGGATATTGACCCAGACGCAGTTCGTCGCATTTTATCATTACTTCAGCACCGGCCTCGGCCTCACACATCGAGAAAATCCAGAAACAGCTAAACAATTTAAAACCCCAGCTCCGACAAGGCGCCATATTGGCCGCCGCTGTGTACCACGTGATCCACGTTTCCTTTAAGAAACATTTATTTCACCACCGAAGGGGAGGGACGAGGACGACAGATTGCCACGCCCCCTCTCAGAACAACAACATTACCTGTCTTTTCTAGTTCTTGCCGTAAAAGGGGGGCGGGATTTGATATATGGCTGTCAAAACAAAAAAAAATGCATAATGAAACTAGTCAGAAAGGATTGATATTGTAGTAAATGAAGCATACTGCAGTTAAAACAACAACATGTACACTCCAGCAGGGTCGCTAGAAGGAAGTGAGGTTGTAATCTACTGGGCTACTTGGAAAACTATTATAGTTTTAGTTGCAAATTACTGTATGTAGCCCATTTTTAAGATGGCTCATGCTGGTTGTTGTGTAAGCCTTTATAATAAATAGCTTTAGGAAGTGGAGGGTGTTCCTGGGTAGAATGCATCACTTTTTTCCTGCCAGTTATATACATAAACATACAAAAAGTTATAAACATTACACCTTAGAAAAACTGCAAACATAGCAAAGTCATAGTTATTAGGATTTATTTACTAAGGGGGTGGGGCTGGGGGGCATAGCCTGAAGTGAACTTACACCTTATACACATAATATTCCATTTGTGGATAAAAAAGGATGCTGGTATGTACATATGCTTGGGAAATTCATATATATTTAATAAAACAGAAGAATATCACCAATAGTAGCAATGAGCGTTTTTCTCAACATTTACACATTTGGTAGCACAGTGTTCTGGCCAGAAATTTTTCGCAGCCTGGTGGCATATAAAGGAGTAGCTCGGTGAGGATGGAGGGCTGCAAGTTAATTATGATTAAATCATTAATTAATAATTCAGCACGATTTAAAAAAATAATCATGTTGCTGCATTTCTTGTCTCTATAGGCAGTCGGTGGCTCAGCTGTTTGGGGAGGCTAAAGTGGCTGGGGCTGGGGAAGGGGGTAGTGGGGCCCCAAGTCCTTAATTGTCTGGCAACATGTAGAAAGAAAGATCAGCAAAATAATTGTAGATCCTATATAATAATTCTCACCACCAACATTCTAACGTGTGACTGCCTGTGTCCGTGGCTCCTGGAGTTGCTGAGCTAGTCTCCGTAGCCAGGCTGACATCACTCACAGCTGATTCCCAGGCAGGGGGAGGAGTAGGCCCCCTGCCTGGGAATCAGCTGTGAGTGCGCCGAGCAAGTGGCAGGGAGCGGCGCATCAAAAAATGACAAGCACGGCACCGCAGACAGCCATCAGACAACCCCCCCCCCCCGGTGCATCAACCCCCCCCTTGGCGCATCACCCAAGCCCCCACCCTCGGCACATCAACCCCCCCCAGCTGCCATTGGTAATGCTGTCCGGCCGCTGCTCTCCTGTTGAGCAGCAGCAGCCGCTACAAAAAGAAAAAAAAGCCATAAATGTTTTTAAACATCAAGCGCGGCACGGCAGACACCCATCAGGCATTGGCTGTCTGCAGTGCCACGCTTGATGTTTAAAAACATTTATCGCTTTTTTTTCTTTTTGTAGCGGCCGCTGCTGCTGAACAGGAGAAGCAGCAGTGGCCGGACAGCGTTACCAGTGGCAGCTGCGGTTGGGGGCACACACTCACTGTCTATCACACACACTCTCTCTCTCACACAAACACACATACGCTCTGTCTCTCTCTGACACACACACTCCATCTCTCACACAAACACACATACGCTCTGTCTCTCTCTGACACACACACTCCATCTCTCTCACTCTCTCAAACATACACACTCCGAGGAAAACCTTGCTAGCGCCCGTTTCATTTGTGTCAGAAACGGGCCTTTTTTAACTAGTAATACATATTTTAATAAAAGATATCAAATGTCAAAGACAAAGAATAAAAGTGATAAACAGTGCAAACATCAGTTAAATATTTATAGTGTGAAGGATCCCTCCGCTCCTCTCAGGAAAACTCTGGCCTCCAGCCCAAGTTTTCTATACGATATTCCACTTAGTTACAACTTCCTATAATCCTCCAGGTGTGCCCTCCGACCTGAGGTACGTCAGCAGTACTATTCCAACACAGCTCCCGAGATATCCGCCAGGAAAATTATCCCAGCGGATTCAAGAATGCAATCTCAAAAACAAACAGTTTAGAAAAAAAGGTTTTAATAATACAGTTCAGCAATCTTCACAGCTTCAAAAATGCAGTTCATAAACCAACAGGACATGAATCTCAGCAGTCCCAATGATGCAATTCAAAATAAGTAATCCCAAAAGCAAAAAACGTTCCACAAAGAAAAACAAGCAGTTCAAATAAAACAAGCACTTCCAAACAGGCAGGTCAAACAAGCAGTTTAGAAATCCCATCAGCATTTCAGAGGCTGAGAGCTCCCAGGGGTCCCTTCCCTCCTCTGGCCAGCTCTATCTCCTAGCTTCCTCCCACTTGATCCTGTCGCGCCTTGGCTCCTCCACGATAGCCACTGCCTTCCCTTGTTTACCAAGACCCCGCACCAAGCAGTTACCTGCTGTCAGAACCTTTTACTTTTGGATCTTGCCAGAGCTGCAATCTCTCCATCAGATCCTCTCACCTCACTTCTTCCTCCTTTTCTTCCCCCTTCCATTCCATGGGCTCCTCGCCCCGCCCATTCCCCAGCTGATCCTCCTCCCCCTGATTAGCTTTGCTTAGAGGCTCCCCCTCCATTCCTGGCTTCCCCTCCGTGTCTTGGGTTTCACCTTTACCTGCCTTTCCCTTGGGCTCCACTGGGGGCTGCTGGGATAGGAAGTCTTTGATTCTGTTGTAAGACTTCCTCAAGGGCTGCTGGGAATCATAGTTTTTACCCTGCCTCCAGCCCTCTGGGGAAAATGATCTATGCTTTCTCCTGACATGTGGAACTCCCTGAGCCTTATCTTCTCCTCCGCCGGTACCACCCTCCCCTCTTTGTTCCCTTATCCCCTTCTTCACAATAGGTCTCTTAAGCAACTGAATTAAAGTGGATTTTTAAAAAAGTGTTAGTAGATTATGCCTAGGCCTCTATAGAGACCTGCAGCCAGTCTGCCTCCTTCTCTCTCACCTCTCCCACTTGCCTGCAGCCCATCTGCCCCTCTCTTTCTTTCTCTCTCTCTCTCACACACATATATTTTCCCCCCTCCCGTCCGATCCTCAGAGATCTTGTTGATTTTGCTGGCTGATGAGATTGGGAACTATAAGGTCAACAGATTCTTCATTAACCTCAGGTTGCTCCAACTGTCTCAGAGCTCCTTGGCTGCACAGTGTAGTTGGAAGACATTGGGGGGAGGGGGGAAGGTAAGAAAACTGATGGGCACAGTAGTGGAGAGAAAGAATATGCTGGACTACAGTGCAGAGGTGACAACAGTGGTCCAGCCAGAAGAGTCCAAAAAGCAAAAATGAGATAAACGCCCTACATTGAAGGACAAACACCAAACCACAAAGTAGGGTTGAACCAAGGAATTCCACTAAAAGGACAACTAGAAATAGAAAGTCACAAGTCTTTAATAAAAACAGTCATAACAAAAGTCCAACATAAAATGTTCATATGCAGACAAAAAATTACTTTATAAATGTCCATCGGAGGATATTACAATAGTATCCAAGGACCTGACACAGATATGTGTTTCTGGCGTGGATGCCTGCTTCTGGAGTCACAATATCTGATCGTTATAGATAAAAGGATAAAGCTGAAACATCAAAGGTGGCACCAGTATACAATTAAATAAAATCTTCAAAGATGCACTGATTTTCCCAATCTCTCAGCTCCTCATGGTGTCTGAAGGGACTCCAAAGGGGCCTGGTGTATCCCTGCAGCTGCATGCCACAGGAATGATGCTCTTAAATATTGTCTCCTGCTGCACCTTGTGATGGTGTCAGATGCTGCTGTTTCCACCAGCTGTTCCAGAGCCTCAATGTTTCCTCATGCAATGCCCTGCACTGAGCCACAGTTCTGCAATGGTTGCTTGTGTGAATTTCAGGATTGAGAGGGTGAGAAGGATTTTGGCAAATAACGGAATGATGGGAGAAGCTGGAGCAGCTCGATGAGAGTTGGGGGCTTGCAACTGGGGATGCTTAGCCTCCTCCAGTCTCTTATGCACGGCGCCTATGCTTGTCTCCTCCAAACATTTCTTCTACTTTCTTCTACTCCCAACCTATGCCCTCAGCGCTATCCAACATCTTCACCCCACCTGCCATTCGGTGACCTTCTGTTGGTCCCAGGCAGCGGAGCATTGCACGTATGCTGCCTACGGCCTGGTCTTAAGCTTTCCCTTTGACCCATACTGCCCATGCAGAAGCAGGAAGTGATTTTACAGAAGGTGAGATGGGCCAGAGGGAAAGCTTTGGACCAGGCCACAGGCAGCATATGTGCTGCCACTGCTGGGGACCAACAGAAGACCACCTTAAAGACAGACCGGCAAGGGAGAGATTGAGAGGGGGGCAGCTGTCAAACCCTGAGTGGGGGAGGGGAGTAAGCTCTGCACCCACAAGCAGAATTGGAGGGGCCACCAATAGAAGCTATTGCCAAGATGGTGAACTCCAGCAGCCAAGAGAAAAGCTTGGTGCTGCTCACCACCAAGTTTGTGTCACTGTCTTTCTGATGTTTGTCTCCTTTATCACTACATCCAGTTTTCTTGCATCCAGCTTTTTATCGGTTGGAATGGGGATGTACCAGGTGATCATAACCTCTTCATTTTCCACAGTTCTCCTTGGGTCATGATCTCAATGCTTTTCCAGTACACTAATGTTATAATGCTTACAGAGTTTCCAAAGAATGAGACATGCTACTTTGTTGTGCCTTTCTGTATAAAAATGTTCTGCCATCAGCCATTCACAGTCAGTCATGAGTAACTGTTTCTAGTTTTTTTCAGTGCTTGATATAAACTCTTTGTAGCTGCACACAAGACTGGTGAAATGTCTGGCTAGGTACCTATATAGCTTCTTTGTGGATGTCTAAAAGGGGGAGTTTATATGGCACTGTTTCCACATTTATTCCTGAAATCGAAGGAAGTTGGGCAAGTTGAAACCTATCCCACATCTACCTCAGCCATTTTGGAATGGGATTGGCTGTGTTTATATCTCTTATATGTGGGTAATGGGAAGTTTAGACTTCTCTTCCGTGTGTATCTCTGTAGCTCATTGCTACCAATTGCTGGATCATGTGCAGAACTGTCACATCCCTACTAGCCCACACCCCAACCAAATTAAGGCATTTGTGATGGGACCAGTCACCTAAGGACAGTGTTTCTGGTTCATTGCTCTGTCATGCACTGGTAATGCTGGCAACCTTTGATGCTAGTGGATAGGGAAGCATACTCCAGTCAAGGCTGTCACAGGGATATGTGTCACACAGTATATATCACATATATTGACAAATGTTTCTGTTTCTCTTCTTTAGATTGACTAGAAGCCCATTCACAGGTTTCTTTCTGCAAGTACTTGTTCGGTCCCCTATTGCAATAGATATGAAGAAAGCCACTGCTTGTGCTATTGAGATAGACATGGGGAAAGTCACTGCTTGTCCCTTGGATCAGTAGCATGAATCTTGCTACTATTCTGTCAGGGATTCTGTCAGGTACTTGTGACCTGAAATGGCCACTGCTGAAAGCAGGATACTGAGCTACATGGTATACATCATTATGGTAGTGGGGGCTGTGCTTTTCAATTTATAAATAGGATAGCTTTTATGGGGGTCTCCTGGGCAGCTTTTAATCCATGTGAATAAGGTGGGTGGGAGCTGTACTTTTACAATTTTTAAACTGGGTAGCTTTTATTGGGGGCCCTCAGGACAGTTTTTCATCCGTGCATAGAGGGGATGGAGGATGTTGTTTCAATTGTATAGATAGAGTAAGTTGTATTGGTGGCCCCCAGTACTGCATGTCGCCATGAAGAAAAGCTAAAGCGGCTAGGGCTCTTCAGCCTGAAGAAAAGACAGCTGAGGGGAGATATGATAGAGGTCTATAAAATAATGAATGGAGTAGAACAGGTAGACGTGAATCTCTTGTTTACTCTTTCCAAAAATACTAGGACTAGGGGGCACACAATGAAGCTACAAAGTAGTAAATTTAAAACGAATCGGAGAAAATGTTTTTTCACTCAACATGCAATTAAAATCTGGAATTCGTTGCCAGAGAATGTAGTGAAAGCAGTTAGCTTAGTAGGGTTTAAAAAAGGTTTTGGATGGCTTCCTAAAGGAAAAGTCCATAGACCATTATTAAAATGAACTTGGGGAAAATCCACTGCTTATTTCTAGGATAAGCAGCATAAAATGTATTGTACTTTTTTGGGATCTTGCCGGGTACTTGTGACCTGGATTGGCAACTGTTGGAAACAGGATGCTGGGCTTGATGGACCTTCAGTCTGTCCCAGTATGGCAATACTTATGTACTTATATGAGAGGAAACAGTTGTGGCCAGCTTGGATTTGATAGCTTGCTGGAATGAATCACTACCAGATCAATCAGATCTGTGTATAGTGTCTTGTAGAGGAAGGGGTAGTAGCTTTGTTAGTGCTGTTGTCATGTGGTAATTTGTTGATTGCTTCCGTTCATATTGGCACTGTCTGAATGCCAAGTGTAGCATCCTGTGCAGAATGTTTGTAGAGGACCTGCACTATTTATGAATTGTTCTCACCATTGTTCACTCTTGCAGTTATGCTGCTCTCACATGTGCCACTTCTTTGTAGTGTAGGGAAAAGCAAAGGGATGCACACATGGCCTGGGCCTTTGTGGCCTGGGGATGGGCATGGCAATATAGCAGCAATTGTCTGATGTAGCCCTGGAATATAGTGGACTTCAGAAATATCTGTGTATCTCTGACCTCTATAACTGTCTGAATACAACTTCTCTGTAATATAGTATGTTGCATCTTAATCAAGCTGCACACTGTGTGGTGTGTCTGGCATCCCAAACTGAATATATCAGTAGTATGGATGTCTGCACAGTCCTGCTGCTATAGTCTATGAAAGGCTGTGTGAACCACACAGTTAAAGAACTGCATAAGTATGTGAGGGCTATATTTAGGTGTGCAGCTGGATGCCCATGGCATGGGTAATTGCTTATGTTACCTGCACCCAAGATCATGATATGCCAAAATCTGTTTTCTCAGGACATATCTATGGATAGATAGTATGTGGTCCTGTGAGATTGCTGTGCTGTGTATGCCTATGGTTTGTGGCATAAACTTGCAGGATGCACGATGGTGTATATGGTATTTATTTATTTATTTATGCACATTTATACCCAGTGGTGTAGGAAGGGGGGGGCGGTGGGGCGGTCCGCCCCGGGTGCACACCGCTGGGGGGGGTGTCGGCTCCGCTGGTTCACTGCTTTCTCTGCCCCGGAACAGGTTACTTCCTGTTCCGGGGCAGAGAGAGTAGGGAACCAGCGGAGCCGATGCAGCTCCCAGCAACTTGCATTCAAGGCGGAGCGGCCCTCCCGCCCGCCCTCCTTGGTAAGAATGCGCTCTGGGGGGGGGGGTGCGCGCGCGCCGGGGTAGGGGGTGCGTGCGTGCACCAAGGGGGGGTGGGTGTGCCGTGCTGCACCCGGGGGGGTGTGCAGCGGCGAACCGCCCTGGTTTTCAGCCGCCTTCGCTGTGGCACTGTTTATACCCCACTTTTTTCCACATATATGCAGACTCAAAGTGGTTTACAATGTACTGATAAGGCTACAGCCAGACCAGTGGTTATACAATTACAATTACATGAAATAGGCACAGGGTAAGAAGAAATAGGGAAAGGGTAAGAGAGACTAAAAAAAGGTCTATGGACACTTTATTAGGAAGGACTGTAGGTAATATCACTGGTCTACACAACAAATACCACACCATGTTTTACAAACATATTAAAGCTGTATCGTACTCAACATAAATATAGCTGCAACTCACTCATGTACATGTGGGATGTGTCCTAGGACTCAGGCCTGTGGATCAGCAGGGGCAGAGTTACATGCCCCTAGTTGCTTGACAGCATCTGTGAGGGCACGAGTCTGCCTTCACTCCATCCAGTTGGGTCACCATGAGGCCCAGGGATTTGATGTCCACTCAGTACTTCTTCTGCCTCCTCTTCCTCCACCTGATGTCCTTTCCTTCCTCCTTGGGACCCCTGTGCTTCAAGTCTTGTCAGCTTCTGAGTATCAAAGGATTCAACCGAAAGAGAAAGGGTGTTGATATAGGTGAAGGTGCATGTCGCTGGACCCTGGTGTTCTCCTCAAATGGACCTATCTGGAACAAGTGGGAGTGCCTTTTACAGAGGCTTTTTCCATCTTTCTGTTCATCCATCTGGCTGCAGGTATGTTTGTCTATGAATGCATGATTACGACATATACACAGACATTAAGCAAAAGCCAGAAGCAGAGAGGTGGTGGGTGGCGGGGTCAGGCCCTACTGACCAAAGACAAGCCAGCCCAGCGAGATCAAAGCAGTGAGAAGGCCAGGCCCAAACATTCATGGAATTGGCAATCCAGCAGCAGATAGAGTGAGGTAGCCAAGCCCTGCTACTTGAAGACTTCTGATACCGGATTGCTTTATGAAACAGTGTCGCTAGCATCATTTGTTCTTTTAGTCTGTTGGATTGGGTCAGGCATAGTGAGGCAACTCTCATTAGCAATTCTGATGTACAACCCTGTAAGATTTGATAGACTAGGCAGGCAGCTTTAAACCTTATTCTTTCTGATATGGGGAGCCAGTGAAGTTTGATAAGATAGGATGAAACATTAGAATGTCTATTCAATCTGACTATTAGTCTGGCAGCTGTGTTCTGTATGATCTTCAATTTTTTATAAGATGCCCATGATATTCCTATGGGTGTCTTATCATTTAGCACGTGCTAAATCTGTTAGCACACCTTAATAAAAGGACCCCATAGTGTTTGAATAAAACCTGAAATATGCACAGAGACCCCCTAATTTTATACAGTGTGCCACAAGTTAAGCGTTAATGAGGTGCCTAACTTAGGCACTCAAACGGAAGTTAGGCACCCAAGCGGAAGTAAACAGTTTGGTCTTCATGTATAGGCGCAAAGGAGTAGAGGCTGGCCAAAGGACAATCCAACACAGAAGATGGTACTTTAAAAGATGCTTTATTTGCAGCTTGGACAGAAAGGACCCGACATGGTCTGTGTTTCGGCGTCACGGAACGCCTGCCTCAGGGAGATAATGCTGACCAAAAAAACATGATCTCAAAAAGCACTATCTCACAAGCGGATTGCCTTGTGGCTGATTTGGCTGCTCAGTGTCTCTTTCTGAACACTATTGTGACCCCTGAGGCAGGCGTTCTGTGACGTCGAAACACGGACCGTGTCGGCCGGGTCCTTTGTGTCCAAGCAGCAAATAAAGCGTCTTTTAAAGCACCATCTTTGTTGGATTGTTCTTCGGCCAGCCTCTACTCCTTTGAGCCTGTACTGTTTATGTTGAGGTTTCTCCTGTTTGTTGTGCCTGATCCTTGGTCTTCATGTATATACAGCTCTCATCTACAAACATCTGTTGCTGAGTGCCAACTGTTCTCAGATTTCTGATTCCTTCCCTTAGGACATTTGATTAGGTTGATCTTATTGTGAATGACATGCATACTATAATGTTAAACTCCTAACTGAATTGAATCTGTTGCTTTATCAACAAGTTCCTAGCTGCCTTGCTATGTCCCTCATACTCATTTCCCCAGGCTATTATCCTTTGAATATTTTCAATCTGCTCCTGTAAACAGTACTCATTAGCACATTACCATCGGCCTTTCACAGTTCAACACAGGTCCAATAAACGATACTACTTAAGTACCACAGAAAAAATTGTAAATCCCTCTATAATCCAGCTCTAATTTACTTATTTATACCACTGTGTCCAGAAAAAAGTGAACCCTCCTAAACATTTAGCAATAACAATCTTGAACCTGCACTGAATTAATTACAATTTTACTTGCAGAAAGTGGTATCTATATGTGTTACAGATGCCAAATTACATAGGAACCCACCCCCCCCCCGCCAGCAAAAACAGACAACATTTTTTTTTGGGGGGGGGGGGGGGGGCCCAGGTCCCCATGGCCCCACCTAGTCACGCCAGTGGTCTGGTGAATGTGACTTGTCCCTGCAGTATCAGAACCTGACCTTCTGGTTTCCAGTTGGAAGTATGGTTACAATTAGGGCTACCACATTTGCTGCGACAAAAAAAAAAAGAGGACACAAAAAAAAAAAACAGCCCCGCCCCCACACCGCACAGTCACCTTGATCCCCCCAAGAAAGCCAGATGCTTTAAGAACTAAAAATACTGGTAAAGTAACAGAAACGCATTTTCTTCTGTACCCTGCTAAATACAAAATGAAAAGATGTACATTTCCAAAAAAAGCAAACATCTATGAGAATGTCCCCCTTTCCTATCCCTCCCAACCATGAGCAGCATATCCCCCTCTCCTGTCCTCTCATCTCCTTCAATCCATATGCTATATTTCCCCCTTTTCCCTCCCCCCATGTATGTCCCCCTCCCTAATCTTTTTTTCCACCGTCCCTTCACCCACCTTTTTTTTACAGTCCCCTCCCTCCACACACCCACCTACACCCCCACATGAATTCATCCACCTTCCCTCAGGTAACTTATTCCGCCCTGGTGGTCTAGCGGCCTGCCACTCTTGCCTGCCCAACACTACCTCGCAAGGCCGCCGCTTGAAGTCTCTGCAGCCATTTTGAAGCACCAGCAGTGAGTGGATCAGCGGCAGCGCCAAGCAGGAAAGAGTGGAGTTCTTTCCTGGCCCGAGGAATCTACTAGACCATCAGGGCGCATTAAGCTACATGGGGACAGGGCGCCCTGAGGCCCGCCAGCCAGCCAGGCAGTCTGCCTGCCTGCCCAGAATCCCGGACAAACGGGCAGGCTGGTGAAAACTGCCTGGACCCCCGAGAGTCCCCTGAAAAAAAAGGACATGTCCAGGGGAATCCGGACATATAGTAACCCCAGTTACAATGCTTCTCCCCTCCCTCGCTCCCCTAGCAGCAGGTGGGTAATGGGAACAGCCACCAAAAGCAGCAGTAGCAGCAGCAGCATTGCTATACAGATAATAGTGAATATTGCCACTTTCCATAGTGAGGTGGAATACTCTTGTTCTGCCCTAGCAGGATCTGATCTGGCAGAATTTTCAGTGACACCATATAGGTAGTGCTGCTCGAAATTCAGAGATAGAATACTTATCCATATATCCCCTTATTCTATAACTTACAAGCAAGTTATAAAATGAGGTCAGTTGCGTGAGTAACTTAATTCAATAATTGACTATTAATTGGAGTTAATAGCCAAGTATTAACTATAATTGGCCTTAATTGGCACCAATTAACAGTTGTGCACTTAACAGCCCTTTCTTGCTATTCTATTTATTTATTGCGTTTGTATCCCACATTTTCCCACCTCTTTGCAGGTTCAATATGGCTTACAATACATCATCCACCTTATAATTGAAAGAGAAAAACGCCTAGATTTCGACCCAAATCGGGAGATAGATGTTTATCTCACAAAAACGAATAAATCGGTATAATGGAAAGCCGATTTTGGACGTTTTCAACCGCACTCCATTGCGGAAGCGTACAAAGTTGACGGGGGCGTGTCGGAGGCGTGGCGAAGGTGGAACTGGGGCGTGGTTATCGGCCGAGGAGAGATGGGCGCCTTTCGCCAATAATGGACAAAAAGTATGCGTTTGTAGCTAGAATTTAGGGCACTTTTCCTGGACCCTGTTTTTTCACGAATAAGGCCCCAAAAAGTGCCCTAAATGACCAGATTACCACCAGAGGGAATCGGGGATGACCTCCCCTGACTCCCCCAGTGGTCACTAACCCCCTCCCACCACAAAAAATGATGTTTCACAACTTTTTATTTTCACCCTCAAATGTCATACCCACCTCCCTGGCAGCAGTATGCAGGTCCCTGGAGCAGTTGTTAGGGGGTGCAGTGGACTTCAGGCAGGTGGACCCAGGCCCATCCCCCCCCACCTGTTACAATTGTGCTGCTTAATGCTTAGTCGTCCAACCCCCCCAAACCCACTGTACCCACATGTAGGTGCCCCCCTTCACCCCTTAGGGCTATAGTAATGGTGTAGACTTGTGGGCAGTGGGTTTTGAGGGGGATTTGGGGGGCTCAACACACAAGGGAAGGATGCTATGCACCTGGGAGCTCTTTTACCTTTTTTTTTGTTTTTGTAAAAGTGCCCCCAAGGGTGCCCGGTTGGTGTCCTGGCATGTGAGGGGGACCAGTGCACTACGACTCCTGGCCCCTCCCACGAACAAATGCCTTGGATTTATTCGTTTTTGAGCTGGGCGCTTTCATTTTCCATTATCACTGAAAAACAAAAACGCCCAGCTCACAAATTGTCGAATAAAACATGGACGTCTATTTTTTTTAGAAAATACGGTTTGGTCCACCCCTTCAAGGACCCGTTCTCTATCTCCGAGAACGGGTCCTTGAAGGGGCGGACCGAATCGTATTTTCGCCCATGGAGATAGACGTTTTCGTTCAATTATGCCCCTCCATGGATAGTGGAAATATATTAGATTGGGTAACATGATAATGATAGAACATGATAGTAGTATAACAAGCAGGAATTCTAAGACAGTTCTGAATATATGTGGAGAAGTTGAGTATGTTCACATTGGTTGATCTTTGTGGTATGCCTTGTTAAAGAAATGGGTTTTCAGTAGTTTGCGGAAGTTCATTAGTTCATAGATCATTTTTAAGTTGCGCGGCAGCGCGTTCCAGAATTGTGTGCTCAAGTAGGAAAAGGTTGAGGCATGCGTTAGTTTGTATTTTAGACCTTTACAGTTGGGGAAGTGAAGATTAAGGAATGTGCGGGATGATTTTTTTAGCATTCCTGGGTGGTAAGTCTATCAGGTCTGACATGTAGGCTGGGGCATTTCCGTGAATGACTTTGTGAACTAGGGTACATATTTTGAATGTGATGCGTTCTTTAAGTGGGAGCCAATATAGCTTTTCTCGTAGGGGTTTGGCGCTTTCATATTTTGTTTTACCGAATATGAGTCTGGCTGCTCAAATTCCAGACCATGCAACTTCAAGGGGGATGGGGGATGTGAACCTTCAAATCGTCATTAGTACCTGAAGACTGGAGGGTGGCCAATGTGATGCCAAATTTTAAAAAGGATTCTAGGGGTGATCCAGGAAATTACAGACCGGTAAGCCTGACATCGGTGCTGGGCAAAATAGTGGAAACTATTATAAAGAATAAAATTACAGAACACATAGACAAACATGGTTTAATGGGACAGAGTCAGCATGGGTTCACCCAAGGGAAGTCTTGCCTCATCAATGTGCTAAATTTCTTTGAAGGAGTGAATAAATATGTGGATAAGGGTGAGCTGGTTGATGTAGTATATCTAGATTTTCAGAAAGCTTTTGATAAAGTTCCTCATGAGAGACTCCTCAGAAAATTAGAGTCATGGGATAAGAGGCAAGGTTCTGGTGTGAATTAGGAATTGGTTATTGGACAGAAAACAGATGGTAGGGTTAAATGGTCATTTCTCTCAATGGAGGAGGGTGATCAGTGGAGTGCCACAGGGATCTGTATTGAAACCGGTGCTATTTAACATATTGATAAATGATTTGGAAATTGGAACGACGAGTGAGGTGATTAAATTTGCAGATGAAACAAAACTATTCAAGGTTGTTAAAACACAAGTGGACTGTGAAATATTGCAGGAAGACCTTAGGAAATTGGAAGACTGGGCATCCAAATAGCAGATGAAATTTAATGTGGACAAGTGCAAGGTGATACACATTGTAAAGGATAATCTGAATTATAGTTACCTGATGCTAGGGTCCACCTTGGGGGTCAGCAATCAAGAAAAGATCTAGGTGTTGTTGTAGATAATATGCTGAAATCTTCTGCTCAGTGTGCGGCAGCAGTGGCCAAAAAAGGAAAGAGGATGCTAGGAATATTAGGAAAGGGATGGTGAATAAGACCAAAAATACTATAATGCCTTTGTATCGCTCCATGGTGTGAGTGCACCTTGAATATGCATTCAGTTCTGGTCGCCGTATCTGGAAAAAGATATAGCGGAATTAGAAAAGGTTCAAAGAAAAGTGACCAAAATGATAAAGGGGATGGAACTGACCTAAGTGCTTGCACCTGAAGTTAGGCACATAAATGCAGATTTATGCTAGTATTCTGTAACAACAGTTGTGCGCACAACTTCCATTATAGAATTTGAGCTTAGAGCGCATCTTCCTGGTGCTTAAATGTTGTCAACCTTTTGAGAATTTACCCTCTACAGCAGGGGTATCCAACTTCGGCCCTTGCCAGGTCTGGTTTCCAGGATTCCCCCAATGAATATGCAGTGTATGCAAATAGCTCTCATGCATATTCATCGGGGAAATCATGAAAACCTGACTGGATTGCAGCCCTCGAGGACCAAGGTTCAACAACCCTGCTCTAGAGTCTACCACTATATGGATAAGTGACTTTGAATACTGGGCCATTGTTTTATTCAGGACGTTACCAGCTTCCACTTTTTATGTTTCTCTTATATATAAGTTCTAATAATGTAAATCTTTTGCTCATTCTTGCACTGAAGAAGATTCTACTTTGGAAAGCTTGTAAAAAATATGTTTAGTCCAATAAAAAGGTATTTCTTTACTTCCTTTTGTTGTTGTTTTATTTCTGTTTATTACTTGGAGAAAATTACTAGATCCACTCTGAAAAGTTTCCATTTTGGGTATAAATTATGTAAAAGGGAGAACTAGCCCAGTCTGAAACTCTTAATTGCTGCTGCTGGTCCCCCTGAAAATGGTGTACTGTAAGGGAGAGGGGTGTTGGTACACACGACACATATCTCTCTCTCGAAAGCAGATTCAGAATTTGATTGAGATGTATATAGCCACTAGTGCAACCCAAATCCAAACTTCGGCCGCCACCCCTATACTCACTTAAAAGTAGGCGTGGTCTCTGGTCTACCGTCTTTATTTGACAGTTCCCCATAGCACGGGCGCAATCATACCTTAGTACCTCCACTTACTCTACTCTAGCCTTCCTGTTCGCCCGCCCACGTCGTGTTTCTATTGGTTGAGCCATACACAGTCTGGGCAGACATCTAGGCTCTTCCTACGTGGGATTGGTTGGGTTAAAGGCTACGTAATCAGGAAGACGAAAGTGAAGGGGTGATGGTGAACCCCTATCCTTCCACTTTGTACAGCAAGTCTTTTAAAGTTTGTACTAGCTAACCCGACGGAAATGTTAGAAGGGTGAGGAAGTCGCTAGACTTACCGCCTTATTGTTTTAAAGACATATATTACTTCCCTGTCTCATTCATAGTTGTAAAATCTCCGTCGTAGAGAAAGAATCACCAGCCCTCGTCATACCCTTAAACTGGTAATACTGCTCCCCCCTCAAAAGTACACTAGAGAAACAAAATCACGATACTATTTTGACATCACTGGAAAGGCGGGCACGGAGTTTCTGTGGGTGGGGCGTCATGTACCTGAGTTGGAGGGCCGCCTTGGCCGGTGACGTCACGGAGGTACACCCGGAAGTCGGCCACGGAGCATTGAGGCCGGGGTAGTGGTTTCACCGTTTGCGAGGTACTCCACAGAGTGCGAGCGAGCGAGCGAGCGAGCGTATATTCCTCTTTACAAAGTAACTTTTTACCTTCTGTTGTTAAGTTAGTGATACTGAGTTTAGAGTCCAACATTTTTTTTAAAAATTACATTTTTAGTTGATTTTGTTGTTTAGTTATTTACAGTGCTAGTTTGCCTAATTTGGTTACCTGGAAGACCGAAGTTGGTAATCCCTGTGTTAATTGGACATTGGAGGTTTTGATTTGTTTCTCTGCGAGGACACCTGTCCTCCTAATTTTGAGTTTGTCCTAGGGATTCCGGGACCTTGGCTGTCTCTCCATATGGAATGGCTGTGAGGAGGTGGTATTTTCATAAGCGGAAGGTAGTCGTTATTAATAAGGAACCTTGAATTTTAAAGGACAAGGATGCAAGTGTTTATTTAGTTAGAAAATGTATTCGGGTATTAGATGGAAAGTAGATGTATAAAAATGAGGGAAACAAGATATAGTTGCCATGGCAGTTTGTTGTGCTACAGATTCAGGAGGCGTTGCAATGCTAAACTTTGGATGAGATCTGGGATATGATTCTGTTGCATTTGGGTGCAAGATATGCATAGGATGAGAATTCGCTATGGGAGGTTTAAGAGGGGGAACAATAAGTGGGATAAAACAAATGAGAGACAGAAAAAAAATAGGCATTGTAGAATAGAAAGGACAAGATGAGAGAGAGAGAGAGAAAGGTGTGAAGGGAATCATATCCTTTATGGTGACTATTTTGTGTATAAAGATATGGAAAGCTAAACTATTTGCTTCAGAGCTTGTATGCCAGTTCCATTCTCTGCAGTGCTTCTATCTTCCTCACTTCAAAGCATATCATGTTTCTATATAGATGATGATCATATGATATCAGACAAAAAGTATGTAACTAGGCCTTCTTTAATAATTTTATTCTGTACCAATGGAAAAGATATATGTGAATAAGGCCTGTAGATATATGAGGAATGTCCACACAAGGTGAGGAGATTTGTAAAGCATGTCTCCAATTTTTTGATATCTGTTTTTATTTCTCATACTTGCCATTTGTGTTCTGATTTCATGATAGTATAAAAGAATGTCTTTTTACATCCTATTTAATAATTTCTCAATCTGCGTCCCTGGACGGCTGGCTGGCTAGGTTCATAACCGTATGCAAATGAGCTACTACTTAATCAACTCGCCTCCAGTCTTCCCTTTCCTTCCCTCTGTGTTCCGCTCTCACGGAAAGAGGAAATTACGTCTAAGGAGGGCGGGACACTGAGAGGGAAGGAAAGGGAAGGCTCGAGCCGAGCCTGCCGCCGCTGTGACGAGGTAAAATAAACGTTTTTAAGACAGGGTGGCAGGAAGGAAAGGAGGTCTGTTGTGGGAGAAGAAGGTGAGGGCTGGGGTTGAACTGGAACTCAGGTGCTTAAAAGGGGGGCAGGTGGAGCTGGGGCGAGTCACTGGACATGGATGGGAGGGGAGGGGAGAATCGCTAGACATGGAGGGGAGGGCAGGGGAGAGAGGAGACATCACTGGACATGGAGGGGAGGGGAGGCGAGAAATCGCTGGACATGGATGGGAGGGGAGGGCACACAGGAGAATCGCTGGACATGGAGGGGAGGGCAGGGAAGAGAGGAGAATTGCTATAATCAGCATTTTCACAGAACCATATGGGGTAAACCTATCGATGTGACACCTCTATATTCTCTGCAGGTCTGGAAAATGATTTATAGGGTGAATGTGAAACATTTTGCAAAAGGCGATCACGTAAGTGTTGAAAGCAAAAGTCACTTTTTAAAAGGGGTACGAGGGGGTCACGTGATGCTCTAGAGAGAGGAAGACGTGGTCCCGCGTCCTCCTAGGCCCCGACTCCTAATGCCGCTTTAAAACGTTGGAAACATACCTAAAACGCATCTTCAAGTAAGAGGGAAATCTTATGGAAAGATTTCTGAGTACACCAAAAGCACCGATGGCGAGTAGAGCCGGGAAAAAAGAAAAACCAAAGGCGTCAAGCAGCGCGGAAGATGGCCAGACGGCGCATGGAGGCGGCTCCTTCACGGAGGAGCAAATACGACAATTGACAGAAGTGGTGAGCACAACATTGGATCAAAAATTAGATAAACTTTGCTCAAAAATATCAAACCTGGAAGCGCAAGCAGTGGAGACGGTGCAGAGGCTGGGAGAACTTGAACATCGGGTGTCGGAAGTGGAAGACACGGCAGGCCCAATAACACAGAAGCTGCAAAAGATGGCGACGGAGATTGAGCATTTACAAGCGAAAGTAGACGATCTCGAAAATCGATCACGACGTGGCAACCTTCGGATCGTAGGGCTTCCCGAGACGGTGACCGACAAGGTATTGCCTATAGTTTTAGAGAAGTGGCTGGCAGAAGAATTTGCCTTGTCGGATCACGCAGGGAAACTGTGCCTGGAGCGGGCCCATCGAATCGGCAGAAAGCAAGACGGGAAAATGACCCCGCGAACAGTGATAATAAAAATACATAACTATGTACATAAGGACGAAATATTAAGAGGAGCGCGCCTCAAAAGGAATGAACTGAGATATGATGGGCATCAGATACGTATTTATCAGGACTATTCAATGGCCCTACAGGAGAAGCGCCGACGTTATACGCCACTCTGCCAGCAGCTGCACGAAGCACAAGTGCCTTTTATGTTGATATACCCAGCCATTTTAAAAGTGAAGACAGAAGGAAGATGGAAATCGTATGATAATTTCAAAGAGGCACAAAAACATGTTCAAGAACTAATACATATGGGTAAGACCGGCTCGCCAGAAGAGGAAGTTTGAAAAATGTCAAGGAAGATCAGGTCTTCTGAGGTACACACACGCTATGGGTATGATAAGACTACATAAGGAATATAGACAATGCATTCCAACAACACGCAGTGTAATTAACACACAAGGGAGTTGGGGATGGAGGAGGCGGGGAACCCCACTAGCCCATAAGATATCATGGGTAAGGGACATGGGGAATTTAAAGAAATGGGGGGGAAAGGGTTAGGCGGCAGGGGGGGAGGGGGGAAGGGGGAGAGAGGGACACATAGAGGAAATAAGACATATAGAGTGCGGTTGGCAATTGGGATACAGAGGCATTTGATAAGGGTTCAGGTGATGAAACAGCAGGGGATGAGGAATTGGCAGATGGCAGACATAACACGGATCCCTGGGGGGAGGCTGGGTCCCCTAGGGACAAGGAAAGCGAACAGGCTGGTACCTTTTTATAAGGAAAAAGTAGGTAATGAGTAAACGACTGAGTGGCGTTACACGGGTGATCTCGTGGAATGTGTGCGGGATAACATCCCCAGTAAAGCGAGCAAAAATTCTTAGTGCACTTAAACGGCATCGGGTGGACATAGCTTGTATTCAAGAGACCCGACTGTCCATGGGTGAGCTTCAGAAATTAAAACGACAGTGGGTAGGAGAGGTTTTTGGCTCCCCAGCAGTGGGTAGACGAGGCGGAGTAGCAATACTAATCCATAAAAATGCCATGGTACAGGCCAAGCTACTATTTGCAGATAATGAGGGAAGATACGTAGGGGTCCGGCTTAATCTTCAAGGGCAATCATATTTACTAGTAGCAGTATATGCCCCTCAAACTGGCGGGAGAAAATTTTTTGCAGAGCTTTTTGCGCAGTGCCAGAAACAGGGGGCAGATCCCATAATAATGGCTGGAGACATGAATCAGGTGTTGGATCCCATACTAGATAGATCGAGGAATCAACGGGATGGGGGGACTTCTGGGTCTGGGGTGCTTGATACATTATGTGACGGACTGGGTTTGGTGGACCCTTGGAGATTACTGCATGAAGAAGAGCGGGATTACACGCACACTTCGAGGGCCCACGGAACCCAGTCTAGGATTGATTACATATTAGTGACATCTGGAGTGTTTAATCGAATTGTAGGTGCGGAAGTGGGCCCAGAGGAGCTCTCGGATCATGCTATAATTTGGGTAGATATTGAACCCCGGCCGTATTATCGTGGTTTGGGAGGCTGGAGATTCCCATCGTATTTACACTCCTCCACAGAGTTTACAGAATTCTTGGCCAAAAGATGGGAAGAATTCTTAAAAAATAATGACCAACATCTTAGTGCCCCAACACTGTTTTGGTCCACTGCTAAGGCAGTGATGCGTGGAGAGATAATTGCATATGTCTCCAGGAGAAATCGAATGATTGCACAAAGGATAGTAGAACTGGAAGGAAAGGTCAAAATAGCTAGGAAGAAACATGCAGAGACACACACCAGGGCTAATTTAGACTCCTTGATTGCAGCGAGGGTGGAGTTAAATAGCTTACTACAGGAAAGATATCATAAGGCAATGACCACACACAGATACAATCTCCGCCGTTATGGAGACAGACCGGGTGGTATGCTGGCGCGCCTGATAAAGGGTGTCCGCAGGCCGCAGGTTATTACACAAATACGGACTCCCTCAGGTACACTCATATCGAATCCGGAAGGGATAGCAGACACTTTTCATAAGCATTTTGCCCGTCTGTATGCGGCGGAAGAAATGGGAGCAGAGGCACAGGATAAAATAGGGGAAAAAATAAGAAAGTATCTACAGTGGTCGAATATGCCCCAACTGACAGGAGAACAACTGAATACTTTAGAGTCTCCTTTGGGAGCCAAAGAGGTATTGAAGGCTATACAGGCATTAAAACTGTATTCAGCTCCAGGTCCCGACGGTTTCTCGGGTGAATTTTATAAATCCCTGAAACGGCAGATCGTGGGCCCCCTTATGAGTTTCTATGAAACAGTGATGAAAGAGGGGAAATTACCTAGATACGCTAATGAAGCACTGATTAGTTTAATACCGAAGCCTGGACGAAGCTTAGATGATCCAGCAGCGTACAGACCCATATCTTTAATAAACGTCGACATTAAAATTCTGACCCGAGTAATGGCTGAGCGCTTGGCCCAGGTAATACCCTCCTTGATTAAAGGGGAACAGGTTGGCTTTGTCCGGGGCCGTCATTCGGTTATTAATGTGAGGAAACTTATAGCAGCAGTAGTGGAAGCTCCAGAAAGGGCACCCAAAGGTATAGCGATCAGCTTGGATGCAGAGCGTGCCTTTGACAGGGTGACATGGCCTTTCCTACAAGGAACATTGCGTTGGATTGGAGTGCAGGGTTGGTTTGCGGGAGTATTGGGGGCGCTTTATACAGATCCGAGAGCTCGACTGATAGTTAATGGGGTAAGAACGGATGAATTTCTGATAAGAAGAGGGACACGACAGGGATGCCCACTATCCCCATTGCTTTTTCTGTTGGCGTTAGAACCCCTTTTATGTAATATAAGGCAAAACCCTGGGATCAAAGGTGTGGAGGTAGGAGAAGAAGTACTTAAGCTCTTAGCATATGCAGATGATCTAATGCTGATGGTAGACAACCCACGGGACTCCATACGGAACTTGTTGAAGGAGGTACAGTGTTATGGAGATCTGTCAGGATTCCGCTTGAACCTGTCAAAATCAATGGCAATGGGGATGACAGAGGAAGCACAACAAAGTTGGGTAGTGCCATTCCCTTTCCAGTGGGCAGAGGGGAGATTGAAATATTTAGGGGTAGAAATTCCGGTTAAATTATCCACACTGTATAAGATAAATGTGAGACCCCTGTTAGCGGAGACTGGACGCCTACTGGGAATGTGGAGCGCTTGTCCGCTTTCCCTGTCGGGACGCATAGCTCTCTTTAACATGTTCATAGCCCCGAAATGGTTATATAAGTTCCAGGTATTGCCACTGCATCTGAGGGGAAGGGAGGAGAGGGAGTTGAAGGTCATGTTGAGGAAGTTTTTGTGGAACAATAAAAGACCCAGGTTGCCATTAGAAGTACTATATAAGCCTAAAACACATGGGGGAATGGGTCTTCTGAGTATTAGATACCTCACTATTTCTTGCACTATGCGACATGTAAGGGATTGGCTGGTAGGTGGCCAACACTTCACGAACACGCAGTTGGAGGCTTCCTTGACACCTGGAGTACACCTGAGCTGCCAGCTGCACACCACCAAAAACGGGGTGGGAATCAAAACCCCCATGAACTGGTTTGTGCGCTCAGCTAGAGCAATGTGGAGATGGCTGTGTAAGAGACATGATTTTTCGGCAGCAGCGACACCATTTGTCTCCCTGAGGTTGAACCCGGACTTTCCAGCGGGAACAACAGATAAAGTATTTGTGCGCTGGAGACAGCTGGGAATTTTATATCTATATCAGCTGGTAGACGAAGAGGGGCAGCTTAAATCCATGGAGGATTTGAAGAGAGAGTACGGCATTGTGGATACAGACTTTTTTGGGTATGCACAAGTACAACATTATGCTCAGGCGCTGGGAGCATTCAACTTAAGCGAGGACGTGCAAGATGTGCTCTCAACAGCATTAACACTGGGATCACAAAATATAGTGCCCCTGCGCTTTCATCATCGCAATCTTCAAGACACCACACCAGATATAGATTACTGCAAACTTGTGACAAGTTGGTCCCGAGATCTGGGAACCGAGTTAACGGTAGAAGATCTTCAGGACTTCTTAAGGGCAATTTTAAAGAGATCCATTTTTATACGACAGTGGGAACAGCAGTACAAGTTTGCCCTGCGCACTTATATAGCACCAAGTAGGGCGCAAAAAGCAGGTTTTGGCACTGGGACGTGCCCTAAATGCAGAATGGCAGAAGCGACCCTGGGCCATTTATTTTGGAAATGCCCAGATATCCAGAAATTCTGGATACAAATAATAACAGAATCGGGGCAGTACTGGAAACTAAAACTGTCGGCGGGACCCTTGTTGTTGTTTGATATATTTCAGTTGGGGCAACATATGCCATCGGGCATGATGGGATTTTTACAAAGAGTAACATTAGTTGGAAAACAAGTGATCCTCCTTAAATGGAGAGAAGAGCAGCCCCCTACGAGAGAATTATGGAGGACAAAGATGACTGAGCTAATGCACCAGGAGCTCTGTGGAGTAGTTTCAGTAACTAACCATGTAAAAGACCCTACTGTGTTTAAGCAAACATGGAGGAAATATTGGAACACGATGCATCCTGCTGTCCGCCGCCACATTCTTCAGAAGCTGACATATAGACAAGGGAGGCGGGAAGCATCTGAAGCAGAGTGAACGAGAAAGGGCCGTGGTCAACTGCATCTATATTTCAAGGAACTGGGAAGGGAGGGGGGGAGGGATTGTTTTTTGGGACAAAGGCGTTTTGATATGAAAGGTGGAGAGCTATAAGAAACAAGCTCTCTACATTCGAGTGTAGCTTATACAGGTGCATGTACATAATACATAGTTAATAACGAACTTTATTGTTTGGAAGTTACATATAGGTCCTATATATAATGCTGTTCGATTTGGAAAGGGGATAGGGGGGTGGGAAAGGGTTTACAATACATAAAAGGGGGATAAATGGTGATGGAAAAATTGTTTTCTAGTAATAAGCACTGTGGTTTGCGGAATTATCAGAATAATGTTGTGAATGGTGCTTTATATGTTTGGTATATTTCATCAATAAAAATTATTGAAATAAAAGGGGTACGAACAGACTTGGACCAATGAGATAGTTATAATAACAGGTGTGTTAAACCGGGGATAGAAGCCTGTTTACAAGATACAGGATTACGACGGGGAAGCCGTGGAAGGTTCTTTTTAGCCCAAAGAACTAGTAAAAATCAATCCTGACACTGACAGGGTCTACCGTATTGAAAACATTTTAGAAGTAAAAGGAAGGGGTTGGAGAAAAAAAAATGTCTAGTGAAATGGAGAGGCTGGCCTTAGAAATTTAACAGTTGGGTGCTGGCCAGCGAGATACAAGACATCTAAGGCTTTGCACGAGAAGGATTCTACATTACAGCACCTAGCAATGCCTCTGTGGAAATATTCCTGCAAAACACTAGTTCTTATTTTACAGTACGTTTAGCAAGACCTCTGGATCTACAGGGCCCTTGGGAAGTGGGTTTACTGGAAATACGGTAAATAGTCTACCGGATGTAGACGCAGACCAAAATCCCACGAAGAATCAACAGTACAGAGACAGTGGGAAGTGGGCCAATGGCTCAAGAAACTAGGACAACAGACAAATATCTAAAGACTTTTATTGAAGACTCGACACAGATCTGTGTTTTGGCCACAGGCCTGCTTCAGGAGTCTTAATCGTTGTCTGAATAGGCAAATATATGATAGAAGGTTATCTTGAAATGTTATCATACGTAGTTGGTCTTGAAAGCAAACTAAACAAAGTGTCAGCATTAAAGCTATATCAGACAACGATTAAGACTCCTGAGGCAGGCCTGTGGCCGAAGCACAGCTCTGTGTCGAGTCTTCAATAACAGTCTTTAGATATTTCTCTGTTGCCCTAGTTTCTTGAGCCATTGGCCCACTTCCCACTGTCTCTGTACTTTAGTGGAACTATAACACCCACACATGTAGGATAATGTTACAAAAGACCAATTTTACGTCTTGATGGTGTATACTGTTTGTTTACATCAGCAGCTTCTCCTATAAGGCGATCCATTCCTGTTTGAGCTGCTTGGGGTTGCAGCGGTAATGGTTTTAACAGCAAACTAGGGTCAAATACTGTTCTTGGAGGCCTTATAGATACACATAACTGGTTGTTTGTTAGAACAGCATTAATTAAGGGTCCACTAGCATATACCTGATTAAATAAGAATTGGTTATGGTTGTGCCTAGCTACTGTTACATAGTAACATAGTAGATGACGGCAGAAAAAGACCTGCACGGTCCATCCAGTCTGCCCAACAAGATAAACTCATATGTGCTACTTCTTGTCTGTACCTTACCTTGATTTGTATCTGCCATTTTCATGGCACAGACCGTAGAACTCTTGCCCAGCATTAGCCCCACCTCCCAACCACCAGCCCCGCCACCCAATCTCGGCTAAGCTTCTGAGGATCCATTCCTTCTGAACAGGATTCTTTTATGTTTATCCCTCGCATGTTTGAATTCCGTTACCGTTTTCATCTCCACCACCTCCCGCGGGACGGCATTCCAAGTATCCACCACTCTCTCCATGAAAAAATACTTCCTGACATTTTTCTTGAGTCTGCCCCCCCTTCAATCTCATTTCATGCCCTCTAGTTCTACCACCTTCCCATCTACAGAAAAGGTTCGTTTGCGGATTAATACCTTCCTGACATTTTTCTTGAGTCTGCCCCCCCCCCAGGTGTGAATGTTATATAATTTCCAGTGTGCTACAGTATGCGCGTCTCTACCAACACTGGCCAGTATGATTGCCCTACTCCACATGTGTAGGGTGGTTTGGCAGCAAGAAACTGAGGAAGGTTGCATGCTGAAGCCTCATCTCACGTGGACAGAACTCTGTAAGAAAGTAAAGGGCGCTTAGAACAACATAGGAAGATATGGGAACTATACAACACTTGGTCTGCATCAGCTGCGCATAAATAGAGACTCAAGGACTGTTAATAGGGAAGGAAGGGGGGGGGAAGGGGGATGGGAGAGGGGGATTCACAGGATGTTGTTATGATAGGACCCATTGCTGTAACTTGCGACTCTTTTCGCAAGTTACCCAGTTATGTGACAGAAAAGTCTTTAATCTTGCTTTTGTATGGTTCTGAAAATTGTAAAAATAAAAAACTTAAAAAAAAAAAAAAAGGGGCTACATAATAAGTGCTGATGGTGAATATAATAAACCTCTGCAGTAACAGAACCTGATCTGTGATGTGTACACTGTGCTCAAAGAAAAATGCAAAATTCAAAGCCTCACAGTCTCTGTGAACCTATTTCACCAAATTTGTACCACCAAAGCATATACAAATGCTGCGGCATTTGTTTTGGGAAGTCTCAGCAGTTAACGCCTGATGAAGGCTGTTAAGCCAAAACACGGCCCGTGTTGAGTACGATTGTCTGGAACTTGACTGATCAATAAAGAAAATGGTTCTTACTAAAAAAAAAAAAAAAAAAAGAACTCTGTAAGAAGCTGCAGTTTCTCTCTCTCTATGAGAGGAGTCCTTTGTCTGGCTCTGTTATCCTGCCTATCAGGCCCTTCTTAGCACAATAAACTAATTACACTGTTTGAGCTGTCTATTCTGTATTAAATGATGTTAACTATTACTACTGGAATATATTTTACAGCCTTTTCTTTAACTTCCCTTACCTAGGTATTGCTGTCACTTTCCATTGAGAAAATCCAAAATGCCTGAAAATACTTCATCAGGTATGTTCAGCAAAACATTGATTGGTGAGTAAGTTGATCAATATGTAGGAGTGTCTTAGACCATGAGGTGTAAAGAATTATGTTTGAAATGAGAAAGTTGATTGTAGCCTGTATCAGATTCATTGAATTTTTATTTATTATCAGTAAGTTGAACCATTGTGTAGCACTGGGGATGCTGATGCATGTAATTTTGCTCACAGAAATGTCTACGTTAGATAAACATCAGGTGCTGCAGGTTATTGATCGACTACAAAGAAAACTGAGAGAGAAAGGAGATGCTTCCCAGAATGAAAACCTGAATATTTTACGAGAAACTCTCAAGAGCCCACTGTTTAACCAGATCCTTACAGTTCAGCAGTCCATCAGGCAATTAAAAGAACAAGTGAGTAGATTGAAAATGGGTTTTGCTTGCATTTAAAAAACGTTAAATGTTTGAGGGTCAGTGTTATAACAATACCATAACTCATGACACTGAATGTACAGTGTGAAAAGAAAACAGATATTCACACCACATTTTATCAGTATAGCCTTTGATGGGAGTTGACACAATTTGTCTCGAGGTATATATGCAGGGTAGTGCATAAGTACTTATGTACATAAGGGGTCAGCAGAGAAAGCATGTGATGATCTTTTATTGATCAACAGTAAATATTTATGGAACATTCTCTTCTGGAAGAGCAATGTGGTGACATGTATATCTAATCTTAACAACGTAAGTGCCATACCTGTATCTAGAGGTTGCCTATTTTGAACTAGCTTTTCTATAGCAATAAAATAGTCACATTTAACTTTTTGTGAAAGACTTCTCTGCAAAACATATGACTTTGCTGGAAAGTAATATTGTGTTGTATATTGCAAAACAGTGTAATTTATATATATTACAAATAGCTGCTGGGTGCCCATAGTTAAAGGCAATATTTTAGTGAGGCGCTGAGATTTGGTGAATTCCAACCAAAACCTGCTTGCAGTGGCAAAAGATGTACTAACATGAGGTATTCAAAATTTCAAATGTGCTCATTACATTTGAGTGCAAATTTCCAAAATGTATGTGACATGGGAAGGCTGTGTTTGTGAGTGAGTCTGTGTGTGGGAGGGAAAGTACACCTGAGGATTTAATTTTGAAATGCTCCATGTACTCTGTATACTTTTGGATGTGCTTCAAAGTGAGTATAGACTAGAGTACTTGACAAAAATACCCATGTTCTTTGCCAGTCCGCATTTTGAAAGAGAAACTGCATGGGAGTTCCCTTTTGGAAATGAGCTTGCAAGTCCAAAGGTATAGGACAAGCAGCCCAGAGAGACTGTAGATTGTCCCTTTTATGCATGCAAGTTCAGTGGTATAGGAATACTCTATATTGGTATGGACTTAAATGCTGGAATGGCTTCCATTTTGCTGCACCCTGTATAACTAATGTACATGCCTCTTTTTCTGATACCCTGTTACTTGGACCCATAATTTTTTTTTCAAAATTATCTACATAGCTTGATAAGAGTACATGGATAGAATTCTGTTGATGTAATGTGCTTTACAGCACTTACAGTATAGAATAATAATTGAATTGAAAAATATATTAGATAAGGAATCATGATAGTGTGGTGTGCTTCAGACATTGTTCATCATATCTTGTCTTCAAAATTAAAAGGTGTATTAAATGTAAAATTATATCATATTCAAATGTGTGTTTAACATATATGACTTTTCAATGGGTACATAAAATGTAAATATCAATAATCAAGTCTTAAAAAGGTGTCAACAGTGAACATATATAGCAGGCTTAATAAATATATAACCAATTTATGCTGTATTAAGTATCCTTTCAAAACATGCTTCCATTATCATAAAAGAGATTGTGCTTGTCTTTAAAAGACAAACCCCACAGACTTACAAAGATATACAGATGCTTGACACCAGTGATGATTTGACACTTAACGTGCCTTCATCAGAGGTAGCAACATACTCAAGTGGGATAGTCAGAAACACTGATGAAGTATTTATGTACTTGTAAACTCAATGATCGCAATTCTTGGAAAGTCAAAATCTCCATGCTGAAAATATCTTTGCCTACAAAAGTTGGATATTAGCTGATTACCCCAACCAATCATATGATTTTTCTATAAATGTTGTCTGGGAATATTTCAGAGCACTGAGCACTCAATTGCTTTATTCAGTCTCTTTGATTCAACATTATCTGAGCAGACTATCCACTGTTCAAAGTGTAACAATATTTGATCATTATTGCTACCTTGTTGCATACAGGAATGTCAAGGACTGAGTTTATAAACTTATGTCCAGCTGCACAAAATTGCAAAATTAGCGGGGCTTCAGCTCTGTTTCTGAGCACTGCGATATTCAAGAAGAAGGGAGTTTAAAGGACTCTTTTCATTTTATCTCTATTAAGGTTGCACATTTAATGCGTTAATGACACGATTAACACGTTAAATGTTTAACTTGCATTAAAAGTTTTAACCCAAGTTGGTTATGTCTCTCTTCTTACCTCTCCTGGCACTCCGGTATCTCCATCTCCTTGGGCATGCTCCACCTCCCTGCTCTTCACAGCCCTTGGCCTTGACTGCTGCAGGGAAAGCAAGCTGCATCTCGTCCAGCCCCAAGCCTCACTCTGTAATATGAAGTTCTGGTAGAGGAGGCGGAACTTCCTGTTACAGAGAGAGGCTTCGGGCCGGGTGAGATGCAGCATGTTTTTCCTGCAGCGATCAAGGCAGAGAGCTGTGAGGAGCAGGGAGAAGGAGCGTGCAGAGGAGAGAGGGCTGCCGGAGTGCCAGGAGAGAAAGATGCAGACCGCAGGAGAGGAAGGGGGGAGATGGTGGTGTTGGGGGCAGCAGCAATGGTGGAAGAAAGAGGGAGAGAGAGGAGGGAGGAGGAGATGGCAGAGGCAGGAGAGAGGAAAATAGAGAGAGGCGGGGTGGGGGATTGTTAAAGAGACAGATGCTGGAAATAGGGATGGAAGAATCAGGGAAGGGAAAAATGGTGATCATGGATGGTGCCCATGGAGGGGAGGGAAGATGAAATAAATTTAGCATGTACACATAGTTGTTTACATCTATTTTACATTTGGATCATGTGATTAATTGTGTGATTAAAAATTTTAATCGATGTACAACCCTAATCTTTATACGTCTTATTTACAAGGGCATCAAATAATACCTGATTCGTATTGTACAAAGAGTGAAAAGATAAAGGGATAGATTTCATACGTGGTACCGGAAAAGAATTGTCACTAAATACTGAGGATGTACCGTGCCATGACCACAAAGAAAATGTCTCACTAATCTGCAACTTGCAAAGAGAAAATATGTGGCGATAACTGTATGGGTTTTATGAGAGGCTGTTTCCTCACTTCCTATTGGTGTTTTTTTTGCTTTTCACTATATCCTATGCCAAGCTATTTTTTGCTTCCTTTGCCAAAACCGTTGACTTCTCTGCCGCTACGGCAGCCCACTGGAAGGAATTTGTTTCAGCGTGTTCTCTACTGCATCAGAAAAAGGTGCCCTCTACATTATTGTACCCCGCTAAGCTCCGGGTCCATCATGCAGATAAGACACACTTTTTCTCTCAGGCTTCTGAGACTGTTCATTTGCTGAAAAACTGCCGTAGCCCAATGGACATTGCTGATGCTGATCTTGGGCTGCTATTTTGGGCTTTCTATGTGATTGTGGAAACACTGGATCGTTGGAGTTGGAGTCTTTCTGGAGTTTTCCATCTTTAATAGGAGGTTTGCTAACTCATCTATAGGACTCTTTAGCCTGGAGAAAAGGCGGCTGAGGGGTGATATGATAGAGGTCTACAAAATAATGAGTGGGGTAGAGCGGACAGATGTGAAGCGTTTGTTTACGCTTTCTAACAATAAAAGAACCAGGGGACACAAGATGAAATTAGAATGTGGTAGGTTTAAAACAAATTGGAGAAAGTTTTTCTTTACTCAGCGCGTGGTTAGACTCTGGAACTCATTGCCGGAGAAGGTAGTGACGGCAGCTGGCCTTGCTGAGTTTAAAGGGGGTCTGGACATATTCCTGAAGGAAAAGTCCATTGATCGTTATTAAATTTTGGGATTTTGCCAGGTTCTTGGGGCCTGGATTGGCCGCTGTCGGAGATGGTGGGCTTGATGGACCTTTGGTCTTTTCCCAGCGTGGCAGTGCTTATGTACTTACTAGCCGTTGAGCCCGTAAAAATGGGCTAGTATAGGACGGGGGGGGGGGGGGTTGAAAGGCCCCCCCCCCGCCGCTCAGCTCGCCGCTGCCCCTCCGAGGTCACCGCTACGCCCCCCCCCACCCCTCCACCCGGGCTGGGCCCTCGCTTCGCTATTGAAACAGCGCGGGAATGCAGCACACAGCTCAGATGAGCTGCCGTCCTTCTTCTCTGCCTGTGTCGGAACACAGGCAGGGAAGGAAGGCCGACGGCAGCTCAGCTGAGCTGTGTGCTCCGTTCCCGCGCTGTTTCTATAGTGGAGCGAATGCCCGGCCCGGGTGGAGAGTGGGTGGTGGCAGCGACCTTGGGGGGGGGGGGGGAAGCGGTAGCGACGGCGGTTTCGTCCTCCCCTTGCGCAGTAGAGACCCTCTCTGTCCCGCCCCGTCATCACGTATTGACGCGGGGGCGGGACAGAGAGGGTCTTTACTGCGCATTTGCGAGTGAGTTCGGTCACTCGCCGTTTATATGTTTGATGATGGCTCCTTTTTGAGACATCGATTTGTACATGAAGCACAACATGGACATAGCCTTGCATAGTTTGCAGAACTTGAATACCTTGGAGGTTTTGATTTTTATTTTCCCTCTTTTATCTGATCGTCTGGTTCTGCACTATGTAGCCTATTCATTCTTTTTCTTTAGGTGGGACTCATAGTTTACAGTGTTTATGATAATTTGAGGAGGACAGGGGACAGGAGGGTTTGCTTCTCATATTGACCCTTGTCCTAATGGTAGGACAGTTAATACTTGGTTTTGGGGGAGGGTTGGGTTTGTTTGGGGCGGGATGGGCGGGTTTTATCCCCCCTGTTTTGATTTCACTATTTGTTTTTTTTTTTCTTTTTGGCTAGTCTTTACGTGGTTATTTTTCTTCATTTGTTTTTTTTTATTATTCTCCTTTTAGACATCCAAGATTTTGGTTTGGGCCTTGGCGCTTTGGTTTATGCAGGTCTCTACTTTTTTCACATGATTAGGAGCTGGGCCACTGGCTGGGATGGCCCTCGTGTTCTCTAAGTTTCTGAGTTTCTTCTTGAGTTGGACTCCCGAGTCCTCTTATATTATCTTCCTGGAATGTAAGAGGGGACACTTCTCTGATTAAACATCCAGAAGATTCTGCATTGTTTGAATAGGTGACGTAGACCCATCTTTCCTTCCTAGAACACTGGACATTCCAGAAATAGTGAGTGGGGCTCTCTTATGGAGTGTCCAGCCATTCGGAGGAAAGCTGAAGTCCTGATTTGTTTCGAAAAAATTTGGTTGTCTAGATGCAATCGGTGACCTAGGATCCAGAAGGTCGTTTTATCTTTGGCGTGTGTGACAATAAATAGTCTATGGTTTTATTCATTGTGTATGTCCCTAATACTTACGATTAAAATTTTTTAGCTAGATTGCTCAGTGTTTTGCTCCCATATGTGAATGATGATAATATTCTAGGGGGGGGGGGGATTTTAATATGGTACATGACCGAACCCTGGATAGGTCTCATCCAAAGGGTGATTTGTGGGTCCATTTGTCTAGGGGCCTGCCCCTGCTCTGCAGCATCCTGGATCTGATGGACTCATGGTGTTTGTTTCATACGGGAGAGCGAGATTATACCCATTTTTCCCGAGTACATTCTACTCAGTTGAGGATTGACTATATTTTGGTTTCTGGTTCCTTATTTTAGTTACATCGGAGATCGGTCCGTATGGCATTTCAGATTATGCTTTGATTTAGATCTGCTTAAACCTATCACCTGTCGACTGTTCTCCATCTTCTTGGAAATTTCCTTTTGCCTTGTATTGGGACCCGTCTTTTTGTTCTTTTTTACTGGAAAAGTGGTCTAATTATGTTATATAATGCAGATCATTCCAATCAACCTCTTCATTTTTTGGGACACAGTTAAGGCTGCCCATAAGAGGAAAATGAGGGGCAAATCCAGACATTCTGGGATTAAAAATCTGTGTTTACAGATGATTTGTTTGTTCATATTACTGATCCCCATAAAACCCTTGGGGCATTAATGGAATCTTTTGAGGAACATAGTGGTATTTCTGGTTTTCGCTTAAATTTACAGAAGTCCTTGGCATTGGCCTCATTAAATTCACTTTGGTGGGGTGGGAGGGGGGTCTGTTCCTGTTAAGATGGGCATTACATTCCTTTCATTACTTGGGGATTCAATTATCTGTGAAAACATTTGAGTTTTATATCTGCTTAATATTTCTCATCTTTTTAATTCCAGGGTTACCATATTGCAGGGATGGCAGTGTCTTCCCTTGAGGTTACATGGCTGGATACACCTTTTTAATATGGTGGAGTTTCCTAGATGGTTATATACTTTGCAAATGCTTCCACTTAAGCTTCTCAAAAAGGATATTCAGACTTCCCGTAGACATCTTTCTCGTTTTTGTTTGGGTGATAAGAAACCAAAAATCCCTATACAACTGTTGTTGGGTAATTGGAGAATGGGAAGCTTAGGAGTCCCAGATTTATATAAATATAATCTAGCTTGTCTAGCTCATCATCTGGGAGATTGGATTTGGGGTACAGAAGAGTACACCCCCATACAGATGGAACGGGAGCTCTTCACAAATTGGCATTATACATCTTTATTGCAGGTGTCTCATTCTATGCTCTCCTCCAGGTTGCAGTATAGTATTTTAGTAATTTCTCTTTGGAAATTGTGTCAAGACCTCACGAGACATTGGGGTGTATCCCCCAATGTTTCAGTCCTTCTTATTTGTGGCAATGTGGAATTCCTGCCTGGGGTTGAGAATGGGACCTTTCATGTTTAACTGTGAAGCACTGTGTACGACTGGTAGCGCTATAGAAATGATTTGTAGTAGTAGTAGTGGTAGTTTAGGCATTGGGCGGGTGTTTGGCTTACCTGTTTGGAACATAGCCTCCATCTGGATGGCTCTTTTATTAACTTTACAATCGTTTGGGGGGGGGGGGGGGGGGGGGGAGGTGGTTCCTTAACTGGTAGACATTTTTGCCTATCATCAGTTGCACCACTACGTATCTACTCTGGACGGGACTGCGCTCTCTGGCAGTCATAAAGCTTGCTTGACCTTTCTTTTGGCTTTGCATGATAGAGATCATTTGTCTGTTTCGTTGCTTCATAAGGCCATTTGAGTATTTTCTCCTCCTAGAGTTACACCTCTGCGTTATTGGCTAAATGGGACACGAATTTGCAGAGGCCTTTGTTGATATTGGAAGGTTGGTTGCTAGGATCCCCGCTTTGGTTGTAGTGGCAGATCTGTGTGAATGTCAGTTCAGGGTACTTTATAGGGCCTTTATCTCTCAAATACAACTTTTCCATATGGGCGGCATTGACCCCCCCCACCTTTGTCCCAAATTTAACCAACAACCTAGTATCTTTTTTTTCATGCCTTTTGGACATGTTCCAAGATGTTTTTTTTGGTCTACAGTGGTCCAGCCTTTTGGGGTCTATAGTACCATTATCAGTGATGGGTCTTCTATTAGAGAAACATGAGGTGGTGGTGTTGCAAAATGGGAGTAACCGTCTGCTGATCCTTAAGGCATCCCTCTCAGTTAAAAAGATCATTTTAAAGGTTTGGACTTTCTGACCCTCCTTCATTCTGAAATTGGTGTAATTTTTTTCCATCATATTATGTTGCTGGATAAGCAGAGGGTGGACTTTCTCCTTAAAACGCAAAAAGAGTTTTTTTTTAAATCTGTGTGGGGCCCCTATATACACTCCTTTTGTCCCAGAGCCTGCAGTTTGATATTAAATACTTTGTAATTTTGAATGGAAACTTTTTTTTTTTTTTTTGGGGGGGGGGGGGGGGGGGAGGAAGGTGGATGGGGTATTGAATCTGTTTTGGGACAGAAGCTCAGTGTCTTTAAGGGGGGGCTATAAGACACAAAGGGCCCTGTTTACTAAGGTGTGCTAGCGTTGTTAGCGCGCGCTAACGCTAGAGTCACCCATATGGATGCCTCTAGTGTTAGCGCGTGCTAATTTTTAGCACATGCTAAAAGCGATGGCACGCCTACACCGCAGCTTAGTAAATGGGGTCCAGAGTTTCTTTGTGATTTTGCTTGCTTCATGTATAGTTGTTCCCAGTGCTGGTCTTTTGAGTCTTGTTCTCTTATTGTATAACTCAATAAACATTTAAACAGAAAACAAATAGGAGGAAATATTCTTTCACTCGAAGAATAGTTGAGTTCTGGAACTCGCTGCTGGAGGATATGGTAACAGTATATCTGGGTTTTAAAAAGGTTAGGATAAGTTCTGGAGGAAAAGTCCATAGTCTGTTATTGAGATGGACATGGTTGAAGCTACTGCTTTACCCGGGATCGGTCGCATGGAATGTTGCTACTAATTGGGTTTCTGCCAGGTACTTGTGACCTAGATTGTCCACTGTTGGAAGCAGGTTACTGGGCTAGATGAACCATTGGTCTGACCCAGTACGGCTATTATGTTCTTATGATCATGTCACCCCCCCCCCCCTTCTTCAGTCTGAACGTTGGCTCCCGATCACTGAACACATCAAATTCAAACTTCTCACCATGGTCTACAAGTCACTTTTATCCTCTGCTCCCTCCTACCTCAACAAGCTTCTCATTCCTTATACCCCCCTCCAGTTCCTTTGCTCAGCAGATAATAGCTTTTTGTCATTGCCTTCATTATCAGAGCAACACCTCACTTTATCACGTGAAACTGCTTTCCACTACTTACGTCCTAAATTATGGAATGAACGTTACTTTAGGAATCAACTCACCTTTTCTGCCTTTAAATAAACTATTAAAAGCTCATCTCTTTACTCAATCATTTTGTCCTGCTGTTAATTAATTCCTCCCTCTTTCTCCCCCTTCTATCCATTCCTTCTTGTTTTTTTAATTTTGTTAACCGCATTGAAGCCTAGCCCATATAGCGGTATATCAAATGGTATATATAAATAAATAAGCAAGCTAGTTGGCCAGTGAAGGGAAAAGATGGGGCTTGGGTCTGGTGGTGGTGGTGATAGAAAGAAGCAATCTTTATCAAGCAAGAGAAACATGTATCTCTTGCAGTAAGAATATTCAGAACTACTATAGTATTCTTCTGAAGCTAAACTACTGAATTTAAGAAACTGAAAAAATATATTCTAAGTATTTTGATATTTAAGAATATTTTTTAAAAATGAACATGCTTTAAAAGTTCAATTTTTCGTGACCCATTGATTTCCTCACAAAATTCAGATTTTGTTTCCTACTCCAGGGAATATGTTTTGTCTTTTCTTTTTAAATCTCTAATTCTGGCTAGAAACTGTGTTGTACTCCTTGTGAATCTTGCACAGGCAGCAGTACCAGTGGCTCATGGTGACAGCTGCACTGAAAGATTTTCCTCCCTCTTGTGATTGAGTAAGAGGAGGAGGTGCATGGCTGCACATTGGGCCTCATTTTCCTCTGTTCTGATCCCAATAGTTCCTTTGAACCATGTGGCCTCTGTACAGCCACATGGTGTAAAAAAAACCCCAGTTAGGTCCAGGACAGCAGAGGAGGAGGATGTGGCCCAACCTACAACCATGTGCTACCTTCTCTTGTTGCATGAACAACCAGGAGTGCAGTGGGTAGACAGAGGCTGAGAAAGCTAGGGGGTGTACCATGGGAGAGGGTGCTGAAGGAAGCTAGATGGGTTTTCTGCAGTAGAGGGGGGGCAAGGCTGGAGTGTGTGTGTGATGAGGTAAAGCAGTATGTTCCATAGGGGGAGACTAGAGAAAACTGGAGGTAGTGTGTGCCATGGGTAGGGGGGACTAGAGAAAACTGGAGATGTGCTGTGGGGGCTGTAGCAAACTACTACTACTACTTGACATTTCTAAAGCGCTGCTAGGGTTACGCAGTGCTGTACAGTTTAACATAGAAGGACAGTCCCTGCTCAAGGAGCTTACAATCTAAAGGACAAATGTACAGTCAGTCAAATAGGGGCAATCAAATTGGGGCAGTCTAGATTTCCTGAATAGGTTAGGTGCCGAAGGCGACATTGAACAGGTGGGCTTTGAGCAAGGATTTGAAGATGAGCAGGGAGGGGGCTTGGCGTAAGGGCTCAGGGAGTTTATTCCAAGCATAGGGTGAGGCGAGGCAGAAAGGGCGGAGCCTGGAGTTGGCGGTGGTGGAGAAGGGTACTGAGAGGAGGGATTTGTCTTGTGAGCGGAGGTTACGGGTGGGAATGTAAGGGGAGATGAGGGTAGAGAGGTAATGAGGGGCTGCAGACTGAGTGCATTTGTAGATTAGAAGGAGAAGCTTGAACTGGAGGGTGTGTGTGCTATGGGAGCACTTCAGAAAACTAGGGGTGTATGGCATAGGGCTTGGAGGGAAAGCAAGCTGGATGTGTGTCGTAGGGGAGGGAGAAGAGAGAGGAGATATGAGGGTATGTGTCTGGAGGGCGGAAGACTTGTGGGGGAGGGAAAGAGCTGTTGAAGGTAGAGTGCAAGTGAAGAGAGAGCAGTTGGAGCAGGGGAAGAAAACTGAGAAGTGTCCACGGGATATCATTCTCGGGGGAGAAGTCAAGGCTTATGAAGGGGAAAATCTGTGCAAAAAATTACAAGTAAAGGATGCAGAATTATACAGAATTTTCAAATATTGTATGCAGAATTTATTTTTTTGCACAGAATTCCCTCAGGAGTAGAAGCATAGCTATAGGGATTGAAATCTTTTACCTTACTGTTCACTGCTAGACCTTGCATTGGATAATGAGACTGACTCATGTTTTTCTGATGAATAAAATCTGAATGTGAGGCTGTGTGAAAAGTTTTAAATTATACCCTGGGGAAATCACTTCTTAAAAACTTAATTATACTGCCAAGGGGAACTAGTAGGTTATGATGGCACGATGTATCCAAGTCTTTTAACAAAACTGCCTCTTTGTTTGGCTTGTTAAAACTTCAATATACCATTAAGCTGTGTGGTTTAATATATTAAAACAGTTCTGTAGGTCTGTTGCTGTAAACATACGTTTCCCTAGCACAATCTGCTTGAAAGGAACATTTGTTTCCAAAGAACTACCTCCTTGCCTGGCATATTGAAGTCTGCAATTCCCAGTTGACCACTCTTACATTTGTAGCTTGACTAGCTCTTGTGTGAATTCAATTGCACTTCTTGACAGTAATAGCTGTACATTCTACCCCAAATGTGTTGAACCATCATGCTGGTAATAACTTGTTTATATTTATGCCTCGGTGTGTGAAATGTTGTATCTTTGGATTCTGGTCCTGTTATGTTAGTTATGTGTTTACACAGTATGTGCTGCAGTGTTTGGGTTTTCATAAATCAAATATACTTGGTAGTTAAATTTTTCTCCCCCTTCTGTCTTACTCCATAGCTGAACCGTATGCCTGCAGATCATTCAGCAAAATTTGATTTTTCTAAGAAAGGGCTGTTGGTTTTTGATGCTGACCATTCTCAGATCAAAGGCTACGGGAAGAGCAATGCTTACAGCACTTTAGATAGATCCGCTCCATCCAGAGTACTGCTTCCAGAACTGAGAGAGGAGGAATTTAGGAAAATCATCCAACAGATGGCAGAGGTAAAACTATTGTACTAAGTAAACATTATGAACAATCATTTATTTTGATTTATTGACCACCTTTTTGAAAGAGATTCTCCCAAGGTAGTGTCTATTGCAAGTTGACCTGACGGTGAGCAAAGTGTAACCATAAGGCAATCCTTAATAGTGTCACCCTAGCAACCTTTTGCTGTATTTGATCATAGTAATCTGTGTTGATGTGGCACCCTTACTGCTATATGTCCCTAAGATTATAGGATCTGATTCAGTGAAGCTCTTTTTCCCATTCTGTGTCTGTAAATAAACTTGGTGAGTCAGGCCAATAGTACTATATACCTTTTGAGGTGAAATGACTTTTTTTGTGCACTGGAGACTGTACAGTTTCACTTTGCTGGCTTTCCTCTAATTCACTGGGTGAAGAGAGGGTGAAGGTAGGTAGAGCCCATCTTAAAGCAGCTGCACTTGTTCAAAAATTTAGTACATTTCCTTTTCTTCCATTTCCTTATCCTTGCCTTTCCCCCACCCTGAATAATGCTCATCTATGGAATGTTTACAGAAATATCTTCAGCATCTCATTATCAAAAATGCAGTGCACCTGAAATTGAAGTACAGGTTCCTGAAATCCTTTTTTTAAGCAGATTGATTACTTTTCATTTTCTTTTGGACCTAGCAATTTCCTTCAACTTCTATATATTTATACTCAGGGTGGGACCTTGGTGCTATAACTTTAATTTGCAATTACCTGAGAGTTTTATCCCCTATTTTATATCCTTCACCTCTAAACACACCAAGGGCCCTGTTTACTAAGGTGCGCTAGCGTTTTTAGCTTGTTCTAAAAATTAGCGCATGCTAACCCTGTAGACGCCCATGGGAATATTATGGGCATCTACATGGTTAGCGCACACTAAAAACGTTAACACATCTCTAGTGCACCTTAGTAAACAGGGCCTCAAGTCTGATTCAGCCAGGGGCCCTGCACCAAGGCTCGTTTTGGAACTCTGCAATCATGGAAGAAAAATCTGGCCACTAGGTGTCACCCTCAAACTGGCAGGGATCAAACTAGGAACCTTCCACATGGCAGTACATTAGGCTAGCTCATTCATCTCTAATCTTAATGGAAAAGCTGATTTGTGTGTTAAAAACTGAATCATTTTAATGTTGTATGTGATTTAATACAAATTGTAATATGCATATTGTGAAAAAGTTGCTTTTGAAATGTGTTTCTGAAATTCCATATCCATGTTTGCATGCGGTCTCATTTCCTTGGCAGTTTTCTTTTTTTTTTATTTTTTATTTTTTTTTAATTTGTTAAACTTTTTATTAATATTCCAACAATGTATTACACTCTTAAACATTATTCCTATACATAGCTCATCTGCAACATTCAATCTTAGTAAACATTCTTTTATTTTCCCCCCCCCCTCCTCCCTTTCCTCCCCCTCCCCTCCCCCCATTAGCTCACCTAATCGTAACCATTCTTCCGCATTGGGTTTATATTTTCCCTTTTGCCTATCAGTCATTTTTTCCATTCCCATCAGGAAGTACATTTTATTTTCCCAATCCCGTCTCGTGGGGCCTGTTCTTTGTTTCCATTTCAATGCTATTGTTGTTTTGGCTGCTGCTAGGCATATACGCTTTATTCGAGTTTGCCATGCCTTCCCTCCCTTATTCCCGTAGCCCAACAGACACCATTTGGGATCACAAGTGAACTGAACCCCTATTGCTTGGGTAATTAATCCTGTAACCATTTCCCAAAACTCTTGTATGATGGAGCATTTCCACCAAATGTGATAGTATGTTCCTTTCCCTTCTTCACAGCGCCAGCATTTATCTGATACATTAGGGAACATTACTTTTAATCTGTCAGGTGTATAATACCAGCGACTCATGACTTTATAAGCGTTTTCCTTCACCAGTACACAGATCGATGCTTTTTTAACCTCTATACACATTTTCTTCCATTCTCCCCCATTGAATTCTTGTTCAAGATCCTGCTCCCAAGCTTTCATATAGGGTAATTTTTCAAAGGTAGTGCCCCTAATATGTTCGTATAGCTTAGAGATCCCTTTTCCTCCCCCATATAGAGACCCCCATAAGTTTTCAAACTTTTCATTATCTATCCATTTGCCCTTATTCCATTTTGCTGTCACCATATAATTTCTAACTTGAAGATATGCATAGATTTCTGTCTCAGGAAGATCATATTCCTTACTAAGCTCTTCAGAGTTTTTAATTTTGCCCTCTCTTGTGAACTCACGAAACCTAATCAAACCCTTATCATACCATGAGGCAATTATCTTGTTTTCCTGCCCCCCAGGGAACCCCGGTTCTTGTGTGAGCCAAGCGTATGTGGATCTATTATGTGGTCCCCTAAGTTTCTTTTTGAGCTGACCCCATAATATTAACAAATGTGAAACGAAGGGATTCAATGTTAGTGTTTTATACTTATGTTCAGGGATAGACCCCCAGAGCAGTGCATCCAGTCTACCTTCCTGTACAAATATCTGTTCTAACTGAGTAATCGGTGAAAGGTCAACTCTGCTCCAGACCTCAATTTGTCGCAATTGGGCTGCCCAGTAATACCAAGTAATATTAGGGACTCCTCTGCCCCCTAGTTCTACTGCTCTCCACATTATTTTCCGTGATAATCTGGCTGGATGTCCTGCCCATATGAACTCCCCAATTTCCGTCTGTAGTTTCTGTAATTCCCCTTTAGGGACAGCTATTGGCAGTGTTTGAAATAAGAATAACAGTCGAGGAAGGATATTCATTTTGACCACCGCTATACGACCCCACCATGACATCTATCCTCCCTTCCACTTTTGCAGGTCTCTTCGAATAGTTGCTATAAGCGGTGTGTAATTCAATAAGTACAATGTGTTTAGATCCCGGGGTACATTTATGCCCAAATAGCGAAAATTTCTGCCTGTCCAGCGAAAACCATGTTTCTTCCCAAGTTGTTCTATTTCCTGATCTGTGGCAGTTATTCCCATGAGTTCAGATTTATCAAAGTTTACACGAAAACCTGACAGTGACCCAAAAAGATTTAATTCCTTTATTAGCACCGGTAACGTCGCATGTGGTTTGCCAATGTAGAACAGCAAATCATCCGCAAATAGGGCTATTTTATGCTCTTTTCCTCCCATTCGGACCCCCTGCGCTTCCTTCAATGTTCTTATTCGTTGGGCCAGTGGTTCAATGGATATTGCAAATAACAGCGGGGATAGGGGGCATCCCTGTCTGGTCCCCCTTTGTATGTTCACTGGATCTGACCATCCCCCATTCACTTTAATCCTTGCCTTCGGTTGGTCATATAGCTTTTTCACCCAGCCTATAAAAGTGTTGCCAAATCCCATTCCTAACATTACTTCCCATAGGTAATTCCATTCGACCCTATCAAACGCCTTTTCGGCGTCTATTGTTAATAAAGTCATAGAATCCCCCCTCTTTTGTGCCCCCCAGATTAAGTTAAGTGTCCTTCTAATGTTGTCTGCCACTTGCCTATTTTTAATGAAGCCAGATTGGTCCTCATGTATGAGAGACGGTAATATCCCACTCAACCGGTTTGCCATTATTTTGGCCAGGATTTTAACATCTACATTCAGCAGGGATATCGGTCTAAACGACCCACATAAAGTCGGATCTCTCCCAGGTTTTAACAGAACCGATATCCCTGCCTCCTGCATGCTGGTCGGGAATCCTTTCCCCTCAAAACTAGCATTCCCCAGCCTCACTAAGAGGGGTCCCAGTTCCTGTTGGAAGATTTTATAATATTTAGCAGTATATCCATCTAGCCCTGGTGATTTCCCACCCTTTAGGCCTCTGATAACTCCCAGCACTTCCTCCAATGTTATTGCTGCTTCCATCTCATCTCTCTGTTGTACCATCATCTTTTGCAATCCAAGCCCCTGTATATAATCCCTAATGCTTTCTACCGATTCTGTTGATTCCCTTTTATATAGCTTTTTATAAAAGTCCATAAATTGTGTCCTAATTTCCTCATCTTGATGGTAAATTACATCTTTTGGGCCCTTAATTTTAGTGATCGTATTCTTAACTCTTCTATCACGCAAACCCCTAGCTAAGATTTTCCCAGCTTTATTACTGAACTCGAAAAATTTCTGCTGCATTAATTGTCTATGGAATTCCATGGTTTTCATCTGAATCATATGCAGTTCCGCTCTCCATTTTTTAAGTTCTACTAATTGTTGGGGTTTCCCCTCTCTTTGATGTATAGCTTCCGTTCTCGCTAATTGTCTCCGTATTTCTACCTCCCTCTCTGCTCTCTGTTTCTTCTTGTGAGCCCCCTTTTTAATTAAAACCCCCCTCACTACTGCTTTTAAAGCATCCCACATAGTCCCATCTGTTACCTCCCCCGTATCATTTAGTTCTAGGTACTCTTTAATAGTGTTCCTAATTTCCTGGCATTCTAATTCTCCATCTAATAAAGTTTCATTGAGTCTCCAGATTTGTCCTGATCTTTGCTTATTCAACCCATCTAATGTGACCCAAACCGCTGCATGATCAGAGGCATGTATACTCTCTATCTCTGCCTCCTTTATATCTCCCCATATGTTCCGACTGCCCCAAATTGCATCTATTCTGGCGTATGTTCCCTGTACATGGGCATAGTGTGTATACTGGCGCTGTCCCGAATGCTGTAAACACCATATGTCTATTACATCTAATTCGCGCATCAGTCTATGAAATTGGCGCCCATTATACCCCTCTCCCCCATCCGTCTTGTCGGAGTGGTCCATTTCCTTGGCAGTTTTCATTCAACTGCCTAATTAGATTGTAAGCTCTGTGGAGCAGGGACTGTCTCTTCATGTTCAAGTGTACAGCGCTGCGTACATCTAGTAGCGCTATAGAAATGATAAGTAGTAGTAACTGGAATCTAATTTCCTATCGTACTTTGCTTGAGAGCAAAGTGTGAAAATAACTCCTAAATTCCCTGAGGTTTCAGGCAATGTATGAAGCCCACTGTGTTTACTGTATTCTTTCCCTGAAAGTAATGAAGTGAGATCCTTCACAGAATTAATTTATTATGAAAGTGCTGAGTTTGTCCATCTAACAGGAAATAAATCTCTCTGCTTGCAAGTTTCACTACAGTAGATTAAATGTGTTGGCAGAAACCTACCAAACTTCACAAATCAATATTTTTTTTCCTATTAGGGGCGGCAAATTGAATATATAGATATAGAAAAGCCTTCGGTGGGAGGCCTTGGATTTAGCGTGGTTGCGCTTAGGAATGAAAACCTGGGAGAAGCTGGTGTATTTATAAAAGAAGTTCAACCAGGCAGTATAGCAGACAGGTAAGGTGTTTTATCATTTTCTTAGAGAATTAAGACATTTATTGGTCTAATATTTTTTTCAGCTTGGGCCTCAGGTTGGCACCTTCCGGTACAGCTTAGACGAGAGCTTTCATATGCTTTGCATGTCTGTGTGTGCATGCGTATGTTTTATATTTAATTTCCTGTTATGAAGGGTGGATATGTAGTTTGAGATTATGAAACCAAGGTGTAACCACAATGGATCAGATTCACTATTCAATCAGTTATGTAACCAAACACACTGTGAATCAAATATACACTTCTTGTGTATTTGCTGAAATGAGAGGAAAAACTTTCATACAGCTCGGTTGCTTAAACCGGAAATATTAACAGACTGTGAAAATCTGTAAAAAATCTCTGAGCCCACAGTGAAAAAGTAATCATAGGCACAAAAACTTCTCATGGAATCTCTTCAATAATATCAAACCCAAATTTATTCGGCAATGTCATAAATCAAAACCACTTATCTGTGCTGTGCTATCTGCTCCGTTACTGCTCTCTTGTGGAGTGAGGTTCCGACGGACCTGTTTCGCTTGTGCTTCCTCAAGAGTCCTCACCGTCTACCCTGGAACAGCAACCAAAACGCATACATCAGTGCCAGAAGAAATCTTTCAGCAAAACAACCTCAGTGAACGAGTGTAAGTTGACTCAATCCTCCTGTACCTCGAGAGCTGCCGTCCTTTTGCATACAAAGGCAGCAAAATGGCGCTTAAACATTTTAAAAGTACGTATTCAGAAAAAATGAATCCGTTCGTCATGATGTTCTCACGTCATGGTCTCACGAGACTCTGGCTCCTTCCAAACTTCTAAGACAACTAAACAGAACAAAACCAAAACATAGAGAAACCCCCATCCGTGATCGCAAATCTCCAAAAAAGCAGTTTTCCAAAAGATTTTTTTATTTTTATTTTTTAAATTTTTTTTTATATAATTAAGCAGTTCAAAGATTCGACCTCAATATCAATCAAAAATCAAGAAAAAAATTCAAGAAAAAAAATGTAGTCCAGTGGATCAAAGAATTTAGTCCCTTGGGTTCAAGGGTGTCTAGTCTGAAAATCCAACGTTGCTCACACTGTAATAAAGCCTTGCTGCGGCCCCCCCTCCACGCTTGTTGGGCGGGACGCTGTCGATTATCCAACCCTTGAATGCATCAAAGGGATGGCTTCGTTCCTTACAGTGGGCCACCAGCGGTGCTTCAAACTTATTGTTGAGTATGCATGATTTATGTTCACTCAAACGCACAGACAATTTGCGCTGGGTCTTCCCCACATACCACTTCAAACATGGACATCACAGTATGTAAACTACGTATTCTGATGTATAGGTTGTGGGAAACCGCAACCTATACACTTTGCCATCTCTGGGGATTGGTGAATTCTGTGCATTCCATAGACGTATCACAATGTCGACAGGAGCCACACTTGAAATGACCTCCGGATCCTCCCCCATTATGCTTCACCAAGTCAGCCGGACTTATTATCTCTTTCAGATTCCGGTCACAAGAAAATGCTATGCATAATCGATGATGTTGAAACAGCTTGTGCGATTGTATAATATCCCAGTTCTTCCGAATAATTCTGGACACCTCTTCCCCTCCCGTTGTATAACTCGCCATGAAAGTCTCACACGGATCCCCTTCATTAGGTTGACTCTTGCTTTTCTTGCTTGTGTATATTTGATTCACAGTGTGTTTGATCATATGAAACCAATCCTAGGTTTCTAATCTCTGCAGAGAGTCATGTCACTGTCCACTTGTCCTTTTAGGTATATGTAAATAAAGGCTCATGACGGGGCATACTTAGAATGGGAAGAGCGAGGCTTGTGTGAACTGGGACAAATGTGGGAACAGGGGGTAGTGGCCTCATACACAGAATTATGCCAAGAACATGGACTCTCCCCCCGGCAAGCTTTCCAATTCTACCAAGTTCGTGACTTTATAAAGAAGAGAGTGGCAGAAGAGCTTAGCCTAACGGAGATACTACTGGAACAAAGTCTGACAAAGGGGGGTAGTAAAGGGGGGATAACTAGAATCTATGGGGCCCTTCTAGCTAAGGATAACCCGATAGAACATTACACTACAAAATGGGAGACAGCAATGGGTTCCACCTATGACCCCTCTCAATGGGCGCAGGCCTTTCGATCACTACTAAGGGTATCAATCTCTAGTGCCATGATAGAAAACGGGCACAAGATGCTATATTGGTGGTACTACACCCCTCACCGGCTAGCCACAATGTATAAAAAGGGCTTTGGTAACTGTTGGAGGCAATGTGAGGTAAAATGGGATATGTTTCACGTGTGGTGGGCCTGTAGACATGCTCAAAAGTTTTGGACCGAGGTGGTGGATTTCCTGTGTGAAGTGACGAATCAGATATATCCCATGGGGGTGGAAAGCTATCTGCTTCACTTTAAACCTCCAGGGATTAAAAAAATTACGCACAGCTTAGCCACTCAGCTTTTTGTGGCAGGCAAATTGGTCATGGCTTCAGCTTGGAAGAAGCCCACGATTCCGGGGGTACACACAGTCCGGGAAAGATTGGATAGAATACAACTAATGTCAAAACTTACAGCCATGAGAAACGGTTGAATCTTACATTACCATAAAATATGGGATCCATATATTAAATGGAAAGCAACTACTGTAATATAAGACTTGTTGCACACCCAATATGACAAGGGGTGGGAGGGTTTAAAAGGAGGGGGACATGGTTAATCTAAGCAGAGGTGTATATCAGTTCAGTTGATGTATTTTGATGATGTTTGAAATCTATATGCTGTTTTTTGAAGCCATACATCTACAGAGCTAATGTATAGTTCTATACTGTGTTTCCAAATGTTAAAACTATAAATAAATATTTGAAAAAAAAAAAAATAAAATAAAGGCTCATGACCAAGATGCAGACAGTTTCTTCTTCTGGACTATCTTCATGTTCGCAACAGGTGTTAGGAACCTACATGTTTACTGTTGATCCTGAATAGCACAGTGTTATCCTGTGGGACTTTGAGTTTTTTTTCCCTCCTTATTGGATATTTCTTTGAAGCTTTTATCGTTTATTTAAAAACGTAGTATACCGCCTTTCCAAAAGAGGTCACAGTGGTGTACAGCTAAAATCAGAACAGAAAGGAATGCCAAAGTATAATTAAGACAGAATCAAACAAAACAAAGAAAATCATACACACCAGGAAAGAACTATGAATAAGAAAAACAAACCACAGTAAAACACCACATTCTGTGGGGATAAAAGGGGTGGGGGAGACAAGAGGAGTTGAAACTGCTGGGTAACTCCAGAATTTAATACAGGAAAAATTCTACTCAAAAAGATAGGTAAACTATGAAATGTATGAGGCAAATAATTCCATTACCTGGGAGTTAACACCCCCCACCCCCGAAAAAAAAAAAATCCCAACAGAGTGTCTATTAGTGTCTAAATGATTCGAGGGGAAGGAAGAACTAAACGATACACATCTAAAGAACGAAGCTGTGCGGAAGGAGTATCTGTAAAGATTATATTTGATGGGTAAGATAGAATACCAACTTTAAGGGCTTTAAAGACTAAACATAAGACTTAACCTGCTGGTAAACTGGGAGCCAATGCAAAGATTTCAGCAGAGGTGAGCAGTGATCGAATTGGTTGACATTGCATACAAATTGGGCAGCTGTATTTTGCAAGGTTTGTAAACATTTTAATTCAGATTGGGAAAGGCCTGCATAAATTGTGTTCAGTAGACCAAGTGAAAGATAATAAAAGCATGGACTAGCTTATGCAATGCCGAGTGGTCCAATAATTTCTTTAAGGGTGTAATCTGCAAAGTGCTAAAAATCCAGATTGTAGCATTTTGGAAACCTGCTTATGAAAGGAAAATAGGTATCAAAAAATTATGCCCAAGTATCAAGAAGAATCAACAGTTGTGACAGGGGAATCAAAAAGAACGGGAATTATTGCTGGGTGAATTGAACAACCTGTCAGCCAACAGGCCGTAGTCTTGTCATGATTAAAGATGATTTTGTGATCAGAAAACTATGCTGCCTGAATGTTGGAACTGGAAGAGCAGGGAGCTTTTTATTTTGTCTATAATTCAGCTTTGGTAACAGTGGCTATAGATTACAAATGTATTTATTTATTTACAGGCATTTGCTATACTGCCCATGCCAAGACCGGCCTATGAGTGATTTGCAACACTAAATATAGTCATGCTGCCATAGGGAAGGGAAAACACACGCATACATACAAGCACACAAACAATGATGAAGGATATGCAAAAGAAAATAGATGTTTTGTTGGCGGTTTGAAATTTGACAAAAGAAGATTCAGATCTAATGTAAACAGGGAGAGAGTTCCAAAGTTTAGGGCCCATGTAATCTATAGCAGTGGTGTGAGTAGTTTCAAGACAAATTCTAGACTGTGGCGGAACCTGAAGTAATAGCAATACAGAGAGGGTCCAAAGTACACAACAAAGGCCAAAATGTAGCAACAAGCACCAAGAGCCTTCAGAGACGGGACACAGTTCTTTATTGGTAAACATCAACTTTCCAATGCGTTCCCGACACGGGCCGTGTTGCGTCGGGGGTCAATTGTGTTCAAAGACCAAACTTCTTCCCCTCAAAATAGGGAGATAATCCGTTTGATTAAAGAGTAATAGCTCCGTACGTCGCGATAAAGAGGTCCCTTCTTTCCTTAATGTTTGCTCCTTCATTAAGGAAAGAAGGGACCTCTTTATCGTGACGTGCGGAGCTGTTACTCTTTAATCAAACGGATTAGGGGAAGAAGTTGGGTCTTTGAGCACACTCGATCCCTGACGCAGGTTCTGTGCGCCGAAACATGGCCCATGTTGGGTCCGCATTGGAAAATTGATGTTTACCAATAAAGAACTGTGTCCCATCTCTGAAGGCTCTTGGTGCTTTTTGCTATATTTTGGAACCTGAAGTAAGCCAGCACCCATGGAGCGAAGAGATGTTTGCACAGCTTTGAGTTGCACGTACAGGTTTGCAAACTTTTTTTATAAAGAGGTTCGTGAACAATTTGGTGAACCTTGGAAGAATACTGAAGGTAAATCAGCTTGGTTTGCCCTTTATCAAATTCAAAACGGTTTTCTCACCAGCGTGGTACTGAGGGCAGTGGGGCGGTCCAACCTGGGTGCACACTGCAGGAGGGGTGCAGGGAGCAGCCGTGTTGCTGTCTGCTCCGCCAGTTCCCTGCTCCCTCTGCTGCTACTTCCTGTTCCAGGGCAGATGGAGGGGGACGACGACGCTGCACCCGGGGGTTGGTGCGCAGTGGCAATCCATCGCAGGTTGCAGCCGACCAAGGAACACCACTGTTTTTCACCCCCATGTAGTTTTTGTTGTCTCATTCCTCTTCTGCTGTCTGTGTGTACCTTTACTTCACCCATCCCTCAGCTTTCTCACTCCTCACACTTCACCCCTTCTTCTGGTTAAATACCATCTTCTTTCTTCCTGCCTACAGTATTGATTATTGTTTGCTGTATTTGATGTATTGCTCAATCTGGCATGCAGGTAAGAGTGGTTTACAGTAAAAGTATAAAAGGAAAAGACACAGGCAGGCACACTCAAACATAACTAAAAACCACAGCAGCTTGTCATGTGTCTAGCCCAGCAACTGAACCGCTATAGGAATTGTGAGAGTGAAAAGAAATAAAGGAGCGTCTAGGTAATAGGCCTTGTTCATCTGACATACCTTAAACTGAATTTGAAACAGGATGGATAGCCAATGCAAGTGGATAAACAGAGGGGTAATATGAAATTTTTTAGAACCGTAGAGTAGCCCAGCTGTTATATTATGTAAAGTCTGAAGAAGTCTAAGTAAATGTCCTGTAATGCCTGCATAAACTGCATTGCAGTAGTCAAGCCGTGATATTAGGAGAGCCTGGATAAGTGTCTGTCTGCAGTTTTGTAGGATCAAGATAACTACCAAGACAGCACAGTTTGCAAAGAACAGCGAACTCAGTTCTGACAGTGACTGAGACTTGCTGTTGAATGGACAGCAGTGAATCAGGATAATTCCTAGGTATTGGAAGGATGTGACAGGGCATATTGGGATATTCAGCAAAACTGGAGAGAAAGAAGGCTGGGGTAAATGACCAGTAATTCAACTAGATGGTTTTCTGAGGATTAAGCACCATCTTATTTTGAGAGAGCCAACTGGCAAGAGCAGCTAAACAGGATTGCAGAGGGCAAAGAACAGTATTGACCTGAGAGGCAAGGTAGAATGTCATCAGTGTAGAAATAAAAATTAACATTAAAGAACTGAAGAAGAAAGGCCAATGACTAAAGAAAATATTGAAGAGTGAAGTCAATAATATAGAACCTTGAGGAATGCCCGATGGAAGGGAGGAATATGAAGAGTATTTTCTAGCAAAGGTCACTGAAAAGGAGTGTTTTCCTTAGTGTTCCTCCAAACTGGCCTGGATGGATGGCTTATGCACTCTTACCAGCAGGTGGGTAAAGACTGAGAACTACAGAATTCTGATGGAACCTATGTTAGCTGTACAGTCCCTCCCAGAGTCAGTATTTATCAGCCTCCCAGCAGGTGGTAGAGGTGTGAGTCTGTGCAGTCTTGAACTGGTCTGGTAGACCTGGGGATTTCTAGTCCTAAGGTAAGAAAAAAAAAAGTTACTGGGGTCAGCAGTGTTTCTAATTCATTCTGGCTTCTAATTTTTCTGCTTGTCTCCCAGAGCTCCTTGGCTGCTGGTTGGGGCTGTGGCCAGTGGGTGGTCACATTGTGCCCCCAGTGGTGTCAAAACCTGGGTGGCCAGATCCCTCCCTATACCTCCTGGTTCCTTGACCCTGAGGGGGGGGGAGGGTCTCTTCTGTTTCGGCGGTCCTTTCGTGCCTCAGCCCCTGGTGCTGTCTAGGGGCCTTGAGTGCCTGGGGGGCACACTCAAACATCTTTGCTCTGTGTAATAACAACGATACCAACAACAAAAGAGCTGAGTCTCTGGTTTGGCAGTGCTCTGTAGTCTTTTTGTTTTGTGCTCAATTTGGCAGCACCCAGGCTTGACCTTGCTGGCGGGCATTTTTCGGCAGTGTTCTCGGGCCCCTCCTTCCTCCTGCAGCTCATGACTTTTTCTAGGTAGTATTCAGTTGAGCTATAATTCTTTCTGTGGAGGCTTTCTCTTCTGAGCCAGTTTTCCAGTTTTATTCTGAGCTCCCTTGGCCTTGGAGGGGCCTTTTAGGCTTGCTTTTTTTTTTTTTTTTTGGCTGAACCACTATTTCTGCTGTGTTGGTCAAGTTACATAGTAACATAGTAGATGACGGCAGAAAAAGACCTGCAAGGAGTGGAGGAGTGGCTTAGTGGTTAGGGTGTTGGACTTTGGTCCTGGGGAACTGAGGAACTGAGTTCAATTCCCACTTCAGGCACAGGCAGCTCCTTGTGACTCTGGGCAAGTCACTTAACCCTCCATTGCCCCATGTAAGCCGCATTGAGCCTGCCATGAGTGGGAAAGCGCGGGGTACAAATGTAACAAAAAATAAAAATCCAGTCTGCCCAACAAGATAAATTCATATGTGCTACTTTTTATTTGTATCTGTCCTCTTCAGAACACAAACTGTATAAGTCTGGCCAGCACTATCCCCGCCTCCCAACCACCAGCCCCGCCTCCCACCACCAGCTCTGGCACAGACTGTATAAGTCTGCCCAGCACTATTTCCGCCTCCCAACCACCAGCCCCGCCTCCCACCACCGGCTCTGGCACAGACCGTATAAGTCTGCCCAGCACTATCCCCGCCTCCCAACCACTAGCCATGCCTCCTTTTTTTCTCCTGACCCAGTTTATATCTGGGTTTTCAGTTGAGCTTAGGAGTGCCTTGTTTGACTCTAGCTCCAGTTAAAAAAATACTTTATTGGAGTTTATAGATAAATGAATATTATGGAAAGTATCCTTTTTTGAGATGTCTGTTTCCTCCTCCCTCTTTCTGTTCAGTTTCCCCCATGCTCTTCTCCATTTCTTTTCCTTCTGTTCTATCCCTTTCTCATCTCTCTTCCACATGACTCATCTTTCACCATTTTTCTTTCTTCTGTACTATTCATCCCTGGCCTCCTCTCTCCTTGTGCTGTATTTCTCTTCTTCCACCTGTTGTCATTGCATACCTGACCCGTCTTAGAGAGATTCTATTTCTTTAAAGTGCTCTTGATATATTTTTGCTTATGCATTAGGTTTTTTTTTTATCTTCATTGCTAAAATTATTTTTTAGCCACAATTTTTATTTTATATAGTTTGGCATTGAACATTGTTTCAGGATAAAACTAACATAAGACTTTAGAAAACATCTCGCCTCTGACCTTTTGTTTCCATGAACCTATGCATTAAGAGAAATTGAGCTTTAACAAAAAATACATTTACTGTAGTAGTTTTGCCTGAGCATATTCTTTTCTATATGAAGAAAATGCATTTGTAGAAAAAGGATGGAATCCAATTAAAGCCAAACTTAAATGACCTCATAACTGGAGTGAGCTTTGATGGCAGCTTCAGAGTTTGGAAAGTAAGACCAATGACAGGCAGACTTCTATAGTCTGGGTCCCATCAATGGCAAAAACAGCTCAGGATCAAGGCTGGAATGGGCTTTGATGGTAATTTCAGTAGATGGGGAAGTAGGACTAGTACCGGGCAGACTTCTACGTTCTGTGCCCCCAAATTGGCAGGGAGAGACAGATTACGTATGCTAGTGTTTTTATTTAGGTTTATCTACTAGGTTAATAAACAAACTTCAGCTTATTTAGAATACTTCTGCCCCGTTGATTTACAGGATTAAGAAATGTGATAGTGTTTCACCTTTTTTGGCAAAGCTACATTGGCTCCCTGGTACAGGCTCAGATATTTTTAAAATCAGCTTGTTTGGTGTTTCAGCGTTTTTATGGTCTTCCGAATTAGTAATCAATTTATTGATGGTTCCATTGTTGAGACACACTTCCTGTTTGCAGGATCAACTGATGCATCATCAACCTTTATCTAAAGGGGGTTCATTTTTTGAGCATCTTTAATACTTTGTTTTCCTTCTCTTTGAATTATCTTGGGAATTCTCTGCCTTTATCTATAAGAACAGATCTAAATTAATCATTTTATAAAAAGTTGAACTTATTTATTTATTGCATTTGTATCCCACATTTTCCCACCTATTTGCAGGCTCAATGTGGCATACAGAGTTTTGTTATGACATAGTCATTCCAGGATATCAGATACAATTAGTAGTGTACGAAGATTAACATAGTAACATAGTAGATGACGGCAGAAAAAGACCTGCACGGTCCATCCAGTCTGCCCAACAAGACAACTCATATGTGCTACTTTTTGTGTATACCCTACTTTGATTTGTACCTGTGCTCTTCAGGGCACAGACCGTATAAGTCTGCCCAGCACTATCCACGCCTCCCAACCACCGGCTCTGGCACAGACCGTATAAGTCTGCCCAGCGCTATCACCGCCTCCCAACCACCAGCCCCACCTCCCACCACCGGCTCTTGCACAGACCGTATAAGTCTGCCCAGCACTACCCCTGCCTCCCACCACCAGCTCTGGCACAGACCGTATAAGTCTGCCCAGCACTATCCTTGCCTCCCAACCACCAGTCCCGCCTCCCACCACCGGCTCTGGCACAGACCGTATAAGTCTGCCCAGCACTATCCCCGCCTCCCAACCACCAGCGCTGCCTCCCGATCTCGACTTAGCTCCTGAGGAAGAGAGAAGGAAGGTGTTAGGCAAGATAGTGTGGAAGGTGGACTTAAATAACTGGGTGGGTTGGTGAGGTAGTTTTGATTAGGATGGTTTAGAGTTCTGTTATAGTAGTATTTTATTTTTGTTATATTGTAAACTGTATTAGGTTTATTGCTATTATTTTGAAAACCACATTGGACCCTGAAGTGGCATGAAGAAGTGGAACCTGTGCAGTGTGCCAGATTCAACTCTGGCCACCTTGTTGGGCAGACTGGATGGACCATGCAAGTCTTTATCTGCTTACATTTACTTTATTACTGTGTTAATGTTAATAAACCAACCAATATTGGGTGGTTCAGTATTTCAGACTTGAGAATCGCATCCGGATATAACCTGTGTACAGTACTTTATTACTTGTCTTAGTGGTTCCTTGAGGTTGGAATGTTGGCCCACATGTGGTTGTGATTGATCTAAGCTGTCATGATGGACACAAAATAATGATGTGAAAATTTTAATGGAACATCAACCTGTATGGCACACAGATGGTTTGCACTTAGAACTTATTACTGTTATAGCTTAACCTAGCTACAGTCAGGTTTATTTAAATTGGTTTAGTCATGAGTTTTTCCCTTGCTCTATTTTTGGGCCTCCAGTTCAATCAGAACCAACCTGTTTTGGATAACAGTACTATCAGCCATCATTTGGAACTAATTAGTGCATTTTCCCCCATTGTAAAGTTCTCCTGGCTTACCCTTCCTATCCACAACCAGATGCTGTAAACTGCAGCTTCCTCAAGATGTTGACTAGTTGTGAACTCTGATCCTGGCCCAGATATTACTGTTTATTGATGTCTTAAACGTTCCCTCCTATGTATTTCTTAAACCGTTGCTGAGTTCTTGGAATCCTAATAATAGAGGACTTGGGATAAGGTAGTTAGTTGATTATTTTGAAATTTATTTTCTCTTTTTGTGGTGGCCTCACATTGGTTTACTTAAAGGAATTTGTTCCTGTTGTTAAAAGAATTTAACCAATATACTCACGAATCTCAAGAGATCAAACAGGTTTATTTATCTTGCAAGAGAGACAGAAATCCAACATCAGTCCAGAGGTTGTCTGCCTCCAAAACCCCCCTTCTGCTCTTATAAACCTTTCTCTTACAATGCCTACGTGCAGCTTCACAAAGGAGGCTCAGTGTCTGTGTGTCTGTCATCATAATTATGCTACAATTCTAGACTGTTAGTAAGTTTGCCTGACTCCAAAAGCATATCTAGGAACATTTAGTTCTACTTGTAATGCACAAGGCAAGAGAATCTACATTTATTTAGAAATTGTAAAAATGATTAATCCTATATTAGCAAAACATGTTCTCTAACACTTGTTTTTTTTTTTTTGTTAAAACTTAATAAAAATAGAATTACAAAAAAACCCTTTCCTTCATAAATGGTTAGAAGTTTTCTTGTTCATTTTCTGTTTTCATAGCTAATCTGAAACTTTATTTCTGTTTGATATACCACATGGGGGTTCTTGTGTTCTACTTGTTTGATTTTCGCAGAGCTGCCTGTATTAATACGCAAACGAACCTTTTCAGGAGGTGCGAAGGTGGTAGAACGAGAGGACATGAAATGAGATTGAAGGGGGGCAGACTCAAGAAAAATGTCAGGAAGTATTTTTTCACGGAGAGAGTAGTGGATGCTTGGAATGCCCTCCCGCGGGAGGTGGTGGAAATGAAAACGGTAACAGAATTCAAACACACGTGGGATAAACATAAAGGAATCCTATTCAGAAGGAATGGATCCTAAGGAGCTGAGCCGAGATTATGTGGCAGAGCCAGCCGGTGGTGGGAGGCGAGGACAGTGCTGGGCAGACTTATACGGTCTGTGCCAGAGCCAGTAGTGGGAGGCGGGGCTGGTGGTTGGGAGGCGGGGATAGTGCTGCGCAGACTTATACGGTCTGTGCCCTGAAGAGGACGGGTACAAATCAAAGTAGGGTATACACAAAAAGTAGCACATACGAGTTTGTCTTGTTGGGCAGACTGGATGGACCATGCAGGTCTTTTTCTGCCGTCATTTACTATGTTACTATGTTTTGGGATCTTAATAAAGACTTATAAGAAAAAAAAAATCCAAAACAATACTGTCCCTCCTAAGGGCTGGAAACATGTCCCCACAGCACTCTTGGACATTCCAGTGGGTAGACAACTCCTGACTGGGGAATTGAATCTACATTAAATTGGTACCATTGTAAGTGTTTAAGGTGTTTGCATTTTTTTAAACCATATTCAGGGATGGAAGATTAAAGGAAAGTGATCACATCCTTGCCATAAATCACACACCACTGGATCGGAATATTTCCCATCAGCAGGCTATTGCATTGCTTCAGCAGTCTGTAGGATTCATACATTTGGTTGTTGCCAGAGGTCAACTGCACAGAAACAACAGAACTACTAGCAATCTGCCAAGTGATACAGCATATGAAAATGTAAGTGCTGAACATCTCAATATTAATTTGATTAGCATGTATGACGATTTTCAAATGCGTACTCAGTCTTTTCCTGCAGTAGATAATTTTAAGCATCAAAAAGTGCTGTTCAGTTAGAAATTACAGTGACACATTGGTAGAAATAAAAATGTGGTTTCCTTTTATTCCACAGGATCCTTTATGTCCCCCTCATTGGCCTCTAAAATAAGACATGTAAACCTATTTTTCTTTTAGAAATTAAATTACTGATATGTGCAGTATCAGATGTCTTAATTTTAAATTTTTTTTGTGTGTTTGTCAATGTAATGTTTAGACCAGGGTTTCTCAATGAGTCTGCTTTCTGGGGGTAGTCAAGTTACTCAAATTAGACTCATTCTTTGATGTTGCAGTGGGGCCAAAATGAAAATCTGCCACTGCATCTCATCTTGGTCTCACTATCCAGGCTGGGAGAAATCCTTGACAAATATAAGCTAAGTTGGCACTATAGGCGATGTTGGGGATGGTCCTTGAGACAGCCTGGGTGGGCGAAACATGATCGTCGGATGCTGAGTTCCCTGTTTGACATTTACACTCAGATGTTTAAGATGAGTATTAAATATTGATTATAATAAGTCAATGAGGATATATGACATTTAAATATTGAAAAATAAAGTTTTTATAAAAACAACAAAAAAATAATTGGAAAAACTGAGGCAATTGAGAATCAATGACGAGGTTGGTGTTGTAAAGTCTTGCAACATTGAAATGTTAGCTGGCAAGTTACACTGCTGAGATTTTCATTCAAAAAAATATATATAAAGGTGTGGATGGTGATATTTTGTTTATGATTGTATGTATTTAAATCCGACATGATATATTGTGGATTTTGGAAGTGTGATGACATATGATACTTATTTTGTACCTGATGCAGTGAAGGGTTAAGTGACTTGCTCAGAGTCACAAGGAGCTGCAGTGGGAATGAAACTCAGTTCCACTGTTTTTCCAGCCACTGAATTAACCATTAGGCTACTCCTCCCCTATGATGTTACATAGCTTTTGCCACTGGCATTCTCCCTCGCCTCCATTGCCTTACCCAAGTCAGAATAAGGCTGTAAGCATAGCCTTTCCCCCTTTGCTGTGGTTCAGACTGAGCCATGTCAGAGGAGGCAAGAAGGGAAAAGTTCCGGTGTTGCTTTTTCTGTCTTGGTCTTGGCTGCGGGGAGAGACAGGGAAACAGCATCTGAGAAAACGAGCATTTGGTGGGAATGGGTCTAGGATTAAGAACAGCATAGCTGAAGGGATTCTATCGGGAGGAAGAGCGGGGTGGCGGCAGCTGTAGTTTTTCTCTTTCTTTTTTGGGCTCTGTAGAGGTCAGGGAGATGGGGGAGGGTTGCAGGGTCGATTCCACAATGTCAGCTCCTATTAGGAGGAAGGGAGAGAAGGCGTGGCAGCCATTCATCCTCAGTTCTGGAAAATGTGTTAGTGCTGTTCCTCAAATCCTGATGCTCTAGGCATCTGCCTGAATGGTCACATTGACCTGGGCTGCAGATAGCTGTGTATAGGTGAATGGTAAAGTACAGATTTCAGGTGTTATGGGTGCATCTGAAGAGTGTTAATGTGTGAAGCTTGGGTTCAATAACCAAGTTCCTGTACATATTAAAAATGGGAGACCTGATTCCCATGGGCACTTTTAAAAATGTGTTCCTACAGTTCTTTGCCTATGTGAAAAGTCGAAAGAGATGCCTATTTTATAAAAGCCAATAACAAATAATCTCAAAGAAATATATATCAAATATATAGTGAGGACTATCAATCTGGAGAGCATAAAATACAGCATAGGTTCAATATAATTGACAAACTATGCAGACACTGATCTTATGTTTCAACTTTTTTATTGTATTATCGTAATAGCAGACCGTTATACAAACATCAAAATTAGTACATATACATCACAGTCAACTAAGTATAACATCAATATTTTTGTAATAATTTCCCCCCCCTGTTTCCCTCCCCCCCCATCCCCTCCCCATTCCTCCCCTCCAATAAGCTGATATATTATTGTGAAATTATTGACAAAAGAAAAAGAATAACATCATTTACATAATAAAATATAATAATATCAACCTCCATTGTCTTATGTGTTTTCATTTGTTATCCTTTGGTCTCAGCTATATAATATAACCAGTATCACATCTTGATCAAAAGATCCCCCTCCCCCCCCTATTAACCTATAAATGAGTCTTCTGTTATCACAATTGATACCCAAGAATATTACAGAGTATTAAGAATTCGACTTCTCCCTCTGTGAGTCATCCCGTCCAAATAACACCCCCAAATTTTTAGAAAGCGCTCTTTTCGCTTGTATGTTCCTTTTGCCTTTCTCGCTTCCCAAGTAAGCAATTGGTGTACCTGGTTCCGCCAATGCCAGAAGGTCGGAGGGTGTGCAGAGGTCCAGTGCTGCATTATGCATTTTTTGGCAATGAGACATACTTTGCGGCACAGCATTATTTTGTCTTTGTTTAATCTGGGAAAGGTGTCATGTTTATCTAACACTAAACATAGGGGGTTCAATGCTATATCACAATTGACAATTGTAGACAGAAATACAGCTATGTGTCTCCAGTATCTTTTTATTAAAGTGCACACCCATATTGCATGATATAGCGTATTATCTGCCCTCTGACATTTCAGGCAGGTAGCGGTATGGATGCCCCCTGACTTGTATAGTTGTGTCTGGGTAAAATAAGCCCTATGCAGTATACGAAACGCACATTCCCGAAGGCTTGCCCCTCCTACTATTCTGGGTATATCCTGTATTTGTTTTACAATATTCCATCCTGTCAATGCTCTGCCTATATCTGTTTCCCATTTCTGACGAAGTTGGCTAAACTCTCTCCCAGGCATCAGTCCCCACAATTTCAAATGTATGCCGGAGATTGACGGAACCTCTTTGGCTATTTCTTCGAAGAATTTTCTAACTTTCTCACCTAATTGCTTCTTAATCTCGTCTGTATTTAGTGTGCGCACATAGTGTGTGAGTTGGCGATGCGCAAAGTGATCCCTCCATTGTGCATTAGTTTGCATTTGTGTTACTGCTTTGATATGCCCATCAGCCCCCAGTATATCTTGCATGGTTACTATGCCATTTCTTTCCCATGTGACAAACGTTTGATTCTCTATCCCCAGCACAAACATCGGGTTGCCCCTAATAGTTAGTAACTCGGTGTTAGAGGGGTCTCCCCCCAGGAGTTTCCCTATATATCTCCACGCTTCCCTGATAGGCTGGAGCAAAACACTATGTTTAAATCTATGGGGGAGTATTTTATTCTGAGTGTGTAATAACGTTATATAATTATATGGGGCAAAGTACACCATCTCATACTCAAGTGGTGTATGATCCAATGTATTCATTAACCAATCTCTAACCTGTCGTAGCAAGCAAGCCATATTGTAGTATTTAATATTTGGAATCCCCATTCCCCCTTGTCTCCACCCTCCTAGTAGGAATTTCTGTTGAAGTTTGGCCTTTTTCCCAGCCCAACAGAACTTTCTCAGAATTTTATAAAAGTATTTTATGTCAGTTTGCTTGAGTTTTAGTGGTAGAACCTGTAAAACATACAGCCACCTCGGCATTATCACCATCCTTGTTAAACATATCCTCCCTGTCAAAGATATCGTAAGGTTCTGCCAAGAATTTAACTGTTGCATGGTCTGCTCTTTGAGTTTGCTAACATTTAAATCATATAGGTCTCTTGTATTTACCGGTAATAGGATGCCTAAATAATTAAAAGATTTAGTTGCCCACTTTAACGGGAAATCTATGGGCCATAAACTATGGGCGTCTGCATTTATAGCTAAGGCCTCTGATTTGTCAAGGTTTAGCGTGAATCCCGAGTAATCTCCGAACTCCCTAAAAATTTCTAATACATTACCCAGAGCTTCTCTTGGGTTCTTTAAAATAATTAGCAAATCATCTGCAAATGCAGCCAATTTGAACATCTGATGTTGTATGTCCACTCCAGGCACTGCTGGGCAGTCTTGAATATCCCTAATTAGAGGGTCCAAATATAATGCAAAAAGAAAGGGCGATAACGGGCAACCTTGTCTCGTTCCCCTGCCTATATGAATTGCCTCAGATAAATTCCCATTGACCATTACCTGCGCTAGAGGGGCTGCGTATAAAGCTTTAATCGCCTGTACAAACTCTCCTTTTATACCATACCCCTCCATCACCTCATATAAGAAAGACCATTCCACATCGAACGCCTTTTCAGCGTCGAAACTAATCATTAAAGCTTGTTCGTGCTCTAAATATTCCAATGATGTCAAAATTCGTCTGAGGTTCTTGGCAACCGACCTGCCCTGCACAAAGCCAACTTGAGCTTCATGGATTACTTTTGGTAGAACACGACCTAGTCTATTTGCTAAAATTTTTGCGAATAGTTTTGCTTCATGGTTAATAAGCGATATAGGTCGATACGATGTTACTAGTTGCGCATCTCGATTGGGCTTTGGAAACACAATTATATGTGCTAGATTTAAATGCTCAGGTAGTGTACCATTTGATATCCATTCATTGAACACTTTAATTAATGTAGGTACAATCGACTCTCCCATTAATTTATAGAATTCTGCTTTGTATCCGTCGGGACCTGGCGCTTTACCCGTCTTGCTGTGTCCTATAGCCCATGTGATCTCATCCTCACTAATCTCCGCATTCAATAGATTGCGGTCATGTTCATTTATCTGTGGGATCGTAAGATTTTGAAGATATTGCTTGCCTGATAGTCCTTCCTGTTCTGTGGAGCTATATAAGTGTTGATAATATGTTTTAAATTCCTGTCTAATTTCTTTATTAGAATGTATCAAACTCCCCTCTTGTGTTTTTATACTAGTGATATTTCTGGAAGCGTATCTAGGGGCAATAACTCTTGCCAAAAATTTCCCTCCCTTATTCCCAAATTTATATAGTTGGAATCTATAATATGTTTGGGATTTCACTTCCCTATCATGAAGTAAGGAGTTAAGAGCCGCCTGTATTTCCAGTATCTCCTGTCTAAGTCGAGGGCAAGGATTTAAGCCATAGTGTCTATTCGCTTCTCGCAATTGTTTCTCAAGTCGCAGGATTTCCCTATCTCTTGCACGTTTGTATTGGGTAGTAAAACTGATAATTTCTCCCCGCAAGACCACCTTTGCGGCTTCCCAAAAATTGGTTGAAGTTGGTACTGTTTCCTCATTAAAATGTTTGTACTCTGCCCATTTCGTTTGTAGATGTTCTCAAAATCTCATATTATTTACTAAATACGTTGGGAACGTCCACTCCCGAAACTTCACTTCTTCCATCCCCCCCATCCAATTCATATGTACCGTCGCATGATCCGAGATAACGCACGGTCCTATATCAGCGTCTCTAATTGTGGGAAATAGTGTGCTTGATGATAATAGGTAATCAATCCTGGAAGAGGTACCATGGGCTCTTGACATATGTGTATATTCTCTGATCCCAGGATGCAGCGTCCTCCATATATCTATGAGATCTAGTGTGGTGCATAAGTCAGGTAGTCCTCTAGTTTGTGTCCGATGGATTGTTGCCGGAGGGTGCGAGCGATCTAATTGTGGGTCCCAGGTCATATTAAAATCTCCTCCCAGTATTATGGGTAGTGATTCTAAATGTACTATTTTTGCCACTAGTTTTTTGTAAAATTTAAGATCTAGGACATTTGGAGCATTTATACTGCCCAGTAAGAGTTTTTGTCTATTAATTGTGACAATAGCTAACACATATCGTCCCTCTGGATCCTGGATTATTTTATGAATGTGGCTTGCTATTCCTTTTCTAATTAGAATTGCTACTCCCCTTTTTCTCCCCATCGCTGCTGTTGACATACATTCCCCCACCCACCATTTATTCAGTTTAGCATGTTCTTCTGCAGATAAATGTGTCTCTTGTAAAAAGGCTATGTCAGCTCTAAGCCGTTGGAGGTGTCTTAAGATTTTTGATCTTTTTATGGGCGAAGGGATGCCTCCAACATTCCATGTAATAACCTTAATTAGTGCGTCTGTTTTGGCCTATTCATCTCCATATTTACGTGATCTTGATGCTCGAGAGGAGCCAGCCCAGCCTCCAGCCCCCCCCCCTTTTCTAATATTCGAGCGAGTAGTCTATCCTTCTTTTCAGGTATCATTTGTGTTTTCTGGTAAGTTCTCCTATAGCCCCCCTCCCTCCTCCCCTCCCCTATTCCTTCCCTTCCCTTCCCCTGTGAATCCCCTCTCCCCCCCCTTCTATCCCCTTCTATTCCTATTGGAATTAGGTCACCATCGACGCCTTTCCCTTTTTTTTTTCTGTTCTAATTTGTATGTAGTATATTCGTCATCTTCTATTCATCTTAATTCCCCCCCCCCTCCTCCTTATGATCTTCTAACCATTCCCTGTAGTTCCTACCCTTATATCATTTATCCCCTATCTTATGTGTCTTGCTATTGCTTCCCTCTGTATATTAACTCGCTGAGGAATCTTCTATATGTTTTTTGACCCCTATATCGATTACTAACAGATTTTAAACTTTAACCATACAGTGCAAATTAACATGAATATCAATGCAGTGTTTTATAATTACTCAACATTCTTCTCTTCATCTCTGTACTATCTGCTATTAGATTAGCTCAGTAAGTCTATGATGATCATCCTCATAAACTTATATGGTTTTCACCGGCCCAGATCAGTGTTACACCATCTATGTCCCGTTACTGCCGTGATGCAGCTTCATTTGTAATTCAAGGCTCCTGTAGTGATAGCATAATCCACTATTTCAATTATAGTCCCACGTGTATGTTGTGAGTCCTTCCAACTAAGCCCCAACATGGATTATTTGTAGTAAATAATTAGCAGATTTTAGTACACACAGCTTCAGCTTTAGAAATGTTAATTTCTTTCTTCATCTCTCTCTCATTCACCCCTGAATAATTCACTGCTGAGTCACTTTAAAGTTGAAGTAACAAAACATCTGTTTACTCACAGTTTGTAGTTAGATTATAATCAGACAGGCTTATATATACATATTACTATACATTTGTATTATCAGCTCCTTCCATGTGCTTAGATGGTAATGGATGCTCACACCACCATAGATCCTCTCAGGTTAGGAGAGAACATGAGCTCCATGTGCTCCATGTGCTGCATCTGCTGTGTCTGCTGCATCTATCCCCCACAGGAAGTTGCATAGCTGTGTGACCTCTCTAAGTAATTCACATCAGAGGTCACAGAGTAATCACAGAGAAATAATAGGTGACAGGCAATGCATGTAAAATACAATTACATTCCAACAAACCCCTTCTCATGCATAACTGTCATGCAATTATTTATTCATACAAAGTCCAAGCTTTATACGCAGATTCACAAAATGTTCTCTGGGTAACGGTTTGGTCATGATGTCAGCTGTCATCTCACTGGTGTGACAATAGTGTAGACTGATGACCCCTTCTTTCGCCAACTCTCGCACGTTGTGGTATTTCGTTGCGATGTGCTTGGTGCGTGACTGAACCTTGTCATTCTGTGACAGTCGGATGCAGCTCTGATTATCTTCCACTATCTGGATTGGTCTCTGTTCAGCTATTCCGAAATCCAGCAAAAGTTTTTCAATCCACATCAGTTCTCTGCACGCTTCCGATACAGCCACATATTCAGCTTCTGTAGAAGACAGACTCACAATACTTTGTTTATGACTGGCCCATGAAATTTGTACATTTCCATACATAAACACATATCCACTTGTGGATTTATAATCAGAATGATCCCCTGCCCAATCTGAATCACAGTAACATATTAGTTTTGGATTACTATTGGCTGAAATCTTTAATTTACAATCAATGGTACCCTTTAAATACCTTACCATCCTTTTAACTGCAGTCCAATCTGATTTGGTAGGTGAGCTGACCCTTCTGCTCAAAATTCCTACTGCATTTGCTATATCAGCCCTGTATGTGGTAGCTAGATATAAAAGCTTACCTATGGCTGATCTATATTGGATGTTATCTGGTAAAGGTTCTCTTACTGTTTCATCCTTCAGAAAATCAGTGATCATGGGAGTGCTTACAACTTGGGCATCTTGCATACCTAAACTTTCAATAAGCTCATTTATTTTCTGCTTCTGGCTTAGAAGATAAGAACCATCATTTTGTTTCTCAATTTCTATACCAAGATAGTATGACACATTACCAAGTTCTTTTATCTCAACATTGAGGTTTAAACACTTTACAATGTCCTTGTACTCTTGCTCACTTTTGCTTGCAATGAGCAGATCATCAACAAAAGCTAAAATGTATGCATATTGTCCATTTGTGCACCTAGTGTACAAACATTTATCTGCTTCACCTTGCTTAAATCCTAAATTTGTCAATATTTCATGCAATTTATCATTCCAACATTTTGCACTTTGCTTTAATCCATAAAGACCTTTGTTTAATTTACACACTAGCTGTCTTTGTTTTGTATTTATGAAACCTGTTGGCTGTTCCATGTACAAGTCTTCAGTTATTTCTCCGTGAAGAAATGCTGTTTTCACATCAATGTGGTTGACTTGCATGCCTTTTGAGACTGCAATGCTCAGAAGTGTTCTAATTGTCGTGTGTTTCACTACAGGTGCAAACACTTCATCAAAATCTTCTCCATATTTTTGAAGATATCCCTTTGCCACTAATCTGGCTTTATACCTTTCCACTTTTCCTTGTGCATTCCTTTTTAACTTGAATACCCATTTGCATCCTATAGCTTTCTTGCCAGGAGGTAATTTTGTAAGAATCCAAGTATTATTTTTATCCAATGCATCAATTTCTTCTTGTGCAGCTTTACGCCATTCAGCAGCTTCTTCTGCTGGCATTTTCTCAATCTCATCCCATGTTAAGGGCTCTTGAGCTTCTGCTGACTTTGTTAGGTAAGACAGTCTTGGGGGTGGAACACCTTTGTTTTCCCTGGATGAGCGTCTGACAACAGGTTGGTCTGACCTTTCCGCATCCTCTAAATCTGAGAGTCCTTCTCCAATTGATTCCCCTTCTCCAACTGTACTGTCTTCTTCAATGATCCTTTCTGTGTCTGCTTCCTCTGCCTGTTCCTCGTTAGATACAGATGAGTTGCTTTCAGACATCTGCCTTGGTATGGCGTTTATATACACTGGCATGTCTATTATGGTTCTAGTTTCATATTCTGGATGATAAGGCTCATCTGGGATAATCCAGCCTTTATCAACCCTTTTGTTTTCATCAAAATATGTAACATGTCTTATGCCAACAATGCCAGTTTTCAGATTCAAAATTCTATATCCTTTGTGTCCTGGAGCATAGCCAACTAAAATGCCCCTTTCTGTTGTGGAATCCAGCTTATGCCTTCTTTGCTTTGGTACATGAGCATATGCTGTACTTCCAAATGTTCTTATGTGTGACAGGTTTGGCTTCCTACCATGCCATGTCTCATGTGGTGTGCGCTCAGCGCCTTTAGTTGGCATTCTGTTTTGTAGGTACACTGCTGTGAGAATGGCTTCCCCCCATAGTCTTTTAGGGAGATTGCTATCTGACAGCATACATCTGGTCATTTCCACAATTGACCTAAATTTTCTCTCTGCAACAGAATTTTGCTCTGGTGTATAAGCTACTGTTGTGATATGCTGAATGCCTTCTTGTTCTAGAAATGTGCGCATGCTTTGTGAAGTGAACTCACCACCATTGTCGGTCTGAAGAACCTTTGGTTTTCTTTCAAATTTGTTGCTCACCATGGCTACGTATTTCTTCAGCATGTCTGTGACTTGACTTTTCTCTTTCAGCAAATAGGCCACACAATATCTAGAGAAATCATCCAAGAATATTAGCACAAATCTGTTATTTCCCAATGATGGGATATTAAACGGTCCACATAAGTCACTGTGTATTAAGTCCAGCACTTTATTACTCCTATTTCCTGTGTATGCAGGAAATGAGGGTCTCACACCTTTTTGAGTAACACAGTCTATGCATTTCTCCATTTTACCAGCATCTGCACTTATCTGAATGCCGGTGGCCAGTTGCTTACTGTAAAGATCCTGGATCACCTTAGAATCACGATGTCCCAGGCGGTGGTGCCAGATTTCCAGACTACATTTACCATCATTCTTCCTTACTTGCGCCATATGTGAGGCTTCACCTGAAATGTTCAGCTTATAAACATCATTATGCATAAAAGCTTCAGCATACACTTCATCATTTTTAGAGATTGTGCACTTACTGTTTTCAAAATGAATCACAAATCCCTTCTTATCTAATGTAGATACACTAAGCATATTGCAAACTGCTTGGGGAATATACAAGACATCACTTACAGGAATTTCTTTAACTTCATTAGACACTTTGCATTTTAAGAATCCAATACCTTTTGCTTGGATCTTAGCAGTCCCTGCGTTTGCAGTTTTAAGAATACCTTCCTCTGGACACATTTCCTGAAAGAAATCCTTACAATTGGTTAAATGGCATGTGCTCCCTGAATCCAAAATCCAAGTACTTTCATTTGAATTATTATTTACCATAGTCAAAGATTTTTCTGCCATTAGAAAGCCCTTGTGTTTATCTTTGTCCTTCATACATTTCCTGGTTTGAAAATTCTTTAGTTCCATTGGCTTAGGTGAGCTAGAGGGAGTGTTTTGTGTTTCCTTACACCATTTAGATACATGTCCCTCCTTTCCACATGAGTAGCAAATCAGCTTGCCCTTGGGTGGAGTTTTCCCATAGCTCCGCCTTCCTCTGTTCTTTGCCAAGAAATTTGTTTCATTTCTCTCTGACTGACTTTGAGAACACATCTCCTCAGAATCATTTATTATGCATTCCTGCCTTAGTTTTGATGTTGCCTGTTCAAAAGATTGCCCTTCAATGGCCTCATTTACAGACCTAAAAACATCAAACTTCTTTGATAGTGAGGTAAAAAGAAATGCTCTTTTCAATGCATCACACATGGGAATTCCAGAAAGTTCTAACTTTTGAAATGAAGACATAAGATACATAATGTGATCATTACATTTACTTTTATCCCTTAATTTGGTTTCATTCAACTCTGCCAGCCAAATTGGTTGCTGCTTTGCATATGTAGTTGCATACATAGTTCTCAGTTTATATAAAATGTCCTTTGGTGTATCTTTTCCCTCCACTAATATGGCTTGTTTCTCTGAGAGAGCTTCCAAAAGCATGCACTTCACATAATAGTTTGCACTGTCCCATTCAGCCATATTTTCAGCTGTTCTGTCTTGGTCTAAGCATATATTTAATCTTTTTGCTCGAAGGAGACATATGAATCTTAGTTCCCACTGCTGATAATTAAACTCAGTTAATCTAGGCACCTTGAGAGAATAGAAAAATGGTGAATTTCCTCCCTCAGCCATTTTCTTAGCCTTCTGTCTGCTGTGTGGGGGGAGAGAGAGACAGACTGAATCTTTCCTTTAAAACTTAAGAGAAAAATGTGGCCTTTTTTTCTGCCTGGTAATATTTCTCTTCTTTTTCAATTCCTGGACCCTGGGCCCATAACCCTTTTGTTGGATTATTTGTAGTAAATAATTAGCAGATTTTAGTACACACAGCTTCAGCTTTAGAAATGTTAATTTCTTTCTTCATCTCTCTCTCATTCACCCCTGAATAATTCACTGCTGAGTCACTTTAAAGTTGAAGTAACAAAACATCTGTTTACTCACAGTTTGTAGTTAGATTATAATCAGACAGGCTTATATATACATATTACTATACATTTGTATTATCAGCTCCTTCCATGTGCTTAGATGGTAATGGATGCTCACACCACCATAGATCCTCTCAGGTTAGGAGAGAACATGAGCTCCATGTGCTCCATGTGCTGCATCTGCTGTGTCTGCTGCATCTATCCCCCACAGGAAGTTGCATAGCTGTGTGACCTCTCTAAGTAATTCACATCAGAGGTCACAGAGTAATCACAGAGAAATAATAGGTGACAGGCAATGCATGTAAAATACAATTACATTCCAACAGTTTTCACCGGCCCAGATCAGTGTTACACCATCTATGTCCCGTTACTGCCGTGATGCAGCTTCATTTGTAATTCAAGGCTCCTGTAGTGATAGCATAATCCACTATTTCAATTATAGTCCCACGTGTATGTTGTGAGTCCTTCCAACTAAGCCCCAACATCCACTTTATAGCTCTCTTTAAAGTTGCTTCTTATGTTTTGCTATTTTCACAATAGTTATATCTATCTTTAATCTGAGATCCTGCAACTCAATTTAATAGTAGCAACAGTACAGCGCAGACACTGATCTTAATAAAATTAGTATAGTAGACGGTTTGTTCAAGCATTGACCTTAAGATGATTCTTATCAGTCATACACTCTCCTTTCCTCCAAATATAATTCAGATATAATTACCAAATACTCCAATCTTCAAAAGTTCATTTTCAGCACTCCTTTGGATCCATCCAACACAGACTTTGCATCAGGGAAAAATCACCAATGAATAATCCCTACTGCAGATTCATTTCCTGTGTGTCTTTTATAGAGAAGGCTCCCAGAGGCATCTGCAGTAGCATACAAGTTTACCCCTGTTCTGAAAAAAGGTTAGATGTGTTTTGTAAAATATTTCCATACTTCACAACTTGGCCTTTGGTAGTTGTAGACAGCATCATCTTTATTTTACAAGAGCCCTTTCCTGTGAGTAAAAGATGCTTTAAATGCAGAAAATGTTTTATAAAATTATCCCCAAATGTATGAACTGGGCAATTTCTACAGACAATTTCTGACTCTGATTGCTGGGATTTAAAAGAAACTGAAGTAGAGAATAGCCCAGCCGATATTCAGCCAGAGGTGGACAGCGATTTCTTTTTGCGTCACTGGTGCTAAAAGTGGAAATTCAATGCTGGGCCTTGTGTGGGCTTTGGCATTGAATTTCCATTTTTTTTTTAAAGCCGGCTAGTGCATGACTGGTTAAGTTAATATATTGAGGCTTAGCTGGCCATGGGTTAATGCAGTGGTTCCCAAACTCTTTTGGTTCACAGCACCCTTCGTGTCCGAGCAATTTTTCGTGGCACTCCCCACCTCCTCCCCCTGGCCACACAGGTCTCCGTCCCCACAGCCACACCGATCTCCGTCACCCCCCTCCCTGTCCACACAGGTCTCCGCCCCCACAGCCACACCGATCTCCGTCACCCCCCTTCCTGGCCACACAGGTCTCCGCCCCCACAGCCACACCGATCTCCGTCACCCCCCCCTCCCCGGCCACACAGGTCTCCATCTTTTTCTCTGCACAAATATAGCAGTGCTAGGATGTCCCTATAACCAGCCCCTCCAAATGGCACATTGATTATGATTTATAACAAATTACTACTATATCTATGAAAAATTATTCTGTTGTTATACTTCCTCTGTGTATATCTGTATGCTACACAAACTGGCAATGGCATGTTTGAAAATACAAGTGAGATTAAATAAAAATGCTACCATAAATAAAGAATGACATCGTGGATGCAGCAGCTCATAGGTTGGTTTGCTAGTTTTGTTTTGAATGGGAAGGGGAAACAGAGACTGACCTATTGGCTTCAACTTTTTGACTTCATCCTTTCTGTTTTCATCCAACCTCCTTAGCAGCAAAAGCGAGTCCCGAAGGCTGTCTGCTCTGTGTACCCAGTGGCTGCAACAACAAAAAAAGCGAGCACGGGGCCACAGCAGCCTAGAAGCATGCGCTGTTGGGTCTGCTGGTCTTCTGCCCCCGCTGACATCGACTTTCAGTTCCGGGAGCAGACAGCACATGCTGGAAGGCTGCTGCAGCCCTACACTTGCTTTTTTTTTTTTCTTTGCCACTGCTGCTGTTTGCAATAGCGGTTTGGGTGGTGGCAGGAGGGAGGTCGGGATTTTCTGTGGAACCCTAGAGAGTTCGTTGCGGCACACAGTTTGGGAACCCCTGGGTTAGCGCATAAAGATAGGACAGTTATATGCTAAACCTGGCCGGTTAGTGATCTAACAGGAGTTCTGCCCTGGAATGCCCTCATAGCTGACTTTAATTTCAGCGCTAACCGGTCATTTTCAGCAAGGATGTGTCTGGTTAAATGCTGCTGAAAATGATCGGATAGCTGCCACCAAGCGAGTTACCTGGTCAGCTGCTGTTTACAGCTAGTTAACTTTCTTTGAATATCAACCATAGCTTGGATAACACACAGAATTATTCATGTGTCTGGGTGGTTTCTTAAATACAGCAGTTGATATTTAGCTTACAGCATTAAGTAGCTGGTAATCTGCTTCCAGCCACAGGCTGAACTAAATCTGGATTGTCAGTACTGGGGCATTTGCGGCACCCGGTATTAAATATCCGGGTATATCTGCTGACTTCGAAGTTAACTGGGCATCAATATTCCGACCAGGCATGATTAACTCGCTGCATAAAGTTAGGATAGCTGTTTTGCTGTCCTGATTTAGGTGGCCGCTTATCTGGTTAGCGGACTGAAAATCATCACTAACTAGCTAAGTTGCCACTCCACTCTAACCCCACCTCTGTCTCTACCTTATCCAGTTAGAGGAAATGTTCAGGAGCACTAACTGGGTAAGTGCTGCTGAATTTGAGGTGTTAGCTTGCTCAGCAGGAGCCTCTCTTGAGTATTGACCCCAAAATGTTAAAAAAACAACAACATGGTTTAATCTACTGACATATAAACAATTGTTTGAATGATATATGTCTGGAAGAACTGCCTGCAAGGTGCTTTCACAGTCTCTAGGCTGGACAGTAGTGGCCAGAGCATGCTGCGAAAGCAAAATTTGGAAGTCAGCTTCAGAAAATCCATGATTTCTAGTAGAACCAAATAGCATTTCCAATTTAATTGATCAATCAGTTCTATATTTTAGATCTGTACTGTGGAGACCATCTTTGTTTAGGTGACTTTTTCATTGGCTAGGCTGATAAGTGACTAATGAAGATGTGTTTGAGTTTACTGGCTAAAGTGGCCAAGTTTGCAGTATATGAATGAGGAAGATCAGTGCAGCTTCTGTTCAAGAGACTCGAGGAGACTGATTTATACAGGATGTGTGAGAAATTAATGGTACAAATAAGGCAATGTCTATCATTTTATTTCAAATGAAATCTTTCTTTTCTTTATATTAATTACAGATCCACTGGGGCCACACTGAAGATATTGAACTCATTAATGATGGCTCAGGATTAGGCTTTGGAATAGTAGGAGGAAAATCAAGTGGTGTAATTGTCAGAACTATCGTGCCTGGGGGACTAGCAGATCGGGTAATTTGTTTTCTTATGTCTTTTGTGTTTTATTTGATATAAAGTGTAATTAATACAATTTCCTTTGACAGCCTTAAATTAACTCACTGCATATACAACATTAGCAGGCTGCTGATAGGGTGATAGATTGCACAGTAATTTAAGTAATGCAGGCCGTGAAATGACTGCCACTAAAACTCAACACATACTAGATCCTGTCTTCTAAAACATTCATTAGCTAAACACATCTTGCACAATTTAACAAATTTATTAAAAATTATTCAGTGTTAATTTAAATCTAGTATTGATTGAACTGTAAATGATGAGTGTCGGGAAGCTGGTTTTCACAGTTGCGAACCAAGCACAGAGCTTCACGTTTAGTGATATTAAAATTGAAAATCGGCATAGAAAAAAAAACCAAAGTACAGTCTTCTGATACAGAACGGTCACTTACTGTGATGTGATATAACAGTGGATATATCAACCAAAACAATTAATGAAAAACCTTCAAAAACACACACTCAAAACCTATACAGCAAACTCTCATATGGAAACAGCACCAGTTCCCAGGATTTGCACAGCAACAATCTTAGCTAGAAACAGACAGCATTGCAAATATATGTACAGACCTTAGAATAGGACACAGAATAAATCAGACTGCTGTAGATCCCTAAATGGAAACTACTCACTGGCAGAATACTGCACCTCACACATACAGGTCCTCAGACAGAATAAGAGACTGCAGACAAAACCTGAACTGGAAACCCTAGGCTGGGTTTGTGCTATGCAGTTCACATCAGTTGCTGAAATGACCTCTTGAAGTGATCATAGTGTTAATGGAATGGTAGCTTACTTTTTTTTTTTTTTTGGAAAGCATTGAGGTTTGCAGTTGAGCAGAGAGTGGGAGTAGCTGCAGTGGAGCATGAAAATAGAAAGCATAAGTACATAAGTACATAAGTAGTGCCATACTGGGAAAGACCAAAGGTCCATCTAGCCCAGCATCCTGTCACCGACAGTGGCCAATCCAGGTCAAGGGCACCTGGCACGCTCCCCAAACGTAAAAACATTCCAGACAAGTTATACCTAAAAATGCGGAATTTTTCCAAGTCCATTTAATAGCGGTCTATGGACTTGTCCTTTAGGAATCTATCTAACCCCTTTTTAAACTCCGTCAAGCTAACCGCCCGTACCACGTTCTCCGGCAACGAATTCCAGAGTCTAATTACACGTTGGGTGAAGAAAAATTTTCTCCGATTCGTTTTAAATTTACCACACTGTAGCTTCAACTCATGCCCTCTAGTCCTAGTATTTTTGGATAGCGTGAACAGTCGCTTCACATCCACCCGATCCATTCCACTCATTATTTTATACACTTCTATCATATCTCCCCTCAGCCGTCTCTTCTCCAAGCTGAAAAGCCCTAGCCTTCTCAGCCTCTCTTCATAGGAAAGTCGTCCCATCCCCACTATCATTTTCGTCGCCCTTCGCTGTACCTTTTCCAATTCTACTATATCTTTTTTGAGATACGGAGACCAGTACTGAACACAATACTCCAGGTGCGGTCGCACCATGGAGCGATACAACGGCATTATAACATCCGCACACCTGGACTCCATACCCTTCCTAATAACACCCAACATTCTATTCGCTTTCCTAGCCGCAGCAGCACACTGAGCAGAAGGTTTCAGCGTATCATCGACGACGACACCCAGATCCCTTTCTTGATCCGTAACTCCTAACGCGGAACCTTGCAAGACGTAGCTATAATTCGGGTTCCTCTTACCCACATGCATCACTTTGCACAAAACTCATTTCCAAACTTCTGGAGCCACTTAGGCTGTGATTGGATTCACGTGACTTTCACATCCAAATCTTCCTAATTCCTACTACTACTAATCATTTCTGTAGCGCTGTACACTTTTTTTTTTTTAATGTGCAGGTACTTTTTCTGGCCCTAGGGGGTTCACAATCTATGTTTTTGTACTTGGGGCAATGGAGGGTTAAGTGACTTTCTCAAGGTCACAAGGAGATGCAGTGGGAATCAAACCCAGGTTGCTAGGCTCAAAGCCCGCTGCACTAACCATTAGGCCACTCCTCCACTCTGATTCCAATTTCAGAAAGACCATTGTACTGAATAGCAAAATTTTTGTTCTACTGTATTACTAGGCTCATGGTCACAGTTGTATGGCATATATGGTGTTGTATGATGCAGTGAAAAGTCTGCCCCTGGATGAGTTTAAAAAAGTAATAAAAATTAATTTCTCAAATAAAAGTTTATTTTATGCATGACATACATTATTCAGTTAAGGCTTTAAAAATGTTCAGTTCTGGCAGGTGACTCATACTCCTTCCTGTGTTTTTCAAGAAAGGATGTTATGTTCTCACAGGAAAGTTCGCTGAATTTCCATGAAAACAGTTGGCTGCTGCCTTGACTTGCTTTCTTCAGGAGATATTCTAGAGATCCCATAGCATGCTACTCTTCACCTGAAGCTTTAATTGGACGACTCAGAACTTATTGATTTCTGCTTTTTAACTGTTTCGCTCATAGAAACATAGAAAAGAGAAAAATGAAGGCAGATAAAGATCGTATGACCTATTCAGTCTGCCCATCCATATCTGCTCTCCCTTTCACTCTCATACAGATCCTACCTACTTGTCACAAGCTCTCTTGAATTAAAATACTGTTTTCGTCTCCACCACTTCCACCAGAAGGCTGGGCCACGAATTCATCACTCTTTCCATGAAGAAGTATTTCCTCAGGTTACTTCTCAGTGTAACCACTTTCACCTTCATCCTATGCCCCCTCATACCAGAGCTTCCTTTCAGTTGAAAGAGACTCGCCTCCTGTGCATTTATGCTGTGTAAATATTTAAATATCTCTATCATATCTCCCCTCACCTGCCTTTCTCGCAAAGAATACATATTGAGATTTAAGTCTGTCTGCATATTGTGTATGACAAAAACCACTGACCATTTTAGTAGCCGCCCTCTAGACCGACTCCATCCTGTTTATATCTTTTTGAAAGTATGGTTTCCAGAGCCTTACACAGGGGCATCATCACATCCTTTTTCCTACTGGCCATTCTTCTCCCTTTGTACCCAAGCATCCTTCTAGCTTTTGCCGTCTCCTTTTCTACTTGTTTTGCCACCTTAACTGTTACTACTACTACTACTTATCATTTCTATAGCGCTACTAGACGTACGCAGCACTGTACACTGGACATAAAGAGACAGAGCTTACAATCTAATTAGGACAGAAAACAGGACAAATAAGAGATAAGGAAATTACTAAGGTGGGAATGATAAAACATGGGTACTGATCATACGATCACACCCAAGTCCTGCTCCTCTTTTGTGCACAAAAGGTCTTCACTCCTAAACTGAGTTTTTGCAGCCCAAATGCATGACCCTGCATTTTTTAGCATTAAATTTAAGCTGCCAAATTTCAGACCATTCCTGTAGCTTCGCTAAGTTCTTGCTCAAGTTATCCACATCATCAGGGGTGTCTTAACCTATTGTAGATTTTGGTTTCATCCACAGAGGCAAACCTTACCAGACAGCCCTTTAGCAATATCGCTTACAAAAATGTTAAAAAGAACCGGCCCAAGAACCGAACCTTGTGGCACATCGCTGGCAACATTCTTTTCCTCAGAATGAGCTGCATTTACCACTGCCCTCTGTCGCCTTCCTCTCAACCAATTCCTAACCCGGTCAGTCATTTTTGGTCGTATACCGGTGGCACTCGGTTTATTTGTTACTCATCTATGCAGAACCATGTGAAAAGCTTTGCTAAACTCTAAATACATCATATCTAGCACTCTCCCTTGATCCAACTCTCTGTTCACTCAGTCAAAGAAATAATCGGATTTGTCTGACAAGTGAAACCAAGCCTCTGGTGAAACCATGTTGCCTCGGATCCTGTAATCCATTGGATTCCAAAAACTGTACTATCTCTAGAGAATACTTTTCACCCCTCACCTAGGATTTGCAAAGTCAATGATTTTACAGCATTCCTGGAAACTCCTAGAGAGCACTTCTATCCCCTATGTTACTGGAGGAGAACTCATTTTACCTTCTAATCCCAAAGGGAGCATTTCTAGGCTTCTTAGCTTCTCTTTAGTTGACAAATTGGCTCCTCCACCTCTCGTTTTTTTTCTTGGAAGCCCAATCCTCTTTCTCCAACAGTTTCTATTTGTCTTAATAGCTTAGTCCATCAGTTACCAAACTGTGCACCATGGCATCCCAGGGCACCAGTGAACTCACAGGGGAGCCACGACATATTTTAAGACCTGCCCCATCTACCACCTTCCACCACCCCCTGCCACTGCTTCCTCAGACTAGCAACAACAGTGACAAAACAAAATACGGCCATCACGGGGCTGCACTATACAAACCCATGGCTGCCGGTCCTGCCCCCTCCGACATCCTCCTTGTTCTGAGGCAGAGCCGGCGTCTGCAGGTTTGTACAGTGCGTGCCTGCAGTGGCTGTATTTTTGTTTTATCGCTGCTGCTGCTAGTCAGGGGAGGCAGCAGTGGTGGCATGGGTGTTGGAGAGGAGGGGAGCAGATGCTGGATAGAGGGGGCACATTCAGATGGAAGTGGGGAGGGGAGGGGGCATACGCTGGATTGAAAGGGAGAAAGAGAAGGACTTTGATAGACTGCCTTTCTGTACTCCAATCAATGTGATGTACATATTATATGACAGGTATTTTTTTTGGCCCTATTGGACTCGGAAACTTTTTTTTTTTGTACCTCGGGCAATGGAGGGTTAAATGAAGGCACACACTGGAAGAAAGTGGGGAGAGAAGGAGTGTCAAGAAAAGCCTAGCCACCCACCTAGGGTTAACCGTGGCCACTTAGAGGGTCAGGTCTGCCTGTACCTGCTGCTTGTGCTCTACACTTGCACCCTCCTCCTACCGACTGGGTCACAACTGCCTCTGGCCGAGTCTCCCACTCTCCAATTATCCCTAGTGATTTCTAGGTTACTGGAGCCACACTCCTAGTGGTCCTACAGTTCCCAGAAAGCAGTCACAGACCTAACACACAAACCACCAGGATTCTTTATCAGTCCAGACAGGCAGGGCAAACAAACAAATGTGTTCATTCTCAGAACTTACAGTGGACAGAAAATGTGCAATCAGCAAACGGTAACAAGTAACTGATCAATTAGAAAACCAACTAAACATTTGTATAGTGTCTAAACAGTACTGGGAAGATCAGGACATATAGCTGCTCACAAGTTATCAAATATAACTGTTTTACAGGGCTTTAGCAAAAAGATCCTACTCTCTTTTCTTCCTGGGTAAGACTAGGAAAAAAAATCCAGTACAATTCAAAAGAAAGGAGCTCCTGGGCCAATCATAGCTCAGTCAACAAGTTTTAAAAGTATGCTTCTCACACTACTGTAAATTCACTTCTTCACTGAGTAAAATTAAAAGAGGGCATTCACTTTTCTATAACAGCTTTATCATAAAACATGCACCACCTGTTGGCCAAACTAGAGAAATGCACTTCAGAATTAATTTAGGCAGTTTACAGGCTTAAAACACACTGTTCTATCACAAGGGGCAAATGCTGAATGGAAGAGGGGTTAGAAAGAGGGCACTTGCTGGATGAAAGCATGCTGCCGACTTCTTTGCTGCTCAGGCAGCATGGAGCTTGGGTAGCGGACTGTTTCATCTGGTGGGGCTTTGGCATCCCTGCTAGCAGAGCTAGGACTCCACAACAACGCTGGGGGGAGAGGGATAAGACCTGAGAGGAAATATGTGGTCTAGGGGACCTGTTAGCTGCAAAAATTTGGGAACTTCTGGCTTAGACCATTTCGACCTTGATAAAAGAATCCATAAGACTTGATTATATTATCTTGTGCTCAGAACAATTTTACACATGTAAATTTTAGTAAGCACGAAGGATCCTTACAGAAATATTACTTGTTTTTTCCTTAATTCTCTAAGGGGCCCTTTTACTGTGTTAGGCACTAACTCATTCCTAACACATCTTAAAATGGCATACTGCGGAACGCGCTCAGGCATCTTGTAGTAACTGCCAATTTTGCATGTGCTGATCATGTGCCATTTTTTTTGAGGGGGCATGTCAGAGGACAGAGAATGTGTTTTTATGCAAAACAGCCCATGTACATAAGCATGTTCTAAATGTTTAGCGCAGGAATACCGTATGAGCCCTTACTGTCTACAAAATGGGTGACAATAAGTGCTCACACAGTAATTTCTTTTTTTTTAATGGTCACACACTAACAGCAACATTAGTGCATGGCTATTAATACAAAAAATAGAAACTCGACTATTTTACAACTGTAAAAATTGCCTTAGTGTGTGGGCAAAACACATGCAAGGGCATGCTAAGGTCACTTTTTACTGCAGCCTAGTAAAAGAACCCCTAAATGCTGTTAATTCTAGGCTCAAGGTTGTATGCTTTCCTGAGAATGAAATATCTTTGTAACGCTATCTTTTAATGGACCACAATTAATGAAAATTACATATAATCCAGTGTTTTGTTTTTACATAATATGGTGTACTGTAGGATGGAAGACTCAGGACAGGGGATCATATCTTACAAATTGGGGGAACAAATGTGCAAGGAATGATGAGTGAACAAGTTGCCCAGGTTCTGAGGAGCACTGGAAAATCAGTCAGGATGCTTATTGCCAGAGATCCAGCTGTAGACATTTCTGTGAAGCCACCAGCTCTGGAAAGCTTCCCTGTTACCTCATTGCCTGCTTCACAGAACCAGTATATTAACACAGTAAGTACTTGGCATTTATGAAAGACCCCGCCTTTACACACAACATGAATTGACCAATAAAGTTAGAGGTAGGTTATTTTGATTTGGCACAGGCTTGCTATTACACCAAATTCTTAACTGTTTCTTAAAAAGAAAGATGGGGGACAACTATGAATTACTGTCATGAAAATATAGGGCATGCAATTCTTATTCACAAATATATTGTTTTCTGAAGGAGCCATTCTTGACTTGTCCACAAATAGGTACCATCTAATTCATTTTCTTTTCTCCATTTACATATGAGTGGTTTGATTGTCAGCATGAAAAGTGGTTATAGTCCTGACAATGATTAAAAGTTGTTGATTCAGAGTGTGTGAGTTAGGAGGGAGGGGAATTTAAAAGGGGGGTTGGAGGGATCCACATGCTTTTAATTATATAGGGGTTGCTTGAGGCCTTGAGGATGGGTAAACCCTCTGTTGCTCTACTGGGGTAGAAATCTGCCCAGCTAGATGTCCTTGGACCACTAATCAAACTGACTAGGATCGGCCACAATCTGCAGTTACTGGTAACAGGTTAAGTCATTTTTGCGCTCTTGAAATGTCCCAGTACCAGCTCTAATCTGATCTTTCTAAATGAATTGTCTGTGAACCTCAAAATATTAGTGTAGGAAACATTTCAACACAATTTCCATTTTAATTGTCTTGCAGAATAACCTTGGTGGGTATGATATCTATAATGTTGAGCTTAAAAAACAGGAAGGGCAAAGCCTTGGTGTGACAATAGTTGGCTATTCTGGAGCTTCTAATATAGGTAAGATTTTTATTTATATATTTTTATTAGAAATGAATGATGTACTGTGAGATTAATTCAAAGATGTTCTTGATGTTGTCTTGGATTCTTTTCTCACTTTTGAACCACAAGTTGCTAACTTATGGAAGAAAACTATCTTTTGTTTAAGACAATTATATCTAATAAGATCGTACTTCCATGAGCATCATTTTGATCTATTGATCCAAATGTTTGTTTTGTCCCATTTGGATTACTGCAATTCATTAAATTCTATGCTCTTAAGAAAACTCCAGCTGATATAAAATACAGCAGTTTCTGGGTATCTTCAAAGGCTTTATTGGCTTCTCTTAAAATCTCAAATTATTTTCAAAATTGCATGTACTGTTTTTTTATATATTATATACTAATTTACCGGATCTCTTAATCCAACTTTTGTGTCATTCATTTTTTTCTTCATCTCAGGTGTTTAATACATTTGTACTAAGATATCCTATTGTTAAAGGTTTACGTATAAGCGTCAATTAGATCTATTATTTTCTTTCCATGTTATCTCTATATGGAATGAATTACCACAATATATCAGAACTGAATCTAATTATTTTCAGTTTCGAAGGAAACTGAAAACTTTTTTTATCTGATAAGGCTTGGGAGTTTTATTTTGTTAATTTGAAGCAAGTCTATTAATTTTTATTCTTTAACTATGTATTGTGATTGATGTAATTCCCCATACGCTGGTTTTTTTGGTCTCTTATGTTGTAATCTGCCTAGAACCACCAGTTGAGATTTGTGTGGTGGAAAAATCCTGCCTTAGATTGGATTTAGATGGGTAGCTCAGAGTTCTAAGAGGACTGTAAAACTGACCCCTGTTTTCAGAGAAACCAAAGCATGTACATTAAGGGGGCAAATAATCAGAGCAATTTTTAAAAATAATTTATACTGCTTATCTTCAAAATAACTAAGTAGTTTACAAAATGAAATAATTAATATTAAGTAAATGGAAATAAAACAGCATAAAATACAATAAAGCAGACACAGAAATGTAATAAAAATCAAGCTGCAAAAATATGTTGGTAAATCTGTATCTGTTTGTGTAAAAGTGCAGGCTGATGATTTACCCTCCTACCTTTCTGTGCGGTTAAAGTTGGTGGAGTTGTGTCAGAGGTGGAAAATTGCCATCTCTTATGTCATCTCCATGCCTCATTTCTGATACACATTTTGCAACTGTATCAATGCTTTGCACACTTGTCCACACACTGACCAAATTATCAAAGGGAAATTCCATGAGGAGGCCTGTTCAACTGATTGTTACATTTGTACCCCGCGCTTTCCCACTCATGGCAGGCTCAATGCGGCTTACATGGGGCAATGGAGGGTTAAGTGACTTGCCCAGAGTCACAAGGAGCTGCCTGTGCCTGAAGTGGGAATCGAACTCAGTTCCTCAGGACAGAAGTCCACCACCCTAACCACTAGGCCACTCCTCCACTGTTGCTACTATTTGAGATTCTACATGGAATGTTGCTATTCCACTAGCAACATTCCATGTAGAAGTCGGCCCTTGCAGATCACCAATGTGGCCGCGCAGGCTTCTGCTTCTGTGAGTCTGACGTCCTGCACGTACGTGCAGGACGTCAGACTCACAGAAACAGAAGCCTGCGCAGCCTTCTACAAGGAATGTTGCTAGTGGAATAGCAACATTCCATGTAGAATCTCCAATAGTAGCAACAGAATCTCAATAGTAGCAACATTCCATGTAGAATCTCCAATAGTAGCAACATTCCATGTAGAATCTCCAATGGTATCTATTTTATTTTTGTTACATTTGTACCCCGCGCTTTCCCACTCATGGCAGGCTCAATGCGGCTTACATGGGGCAATGGAGGGTTAAGTGACTTGCCCAGAGTCACAAGGAATCGAACTCAGTTACTCAGTTCCCCAGGACCTAAGTCCACCACCCTAACCACTAGGCCACTCCTCCACTCAACTAGTTGAGGATATATATTTTTTTAATACTTCTTTTTACAGATCGGTAATAATACCTATGTATATTTAGTAGAATGAGCCTAGATGTCTAGAATAAGTTTTCCTTCATTAATGCACTACTAAGGTTCAATGTGTCTTTCATATGTAGATTCCTCTGGGATTTTTGTAAAAGGTATAATTCCAGGCAGTGCTGCAGACCAGAGTGGCTGCATCCAGGCTCAGGACAGAATTATTGCCGTAAGTAAATTGTTTCTTTATGCAACTTGTACGGAAATCATTTCAAAGGTGCAGAATAAGCAGGAAGGCTTGATACCTGGGAGGGTTTAAGAAGGTTTCTTTGCAGATACTGGCAGAACTTAACATTTATGTGGATCATAATGCAAATAGAACAAACTGACATAAAAGATTATTGTTTGCTATTCAGAAGCGCTTAGGTGCTGAGCATCAGATACTAAGGACCCTGTTTACTAAGGTGCGCTAGCGTTTTTAGCACATGCGCTAACTGTGTAGATGCCCATAGGAATATTGTGGGTGCCTACACAGTGCACGCTAATAGCACTGATGCGCCTGTAGCTCGGCTTAGTAAACGAGGCCCTAAATGTATAAATGCTTTTTTTTTTTTTTTTTTGTTCTAAATTTGAGTGTGGTTAATTGCTAATTGGGCTGAGCAACTTTATATCCTGCCAAATTCACCTATTTGCATTTCAGAACATTTGGGTTTTTCTGGGGGCAGGGCCAAAATCTATCTGGATAGTGACAATATTCAGCAGTTATCTGGATAGTTTTTTTTTTCAGTTTAGGAGGACTACTATTTGCGCAATCCCATATTTAAACAATCAAGTTATTCATTTAAATTTAGAACCATAGAGGTCACATGATACCATGCAAGAGAGCAGATGCTGAACCATGGTTCTCCTGCACATCCCCTCTAATTCAACCGTCACAGCAGCTACAAAACCTTCTTTTTTGTTTGTTTTTAATATATTAATACTCACCTGGTGTGTGCTAATTTGATCAGCTTGGATGTGAGAATAAGATTTCTCAAATAGCTGCAAAACCGCCAAGTAAAGAAAGAGAAAAGCAAGACTCCGGAGAACAAAATGGTGGATGCTGCTTTTCCTCTGAGCACTTCTGTGTGTTCAGCCTGGACAGCAGAAATTACTGCTGAGGTGGCGGCAGTGGAAACGTTGCTAGATAAGAAATTGCAATCTATTTTTGATAGAGCAGAAGCAGACAATGAGAGACTAGATAGTTATGATCTGGAGTTTGATTAGCTTCAACAAAGTGTCAGTGACACAGAGGACAAAGTGGACCTGGAGGTTCAGTAACTTGATTCTGTTCTTAAATGACTGGTTAATTTGGAATGATCTTAGATTGATCAGACTTTGAATTCCTTAAAGATAATGAACTGGTGGGCTTCTCGGAATTGTGACTGGTAAAGTCCCTGGAGTTGGGAACTCACCAAGGCCTGTTGTGGGTGGAGAAGGCCCACAGAGTAGGCCGATCAAGACAAGATGGCGCTAAATCAACATAAAGTTCGAGTGGCACTTCTACAGGAAATGCATTTAGCTCCTGGGAACACCAAAAATTATGTCGCTGGTGAGTGGGAGGCTATGTGGAGTGACCATCGCAGAACAGAAAAGCTGGCGGAGTTATTCTTTTTCAGAAAGGGTTGATACTGGAGAAACATAAGAGCAGTGTGGACCCACAAGGTAGATACATCATAACACATACTGCTCTGAATTGCTAACCTTTGTTATTAGTAAATATCTATGCCCTAAATCAGTATGATTTTTTAAAACAATTTTGGGTCATCTACAGATGGTTCAGGGCATACTGACATAGACAGAGACTTCAATATCATTTTTGACCCACTTTTAGATAGATCTCGATAATCAGTGGTGTCTCCAGTTGATTACTGTAAGGGAGTTCCTTTATTGTGTGACACTGTAAAAGTACTAGAGAGATTGTCACTGTATTGCTTTACTATCTCTGCTTATATTTCCACAGGCTTTGGAATGCATTCTCTGCCTCCACTGCCTGGCTGAGCTGCAAACGCAGCGACGGCTGTCCCACCCAGTTTTGGTCACAAGAAGGTGATGTCATATTGTTGGTCTAAAATTTGGGACAGGAACTTGGCTTTACTCCATTCATCTATGCTGATGACGTACAGGTTTGGGTCCCATTAGTCCTGATGACCCTTCAACACAGACAAATCTCATTTCTAAGCTGGAAAAAATATTCTCTTGGGTAGAATTAAACAGGATGAAATCGAATCTCTCCAAAACTAAGGCTATGGTATTTTCTTGTAATTCCCTTCTCCAGGACTATCTCGATGATGTTTCTTTGGAACCACTGTTTCCATCTCTGATTCCCTTAAGATCTTAGTGGTAGCTTTTGACGCGGGACTTAACTTCTCAAGCCACATTTTGACTAATATTTCTAAATGTTTCTACTTTATGCCCCATATTAGAGATGGGTACACTATGAGGCTCATTTTCAAAGTACTTAGCCTTCCAAAGTTCCATAGAAACCTATGGAACTTAGCCTTCCAAAGTGCTTTGAAAATATGCCTCTATGAGGCTCATTTTCAAAGCACTTAGCCTTCCAAAGTTCCATAGGTTTCTAGGGAACTTTGGAAGGCTAAGTGCTTTGAAAGTATGCCTCTTTGCATACTAATGCATTCACTAGTACTCACTAGTATTAACTATTATAACTATTGTAAGGCGATGAAACAGTGTGACAAGGCGGTGGCCGTAGCTAGAAGGTTGTTAGGCTATATAGAGAGAGGTGTGATCAGCAGAAGAAAGGGGGTGTTGATGCCCCTGTATAAGTCGTTGGTGAGGCCCCACCTGGAGCATTGTGTTCAGTTTTGGAGGCCGTATCTTGCTAAGGATGTAAAAAGAATTGAAGCGGTGCAAAGAAAAGCTACGAGAATGGTAAGGGATTTGCGTTACAAGACGTATGAGGAGAGACTTGCTGACCTGAACATGTATACCCTGGAGGAAAGGAGGAACAGGGGTGATATGATACAGACATTCAAATATTTGAAAGGTATTAATCCGCAAACAAATCTTTTCCGGAGATGGGAAGGCGGTAGAACGAGAGGATATGAAATGAGATTGAAAGGGGGCAGACTCAAGAAAAATGTCAGGAAGTATTTTTTCACGGAGAGAGTAGTGGATGCTTGGAATGCCCTCCCACGGGAGGTGGTGGAAAAGAAAACGGTAACGGAATTCAAACATTCGTGGGATAAGCATAAAGGAATCCTGTGCAGAAGGAATGGATCCTCAGGAGCTTAGTCGAGATCGGGTGGCAGAGCCGGTGGTGGGAGGCGGGGCTGGTGGTTGGGAGGCAGGGATAGTGCTGGGCAGACTTATGCGGTCTGTGCCAGAGCCGGTGGTGGGAGAAGGGACTGGTGGTTGGGAGGTGGGGATAGTGCTGGGCAGACTTATACAGTCTGCGCCAGAGCCGGTGGTTGGGAGGCGGGGATAGTGCTGGGCAGACTTATACGGCCTATGCCAGAGCCGGTGGTTGCGAGGCGGGGATAGTGCTGGGCAGACTTGTACGGTCTGTGCCCTGAAGAGCACAGGTACAAATCAAGGTAGGGTATACACACAAAAAATAGCACATATGAGTTATCTTGTTGGGCAGACTGGATGGACCGTGCAGGTCATTTTCTGCTGTCATCATCATCTACTATGTAATACTTTGAAAGGCTAAACCAACAGAAATTTCATTCTATAAATGATACAAAATGTTGCAGTAAAACTGATACTGGGAGGATGGAAATATACATAGTAACATAATAGATGACGGCAGATAATGATGACCTGTACGGTCTATCCAGCCTGCCCAACAAGATATACATATAAAGTAGCACATATGAGTTTACCTGACCTAATATGATCATGTAACTCCTTTATTAAAATGGGAACATTGGTTTCCTGTACAATTTCATGTCCAATGTAAAATCTTGACTGTAATCCACAAGACTGTTATATCTGGTCAACTACCAATCCTGTCTAACTACTTACTGCCATATTCACCTACTTGGGATTTGCTTTCCGAGGCTCAACACTGTTTGGTGTGCCATCTCCCTATATGATCCTGTTAATTACTTTGCGGAAATCAGTGTTTTCTGTTGCAGGGCCAGTTCTTCGGAACTCACTCTCCACTGGTATGTGTCAATTATGATCCCATTCAGAGTTCAGGACAGTCCTGAAAACTTATTTGTTTAGACAAGCATATGGGGATATGCTATGACATTTGGACTTTTTGGGCCCTCTTCCTCTTGTCCTGTCTACTTTGTTTTGATCCTTTCCTCACCAGGTTGTGAGGCTGTGACCGCATGCCTTGGCCTATTGGATTGTTCCTTTCTCCTTTCCCTTTTTCTTTCCTATAATTTGTGGAATTCTTCTCCGTAATCTCTCCTATTAACATTATTATATTGTGAATCGCTATGATGGTTCACCCTTTAGTGGTATATCAAGAATAAAGTACCTTAACCTTGATTTCTAGAAACCTGGCAGTTTCTTCACCTCAATGGTAGAGAACGTATTCACCTTTCCAGAGGTCCCAATCTAGAATAGATTATATTTTGATCTTTTCCCCTCTGCCCCTCTCCACCATTTGCAGAATTAACCCCCAATAATGTTAATAAGGCCAGTCCCAGGCTGCCCTTATTCAGCTGATACCTGCTCAGGTTAAAAAAAAATCTACAATGTAGTATCGATATCAGTTATGTTTCAAACAATTTTTATTGATCAACAAGATGGAAAACCTACAACTGGAAGCACAAGGCAATAAACAACAGTATCCAAATAATCAAGGTGCAACAGAGGATAATTTGCTCATTAAAACAGATAAACAAACACTTCCTCCCAATGCCCCCCTCCCACACTGACAATTTCCCACATTACAAAGAGAGTATATAACAAGTTATCTACAAAGAATCAGCCATTAAGGATGCGACTGCAGGCTACAGAGGTTAATGACAGCCAGAAAGGTTCCCAGGTGGCTTGAAACTTACGACCTACAGGAGAATCAAGGTCTTGAATATAGTGTCTCTCCACTGTTAAAAGATTCATCCTCAGAGCTCACCACATTTGCACCGTCAGTACCGTGAGTTTTAACACCAGTAGGCGACAACAGTGCAAAAAGCGTGCAAAACCCTGCATCGTAGGACGGGGCCTGGAAAACGTACCAAAAAGTAATTGTGGAGTGTAAGGAACTGGAATTTTCCAAAGAGCATGAACAGAGTGAAGGATGTCCTTCCAAAGAGACATTATTATTGGTGGGCAGGACCAGAACATATGAGCTAGAGTTGCATTGGAAAAGCCACACTTAGGACAGACAGCATGCAGTCTCAGTTGTAGCACAAAAGCTTTTTGGGGTGAAACATAAAGATGCATCAGCAATTTGTGTTGCATTTCCCCGTAAGTAACATTGGATGAAAACGGAGACTTTTAAGGCCCCCAACAACTCAGTCCTCCTCCAAGGGATGACCTGTCTGCCGACCATGTGTCTCACACACAGACATAATCCATCATGGGGGTCTGGTCCTGCAGGTGACAACGATAAAATTGCAGAGGAACTTTTCACTGTGAATGAAAGGTGTAAGCATCGTCCAGACGTTCATAAACAGAGAAAAGCAGTGAACCTGGAGGCATCTTTTTGTTGGGGAGGAAAAAAAAAATCAAAAATAAAGTTTTCCAATTTAATAGGTATTAAACTCTATAATATGGCTTGCTTACTCGGATATCTAGGTGATTGCTTTTTTAATACAGGTGATTACACCCCCCAGTTTGGATGGAAAAGGCATTGTCATCTGTGACACCTAAAACTGCTAAAATCACTTCCAGATTATTTACATTCTAGTGCTATACTACAACCACTTAGAACACTGTGGAATGATATGGCTAGATTTTGGGCCTTTGATCTTGTACCTTTATATGGAAATGCAGATTTCTTTCTTCCTTTCTTTTTTTTTTACTTTATTAATTTAAACACAAAAAATATCCTAGCAAATATCATAGCAGCAGGATACAATGAAAAATAGGAAAAAATATCCACAAACTAATTCTTCGTCCACTAGTGAGGACATTAGAGCTAAGATAATAAAGAAAATAATTAAAGAGAAAAAGAGAATACTCAGGAGATTTGCCCCCCCCCAATGCACTTCATCAGTCATCTCAAATGGTGAATATGTAGAACTACATGGGGGTCCCAAAAAACAACAAGGCAAGCGATCTGCAAAATCCTATATGGAAAAAGAAGCCAGCAGATCAATATAACATCAGAAAGATTTTATTGAAGATACCGCATGTAAACAAATTGCCCGACACAGGCCGTGTTTCGCCCACCAAGGACTGCGTCAGGGGCTACAATAAACAAACAGATTGAATTATAATAAATAAAACATCAAATTTAAAATATAAAAACAACATACCACCATAGTTTCTCATATATTTATGAACAAATAGATAAGCTATAAAATGATAATAAAATGTTATACATACATGTATGTAAAATCTAAACATGAATAAATAAGTATGTGGTGTACATAGAAAGGACCACTTAATACAAATAAATAAATAAATCAATCATCCCATTACAAAAAACGCATTATATGTATTTAAAAATTGTATATATATACAAGCATGTATACGATTCCCAACATATATATAATAAATAATAAATATCTATATAAGAACATATACATAAAAACAGCAAAGCAAGGGCACTGATATACAGCATTAGACCTTGCTCTTGATGGTAAGTTTGTATTTTACCATCAGTATGAATGTGATGCACGTTTAAAACAACTTGCAAACAGCCCTTCTTGTGTCTTACATTTTACATCTGTCTTTCTTGGGTCTTTTAGTTTTTTTTTCTGAGAAGTAGCAGTGGGTTTCATTCTGAGGATTATGAAGATCCTGCTTGACTCCTTTCCCCCACTAACCCTATACCATTGCTTTTTCAAACTCCTTTCTAATTTTCCTGCACCAATATAAATGGATTGAATTTCGTTTCTTCCCTTTTTGTAAATGTACATATGCATATACTATTTTCTTTCTTTTCAAGAATAGTTCAATTGTATTACATTTCATTAGATAAAAATTGAAAACAAAGCTCCTTGGTAATGTAAAGCTCCTATGCTGGAATTACTGGAAGAATATTCAGCATTTTTTAAATGTTAAGATTTTGATTTTAAACTTGAAGTAAAATGTACTTTGATTATCTTTTGTGGATGAAGAAAACTAGTGGCTTGTCTAAATGAAATCAATTTTTTTTTAAATGGAGATTACTCTTATTAGTATTTTGTAACTTTAGGTTGATGGTATTGACATTCAAGAATTCAGCAACCAAGAGGTCCTTGAGACATTGCGCAACACGGGACAGATTGTGCATCTCACTCTTGCCCGAAGGAAGCCGCCATTTGGTTCATTCTCTGTAGAACGCTCTTTGGATAGAGGTAACTGTGTTCTAGAATCCTTATTTTTTGATTTAGGCAGTCTAGGAACATAGTTTATACATCCTGCATTTGTACCTATATTCATACACTGTGTGAGGAAGTCAGGACTGGCCTGATAGCTTGGATTTTAAATTTACTCACCTTTTCCAAATCTAAGCTCAAGCGAGTTATAAGCACATATGCAAGATATTTGGAGTGGAGGAGTAACCTAATGGTGAGTTACATTCAGGTACACTGGATATTTCTCTGTCCCAGGAGGGCTCACAATCTAAGTTTGTACCTGAGGCAATGGAGGGTTAAGTGACTTGCCCAAGATCACAGGGAGCAGCAGTGGGATTTCTTTACTCAGCGTGTAGTTAGACTCTGGAACTCGTTGCCGGAGAATGTAGTGACAGCAGTTGGCCTTACGGAATTTAAAGGGGGTTTGGACAGATTCCTGAGGGAAAAGTCCATTGAACATTATTAATTTGGGTGGGGGGGGGGGGGCTTGCCGGGTTCTTGAAGCCTGGATTGGCTGCTGTCGGAGACAGGATGCTGGGCTTGATTGACCCTTGGTCTTTTCCCAGTATGGCTGCCTTCAAATCCGGGCTAAAGGCCTACCTGTTTGATGCTGCTTTCGACTCCTGACTTGTCACTTTTATCTTATCCTTGTGTCCTTCTGTCTGTCCTTCCCTTATCCTTATTGATCCTGTCTGTTTGTCCTGATTTAGATTGTAAGCTCTTTTGAGCAGGGACTGTCTTTCTTCATGTTCAATTGTAAAGCGCTGCGCACGACTGGTAGTGCTATAGAAGTGATTTATAGTAGTAGTATGATATATGTATGTATTTTTAAAGTACGCATACATTTACACCTGCTTTGGAACAGCTGTAAATGTGTGCACCAGCATTTGCATACTGCTGGGGTTGGTTTTAGGTGTCTATTTTATAAGAACTTAAGAGTAGCCATACTGGGTCAGAGCAGTGGTCCATCTAGCCCAGTATTCCCGTTTCCAAACGGTGGCCAAGCCAGGTCACAAGTACCTGGCAGAAACCTAATTATTAGCAACATTCCATGCTACCAATCCCAGGTCATGCAGCTGCCTCCCCCTGTATGTCTCAATAGCAAACTATGAACTTTTCTTCCGGGAACTTGTCTAAAACTTTTTAAAACCCATATACTCTAACCTCTTTTATCACATACTCCTGCAAAGAGTTCATTCGTTGAGTGAAAAAATATTTTCTCCTATAAAAAGCATATTATCACCTATGTTTCCTTTATAAGATATAAACACAAAACCCTCTGGAATTGCAATCAATATAAGGAATGAAAAAACATTCCACTTCAAGTAAGGTATTAATTTCACTAATATGGAAATTTATGGAGTATTATACTCTGATTATTTGGAGATGTGGACTAGTCCAGCTTCCATATGTACCAGCAATATGTAATCATAGGTCCAAATATTTTTTATTTTTTTAAGAAATGCATATAAAGTGCATAAATTTATTAACTTGATCAGCTTGTTAAAAATAGAAAATGAAGTGTTACTTCACTTCTAATACAAACCTGCCACCAAACAGGGGAATGGTCTCTGGGTCCAAGTGCATTTCAGTTGATTGTGACCCGGTGAGGGACTCCTCGGGTGGATCTTTTTGCCTCGAGCGTCAACGCAAAGATGTCCCGATTTTTTTTTCAGTCGCCGAAAAGATCTAAAGTCAGAAGGGATAGATGCTCTCTTACAGCAGTGGCCTCCCGGACTCCTGTATGCGTTTCCTCCATGGCCTCTCGTAGGGCGGTTGCTTCAGCGGATCGAGGCACACGGGAGACCGGTGATTCTGGTTGCTCCAGATTGGCCTCGTCGGCCATGGTATGCAGACCTTCGGCGTCTTCTGGTTACGCCCCTTCTTCGCCTCCTGGTTCAGAGCAACCTGCTAGTTCAGGGTCCCATTCGTCATCCAGACCCGGCTCGATTCTATCTTACAGCCTGGCTCTTGAACGGGCCCGTCTGAGAAAAAGGGGTTACTCTTCCTCAGTGATTGCTACTATGTTGCAGTCTTGTAGGCGGTCTACGTCTCTAAATTATGTAAGAACTTGGCGGATTTTTGAGGCTTGGTGTGCTGATCGAAGTATTTCTTCTCTGGGTCTCTTTGGCGGAGCTGTTGGATTTTCTGCAGCTTGGTTTTGACAAGGGTTTGTCTCTCTCTTCCCTTAAAGTGCAGGTTGCGGCGTTGTCCCGTTTCTGAGGTCAGGTTCAAGGTAAGTCGTTTTCTGAAGGGCGTCTGTCTCATTCAGCCGCAGGTTAGAGCAGCCTTCCCATCTTGGGATCTCAACTTGGTATTGTCCACCCTGTTGGCACTTCCCTTTGAACCTTTGTCAGCTTGTACTCTTAAGGATTTGACTCTCAAAACGGTGTTTTTGGTGGCCATTGCATCGGCATGGCGGGTATCGGAACTCCAAGCGTTTTCTTGCAGGTCTTCTTTTTTTGGAGTTTTCTAAAGAGCGCGTAATTCTGCGTCCTTTGCCTTCGTTTCTCCTTAAGGTGGTATCGCGTTTTTATCTTTCTCAGTCGGTCAGTTTGCCTGTCTTGGGGTCTTCTTCGGGCTCTGAGTCACAGAAGAGGTTACGTTTGTTGGACGTTAAGAGGGTTCTTAAGTGCTATTTACGGGCTACGGAGGACTTCAGACGCATGGATCGCTTGTTTGTACTCCTCGGTGGTTCCCGTAAGGGCTTGGCAGCTTCTAAGCCCACTATTGCTAGGTGGATTAAGGAGATGATCGCTTCTGCCTACCTCCTTGCGGGGAGAGTCGTCCCAGAGGGGATCAAGACTCACTCCACTAGGGGACAAGCAGCTTCTTGGGCGGAGGGTTTCCTGGTGCCGCCCGTGGAGATTTGTAAGGCAGCGACCTGGACTTCCCTTCATTCCTTTTCTAAGCATTACAGTTTAGACATCCAGTGTTGCAAGGAAGCGGTTTTTGGGGTGAGGGTGCTTACAGCGGGCTTGCTGGGGGTCCCTCCCTTCAACGTACTGCTTTGTTACGTCCCATCAGTCCAATCCTGGGCTGGTCCGGAGGGACACTAAAAAAGGAGAAATTAGACCTTACCTGCTAATATGCTTTCCTTTAGTTCCTCCGGACCGGCCCAGGTCCCACCCGTATTATTTGAAGAGTTGTTTCTTGTTTATTTTTCAGAGTAATTCCATCTATTTCTCAATTGCAGTTCAGGGTCCTTAGTTTGGTTCTGAGTTCTAGGACGGAGCTGCTTCCTGAGTTTTGGGTTCTTTTCAGTTTACAGTTAAAGTATATTAAATTGAAGGGAAATTGTAAGAATGTGCCCTTCTTATCAGCCAGACCACTTTTCCAAGTGAGTTGTGTGTGAGCTGTTGTGATGCGGCCTTTCCATATCTTTTTCAGCATGTTGTTTTCCGTGTTTTCGTGGCTGCTTAAATCAGAGAGGGCACAGAGGGTAGTTCTTTTCTCTATCTTCCTGCTTTGGTAGTCACTTACTGAGTCTAGGGTCACATGGCCAGGGCTCCTAGAGTCAGAAGTTCTCAGTCTCCACCTGTTGGAAGGAGTACACAACCCATCAGTCCAATCCTGGGCCGTTCCAGAGGGACTAAAGGAAAGCAAATTAGTAGGTAAGGTCTAATTTCTCCTTGAAAGCTAAGGGGTCCTTTTACTAAGCTGCAGTAGTGTAGGTGCATGTATTGAGCACGCACCGGGCCAGTTTTTACCGCATCTACAACATTTTTTTTTTTTAATGGGACGGGAAAAGGGCCTGTGGTAAAAATGTAACCAGCATGCGCCGAAAACTGGCCTGAACCCTTAACGCCACCCATTGATCTAGTGGTAAAGACTCACACGCGCGCCAAGTGCCGATTACCGCCAGAACCATTGTACATAAGAGTAAATAAATAATTCATCTAGGCATTATGGGCACGCACCAAATGTGAAATTACCCAGGAGGGTGCGCTGGCCTGGCGGTAGTCTCATTTTGGTGCACACGCATAGAGCCTACCACAGCTTAGTAAAAGGGCCCCAAAGTAATGATGCTTTTTCTATTTTTTTATAATTTGATAAAGTTAATACATTTATGCACTTTTGTATGCATTTCTTACAGTATGAAAAAAATATTTGGACCTATGATTACAAATTCCTTGTACATATGGAGGCTGGTCTAGATATCCAAATAATCAGAGTATGATGGTCCATAAATTTTCATATTAGTGAAATGAATACCTTACTGTCGGAATATTTTTTTAATACTTAATGAAATAGGCTTAAAATAGGTTGCTTTATGTACTTCACATATAGGTGTCAAGTTATAAAATCAAGTCACAAATGAATAAAGTGAAAAAAAAAGGAAAGGTTGGACAATTGAACTAATCTCTTTCCTTTCATGTGGCACCCCATATCAACTTCCAGATCTATATGCTAGTGTACAAGCTGCAGTGTTCTGTAAGGTGCTGTGGTGTAGAATGACCCTGATGTGATTATTACCATCATTGCTCAGGGCTTAGTTCCTGACAGCTAGAAGCAGGCTGGTATTCAGCCACTTTTGAAAAACCACTTCACTTTTCACAGCAAAATTTGCTGGTGGTCCCCTCCTTTAAGATAATCCTGTTGGACACAGTCAGGCATACAGCATTTAGAGTGATAGCTCCAACTCTCTGAATCATTCTGCCATTGGACCTCTGAGAGGAACAGTGATTGATAATATTTAAATTGGGTCTAAAAGCCTTTCTCTCTGACAGCTTTTCCGGTGTAACCCTATATGCCTTCTGGGTTGGTGGTAACTCTCAGGTTTGCAAGCCTGCTAGATCAGGGACAGTATGTGCTCTTTCTCTTTTTTACTTTTTATTCTCTGTTTTCTCTTTTCCTTCCAAACTTTTATTGTACTTTAAGTTTGTTTCAATATTTTTTTTTCTCTGAGGACGAGCAGGCCATTAGTATTCTCACATCTGGATGATATCCGACAGAGCCTGGTGCTGCACTGGATTCTGTTGGATGATGCCACCTAGATGTGAGAATACTTGGCCTGCTGTCCTCAGAGAACACCTGCTACAGGTGAGTAATTTCGCTTTATTGTGAACCACATAGGTATAAATTGTGCTGTGTTAAATAAATATAAATATTCACGTCCTCATTCTATAACTTGAGCACCTAAATGTATGATCTATTTGCATGCTCAGATTATAGAATACTAACACTTACGCACATGGGTGTTAGATTTGCACGTAAGTGCTAGTTGGGCGCTAAGTGGTATTCTGTAATCTTAGTGCGCAACTTACATAGAATGCGAGGGAGGTGTAATGTGGGTGGGGCATGGTCATTTCCCACAATTACATTAACGTATTATAGAATAGTGTCATTTACATGCTAGAGTGCCACAATTAAGCTTGCCATAGACGTAGTGTAATTGGGCATGCCTAAATGTTGGTGCGTAGATGCGGACTTATGCAGATGATATCCTACAACTTTTCTAAACAAGCCCTTTCAACCCATCCATTGGTCCCCTTCAAGACTTTTGGAGTTAATCTAAAAGTGGCTCTCTGGGCACAAATTAGTCCTGAATAAACGAAAAAAAAACTGTGGTCTGCTGATTTTCTGGAGGTCTTCCTATTCCATCTGTTACTTTAAACCTTTTTGGGACTTCTATCGTACCTGTAGATTCTTTTGTTATTTATGAATTATTCTTGATTCTCAACTCACTTTCTCTCCTCAGGTATGTAACTTATGCAATTTCAGTCGGTTCAACGCTATTTTGACCCTGACACATTTCATTCTTTTATTCTTTCTTTATTAGTCACGAGGCTAGATTATTGTAAAATCATGTATTTTGGTGGTTGTTGTGCTAACTTAAACCCCCCCCCCCCTCCAATCTGTACAAAATTCAGCCATTAGATTGCTATGGGGCTCATTTTCAAAGCACTTAGACTTAGAAAGTTACATAGAAACCTATGCCTCCAAGTTATGCTCAGAAATTTGATTATGCCTTTCTGCTACTTCAAAAGTATCACTGACTCCCTATTGTGCAGCGCATAGTGTATTAACTCTCACTTTTAAGGCCCATAGGTTTGGTCTTCCCAACTCTTTGGCAACCCTTGCCATTCCATATTCTCCTCCCTGTCTTCTTCGTTCTATTAATGATCATCGTCTGGTACTTCCTAACCCCAAATCTGCTCAGTTGGAATCTACCCAACGTCATGCTTTTTTATTCATGCCCCCTTCTTTTGGAATTCCTTCCACCTGAATATCCGTGTGGAATTATCTTTTAAGAACTTTAAGTCTGTCCTAAAACATGGCTTTTCATCAAGTTTTCAACCCTACATAAGATTTCAGAGATACATGACAGCTGGGTCCTTTGCTTTTCTTTGCCGCACTTATGTCCCCACTGGTCTTTCTGACTCTCTCATTTTTTCTTTTGGCAGCGTTAGATTGTTTCTTGGATGAGTGTGATGCTCTTTCCTATTGGTCATTGTAGTTCCTTTCCTCTTGCAGAATTTTGTTTTTAGATTGTAAACCACTTAGATCTGCGAGTTAGTTTAGGTGGTATAGTAAGTTTCATTAAACCATATCCCATTATAGAAGTTTCCTCTAAACACCCAGCTTTTTCTGTCCAGAATTTGGTGCACTTTATAGAATTGCCTCCATAGTGTTCAACAGAGATGTACATCTTGGGGACAGATTTGAAATGCCATTAGGAGGCTTGTAGCTTTGTGGATACTTTGGCCTTGCAGGCTGCAGCATATTTTTGAAAATGCAGGAGCCGGTTATGCCACAGGTACATTAAGACCTGCTTTGCTGCTGCTGAATATACACCCATAACTTTAAATGGATAACTTAGTTATAGCCACTGTTGACTCATCCAGGCTTAAGGGGTAAGTACCCCGCCTTGAGTGAATTCCTTCAAAAAGGTGGTAAATAAATCCTAATAATCCTATATAATAATCTGCTCCTCCATCTGGATGCCTGGGTTCGTAGCACAGTTCCCATTGGTCCACCCTGGGGATGACGTCACAGGGCGGACCGATGGGAAGTGAGAGGGAATGGGGGGAGGGGGTGGGGGAAGGGGAGGGGCGGGTCCTGGAACTCGAAGGGGAGGGGTGCCTGGAACTCGGAGCACAGGGAGGGAGGTAGGGAGGGGGCCCTGGAACCTTGCTAGCGCCCATTTCCTTTCTGTTGGAAACGGGCTTCTTTTACTCGTAAATAAATAAAGTTATCCATTTAACAGCTGATTGTCAGTTTGCAGTTAACTGTATATTAGGTTTTAAATAAACTGTAATTAAGCAATACTGACACAGTGGTTTACACATAATATAATAAAAGTAAAATAAATGAAATGATTATAGATAGAGGGACCCATTACACAAAAAAATGGAGCTATAAATCGAGTCCAAGTGAAAGTATTTAAAAGGGGGCACTATCAATAAAAACTGTCATGTAAAGTTTAACAACCATGATGGTTCATACGGTATAGGAAACTGAGAAAGGCAAATTGGTACCCAGCGTGATAGATCTTATAACTAAGTCAAAAGTTTGAATGTTCTTCTATGAGCAACTGGTAGCCATTGCTCTTCTATCAGTAGTGGAGTTACGTGATCCTATTTCTTTGCACCTTTGATAAGTCTTAGAGCAGTATTATGAAGAAGTCGGGCACAATGCATTTTTGTAGATTGGATCCCTTTTTATCAATGAGTCACAGTAATGTATATTATAACTATAGAGAGAACTATCATTTTTTAAGAAAACAAATGTTTAACTGATTTGAATTACATTCATCTTGAAAAAAACATTTTTTTTAGAGATACTGTCATTCGAATTGCTGAAATTGATATAGATAATTAACGTTAAACATCCCTTTGTTTTTTTAAGGATTCAATTTCATCTTATGATCAAGTAACCAATTTGCAGTTCTAGCAAGCATCGAATTCAGAATAGCAACTTCTTGTGCATTAGAAAGATCAAAGTTAGTCATAATTTAAGTCCTCTGTAAAGTTGTCTGTGTAGGCACTGCTTAGATAGAACTTTTTGCTCAGCTCTGTAGTACCCTTAACCTTGCCTCCAGTAAAATGGATAATTTTTGTCTGTTTAGCAACTTAGCCAAAATTTATTCATTCCCTCGGCCGACGTTTTTAGTTGAAAGCACTTATGTGATCAGCACCATGCTGGCCATATGAGTACTTTTGAAAACTGACCTTTTGTTATCTAGTGTGTATGTAGATAATGCGACTTACCCAAGGGAAGGCAGGGCTGGCTTCCAAAGGCAGAGTGTTAAGATTCCCACTGCACAGTAATTCCTGCAGTCCATGCATTTATTTAAGTACATCTGAGATGATATTTTTTACTTAGAGACATAGTTTCCTTTTTATTGTAACCCTTATTTCCCATGTGGTTTTCAGTTTTCATTTGGCATTTTCTTTCTTTGTAGATTATGCTGATTTTTAAAAAATGCATTTTATTTTATAGTACAATCGAATGTGCCATCGTCTTTGCCACTGGATATTGCAGAGATTGAAACTAATGTGGACAGTGATAATGAGGAAGACACAGGAAGAAAATATGCAAATGAAATGAAAAGGTTACATCAAACAGGCAAGTAGACGTTCATTAAGCTCATTGCTAACATCCTCTTACCTTTCTTTATTTGTCAAATTATCGGAAATCCAGGAAAGGTTTGTTGCTGTCTTTTGTGTTGATCTTTACTCAAGCTGAACACGGAAGTCATTTTGTTTTCTAATAAATTTACTAATTGAATTATTAGGGATATTTATATTAGACTAAGATCAAGTATTATCTCTGAGATGTTTGATTGGCCTGTTGACTGAAATTGAGTACCTCTGCAACACTCTGCCACGTCATCCCTTGGGGATGCGAAAGTGCTTGTTTCGTGTCAAAATAAGAAAACTAAGACAACGATTTTTCTGTAAATGGAAGTTTAAAAACTTTAAATTTCCATTTACAGAAAAATCGTAGTCTTATTTTTTAATATTTTAGATGCTTTCTAGCAAAATAATTGAATGATATGAAAAAAATTTCAAAATATAACAGATAAAAGGGGAAACAAAACCTATCCCTCAATAGCACTTCAAAATATAAATATGGAATTAGGTAAAACGGCAACCGATACTACATCAGTTGTGTAAATATAAGGTAACGGACCTCTCACAGCGCACAGCTGTCCGAAGTGCTAGCCTTTTTAAATAACCGCTCAATCATCTGTCACTCCAATCTCCACCCTATCCAAACATCTTAATGGAAACATTCTCAACAAAAATCTTCAATGAAAAACATATTTCAAAGCAACATAAATAAAGAGCGGTCACTTAGCTTCAAGCTTCAATCTGAAGTAGAGAGGTGTGGTAGCCGTGTTAGTCCACTCTTAAAGGTTATCAATAGAAATCAAACAAAATAAAACATGGAAAAGAAAATAAGATGATACCTTTTTTATTGGACATAACTTAATACATTTCTTGATTAGCTTTCAAAGGTTGCCCTTATTCGTCAGATCGGAAATAAGCAAATGTGTTAGCAGATAGTATATATAAGAGAAACATCAAAGCATTACTTTGACAGTCTGACAGAGTGGGAGGGTGGGGGTATGCATGGGGACATCAAAGCATTTCATTGATATTCTAACAGGATGGGTGTTGGTAGGTGAGAGGAGGGTAATAAACAGAGAAATACAGCTTTATGGTTTATAATGGGTTAGAAAACCCAGATCCTTATTAAGGAAATACACGCTGACTCCATATCACACACCCCACAAACCACTGATGGCAGTGCGGCCTGTTTCCGGGGTTCACAAGATAATTCAAGTTGCTCAAAACTAAACAAAAATAAAGCAAACAAATGATTTAAAAATCTGCCTGTAAAATGATAATTGTTACAAACTTCATTATTACTTGCATATAACAAGCAATACACCATACTTGTCACAACTCACAAGTATTGTCTGTTACATGTGAGTAAAGATAATGGGCCTTGTTTTCTAAGGTGCGCTAGCATTTTTAGTGCGCACTAATGCTAGAGACATCCATATATTCCTATGGGTGTCTAGCATTAGCATTTTCTAAAAACGATAGCGCGCCTTTAGCGCAGCTTAGTAAACTGGGCCTATTATTTGTAATAACCTTTCCCAGTATTTTAAAACTGTTCCTTAGGGATTGCTTTAGGAATATTCAGAAACAAAGAAAATCAACTTAATCAGGGCAGTGTGGCCCGTCATGCCAGTAGTAAAGACTGCCATCTTGCCAAGTATGCTTCTATTAAATTAGTAAATCTCCCATAGTTAAATCTAAATAACTCAGCTTTGCTAAGACATGTGTACCTAAATAACTAATACTTCCGCTTGCCAGCTTAGAGGGAATTGACAGACCCAGAACCCCCTGCGACATATTGACTAGAATTGCTTCTGTTTTGCCTATATGAGTGTTCTTCAGTGCAAGGGCCAGAGATCAATGGTGGCCCCCAGAGACTTCTGGGGCAGCTCCCGTTGTCTGTCTTTTTTTTTTTCTGCTACTCTTCTTTTCTACCCAGACTCGGGACAGAAAGTGGATTGGGGAAGAGCTTCATGCTTGAAGGACAAGGCATTTCTCAATAGACAAAAGAGAATGCATTTGTAAATGCTTACAACCTTACGGATATCCTCCAGTGAAGTTTGAAGTTGGGCTGGAGGGGATGGATGTCATTGGCACACAGTGGTCAGTAGTGTCATGGCCCTGCATGGGAAGATATTTGGTGGCTCTCCTTCAGCTCATTAGAGTCCAGGGTAGCCCCAGCTTAAGAATTAATGAATACCTTTCTCCCAGCTAAATAAACTCAAAAAATATTTTTGTTAAGCTTGCTAAATACTACTACTACTACTACTATTTAACATTTCTAGAGCGCTACAAAGTGTACGCAGCGCTGTACAAACACAGAAGAAAGACAGTCCCTGCTCAAAGAGCTTACAATCTAAATAGACAAAAAGTAAAGCATTTAATATTTAAGCAGTCAAGCACAAGAGAACAGTCACAGAAGGAAAGATGTTGAAGGGTGGTCAGTGTGATTAGGTGTTAACTCTGGTTGGAGTAGTGGGAGAAGGTGATAGAAGAATAGAAATGGGTGAGGTAAAAGTAATGAGTGGGTTGATAGGGATACTCAGTTCAGTATTTTGTGGGCAGAATTTGAAATTACTAGAGAAACTTTGTCAGAGCCATAATTTTAATGGTAGCATAGCAATCCTTCCCACCCTAGAGATATTACGATTGGTCCAATTCTACAAATCATTTTGTAATCAATCCAATAACAGACTATAATTTATAGCACACTGAGCAGACTGCTGACAATATTCAGCGACACTTAACTGGGCAGTGCCCCTGAATATTTACTTTGACCTGTATGGCATAGAATGGTTGTTCCTCCATTATCTAAAGCACATTGGGAATTTACACAGGAGAGAGCCATTTTTTTTTGTTTTTGCTTTCCTTTTCCTAATGAAATGGGCTACCTAAGTATATTAGGGCTGAGGAAGATTTTAAGAAATTTAAAGTGTCTTTAAAAACTTTTAATTTTCAATCAGCATTTGATATTTGGTCTGAGGATGCTAGCAAGGTTTATTAACTTGTTATTTACTTAGGTTTTATAAGATTATGTTATATGGATGGTATGTATGTATGTGTTTGGTCTTTTGTATATTTTTTATTATGGCGTTCTTTTCATTTTGAAGATTTTTCCATATTGTAAACCACTAAGAACCTCTATATGGCAATGGCGGTAAAAGTGTAAATAAACATAGTGTCCGGTTAGTTCCAGAGTAGTCTTGGGGTGGAGTCAAACAAGAACTGGAAGTTGCATGGGTGCCAGCCAGGCATATTCAGTTCCATTGCTTAAAGAGCTAAGCGGGCAGATAGGACACTGCCTTTTACGGTACTATCTTTGCCCGCTTAGCCTTGCAGGCGCCTGCACTGTATATTGACTGGCATCTGCATAACTTCTGCCTCAGTGACTGATCCGGACATTCAATATCTGTGCCAGGATATAGCCCAGCATTGAATATCTCGGCTTAATTCTGCAGAATGAAGTCTAGATATTCAGTGCTGGGCTATATTCTGTCCACTGTCGTGGACTGAATATTGGCCTTTTTTTTTTTTTTTAGTTTAGACAAATAGTTTGTGTGAGCACGATTATGTTATTGACTTTATTTTGTGGCAGTTTTGCAGAGACCAAAACAAAAAGAAACATGAAAACATTTTTTTTTCTGCCAGTGCTTGTTGAAACTTTGTTTGAACTCTCTGCTAAACATTACTTATACTGGGAACCCTATATGTGCACTGAGCTTCTGGCTGAGGTCAAATACAGGACAACCAGCCATTTTGTGCCATCTAGCTCTGTCAAATTGTCTTATGCAACCAGGACAGTATTGCAGCCATGTATGAAAGCTGCAAAGATATAAATGTCAAGATAACTGAGCTCCCACGGAACACTGGTTTAGAACTAGAGCTTATATTAAAGCTCACGTTACTCTCTGGCCTAATTAAATCAGACAAGGGTTTATACCTGCCAAATATATAAATAAAGTCTGCCATTGCATTGTGCTGATGTGGTCCCTTGATAACAATGAAGACTTGTCAGGTGTTTATTTCCCAAAGGGGGTAGTGCAGCTGCAGAATGATGAACATTTAAATCACAGAGTAAAATGATTGTGGGTTCTTTTTTGCCGCTTGGCAATACTATGTGAAATTTTGCTTCACAGCTTACCTAATGGTTTGTTTATTATATTAAATATTCCATACACTGTAGATTTCAGAGCTTGAGTAATGCAGTTTTAATTCTCAAGATGCTTGTTCACTTAAAAGGAAAAACAACAACAAAAAGAAATCCTGTTAACATTGATGGGGCTCCTGGAGGGCATCTTCGTGATTGTCCTCTGTAGTCTATCTTGATTTTTTTTTTTTTTGTAATCAGGCCCATGTTAATGCATTCCGTACTAAGATCATTTAAATTTCGATTATACTATTATTAAAATATTTAGCTGTGCATGTGCTCATCATGATATTGGGTTACTGTAATAGGCATTTTTATATCTAGGGACAGTCACAGACTCTTCACAGAATGATCAGTTGATATCCAAATGGAAGGACCATCTGGGACCTGATTATGAAGTCTTGGTATGTAGTGCATATAAATACTTAATTGAGGTGTGCTGATAATCTTTAAACTCTTAAGGATGGGTAATTGTAAATATGGAGTTTTATAAAAATAGTTTATAACAGACTGATTTGTTTTTCTCTCTAAATACAGATGCCATATATAAAATGGATAAAATGGAGACTACAATATTCTGTTAGTTGCGTTGATAAAGATGTTCTCATGTTAGTAACAGCTTTGCCTTGATGCCTTGAATGTCTGAACTGCAAAATGAAGCTTTGGGTTCTAACCTTCATACAACACCTCTGTTATCACTGATGAAATTAATATAGTGAGGCATAAAATTAGTGGCCACTGGTGATCATAAAAATTATTTGGCAACTGGTTTTAAGCAGAGAGGATTTGTGCTATAGTGGAGGCACAGGAACTTCATTGGTCTTACTGAAGGTTTGTTGTTAGTGAAAGGCCAGGTGCTACCCTGAAACTTGTTATCGTTTTCTATTTGGTTTTTGAAAATATGGATGGAATTGGTGTTTCTTACCTGAGAATCCCTTTTTGAAACCAGTTATTAGCATGTGAGATGGGCAAGTGAAATAAGGTGATAAGCTACTACTACTACTACTACTATTAAACATTTCTATAGCGCTACTAGACTTATGCAGCGCTGTACGAATTAACATGAAAAGACAGTCCCTGCTCAACAGAGCTTACAATCTAAATTGGACAGACGAACAGACAGCTACATTGTCTGATTTCATTTGTCAAGGTAGAATTGTACCTAGGCATATTTTCTCTTTATTTTTTGTTTAATGCAACATTTGTCTTCATAAATGTACACGCTTGGTGATTAAATAGATTGATATTGTTTATTTAATAACCGTTTTCTTTATTAGAAGATAGTTCTAGAAGAGTAATGAGCTAAATAATATACGAGCCAAATAATATACAATATTGTCTTGTTCCCCTTGGCAAATGGTCTGTGTTAAATAGCTTCCCTACAGATAAGTAATGATCTATACCTTTAGGAGGTAAAATTGGGAGGAATATCCCCAGCTACCCTTTATTTATTTATTTATTTATTTAGTTGTTACATTTGTATCCCACATTTCCCACCTATTTGCAGGTTCAATGTGGCTTACATAGTACTGGAGAGGCGTTCACTGACTTCGGTATGAACAGATACAAAGTGATGATGTGGTAGAATAAGGTTCATGAGGAACAGGCGCATAGGGAATCGTAGAGCGGAAGAGTTATGCTTTGGTTTTGTTGTGTTGCAGAGTTCAGGCATTTAAGTTGGTTCGGTAGGGTATGCCTTTTTAAACAGGTTAGTTTTTAGTGATTTCCGGAAGTTTAAGTGGTCGTATGTTGTTTTCACGGTTTTTGGTAATGCATTCCACAGTTGTGTGCTCACGTAGGGAAAACTGGATGCATAAGTTGATTTGTATTTAAGTCCTTTGCAGCTTGGGTAGTGGAGATTTAGGTATGTTTGCGTTGATCTGGATGTATTTCTGGTTGGTAGGTCTATGTCATGAGGTCTGTCATGTATCCTGGGGCTTCGCCATAGATAATTTTGTGAACCATGGTGGAGATTTTGAAAGCAATACGTTCTTTGATTGGGAGCCAATGCAGTTTTTCACATAGGGATTTTGCACTTTCAAATCGCTTTTTGCCAAATATGAGCCTGGCTGCCGTGTTTTGAACGGTCTGAAGTTTCTTTAAGATCTGTTCTTTCCATCCTGCATAAATTCCATTGCAGTAATCTACGTGGCTTAGTACCATTGATTGTATCAAGTTGCGAAATGTTTCCCTCGGGAAGAATGGTTCCTGACGGGTGCTGTGAAGGATCATGTATATGAACATGAGCCAACCTGACAGGTCTGTCATAGGAACTGAATGCTGCCAAGGAGGGAACAGTGTTATTAAATGCTACCTCTGAAAGAACACATTTTTTAAACAGTAAGCTGTTTTACCCCCACCCCCCACCACCACTGGGCCAGCAGCACAGCTTCCTTAACTCCCTGCCAGCCAAACTGCTTCCCGCTGAAACAAATGTGTAGAGGTGCTATCTAGGTCACGCTGCTGATGACTCTGCTGGTTCTGCACCTTAAGAACAGGAAGCTCATGTCAGAAGAGGCAGGACCGGCAGAGCTTTCAGTTATGCAGCCTAGATGGCAGCTCCACCCCAATGCTCTTTTTTTTTTTTTTGCTGGAAGCAGTGGGGCTGATAGGATAATGCTAGAAAAGGGGAGAGATGGGAACACTGGATAATGCTGGAAAACGGGGGAGATGGGAACACGGAGGTAATGCTGGAAAAGGGGGAAGATGGAGGAGAGAGGCTGCTGGAGCACAAGGGAGGGGAGGAAACATACTGGACCAGAGCACAGAGATGCCAAGGGTGACCCATTCCAGAGAGCGCGGTTGAAGGCCAATGAGTGAGATTTTTCTCCTGGTGCATTTGGGGTATACAATTGGCACAGTGGTGAATTTATTGTCAACTCAATTATTTCAAGCACTTACCAACAGTAAACCACATACACGTCTACGGAAACAATTCAACTATAGTTTAAGACCCCTCAAGAGGCAGTGTCCTCATAATTGAAACCTGATCAGACAAAAGTCTGCTATAAGACAAACACCTGAACACACAGCAGATCCTGCAACATGTTCTAAAACCCCATATGATATTATAACAAGCTAAAATTATATTCATGCTTTGATGTAATCTCAGTAAGAGCAACACACAGTTCCTCTACTTCAAAACACTGCACAAATTTGTGCAGAAATACACTCAGATACCAATAACAGCACTAACCCTCAGGATTCAAAGAGGAGCAAACGTGTCTATGAATAGGCAGCACTGTAAATTTTACACCAGGCTCTAGAACTCCAATAGACCACCTAGTGAGAAAAAAAAAAGACTGCTACAGATCTCTACATAGAAACTATATGCTAGCAGAATACTTCACCTTGGTCACAAGCACAAAATGCAGATAAACCCTTGTCACAAAACATCTAGCCACCTGCCTGGGGTTACCCCGTGGCCACTTAGAGGGTCTGTCCCCAGCACAGCTGAGGTCCGTCTGCACCTGCCACTTGTGCTCTACACTAGCACCCTTCTCCCACTGACTGGGTAACAACCGCCTTGGGTGAGTTTCCCGCTCTTCAATTATCCCCAGTGATTTCTAGGTTACTGGAACCACACTCCCAGTGGTCCCACAATTCCTAGAAAGCACTCACAGACCCAACACACAAGCCACCAGGATTCTTTATCAGTCCAGACAGGCAGAACGAACAAACAATTATGTTTATTTGTCTTGGAACAGTGGACAGAAATGTGCAGTTGGCAAACAATAACAGGTAACTGAAATATGGATACTGTCTAAACAGTACTTGAGAAGGTCAAGACATGTAATTCACCGAGCCTCAGCACAAGAGATCTGTCTCTTTCTTCCTGGCTAAGCCTGAAGCAACAGCCAGCATCTGCTGGGTAATTTTCAAAACTCCAGGCCAATCAGAGCCTAGAACAGTCAAGTTTCAAATAAAAACTGCTTGCATCACTACAGGCACTTCCTATTATCTGTGTGCCAAATAAAGAAAGATAAGTCAGTCCTCTGTAACAGCTTTAAGCATAAACATGCACCATCTGCTGGCCAAACAGGAGAAAATACACTTCAGACCATATTGCAGGAAAATAGCCAATACATTCTGCATGCTTAAAACACACTGTTTCTTCACAACCCTCAAGAAATAGGACACAAGGGACTACACGCCAGTAATAGAAATATGAAGGCAAGAAACTAAAGGGGAACCTCAAGAAATCAGATTCTGCATATACAGAATATAGAAAAATAGAAACTCAAATGCAAGATATCAGAGATGTGCATTTTAGAAAACTATCTTATTCCAAAATAAATTAAATTTTTATACCTTTGTTTAAATAATTTATTTGTCCATTTGCTTTAATCCCATTGTCTTTCTTCTATTTTTCTGTTTCTTATGTCTTTGCAGGGTCTCCTGGCCATCTGACATTTCTTTCTCTCCATGCGCACCCTCCTTCTCTCTGCATTCCTATTTGTCCTTTCCAGCATCTCTCTTCTGTGCCCCTGTCCCTATCTTACTTCCAAGTTTAGTATCTGTCCTTTCTGTGTTCCCCCATCCTCCCCCCTTTTCCAGCACCTGCCCTCCCATTGTCCCCATCTCTCCCTTTTTCCAGCGTTACCCTGTGTCCAGATCTCTGTTCTTTTCCAGCATTACCTCCGTGTCCCCATCTCCCCCTTTTTCCAGCATTGCCCCGCCCCCAGTGTCTGCATCTCCCCCCTTTCAGTATTGTCCCTGTGTTTCTATCTCAACCCTTTTCAACTATTGTCTCCTGTATCCCCATCTCCCCCCATTCCAGTATTGTACCTCCGAGTCCCTATCTCTCTTCTTTTCACCATTGTCCCTGTATCCCTATCCCCCCCTTTCCAGTAATGCCCCTCTGTTCTTTTCCAGTATTATCTCCATGTCCCCATCTCCCCCCTTTTCCAGCATTGTCCCCAGTATGTGCATCTTCCCCTTTTCAGCATTGTCCCTGTGTTTCTATCTCACCACTTTTCTACCATTGTCTCCTGTATCTCCATTTCCCCCCATTCCAGCATTGTACTTCTGAGTCCCTATCTCTCTTCTTTTCACCATTGTCCCTGTATCCCTATCTCCCCCCCTTTATAGTAGTGCCCCTCTGTGCCCTTTTTCCAGCATCGCCTTTTTGCTTTTCAATGTCCCTCCCTGTCCACCTTGACCCTCTGCATTCCTGCCTTTCCTTGCCCAGCATTTCTTTTCTATGTCCTTATCCCTCCCATGTTATTCTCCCTGGTCTCTTTCAGCTCTCTCCACTCCACCTCGCGGTCACATACTTCTCCGTCCTGCTCCTGTGGTCCGGCATCACTCCCTCCTCCAGTCCAGCCTCTTTCTTCACAACCCCCACCATCAACGTGAGTCTTTCCTCTCCCTTCTGCCCACTCTCTCCCATCTGCATGATCCTTAGTACTGTCCTGAATTCTTCTCTGGCACCGGCAATAACATAGTTGGCCTTCTGTCAGCATTGGGGCCTCTCCCCAGGTGCGTCCCGCCTATGTGGAAAACAGGAAGTTGCAACAGAGTAGGTGGGATACACCTGAGGAGAGGCCCCAATGCAGACAGAAGACTAACTGTGTTAATTGCTGGTGCCAGAGAAGAATTTTCAGGGCATTACTAAGGACCATACGGAGAGAGCAAGCAGAAGGATGAGGGAAAGTTGCAAGACTCCTGCGGAAGGCAAGGAGAGATACCAGATTCGAGGATAAATTGACCAATGGGCAAGGAGGTGGCTGGGCCCCTCTGTGCAGGGTTCTGGGGCAGCTGCCCCCTCCTTTGCCCATTGGTAAAAGCAGCTCTGCGTGTCTATGTTAAAAGCATTTTAATATAACCAGTTTGAGCAAACTAAGTGTCACTTTAAGTGTTTATAGTGAAATACGAAACCTAAGCATGTGGTTAAATTCCCTTTTAAGTTAATGTACAATTACTTCTTCAAATGTAGGTTGCCAGTTTGGACACAAAGATTGCTGATGATGATCAGCTGCAGAAATACTCAAAGGTCTGTATGACATGTGCTGTTAGAAAATTATTTATTTTTTTCATTATTCAATCACCAACCTTGTCATTGTCTATACAAAAGTTGGGAACTATGGTAAACCAAATCTCTCATCTTTTTAATGTCATTCCCCCAAGTTGCTTTTTGCTTTTTATTTATTTATTCTGTACCCTCAAGTATTAGATTAATTTGCTACTGGATCCTATGGGTGTATAAGTATAGTTTTATTTATTTATAACTTCCCTCTGTTCTGTTTATGTATAACTTCCCTCTGTTCTACTCATCCAAAAAGGCTCAAGGCAGTTACATTCATGTAATAACATAATTGCACCTTACATCAATAAATGGCCCTTGAGCTAAATTGCCCCAAAATAATTTTTATAATGACCAAAATTAATATTTGTATAAAATATTGCACATGTATAATGCTAATAAATGTACTTAAGGCTAAATATTAAAACTGAATCAATGCCATTATGAGGGAGTCTATGGCACGCTGCCATTTCTCCATAAGAACACTCCCCAGAACCCTGCCCAAGGGGGAAGTGACACAAGAGGGGTGGAGCCAAGAGGACATGGCCCAGGAAGTATAAAAGGCCGGGCCAGAGCTAGGTTAAGGAGGCTCAGAGAGAAGCAGGGATGCCCACTGCAGATGCTTCTACCTTGAAGTTGAGAAACTGTGACCAATATGTTCAGATAGGCCAAGTTCAGCTTGGAACCTCTGAAGAGTTTGTGTTTGACCCTTGCCGGCAGCAGGCCAGACTTGTGTGCCTGCTAGAGACTGTGCTGGTATCTCTGGATCCAGGGACCAGGCCAGAGACCAGTAAGAACTGCTGCTTAGAGAAATACATTTGTGTATGCTGTGGCCCTGCAGGAGCAGGCCACCCGAGGACACTGTTATATTTACTGAACTAGTTGAGTATTGAATTTTCCTTTCTGTGACGTGAACAGGAGCCTTTACTAGACACTTTTAATAAATATTATTTGTGTTCACTGTAACTTGCCGAGTGTGCGTGGCTTGTCTTACCTAGTCCCACGGACTTCTCTCGCTCATGTTACCACAGCCATTTACATGTTGTTAGAAAAGCTCAAAACCATTATAATGAAGATATATTAATTTACCCCTATGCACTTAAGAAACATGATAATGTTGTGTGTCACTATCTCATTTTTGTATTTCAACGATTTTTATTGATGAATTATCAAAAGTACAAAAAGTAAACCACCAGAGAATACACTGACATATTCTAGTATACTATCATGGTTAAGCCAAAAGTGAACTAGAACACATTGATTTTCTTCTCCAAATAGACAAACCTTCCTCCCTATCCCCCCCAACCCCCCCCCCCCCCCCCCCCGAGAGTTCCAGCGTGTGTAGCAGGGGGAACACTTCATTGAAAAGCAGGCAGAAAAATAAAACCGGCTACCAACACTAAGGGAATATTTACTTCAAAGACTATTCAAAATCAAACTTCTTGCTCTATGTGGAAGAGATTGAATATATGCACCCCATACTGCCAAAAACGACTTCTTTCGCTTTGGAGAGCCGCCAGCTACCCTCTTCCAACAGCAATAGTACATGTAAACGGTTCTTCTATGCCCAAAAAGACGGCACTGCTTCACCTAGCCATACCCCCAATATGATTCATTTACCCCAAACTGCCGCTTTCCTTATGAAAAGAACGGCATTGCGGTTAGTGACACAAAAATGTTCATATTTATCTAAAAGCAAACCCGCAGGCGTAATCGGCAAAGAGCAGCCCAAGAGCCCTCCCACATACTGTAAAAGCCTCCCAAAATATTTGCACCTTTTGAGCATTCCCAAAAAGCATGGGAAAAAGAATTAGGGCCTTGCCTACATTTCGGGCATACCGGTGTTCCAACCCCACCAATCTTAAACATCTGCTCCTGTGTAAAATAAGCCCTGCGTAATATCCGATATTGACATTCTCTCAATTCAGCACTTATAGAAATGTCAGGTATATATTTAATTAGTGTCATGAAATCTGACAAAGAAATATGCACACCTAGATCCTGACTCCATTTCTCCAAAAGAGCCCTTCGAGGATCCCTCTATCTAAAGACTTGTGGTAATGGGGTAGTTGGTGATATGCCATCAGATCTCTTGGCTCCACCACTCCTTTAGCCTGCAACTGTGCCCAACTTAGCAGCCGACCGTCATCGCCCAACACATGTTGTAAAAGTGTCATCCCTTGCACAGCCCATCGCCCAAAACTGGCATTATCCTGCCCTGGTGGAAATTGTAAATTACCTCGAATAGGGATCTGATCTGAAATTTCCAGATTTCCCCCCAACAAGAGAACCAAATATCGCCAAACCTCCCGCAATGGCCTAAGAATTACACTTTGACGCAACCCCTTTGACAGCATCTTCAAAGAACCTTGCATTAAAGAATTAACAAGCCATGGTGAATAAAATGCAGATTCATAATCTATTGGGGTGAAGTCCTTCTCGCCTAAAAAACATTCTCCAAGATGACGCAGCAAACCGGCTTGATTGTACACACGTAAATTAGGCAGCCCCATACCCCCTTATTTCCATGAACCTGTTAAATATTTAAAGGCCATTTTTGGCTTCTTACCTGCCCATCAGAATTTAGAAAGAAGCTTCCGCAATAAGTGCAAATCTCGCTTCAACAACCGGAGAGGCAATAGCTGGAAAGTATAGAGCCATCTGGGAAACAAAACCATATTAAATAACTGTATTCTACCATGCACCAACAATGTAAGATGCATCCACCATGATAAACACTCTCTAGTCGAGTCCAGCAAATCCATTATATTACAATTGTACAGGAATGTAGTCTTACAACGTAATCTAATCCCCAGGTAGACAAATGAAATGGATTCCCAGCATGTAGGAAACGATCCTACCCAATCTCTTCAAACTGATTCAGTAGTAGGGAGAGCCAAAGACTTTTCAAGATTTAGCTTAAAGCGAGAAAAATCACCATATTCCACAAAACTATCCATAAGTGCTTCTAAAGATCTCTGAGGCTCAGTAATGTGTACTAATATATAATCCGCAAAAGCAAATACTTTGAATTCTTGTATCCCTACCTTAACCCCTTTAATCTCAGGATTACCCAGGATTTCTCTAATCAAAGTGTCCAAAGAAAGTACAAATAGTAATGGAGATAAGGGGCAGCCCTGCTTCATGCCCCTACTAATCCCAAAGGATGATGAGAAAACCCCATTTACCCAGATCACTGCCTGAGGTGAGGCATACAAAGTCTGGACTGCCTTCAAAAAGAAATCTCCCACACCATAGTGATGCAAAGTAGCAAATGAAAACTTCCAATCCACACGATCGAAAGCTTTTTCCTTGTCAAAACTTACTAACAGGGATGGCACCTGGGAATGCTCTACTTGCTCCAGCGAAATAAGAATTTTTCTCAAATTCCTTGTACTTGTAAGTCCTCGGACAAAGTGAACTTGTGGTTCGGCTATCACAGAAGGTAACACCCGAGCCAATCTATTCACCAAAATCTTAGCAAACAGTTTAGCTTCCACATTCAACAGTGAAATAGGCCTATACAAGGAAGGCTGTGTAGGATCCTTCCCCGGCTTCAGCAACAATATAGTCTGGGCTAATTGTAGGGAGCTGGGCTTACACCCATCCATAATAAACTGCGTAAACAGAGATTGTAACATGGGGACAATGGACGGTTGATAGAAGTTTGTAAAATTCAACTTTAAAACCGTCGGAGCCTGGTGCTTTACTTAAGGTACTTTGCTGAGTAGCCAAAGATACCTCCTCTTCAGTTATAGGCGCATCAAGTTTATCCTTATCTTCTTCCAAAAACCGTGGTAGATCCAAGCTATTTAGAAATTTCTCCTTCCAAATCCTCCCCCGCCGGGCGAATGTACAAACGTTTATAATACCTCAGGAAAACCTCTGCAATCTCTGAATCTTTTCTCACCAAAACCTCATTTCCACGATCTATCTGAGATATACTAGGAGAACCTCTAGATCTTTTAACCAAATTTGCCAAAAGCTTCCCCGATTTATTACCGTGACAATATAGCTGAAATTTGTAATATTGTATTGACTTTATCGCCCGAGCAAGGGGCAAGTCACCCAAAGAAGTCTGCAAAGCCAACAACGAGCTACCCTGATGCACAGAAGGAGACTTCCCAAATACGCTCCTTAATAAGTTGCCTTTCTAGCCATAAAATTTCCTGATCTCTCGCCTTCTGCTTGAAAGGAGTATATGCTAAGATTTCTCCATGCAGCACTGCCTTGACTGCCTCCCCAAAACATACTCGGGTGTGTACATGCGCGGCATTATCATTCTGATAATCATCCCACTTATGCAGAAGATATTCTCGAAATTCAGCATCCCAATACAAATGCACTGGAAAACGCCAACGATATGCCTTATCTCCCAATGGCCCAAAGGTAAATGAGCGCCACACGAAAGCATGATCAGAAATGCTATAGGGACCAAACCGTGCCTCCAAAACTGAAGGAAAAAACAAAGACGAGATCAGCCATTAGTCAATATGAGACTGAGACCCATGAGCCCTTGACAAACGTGTATAGTCTCTATCCATGGGGTGTAATGTTTGCCAAATATCCAAAAGATGTAAAGTAGAGCAAAGGAACGGAATACCCCTATTCGGGTTCCCAATATCTCGTTCAGAATTGGGAGATCTATCGAAGGTTGGGTCATGTACTAAATTAAAATCCCCTCCCATAAGAACCGGGATATCAGGCCTCCCCAAAATCCTATGTGTAAGTGTTTGGATAAATTTATGATCATACACATTAGGGCCATAAACATTACACAAGAGTAGCTCTCTGTTACAAATAGCGACTTTGACAATGAGGAATCCACCCTTAGGTTCCTTCCAAGTTTGCAATATTTGAAAAGCCAACCCTTTCCATAATAAGATCAACAACCCCACTTTACGATTTATCGCTGATGTCTCCACCAAATCTCCAACCCACCATCTTTTAAATTTAAGATGCTCTAAAGTTGATAAATGGGTTTCCTGTAAAAACACCAAATCTGCTCTCTGCCGATTTAAAGCCTGCAAGATTTTTTGTCTCTTAATGGGAGAGGTTACTCCATTAACATTCCATGAAATTAATTTAATCGGGGCCATGGTTGATAAAAATGGCAGTACATCCAAAGATCTAATGCATCTAACCAGGTCACGGGGCCACCCCAGCTCATAGCCCAATCCAAAGCAACCGCTTCAAAAAACCAGACTTCAGTCCTCCTCCCCACCACACTGTGACCTTCCAACATAATAAAACAACAACAACAAAAAAAGTAAATAAAAATACCAAACTCATCCCCAACCCAAAACATTATCTCCATTCCCACCCTTACTCCCAAAATGCACAGATAGAATTGCCTCCTTACCACCCTCCCACCCTCGTACCTGCCCTCCCATCACACACCGCCCAGTATGGGTCGAGGCCCGCGTGGAGATCACGCCCCAGAGCCCCCACCTCTTTGTAACTTAGGCACCATTAGCATAACAAGAACACAACAAGGTGCAGCATATAACTATTGTTTAGTTGCCCTATCAGTTCCCGTTGTCTCTTTCCATTGTCCATTGTTCTATTCCCTTAACGACACTTTAACTTTATTTTCGCATAACCCCTCACAATGTAATCCATAACCGAGTTGTAACAAACTGTATTTCCACCATTCACAATGTATTGTAAGCCACACTGAACCCGCAAATAGGTGGGAAAATGTGGGATACAAATGCAATAAATAAATAAATAAAAATAACAATTACTAACAGCATATAACAATTACCATTAACATGTACCTACGCACATGCATACACACACATAAAGAAAACAAACAAACAAAAAAAACCCTATCTCCGTGAAACATCCAATCATCCCATATACCACCCATCTGGACTCAGCCGAGATTTTCAATTCCCATCCCAGCACATCTTTTCTCCCCCCCTATTAAAGGTATATCTTGTGATATTTAAGACAAATTGTCAATAAATCATATTCAAAACCCCAACTGTTCACCTTCACCAGGTTAATATTCATAGTTCGTTGCTCAGAAACGGGATACCCGGAGACACAGTCCAAATCCCCCCTTCTGTATGAATTTATATACAATTAACATAATGAGAGCACATCAGAATGAAGTATATATCAGATTTCCCCAACACGTCTCTTCACAAAAAAAAAACCAAAACAGCTGAGTGTGGAATTGAATTATCCCTGTTGGGTCTTATTGATTTGATTCGGATCAGTTTGATTTTCTTTAAAACTGCACGTCTAATTTCATCAGGTCTTATTTGTATGGTGCATTCTTTGAGGGTTTACATTTGTTTTCCATGAAAGAAGATGATATGAGTATCTAACACCATTTTGTACTGGAATAGTTAGCCACCTGCCTTTTCAACTACCATCTATGCTTTTATATTGCTTGTGTGTGAAATAAATTGAAAATTGGATTGTGCTCAGTTTTTTTGAGGTATAGTAAGTATATAACTTTTTGTTTATAACAGCTATTACCTATTCACACCATGAGATTAGGTATGGAGCTTGACACTTATGATGGGCATCATTATATATCATCTATTGCACCAGATGGTCCTATTGCTAAGCTTGGCCTACTACAACCAGAAGATGAACTTTTGGAGGTAAAGTTATTAACATCAGGCTATTTATTATATTTGTTTAGAAAGTCATTTGGAATGGTTATGAATTATACTAGTAAAAAAGCCCCATTTCTGATGCAAATGAAACGGGGGCTAGCAATGTTTTCTTTTGTGTGCATGTGGGAGTGTGTGTGTCCCTGCCCTCTGGCCTCTCTCCCCTCCCCCCTCTGAGTCCTTCACTGTTACAGAGCCAGCGATTTGATTTCGTGCTCTGCTGTTTTCCTTCACTGACTGTGTTACAGAGAGGGCGGGGCAGACACTCATAGGGAAACCGGATATCTCGCCCCCTTCACACTTCCGGCTGGAGGCTTCATAGAACTGAAGATTCTTGTGAATCCTTGTCCTCGTTCTTATATACCTGTTATAAATTACTAGTAAAAAAGCCCCGTTTCTGATGCAAATGAAACGGGGGCTAGCAATGTTTTCTTCTGTGTGCATGTGGGAGTGTGTGTGTCCCTGCCCTCTGGCCTCTCTCCCCTCCCCCCTCCCCCCTCTGAGTCCTTCACTGTTACAGAGCCAGCGATTTGATTTCGTGCTCTGCTGTTTTCCTTCACTGACTGTGTAACAGAGAGGGTGGGGCAGACACTCATAGGGAAACCGGATATCTCGCCCCCTTCACACTTCCGGCTGGAGGCTTCATAGAACGTTGGTGTTGCTTTTTATATAGAGAAATATGTAGCCAGCCTCCCACTGTGGACTGAGGGTGACACTGGATATCCTACAGAAAAGAAAGAATAATAGGGGTGACTGGTAGAAAAGAAAAACTATGTTTTTTTTTTTAATTTAGGGGTCTCTCCCTTATCAGACTTGATTTATTTATTTTTTATTGGATTGTATATTATTGATTGTAAACTGTTTAGTACTATTGAAAAACTGTTAGATCAAAAATGGAATGGAATATCAAAGAAGCAAGTCGGCACAGGAGGGTATATTTAAATAAAAAAAAAACACCCTTTCCTTGGTGGTGCCTGTCAGGATTGCAGGAGGTCAAAATTATTGCTGGACATACTTATATTAATATGAAATCAGTTTGACAATATTAAACCACCTTCTGACCTCTGATAAACTCTCCCCCCTCTCCTGCAGGAACCATTGAGGATGAAATGGACCAAATGGTGCTCAGAGAGGCCTGATAGCCCTTTGGTTTCTCAATTACTCTTGATTAACATACCTTTTCTTCCATCTGGGAGCAGGGCTTCAAGCACAGAGCTCAGCTTGGGGTCTACTGCCCCCCCTCTCTCTGTCCCGGGCACTTCTCTGTGTCCAGGGCACTAGGTCTCCCTCTTTCTTTCTCCCTGCAGCAGAGGGCACGGGACTCTGCTGGGCTGTCTTTGTTTCTTCTTCTTTCTCTGCACACCTCCATCTTTAGCCACCAGAGCACCTGGCTCTGCTCCCCCCCTTCTCAGACAGCCCTAGTCCAAAGTTTCTTTTTTCCTCTGAACAAACACCCTATCCTTTCTTTCTCCCTCCCTCTAAACACACACCCCAAGACAGCTTGTACCCTTTTCCTGTACTAAGTGCTGTGAGCCAATACATATATGCAAATATAATATACTTTATATATCCAAATCCGTGTGGATTGCGTATTCTTTGGGAACCCACTGCCTCTGTGAAGTGGACCCCGGGACCAACCCTAGACAACGATAGCTGACAGTGCCCACAAATCAAATATTTACAGTTCATAAAAAGAAAAAGCTGGGTATAGAGCTTCAAAGTCCTTGGATCTGAAGCACTTCTCTGGTTTTCTTCTTTAATGGCCTCCTTCATGGCCCAAGGTGGGCATCCCCACTGCTTTCTATTCACATCAGCTCTTTTCATTAAGAGAGGCTGGAACCTAAATTATGCACCACTGGTGTTTATTTGCTCTGGACAATAATACAACAGAAGAACTGTAATTCTTTTAATTTGGATGGAGATGTGATACTGGACTCTGCGGTTTGGCTTATAGCCTAGGTCCTCTCGGATTTGTGTCTCATCGTACTCCGTTAGTGTAAGTTCATAGTTTGGTCAAGGCCAGGAAGCTTGTGTTACAGCAGTAATGCGTAGCAGTTGGCTTAACTGTTTGTCGAAGGTACAGTTTACTCCAGGGTGTGAAGTACTCCTTTTGGGCAATCGTCAGCACTCCTGTTCTGAACTATTTTGGAGGAAAGAAGACCCTGGGTTCCTGATTAAATGGCCCTTTACACTTCCCTGCAAACCTAATGGGGGTGGGGAGGGACTCTAGCTTAGTGACTGACAAGGCAAGTCAATCCTCCATGATCTTATAGTGCAAAAAGGTCAGGTTAGAAACGGAGACTCCCAAATGTTCCACTTTCTAGACATAAAGTGCACATTTATTTAGTGTGTATCACTGTTCTCATTCCTGTGAAGTCAGAACTGAGGGGCATATATATCTTACTGTGTTTTTTTTTTATTAGTACTTAGATGCGAGCAACGCATTTGAAACTAAATAAAGATGTTATTCATTGGGGCTCAAACTAAATTGACTAATTTAGGAGTGGCCTAGTGGTTAGGGTGGTGGACTTTGGTCCTGTGGAACTGAGTTCGATTCCCGGCACAGGCAGCTCCTTGTGACTCTGGGCAAGTCACTTAACCCTCCATTGCCTGCCACATTGAGCCTGCCATGAGTGGGAAAGCGCGGGGTACAAATGTAACAAAAATACAAAAAAATAAAATAAATTTATTCATTGAGATAGAGGATACAAAATATAACTTAGAGAAGTCACTATAAATACTGGGTTATTAATCTGGATTCTAATTTGCGTATGGAAACCCAGATAAGTCAATTGGTAAAAAGTGTTTTTTGGACTATGAGGAAATTAAGAGTCAGTAAGTATACACAACTAGATAATTTTAGATTAGCAGTTGAATTGCTAATCTAAACCTCTCGTTTAGACTACTGCAATCTGCTTCTTGCTGGCCTCCCACTTAGTCACCTCTCCCCTCTCCAGTCGGTTCAAAACTCTGCTGCCCGTCTCATCTTCCGCCAGGGTCGCTTTACTCATACTACCCCTCTCCTCAAGACCCTTCACTGGCTCCCTATCCGTTTTCGCATCCTGTTCAAACTTCTTCTACTAACCTATAAATGTATTCACTCTGCTGCTCCCCAGTATCTCTCCACACTCGTCCTTCCCTACACCCCTTCCCGTGCACTCCGCTCCATGGATAAATCCTTCTTATCTGTTCCCTTCTCCACTACTGCCAACTCCAGACTTCGCGCCTTCTGTCTCGCTGCACCCTACGCCTGGAATAAACTTCCTGAGCCCCTACGTCTTGCCCCATCCTTGGCCACCTTTAAATCTAGACTGAAAGCCCACCTCTTTAACATTGCTTTTGACTAGTAACCACTTGTAACCACTCGCCTCCACCTACCCTCCTCTCTTCCTTCCCGTTCACATTAATTGATTTGATTTGCTTACTTTATTTATTTTTTGTCTATTAGATTGTAAGCTCTTTGAGCAGGGACTGTCTTTCTTCTATGTTTGTGCAGCGCTGCGTATGCCTTGTAGCGCTATAGAAATGCTAAATAGTAGTAGTAGTAGTATTTGAGCATTTCCAGAAACTTACAGAAACATTACAAGTGGTTTAAAATGCAGTAATTAATCTTGGTTTGAAAAAGTCTGATAGGATAACTCCATTTTTCATACTGTTGCATTGGCTTCCAGTGAGGCAAGAGTTCTTTATAAACTATACTTTTTTTTTAAATATTTAAAATCTTAACATAAGAATAACTGTACTGGGTCATACCAGTGGTTCATCTAGCCCAGCATCCTGTTTTCAAGTACCTAGCAGAATCCCAAATAGTAGCAAGATTCATGCTACCAATCCCAGGGCAAACAGTGGCTTCCCCCATGTCTGTCTCAGTAGCAGACTATGGACTTTTCATCCAGGAACATGTTCAAACCTTTTTTAAACCCAGATATGTTAGCTACTGTAACTACATTCTCTGGCAATGAGTTCCACAGCTTAATTATTCATTGAGTGAAAAAAAAAATTCCTCCTATTCTTTTTAAAAGTATTATCAGGTAACTTCATTGAATGTCCCCTAGTCTGTACTTTTTGTAAACCTCTGTCATATCCCTCCTCAGCTGTCTCTTTTTCCAAGCTGAAGAGCCTTAACCTCTTTAGTCTTTCCTCATATAGGAAGAGTTCTATCCCCTTTATCATTTTTCATGGTCCATCATGAGCCCTTGGACCATCATAGGGCCTCTGAACCAGGGGATCTGCAATGGTCCCACTGAATGGTTGACGAGTTGCCTTGTCGAGAGGGATCCAGAGGGTAGCCCTGAAAAGGATCCTTGGGGGCAGGCCTGGCGAACCAGGACCTGGAGTGGCCCTGAAAAGGACCCTTGGAGGCAGACTTGGCAAACCAGTACCTGGAGTGGCCCTGAAAAGGACCGTTGGGGCCATGTCTGGAATATCGGGACCTGGAGTGGCCCTGAAAAAGGACTCTTGGGGGCAGACCTGGTGAACCAAGACATGGGATGGCCCTGAAAAGGAACCTTGGGGACAGATCTAGACTGGAGACAGAATGTAGACACTGAGCTGGGCTGGAGGCAGGATGTCAAGGCTGGTTAGATAGGAGACAGTAGGACAAACTAGACTAAAGATCCTGAAGCAAGCTTGACTAGAGATGCTGAGGCAAGCTGTACTAGAGACACAGAAGCAAACCAGCAGTTGAGAGAGTGAGGCCTGAGCAGGTCCGGATGGGAACAGCAATGGACAAGACTGAAAGGAGCTATATTAAAGGCAACTAGCCTTTATGTTAGAAAATTACATTAAAAGTAATAGGTTTGAAAAATAAATAGAATTCAGTGGTGTAACACCCTGTAGCTCAGTATTAATTTTAATCTTTTAATGATTAGCACGTGCTAAACACTAAGTCCCCCTTAGGAACATATAGGCATTTAGTGCACTCTAATTTTAGCACACTCTAAAAACGATGGCACACCTTAGTAAACAGGGCCCCAAATGTCATAACTGCTAATTGCAACAAATGAAGCTTTATTTTTAATCACAATCTCAATATTACATTTTTTTTTAGTGTTCTAGGACTTCAATTATTCATTCACCTTAAAAGATAAGTGATTAATATTCTATATTTATGTTGACATGATATTAGTGGACTTGATATGAGCGGAGGAGTAGCCTAGTGGTTAGTTCAGTGGACTTTGATCCTGGAGAACTCAGTTCAATTCCCACTGCAGCTCCTTATGACTCTAGGTGAGTCACTTAAACCTCCATTGCCCCTGGTACAAAATAAGTACCTGAATATATGTAAACCGCTTTGAATGTAGTTGCAAAAAACCTCACAAAGGTGGTATATCAAGTCCCATTTCCCTTTCCCCTTTAGTAGATTCTACCAGAATATGGACACTTGAGATTATTATTTTGAAAAGTTCACATTTAGCACATATCACACAGTAAGAAGACCATGATGACTTTTTCGAGCTAAGAAAATGATTCACTGCAATTAGCAAGTATGTCATTGAATATTAAGTTCTAACCACAGATAGAAACAGTGGCATTGTATCTGATGATATTCTTTCATTAATTGAAAAAAAAAAATCGTTTTTGGTGACTGGTGGCACCCACATGTTTTGAAAGAGAAGAGGTTCCACATTAGGCATCACCACCAAAGAAAAGGATTTAGTGTCAATATAGACAATATGTTGCAATCTACTGAATGTATAGAATGTTAGGATTTATTAGGAAAAGAATAGAGAATAAACAAAGAATATCATTATGCCACTGTATCGCTCCGTGGTGAGACTCCACCTTGAGTATTGTGTGTCGTTCTGGTTGCTGCATTTCAAAGATGTAGTGTATGGAAAAGCACAGAGAAGGCCAACCAAAATGGTTAAGGGAAAGAAACAGCTCTCATATGAGGAAAGTCTAATGAGATTAAGGCTCCTCAGCATGGAGACAAGTCAAATGAAGGGAGATATGATACTACTACTACTACTATTTAGCATTTCTATAGCGCTACAAGGCATACGCAGCGCTGCACAAACATAGAAGAAAGACAGTCCCTGCTCAAAGAGCTTACAATCTAATAGATAGTGATCTATACAATTCTGAATGGAGTGGATTGGGTAAACTTGAATCAATTGTTTACTCTCTCAAAAAGTACAAAGTCTAGGGAACACTCCATGAAGTTACATAGTGGGACATTTAAAACAAATAGGATAAATACTTTTTTTCACTCGTGTGTATAAAGTTAAGCTCTGGAGCTCATTGTTGAAGCAAGTGGTAAAATCAGTTAATGTAGCTGGGTTTAAAAAAGGTTTGGACAGATTTCTAGAGGATAGATACATAAACCATTCTTAAGGTAGACCTTGAGAGGCATTATTTATCCCTAAGTTAATTAACATAGAATCTTGCTACTTTTTTTTGCAGTCTGACAGGTACTTATGATCTGGCCAGGCTTGAAAACAGGATTCTGAGCTACATGGACTGTTAGTCTGACCCAGAAAGGCAACAGTTAGTTCTTATACTCCTGTTTAAGGTAGCTTAGTAAAAATATATCTGTGCTTTGGCTTGTAAAATCTGTTAGAGAAAGTAATTGTTTAATAACCATAGTAGTTACAAATTCATGTACCCTGCCTTCATTTTAGGTAGTGTGGGGCATATTCTATAATGAACTGACTGGTTTTAGATGGAAAGATTAAGATGATGAATCTGAGTGTGAAATTCTTCCTTTATTAGGTCAATGGCATGCAGCTGTACGGAAAGTCCCGCAGGGAGGCAGTGTCCTTTCTTAAAGAGGTACCGCCTCCTTTTACCTTGGTTTGCTGTCGGCGATTGTTTGATGATGGTAACGAAAGCTTTGTTGATGAACCTGATCCTATGAAGATTCAAGCTCTCCAGAAGGTATTGATGCAAGATAACTGACTTAAGTAATGTAAAATCTGGTAAATACCTTTTGTGCATTATTATAACGTAAGACAGTCTGTTCTTTCAGGAGGAAATAACACATCTTAAATAAAAACTTTCTTCTCCAGTTATTCACTTTTTTTTCCTGCTTTTCTTTCATGTATTGCAGGAGCTTAACAGGGAAAGAATGTAGGAGGTTAAATTTCTACTGGACAGAAGATAACAATATAGGGGGTCAATATTCAGCATTGATAGTGAGCATTTTGCTGACCGCTGTCGGCGCTATTCGTAGATACTCAGTGCTGGGCCATTTCCAGGCTTCGACATTGAAGATCCAGTTTATGCAGAGCTGGCTAACACATAGCCGGTTAAGTCGATATTCAGAACTTAAGCGTGTTTGGGTTAGTGCATAAAGTTAGGGCTGTGATTTATACAGGCCTATTTATGCGCATACCCTGATTGGTTAATTGCTAAATATTGCTGGCTAGTTGCTGACTCTGCCACCAGAAAGCCCCCAAAATAGCTAGTTTTCACTATCTGCTAATTTTCAGTGGTGATAACTGGTTAAGTACTGCTGAAAATTAACAAAGAGTCCCGAACAAGTGATTTAACCTGACAGCAGCTGGTTAAATTGTCTTTAATATTGACCAGATAGTAAATTATGACAGACTGAATGGGCCATTTTTGTGCCTAGCAAGGATTTCAGGGTTGTATCTCCTGTTCCATACAAGTTACTCTTCTTGAGGTGCATTATGCCTTAAAAAAAAATGTGGTGTAAATATCACAGTATGTAAAGCTCAAAAAGAGAGCAACATAGAACTAACAGCTCAAACACACAAGCTTTATTTTAATCAAAATCTTAATATTAAAAGCAAGCTTAAATAAAATAATTTCCACAGACAATAGAGGCAATAGAGGGTGACTTGTCAAGAAGCTTAAGAGTATCAGTGAGAGAATCGGGGTTTGTCCTTTACTGATTCTCAACCCACTGTAATCATTTGGTTATTCTTCCACCCATTTGATTTCTGTAGACTGGAGCTGGACCTTTTTATCTTGTTAATATAACAGAGATACTGGTGCCAGAAATGGTATTCAGAGCTGATGAGTCAGGGAAACTGAATGAAATCTCTATTAACCTGGAGGATGTAATGGCACAGTTTGACAAATTGAAAAGTAACAAATCTCCTGGACCAGATGGTATTCATCCCAGAGTACTGATAGAATTGAAAGATGAACTTAAAGAACTATTGTTAGTAACATGTAATTTATCTTTAAGATCCAGCATGGTACTGGAAGATTGGAGGGTGGCCAATGTAATGCCAACTTTTAAAAAAGGTTCCAGAGGAGATCCGGGAAATTATAGATTGGTGAGCCTGACGTCTGTGCTGGGTAAAATGGTAGAGATTATTAAAAAGAACAAAATTACAGAGCATATTCAAAAGCATGGATTAATGAGACAAAGCCAATATGGATTTAGTGAAGGGAAATCTTGTCTCACCAATCTATTACATTTTTTTGAAGGGGTGAACAAACATGTGGATAAGGGAGAGCCAGTTGATAGTGTGTAGCTATATTTTCAAAAGGCATTTAACAAAGTATCGCATGAAAGACTCCAGAGGAAATTGGAGAGTCATGGGATAGGAGGTAGTGTCCTATTGTGGATTAAAAACTAGTTAAAAGATAGAAAACAGTAGGGTTAAATGGTCAGTATTCTCAATGGAGAAGGGTAGATAGTCTGGTTCCCCAGGGGTGTTTGCCGGGACCTCTGCTTTTTAACGTATCTATATAATAATTGGTAACTCTGCTTCCCTAGATGGCTGGATGGCTGGGTTCGTAACAGCATGCTGACGTCAGCTCGCCTCCAGCACTCCCTTCCCTCTCAGTGTCCCACCCTCGTGGCAAGACAAAATGGCATCAGAGGAGGGCGGGACACTGAGAGGGAAGGCTGGAGGCAATGCGAACCCAGCCTGCCGCCTCTGCGACCTGAGGTAAGATGAACGGCTTAAAGGCAGGGCGGCAGGAAGGACAGAGTCACTGGCCATGGATGGGAGGAGAGGGGAGGATCACTGGACATGGGAGGGGAGGGCAGGGCAGAGGAGAATCGCTGGACATGGAGGGGAGGTAAGCATCGTGGGAGACAGAGGGGAGGGCAGGGCAGAGGAGAATCGCTGGACATGGAGGGGAGGCCAGAATCACGGGACACGGAGGGGATGGGAGGGACGAATTGCTGGACATGGAGGGGAGGGCAGGGGAGAGAGGAGAAATCGCTTAGAGAAGAGCCTTCCTAGAGATGGGAGTAACTAGTTAGGTAATTAAATTTTGCTGACGACACAAAGTTATTCAAAGTTGTTAAATTGCAAGAGGATTGTGAAAAATTATGAGGACCTTATGAGATTGGGAGATTGCGTATCTTAATGGCAGATGAAGATGATGTTTAATGTGAGCAAGTGCAAAGTGATGTGTGTGGGAAAGAGGAACCTGAACTATAGCTATGCAATGCAAGGTTCTAAGTTAGGAGTCACTGACCTGGAAAGAGATCTAGGCATCATCGTTGATGATATGTTGAAACCTTCTGCTCATTGTGCGATGGCAACTAAGAAAGCAAATAGAATGTTAGGTATTATTAGGAAAGGAATGGAAAGAAAAATGAGGACGTTATAATACCTTTGTATTGCTCAATGGTGCGACCGCACCTGGAATATTATGTTCAGTTCTGGTCACCGCATCTCAAAAAAGATATAATGGAATTAGAAAAGGTACAGAGAAGAGTGACAAAAACTATAAAGGGATAGGATGACTTCCCTATGAGGAAAGGCTAAAGCGGCTACGGCACTTCAGCTTAGAGAAGAGACGGATGAGGGGAGATATGATAGAGGTCTATAAAATAATGAGTGGAGTGGAGTGGAAGGGGTAGACTTGAATTGCTTGTTTACTCTTTCCAAAAATACTAGGACTAGAGGGTACGCAATGAAGCTACAAAGTAGTAAATTTAAAATGAATTAGAGAAAATATTTCTTCACTCAACTTGTAATTAAACTCTGGAATTCGTTGCAAGAGAATGTAGTAAAAGCAGTTAGCTTAGCAGGGTTAAAGAAAGGTTTGGATGGCTTCCTAAAGGAAAAGTCCATAGAGCATAATTAAAATGCACTTGGGGAAAATCCACTGTTTATTTCAAGGGTAAGCAGCATAAAATATATTGTACTTTTTTGAGATCTTGCCAGGTATTTGTGATCTGGATTGGCCACTGTTGGAAACAGGATGCTGGGTTTGATGGACCTTCGGTGTGTCCCAGTATGGCAATACTTATGTACTTCTGTAAATATGATAGATCTCAGGATTCATCTATTTTAAATACATGTAATTGAAGGGCTTATTTCTATAGTCCTCTGAGTCCAATGCAACTAATAGGGACCTAGTGGGTTTTAGAAATAAGCCCTTCATTTTGCTGTCAGCCATTGATGAATTTTACATCAAATATTTCCCAGACCTCGTATACTCAGGAGCAGCAAACCAAACTTAAATTATTTAGTTTTGTATAATTTGGGACATGTCCATTTCTTTGAAAGACATGCTGGGTGAGGTATAGTGTAACAAAGAGGATGTATGGTTTTTTGAATCAGTCACATTTTATGTACCAGTTAATTTAGACTTATGCAGTACTTGTGTGTCAAGGAATGGGGACACCAGCAATAAACTTGTGTATTAAAATTAAGGTGCTCTTTTACTAAAGTGCAGTAAGTTTTTGCATTTACTTTATATTAATAGCAAAAACAAACGTGCAGTAAGTGCAAAGGCTGTGTTGTAAATGCAGGGGGTGTGGACAGCGTCTGTCCTTCATTTGCTGCACAGGGCAGACACTGTACTGCAGTTCTGATGCAGGGGCTTCTGTTTTATTAGGTACTGCATGCAATGTGGTGCCGGCCCAACCATAGATTAAATAATTAAACCCATGGAGGCCTGCTGTGGTGGGGCACCCAAAAAGACATACCCCCCATCTGTTCCCCCACCTGCCACCCCAGTCTGTGACTATACCTCAGAACTGACACCCTCACCACTATTTTTTTTCACCCCAGGCACAACTCTTTTACTGCCTCCCCCAAAACTCTGTCCTTCAGACAGAGCCCTACCCTCTCCCTCCCTTATATGGAAGAATGCCCCCTAGCAGTAGTACTGCGAGACTACTGCTAGAGTTCCCGGCAGCCATATTTGATCCCAGCTGAGGACCAGGTGGGAGCAGAGGGCAGACGTTTCCAGGGTCGGTCACGGTGGAAGAGTTGAGCTGTGCTGGGCAGAGTAGTTGTCTGCAGGTGGGGTTAGGGGGTGATGTCAGGGGGGGGATCGGATCAGGAAAGGGTATGGAAGGGGGAGCCCATACGCCATGCACCCTCCCTGCCCATTTTCAAGTCCTTACTCAAAGCCCATCTCTTCTCCCTTGCTTTTGGCGCCTAGCCACTCTACACTGACTACATAGCTTGTTACCTTTAGATTGTAAGCTCTCTTGAGCAGGGACCATCCTTCCCCATGTTTAAACTTGTACAGCGCTGCATAACCCTGGCAGCGCTATAGAAATGCTAAGTAGTAGTAGTAGTAGAGTTGGACCTGGGGGAGGTGGGGGATTGCTAGGCTAGGGGTGTAGTTCTAGCTCTTAAAAATGTGTGCAACCATGCTACTGGACTTCTAATAGCACTGCTGCACTTAGTGCCTTCTTTTGAGGTGTTGCTAAATGCAGCGGCACTAGCAGCAGCTGTGACAGTTTGCAGTACAGACCTGTATGCTGTAGCCAACCACACCTCCAACCCACCCAAGTCATGCCTGGTTCCTGTTCCTCCCAGCGTTAAGCAGCTAGCTTGTGTTTTTTCCCATGCTGGCTCGTTTAACATGCAGTAGACATTAATACAAGTCCGCGTTAATGTCTACCGCATGGTAAACCCCAGCTTAGTAAAAGGGTCCTTAATAGTAATAACTAAATGTCATTCAAAACTGAACATAAAAGACACACTTTGAACCTCCAAGAAATGAAAACCACCTCAGTTAAATTGGATAGTTATGATCTTTTTTTTTTTTATTTAAGGTTAATGAATTCTTAGAGGTGCAAGCCTATGAGAGCACAGACAACCTATGAATCTTGTACTTTGTATGAATGTTTCATGCTGAAGCTATAGTGTCTATAGTTAGTAATTTCCAGGTTTATGCAATTGCCATGCCTTAGCTTATGTTATTGTACCTGCAAAGGTTTCCGGTAACCTAAGCGCTTTGCAAAAGTGAGACATGTAAATCATTTTGCTGACTCTGTTATTCTAAAGGTCACAGACATCATTCTTAAACTGAATAGGCCAACCTATGCACTGAATTATGATAAATCATGATATCCTCCATTAGTTGATTGCTTTCTCTTTGCTGTTCAAGATTGCTCCAGATTGAGGGAGCAGTAATGGACCATACCATGTAATCTTTCCATTTTGATCTTGGAAGGTAAACCTCCTCAGACCTAATCAATAGGTGGATAGCACACCTTCAATGATCAGTGTGTACAAAAGTGATGGAGTCGGTACTGATATTCTGAGCTCGATTTTAAAAGGGCTTATGGTGCCAGCCACGTAAATCCTATTTTATAGTTTTCCATCCAGCTGAATTGCTAACATTTGGCTGTTTAAATTGCAATATGGCCCAAGTTAGCCATTTAGTCCTAAAACTTATCTAGATAGTGATGATATTCATTGCTGTCCATTGAAATTATCTATATACATGGTGCCAAATAAATTGCAGATATAGTTATAAGGAGACTTTAGCCATATTTTTATTTTATTTTTGTTACATTTGTACCCTGCGCTTTCCCACTCATGGCAGGCTCAATGCGGCTTACGTGGGGCAATGGAGGGTTAAGTGACTTGCCCAGAGTCACCAGGAGCTGCCTGTGCCTGAAGTGGGAATCGAACTCAGTTCCTCAGTTCCCCAGGACCAGAGTCCACCACCCTAACCACTAGGTCACTCCTCCACTCCAATATATAAAATGTTATAGGTATATATTCAGTGTCAGTACTTGGATAATGCTGCTAAGTATACGTATAATTTTATACAGATGGCATCACATTGAAAAATTGCCTCTTTCTTCCTTTGTTGGTGCACCAGTCTTTTGTTTGGGCATCTAATTTGCAATCCCTTATTCTGTATTTGGTGACAGTCTGTGTTTTGCATGTGACTGAGGTGCTGTATTCTATCTGCGTAAAACTCTTTAGTAGTCCTATAGAACTAGTAGTTTTCTTTTACCAGTAGTAGGCATATTGGTGTTTCAGGGCCCAGTGTAATAATTATAGTGTTGCCTATTCATAGCTGGGATTCTTGTTGTTTGACTCGTAGGATTAGTGCTCCTCTTGTATGATATGTTTGCTATATATTTGTTGAGAAGTAGTTTTTTTTTCAGGTTTTATATTACACAGTTTGCCTGGTAACGGAGAGATTTATGTTGCTGTTGCTCAGTAGACATGAGAACTAGAATAATGTTTTGTATGGTGACTTCTTTGGAGAAATGTCTTGGTTCTGATCTGCACCGGTTAGGAGTAGTTTGGATTTTTGTGGCTACAGAGAATATTTACATTTAACTCATAAGAGCCCCATCACTCCCTGATTTTAGTTATGAGGAGGAACCACCCCCTCCATTCCTGGTGCCTTGGGGAGGGGGCACATGAGCGGGAGAATGGGCAGGTGGGGCACCAGGAGCAGGGCCCAGGGGACTGCCATCTTATCTATGGCCTCAGGTAGCAGATTGGCTTGAGCTGCCCCTGGGTGGTGGGAGGTATGTGGCCATCCACTTTGGCTGTTGTAGAGGCTACATTGCCTCCTGCTAACTTAATCAGTGGTTAAGGTACATATGACTTTAGGCTTCTGCTGATGACATTTTCCTCAGAGTATTGATGACTGAGCTAGATTTGGAAGGGGTGAGATGGAGAATAGTCTATACATATGGAGAAAAATGCTTGTGTGATTGTGAAAAAAGGCCAGTGGTTTCAATTGTGCTGAAAATTCAAAGGAGCAGGATAAACCACCAGGTTCCAATAATTGGGTAATACATTATAGCTACATCTTTCAATATGCATTGTCTGTGTTAAAAAGGAAAAAAGGCAGATATATGGATCAAAAAAATGTTAGCATATTTTCTTTGAAGGCATGAATTATCAAACAAGCTCTTAATTCATTTAAATACTTCAGGGTGCTGCTCAGAAAGGGCTGTCTCATCTCTTTGGGGAAGACCTTGAAATTAGTGTGATCAACTTTGACCCCCAGCCCATTCATAATCTCTACCCTTTGTCTCTAAAGCTTGAATGCTCAAAAAATTATTTTTCTTTTTTATGCTTCTAATGGAATGGCAGTACTTGTTAATCTGCAAGAGGTTAGTGCTATTTTAATATCCCAGTCATTGGAAACGGAGCTACTGCTTGTTTCTTTTCCATCTGTTTCCAGCTCCTGCTGTTGAACTGTCTTGTAAGTAGCATGTTGTACCTCGTCAAACTCAGTACTTGCTAATATACTTTTCCTTTTCTTTCCCCAATCACTTAAGTTATTATTTACCTCTTCCTGTCAAAATATCTTAAATATAATATTTTAAGAAACTGCTTAGCAGTTTGGAGGTTAAACATAAATTTTGTGATCCTGGTGTTCATGCACTTTTTTTTTAAATAATCCATTTTTTTTGCTGTGAATAAATGAATTGAAGTAAAGTATCATTTAAATAATCATTTCTAATTGTTGTGAAGATTTTGGAGTTACGTTACTTCCAATGTGCCTAACATTTACTGTTAATGATTATTAGCTTCAGGATAAAGCAGAGGTAGATACTGATTCAGAAGATGAAGATGGGGAACTTGCACTTTGGTCTCCTGAAGTAAAGGTTGTGGAACTGGAGAAGGACCACAGGGGTTTAGGATTCAGCATTTTAGATTACCAGGTAAGTTGAAAAACTCCTTGAGTTGCAAATCATATAATTTTGAGGCCAGTAAATCAGAGTATACTGGGTACAGATATTTGATTCACCCTACAGCTGTTCACCTTCTAAAATATATAAAAGAAAATATATTGGTTCATGATAGAATATTCTAGGTTTAGAGTTATATTTTCCTGCTCAGGCCTAGTCAATACTTGAACAAATCAAGGTCTGCAAGAAGTAATGAGTCAGTACTGGACATTGTGAACCAGATTTTGAAAAGGACTTATGTGGCCAGCAGTGGGTGTTGACATCTGAGTCAAATTCAAGTTTATTATACTTAATATACTGTATATCAGAGATTATCTATGTGGTTTACAATAAAATTGTATTCAAATGTCTAAACGAAAAGAACTCCTGTTGTCCAGATAGGAAAGAAGAATATATTAAGGTAAATAAGTAAAATGACAGTTCTGTCCTCTCTGCCTTGCAGGTCAGGGCACAGTTGTCTTCCATTAACTTAGAAAAGTTAAAAAAAAAAAAAAAATTTTAAACCTATTTTAAACACAGTAGCTCCAGAAAGGGTTCAAACCCTTCCCAGCAGTTCATGTCAGCAGTTAGGCCAAACAATTCCCCAAACACAGCAGTTCAGGAAGGGTTCAAACTTCCAGCAGTTCATGTATAACAGTTATGCCCAAAACCACCACCACTCCTCTCTCCCTTTCAAAAGAAATCAACCTAGGGAGAGTGGCAAGGGTCCCTCCCCAACTAGACCAGCATTATACCCTGACCACCACCCGCATGACCCTTCCGTGGTAAACCTGTTCTCTCAGCTCCCCTCGTGGGATAGCCACCTTTTCCCTTCTTCTACCAGGCTCTCCTCCCAAGCAGCCCTCCTCCTGTTTCACCTCCTTTCCTTCCAGTTTAGTCAGAGCAGCAGTCTCCATCGGCTCCTCTTGCTCTAGTTCTTCCTCCTTTTCTTCCCCTCGCCAGTCCATAGGTTCCTCCCCACACCCATTGCTCAGCTGCTCTTCATTTGCTTGATTGGGCAGGTTCAGAACTCCTTCCCTCATCCTGGCTCTCTGGGATAGGGTTTTCAAACTCCCTTCTCTTGTCCTTCTCCTGATCTCCTCTGGGGGCTGTTGGGGATTGAAGTCCCTGTTTCTACCATGGGACCTACTCAGGCTGCTGGGAATTGTAGTCTTTTCCTTTTCTCCAATCCCCCAGGGGAAAAGACTCCTTCCTTTCTCTACCCAGTCTCCCTCCCTCTTGAGCCTCCTCGTTCCTCCATACGCCTTCATTCTCCCTCTCACCCTCATATTCCTCAAAATGTTTACCAAACGTAGACCTTAAAATAGAGAACTGCAGTAGTCTAGATGTCCTAAGACTAGTCAATTAAGTAAAATACAAAGGAATTTTTTTAAAAACAAAGAATGATTTTATGGGATCTATTTAATTTAAAGAAGCATTTTTGTTTAATTGACGATATATGCTGGTGGAAATTAAGATGGTTGTCGGTGATCACACCAAGAATTTTCAAAGTTAGCAAACTGAATTTGAGTTCTGTCTATTAGTAAAGGGTGTGGTAATACAGTATTAAATTTCCTAGAAAAAATTAATGCTCTTGTTTTGTCTGGATTGAGTTTTAGTTTGATAGGATAGCTATCTTGCGATAGTGTCTAATACTTTATTTAAGTTTTGAATTGTAAGAGATGGAACTGGATGTAAGACACATAGAAGCTGGATGTCGTCTGCATAAATGAAAGGAGTAGTTTATATTGTTTGTATTAGTGTTGCTAATGTAGATGAGAAAATATTTAACAATGTGTTCGAGAACATAATAACTTTAGCCTCTATAACTGCTTATAATGTGATGTTTGTTACACAATTCAACCAGGTTGAGCCATAAAGCTTCTTCCTTTCCCCAGGTTACCCGCATTTCAGCTGGTCTGATATTGTCTCTCACATACAGCGCCACTCCTCCACCCCTTTGGCCTTCTCTATCCTTCCTAAAAAGATTGTGGCCTGGTATAACATCCCATTCATGGGAGTCATTGAACCACTTCTCTGTAATAGCAACACTATCAAAGTTTTCTTCAAACATCAGAACTTGCAAGTCTTGAACCTTTTTATCTAGACTACGAGCATTTGTGCTCATTGCTTTCCATGTGCATAGTGAGTTTTAGGTGGTTTTCTATATTTAGATGACCTTTCCCTCTGCCATCATGTTTATTCTGGGGGTGTCTTTCCAAATTCCCTTGTTTCCTTTTGTCACCCCTGCCTTCTAGTTTAAATGCCTAGAAACATACCATCTGAATTTCTCCCCAAGGATCCTTTTTCCCGTCATAGAAAGATGTAGCCCATCATTACAGTACAGCCTGTTATTTTTCCACGTATTACCCCATGCTGCTATATATCTAAAACCTTCTTTTTTACATCGAGACTCGAGCCATCTATTGAAATCCACTGTTTTGCTTAGTCTTTAATCTCCCTTCCCCCATGTGGGAATTACTTCAGAAAAAGCCACAGTCCGAACCAAAGATTTCAGTCCCTCCCCAAGCTTTTGGAACGCTCCCTGTGCTGTAAACTTGCTATTGCTGGCCAGGTCATTTGTCCCCAGGTGGATTACAACATCAGTATTTGAAGTCTTGCGTCTTGCTCTCTTTTCGGATCACTTTCAGTATTTGGTCAGTACATCTGGTAACTGAAGATCCTGGAAGGCACTTCACTAGAAGATTACTAGAACAGCAACTATGGATGAACAATTTATCTTTTATAATGAAGTTTGTTGATTTTAGGACATGCAGCTTGAATTTTTTAGGCTATGTATCTTTAGGTCTATGCGCTTTGAAAATTAGCACCATAGTGTATGTAGACTTCTGCAAAGCATTTTTCTGCATGGGCCCTAAATGTACAGGTTCCAGTCACTGAATAAATAGAGGAATGTCTAGATTGTTAACACTGACCAGACTATGAATTTGTTGTTGTAGTACTGGATAGTGATGAGTGTTATAGTTCTGAAAACGTGCACGTGCACACACATATGGCTTTTTAGTTTTATCATTGTGTGTTAATAGCATATTTTTTTTGCAATTTAGATTTAAAAGAATGATACTTTCATGTTCGATGTATTATTATGAAAATGACTAGTTGTCAGCTTTTGAGGAAACTTTGCAAATCTGAAATGTGATTTCCCTGAATGCTGGCTGTTTTATCGTCTCATGGCTCCAAATACTTAGTTATTGAAACGACTTATGAAGGCATGAGTCAGCACTTGTTGTTCTGTTCTCTGTCAACATGATACGTTGATTCAGCCTGAGGTAAGGCTGTTTTCCTTTTTGTTTTTCTTCCATTTGCTGTGAGAAAAAAAATATATTTTTAAGGCTTTTTAGTCCTTTTGTAAGTGTTCAATTCATAACTTAGGCCCATTTACAAATAGGAAGCAACAAAATGTAATTTTTTCTCTTTTTTTTAATCTCTCCATTCTCCGAAGACGAGCAGGCCAGATGTATTCTGTTGGGTGATATCATCTGACAGAGCCTGGTGCAGACACTGACTAGCGAGAAGATTTGTATTAGTTTCTAGCAGTGTTCCACTGTGAATGTGTTGGTGTCTTCTTGCCCAAAGCGCAAATGCAGGTCCCTCAGTCCTCATTTTTCTTTGGAGCAGGGAGGATGAGTCTTCATGGTCTCCCCTCTGTTTTTTTTTCTCTGCTTTTACAGTGCTTTCCAACGCGGGCATTTTTCCCTCATTTTTGTCTTTAAGTTCACTTTTTGTTTTCCTTCTTAGTTATTAGTGATTTAGGCAATTCACAGGTTCGTTTTCTTTTTTATTGCTCAATAGGCTCGCTTAGGCCTGAGCACTGACCTTAATTTGGGCTCTGCCCTTTTCATAGTCCATAATTGAGGAATTTAATTTGGCTGTGATTCTTTTCTCAGTGCCCCAATGTAATCGGATGATTTCGGTAATGGACCTTATTCTTGGTGCATTGGGTGCCTTGGACCTAACCATAAACCTAACTCTTGTTCTCTCTGTTTAAAAATACAGTTGAGGACACAGAGGGTGTGTCAGTTCGAACAGCAGAGACTTTTTGGCTCCTTGAAGGCTGATCCATCGACATCAGCACCGAAAGCATCGATCTTGATGGCTGCTACGACTTCAAAAACCACCTCGAGTGTACCAGCATCGGGGATGTCTCTATCCCTCAACATTGGGCGCTGAAAGTAGGCCCCAGGACCGGTCATCATTTGACCCAACACTGAGGGTGCGTATGGGTTCGATGTCATCCTCATTGGCACCAAAGGAGTACAAGCATTGATTCTCTTCGATGCACAGTGCCAGGAGCTCCTGGTCATTGGCATCGCTGGTACCTGAGAAGTGCCGGCATTGGGCGGAGCTCTCCCCTTCTTTTTGATGGAGGTGCCAATGCACAAGTCTCCAAGCAGCCAGGTTCGTGCTACTTTTTCAGCACCGACATCAGCTTCTCAGGCTGCCTCTGTCCCTCGCCTTTGCTGATGCCGTCCTTTGATGAGCAGTACCAAGCCATACTTAGGGAATAGTTGGTCCAGATACTGCAGTTGCAATCTGCTCATGCATCGAGGGCGCTTGCGCCAACTGTGGATCAGCCCTGCATTCTTCCTGAAGCTCCATCCGTGCCTGTGGAGAGATCCTTGATGTTGGCGACTCGAAGGATATCAATATTGACATTGATCAGCCTCACATTCTTCCTGAGGCTCCATCCATGCAAGTGGAGAGATCCTTGATGTCACCGACTCTAAGGGTATCTATGTCGACATTGACCCAAGCAGCACTGCTCTTGATGTTGTGGGAGGAAGCTTTCTCGGAGTCTGAGGGTAGGATGGCACCTTGGAGCTCTTTGGAGCATGGAGGTGGTTCTACTGAGCTGGGGCAAGCACATACTCGCTCAGTCCAATCTGAGTACAAAGATGGGTCTGATTGGGACTGCTCATGGGACTTGGGAGAAGGCCCTCATTACTTTTCAGAGGCGGAGTCTTATGGGGTCCCTTCTGATCCCTCCTCACCTCGAGATGTAAATCTCCACCTAAGGGTTTTTGTTTCACCAGTTTCGTCAAGGAGATGGCTTAGGCCATTCCACTTAAGTTGGATATGGAGGAGGAGCCCGGGGCAGAGATGTTAACTGTTCTGGACTATGAGTCCCCCCACCCAAGAAAGGCTCACAGTACCATTGCACCCTATACTTAAAAATGTACTGACAGGGAACTGGGAATCTCCCCTTTCAGTGCAGGTCACACCAAAGAAGGTGGATACGTAGCATTGTATCCAGAAGACTCCTGGATTTGAGAGGGCCCAGCTGCCTCACCACTCTTTGGTTGTTGAAATGAGCTAGGAGTTCCAGAACTCATGCCTCGACGCCCTCTAGTTAGATGCCTTTGAGAGGAAAACTTTTCAGGCTTCGATGCTTACTGCCCGCACCCAGTCCTACCAGCTCTATATGAGCCTTTACTTGAAATCCTCAGTAAACAGTATGTTAAGTCTTGCGGATTCTCTCCCCAATGAGCAGTCCTCAGGGCTTTGCCAATAGGCCAAAAAGCAGCTGGAGTGCAAGAAATATCTGATCATGGGAGCTTATGATTCATTTGATACTGCATCCAGACTCTCCACCATGGCTGTAGGGAGGTGCAGACTGTTATGGCTGCGTTCTCTGACCTGGAGCCAGTGGTTCAGGAGAGGTTGGCAGACATACCTTGCTGAGGAGGCAGTCTTTTGGGGGACAAGATGCCATCAAGAAACATGGTGATACCATCCAGTCTCTGTCTCAGCAACCTCTTCTAGGAGGTTTACAAGCAGGCCTAGATGGTGACCCTGTTCTCAAAGGCGTAGGTTTCTGCCTTCTTCCTGCTCTGCCCAAGACCCTCAGGCCAAGCATTCTCGACCTCATTGGTCCCAACCATAAAAGTTCCAGCAGGTTTCCAGTCAAAGCAGGGGGCAAGCTTTTGACTGCCTCCAGGAGATGTATTTGATTTTCTTCTTGCTGAAATAACCACGCTGTCTCATCTTACCTGAGATATGTGCTTGAAAGAAACTGAACACCAGTCAAACAACACAACAAGGTTAGAAGAAAAGATATTTACTTAAAGGAAAAGGAGATTGAAAATCTTAAGAACATAAGAGTTTGTTTATTGATTTATTTTAAACATGTGTACACCACCTAATAACCTAGGTGGTTTAAAAAAACCCACACACAATAAATCATATATAATACCTAAGACATGACTAATCAGACATAAAAACTCTTCAGTTCTGAAGCCCTCAATACAAAAGAGGGACCACCTAAGCAACCTAACAGAGGCAAACTTTCAGAAAAAGACTGTCACAAATAGCCGCAGTACAAACAAATAGTTGTCTTTAAATGTTTCTCAAATTGTATCATATCTCCACATAAACGTAAATGTCCTGCAGGTGTATTCCATAAGGAAGTAACAGTAAAGGCAGACAGCCAAGTCTCTGTATAGCACGCCTTCATTATTGGATCTAAAGGCAATCTTATGGCACTACCAGATCTGAGAGATCTCATCGGGCGGTACACTTTTAAAACTTGCTGAAAATAAAAAGGCACATCAGAGTACAAAGTCTGGTGAATGATTTGTCGACACTTTTTGAAGTGGATTCAGTGAGCTTCTGGTAACGAGTGCAACTGTTTGGGAATTGGTGTTACATGTGAAAATTTTGACACACCTATAATCAATCAATTCGCCGCAATTTGGACCACTAGCAATGCCCCAAGACCCAGAAATGCTATAGTGAGATACAGGGCATTGCAGTAATCCAGCTGTAATAATACTAAACTTTGAACAACAGGTCATAAGGGGATAACAGAGGTTTCAACTTGTGCAAAAGATGTAAATGATAAAAACCCGACTAAACTACTTTACAGACTTGATAACTTATGTTAAGTTTATGTAACGTCGCCTCTAACAACCTCATCTCTTTCTTTACTGGGAAAACCTATCTTCCACACAAACCATTCTAGGCCACACATCCAGTTCTTCCCTTCCCACAATCACCACCTCAGTTTTAGAGACATTCAACACCAACCCATTCAATGTCATCCACTGTCTCACTTTTTCCATATAGCTACTCAGCTGCACATCCAAACCATTACCCCAAAAAGCTAAAGGGGGAAAAATACCCCAAACCTGCGGATCACTGGTAGATAGCTGTTAAAAAACCCCAAAAACAAACCCTAATGACTCAAACACTTTACCCAGTGATGCTAAATAAATGTTAAATAACAATGCAGATAATGCTGAGCCTGGAGGCACACCACGCTCCATCATAACTGCATCAGGTACCCGGGAGCCAATAGGCATGATCATTGATCTTCCTAACAAATATGACTGAAACCATTTAATTGTATAGAATATGTATGACCATTTAATCATATAGAATGTGTGTTACCCCGTTGCTGTACTGGGTCAGATTAAGGGTCCATAAGAATAGCTATACTGGGAAAGACTGATGGTCCATCTAGCCCAATGTCCTGCTTCCAACAGTGGTCAATCCAGGACAAAAGTACCTCATAGAATCCCAAATACTAGCAAGATTCCATGCTACCAATCCCAAGGCAAGCAGTGGCTTCCCCCATTTCTATCTTAATTAGTAGACTATGGAGTTTTACTCCAGGAACTTGTCCAAACTGTTTTTAAAACTCAGATATGCTAACCGCTGTAACCACAGCCTCCAGCAATGAGTTCCAGAGCTGAAGTATTTGAGTGAAAAAATATTTCCACCTATTTTTTTTTAAGCGTTACCACTAACTTCTTTGAGTGTCCCCTAGTCTGTGTTCTTTGAAAGAGTAAAAAAATGATTCACTTAATTGTTCACTCAGGATTTTGTAGACCTCTATCATATTCCCCCTCAATTGCTCTTTTCCAAGCTGAAGAGCCCAAACCTGTTTATCCTTTCACCATATGGAAGCAGTTCCATTTCCTTTATCATTTTGGTTGCCCTTCTTTGAACATTTTCTAATTCTGCTATATCTTTTTTTGAGATATGGTGACCAGAACTGCACACAGTACTCAAGGTGAGGTCGCACTATAGATTGATACAGAGGAATAATATTCATCTTATTTTCCATCCCTTTTGTAATAATTTCTAGCATCCTGTTTGTTTTTTTTGGCTACCGCTGCACACTGGGCAGAAGATTTTAGCATATTGTCTACAATAACACCTAGATCTTTTTCTTGGGTGCTGACTTCTCAGATGGACCCTAGCATCAAGTAACTATGATTTGTATTATTCTTCCCAATGTGCATCACTTTGCATTTGTTCATATTAAGTTTGCCATTTGGATGCCCAGTCTTCCAATCTCCTGTGGTCTTAAGAACATAAGAATAGCCATACTGGGTCAGACCAATGGTCCATCTAGCCCAGTATCCTGTTTCCAACAGTTGCCAATCCAGGTCACAAGTACCTGGCAGAAACTCAATTAGTAGTAGCATTCCATTCAATCCTGGGGCAAGCAGTGGCTTCCCCCATGTTTGTCTGCAATTTTTCATAGTCTGTATGTGTTTTAAGAACTTTGAACTGTTTTGTGTCATGTGCAAATTTAATCACCTCACCTATACAATTTCCAGATCACTTATAAATATGTTAAATAGCACCGGCCCTAGTACAGATCCATGTTGCACTCCAATATTCACCCTTTTCCATTGAGAAAAGTAGCCATTTAACCCTATCCTTTATCCATTAACCAGTTTCTAATCCACAACGTTGCCTCCTGTCCCATAGCTTTTGGATTTTCTCAGATGAGGAATTTTCTCAAAATCTTTCTGAAAATCTAGATAACTATATAAACCAGTTCACCTTTATCAACATGTTTATTCATGCCTTCAAAGAAATGAAGCAAATTGGTGAGTCAAGACTTCCCTTGGCTGACTCCATGCCTACTTTGTCCCATTTAAACCATGTTTGTATATGCATTTAGTAATTTTATTCTTTATAGTAGTTTCTACTGTTTTGCCTGGCACAGATCATCACTGGAACCCTTTTTCAAAATTGGCATTACATTGGCCACCCCTAAATCTTCAGGTACTGTAGACAATGTTAACGATAGTTCTTTCAGTACCCTGGGGTGCATACCATCTTAACCAAGTGATTTACTACTCTTTAATTTGTCGATTTGGCTCAGTACATCTTCCAGTTTAACTGAGATTCCTTTCAGTTTCTTTGCATCATCACCCTTGAAAACCATTTCTGGTACAGATAGATCTTACATATTCTTCCGCTGTGTCCTTGTCCTCCCTGAGTGCCTCTTTTGCTCCTTGATGATCTAACAGTCCCATGAATTCCCTCAGATACTTTCTACTACCACTACTACTACTACTACTACTATTTAACATTTCTATAGCGCTACAAGGCATATGCAGCGCTGTACACCATACACAAAAAAGACAGTCCCTGCTCAAAGAGCCTACAATCTAGATAAGACAGGTAAACAGAACAATTAAGCGTAAGGGAATAAATAGGTGAGGATAAAGGACAGGGCAAGTGAGTAGAGATTAGGAGTCAAAAGCAGTGTTAAAGAGGTGGGCTTTAAGTTTGGACTTGAAGACGGCCAAAGACAGGGCTAGACACACAGGCTCTGGAAGTCTATTCCTTTTTGCTTCTGATGTACCTGAAAAAGTTATTACCATGAGTTTATGCTTCTGTGGCAAGTTTCTCTTCATATTTTCTTTTAGCTGCCTTTACCAACGCTTTGCTTCTAACTTGCCAGTGCTTATATTGCTTTATTTTCTTCATTTGGATCCTTTTTTCCATTTTATGAAAGATGTTCTTTTGGCTCTAATAGCCTATTTCACTTCACATTTTAACTATGGTGACTGTCAATTGCTTTTCTTTCCACCTTTATTAATATGTGGAATACATCTGGTCTGGTGTTCCAAGATGGTATTTTTAAACAACGTCCAGGTCCGAATTAAAATCAGTCTATCCTTTTAGCTTCTTTTTATTTATTTATTTGTTGCATTTGTATCCCACATTTTCCGACCTATTTGCAGGCTCAATGTGGCTTACAGTGCTCCATCATGGCATTTGCCATTCCAGAGTAAAAGATACAATTGGTATTACATAAAGAACATGGATAATTTAATAGAATTAAACAATCAGGTATAGAGAGAAAACATGATTTTCCTCACTTTATCGTAGTCGCCCTTTCAAAAATTATATGCTGCTAGTGTAGGATTTCCTTAGTGACTTCTCTCCAGATATTAGCTCAATAGCTCAAATTTTATAATGTTATGATCACTGTTTCCCAATGGACCGAACACCGTTACCTCTCATACTAAGCTCTGCATTCCACCAAGGACTAGATCTAAAATAGCTCTCCCTTTTGTCAGTGCCTGGACTAGTTGCTCTAAGAAGCAGTCATTTATTACATCTAGGAATTTTACCTCTCTTGCACTCCCTGATATGACATTTATCCAGTCAATATTGGGGTAATTGAAATCACACCACACTCAAAGAATCTGTAGAGTTGAAAATCACAATTCAGAAACAAATGTTCACACTATTATTCTGTATCTCGAGAAGGGTCATGCAGAGCAATACTATCAAAAATATTTAAAAAAGTGGAGAAATAAGACTTCGGAAACAACGAGACACACATCCACTTGAAAGGCAAACCTTCATATATGTGGGTGGCTCTCCCCAATCATTAGTCATAAAAAACTCCACCTTATTATCAATTTTCAGCAAAGTGACTAAAAAACTTTGAGATACAGAATTTTAACTTAGGAAAGCTACAAAAGTATGACTTCTAATTCAATAAGAAGTACTTATCTTGGGAGCGATAAACTGTGTTCTTGGAATCAACTTCACCAATCCCAACAGGGGTTCCCTGTTTCACCACCATAGGCTGCTTCAGGGGAAACACATCATTTTATGACCTTCTTCCAAGGTACTGACCCCTTTCAAGATAGTTCGCTACCAAAAACTTTCAAAGTGTCACGGTTGTGGCCGTGCCCTTATGTTCAGACCTACTGTTTCTCCTTATCTAGCTCTGTGACCTCTCCAGTCTGCTTCATTTCCTATTGTTGTTCTTCCTGTAAGCCAAGCCTTGCTTTAGTCTCCCTGCTTCTGCTTCAATTCCTGTTGTTCTTCTTCCTGTTAGCCAAGCCTCGCTTTGCTCTCCCTGCTTCTGCTTCATTTCCTTCTTGTGACATCATCAGCCTACTCCTTTATAAGGACCCAGGGAGCTTTCCTACATTCCCTTTGTAAGAGGTCTCCTAATTTGCCTCTGTGTTACCTGTATAGGTTGTATTCCTGCTTGGCTTTCTTCATGAAGGTCTGTTCTGTGTTTCCCTGAGTCTTGTGTTTCAATGCTTTGTTCTGTTTCTGTGAGTTTTGCTTTTGAACCTTGATCATGAAGGCCTGGCTCTAGAGCCACACCCTGCCCTTGGTGTCTGTATCTGTTGGCTTCCCTTGGCTTCTGCCTTTAGTCTAGCCCTGCTTTTGACTCTTGCTATAGTTAAGTGCCGTGTTTAAGCCAATCTCTGTTTAGCCAAGCCCCGTTTTCCCTGTTTTGTTTCCTATGTGTGTAGGTCTTGTCTGTTAATTCTGAGAGTCTGTAGAAGCCAGCATTGTCCCTAATTATCTCACTGCTATGCAGGTGTGTCTGCTGCCTCTCAGTCTGCCTGGCCTTTCCCTTCCAGCTGTGGATGCTGATAAGCACATTGCTTCTTTGTTTGTTTGTCCTCCCTTAGTCTGCTTAATCCTTTGCCTGCTATGGTTGCTTCCTGGCTCTTGAGCTCTGTTTCTGCTAAGTTCTGTTCCTGTTGTGTGTTTGAGCCAGGTTCTGCTCCTGCTCTATGTTTGAGCTAGTTCTGTTCCAGTTCCATGCTAAGCCAAGTCCCTTTCAGTACCCTGTTCCAGCCAAGCCAAGTCCCTTTCAGTATCCAGTTCCAGCCAAGCCAAGTCCCTTTCAGTATCCGGTTCCAGCCAAGCTTGTTTGAGAATCCTGAATCCTGTTCCTGCCTTGTGTATTGTCTTGCTTCTGTTAGTCTGTTGCCTAGCTCCTACCCTGTCTTGCTTGTCTAGTTGTGCTTGTCTTGTCTCTTTCAGTCTAGTCCTGTCCTGATCCAGTTCTTGCCTTGTTCTTGTCTTGCCCTTTTCTGGACCCAGTTTTAATCTACTTCCATGTTTTGCCTTGTCTTGCATTTCTGGCTCCCAGTCCCAGTTTTAATCCAGTTCCGAGTCTTGCCTTGTCCTGTCTGTGTTCCAGTACTGGCCCTTTGCCTTCTTTTCCTTGCCTCGTCTGGATCTGTCCATTGTGTTTAGTTACCTCTGTCCTGCCTTGTTGAGTCTGTTAGTTTATCCTAGTCCAGTCTGTTCTGATTCCTGCCTGTGCCAGTCCAGGTGATTTGTCTGCCAAAGCTTCTGCTTTGGTCCAAGGGTTCACCATTCCTGACAGTTGTGACACAAAGACAAACTTTCCATGCATGGCTTCTGCCAAAACGGAAGGTCATAAAATGATGTGTTTCCCCTGAATCTCCTTGGGTATAGATGACTTCAGCCTTATCACGTGACTGTCTCCTGTCAATCAAACTTCCTTGGTGGCTGTTCACTGTCATGCAAAGGACCTGTCTTTGATTTGCAAGGTCAGACTTCTGTTTACTGGGTCATCCAGGGGTGGGGACGATGTAAAGGCAGTGTCCACAGCCCTTAAGGGGCACAGTCTCATTCACTGCACAGTGCCACAGCTGATGGCTAGATTTGGAGAGAATCACAGTCTGTAATTCACATTGAAGGACTTTTGCTGCATTGGGTTGTCTTTGGGGGAAAGGTTATAAAAATAGGGGGAAACCGTGTGGTTGTCAATTTAAACTTAAGGCATCATAGCGCAACAGAGGCTTCTTCTAACTGAGCTGGAGTAAGAGGAAATTACCAAGTCTCATACACAAAAAAAAATCCTATTATTTATAGAGATTGTCCCGCTTTATCTGTCAGCTTTCTAATGATTTATCTTTAAAAGAACATGGCCAGTTCTGAAGCTGTTCAAATTGTTCTTTATAACTTTTATTTTAAGCTCTTCAGGAATCTTCCTTGCGTATTGTATCTATTTGCTTGGCTTTACATTAATCATTTATGCCTCTGTTCTCAGTCCTGCACTGGATACTTTTATGTACGTCCCTTACTTTCAGCTATTAAAAATTTCTTTTCTAGTTGCTTTCTGAAAATAAGTGCTTACCGTGTTGATTATTTCCTGACCAGAAAGTGAATTCTCATTTCAGAATGCACATCCTTTCCATGTAGGAAATCATTACAGGCTGATTCATACCAGTCTGACAGTTCCTTTGAATGACTATTGATGAAATGCTTTATAGGTTCAGATTGTACCAATCTGTGTTGGTGCAATAGCTCCCTCTGCCCGAAAACCACATTGTAATTACCAGTCAGAAGTACGAGGATGCTTTTGTATTGTTCCTGTCAGTTATTTATTTATTTTTTCTGCTGCTGTTTTTTAATCATTATGTGTCAAATAGAATTTACTCAGAGATTAGTTTGGTAGAGAAGAGAGAGTATGTAAAAAACAAAACAAAACAAAAAACTAACCTAGAAACAGAAAATAACAGCAGATATTGGAACATACAACCTATACAGTCTGTCCTTCTATACAAAACTATAAAGCTCTACAATTTCTTCCTCTCCCTCAGATGTCCTCTGTGCTTGTCCCATGCTTTTTTGAATTTAGTACATTTCTTGTCTCCAAGCAAAACACAGGAGTGGGAGTGACCAATGTGATGAGTCGAATGAGATAAAAGGAGTCTTTTTGTGACAAAATATTTGCTTGAAGATACGACAACAAGCTCCAATAAAATCATGGACCCAACATGGTCCATGTTTGTGTAGTTAGCCATCCTCAGGAGTCCAAATATGAGAACCAACAGAACTCTAGGAGCTGATTAAGACCTGTTGCCACACTAAACGTTTCTGGCAACAATGAGCTGTGCTAATGTCACGGAACAAATTGTTGATTGGCTTCTCCTTTTGTTGGACATGTCTTGTCTCCACCACTTTCACTAGGAGGCCATTCCATGCAACCACCACAGTTTTCCATAAAAAATATCTCCTTGGATTACTCCCTAGTCTGTCTTCTTTCACCTATTGTTTGCCCCCTCATTCCAATGGTTCATTTCAATTGTAAGAGACCCATTTCCTGTGTGTTTATACCACGGATTTATTTGTTTAAAGTAGTGTGGTTGCTGTGTTAGTCAACTTTAAAGGAAATCATAGACATTTTAAAAAGAAAGGAAGATAAGGTGATACCTTATTTTATTGGACTAACAATTCATTTTTTGACAAACTTTAGAAGGCACAGGTGCTACATTCAGGTTGGTTATTCAGTTCAGTTCAAATCAATTCTTGTATTCCGCTAATATCCTCTTTCTAGCGTTCAGTGCAGTTTACATTCTAGGTGAGACAAAAGCAAATAGTGTTAGTGTGAGGTTTGAGAAACATAAGAGACCGTTGGATTAATGTATGGGACTAAAAACATTAAGAAAAGGATAATGGATGACTAATGATTTGGGGCACTCTGATTAGTTTGGAGGAGAAGATCGTTTATTTCTCCAGAAAGTGGGAATTACTTGATTGAAGGCTCTTCTTCAACACTGAGTTAAGGTAGAAGGGCCTTTTTTTTGTTACTGGCCTGAAAAGCATCATGTGCTTTTAGTGGAATTAAAGGTGCCAAACTCACTTTTAAAAGACAGAAAAATCTCTATGGGGAAGATATATATACACTAAAATAATTAGAGTGCTCCAAATCAAACCCCAAGGAAGTCAGAGCAGTGTCCCAAAACAAAATAAATTCATCTTGATGTCAGTCATCAAACTCTACATATTCCTTCCATTTCTGCTGAATACGTTACCTAAATTGCAAATCATAATATAATCCTTGGAAAAACTTCTATACTAATTGAACCACTCTGAAATACCACATCCACCTTACACCATAGTGTGGTCAGAAATCTCCGAAGGGCTAATCTCCGCGGCTTGAACCGAGGAGAAAAGGCTCCTCAAGAAGCAGATAGTCAATGCAGGACTGCATCTGTTGAGCCCTGGATAAATAAGTAAAATCTTGCTTCTGAAGGTGGAGGACACACCAAGTATCCAGAAGCTCCAAGGAGACCATAGCAAAGGCACCCATTTAGTATAATCTACTGTTTCGTGTCCGACAATGTTAGACTTTTCTATTGCAGGAGAGATAAATCTGGTTATGGGTTTAAGTTACACCTTGGAACCTCAGTCACCAAAGCTCAAATGTCGCACAGACTTCCAAAAGAGATCTTCCTGGCCTACAATATTATCCCCCAACTGCTTCCATATTCTCAACTTTCCAAACCGCTACTGAATCCTCCCTATCCCTTCCCCTCCTCCATCTTCCCCAACAGTCCCATGTATACATCCAATAGAAACTACAACTTCTAGTGTCTCGATCTCTCCCCATTTTCACCCCCAAAATAAGAAATATATTGCAGTCCAGAAATCTGATAGAGCTATAACCACCCACTCCACGAAGAGCAAGTCCAACAAAGTAGCAGTGCCCGTGGATGAGGTTCCAGTCTGCAAAACAAAAACTCTTGGGAGAAATATTGCTGAGAGTCTTAGAAAAGAGAAAAATATATCATTTAGAGATATATAGAGGCTCATTTTCAAAGCACTTAGCCTCCCAAAGTTCCATAGAAACCTATGGAACTTAGCCTCCCAAAGTGCTTTGAAAATATGCCTCATAATCTCACAGTGAAGGCCAGGTTTTGCTGACAGAATAGTTCAATAAAAGAAAGACCAAGCCAATCATCTACCACAACGCTCCTTCTGTTAGTCAGAATTGTTCCCCCCTCTCAAGATGTGGGTCTGCACTGATGATGAAATCATAATCTCAAAATATATCCAACAGTCTTAGATTAGCATTCTATAAGTGTTAAAAAAAATATAGCATGAGAAAGAACAACCTGCCACAAACTGTACCAAATCGATCGTCCTTCCTCGAGGTTTCCAATTCTTACTCCACCTGTTGGACGAATGTTTCTGTCTCTGTGCAGATTCATAGAATTTAGTGGAACCCTCATGTTGAATGCGGAGTTGTGTTGGCTATAAGGGCATAAATTTGATTTCATTTTTCTGAAAGCACACACACAGATATAAAGGCTTTCTTCTGTTGAGCCACCTTTGCAGAGTAATCTTGAAAGCATAAAAGGTTCTTAAGATTGCATTCCAGCTTCTTGCCACTCTGCAGAGCCTGCAAAATTTGCATCTTGTGGGTATTAAGCAATTTAAAAATAACCACCCATGGCTGGCTGTCCGGCACACATGGAGGGCCTTACTTGATGAATACACTCAGTCCTTACAGGGTCAGCTTTAGCAGGGAGCTTCAACGAATTTGTGAGCCAAGTTTATAGAAATCCTCTAAGCTCCCCTGTTTCCACCAATTCTGGCAGACCCACTAATTGAAGATTATTCCTCCTTCAACAATTATTGAGTTTGTCCACGTTTTCAAGGGGTTGTTGTACCTGGGATCTTAGCTGCGCCCACTCCACCTCTGCCTGCTGCTGCGAATCCTCCATTCCACTAATTCGGTTTTGTGCAGCACTCGTGTCCATCGCTGTAGTGTTCGGATAGGCTTTCAAAGAGTTGAACTTATCCAGGATTAATTACAGCTTTTTGTTTTTAGTATGCTCAACCAATGCACTAACCACTGCAGAGATCTCAGCTGCCTATTCCGACCCTACCGAGGGCAACAGAGTCCCCACACTCTCTGTCCATCTTGCTCTCCCCCTTGCACTGTTTATCTTCTTCTCAGTGCAGCTATTTTTTGCCTTTAGGAGGCCCCGAAATATACACAACTCACACCAGCTTGTCGTCTCTGCTTCATATCTTAGCAAGATTCTGTCAGACTGCTGAAGTTTTGCAGGAGTGAAAGGTAGGTGAGCCTGGAAGCTGAGAATGCTAACGCCTACTCGTTGCCATGACACCACCAAAAGTCCTACCCGTGTTTTAATCATTCCCATAATAAACGAACCCCTCCTAAGCCCTTATTTGTCCTGTTTGTCTTGAATATTGTAAGCTCTGTCAAGCAGGAACGTGTTTATGTACTGTACTGTGTATATCCGTAACTGTGCCATCTCTGTATTGTATCCTCATGAATTAATGTAAGCCACATTGCGCCTGCTCTTGTGGGAAAATGTTGGGTAAAAATGCACCTAAATAAATAAAATAAATATCTAGTAGCGCTATAAAAATAAGTATTAGTAAATGCAATTATACCAAGTTTCATATACTAGGAGGCAATTTCTTACTTGTAGGCAAGTTAGTGAATAGGTAGCAACTGCAGAAGAGGTTTTCAATACACAAGCCTGTTGGCCCCTGGCACTGCTTTTGAATGACTCTTCTGCTTGGTGCCTTGCACCAGCTGCTCATGCACTTCCATGACTGCAGAGTAGATATATTCTAAAAAGGTTCCCTCTTCCTAGCCATTACAAAAAAATAAATAAATAAATAAAGACATGGTAATAGCAGGATTGTCAATCAGTATGTTCTCACTGGGGACTATGCATGAGGGGGAGAAGAGAAAACCCTCGAGGACCAAATGACTGAGGTAAACGGAGATAGAAATGAATCTACCCCTTCCACTCCTTCCACCTTTGATTTCTTTTTCTCACTACCCTATTAGCCACTGTAAAACATTCTGAAAGTGTAGCTTCCAACTTTGACACTAGTAGCTTTCTCTTAAGAATTTGGTGTACTCATTTTAAATATCTGTGCTTAAAATTTAAACTTAACTGATCAGTGTTTTGAGATATGGATTTACCTCTTCCTGATGATTTGGACTCTTCAGAATTCTGTACTTTTCCTACTCCAGTAAATATTTAAAAATGTGATATTTAAAAAAAATATGCCTGCTTTATTTTCTGGCCTAGAAAATCATGACATAAGATTATGTCTGTCTATGCCTTGTATTTTCAGAAATATAATTGTTTGTGGTTTCTGGCTCCCTCTTCAGGATCCCTTAGATCCCACACGAACTGTGATTGTGATTCGCTCTCTGGTAGCAGGTGGTGTGGCAGAAAATACTGGTGAAATACTACCTGGTGACCGTTTGCTATTTGTAAATGACAGCTACTTGGACAACGCCTCTTTAGAAGAAGCTGTGGAAGTCTTGAAATCTGTGCCACCAGGCAGAACTCGCCTGGGCATCTGTAAACCTTTGGTGGTAAGAATTGCTTTTGATGTGTGAAAATTAAATAAATCATAAACCCTAATAGAAGTACGTTCACACCGTTTTGTGCCCAGATTTCTCTTTTAAACATGATGCTGTGGTAATGAGTACCTTTCTGAGATGGAGGGGTGGGGTACAGGTAAAAGAAAACATCATACTTTCTCATTTGGTACACATTTTTGTACATCTTTTGGTTTAGCTGCTCTAAGTACAGTGAGTTGCAGAGCCTGATGCACCCACGGGGGAGGAGTAGCTTATTGTCTAGATCAGCGAGCTGAGAACCAGGGGAGCCCAGTTCAAACCTACTGAGGCTGTTTGTAACTTTGGGCAAGTCACGTAACCTCCATTTCCTCATTCACAAACTTAGATTGTCAGCCCAGAGGGACAAGAATATTCTTACTGTACCAGAATGTAACTGAACTTGAACTACTATTGAAGACATGATCAAAATCCATCATCTCTCCTCTTTCTCCCCCTCCCCTATACACACACAGTATGACCTGAAACTTTTGGGGCATATATGTGGCTGTATGTCAAGGAAAAGATTATTTGGGGAAAAAAGTATCTACTGCTCATGCCTCAAGAATTCAGTCCATTCATGACACCCTTTAAAGAGGCCTCACCAGTAGAATTGGGGAAGATGGTGTATTATACACTGGTTCGAATCATTCCTGACTAATAGAAGACAACAATTAAAAAGGGAGAGACAGATTCTTGAAACCAAAGAATTTAATATTGGATGTTCCTAAGTTGTTAAGCCAGAGGTTCCCAAACTGTGCGCTGCAGCAAACTCTTGGGGGTGTCGGGCAAATCCCAACCTCCCTCCCAATGCTACCCAAACTGTTACTGCTCTCCCCAATACAGTACATAAGTATTGCCATACTGAGACAGACCAAAGGTCCATCAAGCCCAGCATCCTGTTTCCAACAGTGGCCAATCCAGGTCGCAAATGCCTGGCAAGATCCCCAAAAAAGTACAAAACATTTTATGCTGCTTATCCCAGAAATATTTTCCCCAAGTCCAATTTAATAATGGTCTATGGACTTTTCCTTTAGGAAGCTGTCCAAACCTTTTTTAAACTCTGCTAAGCTAACTGCCTTTACCACATTTTCTGGCAACGAATTCCAGAGTTGAATTACATGTTGAGTGAAGAAAAAGTTTCTCCAATTCATATTAAATTTACTACTTTGTAGCTTCATCGCGTACCCCCTAGTCCTAGTATTTTTGGAAATTGTAAACAGATGCTTCACGTCTACCTGTTCCACTCCACTCATTATTTTATACACCTCTAACATATCTTCCCATAGTCGTCTTTTCTCCAAGATGAAGAGCCCCAGCTGCTTTAGCCTTTCTTCATAGGGAAGTCGTCCCATCCCCTTTATCATTTTCGTTGTCCTTCTCTGCACCTTTTCTAGTTCCACTATATCTTTTTTGAGATGCGGTGACTAGAATTATGGAGCGATAGAAAGGCATTATAATGTCCTCATTTTTGTTTTCCATTCCTTTCCTAATAATACCTAACATTCTATTTGCTTTCTTAGCCTCCGCAGCACACTGAGCAGAAGGTTTCAATGTATCATGTGACGACACCTAGATCCCTTTCTTGGTCAGTGACTCCTTACGTGGAACCTTGCATCTGCCTCCTTTCTTTCCCCGCTTCCCCCGCTTCCCCCACACCCATCCCTGCTGCTGCTTCTCTAGATGAGCAGCAGCAGCAGCGACAAAACAAGCTGCAGCCATGCAGTGCCAGACTCTTCATACACATGGCTGACTATCCTGCCCCCTCAAACATCACTTCCTGTTCTGTGGCACAGCCAGCAGCTACGTGTATGGAGACTCTTGTCCCGCATTGCTGCAGCTTGTTTTGCTGCTGCTGCTAATCTAGAAAAGCAGCAGCAGGGATGGGTGTGTGGGGGAGCAGAGAGAAGGCAGATGCTGGATTAGTGGGAGAATCAGAGAGGACTTAGAATGGATGGAAGGGGAAGTGTGAGGGAGGGCAGAGGCTGCATGAAAATGAAGGAGGAGAGAGGGCAGAGGCTGGATGAATGGCGAGAGAGGGAGGAGAGAAGCTGGATGAAAGTGTCTAGAGAGGGAGGGCAGAGGCTGGATGAAAGTGGGGAGAGAAGGGAGGGCAGAAGCTGGTTGGAAGGGGGATGGAGGGCAGAAGCTAAATGAAAGTGTCTAGGGAGGGATAGAAAGGAGAGAGGAAGGGCAGACTGGATGAAAGAGGGAGAGGAAGGGCAGAGGCTGGATGAAAGGGAGAGAGGGAAGGCAGAGACTGGATGAAAGTGGAGAAAGGAAGAGCAGAGGCTAGATGACAGTGGTGAGAGAGGGAGGGATGGAAGGGGGGAGAGAAGGAGAGCAGGCGCTGAATGGAAGGGGAGGAGAAAGGAGGCAGATGGATGGAAGGGGGGAGAGAAGGAGGGCAGACGCTGAATGGAAGGGGAGGAGAGAAGGAGGCCATGCACGGGAATGCAGGTACTGGTGGCTGAAGCATGCTACCGATTTGCTTGCACAATCAGCTTGGACCTTGGGCAATGGACTTTTTCAGCTTGTGGGGCCTGACCATTCCTGCCAGCAAAGATAGGACTCGATGCTGGTGGGGGCAGGATGGGGGAAGACTAGAGAAGAAATTTGTAGCCTAGGGGCTCCGTGACCCAAGAAAGTTTGAGAACCACTGAGTTAAGCAATCGCTGTCACATGGTCCAGGACTTTTAATTGATGTGACAGCACTTTATTTGACAGCTATCATAGACAATCCACACTTATATATAGAAAATTTCCAAGCTTTTCTTCGTACAACTTTCTAATATACAGAATTTAAAGGACCTCAGCATGGGTGTCTAGCGGTCAATAAACTTCAGTACTGCCTAGAACTTTCCCAGAATGGTCATCGGTCCCTGAGTATTTTTATTTTACATTATTTTATTTTGCCTCTTACAAGAAATCTCCAAGCTTCTCAAGCTTTTATTATATTTGAAACAGGTTAGGAGTCTTTGCTGTGATAGACGTTTGTTATGTTCTGATGCACAATTGAAAGCAGTATCTATGAGGGCATTCACTGAATTTAATTTTATTAGACACATCTATCAGTATTTGGCAGATGAACTGAAATTAGTAGTACATGCACTAGTGACTGCAAGAGCTACAATTTATAACTTATAGAGACTCAAAAGAGACATACAGAAGCTTTGGTGATCCAAAACAAACAATCAATATGATATCAGGTTTAGGGAATGCATCTTAGCAGTCCTTAATGTCTTTTATTGGCTCCATTTTAACTTTTAGAGTACTGAATGAGTTGGCCTGAATTTTGTAAAGTTTTGCCTTCAATGATACATCCCTGTTAGATCCCTACACTCAGCTGGAGGAGTGCATCTGTATATGCCATCTTTATTATTACACCTTTCAAAGGCATGAGCTTGGGCAGCCTTTTAGGTTCCAGATTAAAACTTGTTTATGTAAACAGACTTTTGTTATTTTGATTTTTCTTTTTTTTATCTGGTTGTTAGATTGTTATCCGTTTGAATGTTAACCTAAGTATTTTGGATTTAGCTTATATAATTTTTCAGTACTAGCTCAAGGTGAGTTGCATTGTTCTGTTCCAGGAGGGTTCACACTGTACATTTGTACCTGAGATAGTGGAGGTTAAGTAACCTGCTGCAGTTGGACATGAGCCCTCTTCTCCTGGTTTCCAGCCAGCTGCTCTGACCATTAGCCTGCTACTCTGCATCTTACTGATTGGCTTTGGTAGAAGGAACTTTCATTAATTTACCTTGATTGGTTTGAATAGGGATATGCATGCATTTTGATTCATTTTCTGTTTTACATGTGTAAATTTGACCTGTGCATGTAAAGTTTATTTCTGCACAAGATGAACTGAGAGAACTGAAGCATCTAACAGAAAAGGAAAACAAAATGAACCAAATCAAATGTTTCCTGTGCAGATCCCTTGATTTTTATTTTAAGTATGTTTTGAAGTTTGGTTATTTATATTTAGGGCTTGTCTTAATACACTGTTATTTTTTTTTTAATTTTCCTTTCACTGGTCTCTATTTTCGGGTTTGATACGCGCTTTGAACAGTATAGTACATTGTGATATAAAGCTGTAACTAGGAAGAGATTTCCCATCCGTCCTGTAGGCAGTGATGGAACCTTACACAGTAGGAGCAAGTTGTCTTTTGGAGGAGAAGACTTAACAGGAAGAGAAAGTAGAAAATAAGAAATGTATTCCCACTTAGGGTTTTATGCACCCTCAAACTAAGCATTGACCTCATGAATACTATACTATTCTGGTACTTGTATCCCGCTTATATCAGCTGTGGATTCAAAGCAGGTAACACTGAGCTAGCTCCCTAAAGGAATGATATACCACCAATCGCATTAGCAAATACTGCAAAGCAGTTTAAAATATGATATAGTCATAGAAAAATAGGTCTGGAAGGGACAATATCTGGTTAAATTTCTTACGTGTATATATAATCCCTTATACCTATATGATCACAAAATGTATTAGTTGTCAGAAAATATAAATCAGAAATATTACCACACTTACGTGCAGGCTTGCCATTATAAATGTTTTAAGTGCCAACATTGTAGAAAATATTTCTGTTACTCATCCTCCTGAAAACCTCAATTGCAAGCTGGCTTGGTGGGGTAGTGATTGTACTGTGCACTGCTGTGCAGAGGACATGGGTCCGGCTTTAGTTCCCTGGGCTAACCAAGGCTAAGGATGTCATGGATGCAGTGCAGTGGTGACACCTAGTGATCAGATATACGATCTATATTCACTGAGCTCTGGGGATGAGAGAGAGGGAGAAGCCTAGATTTGTGGTCCCTGGACTGAGTTAGGAGGGGGAATGAAATGATGGAATAAGATCTGATAGTGGCAAACAAACACTCAGCTGCGCAGTCCTATTAGAGACCCAGTTCTGACTGAGCTCAAAACCCAAAAGCAATAAGAAACTGCCAGACCAAGAATAAGAAAAATAGCTAGCTAGCTTTAAGTACAGTGTAATGCCTTCTTCAGATCAGAAATGAGCAAATGCTGACAAATGCTAGAATATATAAGTGAAACATGAAAGCTTTCCAATGATAAGTCTCGAAGGAAGGGGTGGGGGTTGGGTGAGAGTTTCACTTTTATATTCTGATATTTGTTAACATTTGGATTAGCTTTCGAAGGCAATACCTTCTTCAGATCAGAAATGAGCTAATGTTGACAAATGTCAGAATATATAAGTGAAACATGAAAACTTTCCAATGATAGTCTCACAGGAAGGGTTGGGGTTTGGATGAGAGTTTCATTTTTATATTCTGATATTTAACACTTGCTTATTTCTGATCTGAAGAAGATATTGCCTTCGAAAGCTAATCAAAAATGTATTGTTAGTCCAATAAAAAAAAAGTATCATTTTTTTCCTTTTGTTTTATTTCTATCCGTTATCTTTGAAAATGGACTAACATGGCTACACCACTTACTCACAGTGTGGAAAAACTTATTTCTCCGAGGACAAGCAGGCCTTACTGTTCTCACATGTGGGTGACGTCACCCCATGGAGCCCGGTGCAGACACCAACTAGCTTACATTGTAGAATTTTCTAGCAGTGTCTCACCACTCATGCGCCGGTGCCTTCCCACTCGACGTGTCCTCCAGTCTTAATTTTTCTGCGGAGCTGAGAGGACGTGCTTTGTGTTCTCTCCCTCATGCTATGCTGTAGTTTTCAGTGACTGCCTTCTTGTGCAGATATTTTTTTTCTCTTAAATTTCCAGTTTTACTTTCCAGTTACTTTTTTTTAGGTGTTTTTTTTCACCATTTTTAGGTTTCTTTTCTTTTTTGTGAGTGGCTACGCAGTTAGGCTGCAGCCCCATCCTCAGTTTGAACACTCCTTTTTCGTGGTTCAAGATTGAAGAGTTTAATTTAGCTGAGATTTTTTATTCAATGTCCAAGAAGACCCCCCAATGGATTCAAGTGGTGCGCCAAGTGTAGGCATCGGTGCATCGGGTGCCTTGGGTCAAATCATGACCCCTCTGTTTGTGATCTCTGTTTGCATATGCAGGTGAGAACCCAGAGGGTGCGAATGGCTCAAATGGAGCATCTTTTTGGCTCTTCGAAGGCCAAACCATCATCTTTTGGCACCAGCAGCATTGACCTTCACAGCTGCTCTGACATTGGCATCCACTGGGAGTGCACCGGCATCGAGTGGGTCTTCACCTGCCTCAACACCAGGCACTGTTAGCAGGCCCTGGAACCAGTCAACATTGGATCCAACACTGAGAAGATGCTTGGACTCATTGGCACTGGGGGACCGAAGCTCTGTGCATCAGGGGAAGCCCAAGAAGCATAAGCATCGGTCTTTCTCGACACATGGTGCTGGGAACACCGAGGCATCAGATTCTCTGACACCCGGCATTGGGAGGACAGCTCCCTCTCCGTGGAAGTGGTGCCGGTGCCCTTTCATTGAGCGGCCAGGTCCCCGCCACTGGTTTGGCACCGATGCCTTCTCAGACTGCCTGTGCTCCGGCTCCCATGCCTTTGCCAATGCCTGCCTTCGATGAGTGGTTCCGGAGCATGCTCCGAGAGGAGCTGGCGCAGTTGCTGCTGGGAGTTCCCGCTTTGGCATCGAGGGTGCTTGCGCCCCAGTAGAACAGCTCCAGGCCCTCTCCGAAGCTCCATCAATACTGGTGCCCAGATCATCTATGCCGGCACCTCACAAGGTGTCTGAATCCGAGGTCTGGGCATGCAGTGCCTCCTCCTATGCACTACACCTCGAGGCATTTTGGAGCATGGACATGGTTCCACTAGGTCAAGGCTAGTGCAGACTCAATCCCCTGATCCTCAGTATAAGGAAGAGTCTGATTGGAACTGCTCTTGGGAATCAGATGAGGAGCCACATTTGTCTCCTCCCAAGGAAGGGATCACTGTGCCATTGCATCCTATTCTTAAGGACACACTATTGAAGAACTGGAAATCTCCCCTTACAGTGCAGGTGGTGCCCAAGAAGGTGGATACGTGGTATTGTATCCAGAAGGCTCCCAGATTCAAGAGGGCTCAGCTGCCTCACAACTCCATGGTAGTCGAATCCGCTCTAGGTCTCATCTCTCAGCACCTCCAGGTCAAGAGGCCAGATCTTTGGATTTGTTTGGGAGGAAGTCTTTTCAGGCCTCGATGCTTTTTGCCCACATCCAATCCTACCAACTCTACACGAGTATGTACTTGGGAGTCTCTGATAAACAGTAGGCTTATTCTGGCGGACTCATTCCCTTTGGAGCAGGCCGCTGAGCTGCTTCAAATAGTCTGTCGCGGTTACACTCTGAATTGACATCAACGACCACCAAATTGCCCACCGAGAGCGTCTTAAATCAGCTCTCAGTACAAGCAGGTACCAGTAGAGGAAATCTTTGCCCTTCTGCAGGCCTGAGTGGTCAAACCGTACCACCAGGGAAAGAAAGGAAGGGATTCAATTCCAGGCACTTCCTTGTGATCAAGAAAATTGGGGGGGGGGGGGGGGGGGGGATTCTGCCCCATCCTAGACCTAAGGGCCCTGAACAAATTTTTGGTAATAGAAAAGTTCAGGATTATTTCCCTGGGCACCCTACTACCTCTAATTCAGGAAAATGATTGGCTATGCTCTCTGGACTTAAAGGATGCCTATACTCACATTTCAATACGTCCAAGTAGTAGTAGTAGTAAGTCACAGGAGGTATCTCAGATTTTGAGTGGGGAAACACCACTACCAGTATTGCGTTCTGCCATTTGGCCTTGTTTCAGCCCCCACAGTTTTCACCAAGTGCCTGGCAATAGTTGCAGCGTATCTACGCAGACTAGGAGTGTATGTGTTTCCCTACCTGGACGATTGGTTAGTCAACAGCACATCTCAGGAGGGAGCAGAAGAGTCAATGTGAATTCATATGAGAAACATGAACCTGAACTATAGCTACGTGATGCAAGATTCCATATTAGAAGTCACCGACCAGGAAAAGGATCTAGGTGTCATAGTTGACATTTGAAACCCTCTGCTCAGTGTGCAGCGGCAGCTAAGAAAGCAAATAGAATATCAAGTATTATTAGAAAAGGAATGGAAAACAAAAATGAGGATATATATAATGCCTTTGTATAGCTCCATGGTGTGACTGCACCTCGAATACTGTGTGCAATTCTGGTCCTCACAACTCAAAAAAGATATAGTGGAATTAGAAAAGGTACAGAGAAGGGCTACGAAAATGATAGAGGGGATGGGATGACTTCCCTATGAGGAAAAGCTGAAACTGCTAGGGCTCTTCAGCTTGGAGAAAAGACAGCCGGGGGGAGATATGATAGAGGTCTATAAAATAATGACGGAGTGGAACGGTAGACGTGAATCACTTGTTTACTATTTTCAAAAATACTAGGACTAGGGGACATGCAATGAAGTTACAAAGTAGTAAATTTAAAAGAAATCAGAGAAAATATTTCTTCACTCAATGTGTAATTAAACTTCGGAATTCATTGCCAGAAAATGTGGTGAAAGCAGTTAGTTTAATGGGGTTTAAAAAAGATTTGGATAGCTTCCTAAAAGAAAAGTCCATAAACCATTATTAAATTGGACTTGTGGGGAAAACCACTGCTTATTTCTAGGATAAAATTAGATTGATGGGCCACATGGCCTCCATATTGCATGTCACACCCATGGCATGGCTCCATTTGAGAGCAGCCCAGTGGACCCTGTCTTCCCAATGGTCTCAGGTGACAGGGATCGTAATGTATGTCATTCTCATTCTACCAGAGTTGGCTCATGCCCTTCTCTGATGGACAATCCAGTCCAATTTGACTCAAGGGCTTCCATTTCAAATTCCACTGCCTTAAAAGTTGTTGACTATGGATGCATCCAACCTGGGTTGAGGAGCTCATGTGGATGGACTTCACACTCGGGGCCACTGGTCCGCTCAGGAGATTCAGTTCCACATCAATCTCCTTTAGATCTGGGCCATTTGGAATGCTCTAAAAGCTTTCAAAGATCAACTCCAGAAAAAAATTGTTCAAATTCAAACAGACAACCAGGTTTCAATGTTCTATGTCAACAAGCAGGGGGTATGGGATCCTACCTCTTATGTTAGGAAGCAGTAGGCATGTGGCAGGTGACTGTTGTTCACGGGATGGACCTCCATGCCACTTACCTGCCCAGCAAGAGCAGCTGCCTGGAAGACAGATTGAGCAGGATATTGCAACTGCATGAGTGGTCTTTCAATATCTGGAAGATCGTCCGAGAATGGGGCACCCCTTCGGTGGATTTTGTTTTGCCACTCATCTTAACAACAAGATCCTTCAATTCTGCTCCAGGTTCACGTCACATGGCAGACTAGCGTCAGATGCCTTTATCCTGCATTGGGGGACAGGGTCTTCTGCATGTGCATCCTCTCATTCCTCTCATAGAGAAGACTTTGCTGAAACTCAGGCAAGACTGGGGCACCATGATTCTGAACGCGGTCTACTTGCCACAGAAGATGTGGTCCCCTCTTCTTCTTGAGTTGTCTTTCAAAGATCTGTAGAGATTGGAGTGTTTTCCGACCATCATCATGCAAAACGACGGATTCCTTTTGCATCCCAACCTTCAATCTCTGACCCTCACGGCTTGGATGTTAAGAGCGTAGAATTCGATTCCCTGAGATTGCTTGAAAGAGTCTTCCATATTTTGCTGGTTTACAGGAAAGATTCAACTAAGAGATGAAAAAGAAAAGTCCATAAAACATTATTAAGATGGACTTGGGGAAAGTCCACTTTTTATTTCTAGGACAAGCAGCAAAAAATATATTGTTTTGGGGTCTTGCCAGGTACTTGTAACTTGGATTGGCCACTGTTGGAAACAGGGTGCTGGGCTTGATGGACCTTTGGTCTGTTCCAGTATGGCAACACTTATGTACTTATGTTACTCCTTTAAATGAAGAAGGTTTGCCATCTGGTGTGAGGGGCAAGGCCTTAGATCCCTTTTCTTGCCCTGCATAAAAACTGCTTGAGTACCTCCTGCACCTTTCTGAGTCTGGTTTAAAAACCAACTCTGTAAGTGTTGATCTCAGTGTAATTGGAGCTTTTTATCATCGTGTAGGAGGCAAGTTCATCTCTGTTCAGCCTTTAGTTCGTTTCATGATAGGCTTGTTGTTGACAAAGCCCCCTACCAAACCTCCTGTTGTGTCAGGGGATTTTAACGTTGATGAAAGCTCCTTTTGAGCCTCTGGATACCTGGCATCTGATGTTTTTGACCTGGAAAGTCATGTTTCTGGTGGTGGTCACTTCAGCTCGCAGGGTAAGTGAGCTACAGGCCTTGTTAGCTCATTCATCATATATTAAGTTCCATCACAACAGAGTAGTCCTTTGCATGCACCCTAAGTTCCTTTCTAAGGTTATGTTGAAGTTCTATCTTAACCAGTCAATTGTTCTTCCATGTTAGGTTTTCAAGGCAGAAACTAGGTTTGTGAGCCCTTGGACCACTGCCGAGGAGCGGCAGTGGCAGGCAAAACCACCCTACACCAGAGACAAGGCAGAACTCTGACAGAAACAGCTAGACTTCACCTGCACTTGACTGCCCTTCCCCAGGAGTTGAGCCCCTGGGTGCAGGCGGCCAGCAGGACTTACCGGACAGGGCAGGAGCTGGATATCAACTAGTCTGAACAGGGACTGAGGGTCAGAGGGGAAGAGACTATACATGGGCAGCAAGGCAGGAAACAGGGCTAGGACTTACAGACAATACTACACAAGGCAGGAAATGGACAAGCTAGAGGACAGGAACGGAAAGCTGCCAAGCAGCCACTGAAAAACACTGACAGACAAGAGTCAGGACTGAAAGCTGCAGAGCAGCCACTAAGCAAGAACACAGACAAACAGAAACTAGACCAGGAATACAGACCAGAAACAAGACTAAGAAATAAGCAACAAACCTAAGCTAAACTACACACAGACTAACTAGAACCGGACAAGAACCTCAAACAAGAAACCAGACTAGGCAGAAGTGCAACAAAGCACCAACAAACCAGGGACCTTAGACGATGCAAAGGCCAACACAGAAGTTTCCAGGTGATTAATAAAACCCATCAGCTGCTGAAGTTCAGCTGCAGGAATCACAAGGCAGCTACAGGTGCTGTTCAGGCACAAACAAGAAAAGCTAGTCTGGCAGCCCGGAAGATCCGGACCGGAGTGGGCTGAAATCTGGAACATGAGACAGTCCATAGCAGCCACCGGTTCTAGCCACCAGAGGGCGAGGTGAGCACAGACAAAGAAACAGTCACCATCGTGACATTCCAGCATTTCCCCGAGACCTCATGCCCATCCTGGCGAACGTGTACAGCACCTTAGACTGCAAGTACGCCTTAGCCTTCTATCTGGAGTGGACTTAAGCCCATAGACAGTCCACCCAGTTTTCATTTCTTTTGACCCCATCGGGTTGGGGGTGGCTATCGGCAAATGCACATGTTCAAATTGGATAGCAGACTGCATTCCTTTGTTTAAACCCAGGCTGTGCTGACTCTTGCAGGCCATGTCACGGCTCACAGTGTTAGAGCCATGGCGGTGTTGGTAGCCCACTTGAGAGTCTCCTTAGAAGAGATTTGCAAGGTTGCGATGTGGTCTTTGATTCACACATTCACATCCCACTATTATCTGGATCAGGATACATGATACAGCAGTCGGTTCAGACAAGCAGTTCTGCAGTCTGTTCCATGTCTAGAATCCAACTCCACCCTCCTAGGCCCTGCTTTATTTTGTTCCAGACTGCACATCCACAGCTAGTATGTATATAGTTTCAAGTTGATTGAAGTTTTCGTTTTGACGTTTCAAGACTCAATTATCCTGGTTTTCAGTAAGCCTGGTAGCTAGGGATTCCCAGATGTGAGAATAGGAAGGCCTGCTTTTGCTCAGAGAAAGCAAAGATACTTACCTGTAGTTGTTTTTCTCTGAGGCTAACAGGCCAACTACTTTCACATACCCTCCTACCTCCCTTAGGAGTTGCCTTTAGTTTAGGCTTTTTGCTTTTTCACTTGACTGGAGGACCTGTGCTCTTGCGTCGGGTGGGAAGGCACCAGTGCATGTGCAGGTGGGATACTGCTAGAAAATTCTACACTGTAAGCTAGTCAGCGTCTGTACCAGGCTCCGTTGGGATGACATCACCCACATTTGAGAATAGTGAGCCTTCTGTCCTTGGAGAACACCAGCTGCAGATAGGTATCTTTGCTGTATCCAACATAACATCCCTAATAATATGATTACTTAAGAGATAATCCTAAGACTGAAAATTAAAAAAAAACATTGTGCACTATTGGTTGTGCTTTAGCTGATTATTTAAATATGCTGTAAAGTAAAAAAAAAAACCCAAACTGTTTTGATAATGAGGTGTGCCCTTTCATTTGGGAAATGGAGCAGGAAATGCATTATGTAGAATTCTTTCTGCCTGCAGCCAAGCTCTCCATTTACTTCACTAGATGTCACTGGTTTCTGGAAGATTGATGTGGTGGAAGAAGACTTTTTAAATGTTAGAGATTCTACTTACTTGATATGACCACAAAAAGCATGGGCAGATGAACTAGACCATGCCATATGTTTTCTTCTCCTTTTTTCCCCTCTTCTTTTACTCCCCAGAGAAAAATATAGAAACAAATTTGCAAACTGGGCCTGGTCCCATAGCTCAGTTGGCAGAGGTCTAGGAGTGCCCATGACCCAAGGGCTGAAGTCAAGGTCCATTTCCTGGGTCTCTAAAGTATTTCTCATTATATTATATTAGGGTATTAGATGTAAACTCTTCATTCCCCATTATGTATACGTTTACACAGATTGCTTCTATATCCTTACTTCATTTTCTCCCCCTACCTTTGAATTAATGGGGGTAATATAAAGGATTTTTAGTAATTCAGCTCCACTAGGTAGAAGAGACCATCCTCATCAGTTCAAGGTGAGTTTAATAATGAAAAAAAAGTAGTTAAGAGTAAACAATCTTTTTTTTTTTTTTATGTGTTACACTTGTGAAAGTAGATGCAGTGACAAGAAGATGCATGCTTTTATGTGACCTCTATATAGGCATGGTTTGGTCAGAGCATGAGTGGAGTCATGAAGAATGTGCTTGGTTTTTAAAATGTGCACCTACATGTATACATTTTACATCTGCTCCTAAGCAGGTGTGTACTGATTTCATTTACGTTTTACCCATAATTGTGCAGGTTTGGTAAGGCTATTTTATAAACACACACAGGCACTGTGGACCTTAATGGTTATGCTCCTAAATTATGAGCATAATCTATTTTGGAGCTTAGAGTATGCTCGTAATTTAGGAGCATAAATTTTAGGAGCGTAACCTTTATAGAATAAGGCCCTATGTGTCTTCCGAGGGTGGTAGATGCCTGGAATGCCCTCCTGCAGGAGGTGGTGGAGATGAAAATGGTAATGGAACTCAAAAATGCTTGGGACAAACACAAAGGAATCCTGTTTAGAAGGATCAGATCCAAAGAAGATTAGGGAAGGTTAAGTTGGAAAGCCAGTGCTGGGCTGACTTCTATGGCATGTTCCCTGATGGAGGCTGAATTAGATTTGGATGGTGTCACGTCTGTGGCCGTGACCACCCTCAGCCTTACCTTCTTTCTGGGGGTCAGCAGCTCTGCTGGCTTCTGTCTGTGTTTGTGTTAGTCTTGTCTCTGTCCTGGTGTGCTTGCTGCTTCCAGCATGAACCTGATTGCTTCACTAGACCTCACCTGTGTGGGCTATGTCTCTCTAGGGAGCCAGCATCTAAGATGGCTGCCACCGGCTCTGTGCCAGCTTCCAAGATGGCTTCTGCTTGTCTTTCCTGTGGGCTCACTTCCTATGTGTGTCAAGCCTCTCTTTGGGGTCTGTGTACTTCCTGCTTCTGCCCTACTGCTGGTGACTCATCAGTGAGAGCCTTCATAAGGAAGTGCTGTGCTTGCAGTCAGTGCCTTTGCATAAGTGTTATGCTCTTAGGCCAGGTCAGGTTAGTAAGTGTCTGCTGCACTACTGCTTAGCCTCTCTCTGGGTTCCAGCCCAGTTTCTTTCTGTGTCTTTGTCTCTGTTGTCCTTCCGTGGGGGGTCTTCCCTGCCACTGTCTGTCTGTGGACTGCGGGTCCTTCCTGGCTTACCCTGTGTTTGGGGTGAAGCCTCTGTTCTTGGCTTACCCTGTGTTTGGGGTGAAGCCTCTGCTCCAGGCTTACCCTGTGTTGGGATGAAGCCTCTGTTCCTGGCTTACCCTGGGTTGGGGTGAAGCCTTTGTCCGGGTTTGTTCTCTGTCTGTATGCGAAGCCTCAGCCTTTGTGGGTTCCCCAGTCAGTGTGTGGAACGGCTGTGGCTTCAGACCCTTGGCCTGTTCTTCCTGGTTACTCTGTTTGCTGTGCTGCCTGCCCAAGACCCTTGGCCTGTTATTCCTGGTTTGCTCTCTTTACCCTGAACACTGCCTTGCCTAGCCTGTGTGCCTACCCTGCTTGTATATCCTGAGGGTATATCCTGACTCCTGTATCTGTCTGGCTAGTGTGTTTTCCTGGGTGATTATTCCTGTATCCTGTCTCCACCTAGCTAGAGGGTTTACCCTGTGGGTATTCCCGGATCCCCGTTCTGCCTAGTGTGTTGCTGCCCTAGTCCTTGCTCCTGCTAAGCTTCTGTACGCCTTGTGTTCCTTGGTTTGTCTTCTGGGTCTTGCTAGTGGCTGTGCAGCAGCACATTGTCTGAGTCTAGTTCTGTGCCCTGTCGCCCTCGTGTATCCCAGACCCCGGGGTGGGTCCTCTGGATCTTCAGTTCCTGCCTTATCCTGCAAGTCCTGCCGGCCGCCTGCACTTCGGAGCTCAACTCCGGAGGAACGGTGGCTAGGTGCAGGTGAAGCTGTTCTTGTCTCATCCGTTCTAGTTGCCTGCCTTGTACTACTCCAGTCCAGAGTTCCAGTACTGCTCTTCTGTGTTTCCAGTCCCGAGGTGGTCTTGCCTGCCGCTGCCGCTCCTCGGCAGTGGTTCAAGGGCTCACGAACTCCAGTCCTGCCTCGAGGACCTGACAGAATGCCAAGGCCCTCAAGAATGCAACAGAATACTATAATATTTGCACGTTTTGCTCATGTGTACTCCCACTGACAAAGCACGTTATCAAAACATGACGTATACTTTTCCAATAATTGGTATTCTGTACTGCTAGTTATGTGCATTTCTGCCCACCTAAAACTGGGAGGCTCCTTATAGAATTACCCTCTCATTCTATCATCTTAGTGCCTAAATGTGAGCGCCATTTGTGCACTAAGATTATAGAATAACATGCGTGTGAATGTAACGTTTGTGCATGTAAGTGCCAAACGGGCACTAAGAGGTATTCTACAAGCTTAACGATTAAGACATCATGTCCGGTAGCATATTTTTCTTCCGGTGTCTTAATTGTTAGGAGTATTATGCTTCACTTGCTTGCAATATTGTGACCACTTTTTAAATTGCTCTTTATTATATTTTTTTAGTGCCCTGTTTCACTATTTGCTTTATTTCATACTAGTAAAACAGGCCCGTTTCTGACACAAATGAAATGGGTGCTAGCAAGGTTTTCCTCAGAGTGTGTATGTTTGAGAGAGTGTGAGAGAGAGAGAGAGAGTGAATGTGAGCGTGTGTGTGTGTGACAGAGAGAGAGTGAGACTGGGTGCGAGTGTGTCTGTGAGAGAGAGAGTGTGTGTGTGAGAATGAGAGTGTGTGCCAGGGGCCTCCTCCCAGTCCCGGAGCGTCCCCTCCCCTGTCCCTCCCTCTCAGTTCCAGGGTCGTCCCCCCCTCCCCCCTCCCTCCCGAGTTGCAGGGTCCTTCCCCCTCCCTCCTTCCGAGTTGCAGGGTCCTCCCCTCCTCCCTCCCTCTGAGTTGCAGGGTCCTCCCCTCCTCCCCTCCTCCCTCCCTCTGAGTTGCAGGGTCCTCCCCTCCTCCCTCGCTCTGAGTTGCAGGGTCCTCCCCTCCTCCCTCGCTCCGAGTTGCAGGGTCCTCCCCTCCCACCCTCCGTTCCTCCCTCCCTCCGAGTGTCAAGGTCTCCCTCCCTCCCTTCGAGTGTCAAGGTCTCCCTTCCTCCGAGTGTCAGGGAGAGTGCTAATAATTTGCGTGTACAATTTTCTTATTTTCCATACCTTCAAGGAATTAGGTTGTCGGTACTAAGATTGTATTTTGGAACCTCAGGAACTTTTGACGTCATGAAGTTCCCGAGGGTTTCTGTCTCAACAGTGAAAAATCAAACCATCCTGCACGTACGAAAGTTTACTTGGCTAGAGGTTTCCCACACTGATAGATTTATCATTCTGCTGACTGACAGATGACCCCGCACCAACAACAGCACCTGAGAAAGCGCCCAGCGCGCCCTCGCTTCCAAAATAATGTGTGAACCTTCAAATATTTACTTTGCTGTTCGCCGGGGTTGCATAGGGTTGCATGGCAGTTTTAAAAACAGTTCTGATTGCTCGCGGAAAGCTGTTTAGAGTGTAATAATAAATCCCTGTTTTCTGGGAGCTGCTCTGGAAGGCAGAAGAACCTGATCCTGCCACCTACCAGTGCAGACCTCAGGACGGATCAGGTGGTAGGGAGAAGGGGGGGGGGACTGTAAAAGTGCGGACACGGGCACAGAACTGTCTGCCTCTGCGCACACCAAACGCTACAGGAGTCATACTTGTGATCCGCGTCCACGTCATGCGCCCCGCCCCCAGGGGTGTGGCCACAATTGCAACGGTGACGTCAGCCAGGGCTTCGGAGCCTAGCAGTCCAACTGTGAAGAAAGCCACGGACACAGGCAGCCAGACGCATAGAACGTTGGAGGTGAAAATTATTATATAGGATGACTTACACATGGATATTTGTATTTTAGACCCATTTTTTATTTATTTAGCTTTTTCATCTGCTTAATTTATTGATGTTAATTATTGTTAATACTCATTGTTACTTTGCACCACATTTTGAATACTATTGTTAATTATAGGTATTATCATTCTGTGATTGTTACTTTTTAGATCTGAGTGATTCCTGATGCAGGCAACATCACAGATACATGGCTAAATTAGAAAAGGTACAGAGAAGGGTGATGAAAATGATAGTGGATGGGATGACTTCCTTATGAAGAAAGGCTAAAGACAGCTAGGGCTTTTCAGCTTGGAGAAAAGACAGCTGAGGGGAAATGTGATAGAGGTGTATAAAATAATGAATGGAGTGGGTAGATGTGAATCGCTTGTTTACTCTTTCCAAAAATACTAGTACTAGGGGGGCACTTAATGAAGCTACAAAGTAGTAAATTTTAAACAAATTGGAGAAAATATTTCTTCACTCAACATGTAATTAAACTCTGGAATTCATTGCCAGAGAATGTAGTAAAAGCAGTTAGCTTAGTGGGGTTTAAAAAAGGTTTGAATATCTTCCTAAAAGAAAAGTCTGTAATCCATTATTAAGATGGACTTGGGGGAAAATCACTGCTTATTTCTAGGATAAGTAGCATGGCATATATTGAACTGTTTTGGGATCTTGCCAGGTACTCGTAACCTGGATTGGCCACTGTTGGAAACAGGATGCTGGGCTTGATGGACCTTCAGTTTGTCCCAGTATGGCAATACTTATGTTCTTATGAGTCCCATCTTTTCTGCCACATTCATCTGTATTTGAGCAAGATTATATGTATGATGTAATGTTTGGATGATGAAATATTTGGACTTTTTAAGACGTTTGTTATTAAAAATGTTATTTCAGCATTTATTGGTTCATTTCCTCCTTTATGCATTTCATCCTCACTGTTTCATACGTGATTCATATAAAACCATTTTTCACTTTATACATTCTGCAGATTCTAAGTAAGGACAATAATTATGTTTAAATAACAAATTTCTGCCACATTTAGAATGAAATAGTTTAGTGATGCCCCAGTGTTCCCATATTGGAGCTGTAATTTATAGGTGGCTGTTCTCTAGCTCCTCACATATGCTGCGTTTGAACTCACGCCATGTTTCATAATCTGTGCTAGAGAAATCTGCTTTAATCTTGTTGTGCACCGAAGCAAAACAACCCAAATGTTTTCAGTATTAATTCCTCACTACCTGAAGTGCATATGGATTCTTGTTTCTTGTCAACAATCAGTGAGCAATCTTGATCCAGTTCCAGCTCCGTTAAGTAAACAGAAAACTGATGTATTTAACCATGATGAGCTCTTTATCCTTTCATTGGCTGAAGAATCTACTGAACTGAATGTTTAATCTGACATACTAAATGTTTTCTAGGGTGAAACCAAGGAAGAGAAGAGTCCTTACCTTACATATGGAGATGAAGTGGAAAACATTCGTGAACACATAGAAACACTAGATATATCAAAGGTATTTAGATTTAAAGTCCAAAATGTTTTCATAAGTATAAATAATGATACAAAACTTTTGTGAAAGGCACACCAAGTACCTACTGGAACAGAATTTGAGGCTGAGCCACTGAGTAGGTTTTTGGATTATAAATGGTTAGGTTTAAATGGAATATTGTAAAGCAGATCCATCTGATGGAAGTCTGAGGGCCTCTCCTACCAAGCCTCATGGCAGTGCCAAAGTGAAAGGGCTTTGTCGGCATTATCGCACTGGGAGCCACTAACATGGCTTGATAAGAGGCTCTGAGTTTGTTAAAAAAACTCTTATGGGCTCTTTTACTAAGCCGCGTTGGCCCGCCCGGCTACCGTGTGGCCCTTGTGGTAATTTCTTTTGACGTGCGTCCACTAGGCGCCGGAAAGGTTTTTCATTTTCTGGCGTGCGGGCGGTAATTGTCATTCTACGCGCGTAGACCGTTACCGTGTGAGACCTTACCACTAGGTCAATGGCTGGCAATAAGGTCTTAGACCCAAAATGGACTCGTGGCAATTTTCATTTTGCCGCATGTCCATTTTCGGCAAACATTTTAAAAAGGCATTTTTTGCAGGTGCGCTGAAAAATTATTCTGTGCACACCCAACACTCATCTACACTACCGCAGGCCATTTTTCAGTGTGCCTTTGTAAAAGGGCCCCTTAGTATTTATAAATTAATGGGAAATGTGCCTATTGATTACATTTAGTCAAAGTTAGCAGTGGAAAGCCGGCTTTAAGCATCAGTAACATAATCCTAAAATAATATACATAATGCATACTTCATTATTTGTCAGAAGTGACAAGTCTGCCCAAAATATTTATTACCTGATGCTTGCAATCCATAAAGATTCATGCACATTAATGCTTGCAATGAATTTTCATTGAATATTTCTCTAACATAATGGATATGAATTGTTTAATTTTTTAGTAGTAATATATAGAATGTTGTCATTCATGTATTAAAAATAATATAAGCCGCTTAAGATTTATATGCAGCACCATAAATTGTCATTGTGTGAATTTTATTTATACTTCATTTTCATTTGAGAATTGAACAATGGTTCATCAAGCAAAGTGAGCTTTTATGGCAAACAGAGGTTAATTACACAAAATTAAATTATGCCGTTTGAACTTAATAATGTACTGCCACTTACAATTTCCACTATGGATCTGATTCATCAAGATCCTATATATGCAGGATAGGTAAAAAAAAAAAAAAAAAATAAGAGGGGGCCCAATATTCAAAGGATTTATGCTCCTAGCTTTGAGAATTATTCTTATAAATTGGCCTCTTAGCAAATTTGCTAGGGCTGAGTGTATAACGTTATACACAAAATTTCACTGAACTAAATTTAGGTGCATAAAAAGTGGGTGGCAACAGGGACAGGTTTAGGGCAGGGGGAAAAGTTAGGAGCTTAACATTGATTTTCAGCATTAGGCTCATAACTTTAGGCAAATAAATGGCAGACTTAACTTTATCAGCGTAACTTGTAAGCTCCCAAGTAAAGATGAATTTTCAGCTGAAAACTTAGGCTCCTGAGTTAGACTGAAAATAAAGCACTTAGTTATTTTTAAATATCGGTGTGTTAGATATTCAATGTGGATTAAGTGTGATGCTGTGTAGCATGCACTAATTTCCACATTACTATTACTAATAATTTCTATAGAACTACTAGACGTACGCAGCGCTGTATACATAATCTGCAGATACTTTCTCTGTCCCTAGAGGGCTCACAATCTAAGTTTTTTTTTTGTACCTGGGGCAACAGAGCGTTAAATGACTTGGCCAAGGTCACAAGGAGGTGCAGTGGGAATCAAACCCAGGTTGCAGGATCAAAGCCCACTGCGCTAAACCATTAGGCTACTCCTCCATATTAGACACCTAACATGGAAATTCTTATTAGGAGTTGTGGTCTGCACAGAGAATGGGTGAGGACTACATCTTGCAATTAATACCAAGTTGTTACCAGTTGTTAACTGCCATCCTTTCTATTTACTTTCTTAATTTTCTTACTAAGAAATAAGGTAAATCATGTCAGTACTGAGGAACCTTAATGCTTCAGCAAAATGTTATGGGCATAGTATCAAAGGCCAGCAAAAGGTTGCAAGAATAATTATAGAGTCATAGCCCTTATCCAGTTTTCTCTTCAGATCATCCATAAGAGACTCGGTACCGTCGCTATGCTCTGACCACTTAAAAAAGAACAAATGACAGCAGGCAATTATTATACATTACTTCAGAGTCAAGTCCTGACTTTAGCAGTGGGAAAAAAGCAATGTTTCCTATCAATCTAGTTGGGAGTACACCCTCTCTTATGGAACCCATTTGTGATATCAGTGAAAGATAGCAAAGTATCAGACTTAAACCCCTTCATCAACTTGGTTAAGGGACCAATTCACAATTTCGGTATGGTTACATTTATTCACAGGCCCTTAACTTTGTTCATTGATACACTATTAAATTATCTAAATTCTTGCTTGGATTTAGCTTGTGCCTTTTCAGTAGAACTTCAAGGTGAGTTACATTTTGATTATAGCAGCTATTTCTCCAAGGACAAGCAGGCCATATTCTCACATGTGGGTGACGTCATCCATACTGCTTGGTGCTGATCTTAAACAAACTACTAGAGCTTTAAGAGCACATGCAAAGTCCTCACCGCACATGCATGAGTGTCTTCCCACCCGCCACGAGAGCGCGGGACAGTCATTCTCTTTGCATCTGCAGTGAGGAGAGAATGTGATTTGTCCTGTGCTCCTCAAAGTGTCTGGTGTGTGAGCGTATTTTTTTAATTTTTGTGCCTTGCCTTCAGGGGTTTTTGCCCTGACTTTTTGTTCTTTTTTTCTTCAGAAAGGTCCCTCCCCCTTCCCTTATAGTTTGTTTATTTTTCTTCAATTTTAGGTTTCCTTTATTTTAGGTTTCCTTTATTTTCGATGCTCTCAGTAGGCCCCCTTAAGCTTGAGCTCCATTCAGGTATTTCTCCCTCATTTTTTTCTGTACATGCTCCTTTTTTAGTCACCATCGAGCTGTTCGACTTGACCATGGCTGTTTTTCCTTTGATGTCATCGAAGGTTCCCAGTGGCTTTAAGCGCTGTAGCTGGTGCAATAGGGCAATCTCTGGCAAAGACTTCTTGGTGTCTTCAGTGTTTGGGGCCTGAAAATACCCTTTCCAGCTGTGTTCTTTGCTTTTGTATGAAGAAAAGAACCCAGCTGGCTAGAGAGGCTCAAAGGGAAAAGATATTTGGAGCCCGATCCGAAACCTCAGCATTGGTGTTGGCACTGACATCAACATCTGTTGTTGCATTGGGTGCATCGGTCCATATGGCTGAGAGAGCTGTCTCAGTGTCAGGTTCTCAGGTTCAGAGCCCGCGGGGCCGGGCTCTGGAACAAACGTGAGCCCTTGGGCTGCTGCCGAGGAGCGACAGCAGCAGGCAAAACCCACCAACCAACACTGGGCAAGCACACCGGCAGGGACTGCAGGCACTGCCCAGCGAACCGGAACACATGGACTGGAATCCCCCGGACTGGAGGACACAGGACTGGAACACACACCGGACCGGAACACACTGGACTGGAGCACACCAGACTGGAACACACACCGGACCGGAACACACTGGACTGGAGCACACCAGACTGGAACACACACCGGACCGGAACACACTGGACTGCAGCACACTGGACTGGTCCGCACAGCTTCACCTGCGCTTAGCTACTAAGCCCCCCAGGAGTTGAGCTCCTGGGTTCGAGTAGCCGACAGGACTTACTGGATACCGGATGATATAGGGACCAGGACTGGAAACAGAAGTGCTCCTAACCCTAAACTGATCTACGTGCTCCCAAGCCCTAAACCAGCAGGAGTGTTCCTAACAGTAAACTGACAAAAGGACTTCCTAAGCCCTATACTAAACAGGAGCCCCTAAGCCCTGCTCAAGAAAGGGACTTCCTAAGCCCTAAACTAACAGAGCAGGGAACTAAACACAAAGCTAACACAGGTGCTACTAAGCACCAAGCTACAAGCAGAGCTCTACACTAATAAGCTAAACACAAAACTACCAAGCTACCTAAGCCCTGCTCTAGCAAGCTAGATACAACTAACAAGGTGCTTCCTAAGCACTACTCTGGTAAGCAACCAGAAGGGAAGACAGGGGAGCCACAAGGAAAAAGAAGGGAAGCTAACACATAAGCCAAAAGTGATTCTAAATCACCAAACACCAACAGCAAAGACTGCAATGCTCCCAATAGCACAAACACCAGAAGTACTTCTAACAGCAAACTCTGCAGTGTTCCTAACAACACCAAACCCTGAAGTACTTCTATCAGCAACAGAGCTTCCAAAGCCCTACACACAGCAATGCTTCCAAAACCAAGAGGGAAAAGCAGGAAAGCTAAACACACAGTCACCAGTGCTCACTGCACCACCCTACCTAAAGCAAACACCACTGTTGCCAAGGCTCTGAAGGAAACACCACTTCCTTATCAAGGCCCTCCCTGATGATGTCACACTCCCTAGACCTAGGCAAAAGCACACTGACCCAGAGAGGCCCAACCCACACCAATGCAACACTGTGAAGCACTTGAAGCCAGTACACCCAAAGAGAGGTAGAGCAACTCAGGCAACACACACACAGGTGCAGTATAGTGAAACAATTAGAGCCATGCTGCTGGAAGCTGCCAGCACAGAGAGACAGAGCCAGCTCAGAAAGGACAGAGAAAAGAAACAGAAGCCAGCTAAGAAGCTGACCCCCAGGAAAGAGGTAAGTTTGAGAGGGGTTCAGACCCCAATCATAACACTCAGGCACTGGGAGTGAATGCGTATCAAGTGAGTCTGCACATGCCTTAACACCATCCGATGATCAGGGCCCCGGGACCGGTCAGCAATGGTTTCACTACCGAGGCGATGTGGGGATTTGACGTGGTCCTCTTTGGCACCAAGGAGCATTGATGACTGGCATTGGGTGAAGGCGAAGAAGTATCTTCATTGATCCCCCTTGATTCTTGGTGCCCAGAAGCTCAGGAGCACCAAGGGATTTGGTCCCCGAGAAGTGTCGATGCTGGGAGGACTGCTCCCCCTCCACAGAGGAGGTGCTGATGCACAGGTCTCCATGCAGCCAGGACCAGGCACCTGTCTCGACCCTGGAAGTTCAGCAGTCTGTCTCTGTACCAGCACTCTAGCCTTTCCCGATGGCTTCTCTTGACGAGCGCATCTGGGCCGTGTGTCTGTATATCAGCATCTGGGGTGCTTGCACTAGCTGCGTCCCTCCCTGTTTTTCCGCAAGGTCCTTAGCTTGCAGTGAAGTCTCTGATGCTATTGTCATATGCAGAACCAGTGTCTTCACCCCCTTAATGCTGGTGGAGAAAGCTTCGCTGGAGTCGAGGCTGGAGTCCACTCCTCAACGCCCATATCGGGGACATGACTCATCTTTTTCAAGACAGGTTCAGTACTGGCCCTCCCATGAGAAGTTTTTCGCTGAGTCTGATGATCCATGGTACTTCTTGGAGGAGGAGTCCTATGGCATTCGATCTGACCCCTTCCCTCAAGAGGAAAGGAGGAAGTCTCCACCAGTGTGTCTTTCCTTCCCAGGTGTTTTGCGGGAAATGGTGGCTACCATTCACATTCGTTTGGAGATAGAGGACAAGCCTAGGGCTGAGATGTATGAGTTCCTGGACTACAAATCTCCTCCTAGAGAGGCTGTGACGGTCCCTCTTCACTGGATCCTGAAATGTGTTCTGGTGAAGAACTGAGAATCCCCTCTGTTGGTTCTTGTCCTGCCCAAGAAGAGAGACACACCTTATATAGGATCCAGAGTTCCCCAGGGTTTGACAAGCCCCAGTTGCCTTATCATTCCCCGGTGGTAGAATCCATCCGCAAAAGAGCCAGGAGTTCTACAGACTATGGTTCAGTGCCCCCTGGTAGAGAAGCTAGAATCCTGGATTCTTTTGGGAGGAAGATGTATCAGGCTTCTATACTCATTTCCCGTATCCAGTCTTACTAGTTCTACATGAGCCTGCACTTGCGGAACTTGGTGCACACTATATATGATTTGGCTGATTCTTTCTCTCTCTCTCTCAGGAGCAGGCCGAATCACTTTGCCATTTGGTCAAAAAGTTGAAGGTTTGTAGAAAGTTCTTGGCTAGGGGTTCGTATGGCACATTTGATGTTACATCCAAGATCTCTGCCCAGAGTATAGAGATGCACAGACCCTCATGGCTGCATGTCTCTGACTTGGACCCTGTGGTCCAGCAGAGGTTGGTGGATGCCACGTGCTGGGGAGATAACCTTTTTGGAGCCAAGGTGGAGGAGGTCACTGACCTCATCAAGAAACAAACTGACACCATTGACACACACTCCTGTCAAACGTCTTCTGCACCTTCCTCCTCTACGAAGTTTTTGGGCAAGTTAAAGAGAGGTCCCTACTTCTCTGAGACATAGGTACTCGCCAGCCTTAGTCCCAGCGTGCTCGTTCTCATCAACAACATGCGCCCAAGGCCCAGCCAGCTCCCCAGTCAAAACTGGGGACGAGTTTTTGACTGGTTCCAGCAGAGCGTAGCCACAGTAAAAGTAACCATCCCGGACAACCTACTGGTTGGGGGGAGGCTGAATTTTTTTTTCCAAGAAAGGTGGCCCCTTGTAACCTCTGACTGGTGAGTTAAGTACATAAGTAATGCCACACTGGGAAAAGACCAAGGGTCCATCGAGCCCAGCATCCTGTCCACGACAGCGGCCAATCCAGGCCAAGGGCACCTGGCAAGCTTCCTGAACGTACAAACATTCTATACATGTTATTCCCGGAATTGTGGATTTTTCCCAAGTCCATTTAGTAGCGGTTTATGGACTTGTCCTTTGGGAAACCGTCTAACCCCCTTTTAAACTCTACCAAGCTAACCGCCTTCACCACGTTCTCCGGCAACGAATTCCAGAGTTTAATTGTGCGTTGGGTGAAGAAAAATTTTCTCCGATTTGTTTTGTATTTATTACACTGTAGTTTCATCGCACGCCCCCTAGTTCTAGTATTTTTGGAAAGTGTGAACAGACGCTTCACATCCACCTGTTCTACTCCACTCATTATTTTAAATACCTCTATCATGTCTTCCCTCAGCCGTCTCTTCTCCAAGCTGAAAAGCCCTAGCCTCCTTAGTCTTTCTTCATAGGGAAGTCGTCCCATCCCCGCTATCATTTTAGTCACCCTTTGCGGCACCTTTTCCAATTCTACTATATCTTTGTTGAGATGCGGCAACCAGAATTGGACACACCATGGAGCGATATAATGGCATTATAACATCCTCACACCTGTTTTTCATACCTTTCCTAATAATACCCAACATTCTATTCGTTTTCCGAGCCGCAGCAGCACACTGAACAGAAGGTTTCAGTGTATTATCGACGACGACACCCAGATCCCTTTCTTGGTCCGTAACTCCTAACGTGGAACCTTGCATGACGTAGCTATAATTCGGGTTCTTTTTTCCCATATGCATCACCTTGCACTTGCTCACATTAAACATCATCTGCCATTTAGCCGCCCAGTCTCCCAGTCTCGTAAGGTCCTTCTCTAATTTTTCAAAATCCTGTCGCGAGTTAACGACTTTGAATAACTTTGTGTCATCAGCAAATGTAATTACCTCGCTAGTTACTCCCATCTCTAAATCATTTATAAATATATTAAAAAGCAGCGGTCCTAGCACAGACCCCCGAGGAACCCCACTAACTACCCTTCTCCATTGTGAATACTGCCCATTTAACCCCACTCTCTGTTTCCTATCCTTCAACCAGTTTTTAATCCACAATAGGACTTTTCCTCCTATCCCATGACCCTCCAATTTCCTCTGTAGCCTTTCATGAGATACCTTGTCAAACACCTTTTAAAAATCCAGATACACAATATCAACCGGCTCCCCTTTGTCCACATGTTTGTTTACTCCTTCAAAGAATTGAAGTAAATTGGTCAGGCAAGATTTCCCCACACAAAAGCCGTGCTGACTCGGTCTCTGTAATCCATGTCCTCAGATGTGCTCTGTAATTTTGTTTTTAATAATAGCCTCTACCATTTTCCCCGGCACCGACGTCAGACTCACCGGTCTATAATTTCCCAGATCTCCCCTGGAACCTTTTTTAAAAATGGGCGTTAGATTGGCTACCATCCAATCTTCCGGTACCACGCTCGATTTTAAGGATAAATTGCATATCACTAGCAGTAGCTCCGCAAGCTAATTTTTCAGTTCTATCAGTGCTCTAGGATGAATACCATCTGGTCCAGGAGATTTGCTACGCTTCAGTTTGCTGAACTGCCCCAATAATCTGTCTTGGTTATACCCTGCATTGGCATCAATGATCACCAAATTGTCCACTGAGAGCATCTCGCTTTATCTGTTAGCATAAGCAGGTACGTGCAGAGGAACTCTCTGCCCTTCTAAAGGCCCATGCAGTTGAGCCCGTTCCACCAGGGGAAGAAGGGCTGGGATTCTGTTCCAGGTACTTTGTTGTGCCCAAGAAAACAGGGTGGATACGTCCCATCCTAGACCTAAGGGCCCTGAACAAATTCCTGGTCAAAGAAAAGTTCAGGATGGTTACCTTGAGCACCCTTTTCCCCATGATTCTGGAAAATGATTGGCTATGCTTTCTGGACTTAGCATGCTTACATTCACATCCCAATACTTTGAGGTCACAGGAAGTATCTTCACTACTGTGTGTTGCTTTTTGGCCTTGTGTTGGCTTCCAGAGTTTTCACCAAGTGTCTTGTAGTAGACACAGTGTGCTATGCAGACTGGGAGTCCATGTGTTCCCCTACCTGGATGATTGACTGGTGAGGAGCACATTGAAGGATGGTGCTCAGGAGTCTGTGCAGAGAATTATTTGGGTGTTGGAGCTACTAGGATTTAAACTATGCCAAGTCCCATCTCCTTATTGTTCAGCAATTGGAATTCATCAGAGCCCTGCTAGACACACTTGCAGGCACATGCTTTTCTCCCGGTGCCAAGGGCAGACACTCTTGTCACTCTTGCCACTCGGGTCTGAGCCAGCCAGCAGGTCACAGCTCGGAAGATGTTGAGATTGTTGAGCCATATGCCCTTCACTGCTCATGGCACATTTTCGCATGAGATCTGCCCAGTGGACCCTAGCTTCCCAGTGGTGCCAAACCTTGGGGTACCTAGCAGATATCATCCAAGTAACACATGACTCAATATCTCCTTTGCTGGACACTTCATTCCCATTTGACTGTGGGACTTCCATTCCAAATTCCTCAAGCTCCAGAAGGTGCTGACGATGGATGCATCCTGCCTGGGATGGGAGGTTAATATATAGATGGGCTTCACACCCAGGGTGCTTGATCAGCTCAGGAATCAGATCTTCAGATCAACCTCCTGGAACTAAGGGCAATCTGGAGTGCTCTGAAGGCTTCCAGAGATCAGCTGTTTGGCCAAATTGTACTTGTTCAAACAGACAATCAGGTTGCAATGTACTACACCAACAAGGGGGGGGGGAGGTACCAGATCACACCCACTGTGTCAGGAAGCCGTCTGGATGTGGCAATGGGCACTCCAGCATAGGATGCTTCTCAAGGCTACTTACCTAGTGGGCAAATCCAACGGCCTTACTGACAGACTGAGCAGGGTCATGCAACTGCATGAGTGGCCACTCAACATGGACGTTGCCTGCGAGATCTTCCGAGTGTGGGGCACCCCCCCAGTGGATTTCATTGCCACTCAGCTCAATCACACAGTCCCTCAGTTCTGTTCCAGGCTTCAGGTCAACAACAGACAAATGTCAGATGCCTTCCTCTTTCATTGGGGGACGGGTCTTCTGTATGCGTATCCTCACATCCCTCTGGTGGGGGAAGACTTTGCTGAAACTCAAGCAAGACCGAGGAACCATGATCCTGATTGGCCGAGGCATATCTGATTCCCTCTTCTTCTGGAGTTGTCCTCTGAAGAATCATGGAGTTTGGCGTGTTTTCTGGCCCTCATCACGCAGGGATCTCTTTTGCATCCCAACCTCCAGTCTTTAGCCCTCACAGCCTGGATGTTGAGAGCTTAGAATTTGCTTTCATCTTCCTGATAGTGTTTCCCAGATCTTGTTGGCTTCCAGGAAAGATTCCACAAAGAGGTGTTATTCTTTCAAGTGGAGGAGGTTTGCCATCTGGTGTTAAAGCAAGGCCCTAGATTCCTTTTACCCCACACAGACTGCTTGAATACCTTCTACACCTTTCTGAGTCTCAAGACCAACTCCGTAAGGGTTCACCTTAGTGCAATTGGTGCTTACCATTGCCGTGTAGAGGGTAGGCCCATCTTTAGACAGCCTCTAGTTGTTCGCTTCATGAGAGGTTTGCATTTGACCAAACCCCCTGTCAAACCTCTGCCAGTGTCATGGGACTTCAACTCCTTTCAAGCCACTGGATTCCTGCCATCTGAAATACTTGACCTGGAAGGTCCTGTGTTTGGTGGCTGCTAATTCAGCTTGCAGGGTCAGTGAGCTTCAGGCCCTAGTGGCAGATCCACCTTACACACAATTTCATCTTAACAGAGTAGTTCTCCGCAGGCACCCTATGTTCCTGCCTAAGGTTGTGTCTGAGTTCCATCTGAACCAATCATTCTTCCAACATTCTTCCCAAACCACATTCCTATCCTGGCAAAATGCAGTGCACACCTTGGACTGCAAGTGAGCATTGGCCTTTTATTTGGAGTGGACTAAGCCCCAAAGATAGTACCCAACTTTTTGTTTCTTTTAATCCTAACAAGATGAGGGTTGCCATTGGGAAACCCACAATCTCCAGTTGACATTTCATTCACTTATACTACTACTACTACTATTACTTATTTCTAAAGCGCTACTAGACGTACGCAGCGCTGTACACTTGAACATGAAGAGACAGTCCCTTCTCGACAGAGCTTACAATCTAATTAGGACAGACAAACAGGACAAACAAGAGATAAGGGAATATTAAAGTGAAGATGATAAAATAAGGGTTCTGAACAAGTGAATAAGGGTTAGGAGTTAAAAGCAGCATCAAAAAGGTGGGCTTTTAGCTTAGATTTGAAGACGGCCAGAGATGGAACTTGACGTACCGGCTCAGGAAGTCTATCCCAGGCATATGGTGCAGCAAGATAAAAGGAACGGAGTCTGCCAAGGCTGGGCTGACTGTTGAGGGTCAGTTCAAGGCTCAGAGCCATGACTGTGTCAGTAGCCCACTTGAGGTCCGCTTCCATTATAGAAATTTGTAAGGCTGCGACGTGGCCTTCAGTACATACATTCACATCTCATTACTGCCTCAAACAGGATACCCGATGTAATAATCAATTTGGACAGACAGCTCTGCAGAATTTGTTTGTGGTCTAGAATCCAACTCCACATCCCTAGGCCCATTTTGTTCTGTTCCAGGCTGCACTGTCTCCCAGTTGTATATAGCTTCAGGTTAACTACTATTTTGTCCTCAATGATGCAACTCCCAGTTGACCTATTTTTTAAAATCATTCAGGGCCCTGTTTACACTCTTATCCAATTTATAAGTTGGCAAGAAAAATAAAGGCACTATACCCATTAGAGATTGAGGTTTTTAGACTTATGAGGATACTCGCCAGCAGTTTTACTCGTAGAAAAAAAACTTTTCAAGGTAAACGCAGAGCGACCGGTTCAAGTGGCAGTTATATCTGCTAGAGCCGAGTATCTGAAGTCTTTTCCTCATTTAAGTAAGACACTTAGAGAATTTTACTTGCTATTAGTGGATTTGTATTGAATATTCTGTTAGCAAGCACCAGGTATAACATTGATAACTATCTAACCAAGCTGTCACTCTCTAGATTAAACACACAAGATCAATGCTGGCTTAATAGGGAAATTCAGGAGCAAGAGGTGAAGGAGGCCGTTAGGGAAATGAAGGTAGGAAACACTGCGGGAGAAGATGGCTTCTCTGTAGAATATTATAAAGCGGTGGGTCCTTCAACAGTTCCCTTTTTGACCAAATTACTTAATGGTATACAAGAGGAAGTGCCTTTACCAAAAAGAGTATGTACAAAGCAAAAGTGGTGGTTCCGCCCAAACCAGGCAAAGATCCTACCTCATGTGCTAATTATCGACCAATAATATAGACTTGAAATTGATGTTTTTATAATTAGGATAATGAAGTATAAGATATTTTCTTGATTTTATGGATTCATTTGAAGCTGGTAAATCAATTAAATCCAAAGTATAATCGGGTGCCAAACCATTTATTATTTTGTAAATGAATGTGCAGGTTTTGAAGATTATTATAGGTTAGAGCATAAGAAGTAGCCATACTGGGTCAGACCAATGGTCCATCTAGCCCTTTATCCTGTTTCCAACACTGGCCAAGCCGGGTCACAAGTACCTGACAGAAACCCAAATATTGGCAACACTCCATGGTACCAGTCCCAGGGCAAGCAGTTGCTTCCCCATGTCTGTCTCAATACCAATTATGGACTTTTTCTCCAGGAAATTGTGCAGACCTTTTTTAAATCCAGATACACAAACTGCTATTACTACATCCTCTGGTAAAGAATTCCAGAGCTTAACTATTAGTTGAGTGAAAAAATATTTCCTCCTATTTGTTTAAAAATTATTTCCATGTAACTTCCTTGAGTGTCCCCTAGTCTTTGTAATTTTGGAACGAGTGAAAAATCGATTTACTTCTACTCGTTCTACACCACTCAGGATTTTGTAGGCCTCAATCTTATCTCCCCTCAGCCGTCTCTTTTCCAAGCTGAAGAGCCCTAATCTCTTTATCCTTTCCTCATATGAGAGGAGTTCCAGCTCCATTATCATTTTGGTCGCTCTTCTTTGAACCTTTTCTAATTCCGCTATATCTTTTTTGACATTCGATGACCAGAACTTAACACAGTACTCAAAGTGAGGTTGCACCATGGAGCAATACCGAGGTATTATTATATTTTCGGTCTTATTAATTCCCTAGCATCCTGTTTGCTTTTTTGGCTGCAGCCTCACATTGAGCAGAAGATTTCAGCGTATTATCTGCAATGACACCTAGATCTTTTTCTTGGTTTCTATAATAGCCTCTTTCACTTCACCTTTTAACCATGCTGGCTGTTCTTTTCTCTTCTTTCCACCTTTGCAAATACGTGGCATGCATCTGGACTGGGCTTCCAAGATGGTATTTTTGAATAATATCCATGCCTGATTTAGTGTCCTAACCTTTGCATCCGATCCTTTTAGCTTCTTTTTAACCATTTTCCTCATTTTTTTTTATAGTTGCCCTTTCGAAAATTAATGCAGCTATAGTAGATTTCCTTTACGGGTTCATCCCAGACTGTAGCTCAAACTTGATCATGTTATGGTCACTGTTTCCCAGGGGACCCAACACCGCCACCTCTTGCACTATGCCCTGCATGGCACCAAAATGGTACCCCCTCATGTTTTGAAGATTGATGCTTGTACCTGAGGAAGTAGAGGGTCAAGTTGATCTTGGCCAAGCTAAAGGAGCTTTGGTTGGATTTGAACCCTGGCTTCCCTGATTCTCAGACCAATGTTCCAATCATTAGGCTGCTGGAAGGGAATATTGTAGTTCACCCAAAGCACTTGGTCGCAAGTCGAAAGATTTCTGATTTAATTCCTATCTGTCCTATTTCCCCCAAACCCATTCGAAGCAGCAGGCATAGATTCCTGTTCTGGTAAAACTTTTACAAATTTAGACACAGTCTCGTATAAAGCTTGTGGTCAGCTATCTGCCTGTGCAATATTTGTTGTGAAATATTGCCTCTCTTTTTCCTGTATCTGTAACTCTTAGGCCCTTGTATGCACCTCTCTGCCTCTAAAGCCTGGGTCTCTGTGTATTCAGACCTGAAAAGCCCAACAGTTGGAGTAAATCAAGCCTGAGCATAAATTTATAATGTGAAATGTAGAACTTGGTGTAGTTATTATTTTTCTTTTGTTTGAAAGGTTTTTTTTAAGTATATGATGTCATTGCAACTATATCAAGGTATAGAAATGAACAGGTAACTTCTATGCAGTTCACAATTTACCTTCATATGCTCCACCATTCTCTCTTCCTTTCCCTCCAGTAGGGCCTGTGAATTTTAGACATTATCAAACATATAAACGGCGAGTGACCGTACTCACTCGCAAATGCACAGTAGACTTCCCTCTCTGTCCCGCCCCCGCGTCAATACATGATGACGGGGGGGGGGGGGGGGGCTGGACAGAGAAGGAAACTGCATGAAGGGGAGGGAACTGCCGAGGTCACCACCGCTCCCCCCCGAGGTCGCCGCCACTGGTACCCCCCCCCCCCCCCCCCGGAGTCGCCGTCGCCACCCCTCCACCCAGTCCGTCTCTTCGCTATTCAACTTACATCTCCGGAGCAGGCAGATCAGCTGAGCTGCCGTTGGCCTTCCTTCCCTGCCTGTGTCCCACCCTCGCTGACGTTACATTACGGCGGCGACTCGGGGGGGGGGGGGGGGGACCGGCAGTGGCAACCTCGGGGGGGAGGGGGCAGCGGCGACCCAATAGCCCGTTTTAATGGGTTCAACGGCTAGTTTATTATATAAAATAAAAGCAACAAATTTGCTCAGCATGGTACTGTATAAAACATCATATAAGGGGCAGTTTTTTAAGTAGCCCATACATATGCTGGACCCTGTAGGCAACTTTCAAAGGGAAAATATGGCCAATTTTTCCATTTGAAAATTGCCTTCCAGCTCCATAGGTCAAAGTTATCTGTGGACTTTGTGCAGGCCAAATTCTGAAAATGAAATGTACATATACTGTTTGCCCATCATGGTCTGTCCCCCTCCCTTCCTACCCATGGCATCTTTCAGACATGCCAGTTTACCAGGACAAATGACTGAAACTTGGCCCATAAAGCACTGCTTCAATGCTGCATATCTTTCAATATGTGCAGGTCTTCTCTGATAAGACCCAATAAAACACCCCTAATGCAAAAAGAAAGAAATTGGGTGTTCAATAAACACTGAAAAGATGACATTGCATCTAGGACCCTTTCATCCTTCTCCTTCTCCTCCTCTTTGGATCCTCCACTCTATTTTTATGTCCATTCTGTACTAACTGCTCCCCAGTTACACAAATGTATGTACTGGGTTTAGTGGGAAGAGACCCAGCAGTAGTACCCATGCAGTGGAAACACCATTTTTCTGGCACTTCAAAATCCCTAATTGGTGAGAAGGAAACTCCTAAATTTACAGTTTATGAACACTTAAAAATAGATGCCTTAAAAATATAGTACAACTGTGTGTGCCAAAAATCTATTTTTTTAAACAAATGATTTTTCTTCAGAATGCAATTGTAGACCTTATCAGGAACTGTGAATTCTGTCCTTGCAGTGCTGTATGTTGCTATCTGGTCTAACCTGCTCTTCAACTAAGCTCTGGTAGAGCCCCACAGAGATCAGAGAATGTGTAGCCATACTACACTTGAGAGGAGAGAGTGGTTTGCTGATGGGTTACAGTGATGTGTTTGGAGCCAGAAGATTGAGTTGATCCTGCTTCTCCTACTTCTGAACCTTAGCAATCAGTTGTATCTCCCAGAGCCCTAGGTACACACCTGTATTGTGAGCACTTTTGGACATGGACGTGTAACTGCTTGGGACTCATTGTACAGCACCCTGTTTTAAGGTGCTATGTAAATTAAATCAAAATTGAATCCTATGATGGATGAAACACTGGGAACAACTGAACAAATCTAAACAAGGTATTAGTAATGTAACATGTTTCTTAGAATTGTACTTGAGAAAAGTTAGCTGAATAATTAAATATGATAAAGTTGATTCTCCCAGTTATGGATGTGTAACATTGTGGTATAGTACTGTGCCATTTGGCACAGAGAAAATAATTGGATTTAAAGCGTCTTTGAGGATAAAGTTCATGGTGCTGAATACTTTATTTTGTTTAGGGATTTGTAGATCAAGCAGCTTTTAAAGAAGAAGTTGTTGATGAACCACTGCAGGAAATGGGCAGACCCTTTATTCTGCATGTCGGTGAAACATCCAACACCAAGGAATTGTGGGAAATGCAAGAATTTTTGAAGCCCAACTCGGAGGAAATCGAAGGCGAGAGGGAAATGTTTGTAGATGACTATGAAATAGTCCAAGATCTCTTCCATGATGAAGACACACCTGTTGCATACTTTAAGGATGAGTTGCCACTTGCAGGGAAGAAACTGAACTATACAGCACCTGGGATCAAAGAAACTGAGCTGGAGGAGTCAGTGGATTTCACCCCAAGGACAAATGTAAACCTTGATTCAAAGTCGGAGTACATCTGTGAAAGAGAACTGGTAAGAAACTGTACTAAAGTCCTGTCAGAAGAAATCTGTCTAGTTACTTACATAAAACTTTGCTGGAGATGCTAAGCAAAATTGTCCAGGTTACAACAAGTTCTGAGATCATGGATCCTAAAGCCTTAAATTTAATTTCAAATTATTTTACTGTCCTTCATCACCTTGTCTTTGAGAAAACAAAACTTTAACCACATAAACCCCAGACCCTCAGTAGAAGAGGGATGAAGCTGCTAGTAGCAACTCCATCCCCCACCCCCCCACACATACACTACAAGACACGATCACCATAGAAGGTACTCAGAACAAAAGAACACATGGAGAGTAGTTTTTAAAATATATACTGAGAGAATCCGTGGGATGCATAAAGACAAATCAATCATTAATCCGTGTAATGTGGATTTCCAGCTTAGCTTTCTGTTGCATCTGAATGCTACATATGCTGGAATAACTTTATATGGATTAGTTATTTATTTAAAGTTATCTCTGCTGTTGCTGTGTTCAGACCTGAATGTATAAGTTAGCAGCAACTGAGAGTCAATGCTATTCAAATAATTTCTGGCCCCAACTGGGGTAATTTTGAAGTGGCTGCCAAAATTTAGGTGTTAGGATTCTGTGTGCTGAGCATGAATTCTGTATTGGCAATTATGCATGTAAGTCAGCCATTATGTGTCAGTTCGTCATTCCAATAGCCATTGTAAATGACCATGACTAAATACTGCAGTTGTGCGCGCAACCGATAATAATCTAGAATCTTAGCACATAAGTGCTGGGCAGACCCCTCATTCACCCATACCCCTCGCATGTCCATTCCCCCTTGCAGTTAGGCGCAATAGATTTTCCATGCTAAGTTTCTAGGATAGTCACTATTTTAGAAACTTAGCATAGAGAATAGTCACTATTCTCAGTGCCAGTTAGTAGCAATTAACTCCAATTATCGGAGATTATTTGTCATTAGTGCCAGTTAACTTATGCATGTAACTGGCACTGTGCTATAACCTGCACACACAATTTTGTGCACTAAGCATGAAAATGTGTGCGCAAGATTATAGAAAGATGAGGGTAGTGATTTATTCCACTGGAAGGTATGCATTGTTCATTGGGATATTAAAATAAAAACCACTTAGACTGTGACTATGGAAGTGGTCCTGAATATTACCCCAACCGATTTTAAAGGGTTATATTTTATGGGCAAGGAGGGAATAGGGGGTAATATTTTACTGCTACAGCTTTGCTGGTGGAAATACCCCTTTGTATTTCAATTTTTAAATCCGGTTTTTTAACTATGCACCGCGGGAAATGTATACCATAGTCCATTTTCTTTGTTTACATTTACATTCTAGCTAAGGCAGTGGTTCCCAATCCTGGTCATGGAGGCACCCCAGCCAATCAGGTTGTCAGGATACCCACAATGAATATTCATGAGAGAGATTTGCATGCACTGTGCCTCTACTACATGCAAATCTCTCTCATGAATATTCATTGTGGGTATCCTGAAAACCTGATTGGCTGGGGTGCCTCCAGGACCAGGTTTGGGAACCACCGAGCTAGGGACTTTCCTGTTAGATGAGTCAGACCACCACATTCTTCATCAAGGCCGACTTAGCCTATCATGATTTTCATATGTATTTAAAAAGAAGCAAAACCCTCTAGCATCCTACCCATAATGCTCTAGAAATGACTGAGCAAATTTAAATGTACTGCTGGTGATGAAGTATGTTTCTTAACATTATACCAGAGAAAATGTGCTAAACGAACTCCTTGAAAGTGCTAAAAATGGTTCTTCTAATAATGAAGTCCATTTCTCATAGACACAGACCAGGATAGCAGGTAAGGGAGTATAAGGTGTGTGTAGACTGGGCAATTTAATTCTGTTGAAGTGTTAATCTCAGGCTTCTCTCTTCACAGCTAAAGATCCCCTTTACCCCTTCCATCCTTATTTTACTTTTTTATATATTCAGTTGGTTGTAGCCTCCGCTTATTTCTTATGCTTCAATTTTTCTGCCAGTAAACTTGTTTTTTTTTTTTGTTTTTGCTAAAGATAGAAGGGTTTAGATTTGTAACTCATGGCACCATCTACAAGGTTTGAGTCTTCTGAGTTCCCTCCTCCTCTCGGCCTTTGTTTTCTCCAGTTATACAGTAAAGCACCATTTGTTGTTGGAACAGGTGTGCTTTATCATTTTATGATGATTAGAGCAGATGATGATTTTCCTTTTTATATGCTAAAAATAAGTTAGTTCATTTTAGCCTGCACAGCTGTTTGCCCTGTGTCCTATGCCTGTGAAAAACGGCAAGGTATGTTGTACAGCTGTTAATATCTTGTGTGATGACCGTAACGAAAATATTTTCCAATCTTTCTTTGAGTTTGAAGAAGAGTCTAATTTAAGTCCACCTTCCCGTGCAACCTCCGCCGAATCTGTTGATCACAAGGAGGACCTCCTTGATGTTGGGTCACATGTTGCCATCATGAAGAGCAAGTCTCTTACTGGTTTGTAAAATTTCACTCTTTATACTGAGACTGTCAGGATTGATTGTTTTGGGTACCATTATATGTAGTAGTTCTGAGGTGAGCAACGATTTTCACGTAAATGATGCAATGTTAGGCTGGTAGTAGACAATTATTCCACTAACATTGTATCGTCATAAGCTGTTTGGTGACAGCATTTTTATGTTTGTTTTTCAATACTGCTCCCAAGTGCAGCATGGACTCTGGTCTTTATCAGACCTAGAATTGTAATGATAAGATAGAATTGTAATGATAAGAGCACAGAGCTGTGAACTTGTGGGCCACTAATTCAAGCATTTTATGGCTGTTGGTTCTTAACTTTGAACATGCTATTTAAGCTTCATTCTGCATTGGAACTCTATTATTAGAACTGGACCGAAGTCTCATAGTAGCATGCTGGTTTGTATATGGTATATTTTTGTTAGATGTTTACTTTTGTAATATTAACAATAGTTTGAAGGAAAAGATCACTCAAGACAAAAATAGTTGATCAAAAACAGCCTGCAAGCATATTCATGGAATAAATCCCTATATCTTTTAGCTAGAGGAAAAAGAGCCTCAGTTAGTGCCGAAACCAGGAAAATGTTCCAAAGAACTATGCATTGCGAACTTCCATAAGACGGCCATGTTCAATCATCAGCTCCGAAAAAACCTCCAAATCTAGATTATTCAATTGCGAGGAATATTTTCTTTTCTGTGTTTGTTTATATCTTATTTATTTGTTACTTTGTTTTCTTAAAAACCTGAATACCACTGGCAGGCATGGTTAAACACCGTATATGTCAATCATTCCAATTGCATGCAGCGAGTATTAGAGAGACTGAGGGAGATATTTTATTTATGGACCATCCCAAGAGGGAACCCATTTCACATCCGCTTCTTCAGGGGAAGTCCTGGAACAGTCTCAAGCTCAGTGACAGTACTCTCATTACTGCTGAGCTTTAAGTAATGAGAGCACCGTCACTGATATCAAATGGGATTTTAGAACATTTTGCAGGATCTGATGTGTGTCGATTTGGTTGTCTTTATAGCAGACTTATGTCCAATCAGGTTGAAATTATGAAACACTACATCTTGAGGGGCATCTTTAAATACATTTGAATTGTTTCCATAAATGTGTTTGTGTGTGTGTAATTTAGTGCTGGTAAGTGCTTGAAATAATTGAGTTTAAAATATGTAATATACCATGATACCGAAATCCATTCTAAATTATTCATATGGAAATTTTTTAGTGTTTTGGGGAAAAATAAACTAGTGGACTGATGAATATGGTTGGTTTTTTTTAAATTTTTTTTATTTATAGGCATTTTGAGATACATAATATTCAAAACAGAATAATATTACACAATTTGTAATCTATCTTCAGATAATTAATAAAAATAGAAAGGAAATTAACAATACTCCCATCGTCCACTAATAATAAGAAATGATCCAAGAATCATAGGAAAAAATTATTTTCAAGCTATCAATATCAAGCTTCAAACATTCCAATTAAACCAAAAACCGCGCTAGGCCCCGTAGATTCACTCCTAAGTGCTATACAGTGTTCATTCGGGTCTAAACTTTCACAATAATACTCTCTTTACTTTTCAAAAAAAATATCCAACTGATTGGGTTCAAAAAATTGATATTGTTTAGTGTGAAGTAGAATCCTACACACACATGGAAATTTCAAAAGAAAATTTGCCCCCAGGGCAATTACCCTTGGGCGCAAAGCAAGAAATAGCTTACGCCGTTTTTGAGTTTTCCTGGACAAATCCGGGAAAACTCTTATTTTTGAACCCAAAAATAAAGAATTCAAGTGCCTTAAGGAAAGTCTGAGTACTGCATCTCGATCCAACTCTAGTGCAAAAGTCACTAACAAAGTGGTCCTTTGAGTGACCACCTCCAAAGAAGATTCCAGAAAAGCCGTTAAATTCATTGCATTCTGAGGGTCTAAGTTTCCTGGGACTTGCCCAGTAATTTGAATATAATATGCCCTTGTAATTGGTGGCAATGAATTTTCGGTCATTCCCATAATATCAACAAGATATTTCTTAACCATCTGTACAGGAGAAAGAATAGGTGATTTCGGAAAATTAATCATTCGTAGGTTAAGTCTTTTAGATTGATTTTCCAGGTATTCCATGCGTCTAGAAGCAAAGTTCCTCTCTCTAATTAATGTTTGGTCCACAAGTTCCATTTTTTCAACTTTTTGAGAGAGGATTTTTACTTCAGTTGCATGAGTCTCATTAATTTGAAATTGTTTGAGAGCAGACTCTGCCAAAACTTTAATAATTTCATTATTCTTTGAAATAGCAGATTGTAAAGTCAAGAGGGTTGTGGAGTTCAGATCCCAAAGTGACTCTAAGGTCACTGCAGCTGTTTTTTCAAACTGCCCTACATTAAATACCAGGGGAGCCGCTTGAACAACTTTTTCCAGGGTACTCACTGTCGCAGAATCCACAACAGTCACAGCTTTCTGCTCTGGGGTAGTCGGTTGTTCAGGAGATGACCTCTGTGTTGCCGTCGGGTTCCCTCCCTGCTCGCTCCCTTCACCTCTTTGGGCGGACGCTACAGGACTCGACTGAAAGCACTCACTTCCTGGTTGAGGGGGCGCTGCACGAGGAACAGGGCTTAGAGAAGCCCCGTCGACACTGTCGGTCAGCGCCGAGACGCTGACACCAGCAACTGGAGTGGAAGTCGACGGAGTCCCGGGCGCTATTCCAAAGTGCTCAAGCGTCGGCTGGGAGAGCGGGGGTTTTACGCCAGGGTCTGAGGGAAAATCCCTGACTTTCCCACGTCGCTTGCCCATCGCATCAACAGGCAAGGTAGCTCCCTCCACATCTGCTCAAACCCAACTTGAAACACGTCCGTAGCGCGAAGTCAAACTGTCGCCATCTTGGATCGTCGAATATGGTTGTGATCACCTATTCTTCCCATTGCATTTAGGGCCCAGTTTACTAAGCTGTGCTAGAGGTGCGCTAGCGTTTTTAGCATGTGCTAAAAACGCTGGTGCATCTTAGTAAACAGGGCCCTTAATGGGTTAAAACCTCTGGTCAATAGTACTAAGTACTTTGCATCAAACTACGCTGAAATCTGTAACCGTCTTTCTTGAAACGTAAGCGACATTGAACCTATCAATGGTGGGAAAATGTGAGATACAAATGCAATCATCAATCAATCAATAAATAAATAGATTGTAGCAATAGCTTTGTTGATGGGAAAACTTGTTGTGTTTTATGTATAAAATAAGAATGTGCTTCATGTACATTTACACCTAATCACATGGAAGGCCATTACTAAAGGTGCACTTATGAGGAACCTGTTCTATAAGGGTGCCTACTTACTTTTTATAGAATATTAGCATAATCAAATGGGATGTACATATGCTTGAAATGACATGTCCCATGTCGCTTCTGTTTTTGTTTTTTTTTGTCATTTTCTGCCTGAAATTTCAAGTATGTTAAAAGTGTGCACTCTCACAAAGTGAATCCACTTCCAGAATAGGGCACACACACATCATTGCACGTATATGAATACTGCATGCATGCACACACTATGAGTATACTCTTTCCGAAAGTGGGTGCACTATCCACAATATTACTCCTGTAATAAAAAAAAATTGAAGAAGGAAAATGGAAAAAACATTTCCTAGGTATACAGTTAAGAGTGAGCATTTTGCCATAGAGCTGCTGTAAATGTTTGTGCCCAGCTGCTGGAGCTATACATGTAGAGGTCACTATTCAAAGTGATTTAACTGGCCAGAAACTGATACTGGCTGATTAAATCACCTGTTTGGGGCAAACCATTCATTTTCAGCGGCAGTTAACCGGTTAGTGCTGAACTGAAAACTGGCTATTTTGAGGGCTTTTGGGGATGGAGTTGGCACTTGGCGCTCACTGAGTCAGTCTTATCTTTATGTAGTAACCCAGAGCTGGTTAAGTGCTGAACATTACTATTACAGGAAAGCTGGCAAATTGGGCAACAGTATAATGGTGATTTCAGTTACCTCAATATTGACTGGATAAATGTTACACCAGGAAGCGCTAGAGGGGGAAAATGACTAGACGTAATAAATGAATGCTTCTTGGGGCAACTGATCCAGGAACCAACAAGAGGAGGAGGAGCTATTTTATATCTAATCTTGAGTGGCATGCAGGCATAGTAAGAGAGGTAACGGTGTTGGGTCTCCTGGGAAACAGTGATCATAACATGATCACATTTGAGCTAATATCTGGAGTGAAGTCACTAAGGAAGTCTATTGTAGCAGCATTTAATTTTCAAAAGGATGACTATGATAAAATTAGGAAAATGGTTAAAAAGAAGCTAAAGGACTGGCAGCAAAGGTTAGGACTTCAAATCGGGCAAGGACTTTGTTTCAAAATACCATTTGGAAGCCCAGACCAGATGCATTCCACTTATTTACAAAGATGCAAAGAACAAACAGCTAGCATGGTTAAAAGATGAAGTGAAAAAGGCTATTAGAGCCAAAATAACATTCTTCAAAGAATGAAAAAAGGACCCGAATGAAGAAAATGAGAAGCAATATAAGCACTAGCAAGATAGGTGCAAAGCATTGATAAAGAAGGCTAAAAGTGAATATAAAGAGAAACTTGCCACAGAGGTAAAATAGTAACAACTTTTCAGGTAGTAGCAGAAAGCCTGTGAGGGAATCTGTGTGACTGTTAGATCATGAGGGAGCAAAAGGAGCACTCAGGGAGGACAAGCCATAGCGGAGAGACTGAATTAATTCTTTGCCTTCATCTTTATTGAAGAAGATGTAAGAGATCTACCTGATTCAGGAGACTCCAAGAGATGTTTGTGTGACACCAATGAAGTTACATGGAAATACATTAAAAACAAGTAGAAGGAAATATTTTGTCACTCAACGACTAGTTAAGCTCTGGAACTTGTTGCCGGAAGATGAGGTAACAGCGGTTAGTTTATCTGGGTTTTAAAAAGGTTTGGACAAGTTCTTAGAGTCTGCTATTGAGATGGACATGAGGGAAGCCACTGCTTGCTCTCTGGGATTGGTAGCATGGAATGTTGCTACTATTTGGGTTTCTATCAGGTACTTGTGACCTGGATTGGCCACTGTTGGAAGCAGGATACTGGGCTAGATGGAACATGGGTCAGACTCAGTATGGCTATTCTTATGTACTTATGATCTGTTTCATGCTTTTTAGGTATTGAGAGTGAGCTGAAAAGCCCTAGCTTGATTTTTGATCCCGACGCGGCTCTTGACCGAGACAGAGAACATAAAGAGGAAGACTATTATGTTTCCTGGAGCCAGGAATCTGGAAAGGTCACGCTGTCTACTCAGTCTCGAGCTGTGTTATCTAGGTATGTTTCACTTAGCTGTGCAAGATGCTGTTATGCACTGGTTCCTTTTTTTGAAGTATTTAGCTATATTATGCATTTGATTTTATGTGCTTTTCAAAATACCTTATAAATACAAATGTATTGACTCCTGTACAGGTTTTAGTTCTGTAGGAATAACTGTTCTATAGCATGCTGATAGCTTGCAGGGAGGGTATTTAATTTGTTAAAGTTCTTATTGTCACTCATTTGAGCAAACAGAATTGATGCAAGAGAAAGTGATGTGACACACACACACACACACGCCTGAGCATATAATTATTTTATGTATTTAGGGGCCCTTTTACTAAGCTGCTCTAAAAAATGGGCTTGGCACACCCTTAGAGGGGTCTTTCCTGTATGCAAAGTCCAATTTTTGTGCCGCCATAAAAAGGCCTTTTTTTTTTTTTTTTTAGTGTGTTTCATTTATAGTCATGCACTAATGCTACTTTTAGCGCACAGCCATTTAAAAAAGTTAATGTGGGACCTCTTACCACTTCCTGTTAGGAGGTAGTAAAGTCTCCTGCTTTAACCATGCACTAATCAGTCAGTGCATGTTAATGTGCATGTGTGGACTACTGCTTCCATGCTCACTCTTCGCCCATTCCCCCCTCCCCAAAAAGAAAAAAAAATCAATAAATACCATGCACTTGGCCAGGACTAAAGGGGAACATTAACATGCACGCCTACTGCAACAAACGCAACTGAATGCAGGACTGCTAAACACTGCATTCAGTTGCTTTTGTTGCAGTAAACACGTGTTAGTGCTTATTGCAGCTTAGTAAAAGTGCCCCCTTAATTTTTTATATACTGCTGCAAGCCTGAAAAATATTGAAGCAGTATTCGTTCAGGTACAGACAGTAGGCATTTTTCTGTCCCTAGATGGCTCAAAATCTAAGTTTGTACCTGAAGCGTTATTGATCAGGATACTGATGTACAGCATAGTTGCTACATTGCATATACACATGTATTTTATGTGTGCAGTAGTATTTATTTTCAGTCACATGTATCTGATTAAAAACTGGAGAAAGTACTTTTTCCCCCCATGACTATCAAACCTCAAATTGGATGCCAGAAGGTTCAGTCCTGGAATCTAGCATACCTGGATTTAAGAGTTTAGAAAAGTCCATAACCATTTATAAGCCAAGTTCATTACTGCTCATCAATAGAAGTGAGCTGCAAGGACTGAATCTGCCAGATACTTGTGATCTGGATTGGCCATTGCTGGAGATAGGATGCTGGGCTTGATGGACCTGTGGTTTGACCCAGCATGACGCATTTTCTGCTGCAGCAATTTGTTAGGAAGTGTCTATAACAAAGGTTCCCAAACTTTTTGGTTCATGGCACCCTTAATGTCTGAGCAATTTTTTGTGGTACTCCCCACATAGGTCTCTGCCTGCCCGCCAGCTACAGAGGTCTCCACCCCCTCCCCAGTTCTCTACTGCCCCCCCACCACACACATTTTTTCCATTGCTCACCGTCACCTGGAGCAGCCCTGGGAGGGGGCTCCTCTGCCCTCCTGTGTCTCCATCTCCCCCTTCTCCTGTCCCAATGTTCCTCCCTGCCCAGCATCTTTTCTTTGTTCTTGTCTGTCCCCATATTCAGCTTCTCCATTCTTTTTACTAATCTGCCCCGCCCACCTTACCCCACTTGAGTGCCACTACTCTTCCTCTCTCTTCCGGGCCTGCTCACCCCCCCCGCCCGCGAACAGTCTGACGTCTCTCCCCTTCAACTTTCCTCCTCCAGTCAAGTCTCTCTCTTCCCCCCTCCCATTGAGCCCTGCATCTCTCCCTCTCGCCAACTCTCCTCCGTAGCCCCTATACCTTTCCAGCAGCAGCGATGATTAAGAAAGTTTTCCATCCGCGGGTCGGGGCCTATTCTCAGGTGCATCCCACCTACACGGTTAGCAGGAAGTTGCATCAAAGTAGGCGAGACGCTCCAGAGAAGAAGGTAGGCTCCAATGCTGGTGGAAAACTGTCTCAATCACCATTACCAGAGAGGTACAGGGTCCTGGAGCTATGGAGGAGAACCGGGAGAAGGAGAGATGCAGGACTCTTGGGGCAGGGGGGAAGGAAGAGAAAAAGAGCGGTTCAGGTGGCGGCAAGAGGGAGTTCAGGATTTGCCATGGCACCCCTGAGAGTTTGCTGCGGCGCACCAGGGTGCCGTGGCGCACAGTTTGAGAACCACTGATCTATAGTGAATCTCTATACATTTTCAGCGTATATTGGTAGAAGCAGTGGCTACATATTAATGCTAAGTGATAACATCCTAGACCACATTATGGCTTCTGTTTCATTGCTAGCGAATTACCAGAGAGAGAAGAAGGAGAGGGAGAAGAAACACCAACTTTCAGTCACTGGGGCCCTGAACGCATGTAAGTTCCCCGTCATTTTATTAACTGTCAAAACCAAAGTGGAAGATGCCAAATACAAATCCCAAGACTATCAGTGGTAAAAGTTTATTCTTCAAATTCAACATGCAGTTACTGACAAATAAAACCCAACATGGGCCATATTTCAGCACATAGTCCTTTGTCAGGGGTCCTCATCATAAAACATAAAATACAAAATGCAGATTACATTTCTAATGATATAGTGATGAAGAAACATTATGATATATAATATACCTCAGTGTGAAGATGTCTAAACAAGCAGAAAAGACTCCCATCGGAGGATAGAGATATACCAGAAGTGCAAAATGACTAAAAATAAAGTAGTGATAATAAATACCAACTATTTTAAAATACTTAAGAGTGCAGAAACAAATGATAAAGTAGTGCATATGACCCTTCCATTCTCCAGTGGAAAACAAAAATGGAGGTGGGGAAAGAATAATTTTAAATAGTATACACAGAATGTTACACAAAGCCAATGTTTATCATCGTGATGATTTACAACATGAAACGGAAGAAATACAAATGCCTTGCTCCTACCTTTCAGCCAGCTGCATAGTTACATAAACATACTGAATATAAAACCATTTAAAAAGTATTGAATACCTAGGAAGTAAACTATAAAATGACATAAACAATAGCTAGTGGAGAACCCAATTTATTTATTTATTATTTATTTATTACATTTGTACCCCGTGCTTTCCCACTCAAAGCAGGTTCAATGCGGCTTACATAGCAATGGGATTACAAGTATTGGTGGAGAGAAATAAGTTGAGTATTATCGGAGTAATAAAAGAAATAAGAATGTAGAAATGCAGGGATGAGGGGAGTAGGTGAAGTATGAGCAAGGGTAAGTGAGCAGTTGGAGGGTAGATGAGGTGGAGGGGAATGGGCAAGAGTGAAGGGAGTAGGAGAGGTGTGAGTAAGGGTAGGTGAGCATTGGGGGAAGGGTCAATGAGGCGAAAGGGGATAGAACAGGGGGATAAGCAGGGGATAATGTGGCGGGAGATGTAGTCTAGGTCGTTGTCATTGTCTCCTGGATATGTGATGAATAGATGGGTTTGTGGGAATTAATCTGGATCGTTTGGGTAGGCTTGCCTGAACAGATGGGTTTTTAGTAATTTCCGAAAGCGCAGATGGTCACTGATTGATCGCATTGGTCTGGGGAGGGCATTCCAGAGTTGGCTGCCTAAGAAGAAGTTGGATCCATAATAGGTTTTGTACTTGAGTCCTTTGCAAATGGGGTAGTGTAGGGAAAATGGCGGGAAAAATGGCACATTGTACAAATCGAATGAAGTTGCTGCAAGAAAAACAGGTTTAACAGCGCAGGCTTCGCAGCAATGAGGTTGTGCTGTCATGTAGATCTTTTGTAGTTTTAACCCAGTGTCCTATTTTAAAGTCTATATTATTTTTTTGATTATTTTAGTTATCTTTCTTATGCAGTTTTTTACTTCACTCGATTTGTCCAATGTGCCATTTTTCCCACCATATAGGGTTCTCCGCTAGCTATTGCTTACGCCATTTTATAGTTTACTTTTGTCATTGTTTAATCTTAGTCTTAAGATTAACACTTTATAATCTTGGTTTAATTCTCCTTTTTAGTCCAGCGGATTGAAGTACTCTGTATTTGATACTTTTTAAAATTGTTTTATATTCAGCTTACTTATGAAACTATGCAGCTGGCTGAAAGTTAGGAGTGATGCATTTGTATTTCTTCCCTTTATATGGTATTTCACCACTACAGTAAACACTGGCTTTGTGTATCATTCTGTGTATACTATTTTAAATTATTCTCCCTGTAGGATCGTTATCACAGATAATTTATTATCTGCGTCCAAAATTCCCAAACAACACTATCTGCACACAGACTGCTCAGCACTCGGTCTAGGGGGCGGGAACCTTGGATTAGAGCCTATACAGTTCTTCTGAGAGAAAGGAATGCGACTAGAAAAGCAAGCTGATATATATATATATATTAGATTTATTATGGTATATCAGGTAAGAAAATAGAGCTAAGGTATACAAAATAGAACTCTGCAAAGCTTTGGCTGAATACAAAATTACTGGCTGATAAGATTTACACTCATACGTCACACTACTAAACACTAATTCTTACTGGTTACCAGATAAAATTACACCACTGATCAGACACACAATGTTACGAGGTAGTACAGTTATTAGCAGCTTCTCCTGATCACAAGTGTGACGGCACCAGCCTTCTGCTCAGGTAAATACCACTAACTAGCCCCCGACTGATGGGGAATAGATCACTGTGTCTCTCACCCGACTGACCTTCGTGGCAGTCTCTCGGGATTTGCACAGGATACTCCTCAGACTCGAGCTGGATTCACAGCAAGTCTCAGTCGCAGCTGGAAGGGAACTCTGCAGCAGATAAGGAGGTCACAGGTCACTCAGGGCAGGTACAGCTGAACCACGATACTTTTCTCCAGATACACAGTTCATCAGTTGGTGGACCTTATTAGGTCTCACTGGTTTATTTTTCACCTCACCCTCTTCCAAGGCTTCCGACTAACTCCTTTCTTTGTTCCCGCTCTCCCCGTACCTCTTGGTCCGGTGGCTGCAGGAACCAATCTGGATCTCCTCGGTTCACTGCATGGCAAGAACAGTTCGTTGTTCTTGACCTTCAAGTTGTTACATTTTGGTATGCATTTTCTGTTTCTCACCCGCCTTGCTGGAGCCAGCCTCTCAGGGAGATAAGGGGGCCTGCTTTGCCCACAGCATGTCCTTGCTGTTGAGCTTCTGCTGTAATTTTCCACAAGCTGCAAAGCTGTTTCTTGCTGACACAGAGATGTGCGGGCCAGAGTTTACAGTCTCCATTTTGCTGCCATAGGATTATACAGGCCAAGGCCCGCAAGGTGAGACACACAGGGAAATACTCCTACATCCCCTCCCCCTCCATTTTTGTTTTCTGCTGGAGAATAGAAGGGCCATGTGCACTGTTTCATTCTTTCTGCACTCATATATTTTAAAATAGTCGATATTTACTATCAATACTTTATTTTTAGTCATCTTTGCACCTCTGGTATATCTCTGTCCTCTGATGGGGTCTCTCTCTCTGCTTCTTTAGACATCTTCACACTGAGGTATATTATATGACATAATGTTTCTTCACCTCTACTATATCATTAAAAACGTAATTTGCATTTTGCATTTTATTTTTGATTGAGGACCCCTAACAAAGGACTGTGTACCAAAATACGGCCCATGTTGGGTTTTATTCGTCAGCAACTGCGTGTTTAATTTGAAGAATAGATTTTTACAACTTTTACCTCTGATCATCTTGGGATTTGTGTTTGGCATCTTCCACTTCACTTCTGACTTTTGAACTTTTTGTGTAAGATTTTTGTTTTCTGTTTTGTTTGTTGTCTTATTAACTGTGTCTCATTACTGTCCAATAATTAGTTTCTGAACCTCACAGTTTCTTTCTTTATGTATTATTATTTGATGTTTTCACATCCTACTTTGTCTTCGAGCTAGCTATTCATGCAGTGTACTGAGATACAGGAATTTATTTTCAAACATTTGAGATGTGCATTTAATGCATTTTGTGGAAACTTGGGTTAAGTCAAATGTTGATCAACTTTCCATAATGGCAGTCCTTTTTTAACGCTGTAGTTAGAATGTGGAAACTGTGAAGAAGATGGGTTGAGGGATTTACAGACACAGATAAGGGATGTGAAATGTATCCTCCACATGTGTTATAGACATAGAAACATGGAAAATGAGGGCAGATATAAACATAGTCTGCCCATCCATGCCATCCACATTCCCTTTCCCTTCCTTCCAGATTCTCTTTACTTGTCCCAAACATCTTGAATTCAGATACACACCATCTCCACCGGGAGGTCATTCAATAAATCCACCACCCTTTACATCAACAAGTATTTCCTTAGGTTACTCTTGAATCTGTCCCCTTCCACTTTCCCAAGGTCAGATAAAATGTACTGTTGACTGTTTTCAGCATTATTGGTGTACTGTGGAATAAGTGAATCCTTTTGACAGAGTTGAGATCTGGAAGGAGCCTCATGAGTCACTGGGTATCAGCATTGTCGGTGGACAAACTGTAATCAAACGCCTGAAGAATGGTGAGGAGCTGAAGGGGATCTTTATCAAACATGTCTTAGAGGACAGTCCAGCAGGAAAAACCAAAGCTCTGAAGACTGGAGATAAAATACTAGAGGTAATTGGAAAAAATAATGTAGAAGTTACTGCTTTTTCCCCTTCAAGACTTCTACATCTGCACTGTGAATGCAGCAAGAGGGGGAGCAATTCTAGACTTGGTCCTTAGTGGAGCACCTGATCTGGTGCAGGAGATAATGTTGCTGGGGCCACTTGATAACAGTGATCATAACACGATCACAGTTACTTTGGTATTCACTGAGGAAGATGTGGGGGAGATACTAGTGCCAGAAATAGTATTCATTACTGACGAGACAGAGAAACTGAATTAAATCTCTGTAAACCTGGAAGATGTTTTGTCTGGGATGGTATACATACCATAGAAGTGAAAAATTAACTTTCAGAGCTTCTGTTAGTAATATATTATGTTATGTTATTTATTTATTTGGATTTATTAGCCACCTTTATGAAGAGAGATTCACCCAAGGCTGTGTACTACAGGTACTGTTTTAACAAAAGACTTACAATTTTGTTAACAGCATTACAATAGTAAAAATGACCAAATATAAACATAAAAACAATAAATGAGATAAACTTGAAAGCAGCAAATTGAAACCTCATACTAGGTCTACCCTGAAACGGTAATGAAAATACACACATTTAACAGCACTGAAGTTTATAATACAATGTCAGCATAATACTAAACACCTAGTAAGTACACATTAGAACATTCAAATAACATAGATATGATGCTAATGCTTTTGTACAATACAGTTTACCATGTAGCTGAGGGGCTGTCTTTAAAATCTTTATCTTTAAAATCCAGCATGGTACCTAAAGATTGGAGGGTGGCCAATGTAACTCCAGTTTTTAAAAAGGTGTCCAGAGATGATCTGGGAAATTATAGACTTTTAAAATTGAAAGACAGTTAATCAAATTAAATATCATAATTTTGTAACTCCTGATCAGATGACTTCCTCACCAGCATTATTTCATTTTTTGGCTGAGTCTCTTTACAGGTGGCTATTCCTTAATGGCCTTAAGACTTAAGTATATTAGCAAATTTTAACTCGGAGATAATAGGTTGTATCAACCGGCCCCTAGAAGCAAAATCTGCCACAGATGCCAGCCACCATTCAGATTATAGAGGCATTCATGAGGTAAGGCAGGGAAGCTCTTTGCAGAGACAACAGTTAATATGGCCCAACTTATTGGAGATTGAAACTGTGCTTTCCTAGCCTTTATGCAGCATAAAATATGTGCCTGGTCTAATTCGGTAGCTTTCCACTATTCCAGAACTTGTGGGATAGTTTTGTTCCACAGGTGGAGATAGAGAACTGAAAATTGATCTGAGACGTATCTCTCTTGGCATCCAGTCAAGCTCCTCAGTATTTTCTATTTTCAGCAGGTGGATGGACACACTTTTCAGCCTCTGGTTCTGAGTAATTTGCTTCATGTCCAGTTGGTCAACTGGACCCCAGTTAAGCTCTGTGGGTGGCTTGAGTCTGCAGAGTCCTATTTGGAGGTGATTAGATCCTTGTTTGTTGTGCCCTGCAAATTTACTTCTTCCCTCCCTTCACTTCTCCCCTGTTTCCTGTGGAGCTCTCATTTTCCAGCACAATAACCTTAAAAATAAAAATAAAAGAAAGGAGAAGGGAAGAGGTTTGCCGAAGAGTGTGGGACAGAGTATCAGTCCTGAGCCTTTCTCATATGTGGTAAGATTTGTTGAGACTGTGAGCTTGGGGGAGCAGCTGCCAGTGGTAAGTCTGACTAAAGTTTGACTCAGAACTGCAGTCATTGAGTTGGGTAATCAATTTTGAGAAAAGAAGACTAACGCCATTTCAGATGCTGGAGTATCTGTGTATTCTATTCAACACAGCATGGGAAAAGATCTACCTCCTAGAGCGCAGGAGGTCGAAGCTGGTTCAACATATTCGTCTTCTCCTCATTCAAGGCAGGCCCAGGGTCTGGGACTACATCCAAGCTCTGAGGGCAATGATGGTGGGTGGTGCCTTGGGCAAAGGCTTATATGTGGCCATTACATAAATCTCTTCTCAGCTGCTGGTCTCCGGTGTCGCAGAAATATGACCTTAATCTTCCTTGAATGCTGGTTGCCAGATGGAGTATGTAGTGTTGGTTGTCGCCCAGGAATTTGACCTTCGAAGCTCCCTTTCTGACTACACAATGGGAGATGGTGATAATGGACTCCAGCAAGTCTGGTTGTGGAGCTCATTACAAGTTCATCTGGCACAGGCAACTGGAAGGAACAGGCATCTCAATGGACTTCACTCCCTTTCTGGAAGGGTCCCTTGTCTGAGTTTTTCCGACAGTGCGACAGCAGTGGCCTTATATCAACAAGCAAGGTGTGGGAGTGGCAGCTGTCTGATGGTGACAGAGGCAGTCTTCCTCATGAGTTGGGCGGAGAAAAATCTCTGCTTGTCAGCAGCTCATATTACTGGGTCCTTGAATGTGGAGGTCGACTTTCTCAGCAGGCACTCCTTGAACCCGAGAGAATGGGAACTGTCCAGCCAGGGGTTTCAGCTGATAGTGGACTGATGGGGTTCTCTGCTTCTGAACGATGGTGCATGAAAGGGAATGCCAAGCGCCCCCAAGTTCTTCAGCCGTCGTAAAGAACTGGGCTATATGAGAGATTGATGCCCTACTGCATACTCCCTGGCCTTGGAGGACACATCTACCGTATGTCTTTCCTCCTTTGCCCATGGTAGGCTGCATGTTGAAAAGGATCACATTGCACTGGGGTTGAATAATTCTTGTAGCCCTGGGCTTCGGAGGCCGTGGTACACAAAACATGATTTGACTTATGGACAGGGATCCTCTCCATCTTCCACAGGTACTTGGCTTACTAAAGCAGGATCTGGAGCTCATGGAGGATCCATGCCCCATTTGGACTTACGGCTTGGCCATTGAAAGGGTTTGGTCGAGAAGAAAAGGTTATTCTGATGCCACTCAATTGTTACCTTGCTCAGGCTTTGAAACACTGTACATCCATGATGTATATAAGGGTTGTGGCGGAGTTCAAGAGCTGGCTGTTTTGAGCAGGGACTTTCTCCCTTTCTTCTCGGATATGCACCTCTTAACATTTTCTCCAGACAGGTCTTCAGAAAGTATTGGTATTGGGTGCTCTAAAAGTTCAGATTGTGGCTTTTGGACCTGTTTCTGGGGCCAATTACAGAAGACATCTCTTGCGGCTCACCGGGATATTGTTTTGATTCTTGCCAGGGAGGGAGCTGCCTGTGGCCTCCCTTTTTGTATGCTGTGTCCAAAGTGGAACCATAGTTTAGTCCTTCGGGCTCTTCAGAAGCCTCCCTTTGAACCACTCCTGAAGGCTCCTGAAAGACCCTTACACTAAGATGGTGTTCTTGATGACTGTGTGCACCGGCACATAGGGTTTCAGGCTCTTTCTTGTTGGGATCCTTTTCTTCCCTTTTCAAAGGCAGGGGTCTCCCTGCGCATGATTCCTTCCTTTTTTCCAAAAGTGGTATCGGCATTCCATTTTCAATCTGTGGAGCTCCTGTCCTTTTCGCCAGAGCGGATCGAGGAGGCTCAGTATTCTTCTTGAAGCTCTCAATGTGCATAGAGTCTCATTAGATATTTGGAAGGTCAGGAATGAGTTCTGCCAAATCAGACTGTTGTGCTTTTTGGTAAACAGAGGTTTTTGTATTATGGCTTTCAAGTACACAATTGTTAGATAGCTGACGGAGACTATCACGTCAGCTTATTTTGCTTGTGGGGAAGCAGGCTCCTCAGGCCTTGCAGGCTCTTTTCTACAAGGTGTACAAGCAACATCCTGGGCAGAGACTACCTTACTGTCTCTGGTAGATATTTGCAAGGCAGAGCGTGGTCAACGCTGCATACTGTAATTGTGGTATGCCGGAAACCAGTTTTGGGGCTTGGGTTTTCAGGCCACAGTGCCAGGATCCCACCCACTCTTAAGGATTGCTTTTGAACATCCCACAGGTTCTGGAATAGTGGGAAGCTATGTAATGGAAGGAGAAATTAGTTCTTACCTGATAATTTTCTTTCCATTAGTCCTTCCCACTATTCCAGAGGCCCGCCCGAGATTTCTGAGATGTTTAGATCGGCTGCAAAATAATGGGTCAAATAACAACTGTCACCTTGCCTTCTTGCATATCTTTTATTCTCTACAGGTTGTCCAGAGGTGAGAGAGGTCTACACATGTTTGCTCGTCTGGTTACTGTTAAGTTAGCGAGTTGTTTAAGGTTGTTTTATTTATTCTGAGTTTCTCCTTAAGTGCTTGTCAATGTAAATACTGAAGAGCTAGACTGGATACCAAGAGATATGTCTCAGCTCAGTTTTCAGTTCTATATTCCCACTTGGTTGATGGGACACAACTATCTCACAGGTTCTGTAGTAGTGGGAAGGACTAATGGAAAGAAAATTATCAGGTAAGACCTAATTACTCTTTAACCTTTAATCTAGCTAAAATAAAGTATTAATGTTTATTAGGTATCCGGGGTAGACCTACAAAATGCCACACATGAAGAAGCTGTGGAAGCAATAAAGAATGCAGGGATTCCTGCCGTTTTTGTTGTGCAGAGTTTGTCTTCTACTCCAAGGGTAAGTTAAGTCAAACCCATTCTTACATATTCCTTATGATCATTCTTCGTTTTTAGAGATTTACTTTTGTGAGAATTAAGAGTCCTACTAAATGAAAGCCTGAACTAACTACCCATGTGAATGGTGTTGTGCGGAGCAGCATTAGATGATGGAAGACCTCTTCTGTAGCATCCTTATGTTCCTACATTTCCTTGTTTTTACTGTATTCGTTACCATGTAAGATGCTTTCTTTTACTATGTAAGCCACACTGGACCTGCTGTATGTGGGAAAGAGCGGGGTACAAATGTAATAAATAAATCTTGGTAAAATATATAGGCAGGTTTTCTGCAGTGCCATGGCAAAGGCTTCAAAGACTGGGTTCAAATACTACATCTCCCACTAATGTTTCTTGTGACCTTGAGCAAGTCTTTTCATCCTCCATTGTCTCGGATACAAACATAAATTGTAAGCCATATGTACTTCTGAGGGAAATTCTGTGCAAAAATAATTTTAAATTCTAAACTTAATATTTTACATTTCTTTAAAATCCTTAATAATTTGTAAGTTTTTGTTTTTTTTTTTTTGTGCAGAATTCATAATTCATATTTATTTTATATACCATACATCTTGAAATAAAATCTGATTCCCTCCACCCAGACCTGAAATCCCCTCCCCCCCAACCCCACCAGCCTTTTTCCTTCCTCCGCTTACATTGAACCATTTCCCCTCCTTTTATTAGTTTAAACCCCAGCCTTTTCTGCCCTTTTCTGGTGACACTTCTTTCTGACTCTCTGAGCACCCTAGTTTCTTTAGCCTTTAGCCTCCACCCCTATGTTCCCCTGTTCTCTTTCTCCCCTCCCTATAGACACCTGTTTGCACCTTTCAGTTCCATCTCGCTCAACCCTAAGATCTCTCCCTAACTCCCCAGCAATACCCCCAGGTCTGTTCCCAAGGTCTTTGTCTATCCTGAAAATCTCTTTCTACCTCATCCAGGCATATACTCCCACTTCTCCTTCTTTCTCCTCCACTCCTCCCAAGTGCATACCTCCTCTTGTTCTTTCTCTCCCTCTCAAAGACACATAAACCTTCTTCTCATTATTTCACCCCCCCCCCCCACCAGGCACATACCCCAGCTTGCTGTGCCCTCCACCCCTTTGACACCCCCCCACACCCCATGGTAAAGATCCCCTAGTTTGCTTCATCCCCCTCCACCCCTGTGGCACATCCTGTACTTGTGTCAACCTTTCCATCCCCACAGCGACGGGAGACTGCATATCAGATTATGCTATCCCCTATCATCTTGAGCCTAACTGCTGATTCAAACGGTATAGGACTCCATAGCTACATGGGTCTAATCAATAGTTGATTCCAGAAGAGTAAAGGAGGAGGGAGGCCAATGTGCAGCCATTGCTGCTGGGGAGGGAAGGAGCCAGGAGAGTCTACTGTTGCTGCATATGCAGAATAATTCTTAGGTGGGGAATTCTGTGCTAGTTCTACATTATGCAGTTGGGCAGAATCTCCCCCCCCACCTCCCCTCCTGGAGTACCTCTTGCTCAGGGAACTGCTTATATTTCTTGAACATAACTTTCTTTGAGCTCAGATTTGGAAAGGCATTTCTTAGACACAGAATGGGAGAAAAGCCATACTGGAAAAATCCTTACAGACTAAAGGTCACAGAACCGTAAAATAGGAAACAAGAGATGTTGACCTGGTATTAAAAGGATTTGTTATTGTACAGGTACACATTTTCAATATAGTTTCTTACTGTATCTACTAGAAAATAAAAATGGCTCACAATGCCAGATATGGGCAGAATTCCCCTGGGAACAGCCTATTCTACTTGGTCATAAGTCTTTGAGCTCAGATTTGGAAAGACATATTTTAAAATCTAAATCAGAGTTGCTCTGGAATTTCAAGAGACTTAGGCAGGCAACCTGGAATAATATAGCATAGAAAGGCTAATTTATATATTGCCTGACCAGTTAGCTCTGGGAAGGTTACAATAAGTAAAACAATAGTGAAACAATATATTCCAATTACCATTACAAAAAAAAACCAAGAAATAAACATCATTAAAAAAATCTGCGTTTAACTAGTCTGCAAAGTTTTTAAACATTTTGAAGAAGGTAAGTAATCTTGTTCAAATTTAAGAGTTAATGGTAAGGAATTTCATAGTAAGGGTGCTGATCCCATAATCTTGTACATGTGGACACTAACTTAAAAGCAGAAATTAACACAGGAAGTTCCTAATATAAAAAGCAAGTTAAATTGGAACCAAACCATTTAATAATTTGAACTATAACATAAGACCTTTAAATTCAATTATGGCTACTATATTGAGCCAATGTAATTGTTGTAATAAAGGGGAGACTCCACCATTATCCTCATCTGATCTCCCTGGACCCAAATTATCCTCTCCCAAGCTGAATCCCTCTATATTTTGTTGATGTTAATAGGTTTTCATGCCTTCATCATAGGAGATTTCGGGGATCCTTTACCAAGTTCAGTAAAAAGTAACTTAGCATGCCCTTACTTGGGTCTTTCCCACGCATTAAGGCAATTTGTACCGCAGTTGTAAAAATGCCTTTTCTATTTTTTTGCAATAATTGCCATGTGCTAATGTTGCCATTAGCGCATGGCCATTTTAAAAAATTACCGCATGAGCACTTATTCGCACCCATTTCGTGGGCGATAAGGGCTGCTGTGTATCCATGCGCTTACTCATTAGCATAGGAACAGCCCACTCTCCGCCCATGATGTGTTCCCTTAAAAATTTAAAATAAAATTTTTTTAATGCATTATTAGTGTGCAGATTTCAAAGTTACTGCAGGACACCTGAGTGCGTTCTGTGGTATTCCATTTTATGCTGTGTTAGGCATGCATTAGGTCATAATGCTGCGTAGTAAAAGGCCCCTTAACAAGTTATCTCTTTTATATGGTGCATAGCATTTTACTTCAATGTTTATATGATAATTTCTATTTCCCTAAAATTTACTGTCCTCCTTTGCTATCTCTTAATATTCTTAGAGTTTCTGATACATTAGGATTTTATTTTATTTTTTGAGCCCCTTTGACATCTTGAACTTTCATTGACAACGGCCTTGGAATTTCCCCCCCCCCCTTTTTTTTTTTTAGTCCAATCACTGCAATAAAAGTCATATTTAGGGGTTCTTTCTGGAGCTCTTTTACTTTTAGCCATGTTTGGGGAGATGTTCGCAGGGGCAACCTTTGGAAAATAGCATGCATAGGTTGTCTGAGAGCCAGTGATGGGTTTGCTTTGAGTTGCTTTGGAACAGTTTAGCCTTCGCCACTTGGTGTTTTTTTATTTTTTGTGTGTGCGCGAATTTTGAAGGAGGGTTTAGGGATAGTTTATTGGGATATAAGTATGGGGAGTTTTTGATTTATATTTATGCCAAGAAGTGCAGAGTGATCACTTGGCAGAACCCCAAAAGAGAGATACCCGGATAGGAGGGGAGAGATTAGTAGCTCAATCAAGAGAAAGACCTTGGGGTGTTGGTGTCTGAGGATCTGAAGGTTAAGAAACAAGGTGGCGGCCTCGCAAGAAGGATGCTAGGCAGCATAGAGAGGGCTGCATAAGCGAGTGGTTTAACCAGTAGAAGAAAGAATGCCCCTCTACAAGTCATTGGTGAGGGCCCACTTGGCGTATTTATGTTCCATTTTGGAGGCCGTATCTTGCTAAAGATGTAAAAAGGACTGGAAGTGGTGCAAAGAAAAAGCTACAAAATGGTATGGAATTTGTGTTGCAAACCGTACGAGGAGAGACTTCCGACCTGAAACATGTATACCTTGGAGGAAAAGAAGAAAACGGGTGACGTGATACAGACGTTCAAAATATTGAAAGGTGTTAATCTGCAAACAAACCTTTTCCCTTGGACAGGAAAGCAGTTAGAACTAGAGGACATGAATTGAGGTTGAAGGGGAGCAGACTCAGGGAGTAATGTCAGGAAGTATTTTTTGCGGAGAAGGGTGGTGGATTCATGGAATGCCCTCCTGTGGGAGGTTGGTGGAGATGAAAATGGTAATGGAATTCAAACATGCGTGGGATAAACACAAAGGAATCCTGTTTAGAAGGATGGATCTTAGTGGAGATTGGGTGGCAACACCGGTAATGTGGGAAGCCAAAACCAGTGCTGGGCCGACTTTCTACAGTCTGTGCCCTGATCGTGACTGAATAGATATGGTGGGCTGAAGTGTAACTTTTAAGGGGCTTTGACGTTAACTTCAGAACTTTTAGTACAAGAACAGTGCTGGGCAGACTTCTACAGTCTGTGCCCTGAGAATGGCAAGGACAAATCAAACTTGGGTATACATATAAAGTGTTGCATACCATGTAAAATGAGTTTATCTTGTTGGGCAGACTGGATGGACCGTACAGGTCTTTATCTGCCGTCACTTACTATGTTACTATAATGTGTAATTGTATTATTACTGTGTGGGTTTTGAATACACACACACCCTCTCTGTCTCTCAGGCCTGGTGTAGGCATTGCCTGCAGAATGATATGAGTAAACTAGTATCATGGGCTTTACATTCATCAGTAGGTGTCACCCTTAAACAGTAACACAACTTCTCCTACTGCAAATTATAAATATAACCTGTCAGGTAGCTCCAGCTTCAGGGAAACTGAGAGATCAGTGAAGAACCGGGGACCGTAAGCTGGTGGAAATTTTATAACGGTTTCCTTGAAGCAGAGCCAGTGACTTGAAATGTGATACTGTGTCGGGACCTTTTTTGTTCTGGTTTATTGGATTATAGATGAAACATATTTTTTCAAAGAAAAATGGACAGATGATTAGACTTTAGATGCTTCTCAGTGATTTTTGACCTCATGGTATGATGATCAATAAAAAAAATCATATAATTTAAAATAGTTTATATGAGGTTTCAATGATGAGTAGTGCCTCCTCCTCCATAATTCATCAACAAATGGCAGCATTAACATGCTACACATGTTCGCTTGTTCTTGAAATCTCTTCCTTCACCTCTGTTCATGCATCTGTGTAAACAGGCCACTTGCTATTGCTTGTGAAATGGAAGAATACAGTGAGCACTTGGTGCAAATTAAGCAACGCGCTGTTACAGAATTTCTGACAGTTGAAGGCATCTCTCCAATTGAAATTCACTGCCGCATGCAGTTTGTTTATGATGATTATTGTGTCAATGTGAGTACTGTGTGTCCCTGGACCACTAAAGGGCTGGTTTGTGTGATCAAAAACAAAATGGATGACCCATGATGACAACAGATGAGTCTTGCACAAGAAAGGTTGATGAACTTGTAAAGGACAATCAAAGGATCACTCACTGTGACATTGCAACCTTGAAAACTTTGATAGAACAATTGTGAAGAGTTTGGAAATAGAAACATGACAATGATAGGCCTCACACTGCCTGAAACACCATAAAGGTAATTGCAAAGATGGGTCTCTCAGTCTTATGTAAGGCTACAAAACTATAAAGAGGAAGTGAAGTTAAACAGTATAAAAAATATATAAATCTACTCCACTTACACTCTTGTCACATTTTATTACAGGCTCTGACTACAAAAAATAGAAGGAAAAGCCTCTTAGAGCATAAGACAGCTTCTCATTTGCTCACACATCATAATCAAAGGCAAAAAACTTTCTACTATGAACTTGACACCAAAATATCAAAAGTTTTATTTTAACAAAGCACTTTATGTGCTTTGATGTTGAAGTTCATAGTGGAAGGTTTTTTGCTTATGATTGATGTGAGCAAGTGAGAAGAATAAAATGTGACAAAATTTTAATCGCGATTAATTGCAGGCTTAGAAATTTTGATGTTGATTAATTACGAGATTAACGTTTGTTTGTTTATTTATTTTCTGCTGCTGCTCATTGTGACTCTAGGCAAATCACTTAAATCTCCATTGCCCCAGGTACAAAATAAGTATCTGTATATAGTATATAAACCGCTTTGATTGTAACCACAGAAAGGCGGTATATCAAATCCCATCCCCCTGCCCTTCCTTTCCCTAAGGACTGATAATCTCACTCCCTCCCGCCCCCCCAGGTCCAACATATCTCCCTTTCCTCTTTCTTCCCTCCCTTTCCTCTTCCCCCAGGTCCATTATCTCTTTTTTTCTCTCTCCCTCCCTCCTGTTGTTCAGCACCTCACCCTTTCTTCCCTCCACCCTCAGGAGTAGCAACATAAAGTTATTTTCGTGGCTGCTGGAGCTTACTGCTTTGACATTAGCTTCCACTGGTGACCCTTCCAGTTCTGCTTGCAGTCCTGCAACTTTCTCTACTTCCCCCACTCAAGGTTCGGCTTCTATCCACTCTGAATTCCCCTCTCCCCCTAGTCTTCCTTCAAGGTGGTCTTCTGTTGGTCCCTAGCAGTGGCTGCCTGTGTCTAAGTCCGAAGCTTTCCCTCTGACTCATCCCACCCATGCAAAAAACAGGAACTGATATAAGAGCAGGCAGAATGAACCAGAGGGAAAGCTTTGAAGCAGACTGCAGGCAGCATATGTGCACCACTACCGCTGCTGGGGACCAACAGAAGACTATTTTAAGGTAGTCTTACACGCATGGGGGGGGGGGGGGGGTTGAATCCTGGTTGGAGGGAAAGATGCTGGATCATGCTGAGGAAAGGGGTCGGGAGTGGAAGAGAGCAGAAGAAACGTTTGGAGGAGACAGGAGATGCTGCAGTGTAATTAAATTCTTTAATTGCGATTATTATTTTTTGGGGGGATTAATGCATTACTATATATACATATATATATATCAAACATATAAAAGGCAAGTGTCGTACTCACTCGCAAATGCGCAGTAGAGACTTCCCTCTCTGCCCCGCCCCTGCATCAATACATGATGAGGGGGGTGGGACAGAGCGGGAAGTCTCTACTGCGCATGCCGCAGACGTACTCGCAACCGCTCCGCCCTCCTCCCCCCGAGGTCACTGCTACCGCTCCCCATACCCGGAGTTGCCGCCACCGCCGCCCCTCCACCCGGCCCGAGCACTGTCTTTCTTATTGAACTTACATCGCACCACGCAGACGCAGCAGGCACATCAGCAAAGCTGCTGTCGGGACGGGCTTCCTTCTCTGCCTGTGTCCCGCCCTCGCCGCGTTACATCACACGAGGGCGGGACAAAGGCAGAGAAGGAAGCCCATCCCGATGGCAGCTTTGCTGATGTGCCTGCTGCGTCTACGTGGTGTGATGTAAGTTCAATAACAGACAGTGCTCGGGCCGGGGGGGGGGGGGGGGGGGGGCGGAGCAGCGGCAACCTCGGCGGGGGGCCTCGGAACCCCCCATTCCAAAACTAGCCCGTTTACACGGGCTCAACGGCTAGTATATATATATATATATAAAACTCTCTGTGTCTTACCCCATCTGCCATACAGCCCAGAATTAGCACCATGCAATTTCCATCTTTTTCCATAATTGAAGGAATAACTTCGGGGACATCTGTTTGACTCGAACAGGTATAAAGGACTGTGTGCAACTGGTTGAAGAGACAAAATGTGCAATCACTTCACAATGGCTTTCAAAAACTTGCCCATCATTGGCAGAAATGTGTGGCAAATGGTGGTGATTATGTAGAACAGTAAATATATATAAAAGAGCAATTTCAAGCATTATTTTCATGTTTTATTCATTTATATATCTTCATTTAAATGAAATCTATGGAGGTGGAGACCTCACTTTCCATTTAACCCTCATATTATGTTGAGAGAATTCTGATAATGCCTTTTATAAAATAGGCATGAAATAAGTAATTTTTTTCTTACATTTCACATAGGCACTCTATTATGTAATTCCCCCAGATTGATAAGCAAGTCATGTAATATATATGCCATTTAAAATCACTGAATTCATTCCTTCTTTTCATTTTCTTCATGATAGAATATTTGTTCATACTTTTTCTAATACAATATAATTTACTGTATTTGCAGCTGGTTTCTGTTGTGAGTCATAAGACAAATAAGCCCAGTACAGACGTCAGTGAAGTAAAAGAAGATAAAAAGGAGAAGGTAAGTTTGTATGTTACCTCTTGTAGCAAGTAATTTCAAAAAGTATTTCTGCACATAAAAGACTATTTTATGCACAGACGTGGCCTTTTAAAAATTGATCGGGTTGATAAATATATTGGACCTGGACGAGGCATTCCTTAGGGGATAGGAGCAGGGAATAGGCATGTGCATATTAGATTGTATGCTCTGTCAAACAGGGTCTATCTCTTCATGTCCAGTTTACCGTGATGCGTACGTCTAGTAGCGCTATAGAAATGGTAAGTGGTAGTAGTACTAGTTAAATTGTGGGTGCCTGAGAGTAGGCATAAATGTGTGCATGCTCTTCCCATGGGATAATTTTAGAGAGAAAGCATACTCATATTTTCCCTTTTAAAACTGGTGTAACTGCTGTACTTTCTTGCTGTTTAGGTTAGGTGGTTAGGCATCAGCTTTGGCTCCTGAGCTCTCTCCGTGGGAGTCATCCCCCCCCCCTTCCTCTCCCCCCCCCTCCCTCTCCCCCCCCCCCCCCCCCCCCTCCAAAAGGATCTGAGGAGTGCTTACCCACATAAAGTTCATTAAAAAAAAACATAGGAAGAAGATTCTGGTTCAGTGTTTTTCAGAAGCAATGAGGGTTTTCCGCAGTGGCAGTCAGGAGAGTACTGCACTTGCATGGCTGGAGACAGAAGTCCCGTGGTGTGGAGTGGCATGGCTAACAATGTGAGAACCAGTGACTGAGCAGTGGGACTGGCTCCCACTGTCCTGTTTGTGACATGAAATTTTGTGGAATGTGCAGGCATCATTATGGGGAGTTATTAGGCAACTTCTCCCAGATTAAATAAGGCTACAGGGTGAGAGAAGCCCTTGCTGCTTGGGTAGCTTTACATTCCTCAAATAAATATCACAGTGTTACACAAACTTAAAGGCAAACATTCTTTATAATTCTGCTGTCTTTGATCTTCCAGTTTCCCTTTCTTACAATGTCTATTTTGAGGGTTTGCAAAAAGTCTCCAGTGCTTTCCTCAATAAGTAAATGAGTCTGCTTTCAATACTCTTCAGGCACTACGTTGGAGGAATGAGTTACTCATGGTAAAATTTGCTGTGGTCCTTAACCAAACGTCGGTTCCTCTATGCAGGACCGCATTTCGTTTTCTTCCTCAGGAGGAACCACCATATCATTTAAGCTGATCTGCTTGGCAGCCTGCCAGCATGAACCCTTCTCAGGTCAGAAATCAACTGCCGTGGCTCTGAATGTGATTTTTAATGACAGGACGCACATTAGCTATTCTGAAGTGCACAGGTAGACATTTTTTAGGCAAAGATTTATTTATGATGCACATAACACTCACCACATATGTTAGCCCCCAGATGGTTGATGAATTCTTTCCACTGATCAAATCATCAGCTAGAAAAATAAAATCTAAATTTGTTTCCACAGTATACATAGGTTCAGATATAATTTGGGTAAAACCCAAAGTAGCCATAATTTGAAGGACATCTTCATAATGAGGGACTTGAGAGGAGCTTTATTAATATAAATATTGAGATCTTCTAAGATAATAGCATCAATCTGAAGAGAGAAACATCTCAAATAGAGGGGAAAATTCAGCAGCTAATTGTTCAGGTGGACCATAAATACAGGAGTGGCCTAGTGCTTAGGGTGGTGGACTTTGGTCCTGAGGAACTGAGGAACTGAGTTTGATTCCCACTTCAGGCACAGGCAGCTCCTTGTGACTCTGGGCAAGTCACTTAACCCTCCATTGCCCCATGTAAGCCGCATTGAGCCTGCCATGAGTGGGAAAGCACGGGGTACAAATGTAACAAAAATAAAATAGATACCATTGGAGATTCTACATGGAATGTTGCTACTATTGGAGATTCTACATGGAATGTTGCTTCTATTGGAGATTCTACATGGAATGTTGCTATTCCACTAGCAACATTCCATGTAGAAGGCTGCGCAGGCTTCTGTTTCTGTGAGTCTGACGTCCTGCACGTACGTGCAGGACGTCAGACTCACAGAAGCAGAAGCTTGCGCGGCCACATTGGTGATCTGCAAGGGCCGACTTCTACATGGAATGTTGCTAGTGGAATAGCTCAAATAGTAGCAACAGTGGAGGAGTGGCCTAGTGGTTAGGGTGGTGGACTTTGGGTCCTGAGGAACTGAGTTTTGATTCCCACTTCAGGCACAGGCAGCTCCTTGTGACTCTGGGCAAGTCACTTAACCCTCCATTGCCCCAGGTACAAATAAGTACCTGTATACAATATGTAAGCCGCATTGAGCCTGCCATGAGTGGGAAAGCGCGGGGTACAAATGTAACAAAAACAAAACAAACTTTAAAAAGTGTGGTTTCATATGGTGATGCAGAAGAATCTTCAAAACTTTCACAAAGGTATGTCTAAGAAGTATTTAAGTACCACTAGAATCCTTCCCCTCCCCTCCCTCCCTTAAAGTTATGTGGCTTTGAGACTTTTAAATAGATAGGAGGGCTACTCCTCCACTCTTTTGCAATTTTATAATAGAGTACCGAGAAAAACTTTCAAAAACACATATATTTTATGCCCTTTTGGTACATGTAGCACAGGTGCCTAAGCGTCTTTATAAAGCAGGTTTACAGAACTAACCCTAGGCGTGCAGAAATGCTCTTGCACAAATTTGCATCTCCTCCAAGGAGTGCATACATGTGGGCTACAGAAGTGTGCCCACACCCATACATGTATATTCAGCTGTGCAGTTTTATAATAGCAATTTTCCTTGTCTAAAGTATGTTTTATTTTATATTTTGTGTCTGTGGGGGAAATACTTAGCATACCTGACCATTAATGCCACTTGAGTTTTCCTTTCTTTTTGGTGGTGGAGCTGTAGATGTGATGACAGTGTAGTATGCAGCTCTCATGTTATGCCTTTGTATTACTACAGCCAAAGTGGCAGAAATTGTATGAAGTATGATAGTAATTGGACACCTACTGACTGAAACTAGCTGCTGCATAAGTTTGTATTGTGATTGACCACTGGAGTTGTGCCACACTGAATATGGCATCAATCTTTTTTGTACCTGATCTAAATCAACATTTTGACCCCTTATTGTTTGCATAACAAACCCTCATGTCAAGAAAAGACTGAACTGACTCATCCCATTAACTGAATTGATACTCTGAGTAGCCCAGTGTTTAGAGCAATGGACTAAGAACCAGGAGGGCCAAGGTTCAAATTCCACTGTTGCTCCTTTGATCTTGGGCAGGTCATTTCATATTCATTTGCATCAGGTGCAAACTTAGATTACCCCAATATTGACTGGATAGATGTTACATCAGGGAACTCTAGGGAGGTAAAATTCCTAGATGTTATAAATGACTGCTTCTTGGAGCAATTGGTCAAAGAACTGACAAGAGGGGAACTATTTTAGATCTAGTCCTTAGTGGAATGCAGGGCATGGTATGAGAGGTAATGGTGTTGGATCTGCTTGGAAACAGTGATCATAACATGACCAAATTTGAGCTGATATCTGGTGTAAAGATGCTAAGGAAATCTACTGTAGCAGCATTTAATTTTCAAAAGAGTGACTACGACAGAATGAGGAAAATGTTTAAAAAGAAGCTAAAAGGATCGGCTGCAAAGGTTAGGACGTTAAATCGGGCATGGACATTGTTTTAAAAAAAATACCATCATGGAAGCCCAGACCAGTTGTATTTCATGTATTAACAAAGGTGGAAAGAAGAGCAAATGACAGCCAGCATGGTTAAAAGGGTAACATAGTAAATGACAGCAGATAAAGACCTGAATGATTCATCCAGTTCGCCCAACAGTCAACTCATTATCAAGTCATGATTAAACCAGCAATGAATGTGATGTACAATACTTGATCATTATCTCTCTTTGTAATTTCTGGGAGATAGACCATTGAAGTTCGCCTAGCCTTGTCCTTAGTTTCCAACTACTGAAGTTGCTGTCGAAGCCCACTCCAGCCTATCCAAATCCGTCATGTCAATTGCGGAACAGACCATAAAAGTCTGCCCGGCACTGTCCCCATGTTCCAAACTAATGGAGTTTCCGTCAAAGCCCTCTCCAGCCCATCCTAAACTGGATTGCCATATACCGAACTCGGACCATACAAGCTTGCCTAGCACTGGCCTTAGTTCTTCACAGTCAGAGTCGCCATTTAAAGCATTGCTTGACATGCAAACAGACATGTAATCATTTTTATACCATTCATTTTCTAATTAGAGATCCTCTGTGTTCATCCCACACCTTTTTTAATTCCATCAGTATTTTTTTCTCCATCACCTCCCTCAGGAGGGGATTCCAGGCATGAACCATCCTCTCCATGGAAAGGAATTTCCTGACATTACTGCTAAGTTTACCACCCCGCAATCTCAATTCATGTCTAGTTTTATCATTTTACCGTTTTCCCTTCGTTGGAAAATATTTGTTTTTATATTAATACTTTTCAAGTATTTAAATATCTGTATAATATCTCCCCTGTCACTCCTGTCCTCTAGGATATACATATTTGAGTCTTCCTCTTCTCATACATCTTTTGGTGCAAGCCCCGTACCATTGTTATTGCCTTCCTCTGGACCGCTTCATCTTTTTACATTCTTAGCAAGATACGGCCTCCAAAACTGAACACAGTACTCAAAGTTGGGCTCACCAGTGACTTGTACAGGAGCATCAACACCTGCTTTGTTCTGCTGAAATGAAAGAGACAATTAGAGCCAAAAAAACTTCTTTCAAAGAATGGAAACAGAATCTGAATTTAGAAAATAAGAAGCACCATAAGCACTGTCAAGCTAGATGCAAAGCGTTGATACAGAAGGCTAAAAGAGAGTAAGAAGAAAAACTTGCCACAGAGACAAAACTCATAGTAACTCAGGGTCATCAGACGCAGAAACCTATGAGGGAATCCGTGGGCTGTAGATTGTGAAGGAGCAAAAGGGACACTCGGGGAGGACAATGCCATAGCAGAGAGATTGAATGAATTCTTTGCTTCAGTCTTTACAGAAGAAGATGTAAGAGATCTACCTGTACTGGAAATGGTTTTCAAGGTTGGCGATGTGGAAAAACTGAAAGAAATCTCAGTGAACCTGGAAGACATACTGAGCCAAATTGACAAGTTAAAGAGTGATAAATCACCTGAACCAGATGGTATACACCCCAGGGTACTGAAAGAACTCAAACATGTGATTGCTGATCTGCTGTTAGTGATTTTTAACTTGTTAAAATCGTCCATAGTTCCTGAAGACTAGAGGGTTGCCAATGTAATGCCGATTTTTTTAAAATTATAGACCATCAGACCTGTCTTTAGTGCCGGGTAAAATAGTGGAAACTATTATAAAGCATAGAATTACAGAACACATAGACAAACATGGCTTAATGGGACAGAATCAGCATGGTTTCAGCCAAGGGAAGTTTTGCCTCACCAATTTGCTTCATTTCTTTGAAGGCATGAATAAACCTGTGGATAAAGGTGAGCCGATTGATATAGTGTGTCCAGATTTTCAGAAAGTGCTTGACAAATTCTTCATGAGAGACTCCTGAGAAAATTAAAAAGTCATGGGATAGAAGGCAGTGTTGTTCTGTGGATTAGGAATTGGTTATTAAACAGAAAACAATGGCCATTTTTCGCAATAGAGGAGGGTGAATAGTGGAGTGCCACAGGAATCAGTACTGGGACCGGTGCTATTTAACATATTTATAAATGATCTGGAAATTGGAATGACAAGTTAGGTGATTAAATTTGCAGATGACACAAAACTGTGAAAAATTGCAGGTAGACCTTAGGAAACTTGAAGACTGGGTATCCAAATGACAGATGAAATTTAATGTGGACAAATGCAAAGTGATTCACATTGGGAAGAATAAGCGGAATCATAGTTACCTGATGCTAGGATCCACCTTAGGAGTCAGCACATAAGAAAAAGATCTAGGTGTTATTGTAGACAATACGCTGAAATCTGCCCGGTGTGTGGTGGTGGCCAAACAAGCAAACAGGATGCTAGGAATTATTAGGAAAGTAATGCAAAATAAAACCAAGAATATTATACTGCCTCTGTATCGCTCCATGGTGCAGCATCACCTTGAGCGTTCAGTTCTGGTCGCCGTATTTCAAAAAAGATATAGCGGAATTAGAAAAGGTTCAAAGAAGAATGACCAAAATGATAAAGGGAATAGAACTCCTCCCATATGAGGAAGGGCTAAAGAGGTTAGAGCTCTTCAGCTGGGAAAAGAGATGGCCGAGGGGGGGATATGATTGAGGTCTATAATATCCTGAGTGGCGTAGAATAGGTAAAAGTGAATTGATTTTTCACTCTTTCAAAAAAGTACAAAGACCGCTCAATTAAATTACATGTAACTTCTTTTAAAACGAATAGGAGGAAATATTTTTTCACTCAAAGAATAGTTAAGCTATGGAACTCATTGCCAGAGGATGTGATAACATCAGGTAGCATATCTGGCTTTAAAAGAAGGTTTGGACAAGTTCCTGGAGGAAAAGTCCTTAGTCTGTTATTGAGGTGGACATGAAGGAAGCCACAACTTGCCCTGAGATTGGTAGTATGGAATGTTGGTACTATTTGGGTTTCTGCTAGGTACTTGTGACCTGGATTGGCTACTGCTGGAAATAGGATACAGGGCTAGATGGACCATTGGTCTGACCCAGTATGGAGTAGGGAAGTACCTATTGTACGTACCTTTATCTGCCCCTGAAAAGATATTATCTTAATCTAGCCAATCTAATGTAAGCTTAGCTAGTTTTGTCTAAATTGCAGCACAAATGCATACTTTATTTTGCTAAATTAAATTTAACCTGTTTCTCTGAGTGGCTTTTATTTAGTTTGTAGCCCAGTGACTTCCTTCTTCTTTGAATGTTCATCTCAATTTTATAAAGTAAATAAATGAATACAGTAGTTTGAGCTTGCCTTCACAACTTCTAGGTGCTTTTCTCCATTATTTATTAATCCTGTTCTTAGTTTCTTCTAGGACAGGGGGGTGACAAACCTATTGTCATGGGCTGTTTCAGGCCTGCTAAGATACCTCACTTGTCCTGCAGCAGAGTTTCTATTGTGGGAGGCAGTGAAAGACATAGTGGCTCCTTGTTTCTCCTTTCCACCCTATACCAGTTCCTCTTGAATTGCTAAAAGAAGGATAACAGCAGTAAAGAATTTCTCTGGCCACCACCTTCTCCTCTACTTCTACTGTCCAGACCTTCTTTGAACTACACAGCACTACAGTGTTCTCCGCAGTTCAAAGCATGACACATTGAGTCTGGAGAACTGGAGGAGGAGGACACTGCTCAGAGCTCTACACTGTTGCTGTCCTTGGCCTCCTAGCAAGCTAAGATGGGATGGGAAGGGGGACAAAGAAGAACCCCTGTTTCTGCCAAAGCTGACATGCCCAGAAGCACAAACAGGAGATAGAGGTAGACACCCTACGTTTGAGGTCATACACCAACTAAAATTAGGGGTGGACCACAGAAATCTACTAGAGGGAAACTAGAGGTGAAGAATCATAATAAGACAATCAGTGTTATTCCGGAAGTGAGCCCTTGAGCCCAGGCAGAGGCCTAGTATAGGGTTTTGGCCAAGGCCTAAGGTAGACTGAACAGGTCCTGCGCACCACCCCAGCCACCAAGCCCTGCACACACACAACAGCCAACAGGCACCACCAGAAAGTGGGAGATAGAGCATTCAGACAGGCCTCACGGCCGAACGGGAACCCACTCGCACATAATGGGAAGGGAGAAAGAACAACAAGGGTTCCCCACGGAACTGGGCCACAGATAGCGCCCACAGTGCAAGGTAGAGACACAAAGGAAAGGGTGAGAGGCAGAAACCTCTAAAGGTATACAAGACTGTGCCACAGGGCAAACAAGAATACAGGAAGCCCCAGAAAGAAACACTCTAGGCTTGAACCATACAGCACTCAAGGGAAAAAGGGAACCAACGATAGGACTACACTCTAGGCTGAACCATTCAGCACACAGGGAAAGGGGAAGCCACTCAAGGAATACTCTAAGGTGTGCCACGAAGCACTCAAGGAAAAAGGAAACCAACTATAGGAATACTGTCTAGGCTGAACCATTCAGCACACAAGGGAACTAGGCTGTTCTTACAGCATACAAAGATACAGGAAGCCCCACAAGGGAACACACTAGGCTGACTATACAGCACACAGTGGGAAGGGAGAACTACCTAAGGAATACGCAAAGCTGGCCCCACAACACCTCAATGGAAAAATGGAACTGCTAAAATAATAAACAGAACAGTGCTACTCAGCAGACAAGGATAAAGGGGAGTGATAAGCAAACAGTGGAAGTTGCCTTGACACACACAGGCCAGAAAAGGCACGCTGCTCCTCGGAAACAGGAGACAGATACAGCAAACAAAGTGAACTAAAACAAACAAACAAACAGGAGCAAAATACAAGGACAGGGGAGGCAGAACCACAGGGAGCAGAGCAGAAGCTCAGCACAACAAAGGGAACAGAGAGAGAGAGAAAGAGAAAGCTAAACAAACAAACTGAAATGACTCATGGCACAAGCTTACCCCAGGCAGCACAAGTTAGAGCAGGAGAAAACCAAACCAGGTGTGGGGAAGTGAGGCAATCAGGCTCATGCTGGGAACCCAGCACACACATACACAGAATAGACAAGCACGAGGAGAAAGGCTAAACTCCAACGTGAACACAAGGGCCCCAAGCGCAGGCTGGCTTCAGATGAGCAAACAAAGCAATCAACGCTAAAGCAATGATTGCAGGGGAAAGGCAGGCTTAAATGGATCAGGCTTCTGACGTCTGCTGGCTCAGCCCCTGACAAGCCAATCAGGAGTGAGTCCCAAACATTCCCCTGTCTATCCAGCAGAATCATAACACACAGTGAAACTCCAAAAATCCAACATAATTTTCTTATATTTTTTGTATTGATTGTGTTACGCTGAAACACAAATCTGTATTGGGCACTGGATACAATTTAGGGCTCCTTTTAAAAAGCCATGCTAGCGATTCCGGTGCGCTAAATGCAACAAAACCCGTTCAATTCCTACGGGCTTTGTTGCATTTTCCATGTTGGAATCGCTAGTGGGGATTTGTAAAAGGAGCCCTTAGACAGTTATTGGTGTTTGCCCATGGACATTTTATGTTGGATTTTTGTATTTCACTATGATTGTCTTATTAAAGATTTTATGATCCTTCATCTCTAGTTTCCCTCTAGTGGATTTCTGTAGTCCACCCTTACCTTTTGCTTCTGGTATAAAGCCAACATGTCCCCTAGGCCCTGCTTCTGCTACTATCATTCTCTCTATTGCTGCAATCAGGATCATAAAATCAGACTGAGTGAGAGTAAGTACCGAGGGTTGGGAGAGGGGGGCTGCAAGAGAATGATGGAATCAGAGAGGCTGTGGGTTGTATTGGCGAAGAGGGTAAGATGGTGAGGGAGGTAATATGATAAGGAGGGGTGACTGAGAATTTAATAGGTGTGTTCAGGAGAGGAAAGTGAATGAGGGGCTGTGGTGAAGAGGGCTAGAGTGAACGAGAGTCTGTTGTAATATGATGCAAAACAATATGAAGGGGAGGGGCGCAGAGTGAAGGGATTCTGAGGTCCCGCAGGGTGAAAGTGAGAAGGCTACAGGAGGGAAGTGGGGATAGAGTAAAGGGATCAGAGGAGGTGTGGCGGATGGGAAGAGAGTGACTGATGGATCAGAGGTGTGCAGTGAGGTGTGAGGAGATCATCCATCTCCCAATCCTAGGTCCCCTTTACTAATCAAGGATCCTTAGGTGCTAGCTCTGAGTGCTTCAGCAGTCCCAGTACTGAGCAAAACCCTTCAGTTTGTCCAGGGAGAGGTAATTAGTGTTCAGTTTTGTATTTCCAATTGTTTTGAAACGTTGGTTTCTTGTCTGTCGTCCTCCGCTGAGATTCCCTCCCTTCCCAGTACTGATCATTACAATTCATTCCCCCTCCTTCAACAAAAAAGCAACACACTAAATTAACTGGACCACAAAAATGCTCTTTTTTTGGAACATTATGCAAATCATCCCCCTCCCCTTCTAGTCAGCCTGCTGAAAGTAACGTTTTTTTCCCCCCATACTGTCTAGAATTTAAGTGAGTTTTAACATCCCTGCTATAATCCAAACATTGTAGCCACAGTCCTTGGCCAGAGCTCATAGACCATGGCTCCCTTTGGAATCTGGTGCACAGGTGCCCAGAGTATCACAGTGGGTGGTAGTATTTTATAACTGCGGCCGGCCGGGGTTTCCTCAAGGCTTGTGAATACTGCCTCAGCAGCCTCACAAGCCCTGGTCAGCCTGAGGAGCCAAAGCCAGGCGTGGGACTGAAAGCAGGATCTTCATGACAGCTCACAGCCAGGATGGCTGCTTTTGTTTACTGTCCTATGTAAATGGCAGATGTACCATGGGGACCATCTGTGTTCCACAAGCATAGATCAGGTCAGATCTGTCTACACGGCCCCATTTCTAAATGTTAATGGTTTATCTTATATTTGATCCTGAATGTTTTCTCTGCGAGCTGGAAAACATTACAGCTCTGCTTGCCATAATGGTGCAGCCATGGCTCACTTCCTAAAGTGTATGCTATTAGAGGCTTTATTACATAAAACCTAATTGAATATAATTTGTGGCGGGCAGGTAATGTAAACAATGATCCGGTTATTCTGAGATGCAGAGCTAAATGTTGGATGGTACACTCTCGTGTGGTTGCTTCCTACCTCCAGACTGAACTGTTCTCTGAACTCTTAACATGGATTGCCACGATTTTGCCCGGTGTCTTTATTTATGTAAGGTAATAGATATTTTTACAAGCATCATTCTCTGGATCTGGTTCCAATGTGGCATTGCAGGGGAACTCTTAAATTTACTGAGATAAAATGTTATGCCATGTGATGGCTAGTTTTGAATATGGTTCTGCAAGATAGCTGATGTTTGGATAATTACGCAACCTTTTGTTGATTGCTCATAGAAACTGATATTTGTGCATTGATCTGATTTTCAGGGTGGTGACTTCTGTATACATTATAATTGGGAGCAATGTTCGTTTGTAATAGATATTTTCATGCTGGGCTTGTACCTCGAAATAAGTCTCTCTCACATTAATTTATAGAAGCAGTGAGATCGATTTTTTACATTCTTGTAGTTGCTTGAAGCACTTGAATTTGCAGGTTAGAAGTTATTTGGGCTCCAAGCTCTGTTTTATCTTTTTCTTTGCCTGCATTATCAATATAATACTTTGACTCTCCCCTTGGAATTGATCATTGATTCAAACTCATATGAATCATATTTTATTTCCCCAGAGAATGAGTTTCCCTGTAGGTGGCGCACCCCCACCAATGATGTTACCACCTCCTTATAAAGGTCCTTTGAATATCAGCAGCTCATTGGAGGAAGAGATGGAGAATACTGAAGAAGATTATGTCCAGGAATCTCGTAAGTAGTGCTTTTGCATGTTATAGCAAATTCACAACAGTATAAGAGAACTGCCATGTACCAGTGCTGTTTAATTTTTGTGTATTTGGTTTTTATGTTGCACTTTGAAAGAACATTTACAAATTAAATCAGCCTTCAAGGATATATGTAAACTTTCAAAGTGCGAGTGATATCTTTAGGTTGTAGCTGCAGTCCTTTCATATGTGTCTATTTTCAGCAGACTGGCAGCCAGCAAAGATGGGTATATATGCCTAGATTTACCCACAGTTCTACTATGCCTTGAACATAGGACAGCATAAATTTGGGAGGGGGGTGTGGCAAATTTTCTAGGGATAGCCCATCCTGCCAGGATCTCAGATCTGATTTTCAATCTTTGTCTCTCCTCTTCAACGTCTCATTGGCTCTCTCTTTCCTTTTACGCACCCCACCTGTATACGTCTAATTACCCCTTCCACACATCACCCATGTGCATTCACTTCCTTTTCTATTTCTCTAATTCCTATTTTTTTCCTATCTCCCCACTGTTGTACCTCCAACCCTAATCCCTACCATGCCCCTCCACACACCCTTGTGGTGGATATCGTTGCCCCAGTTCTGGTGATGCGGTCAACGGAAGGCAAGTCAGCACAGGGACTATTGTAACTGAGTTTATAGGCCTTACCTGTAGCATGGAAGCATAGAGGGGCAGGTCACTTCTAGCCAGTGCATTTTTTCTAGCAATAAAGGTGCTGGTACTCAAATGCCAGGCCACTCTTCAGGGGAGGGGTGGTCACCGAGGAACCCACCCCACAATAACCAGGTCACCTGCAACCAGTCACAGAATCTATGATCAAGCAGAATTGGTGTGTAGAGCCTGAGCTCTTTCTTTAAAACTTGGGGACCATGGGTCAATTTTAGCAGACAATGGAAAAGGTGCCGGTACTCAATACCCCCCCCTCAAAAAAAGCTCTGCTTCTAGCCCTACCAATGTGGGCTGACTCGCTGCATTCCACTGACAGCAAAGTGAAAGCTCTGATGTTCTCAGCGGACAACTGGAAAAGGGATCTAAGGTCTGAGGTGGAGGGGGGGGTTTAAAGAGTTGCATCTGAGGCCCAGGGATAACAAAAAAAATGAAATTTATAACTACAGCTTTGGAGTATTATGCCTGCAATATCACACTGGGGACAGGATTGTGAACAAGCATGCACTCACTGTGCCATAGTAGCCATACATCTTCCACCCATGGGTTTCGTTTTCACACAGAAAGCATGTAGAAGGATGGATCTACCATGAGACACTGAGCATTTGCTGGCTTACAATCCCATGCTCAGTGTGATGTTGCTGGCATTAGTACTCTAGAGAAAAGAATTCTACACAGCTCTGATAGATGCGGAATGGGATGAAATCAATATTTAGAAACACTATTGAATATAAAATTCACTCTTAGAAGTCTATGAAATTGAAGTTTCAAGAATGTTAGCTTTTATATTTAATCCTAAAAAGGAAGTAATTTTTCTGGCATTATAAAAATGAAATATAAAGTTGAATGATTATTACAATGGTATTAATTGTCAGGCAATTACTTGTGTTAGTTTAAACACTGTATTTGTTAAAAGCATTTAAGCCAATGCAGACAATCTATCACATCATTAGCAACTACATGGATTATTTCTGGTTTGGAAGTGAGTTTGGCAGCATTTGGTATTTCACAGATTAAAATAGCTATATATATTTTTGGAGATTTGTTTAATCTTTTAAAACTTAAACCCCAGACAGGATGTGCTCTTATTTTGGAACCATAACTGGTAGTGTGATCTGGAGGGATACTTCTTTGAGGTAATAATCCCTTTGTAGCTGTCGTTACTCTTCATAAGTACATAAGTATTGCCATACTGGGAAAGACCAAAGGTCCATCAAGCCCAGCATCCTGTTTCCAACAGTGGCCAATCCAGGTCACAAATACCTGACAAGATCCCAAGACCATGAAAAGGGTGGTGGATACGTGGAATGACCTCCCCGTGGAGGTCGTAGAGATGAGGACTGTGTCAGAATTTAAGAAAGCGTGGGACAGGCATGTGGGATCCCTTAGGAAGGAAGAGTTAGTGGTTACTGAGGATGGGCAGACTGGATGGGCCCCTTGGCCCTTATCTGGTATCATGTCTATTCTATGCCTCTATTAATTGTGACCTGGTGAGTGAAAAGTTACCAAAAGTGGGGTTACAAATAACAGAGATAAAGGCTATAAAGGTTTGGAGGGGCATCTTTCATTTTTGAAAGTTTTGTGTAATTTAGGGTCAGTAGAATGGGAGTATGCAGTTTTTTCCACAACTTTGATATTTTTCATGCTCTACAGCCTAAAAACTGCAAGTGCTTAAAAGGTACCTAAAGTGGGGTTTGTGATTTCTAGAGTGAATTACTTTTTTATTGGTAAATGTTTCTCATTCTTAAAAGACGTAATTAGTCTACACCCGATTCTGAAAGTTTGCAGGATTATGCAGTTCATATCCCTCTATCTTGTGGTATAAATAATCCACATACCCCACTTTTGGTACCTTTTTGCTCAGTGAGTCAAAGTTGATAACGTAGTAATAGTTGGCTTTCCTCCACTCACGATTGAGTGTTGATTCAAGTTTAAAATATGATTTTGTAACCATGTTAGGCAGGATATGATATAGTTAGGGGAAAAACATGCAGCATAATAGTTTTTCTTTGAGAGCAGTACTCTCAAAAAATGTTTAAAGCTTAGCCATTAACTCTTTGCTGCCACTCATTTACATCCCTCTTTTAAAATTCTGAATTTAATTTCGGAGATGATGTTTGTGTTTGTTGCTGGAAGGGCAGTTTCATCTGATGAGGGGCTGAAGCCCTTGTGTGAGTGACATTATCCAGTGGAGCTGTCTAGAATGGGGATTTTTTTTCCCCCATTAGACTCATGCCTAGTGCCCACCACTTTCTTTTTAAAAATTGCAACAAGATTTCAATATTCTATAAAGTAACATAAAGAAAGTTCAGTTGAAAAAGTTGTGATAACAGGCATCTATGCAAATTAGGGTGGTTGAATGATTGTCTGGTGAAGAGCACATCTCAGGAGCCAAAGAATTGATGAGAACAATCAGGTGTTGAAGTTCCCAAGGTTCATTATAAACTATTCCAAATCCAACATAAGCCCATCATATCGACTGGAATTTCTAGTAGCTCTGCTAGACACAACTTAGGTACAGGTGTTTCTTCCACAAGAAAGGATCACTGTTTTGGTATCTGTCATGGAAGAATGAGAGTTGGTACACAGGGCGTGATGGTTCAGATTGATGAGCCTCATGGCATCAACAGTACCTGTAACCTCCCTTGGCATGTCTCCTCATGAGGCAAGTCTGTTGGACCCTCTACTGCCAGTGGATTCAAACCATTCAGAGTTTTACAAGATGCCATCCATGTCACCCAGAGTGACGATCCTTGGTTGGCTGCCACTCGGGGCCGCTGTGCACCCCCCCCCCCTCCCCGGGTGCAGCGGCGTCTGTCCCCCCAGGTTGCAGCACGACCCCCTCCGACGCAACGCCCCCCCACCCCGGCGCATCAACCCACCCCCAGGTGCATTCTTAGCTGCTGGGAGCAGCTGCATGCCTGTTGGCTCCGCTGGTTCTCTGCTCCCTTGCCCCAGAACAGGAAGTAACCTGTTCCGGGGCAGAGGGAGCAGGGAACCAGCAGAGCCGACAGGCATGCGGCTGCTCTTCACCCCTCCAGCAGCGTGCACCCGGGGCGGACCGCCTCCACCACCCTGCCCTCGGTACGTCACTGGTCACCCAGCTGCTCAAGGACACTGTCCTGGTGTCTGATTCAATGAAATCTGGCTAGAGCATTTCCTTCTAAATTATTTGCAGAACTTTGTTTTACTTTAGTTTACTCTCCAAAGACTAGCAGGATAAGCACGTCTTCACAGTATGGGGTGATGTCACTGATGGAGCCTGTGGAGGAAAGCTGCTTCATCTTAGCAATTACTAGAAGCTTTTGAGTTGCTCCACCATGCTTGCACACTTCTCACCTGCCATTATCATGTGGGACAACCTCAGGCTTTGTGTTTCCATGGATCCTGTTGGTAGCATGATAGAAATAATAGAAATCTGGATGAACAAAATTAATATATAAGCGTAAGGATCTTAAAAGGGGATTCTGTAGATCATAGGCAACCAATATTCTTTTATAAGCACAGGAGTAATAGGATTCCTCTGCTTTGCACCATAAATGAGCTCAACTGCTGTGTTCTGTATCAATTGAAGGCAGTTTTAAGTCCTGTACACAAAAAATGTGGAGAAGGGAGTTACAGTAGTCCAAACGACTAATAATTGAGGAGTGAGTCAGTATGCGAAGTGACTTAGAGTCCAAGCAGGAACACACAGAATGAAGTAGTTTCAGTTTGAAAGAGCAGTTTCTTACCAACAGTGGAACATGTTTCCGAAAGTTTAGTTGACAGTCAAGGGTGATTCTCAAGATTTTCAGGGCATCCACTGTCTCTATGGAGGAATTAGCCATTCGTAGAGGTTGAAGAAGAGAAACTTCATCAGTGTCAGAGAATAGCATAGCTTTAGTCTTGGAAGGATTGAGTACTAGTTTATGATCTGAAAGCCAACCTGCAATAGTCACTAATTTAGCATTAAATGAACGACTGTCAGATTAATCAGAAGGATCAATGGTAAATAATATCTGAATGTCATCATTGTAGATAAAATAATTAAGATTCAGAGTCTGAATGAGAGATGCTAAAGGCGACAGAAATATATTTAAGATAGGCACAAGCATCAAACCCTGTAGAACACTGCAGGAGAGGTGGTATTATACAGAACAAATATCACCTCATAGTACCATGTTAGTATGTTGAAACCGGGAATAAGCTGTATCAGTGGTACTGATAGAAGAGAGTTGGAGTAAGCCAGTGTCTTCTAAATGACGTGTCAGTTGATCAGTGAGTGAAGGGCAGATTCGAGATGGGGCAGAAATTAGTCATGTCACACCATTTTTACAAAAACTTCATTGGCTACCAGTACAATACAGGGATAAATTTAAAACTCTGATCTTCAAGGCCCTTAAAGGAAATGGCCCTGAGTACTTGAAGAACAAGATGTCCCTCTGCACACTGCCAAGGACACTAAGGTCCTCTCAAGGACTATCACTAACCACACCCTCTCCAAAGACATTACACAATGTGATACCCGCAAGTGAACCTTCTCCGGAGTAGCCACCACACTCTGGAATGCACTGCCTGAAAGGCTCCACTTAACACAAGACTATCTCTACTTCAGGAAGCAGGTGAAAGCTTGGCTCTTCAACCAAGCCTTTAATGGAAGAAGTAACTAACTTGTTAGCCTCACTCACACACACAAGGAGTGACACAGACTGAACATACTGCAGCAGGACATGTTTATCCACTCCTACCCTAGCTGAGATAATATTTAACCATCTCTCTGACCTCATGTGCACCTTTCTTTAAATTAATCTCTTTATTTTCTAACTCCTCTTGCTCTCTTACCTATCTATATGTTAACCATCTCTCTGACCTCATGTGCAACTTTCTTTAAATTAGTCACCTTAGTTTCTAACTCCTCTTATTCTCTTACCTATCTATATGTTCCATCTTTGCTTATACCCTTTACTGTCAGTTAAAATGTTCTATTACGTATTGTGTTGACATTGTAAGTAGTATACTATGCCGTACTTTGTATTGTTATTTGAATATTTTTACTCTGTAATTGCCTATTGCTCAAGTTTGGTTTATTCTTACTGTACATCGCCTTGAGTGAATTCCTTCAAAAAGGCAGTAAATAAAGCCTAATAAATTAATAAATAAATATCATCTTCAGGTGCATTGATGGCTTTCCTTTTCGACTGTATGTAAGCCTTTTTCCAACATTGGGGAATTGTTCTAGTTTGTAGAGAGGCAGTAATAAGTGTATGCAAGTAAGGCATAAATAAAGGATAGAGTCGTTTGAAAAGATGAGATAGCATTGGGTTGTGAGGGGCTGTTGTAGTCTTAGAACCATGTAGTAGACACTGTAAGTGTAGAACACTTGAGAGGTCTAAGGTGAACATTTTAATACTCAGTGACTGCAGATTGGAGGCGGATGGCAGAGGAGCAAACATTAAGTCAGCATTTCCCCAAACCAAGGTATCAGAGGGCACAGATGAACCCGCAACTGCGGTGGAAAAGGTATTCCTAAGTCCTGTTATCTTATTCTGAAACTGAAAAGCCAAAGTATCAGTTGTGAGCTACTCAGCCAGAACATTTCAGTCTCTTTTGACTCAATGTACTTTTAGGGTGGTACAAGACTCTTCCACATCAGCTTCGCATATGCTTTCCTGTGGGGCGCCACCAGGTTCAGTGCTGTTACTACTGCTATTTAATCTCTTTGTCAGTCCACTAGCACTTCTGAGTCAATCCTATAGCATCAGCTCCTTATGCTGTTTACTTTCTTCTTATACATTACACTAAGGCTACTTCAGTTGATTTATAGCCACTTCAGACATATCTTGACAAAGTTGTGCTATGGCTTCAGGATAACCGATTGGTACTGAATCCCAAAAAAACAGTTGCAGCCTGGATCAGCACCTGTTCTGCCCTGCATTCTAACTTTGTTTAACAGACTCAGCTCTTTCATTTACACTGTAAGTTTTTGCTATCAGGTTTTGTTTTGTTTTTTTCTTTTTACATAAACTTAGAGCAATTCGTAATTATCTGGATGCTGAATCTCTTCACTCTTTATTCTATGCCTGTATCAACTCATGATATGACTACTGTAATATAGTATATGCAGGGATTACCAAGGCACATCTAAAACGCTTACAGACTCTTCAGAATACTGCTGCCAGAATCTTATGAAGGCTAAGCGGCAAGATCATATCGCACCACCATTGAAACAATTGCATTGGTTACTGATAGACTCCAGCAGCTGGTACAGGAGCCGACGAGAGAAGGAAACATTCTAGACTTAGTCATTTGTGGAGCGCATGATCTGGAACGGGAGGTAGCGATCCGGGGGCCGCTTGACAACAGTGATCATAACATGATTGCCTTTGAAATTTGCTTTTAAAAAGGTAAGCATAGGAAGTCAAATATGTTAGCGTTTAACTTTAAAAAAGGAAGCTATGATAAAATGAGAAGAACGGTAAAAAAAAAAACTTAGAGGAGCGACTGAGAGGGTAAGAAACCTACAACAGGTGTGGATGCTGTTCAAAAACACCGTCCTGGAGGCCCAGGCCACACATATTCCATGTATCAGAAAAGGAGGACGGAAAACCAAACGACAGCCGGTGTGGTTAAAAAGTGAGGTAAAGGAGGCTATTGGAGCTAAAAAGGAATCCTTCAGATAATAGAAGGAACCGAGTGAGGAAAATAAGAAGCGGCATAAGGAATGTCAAGTCAGATGCAAAGCGCTGATAGGAAAGGCAAAGAGGGATTTTGAAAGAAAGATAGCGATAGAGGCGAAAACTGATAGTAAAAAGTTTTTTTAGATACATTAAAAGCAGGAAACCGGCAAAAGAATCAGTTGGCCCACTGGATGCCAGGGTGTAAAAGGGGTGATCAAGGAAGACAAAGAAATAGCAGAAAAACTAAATGAGTTCTTTGCTTCAGTCTTCACCGAGGAAGATTTGGGTGGGATACCGGTGCCAGACAAGGGTATTCAAAGCTGAAGAGTCGGAAAAACTTATTGAAATATCTGTAAATCTGGAAAACGTAATGGAGCAGTTCTGCAAACTGAAGAGTAGCAAATCTCCTGGACCTGATGATATTCACCCTAGGGTACTGATAGAACTAAAAAATGAGCTGGCAGAGCTACTGTTATTGATTTGTAATTTATCCTTAATATCAAGTGTGGTACCGGAAGATTGGAGGGTGGCCAATGTAACGCCAATATTTAAAAAGGGTTCCAGAGGAGACCCGGGAAATTATAGACCGGTAAGTCTGACGTTGGTGCTGGGCAAAATGGTATAGAACAAAATTACACATTCAAAAGTATGGACTAATGGGACAAAGTCAACATGGATTTAGTGAAGGGAAGTCTTGCTTCACCAATCTGCTGCATTTCTTTGAAGGGGTAAACAAACATGTGGACAAAGGTGACCCGGTTGATATTGTGTATCTAGATTTTCAGAATGCGTTTGATAAGGTCCTTCATGAAAGACTACAGAGGAAATTAGAAGGACATGGGATCGGAGGTAGTGTCTTACTGTGGATTAAAAACTGGTTGAAAGATAGGAAACAAAGAGTAGAATTAAACAGTCAATATTCACAATGGAGAAGGGTAGTTAGCGGGGTCCCTCAGGGATCGGTTCTGGGACCTCTGCTTTTTAACATATTCATAAATGACCTAGAGATGGAGGTAACTAGTGAGGCAGTCAAATTTGCCGAAGACAGAAAGTTATTCAAAGTAGTCAAATTGCGGGAAGATTGTGAAAAACTACAAGAGGACCTTAAAAAGAATATAGAGCGATTGTTGGATATATGCTTAATTATATTTTTTTCATTCAGTGGAGGTACATTCTATTTAAGATATTATCTTACAAGATTCCATATCTCCACTCCCAATTTTGATTATAGTTATGTACTCTTATACACAAAATTTTCTATAACAGTAAGCCTGAGTACTTAGCATCTCTGATCATTCCATATACCCCACTACATACATTATGTTCTTTGACTGACAATAGATTAGTCTTCCCTCACCTTTCCAGGACAAAATGCTAGTCCACAAGATAAGTACATAAGTATTGCCATACTGGGTAAGACCAAAGATCCATCAAGCCCAGCATCCTGTTTCCAACAGTGGACAATCCAGGTCACAAATAACCTGGCAAGATCCCCCAAAAGTACAAAACATTTTATACTGCTTATTCCACAAATAGTGGATTTTCTCCAAGTCCATTTAATAACGGTCTATGGACTTTTTCTTTAGGAAGCCGTCCAAACCTTTTTTAAACTCCGCTAAGCTAGTGCCACTTTCTTTTTAGCTCCAGCACTCTGGAATTCCCTACTGCAGTACCTCAGACTAGATCCCTCATATCTCATTCTGGTCTGCATCTGAAGACCTGTATATTCCAGTGGGCATTTGACAACTACTGACCCTGTACTTGTGACAATTGAGTCGGGGTGGGGGCAATTGGTAACAATTCCTGGAGGACTGGTAATATTCTATGTGAATGATTCTGTCTATATCTTGTGGAATGTGTGTGTAGATTTTTCTGTCTTTTCTTTCCTTTCTCTGTTTTATTTTTAGTTTTATTACTAGTTTTATAATGTATGTAAACCGCCTTGACTCGGGCATGAAAGAGGCAGTGTATCAAATAAGCGATTAGTGTGGCCTTGCTGAATCGGAGGCTTTTGTAATAAATTTAGAGTACTAGTGTTTCTTGGAAGTTGTTTATAGGTAAGGAGATTCTCTGAACAATGACTCTTCTACTTTCTTTCATTATCCCTTAAAATATGTCTTCAGCAGTTTGTGCTGGACCGTATACAACAGTTCCCATTTCTCATGAGTACGCTGTAAAGTTTTTAAGTGGCACAACTTATCCAAAGCGGATGAGAGGGCAGCATTCAAAGCTTGAGCCTGCCCATCTAAATCGAGGGTGGCGAACGGATGCAAATCTATCATAAGATTCTGCAGAAATGTGTCCTCAGTAACAGTTGAGAAGTCATACTTCCAATAAGGAACTGACTCAGGATGGGAAAGTGTTGTAGGTTTTGGACAAGTATTTTGAATAGCAATGAGATCAGTTCAAGGAAGAGTAGTAGCAGTGACATCAGCAATTGGAGAAGAATAATGCATATCCAAGAGAATAAGGTCTATAGTATGACCTGCAGTATGAATGGGTAGTTGAACAAGTTCAGAGAGATAGATATCATGAAGAAATACAGTAAAATCCCCAGTAAGAAAATTGAAAGGATCATCCATGCATATGTTGAAATCTCCTAGACAACTTGTATTCGGGGACAGTAAGTGATGGTCCATTAGAATAGGCTGTAGTTTTTTTAGGGTGACAAAGGAGACTGGTGGAGGCACATAGAAAAGAGCAACAGTGAGTGGCATAGAGGGCTAGAAGTGCAGTAATAGGAACTCTGTAGAGATAAGCTATATGGATTAGGAACTGGTTGACGGACAGACGCCAGAGGGTGGTGGTGAATGGAGTTAGCTCGGAGGAGGGAAAGGTGAGTAGTGGAGTGCCTCAAGGATCGGTGCTGGGGCCGATTCTGTTCAATATATTTGTGAGTGACCTTGCCGAAGGGTTAGAAGGTAAAGGTTGCCTATTTGCGGATGATACTAAGATCTGTAACAGAGTGGACACCCCGGAGGGAATGGAAAACATGAAAAAGGATCTGAAGAAGCTAGAACAATGTCTAAGGTCTGGCAATTAAAATTCAATGCGAAGAAATGCAAAGTGATGCACTTAGGGAATAGAAATCCACGGGAGACGTATGTGTTAGGTGGCGAGAGTCTGATAGATTCGGACGGGGAGAGGGACCTTGGGGTGATAGTATCTGAGGATTTGAAGGCGACAAAACAGTGTGACAAGGCGGTGGCTGTATCTAGAAGGTTGTTGGGCTGTATAGAGAGAGGTGTGACCAGCAGAAGAAAGGGAGTGTTGATGCCCCTGTATAAGTCGATGGTGAGGCCCCATCTAGAGTATTGTGTTCAGTTTTGGAGGCCGTATCTTGCTAAGGATGTAAAAAGAATCGAAGCGGTGCAAAGAAAAGCTACGAGAATGGTATGGGATTTGCGTAACAAGACGTATGAGGAGAGACTTGCTGACCTGAACATGTATACCCTGGAGGAAAGGAGAAACGGGTGATATGATACAGACATTCAAATATTTGAAAGGTATTAATCCGCAAACGAACCTTTTCCGGAGATACGAAGGCGGTAGAACGAGAGGACATGAAATGAGATTGAAGGGGGGCAGACTCAAGAAAAATGTCAGGAAGTATTTCTTCACGGAGAGAGTGGTGGATGCTTGGAATGCCCTCCCGCGGGAGGTGGTGGAGAGGAAAACGGTAATGGAATTCAAACATGCGTGGGATAAACATAAAGGAATCATGTTCAGAAGGAAAGGATCCTCAGGAGCTTAACCGAGATTGGATAGCAGAGCCGGTAGTGGGAGGCGGGGCTGGAGGTTGAGAGGCGGGGATAGTGCGGGGCAGACTTATACGGTCTGTGCCAGAACCAGTGGTGGGAGGCGGGACTGGAGGTTGGGAGGCAGGGATAGCGCTGGGCAGACTTATACGGTCTGTGCCAGAGCCGGTGGTGGGAGGCGGGGATAGTGCTGGGCAGACTTATACGGTCTGTGCCAGAGCTGGTGGTTGGGAGGCGGGGCTAGTGCTGGGCAGACTTATACAGTCTGTGCCCTGAAGAGCACAGGTACAAATCAAAGTAGGGTATACACAAAAGTAGCACACATGAGTTGTCTTGTTGGGCAGACTGGATGGACCGTGCAGGTCTTTTTCTGCCGTCATCTACTATGTTACTATGTATTTTACTATGTTTATAATTAGGCTTGTAAACTAGCAAGCCTAACTTTAATGCACGGTCGTCTGCCCAATTGTCAGTCTGTATATGATTTTTTAATGTGGACCATTATCTGTATTTGATCACTGACTCACCAATAGATGTCGCTACAATCAACTGAGGATTTGAAAGACTGGTTAGCAACCAATATGACGAATAAAGTGTTAAAATAACTTTATAGAAAATAAAATGTTAGCAACATTGGGTTTTTCATGTTAGAACAGGATATTATTTTTGGTATCAAAACTAAGAAGTACGTTTAAAACTCTGTGTATTCACAAGATATATAGAAAGACATGGCAGATGGAAGAGTGGAGACCTGAATTTCATGTTTCATCTGCCTCGTTAATCCATATTTAAAATGTCACTAACACTGCTAATCTTTTTCCAATATCATCCTAAAATATTTAAGATTGTTAACCTGCCACCTTTAAAAGGGCCAGTAGTGATTCACTTTTTGTTAGTGTAATCTTGTAATATATTTTCAAATCATAAAGGAATACAAGTCACCATAAACATTTTTTTAACTTGATGCAAAATTCTTAGTGCTTAAATGGCGTTATCAAGGAATTGTTTGCAACATTTTAATTAGGAGCAGGTGCGTTTCATATTTTTTTTTCAGTCATGCCCAAACATATAATGTACTGAACAGATGGCTTTTGGTGGATGTTTTGAAGCATGATTTAGGGGTTGGTGAAACACAGAGTTGGTGGTGAGACACAAAAACTGCAAGATTCTTTCTGTACTTACTTACTATACATACAGCATTTAAAATGAATAATAATTTTGATATTCTGATTAGAGATTGAGCTAGAATTGTGACTCTGCGAAGGAGGTCTGAGAGCTACTGGATGTATGAGATGGTAGAATTTCTATTATTCAGAATGTTTTAGTATTCAGTATTCCAATAAAGGCTTGTTTAAAAAATATTCTTGATTTAAGTAGTCCTAGTCTGTGTCTACTAATACTTTTTTTAGCTAGGGATGATGAAAAACCTCTTTTTTTTTTCAGAAAGTGCTACAAGCATTTCCAAACATTTAGGTTAACAAAATTATTTTGCTTTCAGCTGTAATCCCTTGTCACTAGCAGAGGAGGATGCATAGATATAATTAATGTCATTAGCTCCATTTATATCTCAGCCATGGGAACGGGTCATTGAGCACAATATTAACTGCAGCTAGCAGTGACACGATGAAATAGATGTCCTGTTTAAATCAACTCCTGTCTCTGGATAGAGATGTCATTCTAAGGGGTGGCAGGATAAGCCAGTCCAACAAACGGCAGCCGTAGAGCATCAGTGGGTCAGATGTTGGAACCAGTGATTTGCTTCTCTCTGCGTACTTTTATAGGCAGCTTTCATCTGCTGACAGATGCAGCTCCAAGCTTGCGGGTAGCTGAAAATTTGTACAATTGATTGCATCTTATGGCAGAAATAGGCTGACAGGGTGCCCTGAAAAGAGGAGAAATCTTAGGAAAATAGGCCCAAGGTCATCAGAAGAAAGACAAGCACAGAGTCTGTGTATGATGAGAATCTGAGCTGCCTACAGCGTTGCATGCCTGTCAGGAATGCAGCTTTCCTGAGGTGCACATTGGTAGAGCAATGGTACAAGGGGGATTTCCAGGTAAGATTTCAGAAACCTGTATACGGTTAGCCTTTACACTGCACTCAGCATTTGTAATTTGCTTGAAACCAAAATCTAAGTAGGAAGCTGAGCTGGTTCTATCAAATTGGAACGTATCTGTTTACAGAAAGATGAGAATATGTTGCGTGAAAATATTCTAAGAGGTTTTAGAGAAGTTTTAATGTATTGGAGATTAGGGCTGTATGCTACAAGAATATACATAAAACCAGCATAATTGCCAGAGCATATCTGTGTTAAAAGAAAATTTGAGAATGCAGGTTTGAAACCATTTTATTAATGTTTGCAGAAGTGTTATAGTTATGTAAGCTGATAGCCCTCCTTGTTCACTTTGTAGTACAGTGATTTCAGCAGGTAGTATTACTGAATTAAAAATGTTTCAGTACCAAAATCTAAGGTATGTTGTGTCAAATGCACACAAAGGCAAATTGTTTTACGTAGATATGTAATTTCTGAATATTGTCTGAAATGCCCTTTATACGGAATGGAAAAGCAAGACAGTATGGTGGTAGGAATCTTTAACTTTCACCTATGCCTTTAATTTGTTGCCAGGGCTTTTACCTGCAAAATTGTGGTAAAATGCTGCGCTAGAGCAGTTGCTGAAGCTGAAGGTGGTATTTGAATTTCTGTAGATGTTGCAGGGTTACAACTTCTGTGAACTTGTTTTTCAGCATAAACCAGTCTTGTGTTTGGATACAGAGATATTAATATTCTGCTCAGGTGCAGCATGATGAATTGAGATTTTTAAAAAAATAAGACTTTAGGTTGTAGATCAGATAATACACCAATAGGCAGACATTTCAATTATAATCCACTGCAGTAGTAATTTAAATTGTGGCCTTTAGCACTGGCAGAGGGAAGTATTTCCTGGAGAATCCATAAAAAGCATATGCATTGGGAGGGAGAGAAGCTGCAAACCTAAATTTCCTAAGCAACTAACAGAAGACATTGTTTTGCAGCAGCCCAAATTACAGATAGCCACATACAACAGAACTCTGCAGCATATCTGAGCACAAGCAGTGGGCACTTGTATGCCAGCTAATTTAAGAAATGCCTTCTGTAAAAACAGCTGTGTCAGCTTTGAAATTCAACTTCATAGCAGTATCGTACAGAGGAAAAACTGGAAGCGATTCCTTAGAGGCTGTGCAAAGAATTTTATTTCGGAGGTTTCATTGTTTTTTTTATGGATGCTGCATACAAGTCCAATCGTCTGTAAAGGGATTGTCAGTAGTCAAGGCTGTATCCTTCAGCAGTTTTCACTTATTAATGTGTGGTTTCTTTAGTTTTCTTCTAAAATGATTCTTTACTGAGGATGTATTTCATTGCAGCAGTAAGTTTTAACTCTTTATTTGTCAAGCTTTTCGGTATAGCCTTTAAATAATTTCAAAATCAGGAAATTGAAGTGCATAAAGTGCAATTTAAGCATTCAAGAATAATATAAGTATATAAATGAACCAGTACACTTAGGCTTTCTGATAATCTACAAAAAAGAAATGGAAACCAAGCAAGAAAACACGGAATATAGTGGAGTATATCCCAAAAACAAAAGAAAAACTGAGTGGTGGTGCTGATATATAAGGTGATCTAGAAGAGGCAGCAAGTTTCAACAGACAAGTTATCCTGAACCATTACACCCCTTCATCCCATGGACATTAACTGCTCCATTAAGAGCAGCCCTATCCAAAACAAAGTCCTGCCTCTGGATCTGGTTTTGGATTCTGTTTATCAGTCGTGGCAGCAATAATACCAGTGAAAGGAAGTATATGGCAGAAGTCTCTTGGATGAGTTTATTGATTTGTTTATTTAGATCTATATACTGCCTTTTTGAAGAAATTCACCCAAGGCGGTGTTACTAGACATAGGCAATAAGCAATTTACAGCAGCATAAAACCAAAACAAATAACAGTACACACTGTAGCATAGTATGTTACTTCCAATGTCAACACAAATTAAAACATCCCAATAGACAACACGGGCGTAAGTGGAGATGAGATCTAAAGCCAGATAAGACAAAGTGAGTTTAGGTAGAAGATAAGCATGACTGACTTATGAAAAACTTGCACATGGAGTCATAAAAGGTGTATGTGTCATAAGAAAGTCCTACTGCAATAAATGCAACTGATGTTAGTCCTTGAGTGTGTGACTGTCCTAGTTACTTGCTTCTTCAATAAAAGGTTAGGGAGAAGAGCCAGGTTTTCACTTGCTTCCTGAAGTAGAGATAGTCTTGAGTTCGGCAAAGCCTTTCCAGAAGTGCATTCTAGAGCATGCGTGCATGTGTGAGTGTGTGTGGGTGGGGGGGGGGGGGGGGGGTACTCCAGAGAAGGCTTGTTGGTGGGTGTCACATTGCATGATTTCATTTGGTGAAGGTGGTGTTAGGGATACTCCTTGGAAGGACCTTAGCGACTTTGGAGATGCATATCCTTGGAGTTGCATAGAGGGAAATCCTGTTCTTCAAGTACTGTGGCTCATTTCCTTTAAGTGCCTTGAAGATCAGAGAGAGAATTTTAAATTTAGCCCTTTATTGTTGTGGTGCCCACGGAAGTTTTTGTAGAAATGGTATGATGTGATCACTTCACTTACAACTTTCTATCAGTCATTCTGCAGCACTCTAAATCATTTGGAGACCCACAGGAGCTCTGTTTTACTTGGGTTCAGATAAAGTTTGTTTTTAGTCCATTTTTGCATTGCTGGCAATCGGTATATTCAGAGTTATAGGTAAGTCTGGTTCACTGGGTATGAGGGAAGGGGAAATGGGACTTGACATACCGCCTTTCTGAGGTTTTTCAACTACATTCAAAGCGGTTTACATATATTCAGGTACTTATTTTGTACCAGGGGCAATGGAGGGTTAAGTGACTTGCTCAGAGTCACAAGGAGCTCAATGGCTATCAACTGAATCACCTTGGCTAGTGGCTTGAAGTAGATATTAAGCAAAATAGGCAATAATATGGATCTTTGTAGTACTCTACAGATCGGTATCCAGGGTGCTGATCAGATGCTGCTGAACTGTATGAACTGCTGCCTATCTGATAGAATCTGAACCAGGCACGTACTGTGCCAATGATACCTATTTCTTCCAGTTGAATTAGCACGATATTGTGGTCCACAATGTCAGAAGCTACTGAGAAATTCAGCAGTACTAACACTGGTTTAATGAGAGGGCAAGATTGTGTACTCCTGGTGAACTGTCAGGGGACTGGGTGAGACTGCCTTTAGGTCCTGGTGAAAACTTAATTTTGTTGGCAAAGTATTCAGCAAAGTCCTTCAGTTCATTTTTGATTTGGCAGGCTGGTTTTGTTGTGGGGGATGTAGTAGGCTTTTTACTATGCCAAGTAGTTGGTTGAATTAGCAGCCTGTTTAGTGCACCATTGAGAGAAATGCTGTTTTTTGGCTGATGCTTTTGTCAATATGTGCTAATACAGTATCCTTATAAAATTTGCCATTTTTAGGCCATAAATAAAACACAATGCTGTGCTCCCTCAAGTGGACAACGTTAACTTTTAAAACCATTGAGATGCACAGGGCCGGTCTTTGCAATTGCGGGGCTCTATGCAGACCAGTTCAGTGGGGCCCCACCGTCCCGCCTAGCCTCACCCCCATTAGCCATGCCCCTTGTTGACAAGATGTACTTTTAAACATTTTTTTATTTCAAATAAAGACAAATCAAGCAAAATTTGTACAGAAAAACTAATTCAAATATGTAAAATGCTGTCATAGGAAACCTTTGGGTTTAAAAAGCAAAACCATGTGCATGTAAGGACTGGATAAGTGAATTAAAATGAACCCCTTTAATATGTAATACTTGGTAGCAATAATGAAACAGTGATTGGATATTCACATAGCAAGCAGCCTGAGCCAACAGATTTATTTTCCACTGAACATAATTAACTTTGTATGAACTTGGCTGCTAATATTGTGCTGAACTGGACAATGTCATCACTTATTTTTTGTTTCAAAGCCATATTCTTTTGAACTGGACAAAGTTGGCACAATTAGACTGACTAGACAGTTCTGTACGAAGGAAACCCTTTCCTCATTAATCAATACCTTCTCTGTGAAATAGTAATAATAATAATAAAAAAAGGCAAGTTCATTTTTATAATGTACCACTGCATTCCACAAAGAAAAACAAGCAAGTTCCCACATGCCATCTTTTCTTTCTTTTGATGTAGGCACAAGAGAAAAAAAAAAAAAGATTTTAAGTGCTCCCAGGTTTCAATCTAATTTGTGTTTAATGTGGGATAAAATGCCATAAATAATTAAATAGATAGAAACTCTGAATGTTGAGCACCTAATTCTCATAACATGATGTCTGTTTAGTGGGCCTTTACCAGGAGAAAAAAAAAAACCTCTGCACGAATTTAATAGTACTTTAACCAGCCCCTCCAAATGACACAGATATTACTGTGGAGGAGTAGTCTAGTGGTTAGTGCAGCGGACTTTGATCCTGGGGAACTGGGTTCAATTCCCACTGCAGCTCCTTGTGACTGTGGGCAAGTCACTTAACCCTCCATTGCCCCAGGTACAAAATAAGTACCTGAATATATGTAAACCGCTTTGAATGTAGTTGCAAAATACCACAGAAAGGCGGTATATCAAGTCCCATTTCCCTTTCCCTTGATTTTTTTACAGTATCCTCCCCTCCCCGTCCCTTTAATCAGCCTCTCCAAATGACACAGATATTACCTTGATTTTTTTTTTACAGTATCCTCCCCTCCCCATCCCTTTAACCAGCCCCTCCAAACAGATGATGTGGCAATGGAGGGGTCAGCGCCGGCGGCGGGCAGGAAAGACGGGGGATCTTTTCTGCCCCGAAGACTCCACTAGACCACTAGGGTGGCTTTGGGTAGGTGCCAGGAACTCGGGGGAAGGGAGGCAAGGAGTCAGAACGTGGCAATGGTGGGGAGTGGGAGGGAGTGCCCCGGGACCCTGTGCGTCCACCCCTAAGACCGGCCCTGGAGATGGATTTTCCTATCTAGTGCCCTACCAAAGAATGGAAGCCCTCTGATGGGATCTAGCATGGTGTCAGAGTAGTCAGGATGCAGCATTCAAAACTAATCCCCAAGTTTTTGAGGAATAAAAGAAAGACATGTATAGATACATGCATATACGTGTGCACACTCGCACTTGCTCATTCTGTTTTGGTAATACACAGACTAATTGTGCTGTCTAACTTCAGGGTACTTGTAGCCACTTGTGCTGCATTAGTCAAGGGTTATAAAGGTAATCATTTTTTGTCTAGTTTCCCGATACATGATAAGGAAGTAATTCTCTATCTTGGTGCCTCAAATCAGGTGCCACAGTGGAGCGTGATGCGTGCCAATTCTGTAATGGCAATTAGATGCACCTAAGATGTTTTAGAATGCTAGCATAAACCTGTTTTTTGGTGTGCCAAAAGTTAGGTGCAATCAATTATACCAGAGGTTCGCAACCCAGTCCTAGGGACACATTCAGCCAGTCAAGTCTTCACAGTATCCACAATGAATGTGCATGAGATAGATTCGTGGAGCTAGTGCCTGCAAATTTATTTCATGTGTATTCATTGTGAAATGTCCTGAAAACCTGACTGACTGGGTGGGTCCTGAGGACTGGGTTGAGAGCCTCAACATACACCAGGTCAGTGAGTCAATGGACTTAAGCCATGCCACACATTGCTTGTTGCCATGCCCATAGCTTGAAGGGGTGAACAAACGTGGATAAAGGTGAGCCGGTCAGTATTGTGTATCTGTATTTTCAAAAGGCATTTGACAAAGTACCTCATGAAAGACTCCAAAAGAAATTGGAAAGTCATGGGATAGGAGGTAGTGTCCTACTGTGGATTAAAAACTGGTTAAAGAATAGAAAGCAGAGAGTAGGGTTAAATGGTCAATATTCTCAATGGAGAAGGGTAGATGGGTTCCGCAGGGGTCTCTTTTGCGACCGCTGCTCTTTAACATATTTATAAATGATCTAGAGATGGGAATAACTAGTGAGGTAATTAAATTTGCCGATGACACAAAGTTATTCAAAGTTGTTAAATCGCAAGAGGATTGTGAAAAATTGCAAGATGACCTTACGAGACTGGGAGACTGGGCATCCAAATGGCAGATGTTTAATGTCAGCAAGTGCAAAGTGTGATGCATTTGAGAAAGAGGAACCCGAGCTATAGCTACGTGATGCAGGGTTCCACCGACCAGGAAAACAATCTAGAAGTCATCGTTGACGATACTTTCAAACCCTCTGTTCAGTGTGCTGCGGCAGCAAAGAAAGCAAATAGAAGGTTAGGTATGATTATGAAAAGAATGGAAAATGAAAACGAGGATGTTAATGCCTTTGTATCACTCCATGGTGCAACTGCACCTTGAATATTTTCTTCAATTCTGGTTACTGCATCTCAAAAAAGATATAGTGGAATTAGAAAAGTTACAGAGAAGGGCGAAGAAAATGATAAAGGGGGTGGGATGACTTCCCTATGAGGAAAGGCTGAAACGGTTTGGGCTCTTCAGTTTGGAGACAAGACGACTAAGGGGAGATACTATAGAGGTAAATAAAATACTGAGTGGAGTGGAATGGGTAGACGTGAATCGCTTGTTTACACTTTCAAAAATTACAAGGACTAGGGGGGCATGCAATGAAGCTACAAAGTAGTAAATTTAAAACGTGTAATTAAACTCTGGAATTCGTTGCCAGAGAATGTGGTAAAAGCAGTTAGCTTAGCGGGGCTTAAAAAGGTTTGGCTAGCTTCCTAAAAGAAAAGTCCATGAGCCATTATTTAAATGGACTTGAGAAAATCCAGTACTTATTTCTGGGATAAGCAGCATAAAGTGTATTGTACTGTTTTGGGATCTTGCCAGGTACTGTGACCTGGATTGGCCAGTGTTGGAAACAGGATACTGGGCTTGATAGACTTTGGGTCTGTCCGAGTATGGCAACACTTATGTACTTAAGTATGCCACCTTGCAGTTACGTGCCATAGCACTTATGCACTGCTTTATAGAATAGCACATAATGCATTTTGCGTATTTGCCAAATAGGGCAGCACGTACACATGCAAGGTGTGCGTAAATATCCCCTTGTATTGTTTTCATGAAAGATAAAACTGGATGTATTTTAGAAATGAACTGCAGATTTTAAAATAGGCTGCTTTTTCTGCACAAAATACTGTAACCATTACTTGCCTGAGTTTTAAAAAATATTTCATAGGGTTGTACTGATTAATCGTGCAATTAAATATTTTAATTGCATGATTTGGTGGGCACCATCTCTCTTCCCCTCCCCTGGCACCATCTCCCTCTCTTCCCAGGCACCATCTCCTCCCATCTCCCTCTCCTTCCCAGGCACCATCTTCTCCTTTTGATCCATCCATGACCACCATTTTTCCCTTTTCCTCCCTTCCCTTCTATGGTCACCATCTCCTTTCTTTAATTCTTCTGTTCCCTATTTTCAGTATCTGTCCCTCTAATACTCCCCCCTCCATATTTCTCTCTCTTTTCCCCTTCCCCTGCATCTCTCTCTCTCTCTCTCTCTCTTGGTTTTTCCTTTTTGTCCTGTGGTGAGCCCCCTCCCTCTGCCTGCGGTTCTCTCTCTCTTTTTCCTTTTTATCCTGCGGCAGACCTCCTCACCCTGCCCGCGGTCAGTTCCCGACACTACTTCTCTACTTCTCCCCCACAGACCTGTGGGTCTCACGCAGCAGCTCCTCTCCCTTCTCGTGGCAGCTTCTTGGCCAGGCAGCTCTTCACACATGGCAGCTTCTTGGTCCGGCAGCTCGTTCTCCCTGCCTGAAGCCTCTGTAACAGGAAGTTCCACCCCCTCTGACAGAACTTCCTGTAACAGAGAGAGGTTTGGAGTGTGCAAAGGAGAGGGAACTGCCAGAGGGTCGGAGAGGTATGGTCTTGGCAGGAAAAATAAAAAGGAAGAGAAACTTGGCAAAGTGCTAATTTAACTCAAGTGAAAAATTCTATCGACAAGTGTAGAGCCCTAGTATTTTTTTTTTATTTCTTTATTTATAATTTTAAATTATATACATTCAAGGATAAACCTTGTACAGAAATTCAGGTAGAAATCAAAAACGTATTATTCCAAAGAATTCACATAAAGTAATTTTCGATGAAAATTATTTGAAGTATGGAATAATTAAAGAAAATAATGCACTTAAAATAATTACAACCTTTCTTAGACCCCAATTATAAACGAAGGGGGAGAAAAGAGTTAGAGAAGATTATATACAAGCAATTTTTTAAGATAGTAATTCAGGCTACATTTTCCTCCAGTAACTTTTACTTCACTTGTTTCATCTCTACAAACGATTTTAGTTGTTCCGGTGTAAAAAAGATGTACTTAGTTTGTCCCAGCCTCACCACACACTTACATGGGTAAGCAAGAAAAAAAGAAGCCCCTATATCTATAGTCTTTTGTTTTAAAGTCAGAAATAATTTCCTTTTTTGTTGTGTAGCCTTGGTGATGTCTGGATAAATCCATATTTTAGATCCATAGAATTGAGCATTCATATTTCTGAAATAAAGCTTTAAAATAGCATTATAGTCTTGCTCAAATACCAAAGATATAATCGTGGTGACTCTGTTAGTTATAATGTCTGAGGATTGTTCCAATATATCAGAAATATTTTGTAAATTTAGGTTATCTTCTTCAGGGCCTTGCACTCCTTCTCTATTCTTAAGAATATAATAAATTTTATTTAGCGGGGGTACACCCTCTGAAGGAAAATGAAGAGTCTCTATGAGGTATTTCTTAAAGGTATCAACCAGAGATACCCCCGCTATCAATGGAAAATTTAAAAGTCGGAGATTAAGGCGCCGATTAAAATTTTCAATTTGCTCAATTTTTTGCCTCATGTTTGTAGAGTCCTTCACTGTCGTGATTTTAAAGGCATTCAGGGCTTCAACCTCCTTCTGTACCGATTTAACTTGTGTAGTTATATCGTCTTTAACAGAGTCTACTGTCTTTTTTAAGTCCTCAAACTTAGTATTCAATATTAGTACATCACCTGAAGTCTTCTGAAGTGTAGTGGTGATCTGGTCTAACATCACCTTCAGCGTTTGCAGCGTCACCTCCGAAGTCTGTGCCATAGGGGAAGTAATCCCCCTGGCTCCCCGAGTCGTTGCCTGTGCCTCTGGGTCCTCACTAGAAACTCCTTTCGGCACACCTTCCGGGTCGTCGGGGTTTCCCACCAGGGCCGCTTTCGACATCGGGCTGGGAGGGATCAGTGAGAGCGATGGTGGCGATAGGGAGACTTCCTCTCCCAGTGGGGCTTCCGCTTCTCCGGACCTCCCCACAGCGGGATCATCTCCCCGAATCCTGGGAGCACCGGGGAAAAAACGCTCCAGCGATGTTTGACCCGAAGAGGGAGTTGAGGTAGGTGGAGGCACTACCCTCAAAACTCCCTTACGTTTATGGGGCATTTCAACGAGGAAAAAACTGTTCAGCTCAATTCTCACAGAGCGTTTTCATGTCCACCCGGTGCGGCAGCCATCTTGGTTTTTTCCCTCCTTTTTGAGCCCTAGTATTTTAATATCACATCAGGCTTCACTCTGGCTATCTTGAGTTTCTCGCGTCAGCAATAACTATTGGGCAGGTAATGTATCTTTATTCAGCCCAGCATATATCTTTGTTGTCATGTTTGTCTCCTGAGAAACCTCTTTCATCTTGTAGCTTTTTCATTTATTTTGCTTTTCAGGTACTTTTGCTTTAATATTGGCCTGTTCCAAATACATTCATTGCACTGTCTCTATCCCTCATTGTTAATGAGAAAAAGTTAGGGTAGAATATAAAAATCCCGTCAGTCAGGCAGTTATATTTTTACTCCAAATCCCTGCTTGTGACTGCATTATTCCCTCATTATGCTTAAACTTGGGTCCCCGTGATTGCTTTACATATAAATTAAAATGGAAGGCACTTCAAAGGTGTGTGAATTAGATTAGTACATTATACTCTGGACTATCTGTTAAAAGTTGGAGAAGATTCCAGTGGCTATAGACTACAGTAGGAAGGTTGATTTTTAGGCATTCAAAATTTGCTCACATTGAGCCTTATTGCACTGGTTGTCAGTTAGGGCCTGGAAGGACTTTAAAGTGGCCTGTTTCATTTATAAGATACTGCATATACAGTACTGTTGAATTTGATTATCCTCCTACTACTAATTGTACACTTAGATCCACAGATAGCTTTTTATTAATTTTTCTTTCATTTAATGGTTTAACTCAGAAAGATTCTAGAAGCTTTTTATTTATCATTCTGTCCAGCTCTGGAATGGTATCCCTTTTTCCTTAAAATCTCAATACACCTACTTATTGTTTAGGAGACACCTGAAAACATATTTCTCCGAGGACAAGCAGGCTGCTTGTTCTCGCACGTGGGTCGACGTCCACATCGGCCCAGGAATCGGCGTTTTGCAAGCAAAATATAAAAAAAGGTTTTGCCAGAGTCTTCTGGCATGTGTGCACCGTGCATGCGCAGACTGATTTCCTGCCCGTCACATGAGCACGTCTCGTCAGTTTTCTTTTCTCCGTGTTGAGGTGCGGTAGGTTTTTATCTGCGCTCCTCTCAGGCCCAGGAAAGAGTCTTTGAGAGTTTTTTTTTCGCTTTTTTTGTTCTAAATTTTCTTTGTTTTACTTGTCTTTAAAAAAAAAAATCCTGTAGTGTCTGTTAGATTTTTTTCACTTTTTAAAGTTTCCTTTGCTTTTCGACGCGGCCGGCTTGTTCCCTTATTTTTTGTGCCTTTTTCTGTTAACAGGCACAATCGTGTCTTTTGATTTTGCCGAAGCCGTTTTTCCTTCCATGTCATCAAAGACACCCAGCAGCTTCAAATATTGTACTCTCTGCAACTGGACCATCTCAGGTACCGATACCCACGCCTGGTGTATCCAGTGCCTTGGGTCCGACCATAGTCCAGCCGCTTGTAGTCTGTGTCTTTGTATGAAGAAACGGACCCAGGCGTCTCGAGAAGCCCAACGAGAAAAGCTTTTTGGGTCTCGGTCCGATCCTTCGACATCGGTACCGAGGTCGGCGGCATCGACATCGAGGAAGCATCGACGTTGGGAGCGGAGTTATTGGCTGTTGAAAGACCAACTCGTGCTGGGAGCAGTGAGACATCGAGTGGGTCTCCACCTCCCTCGAGCCTCCTGTTATATAGGCCCCCCGGGACCGACCTTCATCGGACCCGGCCCCAAGGAGTCGTGAGGATTCCATGTCCTCATTGGTTCCGAGGAGTCTCGATGACGGGTGTCAAGCGAAGGCGAAGAAGCCCCATCATCATTCTCATTCGACGCACGGTGCCAGGAGCTCTGGGGCGTCGAAGGAATTGGCACCCGAGAAGCGCCGGTGCCGAGAGGATCGCTCCCCCTCTATACAGGAGGTGCCGATGCGTCGGTCTTCTGGCAGCCCGGTACCAGCTCCCGAGCCTCGACAGATTCTGCCATCGGCTCCTTTACTGACCCTGCAGTCTTGTCCGATGGCGGCTCTCGACGAGCACATCAGGGCCCTGCTTCCAGAGCTTCTGGAAGGATTGCTGCGCCAGTCTACTTCGGTGTTGGGGGTGCTTGCGCCTTCCATACCATCTGCTGCAGCGGCATCTGGCCCTTCGCCTGTGGAGAGGTCCCCGACCTTGGCATCGGCAGCCACCCAGGTCGACTCCCCTTCGACATCGGTGGAGAAAGCTTCACTAGAGTCCAGGCGGGTGTCGACTTCTCAGCACCGCTTTCGAGGACGTCGTTCCTCGGCGTCGAGGCAGGCTTAGTTTCGGACTGCTCTGAGGGAAGTTTTGTCCGATACTGAAGATGAGCATTCGTGGGAGGAAGAGGAAGATCCCAGGTACTTTTCTTCTGACGAGTCCTATAGGATTCCCTCTGAACCTTCCCCTCTGCTAGAAAGGAGACTTTCTCCACCAGAGATTCTATCCTTTACCTCCTTTGTCAAGGAAATGGCTGTGGCTATTCCCTTCCCTATGGAGTTTGAGGATGAGCCCAGTTTGTATGCACACGTCTCTGCATTCAATGCCTTCATGGATATTGGTTTTAAAACAATAGTGTGCTGATGACTATGCAGCTTTTTGTGCACAGTTTTCTTGTGCCTTAAACTCTTCTCCGCAATGATGCAGGAAATTTTATGCAGAACCTGCACAGAGCTGTGTACTAAGCCTCCTTCATGTTATCACATTGGTCTCTTCAGGATTCTTTTAAGGGTCTTCGACATTAGCATCAGAACTTAGTACAAGAAGAGTGCTGGGCAGACTTCTATGGTCTGTGCCCTGAGAATGGCAAGGACAAATCAAACTCAGGTGTACATATAAAGTATTACATACCATGTAAAACGAGTTTATCTTGTTGGGCAGACTGGATGGTCAGGTCTTTATCTGCCGTCATTTACTATGTTACTATGATTTAGAAATGATGTTGTCCCATCTGTGTGAACATAGCAAAAAAAAAAAAAAAAAGAGCATGACAAAATGTGATCACAGTGCAGAATAAAGTGAAAAAAATAAAAAGCAGACTTGCTGATAGCCAGTGATAAAGTGTAAGAGAGCAATAAACAAAACAAATAGGAATATGTTCAAGGTAATCTTTCAAATGCCTGACATGTTTTGGCACAGAATTCCTGTCCCAGGGACAAATTCAAAACAACTTTGTCAAGAATATGAACCCACATGTGGTGCAAGCACCCAGAATTCTCAGAATGCCCATAACGGGCTTCCACAGCCTTTTAAGCATGCAATGTGCTCTGCGTGCAGTGTTTTGTTCATGTCTCTAGAATTTTTATTTTTCAACTCATGGAGGTTTAAAAACTGATGATAGTGTCCGGGCCTAAAGTCTCAACCATCATAGCATTGTCCTAATTTAACTCTCGCCATCCTACCAGTGTGACCCAGCCTTCATAGCAGTGTCCCTCTGTAGGGTATCATGAACTGTGACTCCTTGTGGAACACCTTGAATTTCAACAAGCAGTGCTGTTGTTGAATTAAGACAGGGGCTTCTTTCCCTCTCTCTTGCTAGCATGCAGACTTTCACTGCATGTATGATGAACCAAAGTTGGATCCGGAATATTGTACCAGCCTTCGAGGGGCCTATACATCTGCATTTTTAAAAATCTCATTATTGATTTATTAAAACTAGCCATTAAGCCCATTAAAACGGGCGAGATTTCCAGCTACCCTCCTCGCCGCCGCTCCCTCCCCCCTCCGTGCCAGGCCCCCTGCACTGACCTGACAGCGCCTCTCACCTCCGTGTGAAAGTGCTGCAGGCAGCAGCAGATCGCTCTGTCCCGCCCTCGCATCAATAATATTTATACACAGAATATTTATTTGGAGGTGAGAGGCGCTGTCAGGTCAGTGCAGGGGGCCTGGCACGGAGGGGGGAGGGAGCGGCGGCAGGGATGGGGGGGAGGGTGGAAGTTGGTGCTCGCGATGTTCGTTTCCAGGCTCCAGCAGCAGCGTCCGACAGTTCGACTCCGTTTCCCTCTCTGTTCCGCCCTCTAATGTCATCACGTCTTGACGCGAGGGCGGGACAGAGAGGGAAGTCTCTACTGCGCATTTGCAGGTGAGTCGGTCACTTGCCATTTATATGTTTGATGTTAGCTTTCTTTGCAAAGTATTGTGGTTGCTTTGGTAGTCCAGTTGCATATATAGAAAATAATAGTGAATAAATAAGGCAGGATTGTGTTCATGTTCGACACACCCTCTAGTGCCCCCTCCCCTTCCTACTGCTCTATGGCCATCTCAAGGGAGATAGTGAACAAGGAGCAGTTGTACAGCCTCTGGGTTGGCCCTGCAAATAAGTTGTAAGTGATGTCTTTATATTGGATTAATTGACTTTATAAAGAGAGGATAACTCTCAAATTCATTTATTTGGTATTTGACCACACTTTTCAGTAGTAGCTCATGCTGAGTTACATTGAGGTACACTAGGTATATCCCTGTCCTTTGAGGGCTCACAGCCTAATGTTGTATCTGAGGCAATGAAGGGTTAAGTGACTTGACCAAGATCACAAGGAGCAGCAGTGGGATTTGAACCAGCTTCCCCTGTATGTCAAGTCCATCACACTAACCACTAGACTACTCCTCCTCCACTAGTTAGGTGTATTAAGTTGGCCCAATACAAAGTTATCACGTATAAATTTTGATTGGCCCTTTTTCTGAGTCTCCTGTACAGAAAGGTAATGCCAACTGTACTAGGTCCGATTATTCCATATGCATATCAACATTTCTAGGGCTGCATTTCAGAGGTAGGCTCTGAAAACAGTAAGGCTGTTTATAGCTATTCTGCATGCTATTTTATATTCTTTAATTTGTAATTTTTCAATTTGTATTTTGCATTTCTTATCTTTTCATTACTTTCTGTTCTTTAATTTTTTTAGGTCTCCATTTTGATCAGAATTTGTAATTGAGATTAATTGTGTGATTAAAGGTATGCTACTTATTTATTTTCTCACTACAGCTCCTTGTGACTCTGGGCAATGGAGGGTTAAGTTACTCGGCCAGAGTCACAAGGAGCTTTAGTGGGATAAAAAAAAAATTGTGTGATTAATCACTATTAGAATTTTAATCGAAATGCAACCTTCACGTCAAGAACATCATTTACAAGATCTCTTAATTTCTAGAATGTAGTTGGTTGTTTCACTGGTTCCTTTCCTCTCTGCTTTCTTTCTATGTAAATGTACTGTTTCAGTAGCTTACATTTTGATGTGAAGTTTTACTTTACGGATCTATTTGGTTGAGTGTCTAGTTCAAAATCAGTTTTTCATGTTTCAGTAATGTTTAGCAAATGGCTTCCCTTGTCAGGATGATGACTGTCTTGTAAAATAACAGGGAGAACAGAGGCTGAATGAACACAGAGTTCCATTTTTACTGAGTTATAACTGAGATAGCATAAATTGATTTCTAGCATATAAGTCCTGATTGTGACATATCTATCAAGGCATGGTTTAAATGCATGGTTCAGAGTAATAAGCACATCACTTTTCTAATTTCTTCCATTTTACTAAGTCATTGGTTGAAGGTGTGTGTGAGGAGAGATGACTGGCAGATCCTGGTGAAACTGTACTTCCATTTTCTAAACTAATCACTAGGATGTTCTAATGAATGATGCTGTATGAGTGTGTTTGCCCTCACTTTATGTGTAACTGTAACCATCCTAAATTTATAGTATTTTTAACCATTTCTGATAAGTTTGGAACTTGGATGGCACATTCCAAAGTTTAGAGGAAAAGGTCTGTTTCTAAACTACAGGCACTGTGGTACTGTAAGTCTTTAAAAATATGGTAGGAAATGGTCTGTGCTTTACTAACCAGGGAAATAAGACTGAGCTAGAAAGTTCTACCGAATGCACATTTTTACCTACTGTGTCTCATGCCCCTATACATCATCCATCAGTTACAATCTTCCTTCTGGGTACCTCAAGGCTTAGTGAATACGTGCAGAACTTTACAAGCGGAAACACATTTATAATGGTTTTGTTCTCCTATCAGTCATTGAATGCCTCATTCTTTATTTCCTGAAGCACAAAATAAAATTTTAATTTGCACGTTTATGGCAATCAGGGGATTCACTTTAAATGAATTAATGCCCCTCTTATTACTCTTAATCATAGGACTGCTGTAAGTAATAATGTTTGTTGACCTCTCATGCATATTTTAATTTTCTTTGTGCCAGAGAATGATTATCAAGCATTCAGTGCTGGATCTTCAAAACTGCATCACTGCAGTAAATTTACCCATCTCAATTTATTAAACTCAAACTACTTATGATGGATGAACCATGGAGAAGTTCAGTTCATTGAGTATCATTAACTCAGCATTTGCATGTATTATGCATTCAGTAACAGGCTTTGCTGTGTTCTAGTGCTACTAGAGCGCTGTGCACAAGCATGTAATAGAGAGTCCCTGTTCGACAGAGCTTACAAATAAGGAATTAGGGAGTTATATTTTGAACAAGTGATTAAGGGTTAAGAGTTAGTTATAAGCCGACTCAAAAAGGTGGGCTTTTAGCCTGCGTTTGAATATGGCCAGAGGATGAGCCAAAATGTGCTCTTCATTTTCTCAGCCTGTCATTCTTAAACAGACTCACTGGAATATTTATCTGCCGTCTTGTATTGTACCCTACTTTACATCAAATGTCTCTCTCTCTTTAATTGAGTATGTAGGTAAATAAGGCTAAAATTGCATGGTAACTTGACAGAACGTGCTCTATTACTTTTTGGCCTCCATGTTTCTTAGTTGTTGTGTGATGGTGGGGTGAAGGGATATTGTTGAGAGAGGGGTGTCTGAGGGTATATATCAGGCATGTCAAACATGTGGCCTGCGTCATAGTATCTAATGCGCATTCTAAATTTAACATCTGGTTAATTACAAAATGTAAATTTGGCTTCTAAGTAATTGTAATAAAGAAAGTAGGGAGGACAAATATTTTAGAGCATTCCATTACTGAATATGCAGCTGCTGTAGTGACAATCTTTAGTCATGAGTTTAACTTACCTAGTGTATATGTTTGTGGGGTGTGGTATATGTGTGGGAAGGATATGTCAGTGTGGATATGGTACACTTTTCATTACCTTTGCTTCCTTAATCATCATTTCTCGCCCCTTCTACCCACTTCTTTATCCTGCCCTGCAAGTACTGCTTTTTAGGACACCACTGTGGCATCTTTTCTTCTGGGTGAGGTCTTGGCTCTCTGGCCATCTCCTTTTAGGGCTACCACTATTCTTTAAGTTCAGTGGACCAGTGGGCTATCTGACAGCCTCCATGGCTCCTCGTCAGCTGGTGGGGCCTCGACATCTCACTGTGCTGCTCAGTTTGGCCAATGCGCATATTCTCATGAAGCGGTGGTATAGTTTATTTAAATATTTGATAATACCACCTTTAGAACAGTATGCTAAACAGCCTGTCAACAGCCCTGTTCATTTGCTCAACATGTCTTCTCTTTGTTTGGCAGGGGTTGGCTTTCCACTAACCCTGTTTTGCTTGCTGTCCTTTGTGGCGGTTTGAGAGCTTACATTTTTACTTGTGTCTCCCTGCCTTCTAGTGCTGCCTATGGCATCATCTGTAATAAACAGACAGAAGAAAAGAAAAACATTCATGTTTTTAAAAATTGTATAAAACATACTAAAAATGGTGCTAGCTGGTGTCTGATATATATACATTTTTTATTTTACAGTCTTCTAATGGATTGTATTTTTTTTGTCTGTAGTGCTTATCACTAAAATGCATAATGTTAGTCATTGAATAAGTGACCTCATAGCCTTCTGTTTACTATTATTTAATGGAATGTCTTTGTTTCTGTGATGCTTATCTAGTGAAACCTCTTTTTTAAATGGATGATCTTTCCTGCCACCTGGTTACATATGTTTTATTAGTAGATTATCTGTTCTTATTTCTGCTTGGCCTTGAGTTTCAGATCAGCTGGGAGTCCACCATTCTTCAGGTCATCCAGTGGTTGCAGTTTGAGGCCATCTATTTTATACCATTCTATTCCAGCCTTTTTACAATCCGTACACAATACTCAAAGCTTTACTGCTTTGCTTTCTCAGATGTTATACTATCATCAAAATCTGTGAAGTGGTGGAGGAGGACTGTCTCAGTAAAGTCCTACAGTTAGGACCAGCCACTAGCAATCATTTCTATTATAGCTGCAAAAAGGAGTTTCCTGGGTATGAAGACTTATGCAATCGGGCATTTTGTTTTATTGTTAATTACTTTTTTAATGTTTCTATACATTTTTTTTATATTGAGTGTATAGAGTATGATGTGTAGATGCTCCTGCTTCAATGCAATTTGAATTTTATTATTTAAACAGCAGGGTGTGAAGACTTTTACAAGACACTGGATGTACATGTGAGGGTAATGTTATAATCAGCTTGAGCATTTTAATCATTCAAGTAAGTGCTTATAAAATCGGGAGTATATATTACTACTACTTATCATTTCTATAGCACTACTAGATGTATGCTACACGAACTGTTAGGCTACTCCTCAAAGTCCAACTACTGACCAGTGAAGGCTTTTTTTATTGGTGGTGTAATTGCAGCATGTATGAGGGATCAAGGATAGTTGTAGTAGAAACATGATTAGGTTTGAGTTATGATAAATGAAAGGGATAACAGTAGGGGAAGTAGAACTGAGTAGATAGGTAGGAATGGAATCAGAGAAGCAGGTAATGAGTGTGGAGGAGGAGAAAAGATTGCTGCCCCCTCCCCGCCCAGTACAAATATTCCAAACTTCTCTATTAAAGGTAATCCTCTTCCTTACTCCACATCATCAAAAATACCTGGATATCACCCTCTCCTCCACTCCCATATCTCAGGTAGTATCGTCTTCCTTACTCTTAGATGAATCCATTCCATTTGCTCCCTTTTTAAGGCTTGCTCTCTTCAAATTCTCTTACAATCTTTGGTATTATCAAAGCTTGACTACTGTAACTCCACTCTTACAGGCTTGCCTGCTTACCTGGTGCACAGACTACAACTAATACAAAACACTGCAGTAAAACTTCTTCATGACTGCAAGAAATTTGACCATGTCACTCCACTTCTTATGTCAGAACCCATGCTCCCAGTAGCCTATAGGATTCCTTATGAAATTAACATCTTATGTCATCAGATAAAATCTTCAGATATACTCTCCTTTCTGGCCAGTCTGTTGGTTCCTTACTCCCCCACAAAGACACTCTGGTTCTATCCTTTTGCCAGGTTTTCCTGGACACTGTCAGTTCATACTTTTGGTCTGACTTTTTGGAATGCCCTTCCCATCTACTTGAGACTTGAATCATCTTTCTGCAAGTTCAAGTCTCAGCTGAAAGCTTAGTACTTTTCCCTGGCTAACCTGACTGATACCTAGAGGTATCTGATCTGCATACTATAGAGGAGGAGAAAAAAAACCCCCCTTCCTTTCCTCTCACTTGCAGAACTTCTGGCTCCTATAAGTTGCTATATTTCTGTCCTGCTGACTTTATGATGACTTTATAACTGTTCTTTTGCATTGTGTTTTTTAATGCTGAAATTGGCTTGTTTAATAAGGATATTTTATTTCTAGATTTGTTTTTTTGAATCTTATTCCTACTGCAGAGTAGACTGAGGTTTAATTTAATTAATATGGTTTCGTTGTACCCGGAGCCTAGTAGAGTCTTTTCTTTGAGGGAGGGGCTGCTTCCTGGAGAGTTGGGAATTCCTGAGAAGTACACACTTGTGTTTTGGAGCACTGCATTCCTAAAAGCTAAACTTTTCTGAATTTATACGTTTTCAGATTTTTGTGTTTGGATTGATTCATAGATTCTAAACTGCTCTCTTACCTGTGTGCCCCTCTCTTAATATTTTCCTTGCTAATCTTCTGACTTTATCTCCATCTATCCCTATACAGGAGAGAAAAAGCAAAAAAAAAAATATATCCAAAGAAACCTTCCTTTTCTCTCACTAGCAGAGCTTCTAGCTACCTGTTTGATGCTGCTTTTAATTCCTAGCTTGTCACCTGCTTGTAACGTGTCCTATGTCTGTCCTACCCTTATCCTTTATTTGTCCTGTCCTGATTTAGATTATAAGCTCTTTTGAGCAGGGACTGTCTTTTCTTCATTTTAAATTGTGAAGCGCTGCGTATGACTGGTAGCGCTATAAAAATGATTTGTAGTAGTAGTAGTACTATGAGTTGCTGTATTTGTGTTCTCCTGTCAAGGACGAGTCTAAAAAACAAAAATTATTATTCCTCGAAGCAATAGTCTGAGAAGCCTACTGACTACCAGTTCTATAATAGCATCTGTGTACCAAGATGCCATTATAAAATACAAGTGTAAATCTGAATTGGAACGCTTACATTGAGGCGCAGCCATTTATGCCAGGTTAGTGGCATAAGTAAATGGACATGCCTAAGTGCACCATGCAATGTGTGTAACTGGTTATTATTAACCTTTTAGTGAACTGAGTCTTATATTGGTCACTTTGTGTTGTATGAAGATTCTGCCATGCCTTGAAAATTATAGAGGGGCATTTTTGATATGACATCTTAGTCCTTGCAAAACGTCCAGAAACCTACTAGTGAACATGACCATTTTCAAACCAGAAAAATGTCCAACTTTTTGTTTCGAAAATAGCCATTTTTAGATGTTTTTTTGCTCAGTGCGTCTCTCACTTAGGACCATTTTTGACAAAAAATATGTCCAAGGGGAAACGCCACAAAAACAAGCCATTGAGATGTATGGGGTCCAGCATTCTTAGTAGACTGGCTACACAAATATCCCAGAAGAGCAGTGGGGCACCCTAAGGGACACTGCAGTGGACTTCATATAAAAGGCCCCTGGTGCACATGTCACCGTTACCCCCTTATGTTGTATGGTGAGCTCTCTAAAACCCACCAAAAACCTACTGTACCTAAATGTACACCACTACAGTAACCTTTATGCCTGCAGATATCACCTATATGTAGTTACAGTAGGGTTTTAGTGGGTTTTGGAGGGCTCACACTTTGTACCACAAGTATACCAGTTAGGGTGGGATATGGGCCTGGGTTCTCTTCTTTACAGTGCACTGCACTGCACTGACCACTAGACTACTCCAAGGACCTGCTTGCTACTCTAATAGGATTGGCCATAATATCTAAACCTTTCCATAGTACTGTAGTAGATGACAGCAGATAAAGACCTTTACTGTCCATCCAGTCTACTCAACAAGATTAACTCTTAGCATAGTAACATAGTAGATGACGGCAGAAAAAGACCTGCACGGTCCATCTAGTCTGCCCACGATAAACTCGTGTGTATACCTTACCTTGATTTGTACCTGTCTTTTTCAGGGCACAGACCGTATAAGTCTGTCCAGCAGTATTTCCCGCCTCCCAACCACCAGTCCCGCCTCCCATCACCGGCTCTGGCACAGACCCCGTATAAGTCTGCCCTCCCCTATCCTAGCCTCTCAACCGCCAACCCCTCTTCCCCCCGCCACCCAATTTCAGCTAAGCTTCTGTGGATCCATTCCTTCTGCACAGGATTCCTTTATGCCTATCCCACGCATGTTTGAAATCCGTTACCGTTTTCATGTCCACCACCTCCCGCGGGAGGGCATTCCAAGCGTTCACCACCCTCTTCGTGAAGAAATACTTCCTGACATCTTTCCTGAGTCTGCCCCCCTTCAATCTCATTTCATGTCCTCTCGTTCTACCGCCTTCCCATCTCCGGAAAAGATTCGTTTGCGGATTAATACCTTTCAAATATTTGAACGTCTGTATCATATCACCCCTGTTCCTCCTTTCCTCCAGAGTATACATGTTCAGGTCAGCAAGTCTCTCTTCATACGGAACGCAACTCCCATACCATCCTCGTAGCTTTTCTTTGTACCACTTCCATTTTTTTAACATCCTTCGCAAGGTACGGCCTCCAAAACTGAACACAATACTCCAGGTGGGGCCTCACCAACGTCTTATACAGGGGCATTAAAACCTCCTTTCTTCTGCTGGTCACACCTCTCTCTATACAGCCTAGCAACCTTCTCGCTACGGCCACCGCCTTGTCGCACTGTTTCATCGCCTTCAGGTCCTCAGATACTATCACCCCAAGATCCCTCTCCCCGTCCGTGTCTATCAGGCTCTCCCCACCTAACACATACGCCTCCCTTGGATTTCTACTCCCTAAGTGCATCACTTTGCATTTCTTCGCATTGAATTTTAATTGCCAAATGTTAGACCATTCTTCCAGCTTCTTCAGATCTTTTTTCATGTTTTCCACTCCTTCCGGGGTGTCCACTCTGTTGGAAATCTTGATGTCATCCGCAAAAAGGCAAACTTTACCTTGTAACCCTTCGGCAATGTCACTCACAAATATATTGAACAGAATGGGCCCCAGCACTGATCCCTGAGGTACTCCACTACTCACCTTTCCCTCCTCCGAGCGAACTCCATTTACCACCACCCTCTGGCGTCTGCCCGTCAACCAGTTCCTAATCCAGTTCACCACTTCGGGTCCTATCTTCAGCCCTTCTAGTTTATTCAAGAGCATAAGGTATGCGGAGATACTACATACATGTTCACATCTTTGGTGTATGGGAAGGGGTCAGTGATCACTGGGGGAGTAAGGGGGGGGGGTTCATGCCTTAATCTCTCCACTGGTTATCTGGCCATTTAAGGCCCCTTTTGTGACTTAGAGGCTCATTTTCAAAGCACTTAGCCTCCCAAAGTTCCATAGAAACCTATGGAACTTAGCCTCCCAAACTGCTTTGAAAATATGCCTCTTAGTCATCATTGAAACAGGTCTAGACCAAAATGTCTAACTTTTAGCCCTGGGCGATTTTGCTTTGTTCCATCATGGCAGAAAAACATTCAAGTATTGGGAACGCCCAAATCCTACCACCAAGCCCCCTTGTGATTTGGATGCACTGCAGAGAAAAATGTCTTAAATGTCACTTTATGCCATTTTTTAGATGTTTTTCTCGTTTGAAAATGAGCCCCAAAATGTTTTACTGCAAACTGTCTCATATGTGCTGAGAGGTACATGGAGGTGGTATAAAAGTTATTAAAATAAATTCAGGCATGTTTCTCTAATGTGCATTTCAAAACACTCAAATTGACGCTTATTTTTAATAAATATGAATGATTCTTTTTGAATGGTCTTAAAGGTGAAGTATTTGCTATTTCTAGGCAATAGAACATTGCACTAACAAATCGTAATGGCCTGCAATATTTTTGTTTTGTTCATGGTTGGTATTATGGCTCACAAATTTCTTTCTTTCTTCATTCATTCATAATACCTGGAATGTAAAACATGGAAAAAAGAACAGATTAAGAAGAAAAAGAAATAATTAAAAGAAAAATTCAATTTATTTACCAATCTAAGATGCACAATTCAGGGAAGGGAAAGAAAGAAATAGGGAAAATTACAAAATAGAAACAATTCAGATTCAATAAGGTGTGACTGGTGTAAATGATCCTGCACAAATTCCATCGAAGAGCTGATAAGAAAAAAAGAAAGAATGCTAGATATATTGGACAAAAGCAGAACTAGAATTAAGAATTACTACTGCTACTAATTATCATTTCTATAGCGCTACTAGACGTACGCAGCGTTGTACACTTGAACATGAAGAGACAGTCCCTGCTCAACAGAGCTTAAAATCTAATTAGGACAGACAAACAAGACAAACAAGAGATAAGGGAATATTAAGGTGAATATGATAAAACAAGGGTTCAGAACAAGTGAATAAGGGTTAGGAGTTAAAAGCAGCATCAAAAAGGTGGGTTTTTAGCTTAGATTTGATTACTTAAAAAAAGACAATTGTGATGGATCAAAAAAGAATACTTTGAATCCTTATACGTGATAATTCATTTAGAGTTAAATTTCAACAGAAAAAGGGCATCTATTTGAAGAAACTTTATCTCATGATGAGAAACTGTTTCCTGCTGTTGAGTGACCCTAGTCAAACAGTAATTTAGCCATATAGAAAGCAATGTGCCAAAATCTGAAATATAATCTCAAAATATAATCTAAACCTGATTGGTTGCAACATTTGCTTTTCAAAATATTTTGAGAAGTTCTTTCCTTCAAAGACTTGGACATCAAGGTGGGATCTAAACCCATGGCACAGCTATGGGTGGGCCTCTGTCTACCCAAAATTGGGCACCCTTAATATGGCTGGTGGAGATCCCTTAGGGTGGGTATCCCTGATAAGGTGAAGAGGTCCTCCTCCAGTGGCTAGAAGTCACTGTAATATAACACTGCTCCTCCCCCCTTGCAAAACTGAGCATATGTTTGGGGTGGGGTAGGACTATGCTGCTGACTACAGCACATAGGGGAGTGTTCTGGCAGGGCATCATATGAGAGGAAATGGTGTTGGATCCACTGGGGAAACAGTGATCATTACATGATCAAATTTGAGGTGATATCTGGAGTGATGTCACAAAGGAAATATACTGTAGCAGCATTTAATTTTCGAAAGGGCAACTAAGACAAAATGAGGAAAATGGTTAAAAAGAAGCTAAAAGGGTTAGCCACAAAGGTTAGGACTTCAAATCAGGCATGGATTATGTAAAAATGCCATCGTGGAGACCTAGACTAGATGTATTTCACATATTAATAAAAGTGGAAAGAAGAGCAAACGACAGCCAGCGTGGTTTAAAGGCTGTTAGAGCCAAAAGAGCATCCTTCAAAGAATGGAAAAAGGATCCAAATGAAGAAAATAAGAAGCAGCATAAGCACTGTCAAACTAGATGCAAAGCACTGATAATAAAGGCTAAAAATATGAAGAAAAACTTGCTGCTGAGACAAAAACTCATAGTAAAACCTTTTCCAGGTGCATCAGAAGTGGAAAGCCTTTGAGAGAATCCATGGGACTATTAGATCATGAAGGAGCAAAAGGGGAAGAAGATTTAAAATATCTGCCTGTATTGGAAATGGTTTTCAAGGGTGACGCAGAGGACCTGAAAGAAATCTTGGTGAACCTGGATGGCGTATTAAACAGGGCACTGAGCAGGGCATGTCGCCGCCATTTTGGAGGCGGCACCGGAAGAGCAGGGAATGCTACTCCCTCCTTCTTTGAACAACGAGGTATGAGGAGAGGGGACTGCTAGACCACCCATGTGGGGGGACGGAGTAGGGTTTGGGTTGGCCACTGGGCCACCAGGCATTTTTTTTTGGGGGGGGGGGGTGTTGGGGAGTTTAGGGGGGCTGGAGATCCACCTGACCTCCAGCCCCTCTGTGTGCTCATTTCGGGTAGGGAGTGTCAGGGCCGGAGGTCCACCAGACTTTCAGCCCCCTGTGTCACTGTAATGGGGGGGAGAGCATTAGGCCACCAAGGCCTTTGCTTTTGAGGGGGTTCACGACCTTCAGCTCCTGTGTGTGATTTGATAGCCTGGACCTGTCAAACAAGTGCGGGACGACGCTCAGGCACAGTCCTATTACACTTTCCCCCGATGATAAGCGCTAATAAAGCGCTTAAACTTTCATGTTATTAGTGTTGATCATTGGGGAATTAATTACCCACGCTATTTTTAGGACGCTGTTTCTGAACAGTTCGGGGGAATTGATCATCGGGACATGAGTGGTGTAGAACAAGTGAAAGTGAATCGATTTTTCACTCTTTCAAAAAGTACAAAGACCAGGGGGCACTCAATGAAATTATATGGAAATACTTTTAAAACAAATAGGATTAAATATTTTTTCACTCAAAGAATAGATGAGCTCTGGAACTCACTGCTGGAGGATGTGGTAACAGCGGTCAGCATATCTAGGTTTAAAAAAGGTTTGGACAAGTTCTTGGAGGAAAATTTCATAGTCTTGTTATTGAGATGAACATGAGGGAAGTGACTGCTTGCCCCTGGAATGGTAGCTGCTACTAATTGAGTTCCTGCCAGGTACCTGTGACCTGGATTGGCTTTTTTTTGGAAGCAGGGTATTGGGCTAGATGGACTATTGGTCTGTCCCAGTATGGTTATTCTGAACTAGAAATCTAATTTAAACTAAACTATTGGATGATGACTTCTTACCAACAGGGCTTTGGGGATCCTCGCCAGCTCTTGAGGGCAGGGAGGCAGAGGAAAAATGTTGTACCTGACTACCTTGTGTTTAGGCCCACCCAAAATTGCACTACAGATCCAGACTGTTGCATACTGCATACCAGGGGTTTGAGCCTCTTGTAGTCTTACATACTCTTAAAATGCCCCAAAACTGATAAAACTTCCATAGAATAAATTCAAGCTGAGAAAATGCTCAATGAAACAAAAAAATTATATCTATAAAACATACTTAAAAACTGTTAAAAAAACAAATGTTTTTGGTGCTACTTCAAAAAACAAAACCGAAGATAAATATAACTTCTGCACATTGTGCCCTTCTAAAATCACTATTTGTTTTTTGAAAACGTTGCTGTGAACTCTTAAAAACATGAAAATAAAAACTGACATGCTGTGCATTTCAGTGTCCATATTTAATGCGCTCCAGTGACGTGAATGACGTCATTGGAACAGGATAATCAATGGGGATCAACTAAAGGCTGCTTTAAAACCACTTGGAACACAGAATACAGATAGAATGAATAATTAAAAAGGATATTAATACTGCACGGATGTACATGATATAAATAAAATGAAAATAAAACTCTAAATGTATACGTGTATTAAAGATATATATTGATGTTACTATGTATGTATAACACCAATGCATAAATATAAACATAATTAAAAAGAAAAAGTTAAATAATTATCTAACTTATCTAACTTTCAGTTTATTGATCTAAATAAATAACCTGAAAAAAAACACAATAAGAACGCATAGAGGGATAATCTAAACAAAAAGACACTTCAAAATAATCAAATACATGCCAATAGATCTATCTCCCTATTTAAACCATGGTGTGAGGCAGTGTTGAACTCAAGTATCAGTTTCTGTTCTAATCAACAATTTATCAATGTCCCCACCTTGGCATGGTATATTGGGTTTTTGTAGGACAAAAAACCCTGTATTCTTCAACTAAAGGTTTGTCCATTGATTGTCTTTTCATAGCACTACGGTGTTCTATCATCCTCTTATGAAATGCATGTTTTGTTTTACCAGTGTACATTAGGCCACAAGGGCAGATGCAAGTACAAATTACTTTTCAGTTTTGATAGAAAAATAGAGGAGGACACAGTTGTATATCTTCTGTTGCTACTCTGCTTTCTGATCCTGGAAGTTGATTAATTTTATTAGTGTAGCATTTGGTAACACCTACCAGATGGTATATCCTCCTCTCACATATACCTTTTTTGTTTCTCAGACTCGCATATACATTTTTAATTTGGTAGAGTCGAGTGCACTGGGGGAGCATAATAAACAGTTAAGCTCTAGGTAATCGGGTTACTATAACCACATTTTTTTCAGCTACACTTTGGATTTAGTATACAAAGACAGCAAATGTTTTATCTTTATAACGTGCTTAATGATTAGTAAAAGTTGTGTTTTTTTTCTAAATGTTTGATAATTGTGACATTCAAAAAAAAACCCTATGTCAACAGGAATGCTATTAATAGTAATAATAAAGGTGTGCAAATCATTTAATCTAAAAATATTTCAATCGTAATTGGCAAAAATATAGTAAAGCCTCAGTTCAACTGAATTTCCATTCTCATCCTCTGAAAATGGAGTCTTTAGCAAGCGCCAGAGCAATATTCTGATCTATATTTACTGAAATGTAGTACAGTTTTGCAGTTACCACATGTTAATTGCCAAAATTAATGCACAATAACTTCAATCATCTGCATCTGTTGGAGGCTTTCCCAGCATCTTCCCATGCAGTTAAAGTAGAGGTGTTAACTGGTAATAGGTGTTAAATGCATTGCTTTAGCTGCCACATGAACAATTAATGTGGACGTGGTTACTGCATGTTAACTATATGTATAAGGTGCAGATCCTGCTCATTCATTGCCCTATTTGCATTAGTTATTAAAGTGGAAATTAGCATGCACTAATTGCTAAGATGTGCTGCATTAGCTTGTCAGTATGTACTAAGGGTCGATTGCTAATGCAGTTTAACAAGCATGCGAACCAGAGGGAAACATCAACACAAATAACCGTAAAGTAGTAATAGTGTAGAGGGCCACAGATGAAACAACAAGGTGGATTAAAGGTTCAGATTTCATTGGAGGATGTCGTATTATTTGAATAAAAACTCACAAGAGCGCAGTAGTTCTTTATTTCGCTGCCACGTTTGTGTGAGCTGTAGGTAGCCCAGATTTCTTTTCTTCTCAAGCCGTTTTAACTTTTCTGCACTTTCTATTGCTGGAACGCGTTTAAGCACAAGATTTTTTCAGAGCACTAGCAATGAGACACATAAGAAGTACAGTTATATTCAGAACCTTCTGCTTCACTGATGTAAATTTTATTTTCCAGATTGTTAACCTTGCATTTTTTTTTTTTTTTAATGTGGATTTTTTTTTTGTTCTTCTAAAGTGTGGGTTTTGTGGTTTTCAGCTGACTGGCATAGGATTTTCCCACCAGAATGCTGTTCGCGGTAATAAATACTTACATTGAGTTTTCATTGATGTTTATAATTTAAATTTCTATATCACACATCCCCTTCAGTCTATGATGTCATTAGGGACAATTTGTGTTGAGAGGTGTTTTCTAATGCGCATTTTTAATGTACATTTTTAAACATTTGTACAAATGGTTAAGGGTATCAGGTCACAGTGACATATGAGTTCCTCTTATTTGCAGAGGTAATTAAGGGGGTCTTTTACTAAAGTTTAGCTTGAATTATCTGCAGCAGAGCCTATAGGAATAAAATGGGCCCTGCTGTAGATAATTCGAGCTAAACTTTAGTAAAAGATACCCTAAGCAAGTTGGTTAGGATTCTGTAAGTATGAATTCTAGTTATCTGATCATAAGGAAGCATTTTAGTTTATTTGAAGAAATGTCGCTGCTTAGTCACATTAGTTAACATTTGTATAATGTATGTCAGGGGCGTAGCCACGGGTGGGCCTGGACGGGCCCAGGCCCACCCATTTCCCCTCCAGGCCCGCTCATCCGCATCTATCGCGCGCTGTCTCTGACACTTTTGTCCCACGGAGGCAGCGCTTCCTTCCTGCCCTGTCTTCTCCCCAAGCTCCGCTGCATCGGTCCCTCCCTGCAAGTGGAATCCTCCTTCGCCGGTCGTGCAACGCGACCGGCGAAGGAGGATTCCACTTGCAGGGAGGGACCGATGCATTGGAGCTTGGGGAGAAGACAGGGCAGGAAGGAAGCGCTGCCTCCATGGGACAAAAGGGATAGAGACAGGGCGCGAAGGATGCGGATGGGCGGACCTGGAAGAAAAATGGCTGAGCTGCTGGGACATGGGAGGGAGAGGAGGAAGGGGCTGGAGGGAAGGGAGAGAGCCGCTGGGATATGGGAGGGAGAGGAAGAAGGGACTGGAAGGAAGGGAGAGAGCCGCTGGGACATGGGAGGGAGAGAAAGAAGGGACTGGAGGGAAGGGAGAGAGCTGCTGGACATGGGAGGGAGAGGAAGAAGGGACTGGAGGGAAGGGAGAGAGCTACTGGACATGGGAGGGAGAGGAAGAAGGGACTGGAGGGAAGGGAGAGAGCTGCTGGGACATGGGAGGGAGAGGAAGAAGGGACTGGAGGGAAGGGAGAGGAAGAAGGGACTGGAGGGAAGGGAGAGAGCCACTGGGACATGAGAGGGAGAGGAAGAAGGGACTGGAGGGAAGGGAGAGAGCTACTGGACATGGGAGGGAGAGGAAGAAGGGACTGGAGGGAAGGGAGAGAGCTGCTGGGACATGGGAGGGAGAGGAAGAAGGGACTGGAGGGAAGGGAGAGAGCTGCTGGGACATGGGAGGGAGAGGAAGAAGGGACTGGAGGGAAGGGAGAGGAAGAAGGGACTGGAGGGAAGGGAGAGGAAGAAGGGACTGGAGGGAAGGGAGAGAGCCACTGGGACATGAGAGGGAGAGGAAGAAGGGACTGGAGGGAAGGGAGAGAGCTGCTGTGACATGGGAGGGAGAGGAAGAAGGGACTGGAGGGAAGGGAGAGGAAGAAGGGACTGGAGGGAAAGGGGAGAGCCACTGGGACATGAGAGGGAGAGGAAGAAGGGACTGGAGGGAAGGGAGAGAGCTACTGGACATGGGAGGGAGAGGAAGAAGGGACTGGAGGGAAGGGAGAGAGCCGCTGGGACATGGGAGGGAGAGGAAGAAGGGACTGGAGGGAAGGGAGAGAGCTGCTGGGACATGGGAGGGAGAGGAAGACTGGAGGAAAGGGAGAGCTGCTGGACATGGGAGGATAGGGAGAGAAAGAAGGGAGATGGATGTGGAAGGATGCAGAGAGAAAGGGGAGAGACGGGAAGGATGTGGAGAGAGAGAGGGGGGAGACTGAACAGAAAAGGGTAGAGAGAGACACTAGATGGAAGGATCAGGAGAGAGGGTAGATGGGTGGAAGGATGAGGAGAGAAAGAGGGAAGACACTGGATGGAAGGGTAGGGAGAAAAAAGAGACACTGGATGCAAAAGAAAGAGGGGAGCTGCTGGATGTAAAGAGAGTGAGGGCAGAGTAGGGAAAGACTGGAGAATAAGAGGAAGGGGCATGTGGAGAACAATGGTGAGGAAAAGATGAAAAGCCATAGGTGGTGAATGGACAGGAAACCCTGGCAAGAGAAAGACGAAGGAAAGCAGAATCTAGAGACTGGGAGCAACACAATGAGAAAAAGTAAATGGCCATACAACAAAGGTAAAGAAAATAATTTTATTTTAATTTAGGATAAAGTAATATGGTACCTGTGTTAATAAAGTTTCAGAGACCAATACTTCCTTCCTTGGGTCAGGAGAGGATACCATAACAGCATTATGCTGACCTGAGGCAGAAGGTTTTGGCCTCTGAAAGCTCATTGAAAAGGGTGTTAGGCTTTTAAATAAATTTTCTGAAACCTGATGCACTGTGACAAATGCATCTGATTAGTGTGACTAAATTTTGCTGGGGAAGGGGGATAGAGAGAAAATTTTGTACCCACCCACTTTAGGTTCAGGCCCATCCAAAATTGGCGGTCTGGCTACGCCACTGATGTATTTCACTCAGTATATGAGGATCATTCTATGTAATAGGGTGCTTCTTAATGAATGTGAATTTGTTTTAAATAGTTTATTTCTGAAGTTTTCTGTATTATAAATTTATCCCTTTTTTTCTATTATACTTTTTAAATTATTTGTAAATTTTTACTGTTGTGCATTGTTGTGTTCTATAGATGATATGCTGTTATGAAAGCTTTATTATTGATTCATATTCTTGACTTTGATTACCACAGTTTTTTTTTTGCTAGTCAGACAATTATATCAATTACTAATTTTTTATAGTATACCTTATCAGTGGGATTGTGGAACTGATATAAGGAAGCTTTGTATAACTTAATTTTTATGGTATTTGTTTGATATCTTATTTTAATGAGATGTTTGCTTTTTAATTATATTTTTTAAACTTTTTGTATTAAGCATGCAATTTTCAATTTATTTATATATTTTAATTTATCTGTATATTTTGATGTGTGCAGACCCCCGATGCAGGCTTTAGCTGAAACACAGGCCGTGTTGGGTCCTCCAATAAAATCTACTTCCTCTGGAACTTGACTACACCTTGTTTCATCTGTGGCCCTCTACACTATTATTGCTAACACAGTTCAGCAAATAGACCTTTAACTGGTAGCTGGCAAGGAAAATGTACAAAAATTGTTAGGGTACTCTGGTGCAGTTTACAATGGTTCAAATTCATACAATTTTGGTTGGATTATTTATTGGGATTTATTAACCACCTTTATGACATCATCAACAGAAATATGTTTAAATTCTAAAAAAGGCTGAGCTGCCAGGTGTGGCAGATATTACTATTTCCGAAGTGTGAAGTCTATCCAGTTGCACAGTTACCAACCAGGTGACTCTTGCATTGTAATCATTACCGACACTGATTTTTTAAAATTTTATTTTAGAATTATGCATAAAGAACAAGAACATGCAAAAATGTCACACTAACAAAGCTGTCTTTGAAACCCTCCCATCCTCTACTTCTCAGCACCCCCAATTCTATACCCAAAATATGCAGTGATGTCCAAATATCAGTTTTGCAGTATCAGAAATAGCAGTAAAACCAAAAAGTCTTTTAGTATTGCCCATTGTTACCAAATGTAAATTCTTCCTTAATATAGTCTCTGACTTTGATTTCTGTATGGAATGGTAATACCTAGAATTGGCTGAGATTCTCCTTGCCAGTTCATTTAGGGAAGGGTAGTCTCAGTCAGAAAAGAGCCAATACTTGATGATCTACTCTTGCCTACGGCCTAAACAGGTTTATAGCAACTGGGAAAGAGAAAGTAATACTTGGCATGAAAACAGTGAGATTTTAAGCAAGTGTTAAATTATAACATATGACGTATTATATATAACATGGTTCAATGTAGTTTGTATCACTGAATTCTGACTGGTACTGTTTAATACTGATATTTCCTGTTTGGCGTACCACTTTTTCAGGAATAAAGAAGTTTGGCTGAACTTCTATTACTAAAAACACTAGGCTCTACTAGTAGTAGTTGATTTTTTTAAGATCCATTTTTCTTTGGATGAAATTATGTGCAGTAATTAAAATATGCACAGTCTGACTAGCTGTGAGTCAGCTTCATCAAAACACATCCACTCCTCATTTCCTCGATTTCTGATAGGACAGATGGGAAGGAATTAGCTGTTGTGCTATTGACAGCCAGATTTTGCAAGTTTTTGTCTACCATGCATCACTGTTCTTAACAATCTTTTTTAGGGTCTATGCTAATTTTCTGCAGTGCAGAACCAGATTTGCATCTGCTGTTTGGTAAGACCAGAGGCTGCAGAGGTGATGCCTTTGGACACTTGGTAGCAGAGAAGGCAGTGACTGTTACTAGTGAAACAACCTCTGCTGGCAGAAGATTTACTCAAATGTGGTTTCATCTCTAAGGAGACTTCCACTTTAGCCTCAACGAGTCAGAGAAACTATACTTCTCTAGTTCAAGGTTTGAGGGTTGGCACTTCTGCGACTGTTCTTGCTGTGTGTTTTTTGTTGGCGTATCAAAGTTGTGGAATGGGATTACTGCATGATGGATGCTCTTTAGTTACATTTAGGAAGTGATTGAAAATCTATTTGTTTAGTGGGTGTTAGTAAAGGGGGCACATAATTAGATCCTAATCTAAACTCTGATAAGAGAAAGATAACCCCCTTGAATGAATAACTTGGACAAAAAGGATATATTTTGAAAGTTTATTCAACAAAAAGATTGAATAATAAGTATTTGTATGAAAAATAGGTGAACCCCTAGTTTCCTAACTAGAATTCATTGGCTAACTAAAATCGGTTCCTTAAATAATTGAGTATCAAGTAACCCACCTCGCAGAGAAAATCTGCATGACCTGAATTTGGGCATTTTTTTCCTCTATAAAGGTTCAAAAAAACTTAGTGAAATCTTATATCCATGATCAGAATAAATTTCAGAAGACCTATGAAAAAAAGTAGTGGATGCTCACCTGTCTGGACAGGGTTTCAATACTGTTGCTAAATATTTGGAGAGTAATTTTATAACAGATGACACTTTTATAACAGAGGGCACCTGATAGGTGCCTATTCTGTAAAGTAAACTAGGTGCCTCCTTTCCTTTAAAGAAAACTACACTTAATAGGAGAGTCATTCAATGTTTTGTACAGAATAGGTGCTTTCTTTCCGCCCATTATTTGTTGTGAGGAAATATCTGAGGTGGAGGAGTGGGAAGATGAGATTGACTGGAATGAGGAAATATATGAAGTAACCTGTGTCCAGGAAATAGAGTGGGTTAGTGGCAAGTCAAACAACAGTCTATTAGATTGTAAGCTCTTTGAGCAGGAACTGTCTTTCTTCTATGTTTGTGCAGCGCTGCATATGCCTTGCAGCGCTATAGAAATGCTAAATAGTAGTAGTAGTAACAGAGCCAAAGTTTCTTGGGAAAGTAAGTTGCCGTTAAGAAATAATTGTGATACTCACCATAAGCCTTTGAATTTCCAATGAGATTCTAGTTGCAACAAGCAAGAGGAATCAAACATTGTGGTTGCTTTATTGTATCAAGACCTGAGCAGCTTGTCATTTTGATTGAACCATGAATTCTGGTTTATATAAGAAAATTCTACAGGAGTATGTCAGGCCATCCATCAATGATCATGTAGGAAGACAGTTTTCACATTTTCAATTTTATCTAATATACCAGAAATGACTGTCAACGTTTGAGTAAATCCCTTATTGAATAGCTGAAGAAGAGATTTTGTGTTTTAAATTGGCCAAGTCAAAATCCTGAAGTGAACCTTACTGAAAATGCTCAAGACCTAACGCAAGGAAATTCTCAAATTTTACAGTGCTAAAACACCTCTTTATGGAAAAATGGGCCAAATCTCCTCAAGGGCAATATGAGACTGATGAGCAGTTTCAAGAAACGTTTAGTTGAAGTTATTGCTGCTCAGTGAGGTACGACCAAGTGCTTTTTCATATACGGATACTTATTGTTGAATATTTTTGTTGAATAAATACAATATCTTTTCTATCTCCAAGTTTTTGATTTAAAAAAAATAACCCTCTTTTATCAGGGTTTAGGTTAGGATCTTTACTGGTTTTCTTCTTATCTCTCCCAGCGGTACCTTTAGTGTATACTCTAGTGGATCCTCCTCTACTTCTATCCCACTGTCAGTTGGTGCACCTCAGGGATCTGTCCTGGGACCTCTTCTTTTCTCCATCTATACTTCTTCCCTTGGTACTCTGATCTCATCCCATGGTTTTCAGTATCATCTTTATGCTGATGACGCCCAGATCTACCTCTCCACACCAGAAATCTCAACCGAAATCCAGGCCAAAGTATCAGCCTGCCTGTCTGACATTGCTGCCTGGATGTTTCAGCGCTATCTGAAACTAAACATGACCAAGACTGAGCTTCTTATCTTTCCCCCTAAACCAACCTCTCCTGCTCCCCCATTCTCTATTTCTGTGGATAACACTCATCTTTCCTGTCTCATCAGCTCGTAACCTTGGGGTCATCTTCGACTCCTCCCTCTCCTTTTCTGCACATATTCAACAGACTGCTAAAACCTGTCGTTTCTCTATAATATCAGCAAAATTCGCCCCTTCCTTTCTGAGCACACTACCAGAACCCTCATCCACACTCTTATCACCTCTCGCTTAGACTATTGCAACTTGCTTCTCACAGGTCTCCCACTTAGCTAGCTCTCTCCTCTTCAATTTGTTCAAAATTCTGCTGCATGACTAATATTCCGCCAGTGTCGTTATGCTCATATTAGCCCTCTCCTCAAGTCACTTCACTGGCTTCCTATCCATTTCCGCATACAGTTCAAACTCCTCTTATTGACCTATAAGTGCATTCATTCTGCAGCTCCTCAGTACCTCTCCACTCTCATCTCTCCCTACATTCCTCCCTGGGAACTCCGCTCACTGGGTAAATCTCTCTTATCTGCACCCTTCTCCTCCACCGCTAACTCTAGACTCCGTTCCTTTTATGTTGCTGCACCATATGCCTGGAATAGATTTCCTGAGCCAGTACGTCAAGCGCCATCTCTGGCCGTCTTCAAATCTAAACTAAAAGCCCACTTTTTTGATGCTGCTTTTAACTCCTAACCCTTATTCACTTGTTCAGAACCCTTATTTTATCATCTTCACTTTAATATTCCCTTATCTTTTGTTTGTCCTGTTTGTCTGTCCTAATTAGATTGTAAGCTCTGTCAAGCAGGGACTGTTTCTTCATGTTCAAGTGTACAGCTCTGCGTACGTCTAGTAGCGCTATAGAAATGATTAGTAGTAGTAGGATCTAATCATGTTTTGGAGTAAAGATTGTGTGAAAACATATAGACCTCCCTGTGGGGTTATCAAGCTTTTTCTCAGGACTATAGAACATAAATATGTGAAAACAGCAGATAAAATTCACTTAGTCCACCAAGTTTGCTTATATGTACCTCTCTATTGTGCTGCCACAGGTTTTGCTGGATCTCTGGTCTGTTGCCCTCCAACATTTTACTGCTAAGATGCCTCTTGATTTTTTCAACCCCTCAGAAGTTGGAAAGTATTATACAAAAGGGGTCAAGAATGTCTGTTTGATAAAAAGAACAAGTTTGAAAATGGGCCTAATTGGTCTGGAGTCCCATAGATATAAGTCCTCGCTCCAAAAATAATGACCCAATGTCTTTCTGTTGGAGAAGGTGTTCCAGCTTCTATGGCATACAATAATTAACAGAATCGGGCGGAATTTGGAAGGTGGTGAAAAAACAGAACATACAATGATGTTGAAAATGGGTCAAATAGGACCAGTGGTCCAGAGAAATAAACCCCCAGTGGCCCAGTGCATTTCTGTGGGACAAAGAGTTCCAACACAGAAACTTAGAGTGAACTGTAGCAGTTAAGAGAACAGGGCAAGACAGTTTAAAAGTTGCAATTCCTTACACTTCCAAACCCAAAACTGCCCCTACAGCACCCACTATACTGCCTCACCCCCAAACACCAACTTCTTGTAACTAACACCACCATGTAAACTGCCCTACTCCCAAAAAATAACCCCCTACTAATTACCCCACCATCGAAAAACTACCCTACCTGCAACTGCCCCAACCTCAAAGTACCCACCTGCAACCGGATATATACGCATGTACAAATTGGCCCAACCCCAAAATTTGTCCCCTATGACTACCCATGCAAAGTCCTAACCTCATCTTCTCTCACTTGCCACACCACAAGGGCACCCTTAACTCCAGCAATCTCTCCCATAGGCAAAACACATGCCCAGCACACACCCAACACAGAACAAAGATATATCTATCTGTATATACATACACCCCACCATTGCTGGCCTAACAAAAATCTCTTGATGCCCAAATATATTGGCTATCTGAACAATTTCAGGATGCCAGTGGCACAAACACAGAGCATAATACTGAATTATCAGGTCATTAGTTTCGGAGGATAATAACAGGCTGCCTAACATTTATGGTAGTTATGCATGTAATTTGCACTAATTGTAAAAAGAGGAGCATGTCTCCTATATATGATATAATATGTACCTCCTTATAAAAGAAGAGTCTGTGAAAGATGTGAAGGAGACACGGTGTTCTTTAATGTTTGATAATATAGTTGTGATTTTTTTTTTTGAAAGATGCCTGTTGCAGAGATGATGTTATACTCTACATAAAGGTGATGTTGAGAGGTGATTTCCCATTGTTCTTTGTACATAGACATGGGCAGCAATGCTATAAAGTGCCCCAAAATGTAGGTGCCAAAATGCTGAGTGCAAATTCTTTAACAGCATCTGCGTGCCCAGATTCCATTATAGAATTCTAAGTCAGCATTTAGTGCTAACATTTAGGTGCACCCATTTACACCATGTGAATATCAGGCACAAATGCACTTGCCTTAATGTAGCACTTTAGCATGTAAATAACAGTATTCTATAACTTACATGTGTAAATGTTTAATAACCCCCCCCCCCCCCCCCCCCACTTTCCTGTGCAGGCTTCCTTGCATTTATGCACCCTGCAACTTGTGCACTCGTATTATAAAATACCATGGAGCATGCATCTAGCACTATTCATACACATAAGCACTAATATTCTATAATCTTAATGCACAAATGAATTAGATGTATGAGATCAAGTCTGTAATAGGGCGCCTGTTAGGAATACTTGCATATAATACATGTAAAGGAGGTATATCAAATCCATGACCCTGTTCTATAAAGGAGATAACACGCCTACTTTCCTTTATAGAGTAGTTGCCTAACTGGGTATATGTGCACATAACAATTAGGCACGAACATTAAACCAGCCATAGAACTGGTGTCAGTGTTAGTGCCTAAATGTCAGAGATGCACACAAAAATTATAGTATTTTATAACACTACTAGTAAGAAAGGCCCGTTTCCGAAGACCATGAAACGGGCGCTAGCAAGGTTTTCCTTTTCCTTCCTGTCATCTTAGTTGCAGCTTTCTTCCTCAACCACCCCTTCCTTCCAGGCGCAAGTTGTTTGGGTCGTTCGGTCGCCCGTGACAGGTTTGGTTTTTTACTGTTGGCGATTCTGCATGGCTTGTGCTTTTCCCGGGCCGCCTTCAACGTTATCGCGTTGCGTGACTGCGTTCCCCGCCCTGGCGTTCAGGAAGGCTTTTTTTTTGTTGTTGCCGATTGTCCGAGGTTTGTGCCTTCCCTGCCCCACCGGTGACGTCGTTGAGGGTGAGAATGAGGGTGAGAATTAGAAGATGTGGGCAGGGGGACATCTCGTTTCCTGGAATGGGCTCCGCCCTCCTCGTGATGACGTTATGAGGGGAGGGCGGGGCACAGGACGCCTGACACTTCCATTTTTGAGCTATGGGCAAAACTGATATCTCTGGAGCCTCACACTTCCGGTTTGGAGCAGTTTGGAGGCTTCATTTAGAACGTTGGGGTCGCAAATTATGTCCGGAAGGGACGTGGCTGAGGGCGGGTCTATGAGTGTCAGTGAGTGGTGCATGAGTGAGAGTGAGTGCGCTGAGAGCCTAGCCTTCAGTGTTTCCCTCCCACAGAGTGAGCTTCAGAATGTTTCCAGGTGAGAATTATTATTATAGATAAGAGTAGCCATACTAGGTCAGACCAATGGTCCATCTAGCCCAGTATCCTGTTCCAAAACATCACAAATACCTGGCAGGATCCCAAAGAGTAGCAAGATTCCATGTCACTGACCTCAGGGACAAATATTAGCTTTCCCCATGTCTACCTTAATAGTTCATGGACATTTCCTCCAAGAACTTGTCCAAACCTTTTTTAAACCTAGATACACTAACTGCTGTTACCCCATCCTCCAGCAGTGAGTTCCAGAGCATTAAGTATTTGTTGAGTGAAAAAATATTTTATGTTTATTTTAAAAGTATTACCATGTAACTTCATGGAGTGTCCTCGCGTCTTTGTACGTTTTAAAAGAAGTAAACAGTTTGTGTCTACCCACTCTACTCCACTGTGTCATATCTCTCCTCAGTTGTCTGTTCTCCAAACTGAAGAGCCCTAACCTAGTAGCCTAGTGGTTAGCCTAGTAGTTAGTGCAGTGGTCTGAGAACCTGGGGAACTGGGTTCGATTCCCACTTCATCTCCTTGTGACTCTGGGGAAATCACTTAACCCTCCATTGCCCCAGGTACAAAATAAGTACCTGTATATAATATGTAAACTGCTTTGATTGTAACCACAGAAAGGCAATATATCAAGTCCCATCTCCGTTCCTTTTCCCCTGTAAGCCTTTCCTCATGAGTAGGATTCTGTCCCCTTAATCATTTTAGTTGCCTTCTTTGAACCTTTTCTAATTCATCAGTCTTTTTTAAGATAGATGATAGATGTTTTAAAGAGGGTAAGGTACCTGATGTTTTTAAGAAGGCTGTTAGACCATTACTGAACAATATGAAAGCTGATACGAATTCTGTGGAGATCTGAAGACCTATCTCTTCGCTGCCTTTTATATCAAAGGTGATGGAGAAGTTGGTGCATTATTTGGATTATAATAAAGTACTGGACGCAAATCAGTTTGGTGGTTGTTCACACCGTGACACTGAGACTCTATTATTGTTGTTTGATGTGATACATACTGGTGTTAGTAATTGACAACGTTTTTTTATTGGTGATACTTGATGTGTCTGCTGCAGTTGACACTGTAAATCATACTAGTCTGATAAATAAATTACAATCAGTGGGTATAAATGGTGTAGTTCTAAAGTGGTTCAAATTTTTCCTAGAAGGAAGGAGTTTTAGTGTTGTGCAAGTAGAGGAGTGTGGTAGCCGTGTTAGTCCACTCTTAAGGTTATCAATAGAAATCAAACAAAATAAAACATGGAAAAGAAAATAAGATGATACTACTACTACTACTACTACTACTACTATTTAGCATTTCTATAGCGCTACAAGGCATACGCAGCGCTGCACAAACATAGAAGAAAGACAGTCCCTGCTCAAAGAGCTTACAATCTTATTGGACGTAACTTAATACATTTCTTGATTAGCTTTCGAAGGTTGCCCTTCTTTGTCAGATCGGAAATAAGCAAATGTGCTAGCTGACAGTATATATAAGTGTTGTACAAGGAAATGATGTATCAGGATCTTAGTTATTGCTAACGTGTGTTCCACAAGCTTCATGCTTGTCTGCTGTTCTTTTTAATGTTTTTCTAGTTCCTGTTTGTCGACTGTTGAATTGTTTTGGAATTCAGTTTAGGCTATATATACAGTTTCTTGTTTTGTTTGAGAAAGGTATTGCTGATCCATTTAATAGATTGAAATTCATATTATGTTCTATTATTTGTTGGATGTTTGCAAATGACTTTAAACTGAATATCAATAAGACTCAGATCTTGCTGTTAGCCACTTATGATTCAGATGACATGCCGAATAAGTTTCAATTTGAGCATGATTTAATACCTATTGTGTGAAATCTGAGGAATTTGGTTGTGATGCTTGATGAAGGCTTAACAATGAAAGCTCATGTAAGTAAAATTGTCAAAGATGTTTACTTCAAACTGCGGTTAGTGAGGAGGTTGAATAATTTTTAGAATTGTTGTACAGAGTTTAATTACTCCATGTTTTGATTATGCTAATGCATTGTTATTAGGACTTCAGAGAACTCAGATAAAAGCATTACAAATTGCACAGTAGCTAGGGTACTGACAGGGGCCAGTTGGTTAGAACATATTAGATAGAGCAAAGGGTCCAATTTAAAAATCTTTGGTATTTAAGATCTTAAAATAGCAAGTTTCAGAGATATTGGCACGTAGGTTGCACATTTATCAGACAAATCAATCATTGAGATCAGGAACCAAACATTTACTACATATTCCATCCAATCATATTGTTTGGCCTGATGAATACAGACATAGGGTTTTTTACATTTCTGGTCCAGTTTACTACTACCTTTAGAAACATCACAGATTTCAAAGAATGTAAAAAGGAGCTCAAAACATTGCTGTTTATGCAGGCTTATGGCTGGGTGAATGAGCAAGGATCTGGTCCCTGTTGGTTTAATGCAAGACTGATTTTATTTGTAATGGTGTTATGCACTGTGTATGTTTGTTCTGTTTTATGTTATGAATGTGACTTAGTGATTTTATTTATTTATGACATTTGTATCTCTGTTTCAATGTGGCTTACATTCAAGAAACATACAATATCACAAAACTGGTGTTGAAAAAAAATTCCCAATATAGTCGTATCACAACTAATAAGTATTGTATCAAAATGACTGTTATTTTCAAAAGTGCAAAAACATTTATTTATCCAAAAATATTTATTGAATGCTACATACTTATATAACTCAGTCATCAATCACACATCAACCATATCCTCTCAATCCTCTTACTTCCATAACCCCGCTACATACTGTAGCTTATGTTATTCACACGTTTTTAATATAATTTATCAGTGATTGACTCAAACCCGCACAACAGCTGCTATTAAGTACTCTCTATCTATCAAAGATACTACATATTTGGCTCTTCTTAATACACAACAACACATTAATCAGAGATAGTAAATGTCCATGTACTGACAAAATTGTGTCGAAACCGTTCTTATTTTCAGTCAATTCAATCTCTTGAAAAGAGCATTATATGTTCTATTAAGGCACCTTGTGGGGCTAAGAGCCCAGTAACTTGCATAAGTATCTTCATGGATTCTGAGATCCAATAAGTGTATTATCACCAGCGTTGAAAACCTTACAGAACCGGATCAGCATCAGCACTTTTGATTGTTCATTGCTCATCGGCTGTTTCAGTTGTTCGTGACCCATTGGGTCCGCATCGGGGCTCCGTTGAATGATGTCACCCACATGTGAGAATAAGTAGCCTGCTGTCCTCTGAGAACATCAGCTATAGGTAAGTATCTTTGCTTTGCAGTAAACTAGCTGTACAGTGGAGTTTGTTTTTATATTGTTCCTCGCTCAGGACATTTAATTATGAACAAGTGGATTAGAAATTTAATAAGCAGAAATGAAATGAGATCTGACAATCTTTTCCTATCGTAAAGTAGAATAAATGGATTTGTTTTCAAGCTAAAAAAATGTGTTATAAAAATCAGTCATTCAACTGCTAATGATCAATTTTGCATCGATCAGAATGCAGGGCATGTTTGCAATGCTAGCTTTCTTAGAAGTCTAAATAGATAATCATGTTTTATTGCATAATACTTTTCACAGTATGTAAACATATGTATTTATTGATTTTAATACAATAAATAAAAATAAAAGTGAGGTTTGGTGACTTGACCAAGTGAGAAATGAGCTGGGTGATGTCATTCCATGCTAGATGGTACTCTGCATTACAGAAACTATTCACACTTAATTCAGCGCATTGTTACTCAGGGGATGTCTAGAACAAAAAGTATTGTATCTGAGCTGAATTCATTAAAGCAGTGACACTGGATGTTCACTCTTGCTCCAGATAGCATCTGTGGATTAGCGGTGTAACTCTTTAATCTTCTGGACTGCAAGAGAAAATAATCTTTATTAAGCTCCACAGATTTCTGTTCAGGATCTTTCATTTTATCCTGTCTGACTGGTTTTGTTAATTTTCTTTGAAAATGTTTTTAGAAAGTAATTTAGTTCTGCAGTGTGCCTTCAGCCATTACAATTTTCACAGTTCATGCATTGTTAAATCTAGCTCAGCTTAAACATATCTTTTAAGCGATGCGTGAGAGGTAAGAGGATGGCTGCTAGCTGTGTCCACTGTTAGAGACTGACAATGAAAGCTTGATCCTTGGAGGAGCTTCACCTGCAGGCCTTGGTTAGCATGTGTAATCATGCAAGCTTTTTTTTTGGAGGGGGGGGAGGAAGGATAGATATAAATATGGGGAAATAAAAAGCATTTAAGGCTAGATGGTCAATAGTTAATTTTCTAAATGCAAACTTAAACTATTATATAATACCACATATCCTCTGTGCCGTGGCTTGAATGATGTTTTCACAAGAACTCTTTTGCTCCTATGCAAATCTGGAAATAAAAAAATTATTTAGAAATCTGAACCCACTAACAACACTTGGGTGAAGCTGAGCTGGCAGAAAAAGAACTAATAGTTCTTCATTTGTTCTTGTCTCCGACATACAGAGAATGATGAACTTTGGAATTTCGGTTAAAATAATGCACGGTCACAAATATTTTGTCAAGATGTATTTGCAATATTAGTTTTATTACCTTTGCTTTTGTTTTTGTTTAAAATTTTTTATTTATAACCATTTAAATTTTTACAAGCGATAAAACAACTTGCTGGAAATACAGAGAAAATAATAAGTAGGAATTATTTCAGTCAGGTAATTCTATTCTCTTCCATAGACCGCTAAATAGGGAGAGTGAAACAAGATAAGGAGATCAATTAAACAGTAAACAGAAAAAAAAGTGCTATTAACCTGATTATCCCCAGATATTACTCGTCTAATTCATTATTCCACATTGATCATCTGGTTGGCTTCTTCAGGGCCAATACGGTGTATAGTCAAATCATTTCATTGAAAACATACTTATTGTCCAATATTAGTTAGAAATAATACATCTGATTACATTCTTTCTCTTTTAAAAACCAGAAGTTATTTAACAATACATATACTTAAGTCTTTAATTCAGATCCCACTGATTAAAGTAATCCCAGTTTTCACAGGCTTCACTCCTTTTAAAGTAATAATTTGAGGAAATATTTCTGAGGAAAACTTTAGGAGTCATACCCGGAACTCTGGGAAAAACAGTAATCTCGATATTAATCATTTATAATAATATTCATTTTATTAATCAAAATTTCTGGTCTATTATCATCTTCAAAGTCATAACCACTTCTTGCTCATGTAGAATCATTTGTTATATCAATTTTTTACTCTCAAAGGGTTCAGTTGAATTGTCCACGTAACTCTCTAATAAAATTATATCTGAAACAAAATTATTTACTGCCACCATTAGGTCCCGAAGCGCCCTCCAGATGGTATTCAATGTAACCTCCATGGGAGCCAAAAACTCCAAGTTGATTTCTCATAGGTGTTTAGGAGTGGTTCCGCCGATTCGGGTTTGCTGTAAACGTCCTCCGTTTCAGCATATACCTCTAACTCACTCCTCCACTCCTTTGGGCATGGTGGTTGATTAATTCGGGAGCGATGGAGTTGTTTTTTCCAGGTCCAAGAGTGTCGACGCTCCTTCGCCGGCGCTAATCAAAGGACTCGCCAACCCTTTCATCTGTGGGCAGTTCGTCGCGCAGCAGTCCTGCACTTGCTGCTCAGGGGATAAAACGCTGGCCATCGGCGGCTGACCGCTGGTTATCCCCTTCCTCTCAGTTAAGGTAACTGCAATTGCAGAGAGGAAATTTACGTAAAGAAGACGAAACTTCAGAGGGCAGCTGGGCTGTTGGGCATACGAACTTCAGGTCAGCATCTTACCACTCTCCCAGTTTGGGACACTCTTTGTCTGGTTTCTCCTCAGAGGCCTGTCTGATTTGGGTAACCCTTCAGCATAGCCCTCTAAGTCATTGAAACACGCAAGCCCCTCCACCCCTACAAGGTGGTGTCCCTTTAGGAGGGGTATCTTTGCTTTTGATTTCTTATTACTTTAGGCTCTAGACCAACAGGAGGGGGGGGGGTGCTAGGCCACCGGACCTCCTGCCCTCTCTTCCGTCAGGGCATGGGAGGGGGGTCGGGGCTCTTGCCGTGGAGGGCTGTTGCTCTTCTGTTGAGGGAGGATGGGGGGCCTGCTAGCATGCAGGTGCATGTTGGACAGGGCTTCCCATTCCTCCCCAATGCTCTGTAAACCCTAATGCTAGCTCTGAGCTGGCGTAGGGTTTACAGTGGTAGCAGAATGCTAGTTTGGCATGCTGCCCGCTGAGCATTGGGGAGGAATGCTAATGTTCATTAAATGTAGTCATTTATGTTTAATACGTATGTTTGATAGGTCTGGGCTTTTTTTTGACAGCCCAGACCTGTCTGCTGTGGTGCTAATTTTACAGTGCGGGATGGAACAGCGCAGGACTTCTGATCATCAGGCTGCAGATTTGTGAACCTCTGAACTATAGCATTAGTAGGGTGTGTAACTTGAGAGCCAACTGGGAGGCTCAGTTGCAGTGCATTGCCTTACAGAAAACAGGGTTAGATACTTCATTCACTGGGTTGGTTCTGGGCAGTGTCAGCCTCATCATTGAGCCATTGTGTTTTTGCACATGACGCTGCCTTTCAGCCCCTAGTGGCTTTACAAATAAGCCCCACAATGAGTGTCTGCCAATGGCTCTGCATCTGCCACAGGGTGTCCCTGGCCTTGGGTTGCAGAGAGGCACCATTCAGAGCTCCCTGGGACAGGTGACCTTCGAGCATCACTTAACAGCTTCACACAGTAGCCAGACTTAAGGTCCACCTTATCCAGGTTCCAGAGGAGTCTGTGATTTGTGGGCCTGGGTTAAGGACTGTCACTGCAATGACTTGGTCGCTGCATTGAGCAGGGACATTCTCTTCTGTGTGTCTGTCAGGCACTAAGTAAGCCTTGTAACACTATTTACATGTTTAATAGTAGTAGTATTTAGTGGAAAGGTTATAAAAATAGGAGAGAAATGTCATACTATTACATATGAATGCTCATGATAATGTTAGCCTAATAGGATGGTTCAAATTGAACTGGATGCCCAAAGCAGAGCAGGAGAAAATTGCACGCACGCACACACACACACACACACACACAATTTATAACTTGATTAATGTTCTGGGAATTTTGTAGCAAGCAATTGATACCACAATGCATTTATAATAACTTTTTAGTTCTTTATAAAATGAATTTATTTTGGAGATTTTATCATACAGAAAACAATGCTATATAAAACTGATTGCCATTATAGTTTGGTGATACACACAAGGTTTGCAGTAGCATACGGAACATATGGTCTCAGATTGATTATTTTACAGTGGGTAGGAAAAAGGTGATGGGGATGGGAAGCAGAAGGGGTATGAAGTTGAAAATGTATCAGGTGGAGAGGTTTTACATATTGAATTCCCTACCAGATTCTCCGCATAATCTTACTTGTTTATAGTAGCAATTACGTTTATTGAAAGTCCTGAATGGATAAAACAGAATATAATTTTTGTTCAATTTATACTGTTTAATTTATTTTTATGCAGAAAAGATATTTTTTTGTAACAAACATAATTGAAATAGCCTTATGCACCTTTTTAATAAACTTAAGAGGTTCTGGGTGGGGAAAAGGTCATTAATACTGGTTTTGAGTAATAGAACTAGAGTACTAATGATACTAATCTAGGTATATATGCTAACATAAGAGCATAAGAATTGTCCTCCTAGATCAGACCAAAGGTCCATCAAGCCTATTATTTTGTTTCTAACAATGTTCAATCCAGGTCACAAATATCTGGCAGGATCCTAAAACATAGATTCAATGCTACTTATCCCCAGGGGGATAAGCAATGAATTTCCCAAGTCTACCTTAATAATGGTTTATGGACATTTCCTCCTGGAACTTGTCCAAACCTTTTTTCAACCATTTACAATAACATTTACCACATCCTCCAGCAATGAATTCCAGAAGTTAATTATGCATTGACTGAAACAATATTTTCTATGATTTATTTTAAATGTACTACTCCCTAACTTCATTGCATACTCTCTAGTCTTTGTACTTTTTGAAAGAGTAAACAACCAAGCCACATCTGACCATTCCATTCCACCTGGGATTTTATAGATCTGTGTCATATCTTCACTCCACTGGACTTGATTTTTCATCTCTGCAGTCCTCAAATATTTATTTTTCATGTCACAAGTCACCTATGTTTCCTTTTTCTTTCACTTAGTGGTTTCTTAGTAAGGATTTTTTAACATATTAAAGTGTCTTTAATTTTTTGTGCAGCTGTGACCTGCACTGGCACCGATGCATCAAGGAGCATCAAGTGAAAACTTTTTAGCATTGAGCCATTGGATTTTACATTTTTATTTTTCTTCTAGTGTCTCTGCAGCCCCAGATTGTAAGCTCTTTGAGCAGGGACTGTCTTTCTTCTATGTTTGTGCAGCGCTATAGAAATGCTAAATAGTAGTAGTAGTAGCTACTACTACTTATCCTTTCTATAGCTCTACTAGACGTACACATCACTGTACTTTAAACATGTAAGAGGCAGCCCCTGCTTGACAGAGCTCTTATAATCTAATGAAGACAGAGAAACAGGACAAGTAAATGATTAGGGAATTACTTATGGTGGGAATGATAAAACAGACATGGTACTGAATAAGTGAGTAACATAGTAACATACATAGTAAGTGACGGCAGGAGAGTTAGAAGTTAAAATCAGACTCACAATGGTGGGCTTTCAGCCTGGATTTGAATACAGCCAGAGAGGGAACTTGACTCAGGAATTCTATTCCAGGTAACAGTGCAGCAAGATAAATGGAACAGAGTCTGGAGTTGGCTTTGGAGGAGAAGGGTACAGATAAGAGACATTTACCTGATGAACGGAGTTTCTGGGGAGGACTGTAGGGAGAGATAAGAGCGACGATTGAATGCACTTATGTACAGAGCTTGAACTGAATATGGAAACGGATAGGGAGCCAATGAAGTGGCTCGAGGAGCATGCTAATATGAGCATAGCGATACTGTTGGATTATAAGTTGTGTAGCAGAATTTCTAATGGATTGAAGGGCAGAGAGATGGTTTTGTGGGAGACCTGTGAAAGCAAGTTACAGTAGTCTAAGTGTAAGGTGATAAGAATGTGGATAAGGGTTTTGGTAGTGTGCTCAGAAAGGAAGTGGCAAATTAAGTTTTAGCAGTCTTTGGATTTATGCAGAGAAATAGAGAGAAGAATCAAAGATGACCCCAAGGTTAAAAGCCAATGAAACAGGGAGGATGAGAGTGTTATTTACAGATATAGAGAATGGAGGAAGAGGAGAGGTGGTTCTAGAAGGAAAGATGATAAGCTCAGTTTTGGCCATGTTTAATTTCAGATGGTGGTGAGACATCCAGGCAGCAATGTCAGATGGGCAGGCTGAGACTTGGGCCTGGATTCCCGTTGAAAGTTTTGGTGTGGAGAAGTAGATCTGGGAGTCATCAGCATAGAGATGATACTGAAAACCATGGGAGATAAGAGCACCAAGGGAAGAAGTATAGATGGAGCAAAGAAAAGATCCCAAGACAGAGCCCTGAGATACACCAACTGATAGTGGGATAGCAGTGAAGGAAAATCCACCAGATCATACACTAAAAGTACAATGGGAGAGAGAAGAAGAAAACCAAGAAAGAACACAGCCCCAAAATCCAAGTTAGGACAGTGTGTCAGAGTAAATGGTGATCAGTGTTAAAAGCAGCAGATGGATAAATAAGGATGAGGATAGAAGTGAGGCCTTTGGATCTGGCCAGGAACAGGACTTTGGTAAGGGCTGTTTCAGTTGCATATAGAAGGCGAAAGCCAGATTGAAATGAATCAAGAATAGCTTGAGATGAAAGAAAGTCAAGACAACGGTGGTGAACAGCATGTTCAAGTAGCTTGGATAAGAAAGGAAGGAGGGAGATGGGTTGATGGTTGGAAGGGCAGGTAGGGCCCAGTGATGGTTTTTCAGAGGAGTAATGTAACTACGGCATGTTTGAAGGCATCAGGATAGCAGTGGAAAGTGAAAGATTGGGGGGGGTGACAGTAAGAGAGAGAGCGTGCTGAGTATGCTGAGTAGATGGGTGGGAATAGGATCAGAGGAACATGTAGTCAGTTTGGAAGAGGAAAGAAAATATGCTGTTTCCTCTTTCAGTGATTACAGAGAAGGAAGAAAAGGTGGCAGGTGTTGAAGGAGTGTTGACAGAATGGACTGAGGGAAGGAGAGGTGGAAGTGACTTGGTTGAGAACTCAAGGTTAATCTTGTGAACGCTATCATGGAAGTACTCAGCCGTAATCTTTGAGCAGGGACTGTCTTTCTTCTATGTTTGTGCAGTGCTGCGTACGCCTTGTAGCGCTATAGCAATGCTAAATAGTAGTAGTAGTAGTAATCTAGGGAGAAAGTGAAGGAGAGGTTGGAGATGAAGACACTTTGAGTAGAAAGTTCAGTGTGGTAAAAAAGACTGCAAGGGTTAGAGTCAAACGGCTGTAGTAGTCTTGTTTGGCAAGTGAAAGATCAGACTGGAAGAAGGTCAGAAAGAATGTGAAATGTATGAAGTCATCATGGACATGGGATCTTAGCCAAAGATGTACAGCAGATCGGGCACAGGAACATAGGTAGCGGATTCTAGAGGTCAGCCAAGGCAGGGGTTTGGTACACTTTACAGAAGGGGGAATGGGAGTCATGAGAGTATCCAGAGCAGAGGAGATAATAGTATTATAGGAAGAGATAGTCTCATTGAAAGACTTGGATAACATAGTGGTTGAGAAGAGGGTTGAAACACTGGTGGAGGGAGTGCAAGGGTCAATAGCCTGAAGACTCCTAAAAGTATTGGTGGAGATTAGATGGGATTGGGGGGGGGGGGGGGAAGGTGATTGTGTGATGGTCAGAGAGAGAAAGAACTGAGTTGGAGAAATTGAAGAGTGAGCATTTGACACAGGTCAGCAACTGAAGCAGATGTGTCCTCAACAAATAGGGTAAGAGCTGATTTGGAGGCTCAGGAATTAGGATTGGTATCCCCAGTAGAGAGCAGGAGAAGAGTAGGAGAGGCATGATGACAGCAGCAAAGATGAGATGCATTTGAACAGAGTGGTGATGGTTGAGTGAAAGGAAGAAAAAAGTTGAAGCTTGAGAGCTGAGAAGAAGAGAAAAGACAAAGGGGATGGTGAGGTGTTGAAAGCAGAAGGTGGGCAATGTGTCCTTGAGGTATGCAGTGGTTTCAGATGGAGAAAGAAATTGGGAAACGTCAGTACCAATAGGAGAAAAGTGTACTGGAGCCATTGGAAATAGGAAAATAAAAACCTGAAGAGAGAAAATGGAGTGGAGGCCCTGAGTGGATATGGGTGGACTGGGGCACCCCGGAGAATGCTGGGAGGAATATGCAGATGGGCTTCAAGAAGTCTGATCAGTCAGTGTGGCAGGTCAATGTTTGATTCACACACTAATGGTTTCCATCTGTTTTTCCTTGGGCCCCAAACACAGCATCCATAGTTGTGCTACCTGTTAAAAGGTGACGAGGAGAAAGGGGTCTTATTGGCAATCAGAAGCACAAGGAGAAGTTTCTAAATCTAATCCATGTGTACCAACACTGGTAACATGGACCCTGAAGCTGAAACAGATTTATTTTATTTATTTATTGAAAATTGCTTTTATAAAGGGATTCACCCAAGGTGGTGTACACCAGGTACAGTTTTTAGCATAAAACTTATAATTTTGTTAACAGCAGAACCATAGTAAAATGACCAAATATAAACATAAATATAGTAATTAGATTGTAAGCTCTATCGAGCAGGGACTGTCTCTCCATGTTCTAGTGTAAAGCGCTGCGTACATCCGGTAGCGCTATAGAAATGATTAGTAGCAGTAAATGAGGTAAACTTGGTAACAGCAATTTGGAACCTAATAATAAGACTACCATGAAACAGTATCAAAAATGTACACATTTAACAGCACTGCAGAATAATCATGTAACAGAAATATGATAAATGTCTGTACAATACAAACAATACCATAATAGACAGCTTGGAAGAACATTCAGATAACATAGATATGATGCTAATGCTTTTCTAAAATACAGCTTACCATGTAGCCAAGGGGCCAATTGCAAATATAAAGATGGGGACAAGATAGGTGGTAGTCAGTGAATTAAATAGATGGATGGCTAAACTAAAGGCCAGTTTTTAGTACAGTTAAACGAGATATATGGAAGTGGTCTAAGTTACAGTGTATGTAGCAGGCTACTCCAGATGGCGGGGCTAAATGGACGTTGAGGAAGCAAACTTTGGTTCCCTTCAAAGTCAAACATACCACCGAGACAGATCATTATGGAAGTCTTGTCTGATTGATGCTGGCCTGAAGTGATGCTGACTGACATATGAAGGCAAAAACATAAGTTCTCATTGATACACAATGCTGGAAGTATGGAGATTGCATCCTACCTGCATTGTGGAAGTTAACGTTCCACCTACCAAGCACTCATAAAGAAATGACTGCTTAAGCAGATCTGGGAGATCATAACAGTCTATGAGTCTGGAATTCAGCCACTGATTAATCTCAAGTGACCTTACAGGATGCCCCCTTTCCTGCATCCCGTTGGTATTGAGGGAGGTTCAGTCAGTCCTTAAAGTATTTAGAGGCATGGCATCAATGCCAAGGCTCCAAAACATTGGTACCAGATATTCTTATGTCCATATCCTTTACATAGGGGAATATAATATAGATATACTGAAGATGTATTTTTGTGTTGTACCTAGATAGTATAGTGTAGTTTAATGTTTTTTTTAAATTATGTTTTGTGTTTGTTTGTTAGATTGAGGTTTTTAATTATTCATGTAAATTTTGTTATCCACTTAGAATCTATGAGAATGTGAAATATAAGATTTTTACAATAAACACTAATGGTTAGGGTGGTGGACTCTGGTCCTGGGGAACTGAGGAAGTGAGTTCAATTCCCACTTCAGGCACAGGCAGCTCCTTGTGACTCTGGGCAAGTCACTTAACCCTCCATTGCCCCAGGTACAAATAAGTACCTGTATATAATATGTAAGCCGCATTGAGCCTGCCATGAGTGGGAAAGCGCGGGGTACAAATGTAACAAAAATTTATATAGATATAGATCAGGCTTGTCCAAGTTTAATCTTCAAGGGCTGCAAATAGGCCAGGTTTTCAGGATATCCATACTGAGGAGAGAGACAGTAGGGAATGTGAGGATGACTTAGATAGCCAGAAGAAGAAGAGCCATTAAGTCCTGGGACAAGAGAGAACCCTGATCAGAGATGTGGGGACTCCATCCTGGGGTTGGAAAGGGAGATGAGGCTATCAGACTTAGCCTGGTCTAGGTAGGTAGGGTTCAGAATGGATGTATAACTGGAGTGGGTTTTGTGTGCAGTTGTTAGACTGTGTTGTATGATCTTGTGCCAGGGAGGATTTGAGCACACTGCAGCTAAAGCCATCTGCTTTGGGATTGCTCCTTTCAGATTTGTGGGAGAGGTCCAAAAGATTTGCCTGATTTCATGCCACCTCTGGTTAGACATCATAGAGCCAAAAGCTGTGTGTATATGACTTGTGCTGTATACATCTAATAGCACTGTAAAACTATGTAAACTGCAGAGGAAGTGCTCTTTTTATCAAAAATAATTATAAAAATAAACCATTTGTAGTAAAAGAACAGTTTTATTAGTGTTTCATTTGTACAGTGTCATCTCAGTTACTGTAATATCACATTGAACCCTTTCCCTTGTAATAAAGCTTTCTCAGATTCCTTTATCCCTGTGTGAAAAGATCTACTGATATTATGAGCCCCATAGTCAAAAAGTGCTTAGATGTTTGACCCTGTGCCGAACATTTAAATGCTTTTCTTTTTATATATTGTGAGATTATACGTATACCGCTATAGAGCTACATGTACAGCAGATGAGGTGTAGTTTGGGATGTCTTGAGGACAGTGCCTGCTATACATAATATTTGGCCCTTTACGTATACAGTGGGGGAAATAAGTATTTGATCCCTTGCTGATTTTGTAAGTTTGCCCACTGACAAAGACATGAGCAGCCCATAATTGAAGGGTAGGTTATTGGTAACAGTGAGAGATAGCACATCACAAATTAAATCCGGAAAATCACATTGTGGAAAGTATATGAATTTATTTGCATTCTGCAGAGGGAAATAAGTATTTAATCCCTCTGGCAAACAAGACCTAATACTTGGTGGCAAAACCCTTGTTGGCAAGCACAGCGGTCAGACGTCTTCTGTAGTTGATGATGAGGTTTGCACACATGTCAGGAGGAATTTTGGTCCACTCCTCTTTGCAGATCATCTCTAAATCATTAAGAGTTCTGGGCTGTCGCTTGGCAACTCGCAGCTTCAGCTCCCTCCATAAGTTTTCAATGGGATTAAGGTCTGGTGACTGGCTAGGCCACTCCATGACCCTAATGTGCTTCTTCCTGAGCCACTCCTTTGTTGCCTTGGCTGTATGTTTTGGGTCATTGTCGTGCTGGAAGACCCAGCCACGACCCATTTTTAAGGCCCTGGCGGAGGGAAGGAGGTTGTCACTCAGAATTGTACGGTACATGGCCCCATCCATTCTCCCATTGATGCGGTGAAGTAGTCCTGTGCCCTTAGCAGAGAAACACCCCCAAAACATAACATTTCCACCTCCATGCTTGACAGTGGGGACGGTGTTCTTTGGGTCATAGGCAGCATTTCTCTTCCTCCAAACACTGCGAGTTGAGTTCATGCCAAAGAGCTCAATTTTTGTCTCATCTGACCACAGCACCTTCTCCCAATCACTCTCGGCATCATCCAGGTGTTCACTGGCAAACTTCAGACGGGCCGTCACATGTGCCTTCCGGAGCAGGGGGACCTTGCGGGCACTGCAGGATTGCAATCCGTTATGTCGTAATGTGTTACCAATGGTTTTCGTGGTGACAGTGGTCCCAGCTGCCTTGAGATCATTGACAAGTTCCCCCCTTGTAGTTGTAGGCTGATTTCTAACCTTCCTCATGATCAAGGATACCCCACGAGGTGAGATTTTGCGTGGAGCCCCAGATCTTTGTCGATTGACAGTCATTTTGTACTTCTTCCATTTTCTTACTATGGCACCAACAGTTGTCTCCTTCTCGCCCAGCGTCTTACTGATGGTTTTGTAGCCCATTCCAGCCTTGTGCAGGTGTATGATCTTGTCCCTGACATCCTTAGACAGCTCCTTGCTCTTGGCCATTTTGTAGAGTTTAGAGTCTGACTGATTCACTGAGTCTGTGGACAGGTGTCTTTCATACAGGTGACCATTGCCGACAGCTGTCTGTCATGCAGGTAACGAGTTGATTTGGAGCATCTACCTGGTCTGTAGGGGCCAGATCTCTTACTGGTTGGTGGGGGATCAAATACTTATTTCCCTCTGCAGAATGCAAATAAATTCATATACTTTCCACAATGTGATTTTCCGGATTTAATTTGTGATGTGCTATCTCTCACTGTTACCAATAACCTACCCTTCAATTATGGGCTGCTCATGTCTTTGTCAGTGGGCAAACTTACAAAATCAGCAAGGGATCAAATACTTATTTCCCCCACTGTATATGTTTGGCTTGGATACAGAAACACTTTATGTAACCTGTACCATCTAAGCCAAACATACAAGTTTTATGTTTAGCGCTGATTTTTGCAGCTTCTACATACAGATTATACATAAAAGCACCAATTTTAGGCATCTTTACATGTGGCTTATTTGTCCTGTTTGTCTTGATTGGATTGTAAGCTCTGTCGAGTAGGGACTGCCTCATGCATATTTAGTGTATAGTGCTGCGTGCATCTAGTAACTCTATAGACACAAGTAGTAGTTATAGCTGTGCAAATAATTTGAAATGTTTAGATCAGTGGTTTAGCGTGCAAATCTCTCTCATGCGTGTTCATTGTGAATATCCTGAAAACTTGACTAGCCAGGTGGTCCCCGAGGACTGGGTGAAAACCACTGGTCTAGAGTACGCGTGTCAAATTATTACCCAGACATCCTGCTGCGTATTGTGCTCACTGTTTTCAGGGCTTGAACTGACTGAACTCTTCAAACTGTTAGCTTGACTCTTCTTTCTGTTTAGCAGCCCTCACGTTTCTTATGCCCTAAAATGCTATCATATTTATTGTTATGGGGTAAGGCCAGACCTCTTAAGTACCAAGTGATTTTTTTTTTCTATTGCTGCTTTAAATTCTTTTCTGAAAGTTAATGTTCTGGGGACAGTATGATATTAGTGTATAATTGCAACTGGAGCTTTGACAAAACTACAGACCGCTTTAGAAGATTTCCTATACCTAACTGTATTATTCATTTTAATTTTGGATCACTGCTTCATTGATGTGTTGACTTCTGCTTTGCAGCTGAAAAGCACATTTTACACTTAGATCCTGGCAGTGTATTTTAAGAACTATTATGACTTTGGACAGCATGTGTTATGTTTAATTGAAGTAAGGAAATCAAGGTGGACAGACCTTTTCATTTCCTGCTGTTTATTTTCCTAGCCCTTTGCTTCCTTGTGCCCTTCTCTTCATCTGTTTCTATAGCAACAGCTAGTGACAGCAATTAAACTATGCTGCTAAGATACATTTCTTTGGCAGTAAAATGTAATCTTTGCTATTGATCTAGCATTTTGTGCCTACTCAGTTATTTAGTTATTAGTTCAGAATAACATCCTCTTTTTCCTACTCACATGCTTTTTCATGCATAGAAGCCTCAGTTTTTAGTTTTTTTTTAATGACTGATGTCTGCAAGCCAAAGTTCATGGATGACAGCTGTTAAGTTTTTGGGATACTGCTGATGAACTACTTCTACTACTTATCACTTCTATAGCGCTACAAGGCATACGCAGCGCTAACATGTAATGTTTAAATATATTTGGAAATATTAAGATGAGCAGCTAATTCATTGTAAGGGCAGGGTAAATATTCCATTGTATTTTTGGACTTTGAAGTTCCAATTTAAAGCCATGCTATAGGTTTATGGGTACACTGGAGACAGAGGGCATGACATAGAAGTGGGTCTCTATGACAGTGCATGTACAGACCATGACTGGGCTCAGATTGATCTGGTGAAAGGAGTGGAGGAGTGGCCTAGTGGTTAGGGTGGTGGACTTTGGTCCTGGGGAACTGAGGAACTGAGTTCGATTCCCGGCACAGGCAGCTCCTTGTGACTCTGGGCAAGTCACTTAACCCTCCATTGCCTGCCGCATTGAGCCTGCCATGAGTGGGAAAGCGCGGGGTACAAATGTAAATAAAATGGCAGAACTCAACTATAGAAGATGTGAAAAGGAAGATTCTGTGTTTCTCGGTAGCAAAGATATAAATATCAGTTATGAAGGTGGCAAAAGTTTTTGGGTCACTGCAGCCTAATTTGTTAGTCTAACATATGCTACAGTAGTTAATAAAGAAGCATCCTTGGGAGGGGTTTGCATGTATGCCTATACACTTGAAAATGTATGCACATAATTTAACTGTGAAATTTGTGTGGGGTAAAGAGCAGGTATAGATGCAAGCACACACTTTCCTTGGAGTAATTTTCAAAGGGGATACTTAACATTTCACCATTTGTATCAGTAAAAAGTATGCACATGCCATTTATACTTAGTCATAAAGCTGCACTATAATACATGAACTGCAGCATTAAAATAACTCAAATTTTTATCTGTCTTGCTTTGCATCTCCAAACATTTGAGAAAAAGCAGTCTAGAAAAGTTAGCTGAAACCCCTGACTCCAATTGGGTTTTGATTAAAACAAAAATGCCCATGTATAATCACCACTTTTGTGTTCTGATTCAATTGGAATATTCATGTCTTTGACATCCTTGAGAAGAATTGCATTAATTCAGGCCTAGACAATGACGCGGGGACGGAGATAGAGCCCACGGGGCAGGGACAGGGACAGATCCCACAGGGCAGGAATGGGTACAGAGCCCGTGAGGACAGGGACAAACTTTGTCCCCGTGTCATTTGTCTTCGTGCCACTTTCTACTTTGAAGCCTGTTATGAGCCTGGACTGTTATTTATATTTGATTGATGCACGAGCAACAATATTTTTATTTTTTGGAAAAACAAGCAAACATGCTGGCCATAACTAGCAAAATTTGCATGGGAGATCCTGCACATCTTCTAAGAAGACATCTTCTATTGCAGGAAGGACTGTGGAAGACAGGAGAGCTAGACTGAATCCTGAGATTGTTGATGACTTCTTATTCATCCACAGATTAGAAAATCATAACAGTGCTTCATAGGGCATATTTCTCCCCTCTGGAACATACAGAACGTATTGTATTTTGAACCCCTGGACATTTTAACAGGGTGAATTAGGATTCCTTAGGGGTAGTAGAAGGCAGCTATTGTTGGGTTTGGAAGGGTAAAGGGTGGTGGTGGTGGGAGGGTTTATTATAGCTGCTCATTGTTATTATTGTTTTCTATTTGTAATTTATACACAATAGTTGCACAGCATATTGTTCCTTTCTATACATTAATAACATTTAATTATAAAATCATAAGTGTTCGAGGCTTCTGCAGATGAGAACAGAGCCCACAGGGTTGGGGACAGAATCTGCAGGGATGTGGCGGGAATAGAGACAGGGCCTACGGGGATGGAGACGAGGCCTGTGGGGACGGAAACGGAACCCGCGGTGATGGGGACAAATTTTATCCCCGTGTCATTCTCTATTCAGGCCCTATTTCTGCTGTCTTTGTCACATTCACTGTTTGTTGTATTTCTGTCGGGGCAATGTCTCCAAATGGATTAATACTGTCCATTCCAGGAATCAGTTCAACACAAAAATAGCAAGGATGAAAACACCAAACAACCACTTGAAACCTTTGCTTAAAAACACCAAATATTCAGTATTAAAGGAGCCAAGGACCTCAAGAAACCAGTCACACGAGTGGCATGCACTGGGATATAGCTCAATCATTGTTTTTTTGTATTTTAGAGAAAACGTTCTGTGCATATAATGTCGGCAATGAACTTCACTCCTAAGCCAGGGTATATTAGACAACTATGATGATTTCTCTGATGACTGTTTGGTCATTACTGTAATGTCATATTTGTGAAGAAGAACAAGGCCATTGATTACCTTCCTCTTCCAGAAAATCTGTCCTTTATTTGAAAGTCCTAGCATTCAGTAGACAAAGAAATATGTAAATCTTCTCAAATATGGTGCTAACTTGATTCCTGATGTTACTATTGAATTTCTTTGAATTGTAATAAAAGGGCTGAGTAACCAAAACTGAGCCACCCTGCAGGTCTTTTTCTGCCGTCATCTACTATGTTATGTTACCAACCTTTTCACGCCCAGTACCATTCCCTTCTTATTACTGTACAGTTCCTTCTGTGCCTCGGCTCAAGGAAGCATTCCATTTCTGGCCAGGAAAATGTGATACATAAAGCACATCCGTGTTTCTTTTTCTAACACTTGTAAGTTAATCCATACTATCTCTGTCTTAAGGAGAGCTGGTAAAAATATATCTTTCCCAGGATTATTTTTTGCTAGTTTGTTGCCTAGTTGTGCCATGAAGTATATCCACAAAATTAATCACAGATGCAGCTTCTGATAAGTATAGTTTCACTGTAACTGAAAAGCTACATTCAGGCACATTTGATATTGTTCTACCTTGCTGTGTGATCGTGGAGATCAAGCTTTGCATGATTTAAAAAGTTTAATTGGTACAAAGTTTTAAAATGTCCTTGTGATTTGTTTTGAATCACTGAGGAATGTGCCTGTTGCCATATTAGGCAAGAATTGGATTTAAAACTGGTTATTTGTAGAGTATTGTGTACATTAATGTTTATGCTGCTTTCAGCTTTTTTGTATGTGTCTGTGCTTTTCCTGTTCTAGAAAAAATTAGACAGAGATATGGCGATCTCCCTGGAGAACTTCATATTATTGAGCTTGAGAAGGAGAAGAATGGACTTGGCCTCAGTTTGGCTGGCAACAAAGACAGGTCGCGCATGAGTATCTTTGTAGTGGGCATCAACCCTGATGGGCCAGCTGGAAGAGATGGAAGGATTCACATTGGTGATGAGCTTTTAGAGGTAAAAGAATACAATCATTTTAAGTGCATTTAGAGTATAAATTGTAGTTGTACAAAAAAAATCAATTTAACACTTATAGAAACAAAAATATTTAAATTAATTTTAAAATAGCATCACAAGCATAAATAACTAGTTACAGAAAAGAGATTGGAATACACCAAAGTACAAGGCAATATATATCAGAAGAATACAAAATGTATATTATCTCCAGACTACACTAGTCCACAATTAGGGGGGTAGATCCATTTCACAGTACCTAGGAAAGGAGAAAATATAAAAAAAAATAAGCAAATTATAAAAAGTAACAGCTTATCTTCCTAACGTAGATCACTAACCTCCTAACTAATAGGTGAGCTAGTTACAGACATTCCCACAGCAGCAATATCTAACTGAGACTCCTGGGATTTAGAAGCCACAAAACTAGATGGATGTTGGAGCTCATAAAATATATAACAAATGCCTTGGTACTTAATTAAACATTAACAAGGATAGTGCATTAAAAACAGTGCACCCAGTTTTAAAACTGCTGGCCTCAGTAACAAAAATTGAGGCCTTCTCTTGTGTTTCTTTATATACATCTGAAAATAATTAAACTTTATAATTCAAAAAGGAAGGATCTTTAAAAAAACATTTTAAGCAATCAGTCTCTATCAGATTCTAATGCACAGGTCACCAACAAAATAGATGTCACAGGGTCATAATCCAATCTTTTCAAGAAATCAGTCAAATCCAAACTGTACATTTCCATTGAAGGGGCCTGAAATGCACCTTCTTTCTTCCTCACCTACTAGAGGAACAGTCTGCTGCTTCATGTCAGTTGATTTTTGCATTTTTGTTGAGTTTTATCCCAAATAAGTTTGAGTTTAGGGGTTGTGGTGGACTTCTTTTATTCTGTAGGTACATAATGGAAGACAACCTTTGTTATAAAGATTTTTAATCAGCTGGTCTCATTTGCATGACATAATTGGTGTGGAAGAGAGTAAGTGGAATTAAAATGATTACCATTATTTCTTCTTTCCCTGTTTCCACATATCTCCACTCCAAAGTAAGTGCTTCATTGTTTTTTCCAATTTGATTATGCTTCATTGAGAGTGCTTTGACCATTTCAAGCAGTGATTGCTATGAGCCTGTTTCTCAAGTATGAAATAATCTCTTATTTTGGTGAAGTCAAAAAGTACAGCTGTCCCTGGGATGCCAGGCTTATTCTCTGTTTTTGCTGATAGCATATACACAGCAGGTAGTCAGCATTGTGGGAGATGATTTTTACCTCGTAGAACGGCTGATTCCACTGCTTTACTCTTTTTTTTTTTTGTTGTTGTTGTTGTTGTTGCTAGTGGGATGAAACTTTTCTGCACTGAAGAATCTTTAAAACTTTTTTTTTTAGTAATTTTAATATTTTTGTTTATTGGTGATCTGTTAACAGCATAGAAAGTCAAATGTACAACAATTGGATCCAAAACAAGTGGATCCTTGCACAAAAGGTATTTTTATTTATTTTATTTTTTTGTTACATTTGTACCCCGCGCTTTCCCACTCATGGCAGGCTCAATGCAGCTTACATGGGGCAATGGAGGGTTAAGCGACTTGCCCAGAGTCACAAGGAGCTGCCTGTGCCTGAAGTGGGAATCGAACTCAGTTCCCCAGGACCAAAGTCCACCACCCTAACCACTAGGCCACTCCTCCAGTCCAGGTACAGTCATGATGAGAAGTACAAAACATATAGGTATATGATCTACAAGATATTTGAATTTAAAAAAAAAAAAAAACAAGGCCTGCTTAACTTGCACCTGCTATATCTGTGGGCTGGTTACACACTGAAAAATACGCATGTATATTTAAGAGGGAAGTTATCAACATGGGCTACCATTAAGATGGGTTTTTTTTTTTACCATAAGTAAATTGCATAAAATCAGACCTTGTGCTAAAATAGTACAGCTTGTGGTAAAATAGCCCATCTTAATGGCAGCCCATGTTGGTAACTTCCCCCCTTAAAATTCAGTATATGCATGCATTTTCCCTTCCCAAACATGCATCCAAAAAAACATCCATTATTTCAGTGGCTATATTAGTTGTTTTGCATGTGGCAATTTTGTAACCAGTAGAAGTGAGTAGCTAATTCTGTGGTTGGGTGCCTAGATCCCTTTGATAGTTGAAGTTAGGGAGGGCAACTTAAAAGCCAAAAGTGCAGGTGCTACTGTATGTAGATGATGGAGTAGATAAAAAGTATTACTGATAAAATTCCTTACATGGCCACATTTTGCCCTTGGACTGCATCCGAATAGAGCGCAGTTAATAAAACATTTTGTTTACTCCATCAACTACATGCTGTAATACCTGTGCTTTTGGCTTTGGACTTCTTTATTACTATGCCTCTGTTTACTGTTTGGGCAATTTTATTTTTAATTTTTTGAAAAATCATCTTTATTCAAGGTTTTACAAATACATCAGTTCACAAAAAACAATCACAAATTCAATATTTTTATTTCAACATTCCTCCCTCCCCAAACTCCCCCCCCCCAATCCCATCTCAACAAGAGTTGACATAAACTAACATTGCATTAGAATAACAGCATCAGATGTCACATGTTTGAATGCTGGGAAGAAAGGCCTGTACACCTAACACTGTAAAGCATTCAATAGTCCACTACACAATCTGGATATTAAAGAATCCAAAAAGGGAGTCAAGATCTGGATGATGTGGCTGATCCTCTTGTGCCCACTGCCCAGTACCGAAAGCCTCTCCATGTGGAGCAGATAATGTATTTGATTTTGCCATAATATCAAAATGGGAGATTCAGGATGGATCCATTGTACCAATATACAATGTTTTGCCATTGAGCATGTCTTTCGAAAAATAAGACCTGTTCCTTACTATCTAACTCCAAGTCATCATTCAAGTCCAATGAACATAATTTGCAGATCTAGGTAATTCACAGCCAATGAGACTACCTAAATGACTCCACAACATCTCCCAGAACTGAGTAATGTCCAGGCAAGTCAACCAACAGTGAAAATAAATCCCATTGTGTTGTCCACATTTTAGGCAATGTGCTGTTCGAACACTCCAAATTTTATAGACCCAATGAAGGCTCATAAAGATGATGCAGTATTTCATAATACATTTCTCGTAATAATACATAGTCAAATCTATGCCTCCCAACACTCCTAAAAGTTCTCCTGATGTATAAGTTCGTTGTTATAACACAGGCCCATTTTTGGACCATATGTTGAAAGGGGGCAGGCTGAAGTTGCATCACATATGACATATAATATAAACTAATAAGTCCATTCATGATTGCACCTTGGGACTGTTAGGCAATTGTTGTCATTTCTGTACATAAAGCAATGTTTTTTGTGCCAAAATAGGGACTTATGTAATTGCACGTCCAATATGCATATAGGGTTGTCCACGTATAGCATGTGTATGCATAATGACCCAGACTTGGGAGCAGGGTTTGCATGTGTGAACACACTTTTTAAAAAAAAATTAACCTGCATAAATTGACTTAGAAAATTTGTACATAATAAACAGCTGGTAAAAATGTAAGCACAAAAATTCCTTGGAGTAATTTTCAAGAGGATACTTTAGTCTGAACAATTGGTAGTATCTGTTCTGGGAAAAATAAACACATGCCATTTATGCACTATTATAAAATTAGCCCATAATGTACAAAGTGGGGCATTATAAACTCAAATGTTTTGTCTTTCTATTTTTGTCCAAAAGTTTGAAAAAAAAAAAAAAAAAACATCTAACAATGTGGATTGAAGATTGATTTTCTTAAAAGCTTTTCTTGTTCATGACTTCCAGAGATCAGTACAATCAGGAATAAAATTCAGAGTAATTATAATTATCATTATCCTGGCGCCTACTGTTGCCTCTTCCTGGCAGTCTAGTGGGGAACTGCTGCAACCCATTCGATGCCTGGGTTCAAAGTAGCGCCCCTGCCCCCTAACTCTAGATTCCCAAGAGTGCAGGAGAGCCCCTTGTAAGGGCTAGGGGTAGGATTGGTGGTGGGGTGGGTCTTGCCTGCCTTGGGAGGCTTGGGGGTGTTTTTTTTTTACTGATTTGGGCAAGATATTCCATTGGCCTTTGCACCTACCCTTTCAAGCTGGCGCTTGTGTGTTCCTTGGGGAAGATTAAAAAGCTGACATTGAAACGTTTTGGTATCCATGTGTATTCCCTTTGTAAAATGGGGAATATTTATCTAAATTTTGAGTGCCCCCTATCCATGCCACAATTGTGCCCTCTTGAACTGTACATACAGGTAACTAGTGGCTTACTTATTACACATGTACCCGATCTGCATGTGTACATGTCAGTATTTACATTTAGAGATGCTTCTAATATAACCCCCTATATCAGCCGTTAATCTGTTTGTGAGCCCTTGTGCCTAGGCCGAGGCTTAGGAAGGATCTTGGCCAAGGCCTAGGGTAGACCAAACAGGCGCTATGCGATACCATAGCCACAAAGCCCCACATACTCAGGACAATCAACTAGCACCAGCAGAAGAGGGAGATGTTCGTGAGGCCCGCCTGAGTGGTCTGAACTGGAACCCGCTCATACAGAGTCCAAGCGTATGGGCCTCACAGCCGAACAGGAACCGAGTCATACACTAGGGAAGGGAAGAAGAACAACGAGGGGTCCCGAAAGGGACTGGAGCTCATGCAACGCACACAGCACTAGCTAGTGACACAAGAGAAGGGTGACAGGCAAAAAGCTGGCAGGTACAGACTATGACCAGAGGGAGAGAATGCAAACAAGGGCTACACAGAAACATAGGTAGCAGAGGCAAAACCCACAGGGAAAAAAGGGGAAGCCGAGGACAGACTGGGACATGGACTCAACAAGAACGAAGATCCACAGGAATGGCTGAACATGGAAAAGCAGGCTGAAGGAAAAGGCTGCTTAGCAGAGGCAGGGCTTACAGAAGGCAATACCAAGCTCTGCAAAAAAAAGGGTTAACACTGAGGAAAGGGGAACTAAACAAACAGGAACAAGCTTACCACAGCCAAGCAGAGAACAGACACAGGTACAGTGTAGTGAAGCAATCAAGCACACGCTGGGAACAACCAGTACACACAGAAACTACAAGCAACGAGAAGAGTAAGCAAACTCCAACAAATACACAGTGCTACTAGCACAGACTGAGAGAGGGAAACAGGCTCAGCTGACAGGAATCAATGCTAAAGCAAAGGCTGTAGGGAGAGGTAAGTTTAAATAGATCTGGCTTCTGACGTCTGCTGCTTCAGACGTCAGCTCAATCCCTGACAGGCCAATCGGAAGCGAGTCCCAATCATTCTCCTGCCTGTCTTAGCAGAATCATAACACCAGCTAACACTTATCCATGTTTGTGTACACTCTCAAAAAATATAATAAAGTGGTAAAAATATAATAGACTCCCCTTTCCTAAACCCATGCTGATTTCCATTAAGATTTTTATATGTGGTCAGTTTTTTTTAGAATAGCTTCTGCTAGTCAACCTGTCACTGATATCTAGTAACAGGTTAATAATTTCATGGTTGAGTTCTTTGAGAACACTGGGGTGCATATCATTTGGTCCTGGTCACTTGTAACTCTTTCGTTTGCCAGTTTGCTCTATTGTATCTTCTAGAGTTAGTGATTTGGTCTAGTTGCTTGAAATCATGTTCAAAAAAGATTTCTGGTATTTTTATAACCCCAGTGTCTTCCTCTTTAAAGACCAAGTCAAAAATTAATTTATTTATTTTTTCTGTACTCCTTTTACCCCTTGGTCATCTAACAATCCAACTCTTTCCTTAATGAGCTATATGCTTCAAATATATTCTTCCCTAATCCTTTTTAGGTAAAGTGTAAGATCCACCACCTTTGCATTATGTAGGAAAATTTCCTTGTGATCCTCACAGCCACTTCCAGCCATCTGTCTGCATTCCTAATGATTGAATTGCAAACTTATCAGCTTTCCTAACCCTTCCTTTCAGGGCACATGCCCTTGGACGTTCATCTGCAATTTGAAAAGATACTGCACCCCTGGAGGACAGATCCTAGCAATAGGGTTACTTTCTGGCACACCAAGGTAATGGTTTCCTTTCTGGTGATCTTTCTCCTCCAAGGCATCACAGAGACTGGAGATGAGACCACTCTACTCTCTCCCTGAAGGTTTTCTCTATATACTTCTGTCTGCCTCAAGTTCTCCAAGTCTGCCACACTAGCTTCCAGAGGTTGGACTCATTCTCAAAGAGCCAGAGCTCTGTGCATGAAGTGCACACATATAACTTCACAGTCGCAGAGAGATGATCATACATTTGGTACTTGGTGTCATCTCAGGTGTTGAATACAAGGGCTTAAATAGAAATGAAGATGTAAGTTAATTTATAATATATTCTTTGGCATTGGAAATAATTCCATATGCAGATTATTTGCATGCATTAGCTTGGAAAATGCACTATACTTGGCTCACCATGTAACTTCCCAAATAGTGCAAATGTTTTGTTGGCAAAACCACTCCTGCATCTAATCTAATACTGGAGAAAACTACTATACTAACTACAGTGTAATTCATTACGTTGACCTCCTAATGAGCTATTTTGCTTCGCCAGATTTAGCTTTTTTCCTACTTTGTGCAGAAATAAATTTTGGAAGACCACTTCAGATTCTGATAAGACTGTCAATATTTTCATTGAAACTGTTAGCACACAAAAAAATGCTTAATATCCATTACAACATGCCATAAGAGCTCCAAGATAGTCTTACTGGGGGAGCAATTTTCAGTAGTTCTATCATCTGTAGATTTGAAGTAACACTAATAACTAATTGCTCCAGAAGTCTTGGAAGCCGCCCCGAACAAATTTTGCTTCATTATTCAACTGTAGGCCCTTGACTGGATTGCAGGCAATATTTTATTCTTCTCTAAGTTAGAAGGACTCCCTGTCAGCTCCAGTCTCTTAGCTAGTGAACTCTATAGCTATACAGACAAGAGCAGCCTCTGCATGCAATATTTTTGTAGAAGGTAAGGTTTCAGAATAAGATGAGTCCTCCAGGTCATCCAGGAAAGATGCAGCTGGTGGGCCACCTGTTTTTTTTCCAGTTACACCTTCCTACCATCCCAACAAAGGTGTCTACCTGCCCTACTGGCATTGGATTCATTGAGCCTGCTGATGGATACACTGGAGATCTGCACCCATGTTTCATTACTAACAATGCACTAAAGATAGAAGTAAAGCAGTAAAAACAAAAGTTAGTGTGTAGTCCCACCAAATATATACCATTAGGGAAAAATTGCTGATCACTGGAACTCAAAGGCAATATGTCTGTTCTCACACCATCTTGTTCCCACTTGGAATTTTAAAATCCCTCATTGCATTTTTAATAATAGAATAGCTGTCTTTATCTTAATTTTGAAAAAGCTTTGCAATTAGCTTTGCACTTTGAACTCATTAACTATGCATTTCTTTGGATCCCTTAGGGTTCCTGGTGCAGTACATAGCTTTAATATTTAAGGGAAAATGAGTTGAACTGCAGACATACGCAATTCTAGGAGAATCTCTTCCTAACCATACTGCTTATTCTAAAGTGTCTTCTGACTGTATAATACAAATATATCTTCAAATTTTCTGTTTCAAAGGAGGGAAAAATAGTTTTTAAATAAATAATGTTCTTTTCCCTTTATACTAAGCACAATTGTTTTGTTTTCTTCTACTTTCTTGCGCAGTTGAACTGCATGCAAGACACTTCATTTTGTCATAAGTAATCAAGAAAGGGAAAAATCTAAAAATAATTTGGATGTTCAACAAATGGCTGTCTTTGATCCTTGCTTCTCTAGTTACAAGTATCCAAAAATATTTCCCCACATATGTCATCTGTCCATATATCCTTAGCTAATGATTCTGTATCCATGCTGTTTTGTATGTAAAACCTAGGGGATGTGAGTGTGCTGTGGCGGCTAAGAAAGCAAATAGAATGTTAAGTATTATTAGGAAAGGAATGGAAAACAAAACTGTGGACATTATAATGCCTTTGTATCAGTCCATGGTGCGACCGCACCTCGAATATTGTGTTCAATTCTGGTCGACTCATCTCAAAAAAGATATAGTGGAGTTAGAAAAGGTACAGAGAAGGTTGATGAAATTGATAATGGGGATAGGACAACTTCCCTATGAGGAAAGGCTGAAGCTTCTAGGGCTCTTCAGCTTGGAGAAAAGACGGCTGAGGGGGAGATATGATAGAGGTCTATACAATAATGAGTAGAATGAAACAGGTGAATCGTTTAACGCTTTCCAAAAATACTAGGACTAGAGGGCATGTGATGAAGCTACACAGCAGTAAATTTAATACGAATCGTAGAAAATGTTTTCTTTACTCAGCAGGTAATTAAACTCTGGAATTCTCGGCTAAGCTCCTGAGAAATGGATCCTCAGGAGCTTAGCCGAGATTGGGTGGCAGAGCCGGTGGTGGGAGGCGGGGCTGGTGGTTGGGAGGCGGGGAAAATGCTGGGCAGACTTATACGGTCTGTGCCAGAGCTGGTGGTGGGAGGCGGGGCGGGCGGTTGGGAGGCTGGGATAGTGCTGGGCAGACTTATACGGTCTGTGCCCTGAAGAGGACAGGTACAAATCAAGGTAGGGTATACACAAAAAGTAGCACATATGAGTTTATCTTGTTGGGCAGACTGGATGGACCGTGCAGGTCTTTTTCTGCCATCATCTACTATGTTACTATGTAATTCGTTGCCAGAGAATGTGGTAAAGGCGGTTAGCTTAGTGGGGTTTAAAAAATGTTTGGATAGCTTACTGAAAGAAAAGTCCATAAGCCATTATTAAAATGGACTTGGGAAAATCCACTGCTTATTTATAGGATAAGCAGCATAAAATGTATTATACTGTTTTGGGATCTTGTCAGGTGTGACCTGCATTGGCTGCTGTTGGAAACAGGATACTGGGTTTGATGGACTTTCAGTCTGTCCCAGTATGGCAACACATATATACTTATGTATGACCTTAGACTGCATAGCTCCTGAACAAATAAAAATAAAAAAGAGAACTGAATCATCACCATGGTTTGATACTAACACTATGAACACAAAAAGATTATGCAGAAAACTTGAAAGGAAATGGTGCAAACACAACACCGAGGAAAACAAAACCAAATGCTGGAAAGCACTCACAAAATACAAATCGGCTAAAAAATAAGCCCAATTAAAATATTTTGAAAAATTCATTCGTGAGGGTCAAAAATCTGTAACTAGACTTTATAATTTAGTTAATAATGTACTTGATACCAAAAACCTCCAACTATCCAACTATCAAGTGAATCTGTTCCATTTGCCCTTGACCTAGCAATATTCTTTGAGCAAGAAATTACCAAAATTAGAACAAGTCTAACTAGCTCCAATCCTTGAAGAAATTTCATTGACTACTTGATTATCACACATCAATACGAAGGCATAAAAATGGATAGGATTTGGTTCTATTTCAATCCTCCTACCACAGAAGTCAGATCCTTCCTTAGCAAATACTCATGCTCATATTGTACTCTTGACACATGCCCTAGCTACATTCTCTCAAAAGCCCCCCACGTTTTCATCAACATCCTTCATAATTACATATGCTTCATGTTAAAAAGTGGTTCTTTTCCAACTGAGAAGGGAAATATAATTTTAACTCCTATTCCTAAAAATCCTTTAGGTAAATTTATTTATTAGGATTTATTTACCACCCTTTTGAAGGAATTCACTCAAGGCGGTTGTACAGTAAGAATAGATCAAACATAAGCAATAGGCAATTATAGCAGTAAAAATATTCAAATAACAATACAAAGTATAGCATAGTATACTACTTATAATGTCAACACAATAAGTAACAGAACATTTTAATTGGCAGTGAAGGGTAAAGCAAAGATGTAACATATAGGTAGGCAAGAGAGTGAGAAGAATTAGAAAGTAAGGTGACTGATTTAAAGAAAGTTGCACATGAGGTCAGAGAGATGGCTAAATATTATCTCAGCTAGGGTAGGAGTGGATAAACATGTCCTGCTGCAGTATGTGCAGCCCAAGTCACTCCTTGTATGTGTGAGTGAGACTAAAAAGTTAGCTACTTGTTCCATTAAAGGTCTGGTGTAAGAGCCAAGCTTTCACCTGTTTCCTGAAGTAGAGAGAGTCTTGTGTTAAGCAGAGCCTTTCAGGCAGTGCATTCCAGAGTGTGGGGGATAGTCCAGAGAAGACTCACTTGCATTGTGTAATGTCTTTTGGAGAGGATGTGAATGAAATATCCAGTTACAGACCACTGGCTTCAATACCTCTGTTCATGAAGGCAGAGGGCTTCGTAGGAAAACAACTAATGGAATACATATCACACTTCTCCTTACTTCACTACACACAATTGGGATTTAGCCCAACTACAGTACCGAAACAGTTCTCGTTACATTAATATCTAAATTCAGACAAAATCTTAAGCATGGGTAGGAAGATTCAATCAATCTAAGATCTCATGGAGAATTGGGCAACATCCTTTCATCTAAAATCAAACAGGGAAAAAACTACATTTCTCATAATTTCTAGACCTAACAACTTCCACAATCAGATCAGTTTTACCATCAATCAGACAAACTATCCATTAGAGCATAATTTGAAAATTCTTGGGATCATCATTGACCAATTCCTATCATGTGAAGATCAAATTAATTCCGTAGTAACCAAAACCTTTAGAAGCTAAAAAGAATCAGATCTTTCTTCCTGTTTTCCACTTTTCGTTCTCTTGTACAAACAGTCACTTCACAATTGGATTACTGCAACTCAGTCTATTTAGGGAATAAGGAATCCCTCATTTAAACACTTCAAACTACCCTAAATACTGCTGCTAGACTCTTATGCAAAGCTTCAAAATTTGATTGGGCATCCCCACTATTAACTAAATTACATTAGCTACCAATCAAAGCCAGAATAATCTTTAAAACATGTACATTCATCTACAAAATTATCTATGGCATGAGCCCAGATTACATGATAAAGCTTATAGATTTACCTATCTTCAATACGTCTACCAGGTCAAGAAACTATCTCATACTACGTTTTCCTAACTATAAAAACATCAGATATAAATCCATATTGAACAGAGATTTCTCACATACAGGTTCAAAATGCTGGAACACCATCCCTAGTGAAAGGATTACCAACTATCTAATATTTTGCACATTTCTAAAGGCATTCCTTTTTAACCATTTTTGCATTGTTCGACAACGATTTAAACAACAAATGTTATGTTATCTTTATTTGTTTACTGTTTTTAAAACCTCACTGTTTGTTTTCTTCATACTTTTAAAACCATATTGTATGGATTTCTAGTCTGTAATTTTGTTCTTTATAATAGTCTCTACCATTTTGCATGGCACTGATGTCAGGCTCACTGGTCTGTAATTTCCCAGATCACCTCTGGAACCCTTTTTAAAAATCAGCGTTACATTGGCCACCCGCCAATCTTCCAGTACCATACTTGATTTTAAAGATAAATTATATATTACTAACAATAGTTCTGCAAATTCATTTTTCGGTTCTATCAATACTCTGGGATGTATACCATCCAGTCCTAGCGATTTGCTACTCTTCAATTTGTTAAATTGCCCATTACCTTTATTTCAGTTTCTCTGACTCGTCAGTATTGAATACCATTTCTGGCACTGGTATCTCTTCTACATCTTTCTCGGTGAAGACCGAAGCAACAAATTCATTTAATCTCTCCACTGTGTCCTTGTGTTCCCTGAGTGCCCCTTTTACCCCTCGGTCATCTAGCGGTCCAACCAGGCTTCTTGCTTTTAATATACCTAAAAAATAATTTACTATGCATTTTTGCCTCCAACGCAATCTTCTTTTCAAAGTCTCTCTTTGCCTTCCTTATCAGCACATTGCACTTGACTTGCCATTCTTTATGCAGATTCCTATTATTTTCAGTCTGCTCCTTCTTCCATGTTCTGAATAATTTTCTTTTAGCTTTGACTGTTTCCTTCATGCCAGCTGACATTTTGTCTTCCTCCCTCCTTTTTTAATACACGGAATGTATTTGGCCTGGGCATCCAGGATGGTATTTTTGAATAGCATCCATGCTTGATGTAAATTTTTGACCCTTGCAGCTGCTCCTCTAAGTCTTTTTTTCACTGTTCTTCTCATTTTATCATAGTATCCTTTTTGAAAGTTAAATGCTAATGTATTGGATTTCCTGTGTGTACTTACTCCAGAGCTTATAATGTTATGATCACTGTAAAGGCCCAAGCACCATTACCTCCTGCACCATATCATTCACTTCACTAAAGACTAGGTCTAGATTTTTCCTCCTCTTGTTGGCTCCTGAACCAGCTGCTCCATAAAGCAGTCCTTGATTCCATCAAGAAATTTCACCTCTCTAGCATGCACCGATGTTACATTTATCCTGTCAATATTGGGGTAATTGAAATCACCCACTATTATCATGTTTCCCAGTTTGTTAGCCTCCCTAATTTCTGATAACATTTCTACATCTGTCTCTTCATCCTGGCCAGGTGGACAGTAGTATACTCCTTTCACTATCTTTTTCCCCTTTACACATGGAGTGTCAATCCATAGGGATTCCAAGATGTGTTTCTTGTCCTGTAGAAGTTTTAGTCTATTCGATTTAAGGCCTTCCTTAACATACAATGCTACCCCTCCACAAATTCGATCAACCTATCAATGCGATATAATTTGTATCCTAATATGACAGTGGTTATCCTCCTTCCACCAGGTCTCAGAAATGCTTATTATGTCTGTTTCATTTAGTACAATATATTCTAACTTTATTTCTTAGATTTCTGGCATTTGCGTATAGACGTTTCAAACTATGTTGTTCCTACGTACATCTTGCTTAGCAGTTGACAGTGATAATATGTAATTTTGAAAATCTGTCAGCTTTTTATTTAAAGACACCTGGTCTACTATGCTCTCTATTTCAACCTCGCTATCGGGATGCCCTCTCTTCCCTGTTTTGGTAATATCATAAGTACATAAGTACATAAGTAGTGCCATACTGGGAAAGACCAAAGGTCCATCTAGCCCAGCATCCTGTCACCGACAGTGGCCAATCCAGGTCAAGGGCACCTGGCACGCTCCCCAAACGTAAAAACATTCCAGACAAGTTATACCTAAAAATGCGGAATTTTTCCAAGTCCATTTAATAGCGGTCTATGGACTTGTCCTTTAGGAATCTATCTAACCCCTTTTTAAACTCCGTCAAGCTAACCGCCCGTACCACGTTCTCCGGCAACGAATTCCAGAGTCTAATTACACGTTGGGTGAAGAAAAATTTTCTCCGATTCGTTTTAAATTTACCACACTGTAGCTTCAACTCATGCCCTCTAGTCCTAGTATTTTTGGATAGCTTATTCCAAACCATGCGTTTGTGAGTGACTATCGTCCTTCCCCCAGTTTCTAGTTTAAAAGCTGCTCTATCTCCTTTTTAAATGCTGATTCCAGCAGCCTGGTCCTACGCTAATTAAGGTGGAACCCATCCTTTCGGATTAGGCTCCCCCTTCTCCAGAAAGTTGCACAGTTCCTAACAAATCTAAAACCCTCCACCTTGCATCATCTTCTCATCTACGCATTGAGACGCCGGAGCTCTACCTGTCTGTTGCACCCTGCGTGTGTGGAACGGGGAGCATTTCTGAAAATGCCACCCTGGAGGATCTGGATTTCAGCTTACTACCTAGGAGCCTAAATTTGGCTTTCAGAACCTCTCTCCCACATTTTCCTATGTCATTGGTAACTACATGTACCAAAACAGCTGGCTCCTCCCCAACTCTATCTAAAATCCTATCTAGGTGACCCAAAGTTGTGAAACATTACTTGGATTATCTAGAAATAAATGTGAATTGACTTGGAACTGGGACCAAAATTCTGTTATGTCTATTTTGTCCCTTATACTGTAAGTCGTGGTAGAGTGAAGAGTCTTAGATTTTCTTATATTTTTAATATAGGGGTGAATATGCATAATTTTATTTTGGTCATATGCCTTAACGATGCACTTTTAGTTGCATAGGCAGTGTTCATGCTTTAATATACATAGTACATGTCAAGGTTTAGGTAAGGGTTAACCTAGAAGCACTCATATTTATTTCACTCCACCACCGTGGAAACAGTTAATGCAGATAAATTTTCAATTAAGTCAAAAGCACAATAAAAGACCTTAAAACAATACAAATCATTAAATGCCACATGTGTTTCAGAATTCTGCTAATATATTCTGGATAGGATTTTTTTGTGTCTTAATGTTTTGTAGTATTTCAGTGAATTATAATGTCACCATTTTTACAGATAAATAATCAGGTACTTTTCGGAAGAAGCCACCAAAATGCATCTTCAATAATCAAGACTTCCCCTTCCAAGCTCAAGCTTGTTTTCATAAGGTAAGATGAGAATGAAATTGGATGGTTTACTTTAATACAAAATCTTTTGTGTAAATGGAGAGGTCTCTCAGAGCATTCTTTGGCATACTGTCAATAGAAAAACTGAACTAAAATAATTACAGGTCTGAAACATCCTGGGTGTTTTCAGTTGTAATGATTAATGTCATAAAAAGAAGTGTTAATACTGGTGGTAATCATTTGGATGTTCACATCACCATTCAAACAAGCAACATTCCAACATAGTTTACAGTTTAGTACCGCTACTTCAGATTTTCTAGACATAGATGTTTTCTTTAACAGGATTACATTAAATTTTCCAAAGAGTTAAGGAAAGAAGTAGTATTAATCAAATTCCTATCTGCGGGAGTTGATTCTGCTGGTAACTGCAAGGTCGCAGTATCCTATCATGTTAACAAATGACACTGGCACCTAATGGCCACTGCTGGTACTACAGCCTTTTAAATGTTTTATTGTCAGACAGAAGACCCCCCCACCTTTAAAGACTTTTTTTTGCAGCATTGCCTAGGCTAGTGGTCTCCAACACATGGCCTGGGAAGTCCTCCATTGCATCCCCCCAGTCGAGAGAAATGGTCTACACCCCTCCCCCCATGGTCCTCATCCTCTCTCACTCAACTCTTCCTATCTGTCCGTCCCAGCTCTTCAAACTTGCCTTTAGCACTGCTGCACTGAAGGCATGCTGCTTCTCTCACCCACCCAAAGCCTCTTTCTTTAGCATCCTGCCCAGAAACAGGAAGTTCAGAGGAGGCGGGATGCTACAGAGAGAGACTTCGGGTGGGTGAGAGAACCAGCATGCCTTCAGCACAGCAGTGCTAAAGGCAAGTTTGGAGGGTTGAGACAGGAAGGTAGACTGAGCTGAGAATGAAAGGATGCAGACTTGGGGGAGGGGGCGCAGGACTGCCAGGCTGCCAGGAAAGCAGAGGTACCCGGAGGAAGAGGGGAAAAGAGAGAGTTGCGGCGGGGGAGGGGGGGGGGTAGAGGAACAGATGCTGCTGGAAATAGGGAATATAAAAAGCAAAGAGGGGTGATGGTGCCCATGGAGGGAAGGGAAGAAATGGTGACCATGGAGATGGTGTCCATGCAGAGCAAAGGAAGAGAAGGGAAGAGAGGTGGGAGTAGATGGTGCTCATGCAGAGGAGGGGAAGGGGAGAGAAAAGGCAAGATATGGTGCCCATGGAGGGGAAAGGAAGAGAAGAGAGAGAGGAGGTGATTGTGCCTATAGATGGAAGGGAAGAGATGGAAGGAGAAGGAGGAAGAAAAATTGAAGAAATTTGAATGTGAAAGGTGGATATAGGACAGAGAGTGAAGGAGGAACAACATGATTAGAAAGATAAAATCACCAAACAACAAAGATAAGAACAATCATTTTATTTTTTATTTAAAAAATTTAAATGTGTAAGCCTGAAATCTTTTGGTGACCCTTAGATCTTTCTCGTGACTGCTTTGCAGTCCTTTGCAGTGAAAAAGGTAGGAGTTCACTGGCCTAGGCTATAATGCTGTTCCCATGGTTTTTGATGGTTTTAATTTAGCTGCAAATGCAGTAGTGCGGCTTTCAATGAGATCAACCTTCTGATCAGTATGGGGTCTGGGAGGTAGAGGACAAAGTTGTGGCTGGTATTCATAATTGTTGTCTAGGTGAAGATAGAGGAGATGCGGGACAGACAGAAGCTAACAAGTTGGGGGCATTGGAGCCACAGACAGTGGTTTGAGAGCATGAAAACTGACATCTATCAGAGAAATCTGCAGAGGACATGGACATATCACATGCTTGGGTTGTACTCAGGGTCATAACGATGGCAAAGCAGGGAAGGCATAAATGTAGTATTCTCTGAGAATACTGTAGAGAAAAATAGTTGTCCTTGTGGTGACAAGGAGGGATAAGAAAAGAGGGAGGAGAAGGCAAAAAGGAAACGAGAGGGGAATATGGAGTAAAAAGAAAATTGAGGTGGGAGAGTCTGGACAGAGGAGCAGCATGTGGAGGTGCATTTTTGATATGACTAAGTCTGACTTTAGACATTTTTCTGAATAGGAAAGAAGCTCATTTTCAAAAAAGAAAAACCTCTATCTTTTGTTTTCGAAAATACTGTTTATAAAAACCGTCTCAAGTGCAAAACGTGCAAAATCAAGCCATTAGGATGTAGGAGGAGCCAGTATTTTTAGTAGAATGGTCCCCTGACATCCCAGGAAAGCAATAGGGCACCCTAGGGGGCACTGCAGTGGACTTCATAAAATGCTCCCAGGTACACATCTCACCATTGCTCCCTTACCTTGCATGCTGAGCCCCCCAAAACCCACTACCCCCAACTGAACACCACTACCACAGCCCTTACAGGTGAAGGGGGGGAGTACATATATGTGGGTACAGTGGGTTTCTGGTGAGTTTTGGAGGGCTCACAGTTTCCTCCACAAGTGTAACAGGTAGGGGTTGGTTGGAACCTGGGTCCATGTGTCTGCAGTGCACTTCACCCACCACTAGAGTACTCCAGGAATCTGCATGCTGTTCTAATGGACCTGAATATAACATCTGAGGCTGGCAAGTAATGTTTTTCATCACATTTTTTGGGGGTGGGAGGGGGTTAGTGACTACTAGGGGAATAAGGGAAGGTCATCCCTGATTCCTTCCAGTGGTCATCTGGTTATTTAGGGCAACTTTTTGTGCCTTATTCGTTAGAAAAATAGGTCTAGCTGAAAATGTCTTAGTTTTAGTCCTGGATGGTTTGGTTTTGTTCCATTATGGCTGAAAAACATCTAAGTCTTAGGAACGCCCAAGTCCTGGCCTGACACGCCCCCTTGAGATTTGGACACACTTCTGACGGACCTCATAGAAAAATGTCTAAAAAATAGGTTTTGAAAATACTAATTTGGATGTTTTTGTGAGGAAAAACGTCCAAATGCTGCTTTATGCCACTTTTTAGACGTTTTTCTGTTTTGAAAATGAGCCCAAAAGAGGGTGAAAAGGCAGGGAGAAAGGGTTATTTCAGTACAAGTACTCATTTGACCACAAATGTTTTGTTTGTTTATGTAGCCTATTATAATTAGGACTTCTGATCTTAGATGTTTTTCAAAGAAAACATTGGTCTGGTTTATCACTACAACATATGTTCTGATATTTTGTGTTTGCTGAGGAGTTCAGTCTATGGAGTAAATGAAGGTCCAGTCCTGGAACAATGTACATTTCCAACAAGGGAAATAAGATGGAAAAAAAAATTGCTCCCTCTTTAAAAAAAAAAAAAAAAAAAAAAAAGATTTAATCCTTCTGCTTTGACCATGTTCCCCAGTAACAGTGCAGATTCTCAGCATCAGCTGAAAAACCAAGAAGAGACTGTTCTCAGCTCATGGCTCAGACTTTTTTTTTTTTTTTTTTGGGGGGGGGGGGGGGGTAAGATTAAATGTAATTGGAGAAATCTGTAATTTGGCAAGATTTAGGGGGTTTGCAGTAACTGATGGAGGGGGTCTGTTAGTAACAGTCTAATAAAGCTGGTCACATTTGAAATTAGAGTGGGTTATATGCATTTATGACTGTTGTGGTCAATCTGTGCTGGAAAGTAGAAAGCCTCCACTGTGAACAGGAATAACATCAGGGCCATTTCCATCATGCTGGAACCATTCTTCAGCTTTCAGCTTCATCAATGTATGACCCCCCTACGTGATTCAGCATTTGCCAATGCTGGTTGTCTCTTTGCCCTAAAGGTGCATAGGAAAGATAGGATCATTTAAGAGACCAGAAGATCAAACAAGATTGACAGGTATAGTTACTAATGTATGCTACCAGTTTTTTGACACAAGTTATTTTACTGCAAAGTCCCAGTTTATGCAATAAGACCTAGTTACTAAATAAAGGATTTTGATTGAATTAAAAGTTTGCTTAGACTGAATAAATTCACAGGTCTTCGCATGTGGAAAGTGATTCCATTTGCAGTTTTCTGTCATCCTGAAGAACAATACTCTATATCCTCCTTTCTCTATGAATGATAAGCTGGACGTCTAGACTTGCATGCTTAATTCATCTGAAGGGATCTTGCCAATTAACTCAGCCAATTAGGTAGCTTTAAAAACCAGCTGCTTCATGCAGAGTGGATTAGTTAATTCTCTTAACTTAAAGCAGTTTATTTATTTATTTATTTGTAGCATTTATACCCCGCTCTTTCCCGCTCGATAGCAGGTTCAGTGCGGCTTACAATGTATGGGTACAAAGTATCCCAGAGATAACACAATGTATGGGTACAAAGTATCCCAGAGATAACACAATGTATGGGTACAAAGTATCCCAGAGATAACACAATTGTATAGAGAAGGATAAGAGGAAGAGATGTGGGGGGAAGGATTGAGTTATGGTTAATGTTATTGGTGTGGATTAGGTTCGTGAATTAAGTTGGGTCGTTTGGATAGGCTTGTTTGAAGAGGTATGTTTTCAGCAGTTTTTGGAAGGGTAGATATTCGTTGGTTGTTCGGATGTATCTTGGTATGGCGTTCCAGAGTTGGCTGCCTATAACGGAGAAGTTGGATGCGTAGTAGGTTTTGTATTTGAGACCCTTGCAATTGGGAAGGTGAAGTTCCGCATTTTACCATATTATGTAGTGATTCTTTGCATTTTAAAATTTCACAGAAATAAGGATGCAGTCAACCAAATGGCCGTCATACCCTATCCATTGCCTTCCAATTCAGAATCTTCTGGTGAGGTAAGATGGATTTTGATTTTTATAGATTAATCAAAATAATAAGTCAGATTCACACTTGTTTAAGTACTGAACCAGAAAGTGCATTCACTAACTGTCAATGAAGAGTGCAAAGTGCAAACCTTATTTAGTGTGAGGGTGCTGCCCCTCACAAAGGCATTTTGTGTACAGAAAAAAAGCAGATGTTTTAAGACAGTTCATAAAAAAAAGGTAAGTTATCACAAGCTGCCTAGGTTGGGAAGCCAATTATGCTCCTGTTTTGAGGCTGTTTTATAAAGACACGTTGGTATCTGTGTGTAAAATAAGCTCAGAAACTCTGCTGAAATTGCTGCTTAAGTGCAGTTTTGTGCATTTTACATCTGCTTGGGAACTGGTTTGAAAGTGTAAGGCTCAAGTATGTACATAGATACATATTTTATAACCCGCGTGTTCACTTTGCTACTCCACCCGAACTCCACCCCCACACACACCTGTATGTATGTATGTAGTTCGTGTACAAATACACGACTTTGTCACCATGCATACTTCTATGCATGTGGTAATTTTATATGAAGCCTTTTACTCATCTACCACAAGGTTTACACATGAAAAAGCAAGACAAAGAAGTGGAGTCCTCAAAAGAGAATAAGAACCAGAATTACCAGCATCAGTTCTATGACCCAACACAGCTGTGTTTCGGCATAAGGATATGCCTGCATCGGTGGTCACTTAAATTGTCTTCAAAACTTATTTCACAAAATTCTGGTTCACAGTCCTTAGTGCTCCTATAGAGTATCACAATACATCATTGCGGTTTTGCTGTGATGTGTGTAGAATTTTGTGATGTAAGTTTTGAAGGCAGTTTAAGTGACTCTTTACCTTGCTTGGATTGTTTCCATCTGTGGAGATTTTTGCCTTCTTTTGTCTACTGTTCATGTCTACACATTAAAAATCCTTATAAAATTACCACCAAAATGATTTTTCCCAAAACTGATGGTGTGAATTAACTAAATATTATTAGTATAAGTAGTACTTCTGATCCAGTATGTGTTCTGTGTCAGTATGTGATTTAGGATATTTTATACTACCAGATCAGCAATACTCTTAAAACATTTCCCAGCTGTCCATTGGGATGTGTTGTTTTCCATAACACTAGGAACTCGACTTTAAATCTCTAAGGCTGGCCACATCGGTTTGAATTGCAGTGTGATGGCATAACAGAGAGAAAGATAAGTCGAACATTATTTACAATATGAACTGTATGCAGATTTCAGAAGAGAAAGGTGATGACATTTTCAAGTTTTGAGTTTATTTAGTCTTTGATATACTGCCCAATGAGATGACTTTCTGGGCAGGGGGCAGTTTTGAATAGCCCGTGGCACTTCAAGATGCTTTTGCACTTTTGTTTGCAAGCACTTTGCAACTAATTTTTTTTTTAAAGAAAACTAGCAATCAGTACATCTATACAAAGTAGTCATAAGCATTTTTCCATCAGTAAACAGGATTGAGTCAGGCACAGAAGTGGGTGACGTCATTGCAAGTTGCTGGAATGGAATAGCACTCAAGGAGTTCAGGACTTACTGTAAATTCTGAGCATGTGCAGTTCCCTCAGTTAGTTCCATAGCTCAAGAATTAACTCAGTTCTTGAGGAGGTGAGAGGGATTCTGTGCCCGATCAATTCTGCTGTCTACAGAAAACATCCATTACGGTGAGCAGCAATGATTTTTCCATCGACAAGCAGGAATTAGTCAGGCACACAGGGCAGTCAGGGCTGCTCATCGTTTTATATATTATCCATTGTTCAGAAGCAGCCCACACATCAGAAAAGGTGTGAGAATTGCATTATCACAGAGGCAGATTGGCCAGTAGAGCTTGATCCAAAACACTGTTGCTTGGTCCAGCCCACAATAAGAATTAGTAAATGGTAAATGTATGAAGCAAGGACCAAGTTTCTGCTTTACAGCAGGTAGATTTCAAGTGAGTCACAGCAGTTGCAGTGGCTCTGATCTTCTGATATTTTAGTTTAGTACTTTTTTTTTGTTATATTTGTACCCCGCGCTTTCCCACTCATGGCAGGCTCAATGCGGCTTACGTGGGGCAATGGAGGGTTAAGTGACTTGCCCAGAGTCACAAGGAGCTGCCTGTGCCTGAAGTGGGAATCGAACTCAGTTCCCCAGGACCAAAGTCCACCACCCTAACCACTAGGCCACTCCTCCAAATAGGTGCTTCACTTAGGGGAAGCACCTATTTGTTCATAACAAAACTGGGAGATCTGTTCTGATCACATGTAACAGCATTGCTCATTAGTGACCCTGATCATTCCTGCTGTCTACAAAAAACAACTATTACAAAGAAAAGCTTCAAGCTCACCTCATGGATTTAGAAGAGCAAAGAAAAACTCTAATTTGCTCCTCACATATATATGTAAACCTGTTTGATTGTAATCACAGAAAGGTGGCGTATTAAATCCCTTCCTCTGTCCCCTACCTCTGAAATTTCAAGGACATCAGTTTCTCCGGGAGAAGGAATTAGGCTAGCCTGGCCAAGGTCCTTGAGTCTAAAGGAGGATGTACACCGGAAGCTAGCTGATGCTTCATGTATGGAAGACACCTTCCATACATGACAGAGAAAAATTACAGTATGTCCTCCAGAACCTTGTTCAGAGGGAGAAGGGCTCCATAAATCCTGTTGGTGCCAGACAGATGTGGTTCTCTCCTCTCCTAAAACTATTGGGGGGAAAAAACCCCAGTAAGATTAAACATGTTCCTGCGTCTGATGACTCGGACTCTACACTGCTACACTATACATTAGTTTTATATTCCGCAAAAGCCTATACGGTTCCATGCGGATCACAAAAAACAAGAGGCCAAAACACAATTCAGGAATTACAGCTTTAGCAACACTAACTAGAGAAATCAACCCACATATTTACTAAAAAGAAAAGCTCTTAATTGTTTTCTGAACCTTAGATAATCATGCAATACCTGAACTGAGGTAGGAAGATAATTCCAGATTGAAGCAGCTTGATAAGACAGAGATGGATCTAGTAGTAGTATAAAAACATGGGATAGAAGTATAACCTTAGATAGCACCTTTGGGAATAATTTCTACCCTTTTCCCTATTTTCCTTAGTCTTCCTACTATTCTTCCCTCTGGAAATTTATGCAGCAAGAAATTTTAAGTTAATCTATTAAATTAGCATTATTGACAAATCTACATGTATTTCCTTTATATCCTAAGTAATATGTTAAATGGACTAGGATTGGAAAAGTAATAATACCACCTGTTCTTTTTGCCCAATTCCCTCTGCTACAAATCAGCAGACCTAATAATACAATTATCAAATATTGCATTTTTCCCAATTTTTATGTCAAGTTGTCTTCAAAACATCAAACTATGATTATACACTATTTATTTATTTATTTCATGCTTTCTATACTGCTTTAACTGGCAAGCAAGGCAAAATGGTTCACAATTCTAATAGCAGAAATTAGAAGAAACAGAAAAGAAAGAACTATAATATTGGATCGGAAAGAATACATACCATTCGTAATAAGAGCAGCGAACATTCTGGACGCATACTTCCAGGATAACTGAGTTCCAAGCCAGTCACTCCAGTACTCCAGATTCAGCAAAAGACTTCCAAATACCAGTCTCTGCACCAGTTGCTGCGTAAAGGGGCACACCGCTAGGTGCCTTGATGAAATTTTCATGGTGTTCAGCTAACAGTGGGCAGAGCTTCCTCCCATGCCCCGAACTCCTTGACACAGTGAAAATCGCAAATAGTAAGCCCAGCAACCAGACAGCAGAAATATGGAAATCACTGAACCTGATGCAGATAAGTCTCACAAATGGCAAAGCAGCAACCAGACAGCAGAGAATCGAAGAAACCTGTTTCATATCATTCTGTAGTCTTTAGCCTTAAGAGCTTGCATGCTGAGCACTTGCTTTTCCAGTCCAAATGCAACAAATAATATTCTCAGTTAGAAAGTCATTTACAATGAAGTGGAAAAGACTTGCTGTATGGCGTGCATAAAAGTAGCGGAACCCTTTCAGATTTTCTACTAATCCTCTCTGGAAAGGTCTTTCCAGCTGTCCTAAAAAGAACTTGAAACATTTTCAAATCAAGAGACACCTCAATGCCATATTAGCCTGCCATGATATGATTGATAATTCTCTTTTATCTTCTTATATTTGTTGTCTCCAAGTCTATGAAAGGACTTATTTATACAAAAGTGTCTATTCCGAAGCTACCCATACCATCGAATTAGAATGTAGTCCTATATCAGTTGATGAAGCCACCCTTTGAGCCCATGGAATCTTCATCATTAAAACACCTTTTGTTAACAGTAGTGGTTTTAATAGTTCCAGCATCGAATAGAAGGTTCCAGTGAGCTGCATGTGCTGGTGTCATATTTACTTCTAAATAAAGGAGTGCTGAGAACCCATCAAACGTTTCTACCAAACTGGTATCAGTTTCCCACTTCAACCAGTTAGTAGTTTTGCCCTAAACCACATACATACCAGGAGAAAAAGGCTCTTCATGATTTACAAAGAACATAAGTGTAGCCATACTGGGTCAGACCAATGGTCCATCTAGCCCAGTATCCTGTTTTTCAAACAGTGGCCAAGCCAAGTCACAAGTACCTTTCAAAAACCCAAATCATGGCAACACTCCATACTACAAATCCCAGGGTAAGCAGTTGCTTCCCATGTCTGTCTCAATAGCAGACTATGGACTTTTCCTCCAGGAATTTGTCCAAACCTTTTTTTAAACCCAGCTACACTAACTGCTGTTACCACATCCTCTGGCAAAGAGTTCCAGAGCTTAACTATTTGTTGAGTGAAAAAATATTTCCTCCTATATGTTTTTAAAGTATTTCCATGTAACTTCCTCGAGTGTCCCCTAGTCTTTGTACTTTTGGAATGAGTAAAAAATCAATTTATTTATCATTCAGCATTTTGTAAACCTCAATCATATCTCCCTTCATCCATCTCTTTTCCAAGCTGAAGAGCCCTAACCTCTTTATCCTTTCCTCATATGAGAGGAATTCCATTCCCTTTATCATTTTGGTCGCTCTTCTTTGAACCTTTTCTAATTCTGCTATATCTTTTTTGAGATACAGCGAACAGACCTGAATGCGCAATACTCAAGGTGCGGACGCTCCATGAAGCAATACAAAGGCATTATAGTATTTTCGGTCTTATTCATCATCCCTTTCTTAATAATTCTTAGCATCCTGTTTGCTTTTTTGGCCGCCGCCACACACTGAACAGAAGATTTGTGTATTATCTACAACGACATCCAGATTTTCTTTTTCAGTGCTGACCCCCAAGGTGGACCCTAGCATCAGGTAATTATGATTCAGATTATTCTTTCCAATGTACATCACCTTGCATTTGTCCATATTAAATTTCATCTGCCATTTGGATGCCCAGTCTTCCAATTTCCTAAGGTCTTCCTGCAGTATTTCACAGTCCGCACGTGTTTCAACAACCTTGAATATTTTTGTATCATCTATAAATTTGATCAACTCACTCGTCCCAATTTCCATATCATTTATAAATATGTTAAATAGCACCAGTCCCAGTACAAATTCCTGCGGCACTCCACTGTTTACCCTCCTCCATTGAGAGAAATTACCATATAACCCTACCCTCTGTTTTCTGTCCAATAACCAATTCCTAATCCACACCAAAACCTTGCCTTCTATCTCATGACTTTAAGTTTCTCAGGAGTCTTTCATGAGGAACTTTATCAAAAGCTTTCTGAAAATCTAGATAAACTACATCAACAGGCTCACCTTTATCCACATGCTTATTCACGCCTTCAAAGAAATGAAGCAGATTGGTGAGGCAAGACTTCCCTTGGCTGAACCCATGTTGACTGTGTCCCATTAAACCATGTTTGTCTGTGTTCTGTAATTTTATTCTTTATAATAGTTTCCATTATTTTACCGGGCACAGACGTCAGGCTTACCGGTCTATAATTTCCAGGATCACACCTAGAACCCTTTAAAATAAATCGGTGTCACCTTGGTCACCCTCCAGTCTTCAGATACTACAGACAATTTCACTAACAGCAGATCAGCAATTTCATGCTTAAGTTCTTTGAGTACCCTTGGATGTATGCCATCCAGTCTGGGTGATTTACTACTCTTTAATTTGTCAATTTGGCTCAGTGCATCTTCCAAGTTCAACGAGATTTCTTTCAGTTCCTTAGATTGTAAAAGAGCCCTTGGGTTCTGTCTAAAAAGAACAAAAAAGCATTGTAACTCTTCCCAACATTTTATCATACAGCCTGAACTATCTAGATGTCACCTTACAACATTTAAGTAGCTAGAAGAGTGCATTCAGTTTTGCTGTGATCAAGCAGGCCTTTAATCCCAAAGTAAAGACAAATCAGACTAGAGCCATGATGGCTTCAGTGGCCTATTGGAATTCACCTTCCATTGAAGTAAAGTAGTGACTTGGTCTTCTCTGCATATCAGTTTCATAACTGCTTGGACCAGGCATCCCAAAAGGACAGTGCTTTTGGACAAGCAGTGCTTATATGGAAACATGATTCCTAGTGATAGTAGCTGGAGACAGTGCTGGCAGGGCAGGAGCAGCTGGGGATTGCTCCTGCTCTAGGACCACTGGGACACCAAATACTGGGCTAGTAGGCCCTAGATGATGGTGGGTAGTGTGATTGGGGGTACTGGTGAGAGGATGTGATTCAGGGGCGATGGCACCAGCCTCCTTAAGCTACGACTGGAGAGCACTGGGCTGCGGCTTTGAGCCCTGATGCTTTTGGTACAGTAAAATACCTGCAGCTTTTGGCTGGGGTTATTTTTACCATAATTTAATGGCCATAACGCAACTTGCAGCATGCACCCAGTGTTCACCACAAGTCATGTTCTGGTTTTTACATACTAATGAGCTGCTTTACATGCATTTGCATGTTTTCTATCTCATCACAACAAAGAAAATGTTTCACGCAATGTGGAAACTCAAACGTGTGAAACCATACTTCCTGAGGGAAACATTTTGCAATCTGATACAATCAATGGTACTAAGCCATTTAGACTACCGCAATGGAATCTATGCGGGATGTAGAGAACAAACCTTAAAGAGACTCCAGACCGCTCAGAATACGGCAGCCAGACTTATCTTTGGAAAAACCCGATACGATAGCGCAAAACCCCTCCGCGAAAAACTACATTGGCTTCCAATTAAAGAACACATTGCTTTCAAGATCTGCACAGTGGCTCAGAAGATTATCTAAGGGGAAGCCCCGGGTTACATGATAGACTTGATCAACTTACCTACAAGAAACACATCCGAATCGTCACGAACGTACCTAAACCTGCACTACCCAAGCTGCAAAGGACTCAAATACAAATCAACCTACGCATCCAACTTCTCCTACATAAGCACCTAATTGTGGAACGCATTACCAAAAGCCATGAAAACCTCGTACGACCACCTACACTTCTGGAGAACACTAAAAACTTATCTTTTTAAAAGTCATACCCTACCAACCCAAGAAATGCCTGATCTCTGCAACACAATAACACTAGAATTCAAAATGCACAAAACACAACTCTCCCACTGTTCAATGACCTTATGTGGCTGTCCCACATGTACTTTATCTCATCTCAACATCACTCTGTATTTGTAAACACCGGAGACTGCAAACGCACCTCCGGTACGATGTAAACCACATTGAGCCTGCAAATAGATGGGAAAATGTGGGATACAAATGCAACAAATAATAATAATAATTATTATTATTATTATGTAACCCTTGGTGACCTAAATATTGCTGCCTTAGGGCAAGCGAACCTGCTGCAGATCTCTTTAAGTCGTTTTAAGGAGCTAATAACGCAGGTTATTTCCCTATCGCAACTTGATTACTTCTCCCTAAATCAACTATTAGATTGTAAGCTCTTTGAGCAGGGACTGTCTTTCTTCTATGTTTGTGCAGCGCTGCGTATGCCTTGTAGCGCTATAGAAATACTAAATAGTAGTAGTAGTAACTATAGGGCTGGTGTAAGTGATTACACCTTAAATGTAAGCACATTTTCTGCCACTTGTGCTAATATTGTATAAAGAAAAATAACCACCTACTTTTTTTTTTATAGAATAGGCTTGAAATAGGTGCATGCTTACCTTCTTATTCTAGACGCCCTGTCATATTATAGAATTACTATATGAAAACCTTTGTATTTAGATTAAATGTAAAATGAAGCATTACCAGGTTACTGCCTTGAGCCAGTAGCAGTGAACTGTGGACATCACATGCAGCTCAATGGGTTTCAACCTTGTTGTTCTTAAGGAACCCTGTTATATTCGTAGGTTATTAAATACTTAAACAATCTCTCCTCCACTGTAACAATTTATGTAAAATTGTGCAGAATCCTAGAGGGATAGCCACAAAACCATTGGCTTCTACAAAACTCCAGTTGAAAAACCTTTCTTCAGATATGCCTTTGGCTCTTCTTCCAGGATAGGTTTTTGTTATCACATCTCTTTATTTTTGATCATTTTGTTTCATAGAGCTACGTTGGCATTTCTGATTAGTGACTGAAGTGGGGAAAGCCTTATAAAGGAAAAGATAATTTAATTGTTGAATGGAATTTTAAGAAACCCTACTTACATAATCCCTATTTTTCCTTCACTGCAATTTGCAACAAACTGTGCTACAGTACACTGTGGCTTACAATCATTAGTTAAATATGTCCCATGCTACGTATGAAAAAAGTCTGTTCTGTGGAATAAATTTCATTAAGTAAGCAAAAATAGTATAACTTGGGATTCTAATGATCCCAAGGTTATAATTAAATTAAATTAACTAAACTGAGAGCTAAAATAATCGAAAACAGCAGTAGTTAGCAAATATTATTTTGTAATTATAATCACGACAGTATATCCAAGTGCATTCATACAGTTTTCTCAGATAATGCTCTTCAATGAAGTGAACAAAATCTCAAATGTGAAAAGAAACCATATAGGAAATTAATAACCTTTACCTTGTTTCCCAAGGTTCTGATTGACCAAATTAATTGTCCAGCAATGGACAGGTCTGGATGATTAGGGGTTTTTAGCACTGGACTTTTTCCAATTAAAAATGTTTCTAGCATAAGTGCTGATGCATTAAACTGCAAACTTTTTTTTGCAGATGGAAGCCTACTTATGCTAAAATATGTAAAATGATCAGAAACATGAAAAAAATGCCAGTATTAGAGCTTTTGTGAATTTTAATACACGTAGGGCCCGCATGTGAAAAAGATTTGCAAATTTTGGGCCATCTGTGTAGTAAACTTTTACATGTAGTCAACTATGCATGAAAGTTTAAATAAACTCATTAAATAAATGCGATGAGCTGCTATAATGCTAAATGCTAAGAAGTCCAAAGGTATAAAATGGGCTTCTTAGCCTTTAGTGCTTGCTAATTCTATTAGCACATGCTAAGTTTTAGTAAAAGTGCACCTTAGAAGTGTAGTTATCTTTTTTAAAGCCATCTGTGGAGTTCAAGGTTTCTGTCTATCTCATTTGAAGGAGGCCACTCACCCACAGGAAATCTCATGGGCTTATTCATCTACCTTGTGAATAAAATTCAGCGTTATTTTTTCCTGCTAATGGGACATTTAGGGGCCCCTTTTACTAAGCTGTGTTAGGTGCCAACATGTGCCTAATGCAGCTTAAATTGACGTACCGCAGGATATACACATGCGTTATGTGGTAACTGCCAAATGTTCATAAGCTAACTGTATGTTAAAAAGTAATTTTTTTAAAGGGGCATGTTAGGGAAGGGAAGAGTGGATGTTTCCACTGTAATCAGTTAGTACATCTACCTTAGCGCATGCTAAATGATTAGCACATGAATACTGTGTGAAACCTTACTGCCTACAAAATGGGTTGTGATTACTACATGAGCACTTATTTTTTTTAAATAGCAACAAGCTATGCAAAATTGCCACATGGTCATTAGTACTAAAAATAGAAAATCTACCATTTTACGGTTGTAGTGCAAGGGAAAAACCATTAAACGTAAAAAAATATTGCAAACTTTACAGAGACAGAATGAGCTTTTGCATCAAAGAGTGCTTAAATCCATTAATTACTATAAATATCAGCTTTATCTCTTTGGCAATAAGAGTGGCAAACTTATGTCTCTGATCCATTCTCAGGCAGGGCCTAAAAAGTGTTACAACTTAAATAGGCTAATGGTTCTTTAACCAGCTCTGATGCCATGATTGCTAAAATTTTTTGTGATTATTTTGCCACACTTTATAGTGCAACTGACTCTTTGCCAGGTTCTGTGTATTTGGAGAACCTTGATTTGCCTAAGGTTACCCCCCCCCCCCACACACACATACACACCCAGATGGCTAACGAGATTAATTTTGTAAATTATTGTCAACCTTTATTGATCCACATTTAGTTGCACATTTCACTGTAATTTTAGACTCCCTGCTATTGCTTGATTCTTTACAAATGGCTCAGATGATTGTCTTGCCCAAGCCTAGTAGAAATCCTTTACTGCCCTCTTCTTAGCGACCTATCTCTTTGTTGAATTTTGATCTGAAATTATTGGCTAAGATATTATCAAATCGAATGGCCAAGATTCTTCTTTCTTTAGTTGATGAGGCTCAGGTGGGCTTTGTTCGTAGAGTGACTAAAAATATCAGAGTGATTTTAGTTTCATTGGAACAGGTGCAGGTAAGCTTTGATGCAGAAAGGCATTTGATCGGGTGATCTGAGACTTTGTTTTCCATCCTGGAGGCCTATGGGTTTCCGGGCTTCTTTTTATCTGCAATAAAAGTTTTATATTCCAACCCACAAGCTACCCTTTGTGTTAATAGATTTGATTCATCTCCATTGCCCATACATAGAGGTACCCGTTAGGGTTGTCCCCTTTCAACTTTATTATTTGTATTAACCCTAGACTCCTTAATTACGAAAATTCAAAGCTACCCAGAAATTTATGGAGTCCCCATTAGTAAGGCTTGTTTTAAGATTTCCACTTTTGAGGATGATCTTTTGGTTCATATCATTAATCCTTTACAGTCTCTCCCTACTCTTATGGAAACATTTCAGGAATCTGGAGATAATTCGGGCTTCAAACTTAACTTTTCAAAATCGTTAGCACTGACCTCTCACACACAGCTTCATCTGAACTGGCCAGGTAACTTCCCATTGACGTTACCTGGCATCTGGTTCCTTTCAGTACCTGGGTATACATTTAACGATTTCTACTGCACAACTTTATCGTTTAATGTGGGTAAACTGCTGCGATCTACTGCAGATACTCCGGCAGCCTGGAGGCATCATCCTCTTAGCCTTCATGGCAGAATTCATTTATTCTATATGGTGTCGATCCCTAGATGGTTATATGCACTCCAGATGTTGCCTTTAAAACTTTTGAAAAAGGATCTCAAAGCTTTACAGCGATTGTTGATGAAATTTTGTTGGGGGTGGGGAGTAAAGCCTAAATTACAGTTTCGATTTTTAATTGGATCTTGGAAATCAGGTGGGTTGGGATTACTGGATTTAAAAAAATATAATCAGGCCTGTTTATTTCGATATGTGGCAGACTGGATGATGGATAGGATTATACACATTTGAGCAAAATTGTTTCCATCCATGGCATTTACTCTATTTATTACATATGCCTGTTACTAAGCTTCCCATGTGTCAAATATAGTATTCTTCTTTGTCCTTTGCATGCTGTATGGAGGGAACTTACACATTGTTTGGGGCTTTCTTTTGAGGTATCAAATCTTCTTTCCATGAATGGCAATGTGAACTTTACGCCAGAACTGGATAATAGAATCTTTCATCACTGGAATACATTTGGAATTCATCTATTATGTCATGTGCTTGGGGCAGGCGATCATTTGAAACCTTTGAACTATTTGGGTGATGGGACATTAAGTTTTATACAAGATGTTTTTGCATACAGACAGCTGGACCATTACGTCTCTTTTTTTGGGACCTGAGAACTTTACTACATCTCACTGTCTGAAATTTCACAAGTTTATTGCCATGGCCAGAGAGGACCATTTATTGATCTCCACATTACACAAACTTTTATTACGATTATTCCCTCCATGAGACTAGTCAACACTCACTGTTAGGTGGTCCAAGGATTTACATAGGTCACCAGTCACAGTGAATTTACTTTCATTATTCACTAGAATTCCCACTATTACTATTAATGCAGACTATAGGGAGTGTCAACTTCGTATCATTCACTTGGAATGTGCCATGTGCCAGAAATGTCATCTTGAGGTTCATTCATTTTTTCACGCCTTTTGGTCTTGCTCACGGATGCAGGTGTTTTGGATCTCATCTTACTATCACCTATACCGTATTCCTTCCTTTTCCAATAGGGTTTCTGTTAGATTGCTGTGAGTCTTTTATGTTGCACGGCAGGGGAGCCCTTCAATTTCTTTGTAAAGCTAGCATTGTACGAAAAAGTGTGATTCTAGGAATGTGGATGGTGGCGAATCCCCCCTCATTTTGGACTTGGCTTAATAAATTTTATTCATTAATGCTGTGGGAGAGGAATGCAGCTCAATTGCCCCAAGGCAAAAGAAAGCCTTTCTCAAGATGTGGTACTCTTGTATACAGTCCCTTTCACCACACGCCCAAAGTGGGATTTTGAATACTCTTTAGGGGTTTACAGAGATCTCGATGAGTTCTACTTCCTTTTTTTTTTCTTTCTGGTGTGGGGGTGATGGACAACAATTTGGAGCGGCCCTGTGCTTTTTTTTCTGCATAGTTGGGTGTTATTGTTTTGGGGGTTGGGGAGGGGGTATAAAAACACATGTTAAAATCTTGGATACATGATTCAGTTTTTTTGTATTGCTCTGTACTTACTTGATATAAACAGATTTAACCATAAAAAGATCCATTATTTAGCATCCATTATTTTTGAAAGGATGCTAAAAATGGTAAGAAATGTAAAGATTGGGGCAAGGCATTTCACAAAACCAGTCCTGCAGCCATGACAATTGGAGAGGTATTTTTGAAGAACAAGAAGGAACATATATGTGGAATTTGGACAGGGCGATGAAAAAGTGTTCTTAAATGCATCCCAATAAATCGGAATCATATTTTACCTTGTCTATCACTGCTTCCAAGAGACCCCAATCTGATGAAATATTCATGGTGCAGTTATGACTCCTCTGTTACTAGGTATGCCTTACCTTACTTTTTTCTCCATACATGTAGGGGATTTCCTTTACCCTAATTGTCTTATTTTATTTAAATTAAAACACGTATGCCTTTTATTTTGAAAATGATGATATCAAGAAGTAACTGATATGTCAGTTTTACAAAACAATTATGCATCAGTTTCAATTGAAACTGATGCATAATTGTTTTGTAAAACTGACATATCAGTTACTTCTTGATATCATCATTTTAGTGAAGAAAAAAACAAATATCTTAAAAAAAAAATCTTCATACATGGGTTGCAAGTCTCTTGTACTACCATTAACAGTCTACATACATGTCATGCTTGTAGTGAGCTAAAAAGAGCTCCGCATGAATAAAAAGAGAATGTGGTACTACATATGGGTATATGTTTGTTTTTCATATCATGATTGTTGAAAAAATTGCTTATTAAATAAAAATTTATTCACAGGATCAGGATGGGCTTCCACTTCCTGTTAATGAAGACGTAGTAGTGGAGGACCTTGCTGCCGATGAATCCATAGAAATTGTAAGTATTCAGAATTGGCTATACACAGATTAAAATTTTTAATCGCAAGGTTGATTGCATAAAGCGCCCCCTCACATTTCTTCCTGTACAGTGCAATATATAGATAGCAGATGTAAATTCTCAAAACTGACAAATTTCAATTACTAAACTAAAAATAAAATCATTTCTTACCTTTTGTTGTCTGGTGATTTTATCTTTCTAATCATCTCGTTCCCTGTCTCTGCTTTTCTGTGCTCTGAACTCTGTTAGCAGAGCCTCCTGTCTATTCACTGTTTTTTTTCCTCCTCCTTCACTTCCTGCCCTATATTCATCTTTCACGTTCAACTTTCTTCCATATTTCTTCCTCCTCCTCCTCCTCAAATCTATATATGAAGCAGAATTTTGAAATCCTAATGTTGCATAGCTTTATATGCTTGGGATGTGGTGGTTCAGTTGCTCCAATACTCATAGAACTGGAAATACTTGCTATGCATTAAACTGTTCTGTTTTGTGAACTGAGGCATAAACTAATGTACAAAAGGAAAAATAAATTGGTACCAGTGCAAGAAGCTATTTTCAATTACCACTGCAACTTGTGATGCAAAAAAAAAAAAAGAGTAAATACTTTGGGGCTATTTTTCAAATGCTGGCCACAGGGTCTAAATATTTTACATATGTCCACAGAAGCAGCAGCACTGAATATACTTAAACAGTGCTGACCCATACTGCTGTACAGATAGCCAGCAATATTCAATCATTATTCATGTAGCTGTATGGATAAATTTAGGACATTCTTTTTTGCTGGGCTAAATTTATTTGCATAGCTATATGGATAGTGGCTGTATACTGCCAGCTATCTGTAGACTTACGTGGAACATCCACATACCACCCTCACTGTACCCCACCAATATCTAGGTAGTGTATGAATTTTCAGCAGCACCCTGTTTATACATTTGGTGGCTGCTGCTAAATATATAAAGCCTTTTAAATATAGGACCATTTGTCAATATGTACTTATTAGTAAAAGCATAAGTTGTGTGCACTCGAGATCTGGATCTTTAACAGAGAACAAATCGGGAAACATATACTCCTTGTTGGGGTACTCAAAGAATCTTCCTTATCGTCCATACCAGTCCAGACCAAGTGGATTATGTCCCAACTGCAAGCAGATGGAAAGTAATCTTTCCAAATCCTGCCTTTTATCATGTGAAGTCCCTCGAGGGTCAATCTTAGTTCCTATTTTGTTTAATGTTTTCATTGCTCACTTGTAATGTTAATTTGCGATTTCTGTGCTCACTGTTATTTGTTACATTATGTGTTATTTGTTGCTGCTTAAATTTTCTAATAAAAGGTTGAACTCAAAAATTCTGTTCCTTACCCATATGGTGCTTCACGTTGGCCAGCCCTTCTTCTCTTCTTTCTCAATTTTTGATATACCACCTCTTTTGAAGCACAAATCAAGGCGGTTTACATAGGACTATTCAGGTACTTGCACTGTCCCTGATGGGCTCACGGAATTTACGCACCTTCAGCACTAATCTGTTATCAGTTCCTTCACTCAGTAAGTTTTCCGTGTCTTCTTCATGTGATGCAGCCTTTTGTTGCATGGCCCTAGCTCTTTGGAATTGCCTATTTACCCTTGACCTTGGAATTCAGATGTCTCTTAAGAAATTCAAGATTGCTCTCAAAATCTGGTTCTTTACTCTGGCATTCCCAGATCAGATCTAGTGGCTGAATGGCTTTTTCCCGTATGACAGATAGAGGAACAAAGTTGATTATTGTTCTCCCGTTTTCCTTGTGTGCCCACTGACAGTGTTTATGGTGATTTTTCATTGTTATACATCAATTCCCCTTCCTTTTATTTTTTGACTGTTCTAAGATTATTATGTGATGTGAGTAGGTCTGTGTGATTACCATGTATTAAACAATATTCTTAGTCTTTTTTTTTTTTTTTTTATTTGGACACTGCCATGATGGTTTCCGAATGTGCGGTATAATAAATGACTCAAATAAACAAATGGAAAGGAAATTAACAGATACATTTAAATGTCACCCTCTTTGGCAGAACAACACTTGTATGCTGTTCTACTTTGACCCTACTTCAATTCAATGGAGACAGTGGTCAGACTGCAGCAGGCCCTTTCATTACCCAGGGGAATAGGGGTTGGGTCAATTCAATCAGGTGACATCAGATCTTGAAGTCTAATTAACTTATTGGTTACCAGGCAGGCTACTGAAAATTACTGAAAACTAACCTGTTCAAAAAGGCATACCCTAACGATCCAACTTAAATGCCTTAACCCAGCAACACAACGAAACCAAAGCTCATACTGGACATAACTAAACTGTTCATCCTTGCGATTCCCATGAACTTTACTCTACCAAAACATTACTCTGTATTTGTTCATACCGATATTGGTGATCGCCTTTACAGTACTATGTAAGCCACATTGAGCCTGTAAATAGGTGGGAAAATGTGGGATACAGATGTAATAAATAAATCTCTGTTCATATTACATTTCTAGACTTGTTGGAGGATATAATGCATCAGGCCTTGGTAGTTGCTGTTTTGCCTGTTTTTTGTCCATTCTTTTGTGGAAAATATTCCCTGTGCCTTGGGAAAATGTACATCTTATATTTTTGTATGTTGCACAATACAGGAGTAAATTACATTCTATTTTTAGTTCTTCAGTGTTGCATGCTCTGTTCCTTTTCCATCATGTAAAGAAGGAGCTACTATTTGTAACTTGGAAAGCAAAACTCATTTGGTGGCTGGACCTCTGACAAGTAGGTAAAAGAATGAGTGGAAGATGCTATGACTCACCATTTGGTTTGATTTGTCAAACAGCTCCTTTTTGTCAGTCTGTTCTTTTTAAAATAGAATGGAAAAATGGATTTGTTTCTCATCTCCTCTCAACCTTCTACTTGTGGTGAAACTGCATTTATTTTTTTTAACTTATATTTTATTTCCCATTTTTCAACAAAAATACAAAGAACATTTTGAATACAATGAGTACAAGGTGTTTCATTTCCCTCCAAGATTCAAGTGTTGCATTTTGCTGTATTCCTTATAAATACAGAACTAAAGCTCATTTGTCTCCATTGCCTTTATCACCAAAGCACTAAGGGGTCCTTTTACTAAGCTATGTAAGCGTCTACGCGTGCCAAAATGGAATTACCGCCTGACTACAGCGTGGCTCTTGTGGTAATTTCCTTTTTTGTGCGCGTCAAATACGTGCTTTTTAACATATTTATAAATGACCTCGAGATGGGAGTAACTAGTGAGGTAATTAAATTCGCAGATGACACAAAATTATCCAGGGTCATCTCGTCGCGGGAGGAGTGTGAAAAATTACAAGAAGACCTCGTGAGACTGGGGGATTGGGCGTCCAAATGGCAGATGAAGTTCAGCGTTGGCAAGTGCAAAGTGATGCATATGGGAAGGAGGAACCCGAATTACAGCTATGTTATGCAAGGTTCTGCGTTAGGAGTTACGGACCGAGAAAGGGATCTGGGAGTCATCGTGGATAGGACGATGAAATCTTCAGCTCAATGTGCTGCGGCGGCTAAGAAGGCGAAAAGAATGTTGAGTATTATTAGAAAAGGGATGGAAACCAAGCATGAGGATGTTATAATGCCGTTATATCGCTCCATGGTGCGACCGCACCTGGAGTATTGTGTTCAGTTCTGGTCGCCTCATCTCAAAAAAGATATAAAGGAATTGGAGAAGGTGCAGAGAAGGGCGACAAAAATGATAAAAGGGATGGGACGACTACCCTAAGAGGAGAGGTTAAGACGACTAGGACTCTTTAGCCTGGAGAGAAGGCGGCTGAGAGGTGATATGATAGAGGTTTACAAAATAATGAGTGGGATAGAGCGGACAGATGTGAAGCGTTTGTTTACGCTTTCTAACAATAATAGAACCAGGGGACACAAGATGAAATTAGAATGTGGTAGGTTTAAAACAAATCGGAGAAGGTTTTTCTTTACTCAGCGTGTAGTTAGACTCTGGAACTCATTGCCAGAGAAAGTAGTGACAGCAGCTGGCCTTGCTGAGTTTAAAGGGGGTCTGGACAGATTTCTGAAGGAAAAGTCCATTGATCATTATTAAATTTTGGGTTTTTTGCCAGGTTCTTGGGGCCTGGATTGGCTGCTGTCAGAGACAGAGTGCAGGGCTTGATGGACCTTTGGTCTTTTCCCAGTGTGGCAGTGCTTATGTGCTTATATATATATTTTTTATTTTCGGGCCCACGTAACAGATGCACGCCAAGTGATATTTGGTGCGCATAGGTCATTACCGCCCGGTTACCGCGTGAGTCTTCACCGTTAGGTCAATAGCTGGTGGTAAGGTCTCAGGCCCAAAATGGACATGCTGAAATTTTCATTTTGCCGCACATCCATTTTTGCCCCCCCTCCCCCCCCCCCCCCCCCCCCCCCCCACCAAAAAGTCTTTTTTACAAGCACGCTAAAAAATGGATCAGCATGTGCCCAAAACCCATGCCTACACTACCGTAAGCCATTTTTCAGCATGCCTTTGTAAAAGGGCCCCTAAGAGGCCCTTTTACCAAGCTGCACGAAAAAGGGCCCTGTGCTGGCAACGGGGACCATTTTCCCTGTGCGCCAGGACCCTTTTTACTGCAGCAGGTAAAAAAAAAAAACCCAGCACACATGGCCATGCGGTAAGAGAACTCTTACTGCATGGCCATGTGCCAGGGAGTCCTTACTGCTACTATTGAGGTGGCAATAAGGGCCCCCCAAGGAAACCGGGCAGCGTGCGATGATGCCCGATTACTGCTGTGTTAACGCTGCGCAAGCCATTTCCGTGGGTTTTCTTTTTCCCCTGGAAATGGAGTGCACTCGGGGTGGGACTAGTGCCAGCAGCACTAGTGTAAAAGGGCCCCTCAGTTAACCAATATTAAATTAGTGTACAAGCGAAGCATATATAATAATGTTCAAATGCTACACTTATCTGCCAACAAAACATTATTACATTACATTAAGATCTTATTATAGCCCACTACAACCAACAAGTTCTAATCGGATAACATCAAGAAAAGGAGCATAGTCCAGATAATTATACAAAATAGTTAAAAAAATTTACGAGCTGAGTTACTATATCTATAAATTATGGAACATATTTTCTGAAAAGAAAAGTCTTTAGTAATTTCTGAAATTCAGAATAATATTCCGTATGTCTTTAAAAAAGAAGGAAGAGAATTCCAGCTAGAAGCCGCTTGGTAAGTTAGAGAAGATTTTAAATATCACCAAGCTTTTACTTTATGAACCATGGGAAAATCTAGAAAAAAAAGATTTCTGGTAGCTCTCCCATAGTTCCTGTTAAAGAAGGCAAAATGATCAATCAGATAACCCCCATGAAAAACCTCGAAACTCAAGACCAATACTTTAAATTGTAATCTAGCCTCCAGTGTAACTGTGACATTAAAAAAAATAGTCATATTTCCCTGTTGGAAAAAAATTGTAGCATTCTATATGCTCTGTAACTTCAATATTAAAGTTTTTGTACAAACAATATAGATGGAGTTACAGTAGTCCAATAATGACAGTATTAATGATTGCACTACTAAATGAAAGATTGTGGGTTCAAAATATATATGAATAACCCGAAGCCTTTTAAGGAAGAAGAAAAAAAAAAAAGGATTTACTAACCACCTTTGTATTCCTATTTTTTGTTCCCTTTGCAACTTGATCCTGGAAGAGACTTCATTACACCCAAAACTGTCTGTAGTGATTTGCGTCAGGAGATACCACAGTTAAGTTACAAAGAGCTTGTCCATTGACTGGAAATGGTTCCCCAAGAGCTCTGCCCCACCACAGCTCTACAGTAACTTGTGCAGATTCATTTCCGAAGGTGGCCGCCAGGCATGCTATGGAAACATTCAGAGGGTACATTTATCTTTAGTGCTGTCTTTACACTTCCGGTCATTTCTTTCATCCATTTTCCATGCTGAAGTTATTACATAAAAACGGTAAATGAGTTTCACCTGCTCACAGCAGGATTTCATTTTGTTAATTTTTAGCTATGATTTTTTTCCTTCATGCTGCGGACTTCCTCCGTATTTAAAATTTGTGTTGTAGATTAAGAAATGTGCCCGCCTTCGGCACTATTCTCTTTTAATTTACCAATAGATTTTGCTTTAATAAAGGAAAGAGTGTATTTGTACTTTTAAAAATGAAAGGAAAAGGATAATAATGCCCAAAGAAAAAAAATTGAATATATGGAGAACCAGCAGAGGAGAAATAACCTTCGGTTTTTGAACTTCCCTAAGTCCCCTTTAATCCCTGCCAAAGAGATGTTGAAAAAGTATTTTACTGAAATTCTGGGGATTCCCTCAGAAGCTTTTCCTCCATTGACTCGAGTTCTTTACATCTCCGGGGCAGGAAAGGAGACTATACCATCTCCTCAGCTAAATTTAACTCAGTTCCTCGAAAACTCAATGGAGGTTATCACAGAGAGGACGACACTACTGGCAGTTTTTGCTCTGGAACTGGACCGCAATAATACTTTTAGGTTGTTTTTCCGCCATATTTCCACACCTTTTCTGGGTTCGAAAATCCAGGTTTTTCCTGATCTCTCTCGAGAGACACAAAGAAAAAGGAAAGATTTCTTATTATTAAAAGCAAGAGTCCTACAATTAGGTGGGACCTTTAATCTCAAGTTTCCATGTAAATGTTACATTTCCTTACAATCCACTAATTATATTTTTTTCGAACCTGAAAAACTTAAAATATTTATAACTAGTAAGGAGTAATCTGGCGTTAACTTGAATTGTATTTATCGGCTGCCCTGACTTGAATCCTTGCCCTTTCCTGATTAAGATTTATTTGTATTTTGGTAGATTGAGGTGGGTTATCACTTCATTTTGGTGTTTAAATATGTACCTATATCTTGGATCAATAATTTGTGGACGAATATAATATATTGTTTTTTCCTTTTCTTTTTCTTTTCCTCTTCTGATATATGTCTATGAAAATTAGACTTTTGTAATGCCATTTATGTTTATGATATAAATGTAATGAAAAATCAATAAATAGATTATTAAAAAAAAATAATAAAAGGAAAAGACCTCAGTCTTGTACAAGAACATGAACATTTTCCAAAGTTACTATTATTTCAGAACTTATGCATTGACTAACTGCCTCACCATCCAAAAATAGAGCACAGAAAAAATGTTTACTCACTAAAGTTCTTTTCAAAATCTGCAATAATTTGCTGTATTTTGTCTGTAATCTGTGATTAATTAGTAAAGTATGCAGTATGATGGAATGAAAGGAAAAGTTGAATGAATGTTGTGATACGAGTTTTAATTTTTAATCTAGGAATTTGCATTACATTTGATATTGAATAAAATTATAATAAAGAATTTTGTGGTTACTGGTATTTTATTATACATATTCATTGGGATATCCTGAAAACTTGATGTTTTGGAGGGCCTCAAGGACAGAGTGAATACCACTTATCTATAGGATAAACTTTAAGATAAAGACTCTTATAAAACAACCTAAAAATTTAGCTCATCTTCTTACCTCTTATTCCTGTACTTGCTGCATAAGATCTTTCCAAATTCTTTTCTTGATAGTTCTGACTCCTGAGAATCTTCTCCAGGTGTGTGAAGCTATGATCTTGGAGGGCTGTACACCTGTCAGGTTTTCAGGATGTCCCTCATGAGTATGCATGAGAGAAATTTGTATGGACTGCTTCCTTTATGTGCAAGTATAGCCCATTCATATTCATGAGGGACATCCTGAAAGACTAACTGATTTTTGCAGCCTTTTAGGATTGTAATTTGATATACCGGATCTACTCATTACCTAAGGAGGAACAATACCTGCTTCACTTTTACACAGGTGTCTGGCCATACAGCACTTGGGGGTCATCTTTGACACTCACTCTCTTTCTTCACATATCCACAGACTGCTAAAACCTGTTGTTTCTTTCTCTATAACATTACCAAAAGTTGTCCTTTCCTTTCTGAGCACACTACCAAAACCCTTATCCACACTCTTATCACCTCTCGCGCAGACTACTGCATCTTGCTTCTCACAGGTCTCCCACTAAGCTGTCTCTCTCCCCTTCAATCTGTTCAAAACTCTGCTGCACAATTTATATTCCACCATTGTTGCTATGCTCATATTGGCCCTCTCCTCAAGTCACTTCATTGCCTTCCTATCCATTTCCGCATACAGTTTAGTCTCCTCTTATTGACTTACAATTGCATTCTCTCTGCAGCTCCTTAGTACTTCCCCACTCTTATCTCTCCCTACACTCCTCCCCGGGAACTCTGTTCATCGGGTAAATCTCTCTTATCTGTATCCTTCTCCTCCACCGCTAACTCCAGACTCCAATCCTTTTATCTTGCTGCACCATATGCCTGGAATAGACTTCTTGAATCAGTACATCAAGCTTCAGCTCTGGCCGCCTTCAAATCTAGGCTAAAAGCCCACCTTTTTGAGGCTGCGTTTAACTCCTAACTCCTATTCACTTGTTCAGTATTCATGTCTGCTTTATAATTCCCTTATCTCTTATTTGGCTTGTTTGTCATAATTAGATTGTAAGCTTTGTTGAACAGGGACTGTCTCTTACATATTCAGTGTACAGTGCTGCGTACATCTAGTAGTGCTATAGAAATAAGTAATAGTAGTTAACTCTTCCTCCTGTTGACCTGTCTACTGTTATTGTTAGCCCAGTCCACATTATTGACGCCCTTCGGTTTCGCTATAGTTCTTATTTAATTGCAATTTATTTTATCTTTTGTCTCTCATACTGTCAGTTTTATCTCTTGTGTCTTCTACTGTCACTCTCTTATTTATGATTAGTTTTTGGCCTCTATTTTAACTTTGATAATCTGATTTGTAAACTGTTTTTCTGTTTGTCGAAATGTGTATTTCGAATGAATAAATCAAACTAAACTTTAAAAACTGGTGTAAATATCACAGGTAAAAAGTGCCTGTGGACTTTACAACAATGCAAGCAGTTTGAAAACTGCCCTCTTGACTGTACTTCTTTTCCAATATGATTTCATGATGGAAAAACTCAAGTGGATTAGAGTTCTCAAGCACCATAGGAGAAAGCTGAAATGCTTTCTACAAGTCTAGATTGAGCAGTCAGCTGGTATTTACACATGGACATTATTATCATGTTTGCAGAGTGCATGCAAGATATATGCAGCACTTTTACAGAACCAATTAAGAGAGAGTTCCGACTCCGTGGAGCTTACAGGACCCAATGAAAATCAAGAGGTGGGGGATGGATTTGAGTAAGAGCCATCAAGTGTGAAGTTGGGACTGTAGATATTTGAAGAAATGTTTAAATGTTCTGCCTTTACCTTGAATAAATGGCATCTTAGCTAGATTTGGTTATCAATAGAAATCAAACAAAATAAAACATGGAAAAGAAAATAAGATGATACCTTTTTTATTGGACATAGCTTAATACATTTCTTGATTAGCTTTCGAAGGTTGCCCTTCTTCGTCAGATCGGAAATAAGCAAATGTGCTAGCTGACAGTGTATATAAGTGAAAACATTCAAGCATTACTATGACAGTCTGACAGGGTGGGAGGATGGGGTGGGTAGGAGGTATGCATGGGGACATCAAAGATTTGGGTAATAGGAAAGCAGTAGGCAGGTACTAATTCAGATGTGCATCATAGGGGGTTAGGGCAGTCTATACTGATTCATGCTGTAGGGAATCCATCTACCTAATTGGTGAACAGGTCAAAAATTAAATTTGTGCTCATGACCCTATCTATATAAGAAAGCAGAAAAGAGTCAATGAATACCCCCTCTGTATGTTACATGCATTTGTTGTGCAGGTCAATGGTCTCTTGAATTTGATTTGAAGCCTGCCATGGCAGATAGTTACAGAAGAGTTGTTTAAAAAATAATCAATGAAAGCTCCCTGCTGCTTTGAAAATAAACAGAAATATCTGCTGGAAATAGGAGTCATTTGTAAGCATCCGCCAGAAAGCAGGCATCAGTTCATCACCTCTGCCAACAGCAGCATTTGACACTTCATTAAACAGACCTTATTATGCAGGGCTGTAAAGACGATTCAGCCATTGTACAGTATGTTGTTTAATGAAAAGCTACAGTAGAAACAGTAAGTTTCTGCTTAACATTTTGCTAGCTAATGGGATTCAGTCTAATGAAATAAAAATCAAGCTAATGGGACATATTCTTACTGTTTCAGGATGGCAAAAACCAATTGGGCAATCAGATTCTGGAAGCAGACGAGCAGCCTGTGGAGGAGCAAGTGCCAGGAAATGTATGTTTAAATATAAATTAAGCTGGTGCCAAATATATTCTCCTCAGAAAGATATGACTATCGAGCATTCCTCATTTGACATCTCTAAACTAGCCTGCGTCAGGAAAGGCTAATGCTGGTCTTTAGCCAGTAGTTTGTTTAGTCCTCTGCCAAGGAGCAAAGACAATTCCCTCCTCTGGAGAGATAGAAATCTAGGATAAAAATCAGCCAACCCTAGATTTCCTATTTGACAGAGATGAACATCAATTTCTGTCCGTTCTGGCGCTGTAACCTTATATTGTGTGAGATACGTTTCTTAAATAATAATATTCTACAGTGCAATAATAATTAGTGTAATGTAACAAAGTTTCACTGTTATATTAAGCCAGTGTAATACTTTTGCAAATAGTCTAGTGTCCTGATTTCAGAATAACGTGATGTTTCCTGCTTTGTATGCATTCCTTGCAGTCTACCTAATTCATATTCCATTTCCTTTTAGATTGCCAAGCAGCTGAAACAACAGAACAGTGGCTCAAAATTAGCCTTCAGTTCCCAGGAAATCTCTCTGGCTCCATCACCTTCATATCTTGCTTCTGAAATGGAGTTCACCACGAATAGTATGAAATAACCTTTTCTCCTTCATGCTATACATCAGAAACCATTAAAAGATCATTGACTTTTGTTTAGCTCTGAGGATTCCCTTCCTATTTCCCACTTTTCCCACTTCAGCCTAACTTGCTGATTATCTTCTGGCAAGCAAAATCTACTGTGCTTTTGGGGTAGGCCCTAGAAAATATAACTCAATTTGTAAAAGGCATTGTCTGTGTGAGATTCTTCTGTAGCTTACTTGCCCCATCTGCTCAGTTTACTTCTTACAATAACTTTTTTTTTTTTTTACCTGATCCATTTTTTTTTTCAGTAGCTGGCATCAGCCTGTTCTCATACTATATGGGCTTTGAGTTCTGTTATTTCACTGGTAACTTCCCATTTCAGTAGCAGGATTGCAGCTTGTTCAATCATCTTCAAATAAAAGCAACTTTGAGTGGCCAATACTCAAAGGCTTGCGGTAGAGTGAAGGCTGTACTGCAAAGTCAGCACTTTAAAAATGCAGCAGTATTCTCAAACAAATAAGCATGCAGATTATTACATCCATGTTAAAATCGTGGCACAAATCTGTGGCTTAGCACTAAATGTCAACTTTCCTGTCAGTGCCTGAACGGTGATTGGCTCAGGCCCTGACAGAATGGTTGACTTTTAAAAGAAACAAACAAGCCTGCTACGACATGCATCAGCCCCTTACCCCTGACCCAACACTTCTTCCAGTCCTCCCCCACCCCCAAAAAAACATATCCCTGTTATCTTGCAACACCAACCTTGCCCCCATATGGCCCCTGCCCAGTCACAAATAAAATGCCCTGGTGGTCTAATGGCCACCCCACTACTCCGGCCCCCTCCCTCTCCCCTGTCGCAAAGAAAATGACCTGTTGGTCTAGTGGAAGCTTACCCCTCCCCCAACCCCCATATCTTGTATGAGGCAGGAGCTTCCCTTATATGGTAGATAAGCCACACACAGTTCATCCCATAATGCAAAGCACAGTGTGGGATGCCGCCATTTTGCAGAAGATGGTGCCCGGAGGCAGAAGCGAGTAGGCATAGAATGTGGGTCAGGAGGGGTGGGCTTCTACTAGACCAGTGGTTTTCAATCCAGTCCTCAGGGACCTCCTGGCCAGTCAGGTGATCAAGATATCCACAATGAATATGCATACTAAGAAGGCAGTACATGCAAATGTATCTCATACATATTCATTTTGGATATCCTGAAAACTTGACTGGCCCAGGTGATCATACGAATAGCCATACTGAGTCAGACCAATGGTCCATCTATCCCAGTATCGTGCTTCCAACAGTGGCCAGTTCATGGGGTCTTTTACTAAAGATTAGCTTGAGTTATCTGCAGCAGGGCTCATAGGAATAAAATGGGCCCTGCTGCAGATAACTCGAGTTAATCTTTAGTAAAAGACCCCCCATGTCAGAATTCGAATTCCAAATAGTAGCAAGATTTTATACTATTGATCCCAGGGACAAGCAGTGGCTTTCCCCATGTCTATCTCAATAGCAGACTATATGGACTTTTCCTCCAGGAATTTGACCAAACTTTTTTTTTAAAACCCAGATACACTAACTGCTGATACCTGATCCTCTGGCAACAAGTTCTAGAGCTTAACTATTCATTGAGTGAAAAATTATTTCCTACTGTTTGTTGTAAAAATAGTACCATATAACTTCCTTAAGTGTCTCCCAGTCTTTATATTTTCTGAAAGACTAAAATATTAATTTGTTTACTCGTTCTACGCCACTCAGTATTTTGCAGACCTGAGGACTGGGTTGAAAACCACTGCGCTAGACTGCCAGGGCATTATTTTTGTGGCTTTAGGAGGAGAGGGGGCCAAGGGCCATTAGAGCACCAGGGCATTTTTAAAAATATTATGGGAAGTTGGTGGGGGGGGGGGAGAGTCTCAGGTCGGGAGGTGGTCTGGTTGGAGGAAGAGAAGGGTGCCGCTAGACACCCGCTCCTTTCAATCAACCCTTATACACTGCCCTGGACCTGGCAAAACGTTTTCTGCGCTAAATGCATGTGAGAAACTTTTTTTCTTTAACATGACTGAGAGGTGTTTAGTGATTGCATTAACCTGCATTTAAATGCATTTTGTGATAATGGCTTCAGCATGAGTTAATACCCGTGCTGAAACCATTTGAGGTTTGCTCAGTAAAACTGGGTTACTGCCATGCGAGTACTTTGTGCTTCAGCCCCTGAATATGAGAACAGACTGACCACCCTTTCCTTCCTGCACACTTTATTCAGTTCAGAAGATGCCACGGTTGATGTAAAACAGATGATTAACACAAGCAGAGCTACTCCTAGTAGGCAGTTGCCCACTCCCCTAATTCTAGAAAGTTTTGCACCCAAATTTGCGAGTAGCACAAATTTATGCACGCAAGTTATAAAATAAGGTCAGTTACATGCATATCTTAATTTAATAATGTGCCAATAAATAGTGTTAATGAGCAATCATGAGCTATAATTGGCATTAACTGGTGCTATTTGAAATGAATTAGCAGTTACAAGTAAGGGAGGAAAGGGAAATGGGGCTTGATATACCACCTTTCTGTGGTATTTTGCAACTACATTCAAAGTGGTTTACATATATTCAGGTACTTATTTTGTACCTGGGGCAATGGAGGGTTAAGTGACTTGCCCAGTCACAAGGAGCTGCAGTGGGAATCAAACTCAGTTCCCCAGGATCAAAGTCTGCTGCACTAACCACTAGGCTACTCCTCCACTCAACTGCTTTTAGTTGGTATTCTATAAATTGCATGATCAAATTGCAAAAAGTGCAATTTCAAGGGGTGTGGACCTGGGAGGGGCATGTGCGGGTCAGGGGAATATCAGGCAGTTATGCGTGTCGGTTATAGAATACTAACACTTACTTAATTGCATACAGTTAGGTTTAATACTACTTAACACTTCTAGAGCGCTACTAGGGTTATGCAGCGCTGTACAAATAGGTTTAAGCATCTGTGCTAGCCATTGAGTTAGCATAAGTGCTCACATCTAAAGTTAAGTGTGCATTCAGACTTCTACTAGTGTTCTATAACAGCAGGTGCATTCACAACTGCTGTTATGAAATTCGTGTTTATTGTACATCTTCCCAGCACATAACCTTGGGCAATCTGGAAGACATAACTAACTTGTTAGTCTCACTCACACACACAAGAAGTGACTCGGGCTGCACATACTGCAGCAGGACATGTTTATCCACTATTACCCTAGCTGAGATAATATTTAATAATCTCTCTGACCTCATGTGCACCATTCTTTAAATTAGTCACCTTATTTTCTAACTCCTCTTACTGTCTTTTCTATCTACAGTGGGGGAAATAAGTATTTGATCCCTTGCTGATTTTGTAAGTTTGCCCACTGACAAAGACATGAGCAGCCCATAATTGAAGGGTAGGTTATTGGTAACAGTGAGAGATAGCACATCACAAATTAAATCCGGAAAATCACATTGTGGAAAGTATATGAATTTATTTGCATTCTGCAGAGGGAAATAAGTATTTGATCCCCCACCAACCAGTAAGAGATCTGGCCCCTACAGACCAGGTAGATGCTCCAAATCAACTCGTTACCTGCATGACAGACAGCTGTCGGCAATGGTCACCTGTATGAAAGACACCTGTCCACAGACTCAGTGAATCAGTCAGACTCTAACCTCTACAAAATGGCCAAGAGCAAGGAGCTGTCTAAGGATGTCAGGGACAAGATCATACACCTGCACAAGGCTGGAATGGGCTACAAAACCATCAGTAAGACGCTGGGCGAGAAGGAGACAACTGTTGGTGCCATAGTAAGAAAATGGAAGAAGTACAAAATGACTGTCAATCGACAAAGATCTGGGGCTCCACGCAAAATCTCACCTCGTGGGGTATCCTTGATCATGAGGAAGGTTAGAAATCAGCCTACAACTACAAGGGGGGAACTTGTCAATGATCTCAAGGCAGCTGGGACCACTGTCACCACGAAAACCATTGGTAACACATTACGACATAACGGATTGCAATCCTGCAGTGCCCGCAAGGTCCCCCTGCTCCGGAAGGCACATGTGACGGCCCGTCTGAAGTTTGCCAGTGAACACCTGGATGATGCCGAGAGTGATTGGGAGAAGGTGCTGTGGTCAGATGAGACAAAAATTGAGCTCTTTGGCATGAACTCAACTCGCCGTGTTTGGAGGAAGAGAAATGCTGCCTATGACCCAAAGAACACCGTCCCCACTGTCAAGCATGGAGGTGGAAATGTTATGTTTTGGGGGTGTTTCTCTGCTAAGGGCACAGGACTACTTCACCGCATCAATGGGAGAATGGATGGGGCCATGTACCGTACAATTCTGAGTGACAACCTCCTTCCCTCCGCCAGGGCCTTAAAAATGGGTCGTGGCTGGGTCTTCCAGCACGACAATGACCCAAAACATACAGCCAAGGCAACAAAGGAGTGGCTCAGGAAGAAGCACATTAGGGTCATGGAGTGGCCTAGCCAGTCACCAGACCTTAATCCCATTGAAAACTTATGGAGGGAGCTGAAGCTGCGAGTTGCCAAGCGACAGCCCAGAACTCTTAATGATTTAGAGATGATCTGCAAAGAGGAGTGGACCAAAATTCCTCCTGACATGTGTGCAAACCTCATCATCAACTACAGAAGACGTCTGACCGCTGTGCTTGCCAACAAGGGTTTTGCCACCAAGTATTAGGTCTTGTTTGCCAGAGGGATCAAATACTTATTTCCCTCTGCAGAATGCAAATAAATTCATATACTTTCCACAATGTGATTTTCCGGATTTAATTTGTGATGTGCTATCTCTCACTGTTACCAATAACCTACCCTTCAATTATGGGCTGCTCATGTCTTTGTCAGTGGGCAAACTTACAAAATCAGCAAGGGATCAAATACTTATTTCCCCCACTGTATATGTTCCATCTCTGCTTATACCCTTCACTGTCAATTAAAATGTTCTATTACGTATTGTGTTGACATTGTAAGTAGTATACTATGCCGTACTTTGTATTGTTATTTGAATGTTTTTACTGCTGTAATTGTCTATTGCTCATGTTTTATTTATTCTTTTTGTACACCACCTTTAGTGAATTCCTTCAAAAAGGCAATAAATAAATCCTAATAAATAAATAGAAAATTACCCCCTCTGTGTAATGGTAAATTCACATCTGGTGAAGTTAGATATATAGAATTAAAGATCTACAAAAAGTTGTAAATCGCACCTTTTTATTGAACTAACTTAATACATTTCTTGTTGGTTTTCAAGAGCTCTTCTGCCTTCATTAGGTTAGTGCAGAGTGAGCCTGATAAAGTGAGCATAGTTGTCAAAATCTAACTGTAAATGTAATGTCAGTACAATAAAAAGTATTACTTACAGATATATCCTGCTCTGAAGAGATCATAGTTCTTAATTGTTAGTCACAAACCTTCTGTTTTCATGGAGAGCAGGATTCTAATCTGGTGCTCTTTGGAAAGTTCTCTGGTCAACTTTGATTTGATTAATGTACCAGATATTGGAATATATTGTTAATCCTTTAAAAATAGTTCTCCGAGGACAAGCAGGCTGCTTGTTCTCACATGTGGGTCGACATCTGCGTCGGCCCAGGAATTGGCATTTTGCAAGCAAAATATTTAAAAAAGTTTTGCCAGAGTCTTCTAGCGCGCATGCAGCGTGCACCATGCATGCGGGGACTGATTTCCTGCCCGTCGTGTGAGCACTTCTCTTCAGTTTTTGTTTCTCCACGTTGAGGTGTGGCAGCGTTCGTTTCTGCTCCTCTTCAGGCCCAGGAAGAGTCTTCACTGATTGCGAGTTTGTTCGCTTCTATTTCTTTAAGTTTTTTCTTACAAGATTAAAAAATAAAAAATAATGTTCCCGTAGTTTCCTTTTAATTTTTTCATCTATTTCAAGTTTTCTTTCTTTTTCGTCGCGGCTGGCCTTTAGGCCACGCGGTAGGGTTCTCCCCTTTTCTCTTTTGTGCCTTTTTCTGTTTTTTTAGGCACAATCGCGTCTTTTGATTTCACCGAAGCTGTTTTTCCTTCCATGTCATCGAAGACTCCCAGTGGCCTCAAGCATTGTAGTCGGTGCAACCGGACTATCTCAGGTACCGATACCCACGCCTGGTGTATTCAGTGCCTTGGGCCGGACCATAGCCCAGCCGCTTGTAGTCTGTGTCTTCATATGAAGAAACGGACCCAAGTGTCTTGAGAGGCCCAACGAGAAAAACTTTTTTGGGCTCAGTCTGGTCCTTCAACGTCGACATCGAAGGGAGCATCGACGTCGGGGAGAGAGGTAATGGCTGCTATGAGACCAACTCGTGCTGGGAGCAGTGAGGCGAGTGGATCTCCACCTGCCTTGAGGCCTTTGTCAAACCTGGCCCGAGGAGGCGTGAGGATTCCACGTCCTCCTCGGTACCCAGGAGTCTCAATGACAGGTGTCGAGCGAAGGCTAAGAAGCACCGTCATCATTCTCCTTTGACACACGGTACTGGGAGCTCCGGGACGTCGAGAGAGTCAGCACCCGAGAAGCGTCGGCGCCAAGAGGATCACTCCCCCTTGATACAAGAGGTGCTGATGTGTCGGTCTCCTAGCAGCCCGATGCCTGCTTCCGAGCCTCCACAGATTCTGACACTGCCTGTCCCACCGACCCCGAAGCCTTCTCCGATGGCGGCTCTCGACGAGCACATCCAGGCCTTGTTTCCAGAACTTCTGGAGGGACTGCTACATCAGTCAGTTTCGGTGTCGGGGGTGCTTGCACCTTCTGTACCATCTGCTGCAGCGCTGTCTGGCCCTTTACCTGTGGTGAGGTCCCTGACCGCGATGCTGCCTGCGGCATCGACGTCGGCTCCCACCCAGGTTGATTCCCCTTCAACATCAGTGGAGGGAGCTTTGCCACAGTCGGACAGGGCATCAACCTCTCAACATCGCCATAGAGGACATCGTTCCTTGGTGTCAAGGCAGGTCCAGTGTCGAAGCACCTTAACTCAGGTTTTATCCGACACTGAGCAGGAGCACTCGTAGGAGTCAGATAAGGATCCTAGGTACTTCTCTTTTGATGAGTCCTTTGGGATTCCCTCTGATCCTTCCCCTCCGCTAGAAAGGAGACTGTCTCCACAGGAGACTCTGTCCTTTTCCTCTTTTGTCCAGGAAATGGCTACGGCTATTCCCTTCCCTGTGAGGATTGAGATGCTCGAGGTCTTGGATTATTCTTCTCCACCTAAAGAGGCTGTGACAGTTCCTCTGCATAAGGTACTGATGGAAGTCCTTATGCGAAACTGGTCAGCCCCTCTGTCTGACCATGTGGTCCCAAAAAAAGCTGAATCCCAGTATTGGATCCACGGTGAACCTGGGTTGATAAGGGTCTCAGTTACCCCACAATTCCATGGTGGTGGACTCCGCCTTCAAGAGAGCCAGGAGTACTAGAGACTATGCTTCGGCGCCCCCAGGCAGAGAAACTAGGACTTGATTCTTTTGGGAGGAAGACGTATAAGGCCGCTATGCTCGCTGCCAAAATCCAGTCATACTAGCTCTTCACAAGCGTATACTTGCAGGACTCGATACATCAATTGTCCAGCTTGGTTGATGCACTCCCCACGGAGCTGGCTGAGTCTTTTCACCAGGTGGTCAAGCAGCAGAAGGCGTGTCGCAAGTTCCTGGCCAGGGGTACTTTTGACACTTTTGACGTTACATCCAGAATCACTGCTCAAGGTATAGTGATGTACAGACTCTCATGGCTGCGTGTCTCTGACCTGGATCATTCGGTCCAGCAGTGGATGGCAGATGTTCCTTGCCGGGGAGACAATCTTTTTGGTGAAAAAGTAGAGGATCTAGTTGATCAAATCAAGAAGCATAATGATGCTATGGATTCTCTCTCCCACCTTCTGCTACTGCCTCGTCATCTAGGAGGTTTTTTAGAGGGAGGAGGAGTGCCCCCTATACCTATTCTAGGCATAGGTACACTCCTGCTTCTCGGCAGCCTGCCCAGGCTCAACCCCAGCGCGCTCATTCTCGTCAACAGCGTGCGACTAAGGCCCATTCTGTTCCCCAGCAAAAACAAAGGACGGGCTTTTGACTGGCTCCAGTTCAGCATAGCCTCAGTAAAAGTGTCCATTCCGGACGACTTACCAGCTTGTTTTTTCACCAATGGTGGCCTCTCATAACCTCTGACCGGTGGGTTCTTCAAATAGTCCAGTTAGGATACACTCTCAATCTGGAATCCAAACATCCAAATTGCCCACCGGGAGCTCAATCTTACAGTTCCCAGCACAAGCAGGTACTTGTAGAGGAACTCTCTGCCCTTCTAAAGGCCAGTGCGGTCGAACCCGTTCCACCAGGGGAAGAAGGGCTGGGATTCTATTCCAGGTACTTCCTTGTGTAAAAGAAAACAGGGGGATGCGTCCCATCCAAGACCTAAGGGGCCTGAACAAATTTCTAGTTCGAGAAAAGTTCAGGATGGTTTCCCTCAGCACCCTTCTTCCCATGATTCAGGAGAACGATTGGATATGCTCTCTGGACTTAAAGGATGCTTACAAACACACATCTCGATACTTCCAGCTGGGAACTCAGCACTTTCAGTACTGTGTGCTGCCTTTTGGTCTGGAGTCTGCAGCCAAAGTATTCACAAAGTGCCTAGCGGTAGTTGCAGCGTCGCTATGCATGTGTTCCCATCTCACTCCAGTCCAAAAGTTGGAATTCATTGGAGCCCTGCTGAATACAAAGTCAGTTCGAGCTTATCTTCCCGAGGCAAGGGCAGACAACCTTCTGTCCCTGGTGTTCATAGCTCAAGCATCTCAACAGGTCATGGCTCGGCAGATGTTGAGGCTTCTGGGCCACATGGCCTTCACAGTTCATGTGACTTCCATGGCACACCTACACATGAGATCGGCTCAATGGACCCTAGCTTCCCAGTGGTACCAAGTTGGGGGAGTCTAGAGGATGTAATCCAACTGTCCACCGACTTTCGGAATTCTCTGCAGTGGTGGACGATTCGATCCAATTTGACCTTGGGACGTCCATTCCAAATTCCTCAGCCACAAAATGTGCTGGTGACGGATGCATCTTCTACACTTGTCAGAGTCTGGTCTCAAGACCAACTCAGTAAGAGTTCACCTTAGTGCGATTAGTGCTTATCATCGCCGTGTAGAGGGTAAAGCCTATCTCTGGACAGCCTTTAGTTGTTTGCTTCATGAGAGGTTTGCTTTTGTCAAAGCCCCCTGTCAAACCTCCACCAGTGTCATGGGATATGAACGTCGTTCTCACCCAGCTGATGAAAGCTCCTTTTGAGCCACTGAATTTCTGCCATCTGAGTTACTTGACCTGGAAGATCGTTTTCTTGGTGGCTGTTACTTCAGCTCGTAGAGTCAGTGAGCTTCAGGCCTTGGTAGTGCATGCACCTTATATCAAGTTCCATCACAACAAAGTAGTCCTCCGCACGCACCCAAAGTTCTTGCCGAAGGTGGTGTCAGAGTTCCATCTGAACCAGTCTATCGTCTTGCCAACATTTTTTCCCCATCCTCATACCCGCCTGGACTGCAAGAGATTATAGGCCTTTTACGTGGAGCGGACAAAGCCCTTCAGACAGTCCGCCCAGTTGTTTGTTTCTTATAACCCCAACAGGAGGGAGGTCGCCATCGGGAAACGCACAATCTCCAATTGGCTAGCAGATTGCATTTCCATTACTTATGCCCAAGCTGGGCTGACTCTAGAGGGTCATGTCACAGCTCATAATGTTAGAGCCATGGTTGCATCAGTGGCTCACTTGAAGTCAGCCTCCATTGAGGAGATTTGCAAGGCTGCAACGTGGTCATCAGTCCACACATTCACATCTCACTACTGCCGTCAGCAGGATACCCGACGTGACAGTCTGTTTGGGCAGTCAGTGCTGCAGAATCTGTTTGGGGTTTAAGATCCAACTCCACCTCCCTAGACACATTTTTGTTCTGTTCCAGGCTGCACTCTCAGTTAGTTGTTTATGGTTTCAGGTCAATCTATGTTATGTCCTCGCTGTTGCGAGGCCCAATTGACCAATGGTCATTGTTTTGAGTGAGACTGGGTACTAGGGATACCCCATATGTGAGAACAAGCAGCCTGCTTGTCCTCGGAGAAAGCGAAGAAAGTTACCTGTAACAGGTATGCTCCGAGGACAGCAGGCTGATTGTTCTCACATAGCCACTCACTTCTCCTTTGGAGTTATTTATTTCTCTATATGCTCTTTGATTTAACTGAAGAGAAGTGCTCACGCATAGGGTGGGAAATCAGTCCGCGCATACACGGTGCGCGCTGCACGTGCGCCAGAAGACTCTGGCAAAACTTTTTACTACTACTACTTATCATTTCTATAGCGCTACAAGGCATACGCAGCGCTGTACACCATACACAAAAAGACAGTCCCTGCTCAAAGAGCTTACAATCTAGATAAGACAGGCAGACAGACAGAACAATTAAGGGTAAGGGATAGAGGTGAGGATAAAAGGACAGGGCAAGTGAGCAGTGGTTAGGAGTCAAAAGCAGTGGTAAAGAGGTGAGCTTTAAGTTTGGACTTGAAAATATTTTTAAATATTTTGCTTTAAAATGCCGATTCCTGTGCCGATGCGGACATCGACCCACATGTGAGAACAATCAGCCTGCTGTCCTCAGAAAATACCTGCTATAGATAAGTATCTTCGCTTTATGCCATAATACTAAACTTTCAGTGGGTGTTAGAACTGGGCATATCTAACCTGTTGAATTATCGCTGGAGTAGCTTTCATTAGAGCAATACTACAGATAAGTACAATTTTATTCAGATTAATGTAAAACCTTGCAAGGCTGTCTCTTGCCTCTCATCTCCATCTCTTCACCAGTTACCAGTTGGGTACTATTTCAGTAGTCTTCCTTTCAACTTGCTATAAATGTTAATCTTGATGTAGGAATGAGTCATTTGTGCTTTAAGTACTGGGCATTGATCACATAAACAAAAATATTAGTAACATTTTATACCAACTGTTATATGGTGATATTTCTCACAGATATATCTTTCCAAATTTAGGAAATGTGCCATCACCTATATCATCAATGGACCCAGCAACATGTGCAATCGTCCCTGGACAAGAAATGGTTATAGAGATTTCCAAGGGACGATCAGGCCTCGGTCTTAGCATTGTAGGAGGAAAAGATACCCCGCTAGTGAGTTTGTTGAGTTATGAGTTTTTTCTTTATTTCAAATGTTTAATTTGCAAAATGACAAGTGTTGGCAGGATGGAGCTTCTGCAGTGATAAACCATACTCTAAGGTAACACTTTTATCATTGGTAGATCCTGGTTTATGTACTGTAGGCTATATAGAAATACAACTTGAGCTTCAGTTACATCAGTTCACTGTTTGTGGAAGGGTTATAACTATTCCCTAAATTCAGTCTAGAGTCTGGATACAGTAAATCTTCACTTCTTTTAATTACTCTGCTATTTAACAGTCAGGGCGATGAAAATGATAAAGGGGATGGGACGACTTCCCTATGAGGAAAGGCTGAAGCAGCTAGGACTCTTCAGCTTGAAGAAAAGACAGCTGAGGGAAGATATGATAGTGGTCTATAAAATAATGAGTGGAGTGGAACGGGTAGACGTGAATCGTCGGTTTACTCTTTCCAAAAATGCTAGGACTAGGGGGAATGCGATGAAGCTACAAAGTAGCAAATTTAATTCGAATCGGAGAAAACTTTTCTTCACTCAATGTATAAGTAAACTCTGGAATTCGTTACCAGAGAATGTGGTAAAGGTGGTTAGCTTAGTGGGGTTTTAAAAAGGTATGAAAGGCTTCCTAAAGGAAAAGTCCATAGACCATTATTAAAATGGACTTGAGTAAAATCCTTCTTATTTCTGGGATAAGCAGCATAAAATGAATTGTACTTTTTGGGGATCTTGCCAGGTATTTGTGACCTGGATTGGCAATTGTTGGAAACAGGATGCTGGGTTTGGTGGACCTTTGGTCTGTCCCAGTTTGGCAATACTTATGTACTTATGTCTAGTTTAGTATTTCAGGTTGCATTTTAGAGCTTAGTATTACATCAATTTAGAGCACAGACAGGGAAGTCTCTCTTTAATTTCTTTGACTGATTAACCAGAGAGTTGGATCGAGGGAGAGCACTAGATGTGGGTTTATTTAGATTTTATCTAAAACTTTATTTTTTAATTCAACTGTAGTTTTTATTGAAGTTTTGAAATTCAACAGAAGGATAACAACCATACCCACAACCCAGAGCAAGCATTCTTGGTGGTTCATAAATCATATGATATCATGTAATCAATTGGAGTCATCCACTCATCACCAAAGCCAATAACCACAACAACATCAATAGCAAAGTTCCCCTCCCCTATCCCTCCCTCCCCACATCACATACTGTGAGGTAAATTGGTGGGTTTCCTGCGACCATTGTGTAAACAAACTAAACAGGTACTGCTACTTCTGCTACTTGGATTTGTGTGATAATTAATCAACAGGCATTTTGATGTATCCCTGTCTGTTGTATACATCAGCACACAATATCCTTCCATAACTCTGTTTGTCCACTTTCCCCCTTAACTCCAGTGTAATCTTGTCATACCTCCAAATTTTCCAAATTACTTGCAGTCATGCGTTCCAGGTGGGGTTACCCCCTTCTTCCCATGATCTAGCAATTGTCATCTTGGCAGCCAGAATCAACAAGTGTGCAATGCCAAATGTTGCCTCACTCCCCGGGGACCAATGCCCTCCAATTCCCAAAAGGCAAGCCGCTCTATCATTAGCCCAGTGTTCCCCCGTCCACTTCTTTACATTAGTCTACATTATATATTCAATTTGCCCGGTGTTCAAGTCAGCCAGTTGGGCTTTTAAAGCCCAAATCCTCTCTCTAAGTAGTGGCAATAGGTATTTCTCATGCTGCTTTTGAAGAAATGCCAAGCACTCCACTACCTCCTGCCTCCTTTGCATATGCACCCTCCGTACCCTGGCTACCTCTTGAATAAGTATGCCCCTCATAGAAGATTTACTTGTATCCACAGCATCCGCATGTTAACCTCCCCATTGTCATTCGAGATCAAGTACTCCTCCCATCTCTGCATAAACAAATGCCATGTCTGGCGCTTGGTCAAGAGGTTCAGATTAGCCCTATACTGACACCCCCCATGGGAATCTTTGGGAAAGACTACCCTACCTGTAATTGCGGCATAATCCGATATACTAATCGGGTGTATGGTAAGGTCCCTCCATCTACCCACCAATAATCAAGTCTAGAGTAAGATGTATGTCTCCTTGAATAGCAATTAAACTACTTTTCCATTGAATTACACATCCTCCATGGCGTGATGCCCCAAATCTCTCTTCAGTACCCCACTGTCTCAAATTTCTTCCCTACTTCACTTGTGTCCTGTCCAGCTTCCTCACAGCGATGTTCATATCTCCACCTGTAATCAGCTACACTTTACTCTGAAGCGGGATCTGGTTGAAAAGGGCGTTGTGAAAAACGTCCCCTTAGGGCCTACTGGGGCATATACATTGACCAAGGTAAATTCCTACTGATTTATCCTCCCCGATAGCCAAACGTACCTCCCGTGGGCATCTTCCCCAAAGCGTATTCAACAAATGGTAAATTCGTATGAATCATAATAGCAACACCCTTTGATTTGGAACCCCCAGGCAAGAAATAAAGCTTATTCCATTGCCCCACACCCAAGTTTCAACATTTCTTTGAAATCCAACTTTAATTCTTGCAACAATGTAGTGTCTACTTGAAGGTCTCGCAGATGCTTCAAAATGTGTCTACACTTAATCGGGTGGTTTACCCCTCCCACATTCCAAGTAGCCAACTTAAGCCCTCTCTGAGACATCTTCAAATCTATCCCATCCCTTTGGAAACCTTGCCCCCTTCCACCATTGAACCAACTTATTACCATCTTGTTCTCTATCCCGTCCCCCTTGTCCCTCCCCAACTTTCCCTCCCCCCACCCAGAGAAGCTAATATCCTCCCTACAGAACCCAAGTCCTGATCCCACCCTCCTGCCTTTCCCCCACCCCCCATCCTTGCATGCCCCAAATTTCCACAGAGCACCGCTGCAGTGAATATTAGCCACCTTGAATAACCCGTCTGAATTATACTGTTATGTCACAGTCCTGGGGGGCCTGAGAAAGACATACACATAGAAAATCATCTCAGACACCCAATCCTTGCATGACCCGATTCTCTCCTGAATCAACTCCTCCTAGTGGGTCCCTGCCAGAAGGTGCTGTGCTGACTAGGCCAGGATCTAACCATTCCGCGGCCCCTCTGCTATGCAGTCCTGTATCATCTGATGTCTCAGATGTCATGCCGACCATTTGGTCTTTAGGCTAAGCAAAACACTTAGCTAGAGCCGTTAATTTGACCTTTTGTAGTAGTTGTGAAGATTTGGCTTTAAATTTGGGAGAGAATTTACCCCTCTTCATTCTGTTGCAAGGGATAGTTGTGGCTTCTACTTGTTTAGCACCTGTCTAAGCCCAGATCGGGTCTCCATTCTACTTCTTTGCATATTCCAGGGATTTGATAAAACAGTCAAAATCTTTAGGGAAATTTAAAAAAAAACCACTTTTTCCTCTTTTGGAAGTTACCCAATTTTGTTGTGTGCCAGATTCTCGCCTTGATCCCTCTAGCAATTAACGCCTGCTTGTAGTTCCAAAGCTCTTTCCTCTTGCGCATTGTTTCTGCGCGCAGGTCAGGAAAATTTCACAAGGTCCAGTTCTCATATTCACAGGTTTTCTGCTGCCTTATAGTCCTCAAAATGTACTCCACTTCAGGGATCTGAGAAGTTTAATTATGAACACCCTGAGAGGAATGTTGGGATCTAGCCTGGGACGAATCTCTCAGTGGGAGCGCTCCAATATCACAGGATAGTTTCGATTTAACAGCTTTTCTTGAATCCTCTAAAGAAGGGGTAGCAATACCCTCTACGCTGTTGGTCACATTGACTTTGGACTATGATAGAGATTGGTTGTTGAGGTTATATTTCGTTCGTCCACTTTTTTCCACTCTGAAGGTCCAAATCTTCCCTAATGTTGCTAAAGTTACACAAAAGCGAACAGGTTTTTTTATGCGCCCCAGGGTTTTGGTAAATAAGCTGTATGTTGAATAGTTTAATTGCTTGCAGTGTAATTACATATTAAATATTTTATAACCTGCAAGCAGATTTTGTTTTTGCTGAATTAGCCTTTATTTTATTTGTATTTAGCTTAATGCTTTTTTCAGTAGTAGCTCATGGTAAGTTAAATTCAGGTATAGTAGGTATTTTTCTGTCCCCAGAGGTCTCACAGTCAGTTTACCTTTTTAAGAAGTTTCAGAAGAACTTGAAAGGGAATGGAATAAGAAAGGAAACTGCTAATGTTCCTTTTAAGCTTGCAGGAAATTTTTATTTATTTGAAAACATTTATATGCCTTCTTTCAACAATTTTTAGCCTGATGTGTCTCTAGAGCAGCGTTTCTCGACCCAATCCTTGGGGCACACTCAGCCAGTAGGTTTTCAGGATATCTATAATATTCGGGAGATGAATCTGCATACCAAGGAAGATATCCTGAAAACCTGACTGGCTGGGGTGTACTGAGGACTGAGTTGAGAACCTCTCTTCTGGAGAAGCCTGAGATACAAAGGATAGGATATTTGTGAAATGAATTACAATCCTGCTGTTTGGAATTATTCTATTTCCCCCTACATATGACATATGGAATTCACATCAGTGGTGAGCCCATAAGATAAATCAATAAATTTAAAGGTGAGGATGAACAATGTGAAAAAAAGAAAAAAAAGTTTTTGAGACCCAATCTGATTGATGCAGGGAAGAAAGAACTGATTTTATAAAAGAACAAGCATCCAAAACACATTATTGCAATGGCGACCTAGATGGTTTGTCAGTGCTAGGCATTCATCTCCTTTGTTTATTAAATACTTTTCTGAAGAGATGGTGCTACGTGAGTCTCTTTGAGGCCCTGTTATTAAACTGCATTATGCACTAACATGCACATAATGCAGGAAAAGTATCCTAAGTATCCTTCGTTAGTTTTGCCATCTAAACGCACAGTTTTTTTTTTTTAATGGAGTGGATATGGCAAGAGTGGAGAGTGGGCATGGAAGTGGCAGTAGTAACCACTTAGTGTTTGCACACTATCGCAGTGTAACTGGGAATGGAGGAGTGGCCTAGTGGTTAGAGCACTGGTCTTGAAATCCAGAAGTGGCCGTTTCAAATCCCACTGCTGCTCCTTGTGATCTACATGGAATGCTGCTGAGTGGAGAAATGGCCTAGTGGTTAGTGCAGTGGAACATCGAATGTTGCTACTATTTGAGATTCTGTTGCTACTATTTGAGATTCTACATGGAATGTTGCTATTATTGGTGATTCTACATGGAACATTCCTGAGTGGAGGAGTGGCCTATTGGTTAGAGCACCAGTCTTGTAATCCAGTGGTGGCTGGTTCAAATCCCACTGCTGCTCCTTGTGATCTTGGGCAAGTCACTTAACCCTCCATTGCCTCGTACAAAATTAGATTGTGAGCCCCTCCAGGGACAGAGAAATACCCAGTGTACCTGAATGTAACTCACCTTGAGCTACTACTTAAAAGGTATGAGCAAACTACAAATAAATAAAATAAATAAAAAAATAACTAGTTACTGCAGGGTTAAATAAGAGCCCTTATAGGAGGCAGTAAGTTCTCCCGCATTAATTGTTTTTTTTTAATGGCCAGGGGCTAATGCTGACATTAACACATGACCAGAAATGAAACAAATAGAAAAAAGGCTATTTTACAGTCATGCTAGGAATAGGCTTAGTGTGCAGGAAAGACCTGCGTGAAGGCTTGCTAAGCCCATTTACTAGCACAGCTTAGTAAAAGGGCCCCTTTATCTCTGGTTTAGTGTTTATTCTGTCCCCTTTTTAGGTTTGTTTTTAATCCATTTTCTGTATCACCAAATATCCATAGCCACTTATGGGAATCTATTTAAGGTGTATTTTTGATATCACTTTGAAGTTTTATTAGAGAAGGGTTTCCACAGTAAGATGAATCCATATACATTGCAGATCCAGCATATGCAAATTGATTTTATGCGTATTCATTACGGATATCCTGAAAACCTGGCTGGCTGTGGGAAGTTGTGCACTAGTGAAAATCAGTTTCTCTTCCTCAGTAGACAGAGGAGATGATTAGTAGATATGCTGCTGGAACGTAATGACTCAATCAAGGCTTGTGTTGCTCACCAAATCTTTGCATAGGATTTGTACATTATTCAAATAAGCTATTTAAGCTCATCATTTTAGGAGTGTGTTTGCTTAATTAAAATGCAAGTGTGGCTTTTTTCTGTAACAAAAAAACCACCATGGAGATGAAATTAATTGTTCTGTATAAGCTGAATGTTCTTCTGTGAATTACTTTCATAGGAAAGGAAGACAGTCCCTTGACAAATATGCCTTTGTAATCAGGAGTTCTAAGTTTGGATATTTATTATAGAAGCCCTATGCACGTTTTTGACGTGTCTAAACAGACATTTTTATGTCGGGGTAATTCAGTGCAGGTTGCCTAAAGTTAGGCGCTAATATGCTGCGTGAATTCTATATTTCCAATTCTCCGAGGACAAGCAGGCTGCTTGTTCTCACTGATGGGTGACGTCCACGGCAGCCCCTCCAATCGGAATCTTCACTAGCAAAGTCCTTTGCTAGCCCTCGCACGCCCGCGCGCACCGCGCATGCGCGGCCGTCTTCCCGCCCGAAACCGGCTCGAGCCGGCCAGTCTTCTTTCGTCCGCACTCGGTACGGTTGTGTTTTCGCCGTGTCGAGCCCCGGAAAGTCGACCTCGCGCGTCCTTTTTCTCTTCGACGTGTTTTTTTCTTCGGAAAATCTTTAAAAATTTGTTCGGGAAGTGCTCCGGAAGCCCCCTCGGGTTTTGTTTTGCCCCTTCCCATATTTCCAGACTTTGCCCCGGTAAGTTTTCTTTCGTCGTCGGGGTAGGCCTCTTTTCGGCCTCGGTCGAGATTTTTCTCCCTCAAAGTTTTGGTGCTCACTTTCGTCATTTCGGATTTTGATTTCGCCGGCGTGATTTTTCCGCCCATGACATCGAAGCCTTCCAGCGGCTTCAAGAAGTGCACCCAGTGCGCCCGTTTAATCTCGCTCACTGACAGGCACGCATCGTGTCTTCAGTGTCTGGGGGCCGAGCACCGCCCTCAGGCCTGTAGTCTGTGTTCCCTTTTGCAAAGGCGGACTCAGGTAGCGAGATTGGCCCAGTGGAACGTTTTGTTCTCGGGCTCTTCGTCGGCATCGGCACCGGGGGTATCGTGTGCATCGGTGTCTTCAGCGTCCAGAGCTTCATCCTCGGCCGCCAGTGCATCGAGTGCATCGAGGCATCGGACCTCTGCATCGGCGCCGAGACATCGGATAGCTGCATCGACGTCGGTGGTACCGGGACCTCGTCTGCTGATGTCGTCGGACGGTGGTGCATCGTCTGGAGTGCAGGTGAGGGCTGTCCATTCCCCTGCTGGTGGCGGTGAGCCTTCGGGTGGGTCTCCCCCTACCCTGAGGGCTCCTGCGGTACAGCCCCCCTGAGACCGACCTCCTTCGGCCTCGGCCCCGAGGAAGTGATGGCTGGATTCTACGTCCTCCTCGTCGGTACCGGGAAGCTCCGGTGACATGCTTCGTTCCAAGAAGTCGAAGAAGCATCGTCACCGGTCCCCTTCCCTTGTCGGTACCGAGAGCTCTGGGTCGCCGAGGGAGTCGGCACCCAGCAGGCATCGGCACCGAGAGGACCGCTCACCCTCTGTTCAGGAGGTGTCGATGCGCTCCACTCTGGACAGCCCGGAACAGCCTCCACGCCCGGAACAGGTTCTGACGTCGACGCCTGCATCGACTTCCATGCCTTTCTCTGCAGCCGCTCTAAACGAGAGCCTCCGGGCCGTTCTCCCAGAGATTCTGGGAGAGCTGTTGCGCCCTACCTCTCCGGTACTGGTGGTGCTTGCGCCACCGGTACCGTCGAGCGTGGCGCCGGCATGTCCATCGCCCGAGGTGAGGTCTCCGGCGTCGGTGCCGCGAGCGGTGCCGGCTGCCGTCGCCTCCCAGGAAGGCTCCCCGACTATGTCGGCGGAGGGAGCTTCGCCGATGCGGGCGAGGGAGTCTACCTCTCGACGCCCCCATCGTAGACGTGACTCCACAGAGTCGAGTCGGGCGCGGTTGCAGACACAGGTCCGTGAACATGTGTCTGACACCGAGGGTGAGGCCTCGTGGGAAGAGGAAGAAGACCCCAGATATTTCTCTGACGAGGAGTCTGAGGGTCTTCCTTCTGATCCCACTCCCTCTCCTGAAAGACAGCTTTCCCCTCCTGAGAGTCTGTCTTTCGCTTCCTTTGTCCGGGAGATGTCTACGGCCATCCCCTTCCCGGTGGTTGTGGAGGACGAGCCCAGGGCTGAAATGTTTGAGCTCCTGGACTATCCTTCTCCACCTAAGGAAGCGTCCACTGTTCCCCTGCACCATGTCCTCAAAAAGACATTGCTGGCGAACTGGACCAAGCCTTTAACTAATCCCCACATCCCCAAGAAGATCGAGTCCCAGTACCGGATCCATGGGGACCCAGATCTGATGCGCACCCAGTTGCCTCATGATTCTGGAGTTGTGGATCTGGCCCTAAAGAAGGCTAAGAGTTCTAGGGAGCATGCTTCGGCGCCCCCGGGCAAGGACTCTAGAACCTTAGACTCCTTTGGGAGGAAGGCCTACCATTCTTCTATGCTCGTGGCCAAAATTCAGTCTTACCAGCTCTACACGAGCATACACATGCGGAACAATGTGCGGCAGTTGGCGGGCTTGGTTGATGCTCTCCCCCCTGAGCAAGCCAAGCCTTTTCAGGAGGTGGTCAGGCAGCTGAAGGCGTGCAGAAAATTCCTGGCCAGAGGGGTGTATGACACCTTTGATGTTGCGTCCAGGGCCGCTGCTCAAGGTGTGGTGATGCGCAGGCTCTCATGGCTGCATGCCTCCGACCTGGAGAATAGAATCCAGCAGCGGATTGCGGACTCGCCTTGCCGTGCGGATAATATTTTTGGAGAGAAAGTCGAACAGGTGGTAGAGCAGCTCCACCAGCGGGACACCGCATTCGACAAGTTCTCCCGCTGGCAGCCTTCAGCTTCTACCTCTACAGGTAGACGATTTTTCGGGGGAAGGAAGACTGTTCCCTACTCTTCTGGCAAGCGTAGGTACAATCCTCCTTCTCGACAGCCTGCGGCCCAGGCTAAGCCCCAGCGCGCTCGCTCTCGTCAGCAGCGTGCGACTCAGCAAGGCCCCTCGGCTCCCCAGCAAAAGCAAGGGGCGAGCTTTTGACTGGCTCCAGCAGAGCATAGCCGCCATCCAAGTGTCAGTGCCGGGCGACCTGCCAGTCGGAGGGAGGTTGAAAGCTTTTCACCAAAGGTGGCCTCTCATAACCTCCGATCAGTGGGTTCTCCAAATAGTCCGACAAGGATACACCCTCAATTTGGCCTCAAAACCTCCAAATTGTCCACCGGGAGCTCAGTCTTACAGCTTCCAGCACAAGCAGGTACTTGCAGAGGAACTCTCTGCCCTTCTCAGCGCCAATGCGGTCGAGCCCGTGCCATCCGGGCAAGAAGGGCTGGGATTCTATTCCAGGTACTTCCTTGTGGAAAAGAAAACAGGGGGGATGCGTCCCATCCTAGACCTAAGGGCCCTGAACAAATATCTGGTCAAAGAAAAGTTCAGGATGCTTTCCCTGGGCACCCTACTTCCCATGATTCAGGAAAACGATTGGCTATGCTCTCTGGACTTGAAGGATGCCTACACACACATCCCGATACTGCCAGCTCACAGACAGTATCTGCGATTTCAGCTGGGCACACGTCACTTCCAGTACTGTGTGCTACCCTTTGGGCTCGCCTCTGCGCCCAGGGTGTTCACAAAGTGCTTGGCTGTAGTAGCAGCAGCACTTCGCAGGCTGGGGGTGCACGTGTTCCCATATCTCGACGATTGGCTGGTGAAGAACACGTCCAAGGCAGGAGTCCTGCAGTCCATGCAGATGACTATTCGCCTCCTGGAGCTACTGGGGTTTGTGATAAATTACCCAAAGTCCCATCTTCTCCCGGCGCAGAGACTCGAATTCATAGGAGCTCTGCTGGATTCTCGGACGGCTCGCGCCTATCTCCCAGAGGCGAGGGCCAACAACTTGTTGTCCCTCGTCTCGCGGGTGCGAGCGTCCCAGCAGATCACAGCTCGGCAGATGTTGAGATTGCTGGGCCACATGGCCTCCACAGTTCATGTGACTCCCATGGCCCGCCTTCACATGAGATCTGCTCAATGGACCCTAGCTTCCCAGTGGTTTCAGGCTGCTGGGGATCTAGAAGACGTGATCCACCTGTCCACGAGTTTTCTCGAATCCCTGTATTGGTGGACGATTTGCTCCAATTTGACTCTGGGACGTCCTTTCCAAATTCCTCAGCCACAAAAAGTGCTGACCACGGATGCGTCTCTCCTGGGATGGGGAGCTCATGTCGATGGGCTTCACACCCAAGGAAGCTGGTCCCTCCAGGAACGCGATCTACAGATCAATCTCCTGGAGTTGCGAGCGATCTGGAACGCTCTGAAGGCTTTCAGAGATCGGCTGTCCCACCAAATTATCCAAATTCAGACAGACAACCAGGTTGCCATGTACTACGTCAACAAGCAGGGGGGCACCGGATCTCGCCCCCTGTGTCAGGAAGCCGTCACCATGTGGCTCTGGGCTCGCCGTCACGGCATGGTGCTCCAAGCCACATATCTGGCAGGCGTAAACAACAGTCTGGCCAACAGGTTGAGCAGGATTATGCAACCTCACGAGTGGTCGCTCAATTCCTGAGTGGTGCGCCAGATCTTCCAAGCGTGGGGCACCCCCTTGGTGGATCTCTTCGCATCTCGAGCAAACCACAAAGTCCCTCAGTTCTGTTCCAGGCTTCAGGCCCACGGCAGACTGGCATCGGATGCCTTCCTCCTGCATTGGGGGGAGGGCCTGCTGTATGCTTATCCTCCCATTCCTCTGGTGGGGAAGACTTTGTTGAAACTCAAGCAAGACCGAGGCACCATGATTCTGATTGCTCCCTTTTGGCCGCGTCAGATCTGGTTCCCTCTTCTTCTGGAGTTATCCTCCGAAGAACCATGGAGATTGGAGTGTTTTCCGACCCTCATCACGCAGGACAAAGGGGCTCTTCTGCATCCCAGCCTCCGGTCCCTGGCTCTCACGGCCTGGATGTTGAGAGCGTAGACTTTGCCTCTTTGGGTCTGTCAGAGGGTGTCTCCCGCATCTTGCTTGCTTCCAGGAAAGATTCCACCAAGAGGAGTTACTTCTTTCTATGGAGGAGGTTTGCCGTCTGGTGTGACAGCAAGGCCCTAGATCCACGCTTTTGTCCTACACAGACCCTGCTTGAATACCTTCTGCACTTGTCTGAGTCTGGCCTCAAGACCAACTCTGTAAGGGTTCACCTTAGTGCAATCAGTGCATACCATTACCATGTGGAAGGTAAGCCGATCTCGGGACAGCCTTTAGTTGTTCGCTTCATGAGAGGTTTGCTTTTGTCAAAGCCCCCTGTCAAGCCTCCTACAGTGTCATGGGATCTCAATGTCGTTCTCACCCAGCTGATGAAACCTCCTTTTGAGCCACTGAACTCCTGCCATCTGAAGTACTTGACCTGGAAGGTCATTTTCTTGGTGGCAGTTACTTCAGCTCGTAGAGTCAGTGAGCTTCAGGCCCTGGTAGCCCAGGCCCCTTACACCAAATTTCATCATAACAGAGTAGTCCTCCGCACTCACCCTAAGTTCTTGCCAAAGGTCGTGTCGGAGTTCCATCTGAACCAGTCAATTGTCTTGCCAACATTCTTTCCCCGTCCTCATTCCTGCCCTGCTGAACGTCAGCTGCACACATTGGACTGCAAGAGAGCATTGGCCTTCTATCTGGAGCGGACACAGCCCAACAGACAGTCCGCCCAATTGTTTGTTTCTTTTGATCCCAATAGGAGGGGAGTGGCTGTGGGGAAACGCACCATATCCAATTGGCTAGCAGATTGCATTTCCTTCACTTACGCCCAGGCGGGGCTGGCTCTTGAGGGTCATGTCACGGCTCATAATGTTAGAGCCATGGCTGCGTCGGTAGCCCACTTGAAGTCAGCCTCCATTGAAGAAATTTGCAAAGCTGCGACGTGGTCATCTGTCCACACATTCACATCTCATTACTGCCTGCAGCAGGATACCCGACGCGACAGTCGGTTCGGGCAGTCAGTTCTTCAGAACCTGTTTGGGCTTTAGGATCCAACTCCACCCCCCGAGGGCCCTGTTTGTTCTGTTCCAGGCTGCACTCTCAGTTAGTTGGTAAATTTTTTAGGTCAATCTCAGTTATGTCCTCGCCATTGCGAGGCCCAATTGACCATGGTTGTTGTTTTGAGTGAGCCTGGGGGCTAGGGATACCCCATCAGTGAGAACAAGCAGCCTGCTTGTCCTCGGAGAAAGCGAATGCTACATACCTGTAGAAGGTATTCTCCGAGGACAGCAGGCTGATTGTTCTCACAAACCCGCCCGCCTCCCCTTTGGAGTTGTGTCTTCCCTTGTCTTGCTACATATGAGACTGGCCGGCTCGAGCCGGTTTCGGGCGGGAAGACGGCCGCGCATTCGCGGTGCGCGCGGGCGCGCGAGGGCTAGCAAAGGACTTTGCTAGTGAAGACTCCGATTGGAGGGGCTGCCGTGGACGTGACCCATCAGTGAGAACAATCAGCCTGCTGTCCTCGGAGAATACCTTCTACAGGTATGTAGCATTCGCTTTATACGCATAACTGCTATTATAGAATACTAATGTAAGTCAGTATTTACATGCCAACATGGCGGCATGGCTGCTTACACTATGTCAGTGGCTGGAGTAAATATCTACAACTAAATGTTTCAGTTCCATGTGTCACTGTCAGTATTCTTAGTGCGTAAGTGCTGGGCACATCCCTGATCTGCCTATGCCCCTCCCAAGTCCACACCCCCTTAGCAGTTACATGGTAAAAGATTTTCATGCTAAGGTTATAGAATTATGACTAAATGCAGTTGCGTGCATAACTGCAATGGAGTGCCAATTAGCATCATTTAACTCCAAATTATTGGCAGTTAGTGCCAGTTAGCACCTAATTTATCAAATAAATTATGTACTTAACTATGCAAGTTTATGCTGTAAGCACAGAAATGTGCATGCAGGATTATAGAAAGAGGTGGGGGGGGGGGGGTCTAGGTTTTAGCAAAGTGCTTCTTTTTGTGCAGTTCTTCATTGGCAGAATTAGGGGAGGTTCTCTTGTTTCCCCAGTGTTTCTTGTCCCTTTCCAAAGGCAATATAAGTTTTGGCAACATAGATGTATAAGTTTGTAAAATGGTTAACATTTAGTTATTTATATTTATTTTAAAAATTCTAGTCCACCTACAGCTAGGCAGATCACAGATCAACATATGTAATAAAAGAGACAATGAAACAGTAACAGGCACTGAATTATACAATATTCAAAATAAAACAGACAAAATCAACCCCATGCATGTTCAAACAAATATGTCTCCCAGATTTGTGGACCCGCTATCAAGAATACAGTGTTCCGTGTATTACCATATGCCACAGTTTGCAATTTAGCATTCGCCAAAAACTTCAAATTTCATACCAGAAGGATCTAATGGGTTGGCATTCTTGAATTACATCTTTAAAATATTGAGGAACACAAACAGAGTACAGTGCTTGGTGCATCAACTGTACCGCCTTGTACTGTACTCGAGCGTGGACAGGTAACCAGTGCAAAGAGCAATAAGATTGGAGATACATACTCAAACTAGGACACATTCACCAAAAATCGAGCAGAAGCATTTTGTATCACTTACAATGCCTGTATTTTGATTTTGGCAAACTCAAATACAGCGCATTGCAGAAATCAGTACGTGATATCACTAAAAGTTGCTTCACAGACCGAAAATCACATTGTGACAACATAGGTTGCAACTTTTCTAACAGATGAAGCTGAAAAAATGCTGACTTAACCACCTGCAATATTTGATCCTTCATAGACAGTAAAGGGTCCAAAATTACGCCCTTCATATGCATAGATTCCTGTACTGTCAACACAGAATCACCCAAACTCACAGACCGACATTGTAAAAGATCCGCATCCTTTCCTACAAACATCAATTCAGTTTTACTAAAATTTAAAACTAATCTATTCGAACACATCCATTTTTGTATAGCAGACATAACAATCAGCTATAGAGGAGCCAGCTCTGTGGATCTAGTGGGTGCTGAGCACCCCCAATATTGAAGGAGCTCTTTCATTGTGTCCGGGGAGGGGGGGTTATTCATATTGTCTAGCACCCCTAATCATTTTGAAACGCTGACACTTCTGCATAGATAACCCTCACCAAATACAGAATATAAATCAGAAATAAAATTATGAAAATAAAAATTAAACTATTAACCCTAAAAAGTCAAACTCGGCATGTGCCAGAACACTGGAGAAAGACAACAAATTCCTTTACTCTTATATTTAACAGGATATGTAGACATCCACAATGCACATTTCCCAAAACTAACATATTCCAGTTCATAAATTCAGAGTTTTGGGAAATGTGCATTGTGGATGTCTTCGTATTCTGTTAAATATAAGAGAAAATAAATAAAGATAGTTTGTGGTCAAAAGTGCATATAGGTCCAGTGTTTGCACCCACAAAGACTTAGTAAGGGTATCAAAAATGTACCTCAAAATTGAGATTGAGTTAGTGGCTCAGTAGTAGCACTATATACTGCTGTGTATAGAATCCAAGTTCAATTCGTTGGCCAAGCTTGTGCTCCACCTGGGGTTGAGGATATGATAGAAGGGTAAAGGTGCAAAGGTCATATATCTGATATACCACCTTTCTGTGGTACAACCAAAGCGGTTACATTTTATTATATGCAAATACTTTCTCTGTCCCTAAGTAAATTCTGTTCTAGTGCTGACATTATTATAATTCAGAGGCTTGAAATGTCCTTGGTGCTCTAGCTTCTGTCCCTCATGACATAATGGTATTTCTGAGTTGCCTGGATGATGGATGAGAGCCTGAACCCTTATTCTACTCTTCAGTTTTAACCATTTTGATTTGTATGTGTCAGCACCGGGATGAAGGGAGCCACAGTCCCCATACAACAGTAACATCTAGTGGCTAGCTAGGATTCTGAAGAGATACCTGACGCATGGCCTGTGGTGAAGGATTGTAGTCACTGAAGTTGCTAGGTTAAGTGAATTTGGGAGTAGGCTATAAAATAAGAGAGAGAAACCTCTATATATTGGCAAATCATAGCCCAAAGGAGACTGGATCCAGTTGACCTGGAAGATCAAAGGAACAAGAAGAAATTGCTTCTTTATAAGTACAGAACATTATACTATGGCCCGAAGTATTCATTTTGGAATCATATTCACCTTGAACTACTGAGAAAGGTGTAAGCCAAATTCAGATCCCAAAACTACTGTGGTCATACTGGTATATAGCTATGATTCTTGTGAACAGTGCTGATGACATGTTGGTGGTGACATGAATTATTATAACCCTGCAATCAATAATTCCTGCCTTTGTGTTGTTGATGCAGACTATGGAACGAAAGGGCAAGCCCTTGACACCCTGAGGGAGAGCATAGATGAAGCAGGGAGAGAAGCATATTTTACTTTGAGATCATGAAAAGATTTTGTAACACCTAGGTTGTTGAAAGAAGTATTGATGTTAAAAATTAGTTTAATGGGAAAAATATATGAATTGTTCTGGAATGATTAACAAATTTTGTTTTGTTTATAAATTACATTAATAATCCCTTATGTAACTTTATGCTATAAATGTATGTAATTTATGTATGTGTCACACACTGTGTCTGGAAAAAAGTAAGGCCCCTAAACATTTGCAATAACAACCTCAAACCTGCACTGAATTAATAAAACTTTTACGTGCACAAAAGTGACATCTATTTGTGTCACTGACACCAAATTACATAGGAATCCCTCATCCTGTTTAAGAGATTTTTAATTTTTACAAACTGCTGCCACAAATCTCAGTTTCTGACATGACTGATCTGACTTACACACTGATGTCATCCATGATGTCATTGCAGGTTGATAAAATTTATTTATTTATTGTGAACATTTATATCCCGCATAATCCCACCAAGGCAGGCTCTATGTGGCTTACAATGTTTGATGAAAAGTACAACATAATAGTACTAGTGCAAAGCAGAGAATAAAGTAGATGAGGGGAAGAGCGGGAAACAGCAGGGGAAAGGAAGGCGGAGATGCAAAAGATCAAGCAGCTGAGGAGAATGAGCGATCACATAGGTAGGTCTTTAGGGATTTCTTGAATAGTCTGTGATCGGTAGTCTCTTTTAACGTTGATGGCAGAGCGTTCCAATAACGGGGACACTGGAAGCAAAACGAAGAGGCAAAGAGCAGCTTGTATCTTAAGTTCCTGCGGTTAGGAAAGTGGAGATTGAGATAGGTGCGGGACAACTTCTCAGAATTTCTGAGCAGGAGGTTGATCAGGCTGAACATATAGGCTGGAGCATCCCCATATACAATCTTGTGGGTAAGAGCACAGACTTTGAATTCAATCCGTTCTTTGATCGGGAGGCAGTGGAGCTTCTCACGAAGGGGTGTTGCTGCCTCAAATCGAGATTTGCCAAATAGCAGCCTCGCCGCCGTGTTCTGCGCTGTCTGGAGTTTCTTGAGGGTGTGCTCCTTACAACCGGTGTAGATTCCATTGCAGTAGTCGAAATGGCTCAAGACGAGGGAATGGATTAGTGACCTGAATAGGGCAAATGGTAGGTACTGCTTGATAAGCCTAAGGGACCTAATGGAAAGGAACATTCACTTCGTAATTGACGAGACTTGAAGCTCAAGAGTCAAATGGGGATCCAGAATGACCCCAAGGAGTTTCAGACTTGCTGCGACAGGAATGGAGAAGTTCTGCGCAGTAACCATGCCCGGTATAGACTTGATGAACTGGGAGGAGAGGATAAGGCACTGCGTTTTTTCCTGATTAAGCTTCAACTTAAATGTGTTAGCCCAAATGACCATGATAGCGAGACTTTCCTGAATTTCTGCTGAGATTTCTGCCATTGAAGATCGGAAGGGGATGTAGATAGTCACATCGTCAGCATAGATGTAGGGATTCTGGCCATGGTTGTGAAGGGCCGTTGCTAGAGGTATCATCATGATGTTGAACAGGGTAGGCGAAAGAAGATCGAGTTTTAATTAAAATAATCAGAGTTGAAAAGGATACAGTACTAGAAGATCATATTTAAACATTCGGACTGTTCATGTTATTACATTAGCTGTGTTGGAAACGCTAACGTTTGGGAGTTATTAAAAATTTGACATCTAAGTAATGTTAAGGTGGATTTCTATGAAACCAAACAACATTGCTTGAAATAGATGCCAGTTTGTGCATGTAAAATTTTAGTTAATTCAGTGCTGGTTTGCGGTTTTTATTGCAAAATGTTTAGGGGACTCACTTTTTTCCAGACACTGTGTGTGTGTGTTTGTGTGTGTGTGTATATATATATATATATATATATATATATATATATATTATAATCGAGAGCGAGAAAATATTTGTACTTAATAAATTGTAATAAATATTGTAGATTTATTAAAAGACTACACTGTTACCATGACAACACATATTGGGGTCCTTTTACCAAGTTATGGCAAAAGTTGGCCTTAACGCGCCCTTATGTGGGTTTTCCCCGAACACTAAGACCATTTTTTTCCTGCATCCATAAAATGGTCAATTTTCTAATTTTTGAATTAATATCATGCGTTAATGTTGCTGTTAGCATGTGGCCATTAACAAAAGTAGCGTGTGAGCGCTTACCACCACCCATTTTGTAGGCATTAAAGACTCACATGCTAATCCCATGCTAATCAGTGGGCGGTGATGTAGATTCACTGATTAGCACAGAAATTCCTACTCTCTGCCCCACTCCCTGACACACCACCTCCATGGAAAAAATTTAAAAATTATTTTCCATGTGGTTTGCTGGCACTAATGCCGAGCTTACCACAGAACGTCTGAATGTGTCCCATGGTAAGATATTTTAGCACACATTAGTACCTAATACAGCCTAGTAAGGCCCCATTATTTTCCACAGGTTGCACTCTATGAAATAGGACCATTTATATATAATAATGCTGATGGCATTAGTACATGCTAATTTAGTATTGTACTTAAGTAAATATAGCCCTTTACCCTATGGAAAAGTGTACAGTTTACACATTATCGTGTCATTACAGTTAAATATTTTAGCCACAAAATGCATCCTTGAAACTCTATAATGAAGAGTATTATGTGGTTGGCAAGTGTCTGGGCTAACTGTGCCTGTGCCTCTGGTATTGTTGGATGAAATCATCTTTCCCTAATCTTGCACAAAATTCTGCATATTTTTCCCTCTTCTGAAAATCTCTCACCTTAAATTGCTACAGAAGACCGGGAGCTTTGCCTGATGTCTATTTTTATTTGTTTATTGGGATTTATTTGCCATCTTTTTGAAGAAAATTCATCCAATCAGGGTCTAAGGCATAGCTAACCCTCCAATTTTGGGAATGGACTGGAGAGGGCTAACACATTGCTCCCTCCCTCCTCCCCTGTGTGTGGGGAACGACTTCTGCCTTATGGGAAGTAGTGTGAGGAGGAAGGGAGCAGTGACACTATATTTATTTGGCTGGCAAGGCTTCGGCATCCCCGCCAGCAGAGGTAAAGGGGTGCTGCAGTTCTAGAGGGGGCCTGAGCCCAAAGTGAGGGGCCTCCAACGTGCCTGTTCTTCCCCCCCCCACCCCCCCGCCAATGGCTAACCCACAGGGCCGTGTACAGCAAGAGTAACCTGGACCTAGGCAATAAATGCAGCAGTAAAAATATTCAAATGACAGTACACATTAAGGCATAATATGCTACTTAAAATGTTAATGCAATGTACATTAAAACATAATAGCACAGACAGAGGTGTACGAAACAAACAAACAAAAAAAAAACCCTTCAACACTGGTAATAACTCTAGAGCAGGGGCAGGAAATCTCTGAAGGTTGTAAATCAGTCAGTTTTAAAGGATAACTCTGTTGACATGCATGAATAGATCTGCATTAACAGCCGAGGACTTGCTTTCTCAGCAAATAAGAATTGCTATAGTGCTTGGACCTACATCAGAAAGGAGTGTGCAATGAAACTGAAAATATTGAACATTTTTCATTTAATTTAAATTTCAGTGACTAGAGCTTTAGTGATCATGGCGTGTGTATCTTTGAAGATGTTTCCTTTATTATTTCAGAGAGGACATTTGATATAGGGATTAAAGGTTGGTTAATTACATTTCTAGTCTGCTCTCCACTATCAAAGCAGAGGGCTTTAAAATATGAACTCTGCTCCTGCTAGTTTCTAGGAGGGGTGTGCTGTCATTGAAAAACAATATAAAAAATGCAACACAGTTTTTGTTTAAAGTAATTTGTTTTTCCAAAAAAAAAAAAAAAAAATCCCCGCAAAATGAAATGTTTTTGTGTTCTTTCCCACCCAATGAGAATATCTGCCTGTCTGTGTGGAGACAAAATAACTCTCTGAAATTTAATAGAATGGAAACTTGACATGAGGGAGAAAAAACAATACAAGGAGTTTGAAAATGTGCCAAATTGGACTGGAGTTTCTAGAGAAATTAGCCACCTCCACACCCACCCCACCCCCCCCAAGCCAAATGTCCCAGTGCATTTCTATGGGAGAAGTTCTAGGTTCTTATCATTGAAACTTACTGAAATGTAGCATATAGACAAGGGGGTAAGGCAGTTTAAAATATGGAATTCCTTATTCTTCCAGACCCCTCAAACTGCCTCATCCCCCAAATATGATTTCCCCCTTCTCCCCCAAACAGGGGCATAGCCAAGGGTAGGCCAAAGAATATCTGTTCCTATCCATTTTTGTCTCAAGCTCAGCATCACACCAGTATTGTAGCTGGCAGGATTCCCCAGACCCCACTAGCTGGACATTGGCAGCCTAAAGTTATGTTGAGGTGACAGGGAGAGGAAATGTATGCTTATCCAACTTATGTGTTGACCCTGTCCAAAAATTGACTTCTGGCTATGCCACTGCCCAGAAGCTGTCTCCACAGCTCACATACTGCCCCACACCCAAAAACTACCCCATCCCAGACCTGCCTTGCCACCTACATACTGCAGCTAAATGCAAAAACTACCGTTCTACAATTGCAGCACCTCCCTGCAAACTGCCCCATAACATAATACATGTAACTCCCTAATCCCATATTTCTCTTGTTTGTCTGACTTGATTAGATTGTAAGGTATGTCAAGCAGGGACTGTCTCTTAGGCGTTTGTGTACAAAGTGGTGAACGTCTAGTAGTGGCATAGAAATAAGTAGTAGTAATCCCCAAAAAACTGCCTCATCTCCTAAAACAACCCTCCTGCAAATCCTAAACAACCGTCATAAACTGTACCTTCCCAAAAAAACTACCTCCCGCAGCTTCCACACCACCCTGCATGCTTTTCCTATACTCAAAATCCCCTGCAAAGGGCACACCCCTCAAATTGCCATTGCGAACTGCTTCATTGTTAAAAAAAAGAAAGAAAAAGAAAAACACTACCCCACCTCCAAAACTACCCTTGACCCTGCGAACTGCCCCACCCCCAATAACCTCTCTGCAATTACTGCACACCCCAAAATTACGCTAACTGCAACTGACACAACACCCCACAAGCTGCCCCACTCCCAAAAACTGCCCCTGCAGCTGTCCCAGTATCCTATACATTTTTCTACCCACGAAAACCAGGTCCCCCGCAGCTACCTCTGCATGTTCCAAATTTCTCCATCCCCTAAAACTAGCCACCTTTCAAGTGCTTCCCCAACCCCAGCTATCCACTCCCCACAGAGACAATACACGTGCAGTGCACACATAACACAGGACAGATACACATACACACCCTCCACAGATATACAGATATTTTTCTGAATAGCATGTATATGCAGTTCTCTAGTCTCCCCACCCTCACCCCTTTATACTGATCCTACTAGAGGGCGACAAACTGGGGGTTTCGGTTTCAGCCAAAACCAAGTTTACAGCTGAAATTTCTGCCCAGTTTCAGCCAAAACCAAAGGTGAAATCGTGGTCCTCCCCCTGGCAGAATGCAGGCCTCCCCAGCAGAGAGCCACCCATTCCCTGACCTTAAGCGTCACCCTTCCATCACACATAAGCCCTCCCAGTGCCTACCTTAGAAACTCTGCTTGGTTTAGTGACCTCATCAGGGGCAGGAATAATCCTTTGTTGCTCCTGCCCAGTGAGACCACTAGACCACCAAGGCTTCTAAAGTAGGCCTGGGGAGGAGGGTCTGCGAATGGTGAGTAGCTGTGCTTGAGATCGGGGGGGGGGGGGGGGGGTCCTGTTTAAGCCAAAAATGCATTGACCTTTTTGGCCGAAACCAAAGCATGGCCAAATCTAGATTTTGGGCCGGTTTTTGTGCTGAAACTGAAATTTGGTCAGCCTCTAGAGCCTGCTCTGTTTGCTCCCTTGTAGCTAGTAACAGAGACTGTAGGTAGGATTTAGCCAATGTGGAGGCAGAGGACTAGAAGGCAGCTCTAGTCACAGGAAGGGAGGAGGTGATCTGGAAGATATTTCTGTGCTGTAGAAGTGAAACTTTTACATATGATTGGGGGGGGGGGGGGTGGAAGACAAATGAACCCCCCTCCAAAGAATGCCCCAATACATTTCTATAGGCAGCAGCTACAATATATATACACTGATTAACAGTAACATAGCAATTTGCTCCTTTCAAATTGTTTTCCCCTCTCATTTCCTCTCCTAATCACAGACACACAGAAAGCAAGCACAAGTACACGCACACACATTTACATGTAGAGGGTTTGGAAAGAATTTTATGAGCCCTGCTTTCCCCACTTGTTTTCCATATAACATATGCCAAAACCATTTAGTGCATGCTAAATGTAACTTGGACTGAGCATTTTAATGTGGTCTTCTCAAAAAAACTACAGACCACTCAAAATACTGTTGCATGCCTCATATGTAGATCAACACGCTTCACCAAAGCAACTCCTCTTCTTTATGATCTACTAGTAACGAAGGCCCATTTCAAATCGCAATGAAACGGGCGCTAGCAAGGCTCCCCTCTGGCCCTTTGTGACTCCGTGTGTCGCCGGCCCCCCTGCAGCCTCCGTGCGAGAGCTACAGTGCAGTACAACGTTGGAGCTGAGAATGTGCTCCGCCCTCAACGTCATAACATTTGACGCGAGGGCAGGGCCCACAGACTGTGATTTTGTGTGGCTTCAGAGCTTCAAACTTACGAACCTGGCTTCAGTGACGTCAGTGCAAATAGAACGTTGAGGGTGAGTTTTATATATATAGATATTGGCTACCAATAAAAAATAGAATATTGTTCAAGTTAAGCATACTCATTCACCAAAGTCTATATGGCTTAGCTCCATCATAAATGAACAATCTCATTGAATTACCATCACGTAATGCCCATTATATCATCCAGAGAATATCTCTACTTACATTTCCCCAATTGCAAGAATTGACATATAAAACAATTCATACTGCCAACTTTTCATATCAAGGCACCAAAATTTGGAACTCTTTACCTAAAACAAATGCACAAACGATTACTTATCATTTCAAAGTCTACTGAAAACCCATTTTTTCAGCTTAGCTTTCCAGCAAACAAAGAATTCTATTTGAGTAGAATGTACTTTTGATATTAATTATATTATATTGTATCCTCCACTAATTCTATATTGTCTTGGTTAATTGAGTCTTTTACCAACTCATCTCAATCAGTTTACCCAATCTAATCATAATGTATAACCATCGTTCCAGTCAATCTTCTTACTATATCCATCTCCCTCCAAGAAATGCTGCATCCCAAGATAAGCATCACTTGACGTTATATCTGTTTTTACTAAGTCACTGCTCCCTCCTGACCTTATCCTGCATTTCTGGGGTGCTGCTGCATCGGAGTCCACCCAATGGAGGACTTTGGAGCTGAACCGGAGCCCCGGCCAGGAGTGAGTTCCCACATGGCCTGAAACTGCTGGCCCCGAGGATCATCCAGGCTCCCAGACAGCTGGAGACGAGAGGCCTGAACAAATGTCACATCGGCCTGAATGAAGGTGCATTAGTGGTGGAGGTGATCCCCTTGAGGGAAACAGTGATGCCTATGTCCCTGCCACCTCCTCGCTTATATTGGCGCCGGATCGCAGAGAGAACTGCAAGGGAAAAGACATGGACTGAACCCACGCTGTGCTGAACTCCGGACCTGCTGAGGTTTGCGAAGAAAACAAAGAAAGGAAAGAAGTGGGAGAGTAGAGGAAAGATTAGCAGATGATAAAGTAGAGAATAAAGAATAGGGAAGGAAGGGAGAGTGTCAAGATGGCAGCACGCAGCTGAGCGAGCTCTGCACCATTCGGAGATCGGCGCTCTGAAAAAAAAAAGTAAATCCTCTTACCTATGCTGCATACCAAAAGGAAGGGTACGGTCCAGGGGGAAGCCTCGACAACCCGGACCTCCTCTCCACATCAGGCTCCGATAGAGCGGTTCATCTCGCGAATTCCCATCCAAAATACCGAGAGGAGCCCGGCTGTACTCCAGGAGGGGGAAATCCTGGAGGACTTGGGCCTAGATGTCACCTTATCTCTTCCGGTGCTCGATCCACCGCCCCACCCAGAAGGACGCCAAAGCCAGAGATGACCCGTTGAGACCGAAGTGGTTACCACGGGGACCTTATTCGAAGGCACTGGAAAAGCGCAACCTGAGGGGACGCAAAGGCCAGTAGGCCCGAGGACTGAATGGAAGCAAGTAAGATCAGCTCCTGGGACGGTATCGTTGGAGAATGTTTGGATAGTTCTCCAACAGTTGGCGGTTACCGTTGAAAAATCTACAAAGGAACTTTCCTCCCTAGTGAGTACAATGAATAATTTTTCTGAGTCTTTGGCTGATATAAAAAAGGAATTTACTACTCAAACAACAAAGCTTAATCAGGATGTGAAAAAGCTGCAAGATTTATCCTCAGAGCTAATAAAAGACAAAACTATAATAACTAGAAAGATTAATCAAATTGAAAATTACAATCGGAGATTAAACTTACGCATTTTAAATTTCCCGAGAGAAAATAGAATATCACCGTTAGATGCCTTTAAAAAATATCTGGTTGAAGTTTTACAATATTCCTCAGAGTTATTACCTCCTGTAAACAAAATCTACTATATAAGAAATAAATCTTCTGATACACCTACAAGTAATGAGGCGCAAACAGCTTTAAATGTATCTGATCTGCTTGAAGCTACTTTATCAGAACAATCAGAAAGAAAGACTTTAGTGGTTCAATTTGTTTTTCAGCAGGATGTGGATGCTGTTAAAAAAATATATATTTTCGTAAAATGAATGAACCATTTTGTGGTAAACCTGTACGTATTTTTCAAGATGTCACAAAACAGAAACAGGACATTAGAAAGTTGTTTTTGAGTATGAGAAAGGAGACCCAAGACTTGGGAGCCTCCTTCTTCTTGAATTATCCTAGTAAATGTACTATCAAACATGAAGGTTTAAAATATATTTTCTTTCAGCCAGAGCAGCTAAGAGTTTTTCTTGATTCTAGGAAGATATAATTCCTAATGGTTATTACCCAACTGATTAAGCTAAAGAATTGATGGATGGAAAATGCGTGCTAAGCCTATTCTTAAATGTTATATTTTTCTTCCTTCTTTTTGTTTCAACCCCACTATTCTTATGTATGCCCCCTCTCTGTAGCCTTTTTTGTGATATAAAAAAGACAATTATTGTAATCCTTTATTAATTTATTCAGGTGGATGGTGTAATCCTATAATATTTTCCTGTCTGCTTTTCTGAAACAAGAATCTCTTGTAATGTAAAACTTTGAAATTATAAATAAATAAATAAAAAAGAATAGGGAAGGAAGGAAAAATTAGGAGGAGACAAGGGAAGAAGATAAGAGGGTAATAAGAAAAAAAAAGGGAAGGAAAATAAAGGAAAACAAAAGAAAAGAAAAGGGAAGGGTAGGGAAGAGGGAGGGAATTGATAAAGGGAAAAAAAAACAAAAGAAGAAAATAAATAACTAAAACAAATACATTAAAAAGGGAGAATAATATGCAGGAACTGTCAACTCACACATCAAAGGAACCAAAACCTGCCCACAAAAGTGGAGGAGACATAGCTAGAATTTTACCACCTCTACAGCACAAGGGATAGCCGCTTAACCACGGACACAACTCCCTTCTAACAGAGACCAGAAAACACTGACCTTTCCACTCATTACAAAGGGCAAAATGCACATCACAAGAATTCTAGTTAGGCTAACCACTCTAATGCTATTAACCACCTCAGAAGCTTTAACAGAAGGAGAAAACAAAATACAAATACTATGCAAGCAGTATCACCCATCGATAAACATCGCCTACCATTCAAGCAAAGCTCAAAAAGATGTTTGGACTGACTTGAGCAACAGATATCACTCAAAAATGGCCCTAACACAACAGAGAATCAAGAAGGCAACCAAACAAAACAGGTATAAAATTAAAATAAGATAGGCTAAAACGAAATTCTATAAAACAAACAGGTAGGCACGGATTATTGAGAAACGAAAAAATTATACAGTCTAGTAAACAACCTACTAAATACCAAACCACTAACAAAAACAATGAGCCCCCATCAGTAAATGAACTGGTCAGACACTTTGTGAAGAAACAGTGTGTTTTAAGCTTGTAAAATGTATTGGATATTTCCCTGTTTTAATTATGTCTGACGTGTATTTCTCCTATTTGGCCAGCAGATGGTGCATATTTATGCTTAAAGCTGTTATAGGGAACTGAGGGGCCGTTTTACTAAGGTGTGCTGAAAAATGGCCTGTAGTAATGTAGGTGCGTGTTTTGAGCGTGCGCACCTGCAAAAAATGCCTTTTTTAATTTTTTTCCAAAAATGGACGTGCAGCAAAATAAAAATTGTTGTGTGTCCATTTTGGGTGTGAGACCTTACCGCCAGCCATTGACCTAGTGGTAAAGTCTCACGCGGTAACCGGGCAGTAATGACCTACAAGTGTCAAATGCCACTTGGTATGCTTCCAATACGCGCGTCCAAAATTATTTTTCAGATGCGAATATCGGACACACGCCAAAAATGAAATTACCGCAAGAGCCACGTGGTAGCTGGGCGGTAACTCCATTTTGGCGCACGCAGACACTTACATGGCTTAGTAAAAGGGCCCCTGAGTGTTCTTTTTCTTTAACACAAGCAGGAAGCAAGCAGCAGTATACGTTTAAAACTTGTTGACTGGGCTCTGATTGGCCTGGAGTTTGAAACTACCCAGTAGTGCTGACTGTGGCTTCAGTCAGCCTGGAAGAAGAAAGAGATCTCTTTGCTAAGGCTCTGAACAATTATATGCCCTGAGCTTCCCAAGTACTGTTTAGACAGTATGAAATGTTTTAGTTAGTTTTCTAATTGATCCATTTTTCAGTTATTTGTTACTGTTTGCCAATTGCACATTTTTGTCCACTGTTCCAAGTTCTGAGAATAAAAACAATTGTTTGTTCATTCTGCTTGTCTGGGCTAATAAAGAATCCTGGTGGCTTGTGTGTTGAGTCGGCAGGTGCAGGCAGACCTGAGCTGTGCTGGGGATAGACCCTTTAAGTGGCCATTGGGTAACCTCAGGTGCGTGACTAGGTGTTTCATGACACACTCGAGGAAAAGATCCTCAACCTAAGAAAGAGCTTAACACAAGTTGCCACCAACCTAGATATTTTTATTGACAAAACGGATTATCCTGTTGAAGAAACCCTAATGGACAGAACCTGGATGACATTCCCCCCACTCACACATGTCCTAATTACATTCAGAAAGCACCTCCTGACCGATTCATTGATCACCTTCCTCCTATCTCAACTTCGTGTTCACGGAAGGTCGATTCCCAATAAAAGAAGGGCAACATACTGCTCACTTCTATCCCAAAGGATACCAAGAAGGACATCAAAGAAACCTCTGACTACAGGCCAGTAGCATCCATACCTCTAATGACCAAAGTAATGGAAGACATAATGGCCAACCATGTAGTTGACTAGATAGACAAATTCTCCATACTTCACAACTCCCAATCAGGCTTCAGGACTCACTACAGCACAGAAATGGTGCTGATCACTAGTGAAATTCAAAAAAGAAATATCAATTGGGAAAAAACATTCTCCTATTACAGTTAGACATGTTCAGTATATTCAACATGGTTGACCACCACATCCTACAAAGTATACTCAATAAAATCGGCATCGGAGGAAAGGTGCTCAAATGGTTCTGTGGATTTCTAACCAACAGGTCCTACCAAGTAAAGATGAATTCCACAATCTCTCCCCCATGGAAAGCAGACTTCAGAGTCCCCCAGGTCTCACCAATCTCTCCAATACTATTCAATCTAATGATGGCACCCCTTGTTTAATCACTATCCAGACAAGACTACAACCCCATCATATACGCCGATGATGTAACAATTTTTATCCCTTTCATGAAGAATCTGTCATAAATTACCACCAAAATCTCAGCATAAACACCATGGAAACCTGGGCTTCAGGGTTCAAACTAAAATTGAACAGGGAAAAAACACTTTGCCTAATACTAACATCACCACACAACACAGAACTCTTCACAAACAGCAACACCATGGAAACACCCATCCGAATAGCAGACAAACTTAATATTCTAGGAGTTACCATCGACCGCAACCTATCCTTTGATGACCAGGTTACAAACACCACTAAGAAGATGTTCCACATTATGTGGAAACTCAAGTGCATAAAAAACTATCTCCCCCGGAGATGTATTCTGCACAGTTGTGCAAACCATGGCCCTCGCCTATGTAGACTACTGCAATGGAATCTACACAGCATGAAAGGAACAAATATTAAAGAGACTACAAAAAGCACAAAACATAGCAGCTAGACTTATATTTGAAAAAAAAACGATTTGAAAGAGTGAGCCCACTACTCCAAAACTTACACTGGCTACCTATCAAAACACGCATATTCTTCAAGATATGCACCTTGGTTCACAGAATAATCTTCGGCCTCGTTCCAGAATATATGGTTGGCTTGATAGATCTACCACCACACAATGCAAACAAGAACGCAAGATCCTATCCAGCTCTTCATTATCCCAAATGTCAAGGCCTAAGATACAAGTCTACACATACAACCAGCTTCACGTACGTTTACATCAAAAACTGGAACTCTCTACTGAAAGACCAAAAGGAATGAACAACTACCTAACATTACAAAAACAACTGAAAGCTCATCTCTGCAGGAAATTCCTGTCCAATGAAATCACATAGCTAAGGAGATCCCGGTCTCCATACCACATCACATCACATGATAACAGACATATAGGAGATGGCCCCGAGTACCTGAAGAATAGGATGATCCTCTACACACCTCCAAGGACACTAAGATCCTCCCAAGGAGTATCCTTAAGCATGATATGTTACCTGCAAACGAGCCTTCTCTGTGTTAGCCCCAACCTCTGGAATGCACTCCCTAAAAGACTCCACACAAGACTATCTCTACTTCAGGAAGCAGGTGAAAGCTTAGCTCTTCAACCAGTCCTTTAATGGAAGAAGTAACTAACTTTGTTGTTAGCCTCACTAACACATTCAAGGAGTGACACGGGCTGCACATACTGCAGCAGGACATGTTTATCCACTCCTACCCTAGCTGAGATATTTAACCATTTCTCTGACCTCATGTTCATCTTTGCTTATACCCTACACTGTCAATTAAAATGTTATATTATGTTTTGTGTTGGCATTGTAAGTAGTATACTATGCCATACTTTGTATTGTTATTTGAATATTTTTACTGCTGTAATTGTCTATTGCTCATGTTTGATTTATTCTTATTGTACATGGCCTTGAGTGAATTCCTTCAAAAAGGCAGTAAATAAATCCTAATAAATAAATAACTCAACCAGGCCAACGATGACCCTCACAACTTGTTACTTGTGTGTCTGAGTTAATTGTAAGCCACATTGAGCTTACTACTAGGTTGGAAAATGTGGAGTACAAATGCAGAAAATAAATAAATAATGGCTTTATATATGATGTATATTACCATCTGTTTACGAATCTGAACATGTTACTGTTTTACTAATTGTTATGTAAGCCACATTGAACCTGAGTTCCTTGGGCTAATGTAGGATAAAAATGCAGTACATAAATAAAATAAATAATGTGTGTAAAATCATTTAAGGTGAGAAAAACAACCAAAAAACAATACTGAATAAAATTTGAGTAGATTAACAAAAACATGGGAAAAAGAAAACAAGCCTTGATTTGCTTACTTTATTTATTTTTTGTCTATTAGATTGTAAGCTCTTTGAGCAGGGACTGTCTTCTATGTTTGTGCAGCGCTGCGTACGCCTTGTAGCGCTATAGAAATGCTAAATAGTAGTAGTAGTAGTGTAGAGTTGCTTTCTAAACTTAATCTGGTTCAGTATGTATCTAAACAGGTAACGTGTTTCACAGCACAGAACCATCTACTGAAAAAGTAGTGTTACATATTCCAGTCAGCCTTAATACCTTGGATAGAAGCAACATCAAGTTTAATGATCCCAGAAGAGCACCACATTCAAAGAGAGTAAGGGCATCCCTTAAATACTTAGAACAATTGTCTTGAATACCTTTAAAGATTAGAGAAATGGTTTTAAACTGAATTCTAAAATGAGCAGGAAGCCAGTGTAAACTTTTAAGCATTTGATAATGTGTTCTTATGTTCCTAGAGAGCACTGCATAAATATGGCAGGACTTCTGTTTTCAGCTTTAATGGAAGAGATCATGATGCAACATTAAGATCTTTTTTTTAATTATTAGTATTCTGCCTTATTATACCATTGCAGTGGGTGATTAGCAATGTGCTACTTTCATGGTGCTTCGTGAAATACCTTCAGTATTTCACTGTTATATTCCTGGTTGCTGTTGCAAGTTGACATATTTTATTCTACATATTAAACCATGTGTAACTATTTCCCCCAACAGGATGCAATTGTCATACATGAGGTTTATGAAGAAGGGGCAGCAGCTAGAGATGGTAGACTGTGGGCTGGTGACCAGATTCTTGAGGTAAGCTCATTACAGCTTTGCTGTGCATATCTTTGGTTCTGTAGTGTAAGTTAGCATCTGGTATCTGTCTGCCGTATAGCATACCATCTAAGTTATGAGCTCTAAACTTATTCTCTAGTAATCAAACAATGATGTTGCTGGATTGTCTCCAGATTTGTTTTTATGCAAATATGTGATAATTACACAAGCTAACATATCAATTATCAAAACAATTCTGACAATATGTGTTCCCTTGGATTTCTTGTGAAACACTTAAGATCTAGTGTTCTAAAAATTGGGATTTGTTTCTAGCACATTATATGTACAGAAACCAGGGGTTTAAGTTCACAATTGAGTTTCTGTTTGAGTTGAGAGATGTGTGCATGTATTAGACCAGGGCATTCAATCGTGACATTTCTTGTGGCTTGTTTGTTAGACCTATAATTATGCTTTGGTTTTTCTTTTTTATATTTAAAATCAGTGCTTACGCTATGGGCCTTTTTACTAAACTGCAATAAAAATGGATGCTTTCTGCACTTTCTGATAATTAATGCACAATAGCTGCAAAGCCTCAGATTTAAGTTTTGGGGGCATGCCCAGGATCATATGCGGTGAACCCAGGACACCTGCATTGTGGAACCCCACCTATTGAGGTGGCATTAAGTAAGCTACACTATCTGCCACATTAAATCATCGTAAGTAACTGTAACCGCTTTAATTTGTGCTCAATAAGTTACTAAGGCGTGCCTAAAAATGGTCTGCATACCTGGAAAAAAGACATTTTGTTTTGTGCCGGAAAATGAATGTGAGGCAAAATTAAAACCAGCACGTGTCCATTTTCGGCCTGAGACATTACCATCACCCATTGACTTAGCGGTAAGGTCTCACTCACTAACCGGGCAGTAAGCGTTCAACGCATGTCAACTGCCGGTTACTGCCGGGTAAGTGCAACACGGTAGAAAATAGAAAATATTTTCTACGTGTGTTTTGGATATGCACCAAAAATGCCCAGTGCACGCAATAGCCAGGTGGTAGTGCCAGTTTTACACATGTTGGACATGTGTAAGCACCTGCTCACTTTTGTAAAAGGGCCCCTAAAAACAGTATAACAATTGTGAATGCTCTAACTGCAAGATGCAGTCCATGCCCAGTCCCCCACCTGTTACCCACCCCATTCCACACTATGCACTTTAGAGCTGGATTAGGAAATGGCACTCAAAATTGGTTGCAGAAAAAAATTGGTGCTGAACGGTATTCTATTACAGTCACTCCAGGATCAGTGCATTTTACAGAATAGTGCATAGCGCTGGGATCTGCGCTCATCTTTGGACACGAGGACTTACACCAACTGAAACCAGGTGTAAATCTCAGCACACAAGTTGGACGTGCATTTTAAGGGAAAGCCCCTGACCCACCCATGTCCATGCCCCCTTTGTAGATCCGCGCCGGCGCTATTCTATAAATGGGCTCATAAGTGTGTTTTGTGCAGATCTGCCGTTTCTGCCCAGTTTCAGTGCCTTGCATCTATTAGAACACTTTTCCGCATTGAAATTTTGACACAAAATTAGCACCTGACGTTCAGCGTCATACATAGAATTCCCCCATTAGCGTTTGATTTAGCATAAATTAAGAGGGCGATTCTATAACTTGGCACTGCCAGTTAGGCGTGCCGACGCCATGCACTGAGTACCAAGTCTATAACAGCATCTGTGCGCCAAGATGCCTTTGAAGAATACTAGCATAAAGCTGAATCCTCGCAACCATTTATGCCAAATCAATGGCAGGTGTAAATGGGCATGCCTAAGTGTGCCATGCACACATGTAACTTAGAATATTCTATAAGTTAAGCTCGTAAGTCCATGCTCCACCCATGTGTACAGTTAATGCACTATCCACTCAAAAGCCCAATGCATAAAACAATTTTGTAGTGAACTGGTATAAATATACGAGGAAAAAACCTGAAATGCCCAGACACCGACACTCTTCAATATGTGGGGCTGTGAATTTTACCATAGGTCAAAAAACCTTGAATTGTTTTAACACTTTTATTCTTTTTCTCTTTTATGCTTAATAAAAATCTAGCGATATCTTCCAAATGGAGCAAAAACTGTAGCCAACTTCTACAGCAATAATTTAAGTGTGCATGTTATAAATTATTGCTGTAGAAGTTGGCTGCACTTGTGACCTGGATTGTACATTGCTGGAAGCAGGATAGTGGGCTAGATGGACCATTGATCTGACCCAGTATTGCTACACCTAACTGCAGTCACCTAGTTATAGAGTTCCCTGCCTGTGTCATGCAAGTGTGGTGACCATATGCAACCATTTGCAAGCTAAACGCTTAACACACTTTAGTAAAAGGGCCCTTTAGTCATGCAGAAAGCTCTGTCCCCAACACTCTTCAACATAATGCTGATTCCTTTGGCCAAGTCCTTATCCAATCTAGGCCTTAACCCATTCATTTATGCTGATGATGTCACAATTTATATTCCCTTAAGACATGACCTGTCTGAAAGCACCAATGAAATTAATCTTGGTCTGACCACCATGAACTTATGGGCAAATTCTTTTCAACTGAAACTGAATACTAAGAAAACGCACTGCCTTATCCTTTCATCTCAACACAATAAGTCGAAACCTTCAACTCTAGTTACCCCAGATCTTACCCTTTCAATCTCAGAGAGCCTAAAAATACTTGGTGTAACAATTGATCGCAACCTATCACTTGAAAGCCAAATAAATTCCACTACAGAGAAAATGTTCTTCTCGTTGTTGAAACTTAAACGAATTAAACCTTTCTTCCCCGAGAGAAGTATTTCGTAATCTAATACAATCAATGGTATTAAGCCACTTAGACTACAGCAATGGAATTTACGCAGGATGTAAAGAACAACTTACAAAGAAACTTCAGACCACCCAAAACACTGCAGCCAGATTAATTTATGGTAAATCCAAATTCGATAGTGCTAAACCTCTTCGAAAGAAACTTCATTGGCTTCCAATAAAGGAGCGAATCACCTTCAAAATCTATACCCTAGTTCACAAAATTCTTTACGGAGAAGCCCCAGGATACATGACCAACTTAATTAACCTACCATCCAGGAATACATCCAGATTATCCCGTTCATATTTAAACCTTCATTACCCTAGCTGCAACAGCCTCAAATAGAAATCCACTTATGCTTCCACCTTCTCCTTTATAAGTACACAACTATGGAATGCACTGCCAAAAGCTGTAAAAACTATTCACAATCATCTTAATTTCAGGAAATCACTCAAGACCAGCTTATTCGGAAAGGCCTACCCCAAGGATCCAACATACGTCCCTACATCCTGCAACACAGCAAATTAATGGACCATTTTGGACACTCTTACCCTTCCCTCCTTTTTCCCTGTATACCCTGTTCTTTTGATGCTTCCTGATCACTACACTATATTGTATTTGTATATTTACCAGATTGGCGATTGCCTCAATGGTTTGATGTAAGCCACATTGAGCCTGCAAATAGGTGGGAAAATGTGGGGTACAAATGTGATAAATAAATAAATTTTTTAATGGGTAGAGCAAAAATGTAAACTTAAAAACATTTATTTAAAGGTCTCTTAAACTGCAAATGCACTGACATGAAAACCTTTCATATAGGGGCCCTTTTACTAAAGCTTAGCACGCACTAATGGACTTCAGCGTGCATGAAGTGCCAGTGGCCCTTAGGTATAAAATAGGACACCCAACATTTAGTGCACACTAATGTCCATTAGCGTGCGCTAAGCTTTACTAGTTTTGTAAATTTTTTTGAGTGTCTTGTTTGATTATAAAAATACAATGTTTTTAAAATACTTCTTATCAGTACTTTTTTTGTAGGAAAAAAGGTACCCGTACTCATTATGGGTAACCTTAGGTGCGGGGTCAATATCTATGGCTCCGCCCCAACAGTAGCCACACCTCTTTTACCAGCCATGGCGCATATAAACAGGCATCATTGAAAATATTACACCAGTATAAGAGAAGAAAAATAACTTGTGATTTTCTTTTTCATTATAAATAATTTCTGTAAACTGTTACAGCTCCAGTATACCCAAAATGACACAAACCAAATTATCACACAGACCAGGAATAAGGAGAACAGTCTTGCCAAATCTGAAACACAATATGTTATCAAAATCTCAGAACCACAAATAGATCTCTATTAAGACACTGCCTTGCAGTCACACATGCAGAACACAGATAGCCTCTCCTGAAATCCTAAGAAGCTAGGCTCTGCAAGAAGCACAATACCAGGAAAACAGAAAGAAACATGATTCCTCCTATACAGTGCAAAATAAAAAGCAGTCATAATTCTCAAAGTGGACATATTCCAAACACTAAAATGAAAATAAAATGATTTTTTTTCTACCTTTGTTGTCTTTTTCTGATCATGTCAGTCCCAGTCTCTGATTCTGCTACTCTCTATCTGTTCTCTTAATTCCATTTACAGGGCTTCCTGTCCATTTATTTCTTTACTTTCCTCCTTTCTTCTTCATTTCTTGCCCTACATCCATAATTAAAAGCCGGGTCCTCCGCGGACTTGATTTGAGGAGATATACAGTCAATCCAGCTTTTGTCTATTTTCTCCATCCATATGCAATTTTTCTCCTCTCTTCTCTTTCCCTCATCTCTATCTGTATGCATCTTTTTCTTTTCTCTTCCCTCCCTTCCATCCATGTCCAGCATTTCTCCTCTCTCCCTTGCCCTCCACTCTATCTATGTCCAGCTATTCTTCTTGTCCCCTGCCCTCCCTTCCAAGTCCAGAAATTCTCCTCTCTCCCCAGCTGTCCCCGCCATCCATCCATATGCAGCAATTCTTCTGTCTCCCCTGCCCTCCCCTCATCCTTCCATCCTTCTCCTCTCTCCCCTGCCCTCCCCTCCATCCAGCCATGTCCAGCAATTCTCCTTTCCCCTGCCCTCCCCTCTCTATCCATGTCCAGCAATTCCTCTTTCTCCCCTGCCCTCCCCCTCCCATCCATGTTCAGAGATTCTCCTCTCTCCCCTGTTGTCACTTCCCATCCATGTCCAACGATTCTCCTCTCTCCCCTGCCCTCCCCTCCCATCCATATCCAGTGATTTTCCTCTCTCCTCTGCCCTCCCCTCCCCTTCCCTTCCATCCACGTCCAGTGATTTTCCTCTCTCCCCTGCCCTCCCCTTCCATCCATGTCTAGTGATTCTCTTCTCCTCCCATCCTCCCCTCCCATCCATGTCCAGCGATTCTCCTTTCTCCCCTGCCTTCCCCTCCCATCCATGTCCAGCAATTCTCCTCTTCTCCTTGCCCTTCCTCCTTCTCCCACTGCCTGCCTGCTTGAGAGTCCGGGTAGGCAGTAATCAGCAAATACAAGGCCCGGCACCAGTGCTGAGGAACCTTTGCACCCAACGCCATGCGTACAAGAAGGCCCTGTTAGTTCCACCCTCTCTGACACGTATGCATCACAGGGGCAGTACCAACAGGGCCTGCCATGAGCGGATAGGCTGAAACTAAGGCTGAGTGTACTGGTGCCGGGCCTTGCTTGTACTGAGTGATTGTGGGCCTGGACTCTCAAGTAGGCAGCAAGAGGAAGTGGGGACAGCGAACAGGAGGTGAAAAAAAGTGCCAGTACGCCGTACCAGTGCATACCGGTACAAAAAAAGCAGTGCTTCTTATTGAGCAGATTCCCAGCAACACACTCTTGAGATCAGATCCCATGAAAGAATGGGGGAAGAGCATAGGGGAGAGAACTATAAAATATTTGAGAGGATTTTCCAGGATGTAACAAGAGTTTAACTAGCAAATGAAATGTTTCCAGAAGGACACTCATCTCAAATTTACAAGAACCTAAGAATATTAGCAATGATGAGTATTTTAGTGCAGCAACTGTGACCGGAAAAAAACAAACTTTGAAATGTCTGTTGATAAAGAAATAGCCTGCAAAGATGAGAGGTACTTTGGTGTTTTAAATATTCCCTGCCACGTGTCTCTTAGAAATAGCACAGAAGCACAGTTTTATCAAACCATTTTGATCAGAGCATTGTGTTTAACTTGGCCTGTCAAAATTGACATGCTGGGTCATAAAATTATCAGGTACATTCGCCCCTGTGTTCTCTTTTGTGTTCAGTTCACACAATTATCGGAACAGAGAACAAAGAAAAATGAGAGCAAAAAAAATCAAGCATTGTCAAATAAATAGGATAGAAATTAGCCCATTCGGGAGGAAGTCTTAGGATTTTTCATGACCAAAATTTACTTCATTGAAGTGTTGTAGCCATGGGTGACTTGAGGACCATGGGGAACACCCACTTTTAACTCATGCTCACCCAGAAGCTGCACACCCTTGTTGAAGCTGGCAAGGATCCCTAAGTCTCGCCAGCCAAAGGCATAAGTGAAGACACTCCAACTTCCTCCCTTTGCCCCCCCTCCCACCTCATCCTGTTCTATATTTAGTACTCAGCAGATCTCAAGAAGGATTACAGTATTTGCTGGCCCATTGAATTCTTGCCAATTTCTCAATGCTTTGCAAGATTGCCTGAAATACTTCAATGAAGTACATAGATACTTTTGTTAGAAATTGAGCTGAAAACTGAGGCTTCTTATTCAGTAAACCTAATTTTCCAATTCAATAAAAACTTCCTCTGACTCGTTGTGGACTGAGTGGATTTTGCTCTCTCCAGTCCTCCCAGGAATCCAGAGTGGGAGAAAGTGCATCAGAACTGAAACTCCATCATTTAGCTGGAGTTTGATGAGGACTTGTGTTCTTCAGAGACGGTGCCCATATAACTGAGGTTAAAAATAACTTTTTTAATTTACTGACTGTAATATTTCAGCTTTGTGTTTGGGAATGTGCCTGTCAGATGTCTTTTTATTTTGCGTTTGAAGGCAATTCTGTTTCTTTTTCTCCAGTGTTGCACTGTGTTCAAATTAGAGCTGTACCAACTAGCATATTTTACTATTTGGACGAATACGAATAATGAAAAATATTATTTGTCCGAATGCGAATAATGGGCATTGAGCTTTAACATAACAAATAATAAAAGAAGCAACGTGAAATCAGAAATCAACTGTTTATTTCAGTAGGATTTAGCACAGTAGAGCCCTGGATTATTTGTATTCGAATTTAAATCACTATTTGGCCGAATACAAATAATGTATTTGGGGCACTATTCGGGGACTAATCAAATACAAATATTCTTTACAGCCCAAATGCAGATCCTGGCATCTTGGGGTTTCGGTGTCTAATCTGTGGTTCATTGGTGATATGATTGTCCGTTGGGTCCAGATTATTGGGATAAGTTGACCCATCCCTGTGTTTGCCCCCTTGCAAACATAGGGCTCCTTTTACCAAGCTGCGGCAAAAAGGGGACAGTGCTGGCGTCAGCGTACGTTTAACATGCGTGCCGAACCCCCTTTTACCACAGCTGGTAAAAGGGAAGTCTTGCTTTCCTACAGGAAATGGCCCGGCGGCAAGTAAAGCACTTGCCAAGTGGCCATTTCAAGGGGGAGCCCTTACCGCCACCCATTGAGGTGGCGGTAGGGGATCCCGTGTTAACCCGGTGGTATCCAGGCAGCGTGCCCACCCCTATCTTAAACTGCCTGTAAGTCTGACCTGTTTTGCTTTACAAGTAGAAGGCATATTGGTATCCTGGTGTCTGGTGTAACAGGGTTTTTGGTGTTTGTGTCTTGGAAGTTGGTGCTGTTATGCTGAGGCAGATTTCCTATGTAAGTCTGGAACATATTTTTTCTTGGCCTGGTAGTGGAGAGTTTATGTTGCTGTTAATATGCTAATTTGTTGTTTATGTATTATGCACATTGTACCTTACTTATAAAGGTATAATTGTATATACCAAGTATGTAGGGACAGAGGGTGGTGCAATTTAAGTTCACCTAATATCCTTACACCATCCTTGAATTTTTCCACTTTATTCCTCTTAGAAATTCTTACAATAAATGAGTGGTCTGTGCTGCCATCTATTGGAAGGAAGAGAAACAAATCACTTGATGGTTTTTGGGAATTTATATACAGGAGTTTAGATTGTATAGAACAAATATGAAGAATTGATTAAATAACGAGATAACAAAATATTGTTTTAATTTTAGATATATAATTTATCAAGTTACAAATATAAATCAGTCAATCAAATATGTAGGTCATAATGAGTCATTCTATGAATGTTGTAGAAAAAAGTAAGGCGAATTTTCTCTTAACCAAAAATGAAGTGCTGAAAGAGAAGGAAAAAATAAGCAGGTTTCTATATAATACCATCAAAAAGAAAAGCAAGCAGGACATCAGTCAGTATTCTAAGTACCTGAACCACAAGACCCTTTAATCAGATATGGACAATAATGCTATTAAATATTTATATAGAGCTACAAGCTAAGATACAAGAAGACACAGTCCCTGCTATGTAGACCTTCCAAACTAGTTGACTTCCTGTTAAATGCTTCGCAAGAGATATTACTTTGTAGGGATTGGGGAAGAAGCTGTGTGCTGTGGATTGTTTCTATAAAGGGATAGTTATTCCACTGGAGGTAGATGGCCCACTTATAGGCTAATTTAAATAGAAGTTTGCTAACTAGCAAGTTGACCTGAGAGCTCTCAAGTTAACAATTGCATGATATTGTTTGTTTATAAATATATTTGTCTGGCTTTCCTTTAGGGCCTCTTTTACTAAACCATACTAGTGATTCTCCTGCGGCAAATACGAGGCAGCTCATTCGAATTGAATAGTAAAAGAGGCTTTTAATGAACTGTTACATGTATTTTGGTTGCAATTTTTCTCCTTATTTGAATTTTTGTTTTCATATTTATATCCCTGTTATAGTCATACCCCTGATGGAAGATATCTCAGAACCATGGCCATGTCAGGTGTTTTTTTTTTATTTAAACCAGTACAGATTGTGAACTTTATCCATTCTCCTGCTGATTAGATCTCCTGTCTTGTGTGACATTTCTGTTGGGCAGATCCATATGCCTCTTTTCTTTCCTGATACTTTAAAAAATATTTATGTAGGTGTAACTACCCACAGCTTCAATCTAGCCATGATTTCTTCTGGTTTACTTCTATGAGTGAATTCCTTCAAAAAGGCGGTAAATACATCCTTATAAATAAATAAATGTATTTATAAATTAGGCTAAAACTAGCCCTTCAATCCTAGGCAAAGCTGTTATAAAATGTCTTCTAAACTTAAATATAGGAGCCTAAACAGTGAGTGGCAGACAACAGAGGAAAGATGTAGTCTGGGGAAAAAAAGTTATGAGCTTAATACTGATTTTCAGCATGGGGGCACCTAAATTAGGCTCCTAAATCTAGGCAAATGAATGGCAGGCCTTAATTTTGGAGCATAGAACTCGTAAATTTAGGGGAATTTTCAGCTGAAAACTTAGGAATCCTTTTATTAAGCTGCGGTATAAAGTTGCCTTAGCGCATCCTTACGCAGGTTTTTCCCACATGCTAAGGCCATTTGTACCACAACAGTAAAATACCTAGAGGCATATTTTCAAAGCACTTAGCCTTCCAAAGTTCCATAGAAACCTATGGAACTTTGGAAGGCTAAGTGCTTTGAAAATATGCCTCCTAGTGTTCTGTTTTTTTCAAATAATGACCATGTGCTGTTGTCATTAGCATTCAGCCATTAAAAATAAATATGATGGAAGCACTTACCAACACCTATTTTGTAGGCAGGAGGGGCTCCATGGTAATCCTGTGCTAGTCAGGTAGCGTACGGTAATGTGGATGTACTAAGAGGGTCATTTACTAAGCCACGATAGCGTTTTTAGCTCACAGAAGAAATCAGCTGGCTGTAAACACCAAGACGCCCATAGGAATATATTGAGTGTCTCGGCGTTTACTGCCAGCTGATTTTTACCACGAGCTAGAAATGCTGTTGGTAAATTCCCTTTTAGTGCTGGAATGCCTACTGTCCCCTGTGTGCAAAAATTAATATATTTTTAGCATGTGCCGATTAGGAACTTAATGCAGGATGCCTGCGCATGGTAGCGCTTTCTGCAGCTTAATAAAAGGACCGCTTAGGCTCCTATGATTGGCTGAAAATAGGGAATAATTTTAAGTGCTCAGCTTTTTTTTTTAAATTATTAGACTGTATATCGTCATATTGTCAAGATTATGCTTATTTTCTCTTGGTATAAACCACTCTGAGGTCTTCTATGAATGATAGCATTTCAAATTTAACAAAAAAAAATCATCTAAATAATATGTAACACAGCAAATGACAGCAAGTTATCTTCCCCCACTTGAATAATACTCCTTTTTTATGTTGCATAAAATATTTTTACAAGAGGGGATGCTTCCTCTGGAATTTCAACATCATCTGTGAGAAGCACTTCCACTTTACTAAGGGAGCAACAGTGGTCTCATGAGGAAAAATAATAATTTTTTTTAAGTTGTAAAGTGTGTTACCATATTGGACCTAGAGAAAACTGGTGTCTGTTGTAAAGGTATGACACAATACAAAGTCTCTGAAAACAAAATATGGAAGAATAAAAATGTTAACAAATTTGCCAAGCAGTAGAAAGGAAATTTTAATATGAGTGACAGCATTTTGAAGTGCCTAGTTAAGTATACAATTTTCATTTTCCCTTTCTGAATTCATCCCTGACTACCTTTTACTTCTGTGGTTGCCAAAGCACACTTAGCAAAGAGGATTGTACCATTTTATTTCAACAAGAGTATTTCAGAGCAGAGCCCAACAAGAAATTGAACACTTAGTCTCGTGCATTAATCCCACATCTGGACCTTCCTCAATCTATTGCTATTACCAGGGCAGAATTAAGGCATAGGCAAACTAGGCACTTGTCTTGGGATCAGATATTTAGGAGGGGCCCTCTCAGATTCACTTATTAATTGGCTTCCAAGGGAGGCTTTTGCTCTGGTAATCAGCTGCTGTCAGAAAAAGTGTGTGAGAAAGGAGGGGAACCAGAGCCATTGCTGCCCACAGAGGTCTGTCTATTCTTCCCACTTCCTGTGTATTACCCTCCAGTCCTCAGGAGGATTCAGCCAGCAGCACTTCTTACTCACTGCTTCCTCCTCAGCAATCAGAACCTCTCAGAGATATTGAAAATGTATTTCTATTGCAACGGGAGACCCAATTAACTTGTTTGCCTAGAGCCCACCACAGGGTTAATCCTACCCTTACTATTACAGCATAACCGCTCATAGTACTACTGGACAAATGCAGTACTGTACAGATGCTTAAAATAGAGACAGTCCCTGCCTCATAATTCAAGGTTTCAAGATTTATTAGGATTTACTATTCCTCCCATCTTAGAGACATCTGATAGGGGGAAAGGAGGGGTAAATAACAAAACATAATTAAAGAAAGGAGGGTTGAACTACAGTGCAAGATGGGGAAATAAGGTAAAAGGGAAGGAAGGGTTTGCCTAATGGTGAAGATTAAAAAAAGTCAGAGGTTTGGGATTTAAAAGCAGTCATTCTTTTAGGCCTCTCTGTCTGTCAATAGAACGATTGCAACAAATCTGCCTTCGATGGTGGCTGCAGCACATGTTGTAGCTTTATGCTTACAAGTATGAGCCACAGTTTGCCCTCCTGTCTGGGCTATGATCTGGAATTACTGCATGTTGTCATTTGCCTTTAGTGGAATGTAATTGTGATTATTACAGGTTAACGGTATTGACTTGAGGAACGCCTCTCATGAAGAAGCTATAACAGCACTGAGGCAGACCCCTCAGAAAGTGCAGCTCATTGTCTATAGAGATGAAGCACAGTATAAAGATGAGGAAAACCTGGAGATCTTCGTGGTGGAGCTGCAGAAGAAAACGGGCAGAGGGCTCGGGCTCAGCATTGTAGGGAAAAGGTAAGGGCTCTTTCTGAAACGCAACTCTAGTAGAGCTTAGGAAAGAAGGATTTTGCTTTGGCAACTCTCGCATTTCAGCATTCGCCAAGTCAAATGGCATGTCCACATCCAGATTGTTGAGTGAAATTGGATAAAATCTTTAGTTTCATGTGTTCGGCTCAAGTAAATGCGTTTTAAAGGGGTAGCAGTAATAGCACAAAAATAGGTCAATCTGGAAAATATTGGGCAAACCCATACAAATTATAAGCATTAGACAAGCAGTATCTGAATTTGCATTGCAAATGTTTGATTCTCTAGGTAATTTTAGTACAGACTGTGAGGCCTGTGTATGAATGACTCATATGCAGAGCATGTTATCACATGCTATTGACATGTATGTTGCCATTAAAACCAGATTTCCAGCAATAACTCTAATGCACGCTCCAAACTGACAAAAGCCTTTACTTAGAAGTGTAAATTTTAGCAATCAGTCTCGGCTGTGTAGAGGGCCATGGAAAAAGGGGTCCATTCACAGTCATGTAATGGAAGTGTTTTTTCGGGGGGGGGGGGGGGGGGGGTTTGCAACCAATGGATAAACAAACTCAACTGTATGGTATTCTAGAGTCTTTTTTCTTTTTTGAGGTTATTGTTTATTGACAGCACTTTTGTTTTTGTATCTGTTTTATAAAAGCACATAAGTTTTGTATAATGGTGCCTTTAGTAAAACAAGCGTAGCATGTGGATTATTTATTTATTTGTTTATTTTCTACCTTTTTATTCCGCTCTGTCTTTCCAATTCTAGGCAGAGTACATGATTACAGAATGTATGTTTTTTACATTTCTGATACAATATAAAAACAAAATAAAACCACATTTAAAATAAAATCCATGACATCGATATGTCTCGTGCCATCAGAACATTATAATAACGCACATATCGTTCCATCAATAAGACAAAATCTAAGCTGTCTCTTCAAGCAAGTAGTTATGGGTCATCACTCATCCATCATTACTGTCAAACAGTTATAACTCATTGCTATTCCATCATTATCATCATGCACTGATGTTATAAGCCTCCTGAAATAATAGGGTCTTTAATGTATATTTAATCGCTTTCAAGTCTTGTAATAATCAAATATTAAATGGAAGAGCTTTCCACAACTGTGGACCTTCCTTGCCTATGTGCCCTGTTATAAATTATTCTTCCTATAACCACATTTCATTAATATACAGTAAAACATCAGGTTTTGTAGTCTCCATGCTTTAGATATTAAGTACATCTTTGGATATATACCCCAAACCCCCTTTCTTCCTCTCTGCATCCCCACACTTTCTCTTTCATAGCTGCACCCATTTGTAAAACTCTGTTATAGTCTGGATCGTATAAGCAGGTTCAGCAGCTCTCTGTGTTTCTCTAGCATACCCTATATGTGGGGTTTTTAATTGCTGATGTGGATAACATTTAATTACATTCATTGTTTTTATATGTAGTTCACACCTTTTCATTGGTAGCTCAAGTTGAGCTACATCCAGTTACAGTCAGCATCTCCTTGTCCTCCAAGGCTTGGAATCATTTTGTACTTGAGTTGGTGAAGGGAGAAGTGGCTTTCCCAAGGCCACAAGGATCATCAGTGGAATTTGACTCCTGGCTTCCCTGGTTCCTTAGTCTGGTGCCCTAACCTCTAGGCTGCTGTTTCACTTCTGGCATGTCATTGTAGAGTCATAATTCTATCTGGCCCCAGATTAATTCCATTTCAACCCTAAGTAGAAAGTGTAATTGCTGTCTTTCTAACCCTGGCATGTAGTTGTGAACATGTACGTTAGTAAGTTAATTCTAAATCCCACTGTTTTAGACCTCCCACCTTTTTTTTTTATTTGTACCCCACGCTTTCCCACTCATGGCAGGCTCAATGCAGCTTAGGTACTTATTTGTACCTGGGGCAATGGAGGGTTAAGTGACTTGCCCAGAGTCACAAGGAGCTGCCTGTGCCTGTAGTGGGAATCGAACCCAGTTCCCCAGGACCAAAGTCTACCACTCTAACCACTAGGCCACTCCTCCACTCCTTTCACTTTAGGGTCTGCTTTTTGTATGCTCTGGAATAAAAATGTCTGGTCTTGTGGGGTCCAGTACATTCTGAACACATCCCAAACTGCAGGCTTCCTTATTCCTGTATTTGAGTGTAAAAATTTGGTTCATTTTCTGTGTGCTGAAGAATGTGCACACAGCAAGAATGCAGCAGGTCTAAGGTAGCAGTCCAAACAGAAGAGGAAAGGTCATGCTATACCTCATGCAACAGAGCATGCAAGCAAAGATTATTGAGCCAGCGCTTTTCGGAGTCCTTCTGTACTTACCTTTCTCATCTTCTGCAATAGGCATTTTCTTCCATCTAGAGAGCTGCCATTTAAAAATGTATGAGCTTTATGAACTGCACTTTAAAGTATTTAACTTTCTGCTTGTTGTTTTTTTTTTTAAACTTACCTCGCATCTTTCTAGTAGTAGTTCAAGGGGAGTTACATTCATGTACAGTGTTTCCCTGTCCCTGGAGGGCTCACAGTGTAAGTGATTTTTTTTGTTCTTGTCTGTTTGTCAGGAATGGGAGTGGAGTATTTATCTCTGACATAGTGAAAGGAGGAGCTGCAGACTTTGATGGGAGATTGATGCAGGGTGATCAGATTTTGTCAGTTAATGGAGAAGATGTAAGGAACACCTCCCAAGAGTCTGTCGCTACTATACTAAAGGTGAGTTCTGAACGGAAGACTTTTCTGGAAACTAAAGTGCAGTTATTTACATGTTTGGAGGCTTTGTATCCTGAGGTAGCACTTATGCATCATTGGAATCACTTAAAATGAAATTTAATATTGAAGACATCAATTAACTTTTGGAATGTTTTATATTTAGATATTTGATGTAAACTGGGAAGCCAGGGTTTCCCAAACCTGTCTTAGAAAGAATATGCTTATGATAAATTTGCATATATTGGAAGCCCAGTATGTGCAAATTTATTTCATGCGTATTTATTGTGACTTTAATGATCCCGTTGCCTTAGCCACACATGGCACCTAAGGCCAAAGACAGAGAAAGACCTAGATTTGGGCAGGAACAGTGAGGAAAAGCAAAATTGAAAAAGTATTATTTTAAAAGGAAAATAAGAGGCAGAAGAGAGAAGGAAAAAGGTGATAATTAAAGGAAGAGGATGGATTGTGAAAACAAATTCTCTGGCACACATAAAGGCCAATTTTAGATAGGTCCTGGAGAGGGGAATTGAGGCATCCAAGTCAAGACATGCTCCATTCTTGTTCAAAAGGCTCTGCCAAATGCAGTTCTTTTGTTGTTCTTCAAGAAAGAAATGTCTCCAACCATTTAAATACTGATTTCCGCCCTCCCTCCTCCACCCCCAGCTCCAAGATAATCAATTTTGCAATCAACGTGGAATGATCTCCTGAAACAACACATCTGATGAATCAAGCTGCATAACCAAATCAGCCAATAAGTTACCTATGTCAAGGTGGAAGTGGGGGTTCCAGAGGAGAATAGTGGGGTGTATGGCAGATGTTGGAATGGGGTGGGATGCTGTCAACTTTGGTACCTGTCTCTTGATCGAGACCCCAGGTCTGAACCAACAGCAGGCAGGTGCAAAAACCAACGTGGTTATTTTTTTCTATCTAGACATGTGTTCTCACTGTAAAATGGGAAGGAGACTTCTATTCTTTAGGCATGCCCTAATCATCAAACCCCATCCAGCCTCCCACCAGGCCCATTTAAATCTCTGTATCCAGTTGTACACATATAAATAACACTTTTTAAAATTACTGTTTGCATATGTATGCAATCTAGACATGTAAGTGTTGCATTTACATACCTAGATGCTTCTAAAATTACCTCCACTGTATGCTTCAGTGTCCAAAGCCCAGTAATTAAGGGGTCCTTTTACTAAGGTGCGCTGAAAAGTGGCCTGCGCTGGTGTAGATACGTGTATTGGACGTGTGAAAGTTCATTTTTCATTGCACTTGCAAAAAAGGCTTGGGGGGGGGGGGGGGGGACAAAAATGGACATGCGGCAAAATGAAAATTGGCACACGTCCATTTTGGGCCTGAGACCTTACCGCCACCCATTGACTTAGCGATAATGTCTCATGTTTAAACTGGGCATTAATCGTCAGCGCGCATACAGTGCTGATTACTGCGGTTAGTGCCGTGCGCCAGAAAATTTCCTGCCCACCTACTGGATGCGCGTACAAAATGAAATTACTGCCCGGGCCACGCGTAGGTGCCTGTGCGGCTTAGTAAAAGGGCCCCTAAATCTGTGTACAAAAATAAAGATCCTAGAATGTCCAGTGTAATTTGTGACATAGTCTCTCTATGATATGGTTTCTCAAGTGTTCTCAAGGTCTGGTGCACCTAGAGATCGGAAGACTCAGAGCTGGATCCTGCCTTTCCTCACAGAAAACATCCCGAGGTGGTCAGGTAAGTGGTATCAATCCTACACAAGCTCTTTGTCCCTTCCTCAGTTATACTTGTTTGTAAAGAATGTGCAGGAGAATAATTTTTATTGCAGCTTAATTTCATTTTGGTTTAGTTTAGGGGTTTTTTTCAGTTTACGATAGAACAGTTTATTTCATTTTACTGCATATTAAAATGAAACAAAGCAAAAATGCACATTCCTACTTATCTAGCCCACTATCCTGATTAAAGCAGGTCATGCCTCTGTTTACTTAAAACTATTTTTAGCATGTTGATCCAAATAGCTTAGATTACAAAGCAATGTAGAATGGGTAAAAGTGAATCAATTTTTCACACTTTCAAAACATAGAAAGACAAAGGGACACTCTATGAAAATACTTTTAAAACAAATAGGAGGAAATATTTTTCACTTAAAGAATAAAGCTCTGATACTTGTTGCTGGAGGATGTAGTAACAGTGGTTAGTGTATCTGGGTTTTGAAAAGTTTGGACAAGTTCCTGGAAGAAAAGTCCATAGTCTGTTATTGAGATGGACATGGGGGAAGCTTTCCCTGGGATTGGTAGCATGGTATGGTGCTACTATAATTGGGTTTCTACTAGGTACTTGTGACCTGGTTTGACCACTGTTGGAAGCAGAATACTGGACTAGATGGGACCATTGGTCTGACCCAGTATGACTATTCTTACGGTCTAATATCAGCACATGAAAAATCACAAGAAATATAACATTAAGTTATATAAGGGGTCTTTTATTAAGGTTTGCTAACAGATTTAGGCCACACTAATATTTAGCATGCGCTACATGATAAGACTTCCATAGGAATATAAAGGACATCTTATCATTTAGCACATACTAAATCCATTAGTGCACCTTAGTAAAAGGACCACTTAGTAAATTGTGACAGATAACATACAATAAATGCATTAGATAAAACACAAACAAGGGGCTGTTTAGATATATTTTCCTTGTAATCAACAGTGGACAAAGACTTATTCAAAAAGATAGGCCTTCAGTTTTTTTGGATGACTAAATGGTGAGATTCAAAATGAAGATCAAGTGGGCAATGTATTCCAGAGATACCATACCAGGTATGTTAGCCAGAAGGGGGAAAATTTGCAATTTCATGCTGAAGGAGACATGACAGGAATGTTTTCAGAAACAGTTTCTGTAGCATCATGCAGTAGAACCTTAATCATTATATTCTCAGAGGACAAACAGGTTAGTAAACCCTCATAGTTTTGGTGCCGTCATCAATAGAGTCTGTGCAGGAGAGCTTTTCCAGCATACTTATTTTATTTTCTTTTAGATTTTGCTCACACCTTTTTCAGTAGTAGCTCAAGGTGAGTTACATTCAGGTACACTGGATATTTCTCTGTCCCAGGAGGGCTCACAATCTAAGTTTGTACCTGAGGCAATGGAGGGTTAAGTGATTTGCCCAAGATCATGAGGAGCAGCAGTGGGATTTCAACCAGCCACCTCTGGATTGCAAGACCGGTGCTCTAACCACTAGGCCACTCCTCCACTTGAAACATTTGAGTCACTTTACTGGGCATGAACGCCACTTCCTGCCTGCTGCTGTCCTGCAGGACCACCTCAGACTTTGTCTTTCCATGGAACCAGTTGGACGTGAGTCACTAGAGCTTGCCTGAAGACATGGTTATCGCTTTAAAAACAGTTTTATTTTGTAAGTTTATTGCTGTCCTGTAGTATATTTTCTTGTTAGGTTCTTAGATAGGATTTTTTGGCTGGTTTTCAAGTTTCCTTTATTTGTTTGCAGTCGGTCTGGTGTAGGCCTTGGCCGAGTACCTCAGACTGCAGCTTTAAGAAGTGCACCAGGACCATATCCATCATGGATAATCCATTATTGGTGCCTGTTCTAGGGGGGATACATGGCGGTATATCTTCCAATACACCTCATACACAAAACTCTCCTAAAGCTCAGACAGAATCAGGGAACCTTGATTCTCTTCACTACACATTGGCCAAGACAAGTGTGATTCCCTATTTCCTGCAACTTTCCATAAGAAGTTCCATATAACCTGGGAATTCCCCATTACTGATCACACAGGCAGAGAACTCAGTTGCATCCCAACATTTAGTCTTCCTTGCTCTTACAGCTTAGATGTTGAAAGGGTAACTATAGCTTCTTTGAACTTGCCTGACAGTGTTTCTCAGGTTTTACTGGCTTCTAGAAGTGATTCCACTAGGAGATCTTACAATTTCAGTGCAGAAAGTTTGTTGCCTGTTGTGAAGGAAGGGCCCTAGATCCCTTTTTTTGACCAACACAAATATTGCTTGAATACCTTATAAATTTGAGTCGGGTTTAAAAACCAACTCCGTTAGGGTATACTGTATAATTTGCACTTATCACCAACATGTAGAAGGAATGCCCATCTCTGTACAACATTTAGTTTTTCAGTTTATGTGGAGCTTGATCTACCGAAGACTCCAATCAAACCTCTCACAGTGTTATGAGATCTTAACGTGATGGTAACACATCTGATGAAAACTCCTTTCGAGCTGGTTGATACCTCTGAATTGAATATTTAACATGGAAGGTCTTGTTTATGGTGGCAGTAACTTCAGCATACAGAACATTGAGCTCCAGGCTCTAGTAATTGATCCACTTTACCCTACAATAGCAGAGGGGTTATGCACATTCATCCTAAGTTCTTTTCTAAGGAGATGTCCATCTTAATTACTCTATTCTTCCTACCATTATTTTTTCCCAGGCCTCGCACCCACAAAGGTGAAAGTGCGGTGCACACATTGAATTCTAAGAGAGGCTTGGCCTTCTATTTGGAGTGGAATAAAGCCTTTAGAAATTGAACCCAACTTTTTTTTTATTTCTTCTGACTTTCTAATAGGATAGGAGTTGTGTCATCAAATGCACACTGTCCAGTTGGCTAGTAGACTGCATTTCCTTTGCTGACACTCAAGCAGACTTGACTTTTGAGGGTCATGTCACAGTTTATAACAACAAGAGCTACAATGGCATTGGTATACCAGTTATATCAGTCATTTCATCACCCTATAACACTTTGCTGCATGACAGCTGCAATTCTTGAGACACACAGATTTTGGCAACAGTGTTAGCCTCCAGGGAAAAGATGTGCAAGGTTGGAACATGGATATCTGTTCACACATTCACAGGTCTGTACTGTTTGGACAAGAACTTAATATGACAGCAGGTTTGGCCAGCCAGACCTCCAAAATGTCTTTGGAAATTAGAATCCAGCTTAATCCCACCTAGGCTCATTTCTTTTTGTTTGGGACTGCCTAAAAAAAATAATAATAATAATCTGAAAATAACTACTTGTCACCAAAAATATATTGGTGTCTGCTCATTGCAGAACCTTGCTATTGATTTTCTCTTTTTTCTTATCGAAGACAACCTTAACTAAAGAGTACTATATTGTAAGGGTAGTCTATCCTGCTTGTTCTCAGATAAAACCAAGTTACTTATCTGTAGTTGGTATTTTGTGGACAGCAGCATACAAGTCCTCACATACCCACCTATTCTCCAAAGTGTTGTATTCTACTCAAGCTGAGGTGATAGACTTAGGTGGCCCTTGCAGGCGGAACTGGCATGCACTTGCAGTAAAGTAACTGAAAAGCTTCTGGTACTTACTAAGCTGGCGAAGCTTTCCTGCATAGGCTCCATCGGTGATGATATCCTGCTGTGCAAGGAGAACACCTACTACAGATAAGCAACTTGGTTTTCTATTAGATAAGTATTCAGTTATTCAGTACTTATCCACTCCAGCGTACCTTGAGTGGTTTATCACATCTGCTTGCAAAGTTTCGCATTAACAGAAGAAATTAGGAAATAAGTTGTTAAATTGTGTATTTTTTTTTAATTAGCTCCTAAGTAATAGATTGGATCTGAACCTTGACATGTACCTGGTTGCCCTTTAATGATGTATTTCCAAATCAGTATTGTTTGTTTTATATTCAGAATTATGTCCCTATTGAATCCTTGAATATAAACATACAGGTCTTTATCTGCCATCATTTACTATGTTACTATAATTACTTTCAGAAGAAACTGAATCCTTGAATATAATTACTTTCAGAAGAAGGCAATGTTGTAAAAACAAACCTGAAGTTCCACTGCCATGCCATTTTTTATATTCTTAGTTTTCACACTAAAAAAATATAAACAGGTAACAGTAAAACATACAGTTCTTTTTATAGCTTGCACTTTCTACCAGAACTTCAACAACCCATTTTGAAAAGTATTAAAAGAACTGAATACTTACTATAAAATGAATAGTTGAAGAGCTCATGCAGAAAAGATGCATGCTTGTCCTGCAAACAGTTTCTCCAGTCATTAGTAAACTTGACAGTTTGCTTGCTTTTCCTCTGCCTTCCACCCCTTGGAAGCGCATGCGATCTAGCTATAGCACTGACAGATCCTGGAAGATGGGTTCCAGATTCTTATCTCCCACCGACAATGCAATCTCACTGTGACTGTACTCTACTTACTCAGCTGTAAATGAGTACCAAGCACATTGTGTTTTTGAACAGTTAAGTTTTAGGATGCACAGGGATCACTTCTGGATAATAAACACACTGCAAATCCATACTGTTTTTTTTAATGCTGAAGTAGACTTAAAGGAGCAGCATTACACGTTAAAAGGTTTAGTTCTGCACAAACCTATTTATTTCCCATATAGCAAAAGCTTCATTAATTTTATGAATATACACTTGCAGTATGTATTTTAGGAAAGCACTGGGCAGGTGGTTGTGTTCTGTTTATAAATCTTTGGGCTCCTTTTACAAAGCAGCGCTACCAGTTAGCACTGCTCTAAATTCGAAGACAGTCCATGGGAATTGAATGGGCTTCTTCGCATTCGCCGTGCCATTAATCAGTAGCACTGCTTTATAAATGGGGCCCTTTATTTTTTCTGTTAAAGTTCAAAAAATGTCATGGGCTGTGGCTCAGTTGAAGTGGTGCACAAGAAAGCCTTAAGGTTGAATCTAAAGTCTGACTAGAAGAGAGCATTGAGAATCCTAGGTCTAAGGAGGGAGTCTCCATCATTGTGATAGGCTCAGGGTGTATGTGGTACCAGGTTCTGGAGGGCGCACTGTTCTGATGCTCCTGACCAAGGATTGATCACTTTGGTTGGTCTACACAGGGGAGGATAAGAACACCTTGGGGACATTTCAGTTAGAAATAGTGTCTTATTGCACCATATCTGGTTCTGATTGAACCCACAAAAGTGGTGGAAACTACTGCATCCACAAAGAATGCATCCAGTGACTGAGGGGAGTCCTGCAAGGTAGTATATGTGCAGGCAATTGCACCCATGCTCGGAAAAACCTGGAAAGGCATTTGTAGAGTGCTCTGTGAAACACCATATTGGAGCCTTCGAATGAGGCCACTTGCCTGTGGCACTTGGACACTTAATTTGGATACAACTGTCCAGTGCGTTGAAAAAGGTGCCGGTACTCAAATGCCAGGCCACCCTTCAGGGGTGGGCTGATCACTGAGGGACACACAGAATCTATGACGAGGCATAATTGGTGTGTAGAGCCTGAGCTCTTTCATTAAAACTTGGGGTCCTTGGGGCAATTTTAGCAGACAGTGGAAAAAGTGCCGGTACTCAGTATCCTCAAGTACCCCCTCAAGAACTGTCAGATGTGAAAAACTACTGGTATGTAATTTTTAATTGAAATAGGAGACTCTGGCATAGAGGAAGGATCTTTTGTATATATTCATTCCACACAATCAAGGTCTGAAATAAATGGTATGGAACCAAAAATACTACAGATTAATTATACCTGAATCAAGAGAGAATTTTTGTGAGTAGATGCTTTAAGTATTTCTCCTGATTTGGCAATGGACCACACATTTGTGAAGAAAGATGTTTCTTCATTCCAGGAGCAGAGCGTTGACATGGGAAGATACTTTTTATTGAAGTCCCCTTCTAAATACTTTAAGTGCCAAGATTCTAATTATGTTTCTTAATCCTGCTCAGTTTGATTAGAAGCTATAAGTCTGCTTTGGATAGGAGATGGCGGTAAGGGATAAGAGAATAAATGTGCCATTGGTTATGCAGGCTATATGTTGAGAGGATTCCCCTTCTTTTCTTTTTCCATATTGGTTTTATATTTATCCTCTCTGTCCTCGTTGATGTGTGCTTGATGTATGGATAATAGAATGTCTTTTGCATGCATTGTTGTGAATTTTGTTGATTGATTATTACTATTTTAGAAAATGTTATTTTCAAAGTTTTTAAAAAAGAGAGTGAGTGAATTGTTGCAAAAAGACTTCTCGAGAAAGCCGTCTAGCCAAGAGATTGACCTATTTCAGCGCTTTAACATTTGCTTCAGCTCCCTTGCATGTGTAAATGCAGGGGAAAATGGCAGCTATGCACTTAAGCACTGTTCTATAAGGACACATGTAAATGCTATAGAGTGTAACTGCAAAGGGGGCATACATGTGGGAGGAGCATGGGCAGAACATGGGTGTGTCTCCCACTTACTGCGCCACTGCCATATTTACATGTCCGCAGTTAGACCAAGTCTATGGCTGGCGTAACTGCAAGCGGGCCAATGCCGATTTAAGCGAATATTCTATAATGGAATCTATGCATCCAGATCCAGACTCTTCCTGCACTACAGCAGTGTGCCTGAAAGGAGGTGTCCACAGAATTGCCATCTGTGTGTACTGTCATGCCGAAGGTCTCCTGTTTATTTTTTTTATATATATTTTATTTATAGGCATTTTGAGGTACATAATATTCAAAACAGAATAATACTACACAATTTGTAATCTGTCTACAGATAATTAATAAAAAGGAAATTAACAATTACTTCTATCGTCCACAAAAATATAAGAAATAATCCAAGAATCATAGGAAAAAATTATTATCAAGCTATCAATCAAGCTTCAAACATTCCAATTAAACCAAAGACCGCGCTAGGCCCCATAGATTCACTCCTAAGTGCTATACAGTGTTCATTAGAATCTAAACTTTCACAATGATACTCTCTTTACTTTTCAAAAAAATATCCAACTGATTTGGTTCAAAAAATTGATATTGTTTAGTGTGAAGTAGAATTCTACACACACATGGAAATTTCAAAAGGAAATTTGCCCCAGGGCAATTGCCCTAGGGCGCAAAGCAAGAAATAGCTTACGACGTTTTTGAGTTTCTCTGGACAAATCTGGGAAAACTCTTATTTTTGAACCCAAAAATAAAGAATTCAAGTGCTTTAAGGAAAGCCTGAGTACTGCATCTCTATCCAACTCTAGTGCAAAAGTCACCAACAAAGTAGTCCTTTGAGTGACCACCTCCAAAGAAGATTCCAGAAAAGCCGTTAGGTTCATTGCATTCTGAGGGTCTAAGTTTCCTGGGACTTGCCCAGTAGTTTGAATATAATATGCCCTTGTAATTGGTGGCAATGAGTTTTCGGGCATTCCCAGAATATCAACAAGATATTTCTTAACCATCTGTACAGGAGAAAAAATAGGTGATTTCGGAAAATTAATCATTCGCAGGTTAAGTCTTTTGGATTGATTTTCCAGGTATTCCATGCGTCTAGAAGCAAAGTTCCTTTCTTTAATTAATGTTTGATCCACAAGTTCCATTTTTTCAACATTTTGAGAGACTTTTTACTTCAGTTACATGAATCTCATTAATTTGAAATTGTTTGAGAGTGGACTCTGCCAAAACTTTAATAGTTTCATTATTCTTTGAAATAACAGACTGTAAAGTCAAGAGGGTTGTGGAGTTCAGATCCCAAAGTGACTAAGGTCACTACAGCAGGTTTTTCAAACTGCCCTACATTAAATACCAGGGGAGATGCTTGAACAACTTGTTCCAGGGTACTCACTGTTGCAGAATCCACAACAGTCACAGCTTTCTGCTCTGGAGTAATCGGTTGTTCAGGAGATGACCTCTCTGCTGCCATCGGGTTCCCTCCCTGCTCGCTCCCTTCACCTCTTCGGGCGGACGCTGCAGGACTCGACTGGAAGCACTCACTTCCTGGTTGAGGGGGCGCTGCACGAAAAACAGGGCTTAAGGAAGCCCCGTCGACACTGTCGGTCAGCGCCAAGACGCTGGCATCAGCAACTGGAGTAGAAGTCGATGGAGTCCCGGACGCTATTCCGAAGTGCTCAAGCGTCAGCTGGGAGAGTGGGGGCTTTGTGCCAGGGTCTGAGGGAAAATCCCTGACTTTCCCACGTCGCTTGCCCATCGCATCGACGGGTAAGGTAACTCTCTTCAGATCTGCTCGAACACAGCGTAAAGCGCGTCTGTAGCGCTAAGTCAGACCGTCGCCATCTTGGATCTCCAGCGAAGGTCTCCTGTTTAATCCCTGTAGCGGGCCTTCTATACCCTGGGTGAGCTGGAGATAGAGATATTGCTGAAGGTGACACCTAGTGACCAGATTGCAGGATTCTAGAAGAAGCACTGGTACATGGCCCCCAGCCCAGGATTGTCAGAGTGACAGTAAGACTAGATATGCTAAGGCAGATATAAAATCGTGTGTGTGTGTATGTTGGTGAGCAATCCCTGGGAAGTTGTGAATGAAGGATTATAGTACCAAATCGCAGTCCTAGTTCCACTTGAGCTAGAAGTAACAAGGAGCAGGAGGAAACTGCAGAGGCACAAAAGTAAGGGAAGGATAAGAAAACAGCAACGCCAATGCAGGCTTTTCAGAGTTTTGCCAGAGTTTGGCATGTCATACACCTATGTCAAACAAGGTGTTTTTGTCTTCTTGCAACAATTATGTCTCTTGATTCAAGCACTAATTAATTTTAACTATTTTGGTTACATACCATTTTTTTCAGACCTTATTTTTTTAGTAGGAGATATAATATTCTTGCTCTTTTCCTAGTTGTAACATCATTGTGTCCATAAAACGATTAGATGGCAAGATATTAACCTTTGTCCCTCATATTGTACAGGTTCTAAATCTCCAACACAAAGGCCAACAAGGGAGGCTCTCTGCTGATAGCTCAGGTTCAGGGCCTGGATCCAAGCCAGAGAGAGGCCAAGAATTTTCAAAAGCTGACATAAAATAGAGAGAGACAAAAATAAAGAAATGATAGTGCACAGCTATTCAGAATGTAACAGTATGTCTTTGGCATCCCATTGTAGAACATGATATTCCTTTTCTGTCTTTAAAGTGTTTCTTATTTTTCAATATCAGATGAGTCAGCAGAGCGCAAACAATACTCTTCATCCTTCATTTGGACCTGTCATTACTAGTTTACAGAGTTTAGTCAATACTAAAAAGTCTGCGGACACCTCTCAGAGGAATTCAGGTAACACATTGTCCCTTCTTTATGAACTCTGTATAGTACCTGCTAGGGATATGCACAGGGCAACATTTTCAGTTCATTAGGGCTTTCCCCCGATTTTTGGGAGTTTCTTTAGTTTATTGCAAACATTCATTTTAATAACATGTGCTAGAAATATTTAACCTGCACTAATTATTTAACACACATTAATTCATAGATTAACCTGTGCTAAAATCAACTCAGATTGCACTAAATTTGTTAAGTCTTATTAATGAACTGAGAATGTGCTAACAAATGCACATCCCTAGTACCAGCTGGTATCTCAATTATGAAAGCTCTTTAAAGCTCAATGCAGAGATAGAGCATTCTTATAGGCTAAAGGTCACGTTGGTACATCTATCTCTAGTGAAAGTATAGGTAAACATCAGTGGTTGGATTTGGATTTTAGATTTAGGACTTGCCTTTTCAAAATCCAAGCTCAAGGCAAATTGCAATTATTTACACAACTTAAATAAAATTGTTTTCCTATTTTTGTTTTACATAAGCCACTAAGGGCTCTGTTTACTAAGATGGGCTAGCATTTTTAGCATATGCTAAAAATTATCGCAAGATAACCGTGTAGACGCCCGTAGGAATATTATGGGCATCTACATGGTTAGCGCACGCTAAAAACTCTAATGCATCTCTAGCTCAGCTTAGTAAACAGGACCCTAAATTATTGCAGTTGGTGATTCACAATTGTACACATATGTTGGATTTCAGAAAGAGGTGTGGTATGGCTGGGTATCATGGGAAAGGTTTAAAATAAGGGAAAATGCCTGAGTAGTTGGAATTGAAGTTTCCATGATCCAATAACAGCTGGTTTCAAGATGGAAAACTGATGGGCAAATAAGGGGTGAAGACAGCCTTTTCATTGTTTCAGAGTTAGTAGGGGAAATGCAATGTCTTATAACCTAATAATGCTTCATTTCTTCATTATTAACAGGAGCGGATATGGGCCCTAGAAATGTGGAAATAATACGGGTGAGAACCTTACATTCTGGAACAGCCAAGAATGATAAATTGAACTATAAACAGATTTTGGAAAGCAGGTTTTGAATTCACTCGGGGGTACTTTTAAAAAGAATTTTCATGGGTAAAACAGTGTTTTATGTGCTGTAATAGCCTTTTATAACATTTCCCAGGGTATATGTAACCTGAGCGGAGATGCTAGCATATGTGCACGTACATTTTGAAATATGCACATAAAATAACGGAAAATTGTGCATACTAAGTGGTATAAACGTGCACATGTATTTTACATGGGTAAATCAGTGTAACTTGTGCAGCAGGTATGAACGAGGTAGGTAACTTGTTTTCAAAGGCTCATAGAGAGGGGAATTGTATTTTTGACTGCCTTTTCTGTTGATGTATAAGAATATCTTATTAACCATCACAATGTTCTCCTTCCAGGGACCTAAAGATGCTCTTGGTATCAGCATAGCTGGAGGAAAAGGGAGCCCACTGGGCGACATCCCAATCTTCATTGCCATGATCCAAGCTAGCGGAGTAGCAGCACGCACAAACAAGCTGAAAGTAAGTCAAAGGGAAAACTAAATCTACAGCTGAGCAGGTAGCTGAACATATTTCCTCCTTCAGCTAAGACCTGGAGGCTTTTTGTATTTGGTTTCTGGAGAATGAAAAGGATCAGATCTGAGAGACAATCATAGTTCAAAGCTCAGTTACGTTAAGGTTTTTAGGAACAAAAATAAATTAATAAAAGATATAGAAATATCCTGAAATGCAGATGTATTCTTGTTTTTGTAAGTCAAATCAAAACTGGAATTGTTGGGACCTCCGTATGGGGGGTTTGGAAGCAAACAGAATTCTAAAAGCCCCAATCACTTAATGGCCTGCAAAGCGTGACACACTTTATTTACTTGAGTAACTTCTACTGGCAATATTAAAGATGCTGATTTTTACTTGCAGTATTTATTTCCAAAAGAGAAATTGTCCATGTACATGTTGTGTTTTGATTTTGTTCTTTTTGGTTGAATTGTCAAGGGCTTATTCAATGTTTTGAGAGTAATTTTATAAAAGGGCCTGGGTCCCTTTCTTCACAGTGCACTGCACTGACCACTAGGCAACTCACTTGCTGCTCTGATAGGATTGGCCATAACATTTGAGGCTGTCATAGAGGCTGGTATGTACTATTTCTTTCACATTTTGGGGGAGTGGGAGGGGGTCAGTGACCACTGGGGGAATAAGGGGGGGGGGGGTCATTCCTTTATTCCTACAGTGGTCATTTAGAGTACTTTTTTGTGGCTTAGTCATTATTAAAACAGGTCTAGCTGAAAACTTCTTAGTTTTAGTCCTGGACATTTGTTTTTTACCATTATGGCAGAAAAATGTCCAAGTGTTAGGGACGCCCTAATTCCCCCCCCCCCCCCCCCCCCCCAACATGCTCCCTTGTTATTTGGATGCAGACGAAATGTGTAGATAAACGTCTGCAAAATAGCTTTCAAAAATAGTGATTTGAACAGTTTAGTAAGCAAATCGTCTAAATGATGTTTATGGCACTTTTCTGTTTCCAAAATTGAGCCCCATAGTCATCTTGCTTCAATTTCTTCTTTAATAAACATTAATATTGAGCGTTGCAAAGCAAAAATACTAGCTGCTTTGCTCAGAATATTTACTTTTTATGTTTCTTGGATTTGTTGCATCCTTTTTAGATATTTGTCCCATATCGCTTCCTTTGTCCTACAGTATGTTCTGGTTTTAGGAAAAGAAGGCTTGCAACTGTATCTTAGTCAGCCTAGTGAGTCCACTCTTTAGTTCCTCATTCCACATTCATGCTTTTTGTCAGAGTTCCCCATTCCAGTCCAGTCAGGTTTAGAGAATAACTTAAATACACAAAGAGTAGACACAAGTAAATATAACTTGTGATAAGGACATCCAATTTAGGATGGGATAAGCAGTATAAAATGTTTTGTACATTTTTGGGATCTTGCCGGGTATTTGTGACCTGGATTGGCCACTGTTGGAAACAGGATGCTGGGCTCGATGGACCTTTGGTCTTTCCCAGTATGGCAATACTTATGTACTTATGATTTAACCAATAAACCCCAATAAAACATCCTGATGCAAAATAAAACGGGTGTTTATCAGGTAAAACATCGGAAAAAGATCTTTTTCCTTAGCAGTCTCCTCCCCCTACCCCATTTTGTTTACTTTGGATCCTTCACTCTGTTTTTGTCTCTTCTATGCTGATGACTCCATAGCTGTATATATTTGATTCAGCTGGAAAAGATAGTCAGAAATAGTATATGTGCTGAGAAACCACTGATAAATGCAGATTTAATACTCTGAACGAACCCCTAATTAACTGGAAAATAAATACCTAAATTTGCAGTTGGTGAACCCCTAAAAGAAGAAGCCCTAATTATGATGATTCAGTGTGCGTAACCTAAGGGCTAAATTTGCAAAACTCTGGGCATCAGTTTGGTGTCTGTCAGAGGTTCCAATGGTAAGGATTGGTGTACCAGCACCACAATTCTGTTAAAGCAGTTGGAAACTGAGCAGTAGCATCATCTCAGTAATTACATAACAACAAATATAGGCCCTTTATTTGTTTACCTGGCAGTTTTCAGGGTTGGAAACTACAGGGGTTCTTTTAAGATGTGTGCTCTCTGCCAATTTTCATAGAAGCTACCCAAGTTGTTTCTGACTGAAACCTAGGAAATGCAAGCTACACACATTAAGAGGGTAATTCTATGAAATAGATGCTAGCATTTATGTATCAATTACACATGGAAATATCTAGAATACTATCATATATGTACAAGTACGTATGTGCAGACAGGAATACAGCAAGGGCAACCAAAGAAGGCAATAAAAATGTAATTAAAATGACCATACTCTGGTCATCTCAGTTAAATCTGTAATTCTTAGATATACATAAAGCTCAAAATGTGATTAAGCCAGATCAAGAGATGTCATCACATTATTAATGAGTAATCTGTGATGCCAACTTTCCTTTGTAGAATATGTGCCAATCAGGTGCCCTGTTATAGAATTGCCCTCTAGGAGGGTAGTTCTCTAACAACAATTGTGCACATGTATGTCATCTGTGTAGGTGTGCTCTGGGGTACAGTTTGGGCAAGAGCACAGTTTTTGCATGAACATTTATTTACCCCTGCTTCCAAGCAGGTATAAACATTTGTGGCTTCAGTTTAGATGTGATTTCTGCAGGATTGTATAATGACGCATTAACACCTTTGTGCCTTTATAAAATACAGTGGGGGAAATAAGTATTTGATCCCTTGCTGATTTTGTAAGTTTGCCCACTGACAAAGACATGAGCAGCCCATAATTGAAGGGTAGGTTATTGGTAACAGTGAGAGATAGCACATCATAAATTAAATCCGGAAAATCACATTGTGGAAAGTATATGAATTTATTTGCATTCTGCAGAGGGAAATAAGTATTTAATCCCTCTGGCAAACAAGACCTAATACTTGGTGGCAAAACCCTTGTTGGCAAGCACAGCGGTCAGACGTCTTCTGTAGTTGATGATGAGGTTTGCACACATGTCAGGAGGAATTTTGGTCCACTCCTCTTTGCAGATCATCTCTAAATCATTAAGAGTTCTGGGCTGTCGCTTGGCAACTCGCAGCTTCAGCTCCCTCCATAAGTTTTCAATGGGATTAAGGTCTGGTGACTGGCTAGGCCACTCCATGACCCTAATGTGCTTCTTCCTGAGCCACTCCTTTGTTGCCTTGGCTGTATGTTTTGGGTCATTGTCGTGCTGGAAGACCCAGCCACGACCCATTTTTAAGGCCCTGGCGGAGGGAAGGAGGTTGTCACTCAGAATTGTACGGTACATGGCCCCATCCATTCTCCCATTGATGCGGTGAAGTAGTCCTGTGCCCTTAGCAGAGAAACACCCCCAAAACATAACATTTCCACCTCCATGCTTGACAGTGGGGACGGTGTTCTTTGGGTCATAGGCAGCATTTCTCTTCCTCCAAACACGGCGAGTTGAGTTCATGCCAAAGAGCTCAATTTTTGTCTCATCTGACCACAGCACCTTCTCCCAATCACTCTCGGCATCATCCAGGTGTTCACTGGCAAACTTCAGACGGGCCGTCACATGTGCCTTCCGGAGCAGGGGGACCTTGCGGGCACTGCAGGATTGCAATCCGTTATGTCGTAATGTGTTACCAATGGTTTTCGTGGTGACAGTGGTCCCAGCTGCCTTGAGATCATTGACAAGTTCCCCCCTTGTAGTTGTAGGCTGATTTCTAACCTTCCTCATGATCAAGGATACCCCACGAGGTGAGATTTTGCGTGGAGCCCCAGATCTTTGTCGATTGACAGTCATTTTGTACTTCTTCCATTTTCTTACTATGGCACCAACAGTTGTCTCCTTCTCGCCCAGCGTCTTACTGATGGTTTTGTAGCCCATTCCAGCCTTGTGCAGGTGTATGATCTTGTCCCTGACATCCTTAGACAGCTCCTTGCTCTTGGCCATTTTGTAGAGGTTAGAGTCTGACTGATTCACTGAGTCTGTGGACAGGTGTCTTTCATACAGGTGACCATTGCCGACAGCTGTCTGTCATGCAGGTAACGAGTTGATTTGGAGCATCTACCTGGTCTGTAGGGGCCAGATCTCTTACTGGTTGGTGGGGGATCAAATACTTATTTCCCTCTGCAGAATGCAAATAAATTCATATACTTTCCACAATGTGATTTTCCGGATTTAATTTGTGATGTGCTATCTTTCACTGTTACCAATAATCTACCCTTCAATTATGGGCTGCTCATGTCTTTGTCAGTGGGCAAACTTACAAAATCAGCAAGGGATCAAATACTTATTTCCCCCACTGTAGGCTACAAGTAGGCTCCACCTTGCCTTCTCAATCTAGGTGACCTGTTGAGGAATTGCCTTCTAAATGGCATGCATATACTTGATCATAAGTATGCTTATATTCCCCTCCTCCCCCAACCTGAACATGCCCATAGGGATGGTTTTTAAAAATTGGGCTAGTAGTACTGCTTCGTACAACCTGTGCATACTTGGTGGCATTTGAAGAAGGCAGCTCTGTCAGGCCAGTTGTCTAAAATAACTTTTTGCTGGTATTACTAATTTCTCCCAAGCGATACACAGAAGCTAGCAGCCTGAAACTTGCAGTTGTTATCAGTATCACATGCATGCTGTGGGTTCCAAATACAAAGTTCTGTTTACTAAACTCTGTTAACTGGTTAAAAATGCATGTTAAGTAACGCAAGCCCCGTTGTTCAAATGGGGCCTATTTACTACCTATACCCTTTAAATTAAATGTGTTAGTTAATGCAGCTTAATAAATATTTTCAGTGGAAGTTTATATACTTTATAATGAAAACAAGGTTGTTTGTTGAGATGCCTAAAATTTGGTCAGATATTTTCAGATGGTCACCTTACAGCTAGAATTTGAACTTTCAGCATGATCTCATAGTGCATAACTAACCCATAAGGCAAGGGTTAGTCCATTTTAAAAGTGGCATCTGCCAGAAAAATTAATCAGCTGAAATTCAGGCTTGTCACAAAAAGCATGACTGCAACTGCTGATCTTTTAAACAATCTAAGAATTACATTTTGTGTAATGCCAGTGATTTTTCTGTTGCTTTTTTCTGCCTTAGGTTGGTGATCGGATTGTCAGTATTAACAGACAACCTCTAGATGGTCTTTCTCATGCTGAAGTTGTTAATCTGCTGAAGAATGCTTATGGGAGCATTATCCTGCAGGTATGCTGATAAATGACAGACATGGCTGTGAGAGTGAGATAGCGGGTATTGATTGAGATTCACTGGCTTGAGACTTCACCACAGAAACGAGTGCTCACTGAGGTGAATTATACAGGCTTGAAAGCAAGAAAATTATTATTTTTATTTAGAAATCCTTTTATACCACCCACACAAGATATGAGCATGATTTTATGAAAGCCTGACAAGGACAACAAAATTATTCTCTTGGTGCACACGATAAATCAACAAGCCCTCTAGCTTCCGGCATTCTTTTGCAAATGGAAGTTTGTTAAAAATGTAGAATGAATTCTCTTCAGACTGTGACTAAGCTAGTCCAAGAGTTCATTTCCTTATTTAAAATAAAAGCATCAGTCCTTTCATGTGAGTATATTCTTACTGTGTTGTAATAGCATCCTGGCATTTTTGAAACTAATTATTGGACTGTTTAATTACTTCTATGACATGTATCTGTGTAACACTGCTGTATTATAGTGGAAATAGCAATACTGGTAACATTTGTTTACATAGTTTAATTGGCATTAATGCCCATATTGTATTCTGATTTTCCTTTCATTTCTGGGGAGATCTTCAGATGCACAACTCTGGGATCTTGTCAGGTTTATAGGTTTTTAAGGCCTTAAGGGAAGAAGCCCAAACTTACCTGCAGAATTATGTTGTAAATTATATACATGAATCTCCATGCTTCCCAAGAAAATAGATTGTTCATTCCTTCTAAGGATTCCATTTGTCTGTGAATGATCCATGATAGTACTTTCTGAGGGGTAATGTCTCCAAATGGGGTTTTTGCATATATAGTGACAGTAGTGAATCTAAATCAAGATATGCGGAGTATGATCTTAAATTCACAAACGTATTACTAATGCTCACTGTAGATTTTGCATCGTGCCCAAGAGAACTGCCTTCAGGAGTTCATAAGTTGTAATATTTAGGAGCAACTTATCAAAGTGTTCTTGAAACTTCCCTTTAATCGAGCCTGTGGCACCCAAAGTGATGAGAAATATTTATGCATCTGTCTGCCACATTTTCTTGGTCTTGGACTACATTTCTTGATACTTGAGAATTTTATCTGTCTCCACACAATTCCTAGATTAATCTCTTGGGACTAAAACCTCTATGATCAATGGTGTCGTAATGTTTTTCTCTTTTCACTGAGTCTGCTTTCCTTGCAACCAGCTTTTTTTATCAGTCACAATGGGGATGTCCCAGGTGTTCATAACATCTTCATTCTCCATAATTCTTTTAGGGTCATGATCCCAGTACTTTTCTGGTTCATCAATGTTGTAACGTTTGCAAAGTTTCTAATAAATGAGATGTGCCACCTTACTGTACCTTTCTGTATAGAAATTTTCTGCCTTTCAGAATTTTGCAGCCAGTCACGAGATGAGTAAACATAGGCAGTTTTTTTTCTGACAAACTCTCTTGGTACCCCTCTTGATAGAATTTGTAGCACAAAAGGCAACAGTACATTATTTCCTCTTTATGTGCAGGAGTCCACTTAGGGCCCTGTTTAGTAAGCTGTGCTATAGGCACTAGCATTTTTAGCGCATGCTAAAAATCAGTGCACGCTAATGCTAGAGACACCCATAGGGAATATATATGGGTGGTGTTACTGTTTAACACGCGCTAAAAACGCTAGCACACCTTAGTAAACAGGGCCTTTAATTTTAGTTAATCCATGTATCTTCTGCTGCAGTGAGTCCATGAACAAGTCTACCATGGCCTTTATCTGCAACGGGGTTGATAGCTTCATCTGCAGTGTGTCTGTACCATCACTACTGTTATCTCTAGCCCTAATGCATAAGCTACAGATGGGCACCTTTTTATCCTGTGCGACGTGTAGCTAGTATATGTTCTTCCTTTTCTTCCAACCATACTTCAGTTGCAGAGTTGCCTTGCTGAGATTCGATGTGCATGTTGTACAGTGGGGTCACCATGTGTTGTACTGAGCAAGGGGAGAAAACTTTATTCCCTCCCCTACGGATGCTGCTGAATTTTATGCTGTCCTCCCTTATGACCCCTTTTCTATGAATCCCCTGTCCTAGGATCTGAGATCTCTGTTTTCGGAAGCATATAATAGCTGTCTCCTTATGGCTGGGGAGGGGGGGTGAAGTTTGGAGAGGTGTGATTGTGCTGCGTGATGGGTGTGGGTAGATTAGTAGAGTAGGAATTGGTTATGTCATTGTATGTATATGGACTATGATATATGGCCGATGTTTCATTTTATTGCTTTTATGTTCATTGCTGTGAGCTTCAAGGTAGTGGTATTTGCTAAATATTAATAAACTAGTACATAAGTACATAAGTAGTGCCATACTGGGAAAGACCAAAGGTCCATCTAGCCCATTATCCTGTCACCGACAGTGGCCAATCCAGGTCAAGGGCACCTGGCACGCTCCCCAAACGTAAAAACATTCCAGACAAGTTATACCTAAAAATGCGGAATTTTTCCAAGTCCATTTAATAGCGGTCTATGGACTTGTCCTTTAGGAATCTATCTAACCCCTTTTTAAACTCCGTCAAGCTAACCGCCCGTACCACGTTCTCCGGCAACGAATTCCAGAGTCTAATTACACGTTGGGTGAAGAAAAATTTTCTCCGATTCGTTTTAAATTTACCACACTGTAGCTTCAACTCATGCCCTCTAGTCCTAGTATTTTTGGATAGCGTGAACAGTCGCTTCACATCCACCCGATCCATTCCACTCATTATTTTATACACTTCTATCATATCTCCCCTCAGCCGTCTCTTCTCCAAGCTGAAAAGCCCTAGCCTTCTCAGCCTCTCTTCATAGGAAAGTCGTCCCATCCCCACTATCATTTTCGTCGCCCTTCGCTGTACCTTTTCCAATTCTACTATATCTTTTTTGAGATACGGAGACCAGTACTGAACACAATACTCCAGGTGCGGTCGCACCATGGAGCGATACAACGGCATTATAACATCCGCACACCTGGACTCCATACCCTTCCTAATAACACCCAACATTCTATTCGCTTTCCTAGCCGCAGCAGCACACTGAGCAGAAGGTTTCAGCGTATCATCGACGACGACACCCAGATCCCTTTCTTGATCCGTAACTCCTAACGCGGAACCTTGCAAGACGTAGCTATAATTCGGGTTCCTTTTACCCACATGCATCACTTTGCACTTGTCAACATTGAACTTCATCTGCCACTTGCACGCCCATTCTCCCAGTCTCGCAAGGTCCTCCTGTAATCGTTCACATTCCTCCTGCGACTTGACGACCCTGAATAATTTTGTGTCATCGGCGAATTTAATTACCTCACTAGTTATTCCCATCTCTAGGTCATTTATAAATACATTAAAAAGCAAATGAAACGGGCGCTAGCAAGGTTTTCGTCGCCAACACCCCCCTCCCTCCCTGGCCAACCCCTTCGTTGTTCTGGCATTGCTCCGCCCCCAACATCATGACGTTAGACGCGAGGGCGGGGCCCGGAGCGATTTTCCACCCCCCGCCTCCCTGCCTCCCTCCCTGCCAACCCCTTCGTTGTTCTGCCATTGCTCCGCCCTCGAGGGCGGGGCCCGGAGCGATTTCCCACCCCCCCCACCTCCCTGTCTCCCTCCCTGCCAACCCCTTCGTTGTTCTGCCATTGCTCCGCCCTCTAGGGCGGGGCACAGAGCGATTTCCCACCCCCCCCTGCCTCCCTCCTTGCCAACCCCTTTGTTGTTCTGCCATTGCTCCGCCCTCGAGGGCGGGGCCCGGAGTGATTTTGGTGGCTTCACCACCACGAACCTTCAACCTTTTTGAAGGAAGTCAGAGCTTGGTTTCACTGACGTCAGTGTCCGCAGAACGTTGAGGGTGAGTTTTATTATAGTAGATAAAATATAGTAGGACATTAAAGAAAGCCCAGAGCTAAAAGACACATGAATGAAGCAGTAGAATCAATAAACAGTTAAACGCTGTTTTAAAGAAGCAGCATAATGCTGTCGATTCAGAAGGTTGTATTAAAAAAATTTTCTACTTGCTGCAGAGAAGGCATTCAGAGACCCTGGTGGAAAGCATCTCAGCAGCCGCTCAACAGTGACAGCTCAGATAGGCTAGGGAAAGGTTATAAAGTAGTGTTGGATCTCTGAAAAGGCTGGTTTTCATTGAGCTGGAAGCTAGAAGAGCAGGAGGAAACTGCTCAGTCCAAAAAATAAGTACATAGTTTCTTTAACAAAAAACATTTTCGTGACCCGGAATATGCCTGTTTTATTACTAGTTAATAGGTTGCAATGATATCCTTAACTTTTCTAATCATTGTATCATATGCTGCTGTTTTGTTCTATCTTAGGTGCAGTTCTACGTCATCTTTATTCATTATCTTTTTATCAAGATTAAAATAGTAGATATGGTAGCACAGAATGTTCAGAACAAAATGATTAATCATGTCATTCTGCCAAAATATAGCAATTTTTTGATTTGTAATGTTTGTAAGCAGTTGCCTCCCTGAACTGAATTTTAAAATTGAATAATCAACATCAACCATAGTAGAAGCTTCATTGATTTCAAGAGCCTTGCCCTTGGCCTACGTGACAGTGGCGCCTGTGACCCCCAGGTATACCTCAGGGCAATATAAAGTGCTGTCCAAAGAGACATTCCACTGGTTTTACAAACTGGCTTTTGAAGGGCTCAGTGTATCCAAATGTCACACTTTGAAAGAGAGAAAGATAGTAGATGAATAAAATTAGTGGAATACTCTATCTAAAATAAATACCTTGGAGGTGTTTGCATCTCTGAAGTGTTATATCAACACTTTATATTACATTTTAGGGTGGCCCCATTAATTACAGATATTTCTGTCCTTCCAGCCTTACCAACAAGGCCACCTAAATGATGTAAAATACTAGAATGCTTAAATTCCGTTCGTTCTTTCTTTGACAGGCCTTCTTTCAGTCCCTTATTTATTCTTTGGTGCTCTCCTGTCTAGATTATTGCAACTGGGTTCTCCCTGGCATCCCACAAAACCAGCTGCACTGTCTTTAGGTAATTCAGAACACTGCTCTTAAACTTTTTTATGGGGCTAATAAATTGGACAGTGTGACACCCTTTTCTTGTTGAGCACTGGCTACCTATTCGTTTTCATCTACTATTTAAGCTGTTAACTGTGTCCTTTCATGTTCTTCATTCTAGTTGTCCGTTTTTTTTCTGTATAGTTTTCTCTTTCCCTACCAGCTGACACACCCTCTACATTCAGCCAGTCAGCATCTTCTTATTCCTTCTTTTCACCAGATTCACTCTTGCTTTATTCTGCTCTGCCTGCTTTAGCATTCTAATGCTTTCCCTGTGGAACTCTTTACCTTTATATCTTCACTCTGAATTGTCTTTTTTTTTTTTTTTAATTTAAAACCCTACTGAAAGCTTACTATTTCTATTGTGCTTTTCCTTCTGCTTAAGTTGTGAGGTTTTTTTTTTCCTCAGTTTCCATTCAGCCTCGCAGCAGCCTCTCCCCCTTGTCTCACTAGGGTCTCATCAGTAAAATCTCTTGCATTAACCAGGTGATGATTGTTGGCGCACGTACACTGCCAATTACCGCCCGGTTAGCACTGCACCCTGGAAATTTTCCAGTGTGCGTAGTGAACGTGTGTAAAAAAAATGAAATTAACTCCTGGGCCAAGCGGTATCCAGGCGGTCATTCAAAATTGCCGTGTTTTGGGTGTGCGTAGGCACCTGCGTGGCATGGTAAAAGGGCCCATGGAAGACCGGGCATCCAAATGGCAGATGAAATTTAATGCGGACAAATGCAAGGTGATGCACATTGGAAAGAATAATCCAAATCATAGTTACCTGATACTAGGGGGTCAGCACTGAAGAAAAATATGTAGGTGTCATTGTAGATAATACTCTGAAATCTTCTGCTCAGTGTGTGATGCTAGCAATTATTAGGAAAGGGATGGTGAATAAAACCGCAAATACTGTAATGCCTTTGTATCGCTCCATGGTGCGAACGCATCTTGAGTATTGCATTCAGTTCTGGTCGCTGTATCTCTAAAAAGATATAGCTGAATTAGAAAAGGTTTAAAGAAGAGTGACCAAAATGATAAAGGGGATGGAACTCCTCTGGTATGAGGAAAGGCTAAAGAGGTAAGGGCTCTTCAGCTTGGAAAAGAGACGGATCAGGGGAGATATGATTGAGGTCTACAAAATCCTGAGTGGTGTAGAATGAGTAGAAGTAAATCGATTTTTTACTCGTTCCAAAAGTACAAAGACTAGGGGACAGTCGAGGAAGTTACATGAAAATGCTTTTAAAACAAATAGGAGGAAAAAACATTTTTAACTCAACAAATAGTTAAGCTCTGGAACTCTTTGCCGAAGGATGTAGTAACAACAGTTAGTGTATCTGGGTTTTTAAAAAGGTTGAACAAATTCCTAGAGGAAAAGTCCCTAGTCTGCTATTGACAGACATTGTGAAGCAACTGCTTGCCTCAGGATTGGTGGCATGGAATATTGCTGCTAATTGGGTTTCTGTAAGGTACTTGTGACTTGGCTTGGCCATTGTTTGGAAAATAGGATACTGGGCTAGATGGACCATTGATCTGACCCAGTACGGCTAATCTTACATTGTTATGTTCTTATGGTAGTTACTAAAGAAACCCTTTATGAGAAAAAAAATCCCCATTTTAACTTTTTTTTCCTGAGAAATAAAAAAAAATTAGGAGGTACTGGGCATCTGAGTTGTAAATAAAATTTAATGTGGACAAGTGCAAAGTGATAGATTTGGAGAAAAATAATCCTAGCTCTGAAACACAAAATTGGCAACAACATTACCATGTCCATCTACTTGAAAGTTTAAGAATAAAGGTTAGTAAATGAAAACAGCAAAAAAAGAATATAGGATGATACACTTTTTGTTGGACTAACTTAATACATAGCTTTCAGGAGCTAAAAACCTTTTCCTTGTGTCACGATATAATAGTCACCAACCAGGAAATGGATCTTGTTAGCATTGTGGATGATATGTTGAAATTCTCTACTCAGTGTGTTGCAGTAGTCATAAAAACAAAGTGCTAGAACCTGTTTGGAAAGGGATGGGAATATTATAATGCCCATATAGTGATCCATGGTACAAACACACCTTGATTACTTGTTCTATTCTGGTCACCCCACCTCAAAAAAGATATTATGATACTAGAAGAGCAATCAGAATGATAAAGGGGGTAGAAAGTATTGTTGCTTACCTGTAACTGGTGTTCTCTGTGGGTAACAGGATAATGTAGACACATTGGTAGCCCTTTCTATGGGCTGCCTGCCCGGATGCACTGTCCCAGTTTAAAGCTGATTAGATTAAATTCAACCAGTCAGCATAGAGATACAGCTTTCCGCCTTGCTCTTGACAGCAACTTCCCAGTTAACTGAGTAGCCAGAATGTCGCTGAAATTTGCAAAGATAATTAAACCGCAGAAAGAACTAGAAAAACATTACTTAGTAAATGAAGGTAAATTAAAATTCCACAACAAAAGTGTATTTATTAATGAATGGGAAAAAAAACCCCACAAAACATGTAGAACCGAGAATACATTGTTTTGTTTTTGGGTTTTTTTTTTTTTTTAAATCTTACTATAACAGTACGTCCCAATAGCGGGGAAGGAGGGAGGGATGGTGTGTCTGCATTATCCTGTTACTCACAGAGAACACCAGTAACAGGTAAGCAACAACACTTTCTCTGTGGGGCAGGATAATGCAGACAGCAAATCCTCAGTTAACTGGTGGTTCCCTAGCAGAGGGTTCCTAAATAACATATAATCTTCGGAGTGCAACCCGAAATAGTGAAAAGGGTTGGGGGACAGTCATGTAAACAAGTTTTGACCAAAAACAGCATCTGCACATGATGCAGTATTAAAAACAATAGTGCTGTGCAAATTTATGTGGGGTGGACTATGTGGCCACTTTGCAAATGTCCAGAAATGGGAGACCTTTGAGGAAAGCTGCAGACCTCGCTTGTGCACACATAGAATGAGCTCAAATAGCTGACAGCACAGGCTGATTCCTGCAATCCAGGATGATAAAGTTTATTTTGTTACTGATGAACCAAAAGACTTTTGGTGATCGGACAGGAAAAGCTGAGAAGAATGTCTGTGAGATTTTTTTTTTTTAAATCTTTATTAATATTTTCAATAATTCACAAACCAATGTGACTTAGCAATGCATCATCAATTCAAAAGAAAAAAAAACGTATTAACGCAAAAAGCGTAAGGAAATGATACAGACATTATTTTCCGTCCACTATTAAAGAAAGAGTGTTTCCAAGAAAAGGAAAAATAAAAATAAACTGAATTAAAGATTAACACACATTTACCATTTCTGTGCTCAAACTCCAGCCTACTATGTGGGAGGGCATACAACTGTCACTTTAACTCTAGCTTCCAAAAAATCTTTAAGCTGTTTAGGGTCCATAAATTGAAATTTTTTACCCTCAAGCATTACATGACATATACAAGGAAAACGTAATACAAAGTTTGCTCTCAAGGCCTCGACTCTGGGGCGCAGTTCCAAAAAGGCCTTGCGCCTCATTTGTGTTGGCCTAGAGAGGTCAGGATAAATTCTAACTTTAGAACCCATAAAAAGCCTATCCAAGTGTCGTAAAGAAAGTCTTAATACAGCGTTCCGATCTGGCTCAAGCACGAAAGTGACCAGCATAGTCGTCCTATGGGTAATAACTTCCAACGAACTTTCCAGGAAGGAAGTAAGATTCATTCCTTCACCCATCTCTCGCCTTGTGGGATCTCCCAAGGTCCCCACAGTATTCCAGATGTAATATGCCCGAGTTATGGGGGGCAATGAGTCTTTATCCATTCCTAGAATGTCTATCAAATATTTTTTCACCATCTCAATCGGAGGAATTAACGGAGATTTGGGGAAATTAAGGAATCGGAGATTAAATCTTCGTGCCTGATTCTCCAAATATTCCAAACGTTTATGCAAAAAGTTATTATCTTTGATCAAAGCAGATTCCAAAGTCCCCATTTCTTGAATTTTGGCATCCACTTTCTCAATCTTAACGGACTGCTGTGCAGTCACTTGTGCCTGTATCAGAACAGCTTCTGAGAGAGTTTTAATATCATTTGAGTGTTCAGAAAGAAAGGGGCGGATTTTACGGATGTTGTAAAGAAAGAAACAACAGGTCTTTGCAGTCTGCTGGATATGAGCAGAGAAGGAGAGAGAAGAGTCAAAGTTAACCCCAAGGTTTCGAGCTGAGGAGACAGGGATCTAAAAGTAGTAACAGTATGATAAGGTGGGTGGCCCTAGCTGGGTAAGTGCTAGGATAGGGTGCGTATATTAACTAGTAGAAAAAAGAAAATTATTATGCTATTGTGTAGGTCATGAGACGTCACTTTAAGTATTGCATCTATTTACAGAATATATTCAACCTAAGTGGAAGCAAGTGTAAATATCTCACTATAACTAACAAACTTGCTTGAACTCTGCATAAGATGATTTTATATTCACACTATTATCAAACTGATACAGCCTCAGTGCTAAACACCCCAACATGAAAGACTTCTTTCAGTCATAGAGCTACAGCAATTTTAATCATAGGCTGACAACAGGAACAAGCTTGAGTTTTTAAATTACAGACATTAGAGACTGAAGGTTTAAACATGTTCATTGAGTGGAATGAGTTTTTTTGATTGGGGAAATTCCAGTGAGTCATCACTGAGGAAGAATCCGGTGAAGTGGATTGGCTGTTAGATTGTTGGTGTTTTTGTTATAGACATTTCCTGTGTGGCTCCATTGCTGTATGAACTTAGAGTATGATTACCCCGACGCAGTAGTAGCGAAACGAAGGGCCATTTGTAAGGACTTGGTGGGCACACCAGGTGGATTGAGTGAGGCGTTGTGATGAAGACTTCTGAAGATAAGTTTTCAACTTCAATTGTGCTTAGTTGGTCAGACCAATTTGCCACTCCCTGATTGTTGGTTGTACTTGTTTTTGTGACTTGGACTATTTTTGTCTCTTGCATGTTGGTTATTTGCAGTTGAAGAAGGTGGAGCTTTTTTCTCCACCTATAATTAACAGATCAGCCTGTGATTAAAATTGCTGTAGTCCTACGATTGGAAGACGTCTTCCGTGTTGGGGTGTTTAGCTGAGAAGTCTCTTGCCCTCCATCCTAAACATTCAGGCTTTAGATCACATTTTAGTATGGAAACCATTCTCACTGCTGTATTTAATGAAGTTCACTTGTACGGGGATAAACACATGGTGGTTCTTGTCTCTCTGGATCTTTCAGCTGTGTTTGATCTTGCGGATCATTCTCTTCTGTTGTCTTGTCTTTCCTCTCATAGGATTTCAGGTTCTGTTTTGTCATGGTTCACTTCATTTCTCTCCAATCATTCCTATACTGTTGTCATGGCTTCTTCTAGTGTCCCTCCCCAATGTCTGCCTTCTGGTATTCCACAGGGCTCTGTTTTGTCTCCACTTCTTTTCAATTTATTTCTCAGTACTTTAGTTACTCTAATTCAGTCCACTTTTTTTCGGATGATTTTCTTTTACTATACCCTATAAACCCTCTTAATCCATCCCTTGGTCCACTCCAAGACTGTTTAAAAATGATCTCTGATTAGTTACTTGATCACAAACTAGTTCTTAATAAGACCATAAGTTGTTCACTGGAGGTTTTTCAGTTCCATCTGTCAGCATTACCTTATGCTGTGCTAGGCCCTAAGACCTCTGGGAGAACAGCTCTGACATTCTCCCTCATCCCCTTCTGCTCTGATCCCTGGGAATGTCAGTACAGGACGTTTCCTGCCTCTGCAGCCATTTCACACACATCACCCACCTCATCCGTGGCAGAAGGACAGACTCTCATTCACTGACAGATACACACACAGAATCAGAGAGACAGGCAGACCCTAAGACACACACAAGCAGTGCTGTATTATCTTTCTGCCCTAAGTGCTGTAAGCTTATTTCTGGATAAAATATCTTTTGCCAAGCCACACTTGTGTGTTGTATTATTGTGTTACAAAATCCATTGTCCCTAGAAGTGGACCCAGGACTGACCAGAGAAAGGAACCCAGAGAACCAGACACTTTTCAGCCAGTCGAGTCATTTAGATATCTCAGGGTTATCTCAGGCTTCCAATCCATCAGCGTATTCTGTTCAAACTACTGGTTCTCATTTTCAAATCTCATCGGATCGGTTTACCACACTATCTCTTCTCTCTTACTATTCCATACTCAACTATTCGCCTTCTCCGTTCAATAAATGACCATTGCTTAGTCCTACCAGGTCCCAAACTTGCTCATTTAGATTCCACCCGTCGTGCCACTTTCTTTTTTGCTGCCCCCATTCAATGGAATTCTTTCCTGCTAGAAATCCATTCTGAATCCTCATTTATGAATTTTAAATCGAAACTGAAGACCTGGCCGTTCACTAATCCTTTTTCTTTGAACTGAATTCACAGTAATTCATAGCTACTGTCCTTTCTTGTCCCCTCAATTATTCCGTCTCTTGTTCCCCTCCCCTTTTGATTGTGCTCCCTGCCCTTACTCTCCTTCTCTCTCTTCCAGTGCGAGTGAGTCGTTGCTTTCCTATCATATTTTGCAGTTCTTTTCCTTTTCTGAAATTTGTTTATAGCATTGTAAACCGCCAGATACTGCTAGTCAGTCCTGGTGGTATAGCAAATCTTAATAAGCTGTAACTATATAATCATCTTATACAGAGTTTGGTCAAGCAAGTTTGTTAGTTATATTGGTCTAATTACAGAAGCCATACTTCTCCAAGGACATAGACGGAGTGAAGATGGTTCAGGGAATAGTTACCAGAATAGTGTGGGTTCTTCATCAAAAGCTCTGAGGATTTAAATATGTACTTGAATGATATTGGTGCTGCACAGGAGGTAAGTCTTCTTCAATTGAAAAGAAGTTCTAGAACAGGAGTGTCCAACCTCAGTCCTCAAGTGCCGCAACCCAGTAGGGTTTTCAGGATTTCCCAATGAATATGCATGAGATATATATAAAATCTCATATTTATTCATTGGGGAAATCCTGAAAACCAAATTGGGCAAGGGCCAAGGCTGGAAACCCCTGTTCTAAAACAAGAGTCATGATATGATGTGCTCCGAGGTGGTAGACTTGGGAACAAAGTCAGGAAGTCACCTAATAGTAAAAGTCATGGCCTGGGAACTAAAGAAACCAGGATTCAGTTATTGCTTCTATCTCTGTCACAATATTTCCCATTGCCTCAGGTGCCTACTTAGATCATAAGCTCTTTGGGGACAGGGTATGGACACACTAGAGCACTGTGTACGTCCAGCACAACTATAAAAATGAAAGTAGCTGTATCATTGGTGAATGCCTTCTGGAACAAATGGTGGAGCTAAACGAGTAAAAGATTGTCAGAGGGCATGGGATAAACACAGATGATCCTTAGGTGCAAAATGTGAGAAGATAGCTGAAGTACAGCCTAGTAGTACATGTGTAAATATTTACATGCCCTACTTTGTCATTTAGATACATAGGCAATCACAATGAATGACAGAATAATATGAAATATGAGAAGTCTTAGCAGAAATGCAGGCAGCCATGTAGGAGACCAGATGTTTAGATTATCACAATGCTTTGTGGTTAGACATTGGAAGGGAGGAGTGCTGGGGGTAATTATATGTGTTGATCTGCTCAAGTAGAAGATGACAAAACTGTGTTGAATTAGAAGAGATGTCTTACAAGGAGTCGCAGTGGCTGGCATTGGGATATATCCCTGGCAGTGTGGACAGATGTAGACTTGTCATACCAAGGGCACCAGTTGTTCTTTTTCTGTAATGATCTTTTTTTAGTGTGAGAGCAGTCAATGGCCACAATCACAGTGAAAGTTTTCTGTCTCATAGAATAAAGTAGCCACCAGTGGCAGACTGAGAATCTGGGAAGGTAGGGTTCAACTACTACTCCTTCTGACCTTGGCAAGTCACTTAACTAACCCTCCATTAAATAGAAACTGAAAAAATAATGGCAGATAAAAACTATGAAGCCTATCCAGTCTGCCGATCCGTACCAACTAAAAAGCTTTAGAATCCTTTCCTCTCCCATAGAGATCCTCTGTACTTCTCTTGAATTCAAATTCAGTCCTCATCTCCATCACCTTTGCTGGGAAGCCATTCTACACATCCACCAGTCTTTTCATAAATAAATATTTCTTTGAATGAGTCTTGTCTATTCCCTGTCACCTTCGTGTTATTCCCCATCGTAATTACTATGATATACTTTGAAATTACAAATCATCTTCATATCAGAGAGTTACATCAAAAACATTCAAATATCCAACATGTACTAAAATCATTCAGAGAATGATTTTGCCAAACAATCAAAGTCTAAATGCTTTTCTAAATTAATTATACAAAGGAAAAGGGCACACCGATGGCAAAGCGTTCCAAATTTTTCATCTGGTGGCATGCGACCGATAATTGTAACTGAAGCCTAAACTCTTCTGATGAGTGCAGTGGTCTTCTTGAAACATGAACGGGTAGGCAAAAGCCATTCCACATATGATTTTGAAAATAATCAACATCAATTTAAGTAAAATACATACTTCCACAGGGAGCATCTCTGCAACATTCTGCAAAACTTGAAGCCTGTGAAATAAAGAAATATTACAAAAATATAGATGAGGTAATACAGTTGCTTGGACTGTCAGCTGTAACTGCCCTATCTCCAAGTAAGGTTTTATTTGAGAATAACCCTTATAACAGAAAATATTTTCCTTACCAACAGCCCCACATGTGCCTCCATTACCGATCTGAAATCTAGAGTCACACCAAGGATTCTGCTTCTCTAAGCAAAGGTACATTAGTACCCAGCAACACTGGGCATAATGAAGGGAAGTCCCATAAAGTATTAGTTTTTTCAGGATTCAACTTTAAACCATTCTTCTATATCCAGTCTATAATGGTGTCAAAGGAGTGAGACACAAAAGTGTAAGGAAAAATCAGAAGAATATTATCAGCATAGATATGAGATCCTTAATGATTTCAAAACCAGACCCAATGAACCCAAGGGACTCCCTGAGCTATCGACCAAGATGAGGAAAACTGTCCTTGCCAAAGGGTTAAAAGGTAAGATTTGCCTTTTTGCAGATGATACCACGATTTATTAGAGAGTGGACACCCCGGAGGGAATGGAAAACATGAAAACGAATCTGCAAAAGTTAGAAGAATGGTCTAATGTTTTAACAGTTAAAATGTAATGCAATGAAGTGCAGAGTGATGCATTTGGGGAATAGAAATCCAAGGGAGCTGTTTGTGCTAGGAGGTGAGAGTCTGATATGCACAGACAGAGAGAGGGACCTTAGGGTAATAGTGTCGGAGGATCTGACAGTGACAAAACAGTGTGACAAGGTGGTGGCATTAGCCAGAAGGATGGTAGGCTTCATAGAGTGATAACCAGCAGAAGAAAGGTGGTGTTGATGCCCCTGTACAAGTCTTTGATGAGGCCCCAATTGGAGTATTGTGTTCTGTTTTGGAGGCCGTATCATGCCAAAGATATAAAAAGATTTGAAGCAGTCCAGAGGAAGCAGACAAAAATGGTATGAGACTTTTGCCAAAAGATGTATGAGAAAGAACTGGAAGACCTGAATATGTAAACACTAGAGGAAATAAGGAACAGGGGAGATAAACGTTTAAATGCTTGAAAGGTATTAATATATAAACAAATCTTTTCCAGAGAAGGGGAAATGGTAAAACTAGAGGACATGAATTGAGGTTGTTGGGTTTAATGTCAGGAAATTCTTTTTCACAGAGAGGGTGGTCAATGCCTGGAATGCCCTCCCAAGGGAGGTGATAGAGACAAAAAGGGTAATGGAAAAAAGGGTGATGGAATTCAAAAAGGCGTGGGATGAACACAGATGATCTCTAATTAGAAATTCAATGGTATTAAAAAAAACAAAACTTAAATGGCTGCATGTGTGTTCATGTGTCAAGTGGCACTTAGATGGTGACTCAGGCTATAAAAAAAACTAAGGACGATGCCGGGCAGACTTGTACAGTCTAACCCCCATATATGGAAATCCGATTTAGGATGGGCTGGAGAGGGCTTCAACAACAATTTCAGTAGCTGGAACTTGGGGACAGTGACAGGCAGACTTTTACGATCTTGTCCCACAGATGACAAGATGGATTTGGATAGGCTGGAGTGGGCTTCGATGGCAGCTTCAGTTGTTGGGAATTTAAGGACAGTGCTGGGCAGACTTCTATAGCCTATGTCCAAGAAATGCCAAAGAAAGACCATGATGAAGTATTTTATATTGTGTGATGAGACAGCAAAGATGACTCCAAAAAGTAGACAACGCTCCAAATAAAAATAATTATTTATTAGAAATTATATTTTTTCTAAATAAAAGCTTGATGCAGTCTGTGCGCCGGAACAAAACAAGGCTATAGTAAGCAGTAAAACTTCAAGGATGAGCACATTCATTGTTGGTTTAATCATGAATTGATAATGAGTGTGACTGTTGGGTATACTGGATGGATCTGCCATAATTTACTGCCATAATTTACTATGTCTAGCCATTACATCCTATTCTTCAAAAAATCCATAAATCCATTTAAAACTGCACCATTAATACCTATGGAGCTTAAATGAGAAAAAAGTAAAACATGGGAATATCAACAACACTTTCCATGTTGCTTCATACCATTTTGAAACAAAAATAACAGGAAAAATAAAATCTTTTTTTTTTTCTGTATGTATGTGATTAATAGTGCACACTATTTGCAAAAAGGATCAGGGGCATAGCCCAGTTTGGGCTCAGGCCCACCTAGCAGCAGGTGTACCTTGACAGCGCGGCATGGAGGGAACAGGCAGGGCCCCCGCGGTCCTGCGTCACTCTAATCAATGGGTCCCGCGTAGCGGCAGTGATTCCCACATGCTGTCTACCGCTAACCCAGAAGCATCTCCTCTGCTGTGTCCCACCCTCCTCTGTCTCAATTTCCTGTTTCTCTGCCTGGGCGGAGGGACACAACAGAGGAGAGGTTTCTGGGTTAGTGGCAGGCAGCGTGTGGGGTTCACTGCTGCTAGCCAGGACCCATTGAATTGAGAGGATCAGAGGGATAGTTGGGTGGGTGGGTCCAGTGAAGGAAGGAACAAAGGAGATGGAGGAAGGCAAGAGAGGGAAAATTGTTGGATATGGAGCGAATGGGAGGAAGGGAGAGAGATACTGCATGGAGAGAGAAGGGGGCAAGAGAGGGAGAAATGTTGGATATAGGATTGAAGAGAAGGAAGGATTGTGCATAGGGGAGAGAGGGAGAAATATTTGGGCATGACAGTGGAGAAAGGGAGAGATGTTGGACCAAGGCATAAGGGAGGGGGAGGGAAAGAGAGAAATGGTGGACAATGGGGGGGTTAGGGGAGGAAGGGAGAGATGCAGCAAAGCAGAAAGGGAGAGAGATACTGCTTGGAGAGAGAAGGGGCAAGAGAGGGAGAAATGTTGTATATAGGATTGAAGAGAAGGGAGAGATTGTGCATAGGGGAGAGAGGGAGAAATATTTGGGCATGACAGTGGAGGAATGGAGAGATGTTGGACAAAGGCACAAGGGAGGGGGAGGGAAAGAGAGAGATGGTGGACAATGGGGGGGGTAGAGGGAGAATTGTTGGATATGGGGTGGAGGGGAAGAAGGGAGAGATGCAGCAAAGGGGTGGAGAGGGATGAGAGAGGGAGAGAGAGAGATACTGCATGGAGAGGGGCGAGGGATGAGAGAGGGAGAAATATTGGACATAGGGTGGAGGAGAGGGAGAGATATTGGGCATGATGGTGGAGTGGAGGAAGGAAGAGATGTTGGACCCGAGGCACAAGGGAGGGAGAAAGAGAGATGGTAGACAATAGGAGAGAGGAGGGATGTTGGGGGGGGGGGGAATTAGAGGGAGGGAGAGATACACAAGAGGCAGAGATGGGAGATAGAGGGAGATGTTGGATCCAGGAGCAGAAGAAAGTAATAGAGAGATGGGAGTGTGGGAAGAGAAGGAGAAATGCTGGACCATGGTGGAAATGGCAGAAGGGAAGAGAGAAGGGATAGGGAAAAGAGGCTATGAGGATGGAGAGGGGAGAAAGAGGGAGCAGATGCTGGGCTAGAAGGGTGGAGGGAGGAAGATATTGGGAATGGTGGAACTATGTGAGAGAGGTCAGGTGGAGGAGGAGTCTGGCAAGGAAATGAATGATAGTGTTTACAGAGGGTAGAAATATGATAATGGGAATGGGACAGCTACTGGGAGAGAAAAGAAGATGGAAATTTGGCAGGTAGATGAAAAGTAAAAAGGAGGACAAAGGTGAGAAAGAAGGTGAAATTTGAGTTGACAGGCAGAAAAGAAAAAAGAGGAAAGAGCTAAAAAGGAATGATATTGCATCAGAGGCAAGAGTAGTGAAGAGAAATGACAGATGGACAACAGCCATTTGAAAGAGAATTAGCTAATGACAGACAGGAAAGAAGAAAAGGAAAATGGAACCAACATGATGGAAAAATAAAATGTTCAGACAGTAAATGTAGAAACAAAGCATTTTATTTTGAATATTTTAAATGGAATATGTTAGCTTTGAGAAATGTGCATAGCAAATGTCTTTGTACTGTGTTCTGTAGAAAAGGAAATGCTTTTGTTTTGGGTTTTTTTTGTCTAAATATTTTTATAGTTTATGATCTCTTGTTCTGTATTTGGTGAGGGTCTGTTGATGTGATAGGGGAGGCAGGGTTGGTAGAGCCTTCCTTTATTTTTTATTTTCTGACCTGGGCCCTAGCTTGTCTAACTGTATAGATTGTGGGATCCCCATCTGAGGACCTCCCTCTAAAGAAAGCAAAAACTCTTTTCTACCAAGCTCTGCAGTCGGCGACAGCATCCTTGAGCCACCAACAACTAAGCATGCTTGTGGTGCAAGCATTAGTAGCTTGGGGATGTTGCTGCTGCTTGCCAAACTTGGTAAAAGGAAGTTCTGGCTACCTTCAGAGAAAGTCATGAGCTGATAGAGCTTGGGAATCCTTATTAGCTAAAGTATTTATATTTTGAGGTGGGGGTAGGGCAGAGAAAATTGTTTACCCACCTACTTTGAGCTCAGGCCCACCCAAAATTGACTGGCAGCTCAGGAGCGTAGCCAGACCTCACGGTGGGAGGGGGCCAGAGCCCGAGGTTGGGGGCACATTTTGAGTGCCGCCCACTGCCTCGCCTCCTCGCCCCCCCCCCCCCCCCCACTGCCTCACCTCCTCACCCCCTCGCCCCCCCCCCACTGCCTCGCCTCACCCCCTCACAAACAAATTGGGGACCCCTGCCAGCCAAACCAGGGGCCCAGATGAAATTTGTGGGGGCCCAGGCCCCCATGACCCCACGTAGCTAAGCCCATGGTCTGGCTACACCACTGAAAAGGATATACTCTTTCAGAAAGAGTGCACTGTCATTTGGAAGTGTGGGGGTTTTTTGTGCTCTCTCTGGGGCCCTTTTACTAAGCTGTGGTAGGGCTACTCCGTGCCAAATAGATCCTACCGCCGGGGTAGCACAGGCACCCGGCGGTAGTCCCGAAGATGACGCACACAATTTCCTACTGTAGAAAATCATTTTCTATTGCCGGGGGGGGGGGGGGGGGGGCATTCCCGGTGCTAATCGTCAGCGCAGCCACATTGCCGCACACTGTCTGATTACTGCATAAGTACCACGTGAGCCCTTACTGCCGAGTAAGTAGGTGGCAATAAGGGCTCAGGCAGTAAATAGCTGCACACTACTTTTAATATTAACGCATGGCCATTTACTGCCCTATTTTTAAAAAGGCCTTTGCACCCACCGCGGTAAAAAATAGCCCAGCACGCGCCAATTTCACGCACCCAAACTAGAGCAGACCACTTTATACCACAGTTTAGTAAAAGGGCCATTGAATGACATTGATTCTCATGCTGAAAAAAACGCCAAGAAACCCCTCAAAACAAACATTCCTGTAAACAACATAATATAAAAAATTGTAACTAAACTGTCACAGCCGCATCCATGAGTATTTTTCTGAATAATTAATTGCAACTTGATAATTTTCTGCTGAAGATAACAGGCAAAACACTCCACTAGAAGATAGACATCTGAATATTTATTAAATTGAACATAAATAGTTCCCTCACTATTCTAAAAACCCCAGAGATCTATTGAGTGTAATATATTATCTTCTGTACTTAATCAATTGCTTATATTCTCGTATGTGTTGTCATGTTAATATGTCATTTCCAAGTAATGTAAACATACTTTTCATATAATGAGCAGTATCTTTTGTGCTTTTTTTTGCCATCTAATTACAGAAAGTGTGCCCTGTTTAATAGAGTACTCTCGTTCTTTGATGTTCTCTTGTGGGGTAGGATAGTATTGAAATTAATTCACTACTTTAGGTTTAAAAGTCTTGTTTAACATATTTTAGCATGTCAAATATTAGATACATTAGATGTTTCAGGTTTGCAATCATAACAACATTATGCAAAGGTCTTTATCATGTTATGTAGGAGTCTCCTGACCATATGCACTACAATGTAAGTGAAATGTTTCTATCAACTTAACGATCAAGAGTGATATGTTATTAACTAATTATATTTATTATCAGGCTGTACAGCATGGTTGCAGACTGCAGTGGAAGGTCAGATAATTGTGTTCACCAGTGTGGAACACCTGATTATCACCATGTCTGTGAAGGATACTAAAGAGGCTGCAAATGTTGTTTGCAAATTGGAGATTAGGGTCTCAAGGGGGACAATTTTCTTGTTCCCCTGTTGTGATGCTTCTGTTGCATTTTATCTTCTTTCTGCAGGTGCAATAATAAGATAAGGAGAAGCCCTGCACAAACAAGGTGGTTCTTGCTGCTAGCTATGGAACTGTACATATGGATTAATTGAATAAATTTAATTTGAAGCAATCACACCAGGAAACATATATATATATACTTTAGATAACAGTTGGCAGTCCAAGCAAAATCAGATTAAACTTCACTGAGATTTTGTATGTAATTCTTGAGGCAGCGTAGATGCTGAAAGATCTTGAAAGTCACTCCTGCTTAGCCACCCCCACTGTTACGAAGCTGGTATGCTGATCATCACCGCTACATGGAAAGTATGAAACACAGATGTGACTAGCAAACATATAAGAAATGTTCGAATGTTTTCCAGAATGAAAAATGAAGCAATTTTGTTTTTCTAAATGACTTTAGTCTGGTCTTATGAGTAAACTACTTCTTCCTTACCAGTGAAGACAGCGTGAAATAACTGCTTATTAGCCATTTGTCAAATCCAATGTAAAAGTGAAGTTACAGGATTTACCTTAAGAGTTTTAAAAGGTGTCACATTACAGATTAATGTGCCGAGTGAAGACAAGTGCGCGGTGAGAAGAACTGAGTGTAATGCGCCTTGAGCTTGGGATTTAAAAGATGAGTAATGTGAAAACAGATTTTAGATAGCTTGTACAAATCAGAATTGAGACAGCCAGATCAGGATGTGTCAGATTGTGGTAGTATTTTCGAAACGGATCTGCTGACACAGAGCCTATTCTAAAATACATGCAGGAGTGAATATGAATGTGCTGGCTACATGCAACAGGAGCAGCCATTTTACAACTGTCAACATCTAAAGCAATTTTGGAAACGTATGTCTACATTTCGTCAATTTAGTAAGGAGCCAGCAATCATTCAGTACAATTTATTTTGGAGGACCAAAAAAAAAAACTCACCATGGGGGACTAAGGGGTGTAGACCGCCAGGAGCATATCAAGCAAGATTTGCACCCTGTGTGATGTGCCCCCTGGAGCTCACGCTTCAGGCATTGCACCCTGGTCAAGAAGAGGAGACAATGGATATGGAACAATTTTGGAGCCCCCATCTCCCTTGCACTCTGTGTGGTCACACTGCTCGCATAGCCATTGTTACAGGCATGGTCTCCCCTTATCCCTCCGGTAGACTGCTGCTGAAAACAAGCACTTTTCCAAAATCTAGATGTGCCTGGAGGCAGCTGTAAATCCTGACATTGATTTCGGTGTGCGTACCTATGCGGTTTTTTTTTGTTACATTTGTACCCCGCGCTTTCCCACTCATGGCAGGCTCAATGCGGCTTACATGGGGCAATGGAGGGTTAAGTGACTTACCCAGAGTCACAAGGAGCTGCCTGTGCCTGATGTGGGAATCGAACTCAGTTCCTCAGTTCCCCAGGACCAAAGTCCACCACCCTAACCACTAGGTCACCTCCTTCTGAAATGAGGAATACACATGTATATTTTGGCCACACCCTAGTTCCTCCCAAAATATGCCCAAACCACACCCCCTTGCCATAGGCACATTTTCAAGATTTACATTAGTGAATCCCAGATTTCTAAAATCGTGTTTCCTATGTGAATATGAGATTCACATGTAAGGGCATTTTTTGCATATGTAAATTTCGAATAGGGCTTCTAACATAATTGCCTATATCTTAAAATTCAGATGTACGGACTGAAGTTCTAGGCTGCTTCCTTTATCATGGAAAAATGTATTTTTCTGTTACAGGGATGGAACACACCCTTTAAAGCCAAGTGTCAGTGGATACCTCCCAAACTGTCAGATCCTCAGAATTTTCAAAGCAGGGACCGACTTTAAATCAACGTTTTTTTTCCTGAAATTTCCTCCTGTTTATTGCTGGTTTTGATGGCGCATTGAAAGGCACACACTGTTTCAAGGTCTTTGTATATTTGGATTGAAATAACTGTCTTCATTTTAGTTAGAAATGCAAAGGACTGCTGATTACAAACTGGTGGGGGAAGCAAATGGTATTAGTTATTAACTTTCTTAACATGTATGCATAATTCATAGATTTATATTAAGCAGCTGGCTTTGTCAGCCAAATATATTTTTGGTTAGCAAAAGACAATTGGTTGCTTTGTATGCATGGCACTAATACATATTACACAGCAGAGATACTTAACTGGCTAGTCACTTTTTTTTTATTACCCCATGGACGAATCACCTCTAGCTAGGAAGAGACCGCCGTGCCCCAGGTCTCATTGGATACCTTCAAAAAGCAGGCAATTATGGAGAAATGAAGACTACTAGACCCATATTTGTGGATATTGTTTATTGAATCTTTTGACATGGTGAAAAATACTTTGTGAAAATGCAGCAGTTAACACGGCAGAGATTAGTTCAAGTCCATTGCAGCAAGTTTTAAGGCAGTCACCTTTGCTTATTTATGGTAGAGAAAATCCATCTACCAATAGTAAATGTACAAAAGAAGTGCCAACTCTTTTTTTTTATTCTTTTTAATAATCAACTTACCATGATGGAATCTCAACAGATTAGAAATACATAACACACATTTGGTCACAAACAACATTTTTAGCACATGTTCTTGTATTATTTTTATTTTCACATCTTAATGAACAGACATCGTATAAAAGATATTACAATAAAATGTTTGCTACAATAAATTATTCATATCTCTTTTAAGTTTAAGAAAGGTAAGTATTAAAATAACCCAAATGAGAGAACTTTTTTTTAAACACTGCAATTTAAACTGCCCTTAATAAATTGAAGCCAGGGCTGTAGCTAGTTTTGTGCAGCTGTATAGGGTGCAAGGGTAGCTGGGGAGCCAAAATTGCACCACGTCCATTGGTTTCCCTTGCTGATGTCACAGAGGTAGGCAGGGTGAGAGCTTTTTTTTTTGGGGGGGGGGGGGGGTCGCATTTGGTTGAAGATACCTTTAATAAAGTGCAAGAGTTCCAGAGGGAAACTGGATATTCTTCAAACCAGGAATAGCATTATTGTGACTGGCAAGTCACCAAACCTTGTCCTTTTAACAAAAAAAAAAATAAAATGAAAAATGCATCTGTGTTGTGTAATCGCTACCTTTAAAACACGTAGCAGGCCATCACAGCTTAACAATGTTTGAGCATATTAAACACAGATCCCCAGTCTTTCCTGCTCACTGTCGCTGCCCCTCTTGCTGCCGCATCACCTTTTAAAAATGGCTGCCGAGACTTCCAGCAGCGGCTTTACGAAACTTCTGCTGAAGTCTTGCAAGGCCGCCATTTTATTTATCATTTATTCATTTTATATACCGTTTCTTATTGCTATTGCAAAACAGAACGGTTTACATTAAAAAGAAGTACTTCTCATACAAACAAACAAGAACTCCAATCATTGATAGAAAAGCACAGCAACCCAAAAAGACAAAAAAATGCATTTCTAGTAAAATCTACTATTCAAAAAAACAAACAAACAACAATTACCTATAATAAATATAACTCTCAGCAGCCATTTTAAAGAAGATGCGGCAGCAGTAGGCGGGAAAGACTGGAGATCTTCCCTGCCCTGAAGAATCCACTACACCACCAGGGTGGCTTCAGGTATGTGCTGGGAGGGCACCCTGCAGCTCAAGGGACTGGGGGAGTGGAGAGGAGGTCTTATTTAGTCTCACTTAGATTTTCAAACATGCCGGCTTGTGCATACGGACTGTACACAGAGGAAGTATAATATAATAGAATAACTTTTTAAAGGTAGAGTAGTAATTTGTTATAAATGTTATCAGTGTGTCATTTGGAGGAGCTGGTTAAAGGTACACCCTAGTACTGTTATATTCATGCAGAGATTTTTTTTTTCACATGGTAAAGGGCCACAAAACAGACATAATGCTATGAGAATCATGTCCTCAACATTCAGAGTTTCTGTTTATTTACTTATTTATGGTATTTTATCCCACCTTAAACATGAATTAGGTTGAAACTTGGGAGCATTTAAAATCTTTTCTTTTTCCTATGCCTACATTAAAAGAAAAAAAGATGGCATGTGGGAACTTGCACCTTTTGCTTTGTGAAATGCAGTGGTACATTATAAAAATGCACTTGCCTTATTTTTATTACAGCTATTTCACAGAGAAGGTATTGATTAATGAGGGAAGGGTTTCCTTCGTGCAGAACTGTCCAGAGTCAGTCTAAATGTGCCAACATTGTCCAATTCGGCACACTATTAGCAGCCAAGTTCATACAAAGTTAATTATGTTCAGTGGAAAATTAATCTGTTGGCTCAGGCTGCTTGCTATGTGAATATTCAATCACTGTTTCATTAATGCTACCAAGTATTACATATTGAGGGGCTTTGTTTTAATTCATTTATCCAGTCCATACATGCGCAAGTTTTTGCTTTTTAAACCCAAAGGTTTCCTAGGATAGCATTGTGCATATTTGAATTAGTTTTTCTGTACACGTTTTGCTTGATTTGTCTTTATTTGAAATTAAAAAAAATGTTAAAATACATCTTGTCAACAAGGGGTGGGGCTAGGTGGGGGCAGGGGGCCCCACTGAACTGGTCTGCTCAGGGCCCCGCAGTTGCTAAGACCAGCCCTGTGTGTGCTTTCCTGTCCTTTGGTGTTGTGAACGGAGGGATAAGAGAACTTTTGGTTAAAGTCAATGTGTGCAGTTGGAGCAGTGTATTGCTGGCCTAGCTGGTTAAAACAGAAAAACCTGCCTGCAGTGTGACTATTTCACTGAAATTAGTGTTCTCTCTAATTTGCACTGTACCCTGACAGTGTTTTCTGCTTCTGGGGAATGAAGGCACTCTAGAGCTAAAACCCTATTCCATATCTGTTCAGGCCTATTGAAGGAAATCCCAAAATTATCTGCAGAGAATGCAGACATATATTTTAGAAAAATATTTTCTTCTATTTAAAATACACCATTCAGAGAAAATTAGACTTTTTTATTGAAAATATTTAGTACGTTTGTGACTTTTGATACTTCCCACAATATTTTAATTTTACATATTTTTGTGCCAAATGTTTGCTTTGTTTAATTAAAATATTATTTGATGCTTTTTAAAAGTGATTATAGTACCATACTTAACCAGGCTGTTTAGCATATGGCTCACCAGCAATTTCTTACATTGTAGGTTATAGCTGATACCAATATCAGTGCCATTGCTAACCAACTGGAATCCATATCTCCTGGTTATAACCTTAATTCTCCCATTGAATCACCTTCAGAAGATTCAGAGTGAGTATTCACTTATTGCCTTTAATTTTGCATAAGCAGTGTTTTAAGTGTAGGTTGTATAGTGTCTTATAGGTGTCTCAGACAATGCCAGATGTAAGATTTTGGTGCCCGTAGGCAGGCATGGAAGGAGGTAGTATGTCATGGCAGTGCACCTTTCGAGCAGGGTCCTCTTTATATTGGGCATGTTGGACTTTCAAAACGTGGTGGTTGTTTACTAAGCTGCATAAAATCTGGGCTTAATGCAGGACTTTTCTTGTGTGCTTAATGCAGATTGAGCATGGCATTTTTTAGGGCTTTTGTTTTAATTGCAAGTTATGCGTTAATGTTCCCATTAGTGTGCGGTACCTGCAAAGGATTATCGTGGGAGAACTTAGTGTCTCCTATTTAGGAGGCATTAAGTGCTTCTGCCTTAATTGCGTTATCCAGTTAGCAAACGGTATTCATAGCATGCTAGCCAGATAATGCAGGAACTCTTTACCTATGACATTTTTCGGAGGAAAAAATAGGTAACATGTGGGGTAGCACATCCAAATAGCCAAATTACCCCAAGACACTTTAACATGTTCTGTGGTAGCCTGTTAATGTGCACTAACCATGTGTTTAATGCCCTTTAGTAACAAATGACCCCTTATTTCCCCAGGCAGCTACCTTTGCCAAAATCATAGATGGCAGGTCATAGATGAAAACCAATGCAAAGCACAGCAACACAAACGAACAAAAAGCACCAAGATCCTTCAAAATAGAGACAAATCTTTATAGGCCCGACACAGGCCATGTTTTAGCACACAGCGCCTATGTCAGGGTCGTTTGGACTGCTAAATATCAGCCACAATGAACCCAGTTCAAGGTTATTTTACTGCATGGAGAAGATCCCCTCCAGGGCTGCCTGCACTCCCCCACCTAAATGTCCCCCCTCAGGACTACTTCTGAAACAGCTTGGTAGTTTGGGGAGAGGGGTCGTCCGGGGGGGGGGTCCAAGATTCTTGGGCAGGACTGAGACCCATTCTGGCTTCTTCCTGCAAATAGTGCCCCTAGTGGTAGTCATGAGAGACTACCACTAGGGGTCATGTTTACTTATAAGGTGGCTCGCAAGCAGCTTTATTCTTGTAAGGCAGGATTCAGCAACATGCAATACCGGGATCCCACAGGCTGCTGAATCCCACAGAGAATCAAGGTGCAGTAAAGGGCGATATTTTACTGCACCTTGATGAATTCCCCCCCCCTACATACACACCCTCAGTGTGGTTAACATCCTACACAGACTGAGCTCTCTTGTGTTGATTTCTTGGTTCACTTTTCCTCTTAATGATAATTAGAGCTATAAGTGTACTAAAAATCAACATCCTTGATCAGGACCGAGTATACCAAGAGAGCTCAAGGCATTCTGTACATCTCATAATTTTGTTCCTGCTTCTAATGTGTGATCTAAGATTTTGTTGCTATTAATAAACTGCCATGTGTGCCTGCATGCAAAGTGTTTGCCTACTTAAAATTTTTACTTTGAATGTGCACAGAAATACTCACTAATAGCATCAGGAGGGATTTAAAGTGTATAGCCATGAGACACAGTAGGTATGACTTAATCTGAGCAAACAGTTGAGCACAGCAGTTTTATTTAGTGAAAATGCTAAGAATTCTTCAGCTAACTTTGACAGTACCACAAAATCAATATAGAGGCATATGTGACCCGCTGAACGAAAAGGTACCAAAAGTGGGGTATGTGACTTACTTATACCACAAGATAGAGGGATATCAACTGAATATTCCAGCAAAATTTCAGCCTCAGGCATGGACTAATTACATCTTTAAAAAATTAACAAAATGTTTATAGCTGTTCTTTCATATTTGAAATTAGTAACAAAATTACCTCTGTTACTTAAACTGCTGTTATGCTTATTCGATAATGTCACAGGACATTATCCTTAAGAAAGAATGTGCAATGTTTATTTTACATAATTGGAGATCTTCAGATCCACCTACTTTTACTCGGTGGAAGAATGACATTTATTATTTATTAAGTTGGAAAGAGTGGATGCTAAATATGCAGCTCCAGAAATGTGGAAATTATTTCAAATTATCTAGTCCACTGTTTGGGAAGCACTCCCTCATACAGCACATATGATCAAAAGCCCGCGCTGTTCCAATCAGTGCTCTAAAAATTACGCTGAAACAGCGTGGGGCTTTACCGCCCCTATGACCAGAGGTAATAGCATGCAAATTTATGCACGCTATTATCTATGATCATAGGGTAAAGTGCGGGAGGATTGTGCCTAAATCCTCCCGCACTTGTTTGACAGGTCCGGGCTGTCAAAAGCCCAGACCTGTCAAACACGGGGGCTGGAAGACTGTGGAACCACCAGACCCCTGAAACAGAAAGGCCCTGGTGGCCTGTGCCTCCACAGAACCCCCACCCCAAGCTAGTGACATGGGGGCTGGAGGTCCAGCGGACCTCCAGTCCCCCTGACCCCCCCCCCCCCGACAAATGTTCACAGGGGGCTAGAGAACCCCCCCCCTCACTCACCCCCCCCCCCCAAAAAGCCATGGTGGCCCAGTAGGCTGCAAACCAAGCCCCCCTCACACCTGGTGGTCTAGCGGTCCTCTTCTGCACACTCACCATACCTTTGTTGGAAGTTGTGAAGCCCCACACAGCGCATCCCAGAATGCGCTGAGCAGGGCTTGGCACCACCACTTTCAAGGTGGTGCTGGAAGAGGAGGGAGTGTACGACTCCTTCCTCCAACACTAAAGTTATGGGGGGCAGAGAAGAGGGCTGCTAGATCAAAAGGTTGGGGGGGGGGCTTGGTTTTGCAGCCCACTGGGCCACCAGGACTTTCTTTTGGGGATGCAAGAGGGGTTAGGGTGGCTGGAGATCCACCGATTCTCCAGCCCACCTGTGAACTTGTGTTGGGGGAGAGGGTGGGGGGACTGGAGATCCGCCAGACCTCCAGCCCCCATGTCAATGGGATGGGGGGGTCCAGGTTTCTGTGCCTGCCAGGGGAGTTTTATTGGGGGGGAATGTGGGGCTTGCTAGCATGCAAATGCATGTTGAACAGGGTTCACCATTCTTCCCCAATGGTCTGCAAACCCTAACACAAGTTCTGAGCTGGCTTAGGGTTTGCTGTGGATAGCACGCCAGTGTTGGTACACTGCCCACTGATCATTGGGGAGGAATATGTTTAGTATGCATTTGCATGCTACTTGCGCTAAGAGCCCTGTTTAACATGCATTTGCATGCTAGTTGTAGTCAGAGACTGTGAGCACGTTTCACGTGCTCGGGGACTGTGATCATGGGGCGGTAGTAAATGCAGGTGTTAGTATGTTGCTAATAGCCTCTAGTGCCCACATTTGCTTCTGATCATCGGCCCGATAGTGCTTTGTTAAATTTGTTATAGGCTTTGAAGGTTGGACAAATTACAGTACTCTGGGATTATGGGTTGTAAGCCTGGGGGTTATTAAAGATGGTGGGGGAGGGAAGGGAAGAATAAACATGAATTGTAATTTGCATTGGTGATTGTGGAGAAGGAACAACCCAGGATCAATGTTTCAGGTTGCTTTGGTGTTTATGTAGGTTATAATGAAAACTCACACCATTGTATAATACTGGAATTTTAAGCAAATGATTGGTATCAGTTGTTTCACTGACAGATTCATGTGTATGTTGTGTTGTATTCTTTTTAGTGTTAATAATAATAATAAACAATGAGAAATGTTTATCAATAAAAAAGTATGTTTTTCAGAAAAACATATTTGAAAAATAGCAGACTTAAAACATCTATATCTCTGTAATCCATAGGAAGTTACGGGTAAATTTTGACCATGTTTTTGTATAGAGAGTGATCAGATTACTTACCAAGTTTCATTCATAATAGTTACCCCTCTAAACTTGTATAGCCTTTATCTCTGTTATTTATAGCCTACTTTTGGTATCTTTTTGCTTTGTGGGTCACACATTCGATATTCTATTTTCAAAATCAATTTTATAATAGTTTTAGGACAAGTACGATAACAAGCCCTCACTGTACACGTATTCTGTGATGGATAACTTTAAAATGCTTTGAATAAATGTTGGGAAAAAATTTTAAAAGCTGAGCATACAAAATAAGTCACTGAAGGTAGTATCAGTCCTTGTATAAAATTATAAAAACTATACCTACACATGGCAAAAATCAGTGAGCAAGTCTGGAAACCAGGGGCGTATCTGCGTGGGGCCACAGGGGCCTGGGCCCCCGCAGATTTCGCCCTGGACCCCCCTACTGCCGCCGTGGTTACCTTTGCTGGCGGGGGACCCCAACCCCCACCAGCCGAGGTCCGCTTCCTCCTGCCGCTGCGAGGTTTTTTAAGTTCATCGGGATTCGTCCTCCGTCACTCTGTGCTGCTGTTAAGAAGCTGCTAGCTGAATGCAGTTTCGGACTGAGTCTGACGTCGCTGCTGCACGTTGTACATGAGTCTGACGTCCTGCACGTACAACATGCAGCAGCGACGTCAGACTCAGTCCGAAACTGCATTCAGCTAGCAGCTTCTTTGAACAGCAGCACAGAGTGACGGAGGACGAATCCCGATGAAGAACTTAAAAAACCTCGCAGCGGCAGGAGGAAGCGGACCTCGGCTGGTGGGGGTTGGGGTCCCCCACCAGCAAAGATACCCACGGCGGCGGGGGGGGGGGGGGGGTCGGAAATGGCGGCGGCGGCTGGGGGGGAGCTATAATGTGCCCCCTCACTCTGGCTTCGGCCCCCGCTACCGCCGACTTTCAGATACGCCCCTGCTGGAAACACTGGCAGTGTGAAAGTCAGCAGCAGTAATTACACAAGAAGCAAATGACCTGGTCCTATGGCTTACCACTCATTTTGATTGACAGTGGTCTTGGTACAAAAGTTCATTAAAAAAACCAACAAGAAGGAGGAAAGGACCTCACGAAGCCGAGAGAAGCAAGAGAAAACCAGTGAGGTGAATCCAAGGAGGATAACAAAAGAGTCTGTATTGAAAATGCTTTAAAATGACCCGACACAGCCGTGTTTTGGCCCGAAGGCCTGCCTCAGGTGTCTTGATAAATCTCTGATGTTGTAATATAGGGCTTGACAACAGGAAAAATGTGTTGCAAGGATCTGGCTGTGAAACCCTTCAATTATCTTCTGTCTTGCAGATGCGCTGAAAAACAGTAGCCGTATGATTGGCTAATGTAAATGATGCAAAAAATTTTCCCGTTGTCAAGCCCTATATTACAACACCAGAGATTTATCAAGACCCCTGAGGCAGGCCTTCAGGTCGAAACACAGCCATGTTGGGTCATTTTAAAGCATGTTCAGTAAAGACGTTTTTGTTATCCTCCTTGGATTCACCTCACTACAAAAGTTCATACCCAGAAAAATACTCCTCTTGAATATACATCTGCAGTAGCCTTCCTACAAAACATTCCTGTCCCATGAATATTTGTTGATAAATTTGGTAAAACTTGGTATATACTTGGCGATGCTGGTAATTGGGAAACAAAATGGGAGCTGGGCAGACTTCTACGGTCTATGCCCTGATCATGACTAAATAGATAGGGATGGGCGGAGTGTAAATTTTAAGGGGTTTCGGCGTTACCTTCAGAACTTAATACAAGAACAATGCTGGGCAGACTTCTACGGTCTGTGCCCTGAGAAAGGCAAGGACAAATCAAACTCGGGTATACATATAAAGTATCTTGTTGGGCAGACTGGATAGGACCGTACAGGTCTTTTTTATCTGTCATCATTTACTATGTTATACTATGGGTCCTTTTGTACTCTAGGTACAAAATAAGTACCTGAATATAATATGTAAACAGCTTTGATTGCAACCACAAAAAGGCAGTATAACAAATCCCATCCCCCATACATCCCAATGACTTGTTTTTGTTTGTTTTTCCCTTTTTGTTTTTGAAAATGGTCCAAAAAGATAGATGTACCGAGCACAAAGCATCTAGCAAATGACCATTTTCAAAACAAAAAGATGTTTTTCTGGTTCAAAAATTGCTATGTCCGCTACTTGATTTTTGGACATCATATCGAAAATGCCCCTCGGTATGTTTTGACACTACACAAAACGGAATAAAAAATTAATAGCTGTCATGAATAGCAAATAATCTAATTACTCAATACAAAGTTTCTGAAACAAAAATGTCTTCTGTTCTATTCTAAATCGGGTGTAATTTGAAATGGAATGCATATGAAAAGTTAATGTCTTCCAATGTGTTCCCCCCTGATAAGATAATAGAGAATTGAAAACTTTTTTTGAGAAGAATGTCAAAGCAAATAAAGAGAATTGGATCTTGATTAACTTATAATATTATATATGTAAGCAGAAGCCAAACCATATCAAAACCCACTTCTTCTCTTCCTCCACTTTCTATCTCAGTGGATAACGCCCTCATCCTCCCCGTCTCATCTGCCCGCAACCTCGGAGTCATCTTCGACTCCTCCCTCTCCATCTCGGCACACATCCAGCAGATAGCCAAGACCTGTCGCTTCTTCCTCTTCAACATCAGCAAAATTCGCCCTTTCCTCTCTGAGCACACCACCCGTACTCTCGTCCACGCTCTCATTACCTCCCGACTTGACTACTGCAACTTACTCCTCACCGGACTCCCACTTAGCCATCTATCCCCCCTTCAATCTGTTCAGAACTCTGCTGCACGTCTTATATTCCGCCAGAACCGATATACTCATATCACCCCTCTTCTCAGGTCACTTCACTGGCTTCCAATCCGATACCGCATTCAGTTCAAGCTCCTCCTTCTTACCTACAAATGTACTCAATCTGCTGCCCCTCACTACCTCTCTACCCTCATCCTCCCCTTATGTTCCCACCCGAAACCTCCGTTCACAGGACAAATCCCTCCTCTCAGTACCCTTCTCCACCACTGCCAACTCCAGGCTCCGCCCATTCTGCCTCGCCTCACCCTGTGCCTGGAACAACCTTCCTGAGCCCTTACGTCAAGCCCCCTCCCTGCCCATCTTCAAGTCTCTGCTTAAAGCCCACCTCTTCAATGCTGCCTTCGGCACCTACCTCTTACCTTCAGGACATCCGGACTGCCCCTATCGTATTGTCTACTCACTTGTCCTTTAGATTGTAAGCTCTTTGAGCAGGGCCTGTCCTTTTATGTTAAATTGTACAGTGCTGCGTAACCCTAGTAGCGCTTTAGAAATGTTAAGTAGTAGTAGTAAATTATAAAAAGCATACAATAGAATTTCAGCAGGATCTGGGCTTCTATTGGAAGCCAATGTAATCGAATTTAAAAAGGTGATATTCTTTCAAATTTGGAGAGGGAGAAAATCAATCAGTAGAAGAGAAGATGGCATAGGCAACATTGGAGAACAAAAGAACAAATGATTTTGTTTTTTAAAATGATGTCAGTGTGATTTAGAATAGAAAAAGGCAGAAGGGTAAAAAAGGAGTTGTAATATTGTCATGAGTATGAACAATTTTACACACCTGTCTGTGAAAAAGTCCAACTGGGAAGAGCAACAGTTTTGGTTAGTAGCTGAAGTTCCTATTAACATGTTAAGAGTTTTAGGGCCCTGTTTACTAAGGTGCACTAGCATTTTTAGTGCACGCTAATGCTAGAGACACCCATATATTCCTGTAGCATGGCTTAGTCAACAGGGCCCTTTTACAGAGTGGCAGTAAGCCCAATGCAGGACTACTGCCAGCCCAACGCAGCCACCGGCGGTAATCGCGCCCCGAGTGCACACCATTTCTGGGGAAAAAAAGAAAACCACCAGAAATGGCTTGCAAGGCAGTAATCGGGCATTGCCGCTCGGTTAGCGCTAGATTAGCGCGGGAGCCCTTATCGCAAGCGGTAAGGGCTCCCTACTGCATGGTCATGTGACAAGAGTTCTCTTGTATGTCGGGTTTTTTTTACCCGCTGCAGTAAAAGGGCCCTGACGCATGAGAAAAATGGCTCCTGTCGCTAGCACAGGGCCCTTTTTCACAACTTGGTAAAAGGACCCCTTAGTGAATAGATTTGGTAGAGACGTTTTTGCTGTAATTAATTGTAACAGAGTTTTGATTAATTTGTAAACTTCTGCCCCTATGGTGGTTAAATATTATGTGTTGCATTTTCAGAGCACCTCAACCTAGAATTCTTACATTGGAAAAAGGCGCTGATGGATTGGGGTTTAGTATTGTAGGAGGCTATGGAAGTCCACATGGAGACCTGCCAATATATGTCAAGACAATATTTGCCAAGGTACTGTGTTTTCTTGTCTTATAAATGCATAAAGGGGTTAAGGGTCTGAAAAGTCCAGTGATCTCTAGTAGTACCAAATACTCTTGCTCTGCAAAAGGTATAAATGTGTGCATTTACCTACCTATTTGATAAAATATTTGGGTATATTGCATCTCCACCCGAATGATACCCTTGGGAATACCTAGGTGTGGATGGTGTAAAAGTACATGCTATCTTGTAGTCTAACTAGTTTTAACTTGCACGTTGTTTTGTAAGAGCTACCTTCTGCATGTAAAATGTATTACATATGGAAAAAGCTTTATAAAATACGTTGAAACCTTCTGTTCAGTATGCAGCGGTGGCTAAGAAAGCAAATAGAATGTTAGGAATTATTAGGAAAGGAATGGAGAACAAAAATGAGAATGTTATAATGCCTTTGTATTGCTCCATGGTGCAACTGCATCTCGAATTGCGGTGCAGTTCTGGGCACCGCATCTTTAAAAAGATAGCGGAATTAGAAAAGGTACAGAAAAGGGTGACAAAAATGATAAACGGGATGGAACGACTTCCCTTTGAGGAAAGGCTAAAGCAACTAGGGCTCATCAGCTTGGAGAAGAGATGGCTGAGGGCTGATATGATAGAGGTCTATAGAATATTGAATGGAATGAAGCTACTAAGTAGAAAATTTAAAATAAATTGGAGAAAATATTTCTTCACTCAATGTGTAATTAAACTCTGCAATTCATTGCCAGAGAGTGTGGTAAAAGCAGTTAGCTTAGCAGGGTTTAAAAAAGATTTGGATATCTTCCTAAAAGAAAAGTCCATAAGCCATTATTAAGATGGACTTGGGAAAATCCACTGCTTATTTCTAGGCTAAGCATCATAAAATGTACTGTTTTGGGATCTTGCCAGGTACTTGTAACCTGGATTGGCTACTGTTGGAAACAGGATACTGGGCTTGGTGGACCTTTGGTCTGTCCCATTATGGTAATGGTTATGTTCTGAATACCCTCAGAAAGCATACAAAGACAAACATCTACCTGGCAAATGGCATTTATGATAAAGGCCAGATATTTACAGAGAATTATTTACTAAAGTATGTTACTGCGTTAGTGCTAATGTTGTCAATGCATGTTTTTAGTAAATAGGTCTTATTGGATTGAACAGGACCAGCAGTAAATAAAGCACTTTAGTGCTTTTCAGCAAATCTAGCAGCAGGTCTATATGCCTTTACATATTACCTTTAATAAACACAAACTTATGGTTTATGCAGGGCTGGTCTTAGCAAGTGCGGGGCCCTATGCAGACCAATTTGGTGGGGCCCAATCCTAGCCCCGCCTACCCTAGCCCCGCCCCATTGATAAGATTATTCCATTTTTAGAACATTTTTTTATGAAATTTCAAATAAAGACAAATGAAGCTAAACTTGTACAAAAAAACTGATTGAAATAATAAGCACAATGCTATCATGAAACCTCCCCTCCCCAGAAATTATTCAGTTCAAGTCCACTACAATTAGTAGTTCCAATTCTCATAACAAAGGAGAATAAAGGAAAAATATTAAGAAAAGATCCAGTACTTTCAAATTCCCCTATTACTCTGTAACCCATCAAACCAGAGAGGCAAGTAGCCACATCAGTTACTAAATAGTTTGAACTGATTGTACCTACTTTATATCAGATTTTGCTACTTCATGATTTCCATTCTCAGATTTTAGCTTAGTAATCTTTTCTTCCTGTGATTGCAGTCTAGCTTCCAAATGATTATGGTTTAATTAAAGTGTTATATGCCACCCTTTCTTTAAACATAACAGGGCGTTCCACAATAAAATAACAATATATCAACTCTAAAAGAAAAGGAACTCTAATTTCAATAGGATACTACCACTCAAACCACACTTGTCAGCATTTTGCCAGTCTACGAATTAAAACATATGCACAGTGCTTTGTGCAGGCCAGAGACATAATGTTGCTCATTGCTGCGTCAGGATTCCTTTCCTTTCCAACTAGAATACAAGTCCTTCACCAAGAAGATGCTGCCATTGTCCTGTTCGTCCTGATTTTGAATGTAGGCCTTTGGCTTGGGTGATATAAAATAAAAGCTTTTGTCAAAGAAAGAAGATTAAATACAGCCCTAAGTGGCAGTGGCGTAGCCACAGGTGGCCTAGGTGGGCCAGGGCCCACCCACTTAGAGCTCAGGCCCACCCAACAGTAGCACACGTTTAGTGGTAGCTGGCGGGGATCTCGAGCTCCACCAGCTGAAGACTTCCCCCCGATGGTAACGAAAATGCTACTCTCCATGATACCGGCACCTCAATTTTCAGCACATGCCTGCTGCAGACTGCCAAGGTGGAAAGAAGCATTTTCCAGCCAGCTGAGATATATTTTTGGTGGTGGTTGGGTGGGGGAGAGAACACTTGGTGCCCACCCAGTTCTTCCCTAGGCCCACCCAAAATCTGTTGTCTGGCTACGCCCCTACTAAGTGGTTAGTGTAGTGGACTTTGATACTGGGGAACTGGGTTCAATTACCACTGCAGCTCCTTGTGACTCTGGGCAAGTCACTTAACCCTCCATTGCCCCAGGTACAAATAAGTACCTGTATATACCATGTAAACCGCTTTGAATGTAGTTGCAAAACCACAGAAAGGCAGTATATCAAGTTCCAATTCCCATTCCCAATTAAGTGATTACTTTAATGAGAGACTGAATGGAGATGGGGATTGTGGAAACGGCACCTGTTTTAAAGCATCAGACTTCATGGAATTTTTTTTAATGTGGTGCTTGTAATAGATTTCAGCGACCAGAGTCAATATTTGGCTGCTGGTGTCACTACCAGAATGTAGCCCCAGATATGGAGCTGCAGGAAAATCAGTTCAGAAACTGCATGGGTTTAGTAGCATCAGAAATCAAGTTCCCACATTAAAATAAAGAGAGAGAAAAGCTAAAATTTGAAAATACAGAGTTTCCAAAAATCTCAACTTCCTATCGTAAGCAATTACCATGATCATTCACAATAAGCACTTAAAAAGAGTCTGTGGTGGTGGTAATCTTCTACCTACAATGTACAAACAGCATTGTAAGTGATTGGATTTGGGCTCTTCTTACTAGATTGTATTTAGATTAACAATAAATCTGCAATTAGTAAAATGACTCCGTGCACTCTTTTTGTTTTGCAACATTAATCATGGCACAATGTGGGATCTGCTCCCAGAGTAAAGATCTGTGGGTTTGTGCTGCTTAAGAATCAGAGATTCACTGAGAGGCAAAGGGTACAGATCATAAGCTGCAAATTGCTTATTTTGCAGAATTGCTGACTAGCTGAACCAGGGACGTAGCCAGACAGCAGATTTTGGGTGGGCCTAGGCAAGAAGTGGGTGGGCACCAAATGTTCTCTCCCCCACCCACACACCAAAAAAATGTCTCAGCTGGTGGGAAAATGCTTCTCTCCAGTCTCTAACTTGGTAGTCTGCAGCAGGCATGCGCTGAAAACTGAGCACGCGAAGGGGCCAGTATTGTGGAGAGCAGCATTTTCATTACCATGTGCTACTGTTGGATGGGCCTGAGCCCTAAGTGGGTGGGCTCCGGCCCACCCAGGCCCACCTGTGGCTACGCCACTGAGCTGAACCAGAGACCCCTGTTCCTCACAACCTAATTAAACTGCTGATTGTGCAGTGAAAATGACTTTTGTTCAAATTTTTTGGTTGCTCTGTAGATCAGGGGTGTCAAACTGAAATCCTGAAGGGCTTTTAACCACTCACGTTTTCAGGCTATCCCTAATAAGAGATATTTGCATGCAGATATGTCATGCATGTTCGTTAGTGATTAGCCTGAAACTAGACTAATTGTGACCCTCCAGAATTTCAGTTTGATACCCCTGATGAAGATGAATATAAGTTGCATAGAAGGATGACACCTCATAACACAGCATGTCCTTGTTTCAGGGAGCAGCAGCAGAAGATGGGACATTGAAGCGTGGAGATCAGATTCTTGCAGTCAACGGAGAAAGTTTGGACGGTGTCACTCACGAACAAGCTGTAGCCATTTTAAAACGCCAGAAAGGAACTGTAACGTTAGCTGTGCTGTCATGAACTTCTGCTCATTTACCATGAAGAATGCCAACATATCAATAGAAATATATACTGTACATCCCGTGGGCAATATGAGCTGCAGTGTTTAATTGTAATCCCATGTGCAGGATAGCAGAGCTTTAACCTTTCATTTTCATCTGCCAATCCTTTCTTTCATTTTATGTAGCATTTTACATAGGTTGTCTTAGTGCCTCACTTAGCAGAGCATGTCAAGTACATGCATGGAGTTATTTTGGGGTAGGCCTGGTACTGTGTAATAAACAGTGACCTTGGATGTGAAAAGAAGGTACAATATTATTTGTATGAGCTGAGGCAGGCTATGTAGTGTCTGTGGGAGGGTTTTTTTGTTTTTGTTTTGTTTTTTTAAACATCAGGTCTCTCTTGTTACAGGTCAGCATTCGAACATAAACTTTCAAAATATTAGCATTTGATGATGCCATAATAGTAAATTCTTCAGTACCATTAGTAAGAAACGTAAGTACTCGAATTCAGGTTAAAGACCAGTAGGCGGAACCATGTAATGGGATCTCATCCAGATGAGCACAGACAAAGTCTGCATTGACTTACCTCACTTGTGATTCACATATGCTGATTGTTTTGTGAGACACATCAGAAAATATCATGGAAATGTAATTAACACTGTTACAAACCAACATATCTGACCTTATTACAGGATGTAATTTGCTGTTTGCACAGTAAGTTTAATAGTCAGAAACCGACATATATTTATCTTTCTGGGTAAGCCCATTGATGTTAATGATTATTATAGTGATACATTTATTAGAAATGTTTTGAAGAATAAATATATAAGTATTTACAAGCTCAGTGGCAAGTGCTTTGCACTGCCGTACAGAGGATCTGAGTTTGATTCTCAGGCCAGGCTTCTGCTCCCTGAACTAGTCAGGGATGAGGATAGGATACTGCAGAGAGAATCTAAGCCATCGCTCAGTGCCATGAGATTCTGGGTGAGCCGCCATCCATAGCTCCTGTTTAAAGACTGCAAGCAAACAAGTGAGGTACCAACAAATGTCAAGGAAACCAGTCCTTTGAAAGCAGTTGCCTTTATTTCAAACCCAGCCCATTTCCTCAACAATGAAACGGGCCCTAGAAAGGGTCTCTTGTAAGCGATTTTTTTGTCTCCCCTGCTTTCCCCTCCATGTCCAGCAATTCTTCCCTCCCCTCCCATCCCCTCCATGTCCAGCAATTCTTCCCTCCCCTCCCATCCCCTCCATGTCCAGCGATTCTCCCCTGCCCTCCCATCCCCTCCATGTCCAGCGATTCTCCCCTGCCCTCCCATCCCTTCCATGTCCAGCGATTCTCCCCTGCCCTCCCATCCGTGTTCCGCGATTGTCTTCTCTCCTGTCCTCTCCTTCCATCCCATCCATGTCCAGCGATTCTCCTTTTCCCTGCCGTTCCATCCATGTTCCGCGATTCTCTTTTCTCCTGTCCTCTCCTTCCATCCCATCCATGTCCATCGATTCTGCTCTGCCCTCCCCTCGATGTGCCGCGATTCTCTCTTCCTTTGTACCTCATTGTTTTCTGGCTGGCTTCCCTTCCGTTGGTAACATCCTGACCTCAGCTCACCTCCAGCATTCCCTTCCCTCTCACTATTCCGCCCTCTGATGTCATTACGTTTTGACGCGAGGGCGGGGCAGTGAGGGGGAATGGAACGCTGGAGGCTGGCTGACGTCATGAGATGTTACGAACCCAGGCAGCCAGACAGCGATGGAACATTGGAGGTGCAAATTATTATATAGGATATGACACAAGTGTAGTGCAACAGGAAATGTAACTCGAAACGAGCCATGTTTTGGCAATACTGCCTGCGTAAGGAGTCTGATCCACTTTAGCAGTATAAAAATTAATACCCAAATGTGTTGTAAATATAGAAAGCCACTGGTCTAGTGGCATGCAGATGACAAACTCACTCGGCAGGGCTGATTTCCTTGGACGTTCGTTTCTACCTCACTTATTGGCTTTGCTGTTTCACACCCATGAGGAACATTTTCTCCTTTTCTACACGTGTTCTGTTTAAAGACTGCCACAAGGAAAGTTGGGCTGAGTTAGGAGAGGGGTGAATTTAAGTAGTTGCAAATGAAGGTTCATGGTGCTGCAGCCTCAGATAAAGCTGAGAACCCAAAGGAACAGGAGAAAATGGTTGGGCCACAAAATCTGCTGTGTTTTTATTCCTCATGCCACAGTCTAGTATATTTGTAACTAAAACACTAACATGTAACATTTGTCCCTACAGTTTTAACTAATGTCAAGAAGGTTCAGTTTTGTCCTGTGCTAACTGCTAGAAAGCCATCCTCTCTGGTTAAACTGTGTTGGAAGTTGCCAGGAAAGTGGATTATCCAGTGTACTAGTTGCTGTGTCATCCTGCCTTTTTAAATAAGAGTCCAGCACTTTGTGGATCATAGATAGACCCTAGCCGTGTGGGGCATGTTGTATACTGAAGCCTGAAAGAAAGATGATAATACCATTTTCTTCAGCTAATCTCTTCCAAAGGAATTGCTGGGAACTTGCAACATATTATGAATTGTTTAAATAAATGCTAAAGTATGAAGGATAAAGAGTTGAATAAAGCATTAAGAATTTGAATGCAGATTGTATTTTTGATCGTCAGTTCTCTATGATGGCAAACTCACCAGTGAAATCATAGAGCCATGGATAGCTTTAGTCGCACATTTTAAATTACATTAAAGTTGAGTAACAAGCATCTTGTATAATTGCTGTGTTTTCTTTCTCTCTCTCTCTCATATATATATATATATATAAACATTAGCTTTCCTTTCTGTGCACAGAATGCACGGTATAGTATATTATAAAAGTAATGTGCCCAGTTTGGATAACTTTAATTTCCTTTCTATTTAATAAGCTTAGGCCCCTGTTTATAAAGCCACACAGCAACTGTCTGTCCGGCACTGCCGACGGCTGTGGCAGCAATGCTGCGTGGCAGCCGCTAGTGTGGTTTTATAAACAGAGGGGCTACTTTTATAAAGTTTCTGGGATATACATAATCACAAAGTGCATTAGGATGTTCAAGTATTTGAAAGCTTTTCCAACACGAATAGGTTTTAATTCTAACCTTTATACCTTGTTGTTGCTGCTAAACCCCTCAAAATAAAGTTTAAATCCAGCCCTTAGAGCCAAAGAGGGTTGCTTTTTAATGTTTGGTGATTCTTATATTGGCACTTTCTGCACTTGTATGTTGGATTATGTGATTTTGTGTGATATGTGGTAGTGGGATGAACTTTTATAGCAAGGAGCACAAATAAAAAAAACCCAGCAATGTTTGTCTATTTTGGAATGTTAAACTTTGAAAGCACAATGAAGTTATGTAAATTCTTATGAATATTTTTATTATACCATTGGCCTCAAGTGTCGTGAAAGTTAAGCTTGGGACCTTTCTCTCCCAGTTGAATGCAGATTAGTCTTCATTTATCAACTCCTGTCCCTCTGGTCTTTTTTTGATACAGTGATTTTAATGACTGAATGTGTCCCACTTGATTTTTTTTTTTTTTTTTTTTTTTTGTGGCCAGATTCTATTTTACTTGTAATCAAGGATGCCAGGACACCATGAAGAAGCAATTGTCCACTGGACAGACAAGTAAACTAGAACTGCCCTGGGTTTGCCCACACGTGCATAAACTAGTATTTGTAGATTCTTTTCTGTAATATTAATGCTGATTTCCTCAGTGAGTGTCTATGGCTGAAAGCAAACTTAGGGGCCTCTTTTACAAAGCCATGCTAGCGATTCCTGTACGGTAAATGAGAGGAAGCCCATTCAGTTCCTTTAGGCTTCCTCTCATTTGCCGCACGGAAATCGCTAGCACGGCTTTGTAAAAGAGGCTCTTAGAAACATTAGTTTACTCGTGTGTTCCCCCTTCCCATGACCACAGACTGTGGCAAGGATTACTGAAGTCTTCCTCCAATATGGTTTTACAAACCTTTCTTTTCACATGAATCCTCTCTTCTTTTATATGGTGTGCTGACATGAACGCAACTAAAATTTGGGGATATACTTTAAGTAGAGGAGTGTGGTAGCCGTGTTAGTCCACTCTTAAGGTTATCAATAGAAATCAAACAAAATAAAACATGGAAAAGAAAATAAGATGATACCTTTTTTATTGGACATAACTTAATACATTTCTTGATTAGCTTTCGAAGGTCGCCCTTCTTCCTCAGATCGGAAATAAGCAAATGTGCTAGCTGACAGTGTATATAAGTGAAAACATTCAAGCATTACTATGACAGTCTGACAGGGTGGGAGGAGGGGGGTGGGTAGGAAGTATGCATGGGGACATCAAAGCATATCATTGAAGGGCAACCTTCGAAAGCTAATCAAGGGATATACTTTAGAAATCCTATTCCACTGAATGGATCCAAATATTAAATCTTATAACTTGAAGTTTCTCTGTTGTGTTGTGCACCTGCCAAAAAATGATACAACAATCTGTTGATAATTCATTGAATTTAGGTATAGAGCATGTAGGCATGCTGTAAACAAATTTACAGTATATTTTTCTTTGGTGATCTTTGTGTTCAAATTTAGATATTATTAAATTTTTTCTGTATAAAAGGCATTTATCCATAATGTATGTATATCAATAAAATGTTCTTGAGTTCCCAAAATTCGAAATAAATTCAATTACCTATATGTATTTTATCTGAGTTATGTATTTTATGACATTTCATTGGAAATATTTTTTTCTGTTCCAAGTAATCATTATGGGGTTTGTTTGTTTTTTACTAAGGTGCGCCGAAAAATGGCCTGCGCTGGTGTAGACGTGTGTTTTGGACGCATGCAGGTCCATTTTGGGCAAAATAAAAATTGGCGCACGTCCATTGTGGGCCTGAGACCTTACCGCCACCCACTGACCTAGCGGTAAAGTCTCACATGTTAACCGAGCAGTAATGGTCTACGTGTGTGCAATGCTGATTACCGCCCGGTTAGCGCCGCACTTCAGAAATTTTCCAGTGCGCCTAGTGGATGCGTGTAAAAAAAAAATGAAATTACCGCCCGGGCCATGTGGTAGCCAGGCGGTAGTTCAAAATTGACGCACGTAGGACACACATAGGCGGTTTGGTAAAAAGGCCCCTAAAGTTGTCTAGGTGAACATTCTTGTCTGTTTGTATTTTACCACTAAATGAACCTGAACTCAAATATAGAAAGCAACACATTTTCTTAATAAGGTAATAAACTCAGATTCTCTAATTCCTTTTTTTTTCTGCTTTCCCATTTTAACCCCTCTAGTCAGGAGGGCAAATTTCACAGTGTCCTATTCTGATGGCATCTTTATGTTAATTACTTTATCTTAGCAGCACAGTACATTTTGATGATTATACTTAGGGCTTCTATTACTACTACTACTTATCACTTCTATAGCGCTACAAGGCATACGCAGCGCTGTACACCATACATGAAAAGACAGTCCCTGCTCAAAGAGCTCACAATCTAAAAATGGAATGTTGCTAGTGGAATAGCAACATTCCATGTAGAATCTCAAATAGTAGCAACAGAATCTCCAATAGCAGCAACATTCCATGTAGAATCTCAAGTAATAGCAACATTGCAGAATCTCAAATAGTAGCAACATTCCATGTTCCACTGCACTAACCACTAGGCTACTCCTTCACTAGCAACATTCCATCTAGAAGCCTGCCCTTGCAGATCAGCAACGCGGCTTCGCAGGCTTCTGTTTCTGTGAGTCTGACAGACTCACAGAAACAGAAGCCTGTGCGGCCGCATTGCTGATCTGCAAGGGCAGGCTTCTACATTACTACTACTACTTCTACTTATCACTTCTATAGCGCTACAAGGCATACGCAGCGCTGTACACCATACATGAAAAGACAGTCCCTGCTCAAAGAGCTTACAATCTAAATTGGACAGGTAAATAGAACAAGTAAGAGGTAGGGGAATTAAAGAGGAGGAGATAGAAGGGTACAGGGCAAGTGAGTAGTGGTTAGGAGTCAAAAGCAGCGTTAAAGAGGTGGGCTTTTAGCCTGGATTTGAAAACGGCTTCTATTCCTAGGTGTTTATGAATTTGTAGGTTTATTTTCAAGCTAAGTAGTTTTTGAGGGTATAAAAAATTAGGGGTCCTTTTACTGAGGTGCGCTAATGGATTAGCTCACACTAAATGCTGTACAGTCATGGGCTGCATGGCACATAACACAGACTAATTCGTTAGCGCACCTTAGTAAAAGAACCCTTCAGTGTTGTCATACCACGAGAAGAACTGTATACTGGGGGCCTTTACTGATAGAAGCAAATATGAACATTTGTGTCACTTAGGAGTTATTCGCATAGAAAAAGCTCAAAGATTGAATGAAGGATACAAGACAAGTTAGGGAGAAAAATCTTGCATAAAAGATTTCTGCACCAATCAGTGCATTCTAGAGTCAACTGTAGAAGGCTGAGCAGAGGCCGCTGTATCAGCTCCAGCTAAAGCGCTGATGGAGTAAAAGTACAACAGTGTAGATTCTCCCTACTAATAAGAGGAGGCACTTAGGTTGTAGGGGAAAGACCCCTGTCTATAGCATAACAGAGCTTATTATACCTCTTGCAATCCAGAATTCAAAGGGCGCCTTAATTCAGCACGAACGTTGTCAGTATTTGCCAAGGTCTGCAATGTTGGCAGGAAAGTCCTCTGCCCCATTTGACTGTTGTAATGGGTGAGCAATCGTGGCAACATGTACTTATCGTTTAGGAACAGTAACTCCTGAACAAGTTAACCCAGTATTTGCAGAGCCTGGGGTTTGGAGAAAGCCCTCCAGAATGACGTAAGAGAGACAGTTTTGTGGTTCTTCAAGTCATACGTAACATCTGAAGCTAGAACTTTTTGTTTACCACGTCCTCAGGGACAAACCCCTGGGAAAAATCAAGATAAAAAGGAGCATCTCGGAGATCAGAAATTATCTGATTCCATCCTCAGATCCCCAGCTGTAAACAGCACCTGCACCTCAGCTCGTGAACTTCTCTGGTCAACTCTTCAGCCTCAAAAGAGAGGGAAAACAGCATACAAATACAATTAGGCAAACAAAAAAAGCAAACACTGGGCCTTCAGGATTGAGAAAAATGTAGTCCTTTAATATCACAAATACCCGACACGGGCCGTGTTTCGGCCTGCATCCGGGGTCTGACATGAAGACACATAAAAATAAATTAAAACCATAAATTAATTAAACAATATCAGTAAACCATAATTTCAGTCATATGCACATAATTATCACAACTTAAAACCATATACATATACACATATATTCACTACACTGCATATACACCACGCACAGATATATATGTATATATATTAAAGAAACATTAAAAAAAACATATATTTCTAGATAATACCTATATATGCCCACCAATACATACATCTATAAGCTCACATATCCACACACACATATATATATGTATATTTTCTTAAATAAACCCTTATATATATATACATACATGTAAATTCACGCATACAGTCATACCATATCACATATTTCTAAATAAAGCATTACCAGAGCATACTAAATACTATAAAATCATAAATGTTGAATAACCATGTCTTACCAATAAACTCCTATCAGTCAACTTGCAAACTATGGTGCAATAGGTTAGTGAAACAATCGGGTAGAACTCCTAATGTGAGAGAGCAAGAATAGGGTGTTCATAATCAATCATCTAATGGTGGCCACATAATAAACAATAAATACTTAAAGCAATCAAGATGACGCCCCCTATTACGTAAAAAAAAACAAAAACCTTTTTTTTTTCATAAACAGTATATATTTTTTTTTTGTTACATTTGTACCCCGCGCTTTTTCCCACTCATGGCAGGCTCAATGCGGCAGGCAATGGAGGGTTAAGTGACTTGCCCAGAGTCACAAGGAGCTGCCTGTGCCGGGAATCGAACTCAGTTCCTTAGGATCAAAGTTCACCACCCTAACCACTAGGCCACACTCCACTAACATTCATTATGATGAGGCCATATTCAGCATCTCTATATCAAAAGAACAAACAGAAAAGTGAAAGAGAGTCATTACCAGAGCCCTGAAAGCCTTCAAATTACAAATACTTATATGCAGCTGCCGATTGAACAATATTCTCTATATTAAACCCCAATAGGGACTGCTTTGCCTCCCCTCGAGGCCATTTAATACATGTAACTGCAAAGAACATACGCAAAAATCATGTAACTGACTCCCGTAGATTCGTCTTTCAAAACCAAAGGGTCTTCATGGCGAAATCTCAGTGCAGCCCATAATATAAAGAAAGGGGGGGGGGTTTCAAACTTTATAAAACCAGCCTCATCCCCGAACAATATGATTAATGAAAAGAAACATTGCCTACCCGTTGTCTGAACAGCTCGTCTATGTTCAGAAAGACGCCTCCAATACTGAAAACCGCCAGAAGTGGGAGCGTGCGCACAAGGGTGTTCAACAATATACTTCCTACAGTGACATAACGGAGCGGGACCCGACATTTAAGGTAGTACTTGTCTTGGGGAATCTTGGTTTAGAGCCTACAGTAGGCTATTGTGAAGTTTCCCGAAGTACTACCTTAAATGTTGGGTCCCGCCCCATTACGTCACTGTAGGAAGTATTGGAGGTGTTCTTTGCAGTTACATGTATTAAATGGCCTCGAGGGGAGGCAAAGCAGTCCCTATTGGGGTTTAATATAGAGAATATTGTTCAATCGGCAGCTGCATATAAGTATTTGTAATTTGAAGGCTTTCAGGGCTCTGGTAATGACTCTCTTTCACTTTTCTGTTTGTTCTTTTGATATAGAGATGCTGAATATGGCCTCATCATAATGAATTTTAGCTAATATACTGTTTATGAAAAAAAAGGGGTTTTTTTTTACGAAATAGGGGGCGTCATCTTGATTGCTTTAAGTATTTATTGTTTATTATGTGGCCACCATTAGATGATTGATTATGAACACCCTATTCTTGCTCTCTCACATTAGGAGTTCTACCCGATTGTTTCACTAACCTATTGCACCATAGTTTGCAAGTTGACTGATAGGAGTTTATTGGTAAGACATGGTTATTCAACATTTATGATTTTATAGTATTTAGTATGCTCTGGTAATGCTTTATTTAGAAATACGTGATATGGTATGACTGTATGCGTGAATTTACATGTATGTATATATAAGGGTTTATTTAAGAAAATATACATATATATATGTGTGTGTGGATATGTGAGCTTATAGATGTATGTATTGGTGGGCATATATAGGTATTATCTAGAAATATATGTTTTTTTTAATGTTTCTTTAATAAATATACATATATATCTGTGCGTGGTGTATATGCAGTGTAGTGAATATATGTGTATATGTATATGGTTTTAAGTTGTGATAATTATGTGCATATCACTGAAATTATGGTTTACTGATATTGTTTAATTAATTTATGGTTATAATTTATTTTTATGTGTCTTCATGTCAGACCCCTGATGCAGGCGGTTGTACGCCGAAACACGGCCCGTGTCGGGTATTTGTAATATTAAAGGACTACATTTTTCTCAATCCTGAAGGCCCAGTGTTTGCTTTTTTTGTTTGCCCAACTCTTCAGCCTGCCATCATCTGCTGCTACTCATCTACATCCAGGTTGTATGTGCCAAATTTGTTATTGCTAAAGGGTAACAGCAGGAAGCTTGATTACAGAGCCTAAACCACGGCTTGTGTGCGTTTATTCTAATTTTCTGATAAGAGCATCTGCCTTTTACTCCTTCCTGAGCGACCTCACATTTGCACATGATTCTTAATTATTCATTTTTTCACTTTTGGTTGTTTACTTGCTTATAAATGAAGAGCTTCTCTTTTTATAATAATCGGTCTGTTTCCTTGCTTCTCAGTATCATTCAGGAGCGACCAAACTCAGGTTTGCATACCAAAGGGACGTAATAACTAAATAAGTAGTAAGAACGTAAGAATAGCCATACCGGGTCAGACCAATGGTCCATCTAGCCCAGTATCCTGCTTCCAGCAGTGGCCAATCCAGGTCACAAGTAGCTGGCAGAAACCCAATTATAGTGCATACTATTACCCATATTCTATCTGTCCCTCATTGCTCTCGTCACCGCTAGGAGGCAGTAGCCTGTAGCTGCTCCACTACAGGACTTATAGAAAGATCCGCTTAGTATTAGTAACCTCTTGAACCACCCAACATTGGAAAAAAGCTGTTCAGCACAAACCATCCTACCACTGCACAATCCTCTGCGCAACGTGCTTTGCCTAAAACATTGGTGTCATAAGTACATAAGCATCGCCGTGCTGGGACAGACCAAGGGTCCATCGAGCCCAGCACCCTGTCACCGACAGTGGCCAAAAGAACAAGCAATTTGTCCTGCCCATCCTAGAAATACTGTATTATTCCCTTGTCCATTCAATAACATTCTATGGCTTTTTCCTCCAGGAAGCCGTCCAACCCTGTTTTGAAGTCTGCTAAGTTAACTGCCTTAACCACCTTTTACGGCAGCGAATTCCAGAGTTTAACTACGCGTCGAGTAATAGATGAGTCTCATCAACATCTTTCCAGCCTCCAGAGCGTTTAGTTTTGTTTAATTTCTTGGTATACCACCTTTCAGACAAGACAGAACAGCAAAGTGGTTTACAATACAACTTGAAGCAAGGAAAGGCATACAATCTTCAAAAGCAATATATAGGAGAAAAGGAAATGGCATAACACGGAAAGAGAGCATTGGTATCACCAGCTTATGTCAGACTCTAAAGCAACAGCTCACCTTAAGGATTTTCATTTTTCAAAATATGTGTAGGGAAATTATTGAGTTAATCATTTTAACATATACTAAACAAGTGTAGATTGTAAGAAAAGAAACCGCTTCTGACCTTGTGTGTTACAAGAAGAACTGAATGTTCTTAGATATGCTTTTTGGCTAGCTTGTAAAAACTTCCTAATGGTCTCAAACTGTAACATGTTCATCCAAGCTTAAAAGATATGCTTCATGTACAGCTGCACATAGATGAGAGTCTAAAAAGGTATATAAGAAACAGGAAGGTATGGGGAGGGCAGACAGCTTCATGAGGGTATGCTGGATTTGTCTCCTTGCAAGAAATAAAACTGCTTTAAGCCTGACTTGGTCTCGTGGTGTTCGTGAGTATCATTGGTAAAATTCTTTTAACATATGTTTACAGACGTTTCAAGGGATATTTCAAAAATCCATATGATATTCCTTCCCCATTGTGACCTAAAGGGCCATTCCATTTCCCTGTCTTACTCCTGTACTGAGAGTAACCCATTCAGACCCTATTGTCTCCTTACTGTTTTCTTCAGACAGAGCATAGGTCTGCTTATTCACTTCCTCTGTCCTCTCTAGTTTCACTTCCATCTAGAGGGTCTCCTAGATCCTTTTGATATTCAGATATCTTCTACAGGACATGAGAAGGAAAGATCTACAGGAATTCCATATGACCCTTCTTCTCCACTACTAAAGAATGAGTCTCCATATGAGGATGTTTTCTATCCAAGGTTTGACAGTAAAGGATTTAAAAAAAGGTCCTTTTCTTCTTTAGCAGGACATGGAACCCATATTGTGTGCCTTTAGCCTTTTGAGATATATAGAAACCCCTAGAACAACAGTAGCTGTACCTGTACATGAAATGCTTAAGGACCAACAATTCCATATATGACAATCCACTTTCTATTTAGCCTGTTGCTAAAAGGTTGGATGTGAAATAATAAAGTCAAGGTACAATAAAAACAATAAAGGGGAAAGTGGGCACCCCTGACGAGTACCTCTATTATTAAAAAAAACAAATCAGTCAACTCCATTAACCAAAATAGCTTGGTAAAGCCAGCCCTCCATCCCCATGTATTGCAATACTTAAATAGATATTCCCAATTCACCTAGTTGAATGCTTTCTCAGTGTCAAGACTTACCAGCATGCCAATCGGTAAGATTGCGCATGCGCCATAGCTACCAGTACTCGACGCACATTAAGGACTGGCAACCACTTACAAAACCCTACCTGAGCATCACAAATCAAACTGGGCAAAAGGGCTGGCAGTTGATCAGCCAACACCCGGGCAAGTCTACATTAGTGAAATAGGCCTGTAGGAACCAGGTTGAGTCCTATCCTTCCCAAACTTAGGGATCAGTCCTTAGGGATCACTGCTTTTGGCTCCTAGCTACTACTCAATTGCCTCCCCCCTTGTTCCTTCTCACCCAGTACTTCCCTCGCCCTTAATTGTCTTGTCTGTCTGTATTTTTAGATTGTAAGCTCTATAGAGCAGGGACTGTCTCTCTATGTCAAGTGTTCAGTGCTGTGTGCGTCTGGTAGCGCTATACAAATGTTAATAATAATATTTCTCTGAATTCTTACTATGACTTTCAGTGTTCTTTGCCATCGGTGCAAGATTTGGCTGATTTTTTTCTGACAAGGTTGCCCACATTCATAGAGATCTAGATAATGTATCACTTGTTTTTTGTCAGCCCACTACAGTCTTGGATAAACCTGTATTTGGAGACCAAGTTTGGGCCTCTTTTCAACTGATCTCTACTGCTGAGGTCTGTTTTATTATTGAAATGTTCCCGCTCACAGTGTTCTCTTGATGGTTGTCTTGTTTCACTATTCTCTTCAATTTCTCCATCTGTCTTGCAACGGTTTACCTTGTGGATCAACGATTTATTATGTTATGGTTCTCTGCATTCTCCTCTGCTTAAGAGTAATGGGCTTGATCCATCTTCTCCATCCAATTATAATCACATGATTTATAGTTCTTATTATACTTTGTATTTTGGAGACCTATTGTATTTTGACTTGAACTGATTTCTGTATTTTAGTTTTTTGTTATGACTGTATACCACGTTGAACCCATTTTGGTGGAAATTGCAATTTATAAGAATATTATTGATATTCCAGAGTGTACCTCTGCTCCGAACAGGCTCTTTCCTGTTCCTCCTCCCATGCTGGGTTCTTCTGCTTCCCACCTGGAGCATTCCTCCACTTCACGGTTAATGCTTTACTGGCAGAAACCTCCACTTAGTTCAGTCTTAGTTTCTTGAACCCATCCAGGACACCTTCCTCTCCACAAGGGTCCCGGCGGGGGTAGAGTTAACCAAAGACTTTGTGCTCTCCCCAACAACAATATTTATTACCTTCAAACACCTCTCCTACTGTCATTAAACAACCAGGGGCATTTCCCTCAGCAATTTTCCCATAAACACTCCCCTTGGGGCTGGGCTTCTCGCTCTCCCTTTACAACCAGTTCCCTCCCTCCTCCCAATGACTCCATGAATGAGCTCCCACCAGTCCAGTAATCCCTATTATAATGGGGGATTACACACATTCATTTGGGATAGCCTGAAAACTGGGCCTCTTTGTGGCCCACAAGGACTAAACTTGGACACCCTGCTCTAAAGGGACCGCCCTAAGGTGAGAGGGTAATTCATATTCATAGTCTACCAACCAGTGGTGTAGCTACGTGGGACCACGGTAGCCTGGGCCTCCCCAAATTTCCTCTGTGCCCCTGATTTTGCTAGCAGAGGTCCCCAAGCCCCAGCAGCTGAAGCCTTGTTCATCGCTGGTCTCCAGCGCTGCTGCGTTCCATTCTCTGTCTTCCCCTCATGTACAGCACGCTCCTTTTAGTGAAAGGAGCGTGAAGGGAAGACAGGGCAGGCAATGTGGCGGCACTGGAGACTTGCGCTGGACAAGGCTTCAGCTGGTGGGGGTTGGGGACCCCTGCCAGCCAAAGTATTCGCTGTGGCAGTGGATTGGGAGTGGCAGGGCGGCAGACCAAAATATGTCCCCCCACCTCGGGCTGTGGCCCCCTCCCACCTTGAGATCTGGCTACGCCCCTGCTACTAACAGCGGGTCTGCGAGTTGGTGCCAGACAGTGAAGTTAATCTCAGTAACATGGAGATGCGTCTACTGGGAGCTAGACTGAAATCGACAGCTCGTTTCACACAAGCCACTGATTTTCAGTCAGTCTGAGCTAGAACTGAGCCACTACCCTGGAGGTGAAATGACATTACATTTCTAAATTATATCCTACTGTCACCCCACAGTTCTAAGCAGGTTACAAAAGTTAAGAGTTCAAAAAAATCCGCAATCAAGCGGAGAACTCGAACGCCCCACGGGAAAACACAGATATAGGTAAAAAGTATTTCCGTGGTCAAACATCCCACTTTTTACCCATATCTACAAATGTTAAGAGGCCAGAACAATCTCTAGGAATTACATAAACTTTACATAAAAATAACACAACCTAACATATTCATCTTCTTGTAAAATAAATTTCTTATAGGTTTTAATCTTCCTTCCAAATGTAAGGTACTGTTGAAGAACTGAAAAGAAAATAGCAAGGTCCTTCTACAATCTTGCTGCTTGAAAAGCCAGTAATTTCTCAAAGATCGTTAGACACTTGGTTTCCCTTTACTGAAGGAAAGGCAAATAGTGTGAGATTAACAAGCCTTCTAATTCTAGAAATAGCACCAAAGCAAAAATGAGAGAAAAACTAATCCGGAACCAAAACCCCGTAATACTTTAAAGGAAAAACAAACATGTTTAAAAATGATTCTACCCTCAATTGGTAACCAATATCCTATATAATAAAACGCACCTCCAACATTCTGAAGCTGACTGCATGGCTGAGGCATTCCTGCTCTCTGTATCCATCTCCTGAATTGACATCACGTACTTCCGGGTTCGTCACAAGCAGAAGTGACCAACCACACGAGGTTTCTCGGCTTCAGAATGTTGGAGGTGCATTCTATTAAATAGGATTGGTCAGTTCCTTGAAGCACAGCCAGAGCTCAGCATCCTGCACAATAACGCCCAGACACCAGAGAGAGGGAGGGGGGGGGGGGCCTGACACCAGAGAGAGAGAGAGAGGAAGGGAGGGGGGGCCTGACACCAGAGAGGGGGAGGGGGGAGGTATCTCTGTCACACACACACACTCTCTCACAGTCAATGTCTTTTTCTCACTCTCACACACTGTCTCTCACACACTCTATGTCTCACACTGTATCACATTCACTCTCTATGTGTCACACAGTCACTCACACACTCTCTTGGTCTCATACACTCAGTCTCATAGAGAGTCTGTTTCTCACACACTGTATCTGTGTGAAACACACTCTCTCTCTCTTACACTGTGTGTCACATACGCACTTGCACACACTCTCATTCTCACAGACACACTCGCACCCAGACTTACTCTCTCTCTCTCACACACACACACACACACTCGCTCGCACATTCACTCTCTCTCTCACACACAGTCACTCTCACATACACTCTCTCAAACATACACACTCCGAGGAAAACCTTGCTAGCGCCCGTTTCATTTGTATCAGAAACGGGCCTTTTTTACTAGTAGCAATATAAAAGGGAGATCTGCTCTCATATTTAGAAAATCCAAATATCAAACGGACTGCCATGTTCTGCACAGTCTGCAGTCTTTTCAATAGCTTCTTTATACAACCTAGATATATTAAATTCCAATAATCAAGATAAGATAAGTGCATGCATTAAATGCTCAAATTGATATCTATCAAAATATTTTCATACTGTACGCAACTTTCTCGCCATAAAAAAAACAATTGTTAACTGTAGCCTTCCGTCGGTTTCCTTGTACCGCCCAGTCTCCCGGTAACCAACTCGGTTTCTTGATTATTTTGCAAGGCCAGTGCTTATTTGCTATTCCGCTGTCTCCGGCTTCTTATTGAAAAGCAATTTATGTACTCTGCCATGCGAGCTGCTCATGAAGTCATGCACGGCTGAGACACTTTTATGTCTTTGAACTATAAATGGCTCAGTTCTCCTGCCAGACTGGCAGAAATCATCTTCATCGATCTCCTCTCAGCAAGCGTTACTGCTCTGGGGATTTTCTATTATCCTTCAGTATTTCTGCGAGTTATAAATTCAGAGTCAATTATCAATTTTCACCCCAGGAGTCTGTAAAATTCTGCCATTTACTTCTTATGCATGCATTAGTGATAGCAGAACTTTATCGAACCCAGGTTTCATTTCAGGTTTAGCTCTGCAAATGTTACACTCGGGCCTACTGTGACCCAATCTGAGTCCTACTGGGTTTTTGTTTTTCAACCCTGGTGTACTCAGACTGATCTGAATTTGTGAATATTCACAGACTCTGAGTGTTCAAAGATCTTCAAATGTGTCTTTATGGTATTTGAAAATTCAGTTTTACACTACAATTCTTTGTATAAGTGCCTTAGGGTGAATGGCTGGTCCAGAGCCTGCCCTTTAACGAGCTAACTCCTTTTTTTCGGGGTTGGCATGGTGAGCTCCAGCTGTGCATTGTTGGGGGTGGGAAGGGAAGCTGGCCCTTGCTTGAGTTGGGTCCTGAGTGAGGGTTGATGGCTAGACCTGATTGGGCTGTTCTTCAAAATTAGCCCAGCGGGAATTACCATCAGGGGTTAGAAGGAAGGAGAGAGTAGCAGCAGCACAGGCCCCTCCCCACCACCCCATGAGGACCAGGAGACTTCCTGTTCCTCTGAGGTAGCTGAGCTTGCTTACCTTACCTCAGTGTGCTGTTCTGCAATGGCAGAAGGTGATCCCTGGGAGAATTCCTCAGCACTACAGCTTTCCTTCCAGGTTGGCGACTCCTTCTCCAACACTTCCCATGACCAGGTAAGAGCCTTAGTCACTGTGGAGCTTACCCCAGAGCTGCCTCCCCTCCCCCTGTGCCCCCACGGCAATCGAAGGAAGTGACCCAAGCTGTAATCACGGCTGATGCACTGCCTGTTAGACCCACAAAAAAAATCTTTTAAAAAAAGCCATGATTGCTGTATCCCTTCAGATTGATCCTGCTTGCTCCCTCTCTGCTATTACTTCCACTGCTATTCCTGCCCTTACAGCTCTAGACTCCGGTTTGTCTGCTTCTGTTGGATTGGCCTCTAGGGACAGGGAGGGGGGGTTTGGTTCAGGCATCCCAGGTCCTTCAGGGTATAGGGAAGTCTTAGTCTTACAGACCTGTGCCCTCTGGCCATGTTGCTACTACTTCTCCTAGGAGTCATGGGATCCTCTGGAAGAGATGTCCAGGAAAAGAGAGGGGAGGATTATTCTGATTGGTTGCCTCATCCTACTGGAGCTGCAGCCACAGTGCCCTCCCCATTGGACTCCCCCCCCCCCCCCGCCCTCTTGGTGGGTGCTGCCTTACTGGGACTGATATGATAGGGAGTACCCAGCTAACCCTTGGGAGGACCGCATTCCTTGCGGATGCCGGAGGGACTGGAGACATGGTGGGCACCCTCCCCTGTCTAGAGATGCTGCTCCCGCTTCTTGTCATTCCTTGCAGGAGGACCCTAATGCTGATGACTATGAAGTAGACTGTCGGTGAACCAGAAGACCTGCAGTCCAGCCTGCGACTGTCTCTTCAGCCAAGGCCTTGCCTGCTCAAGTTCCTGGTCCATCTGCTGCAGTTGCTGCTGCATCTTGTGTATAGGCTGAGGTTCTTGCAACAGCACAGCGTGAGGTTGGGACTCTGTCCCTGGCAGTTAATACAAAGAAAGCCAAAAGGTCTTTGACTGCTAAACCTAGCAAGGTAAAGGGTAAGGTGTCTTCTTCTTCTTCTATGGCTTTATCTTCCTTCTCCGTTGAGTCTATGATCTGGAGGGATCTTCTGGCCGCATGGGGTGGGTCTGATAGAGGTCAACTGGCCTTGGTGGCTATGACCGAGCTCTGGGAGGTGGTTCCATATCTGTGAGAAAACAAAGATTGAGATTTTTGGGATCTTGCCAGGTATTTGTGACCTGGATTGGCCACTGTTGGAAGGCAGGAGGAAGTCTAAAGCCAAGAGGAACTCAAATTCTGACTTGAAGGCTTCCAAATCCAAACAATTTCTAGAAATATTATTAACTGGATTTGCTCTTTTCTGTGCCTTGCAAGCATATGGGGCCATGAGGACACTGCTCAATATGAGCCTTCCCTTCAATAAGCTGATACTATCCTGGATGCCTATCAGTGCTATGGTGGGTGATTCTGGTTAAATTATCATGAGGAATTTAGAGTTAAAATGGAGGAGAACCTCCATATGTCATGGGGTACGCAGGATATTAACCCACATGCTAAAATCAAATACTTCTGCCCCAATGTCTACCAAGGCCTCTGGTGCCTGGGGTGTGGGTGCTGCTCGTAATTTTCGTGTGGCTCAACCTGGGCAAATTGCCCCAGCTGGTGGAACACCAGCAGATTTGTGCTGGCATTTCAACAAGTCTATGTGTCCCTTCACAGACTGTAAATTTAAGCACATCTGTGACACCTGTGAGGCTGATCACCCAGCCTCTAAATGCTCCAAGAAGTCAGCCCCTGCCATTGTTGCTCCCAAATAATTCTCTTTTCAGTAGGGCACATATCCCAGTGAGCCTCCAAGCCATGTGGCCTTGGCTGTGCAGGTGTCCAGTACTGATACACTATTCTGGAGTGGAGGGCCTAGTGGTTAGTGCAGTGGACTTTGATCCTGGCGAACTGAGTTCAATTCCCACTGCGTCTCTTTGTGACTCTGGGCAAGTCACTTAACCTTCCATTGCCCCTGGTACAAAATAAGTACCTGAATATATGTAAACCACTTTGAATGTAGTTGCAAAAACCTCAGAAAGGCAGTAAGTATATCAAGTCCCATTTCCCTTTCCCCTTTTTATTAAGGCTATTGTGAGTTGCTCTATAAAGAGAGCCACTAGATGGAGCAATTGTCAAAACATTTTGATTTCTATGTTATTAAAGCATTTTGTTTGACATTCTTTCCTTAAGGCCTTGCTTAAAAAACTTGTTTCCAAACCCCACAGTCTGTTTGCGGTTATCATATGTGCAAAGAAAGAGTGGCCTAGCATTTAGAGCAAATGGTTCAAACCCTTGTCTTCACTGTAGTGTTATATGCCACTATCCTTTGTTCCTCAAGTATCTTAACATGCTATAAGGTCTGTCAGCTAATAGAATTATTCAGGTTAATTATTGGAACTATTCCATGAAGAGGCCAGAATTCAGTTTAAATTTTCATGTGTGCTGTATAGAATTTTGAATGGAGAATGTCCAGAATACCTAATCTCTCGTTTTGAGTTTACAACTCTTAATAGGTCCAGAAGATTGTGTAATTATTCTCTGTTCACATTTCCATCACTCAAGGGCATAAAAATAATTTGTTTCTTTGAAAAACTTCTTGTCTTCCAAGTGACAAAAATTTGGAAATTATTATTGCCTTGTTTTAGTAATATGTCTAATTATTGAATTTTAGGGAAAACTGTGAAGACTGCTTTTAAAAGATATGTCCAAGTTCGTTGATAGCTAAATTCTGGATAGAATTATGCTGTTCTATGTAATTCCCAAGTGTTTGTCTTGGTTTTCTTTTAAAATTATATATGGTGCTATCGGTATATAAACTTTCTTTAAATTAGTAACCTAATTTTCTAAATCCTCTTATTCTCTTACCTATCTATATGTTCCCTCTTAGCTTATACCCTACGCTGTCTATTAAAATGTTTTCTTATGTATTGTGCTGATATTGTAAGTAGTATACTATCTCAATTTCCATATAGTTATCCAATGGTAATACATACTGATCCCACAGTTTGAGGTGTAGATATATTTTTATTTTATCAATCCAGGACCTCAGCACTACCCAGCGTGGTTTATTCTATAAAGAATACTTGCTCCTGTACAAGAGCACCATCGCTTAACATTGGAGCTGTATTTCTATCATCGGTCCTTATTTTATTTTCTTATTTTGTTATTTCTTATTTTCTTGTGGTGGTAGTGCCCACAACCAATGTAAAAAAACTCCAAAATAAGGAGAAAAAACAATGGTTACCTGGTCCTCTCGTCACTATTACACACCCTTTACTGTGAGAGAAATATGTCCCTTTAACATGAAATCTAACATGTGACTAAATATCAATTCTTTGCCATTGTATCGCTCCATGGTGCGACCGCACCTTGAGTATTGTGTTCAATTCTGGTTGCCGCATCTCAAGAAAGATATAGTAGAACTGGAAAAGGTGCAGCGAAGGGCGACTAAAATGATAGCGGAGATGGGACGACTTCCCTATGAAGAAAGACTAAGGAGGCTAGGGCTTTTCAGCCTGGAGAAGAGACGGCTGAGGGGAGACATGATAGAGGTATATAAAATAATGAGTGGAGTGGAACAGGTGGATGTGAAGTGTCTGTTCAAGCTTTCCAAAAATACTAGGACTAGGAGGCATGCGATGAAATTACAGTGTAGTAAATTTAAAACAAATAGGAGAAATTTTTTTTTCACCCAATGCATAATTAAACTCTGGAATTCGTTGCCAGAGAACGTAGTGAAGGCAGTTAGCTTGGCAGAGTTTAAAAAGGGGTTGGACGGTTTCCTAAAGGACAAGCACGTCATGTTCCGCAATTATTATTGCTGCTTCAGGAAGAGTTCTTTTTCTCATGTGAGAATGGGGATGGACACGCTAATCAGATAGCACTCTGACACTGTTGCCATGTTAACTGATTAGCGCATCCATTACACACAAGCCCTTAGCATGTCCTCAATAGGAGGCCAGGGCCAGTCAAACCCGGTAAGCAGGGTAAGCACTGCAGGAGGGCGCCTGCCTTTAAGGGCGTCACTTTGCAAGCAATCAAGCTCTGCTGAGTATCTAATCTGTGCTGCTCATCTCAGTCTAGCTCCAAAGCTGTCAGCTCTCTGTCCTGTCCCCTCCCCCTCCCAAGCAGAGAAATATCCTCCTTGTGTTTGTCAGAGGACCTCACTGCTCCAACTGAATCTGGCTCTGAAATAACTTGTGGGAGCTCAGCTAACCTCTGTCCTCTGCCCAGAGAGGGCTCAGACAGAGACAGCACAGCAGAGCCTGGACCCTTGCTTTGTCAGAGACTGCTGTTTAGTGCTGCACCTGACCCACCCTTTTCTACCCCCACCCCCAACACAGCAACTCACAGGACAGGAGGGCTAGATGCCTGCTTTCAATTCCTAACCATCACCTATCTCTCATTCCCACTTCAGTAACTCCTGTTAGTCTGTCCAACTCAGATTGTAGAATATGTTAGTTTATGCTGATTAAGTCTGTCCTAGCTAGATCCTAAGCTGTGATCGATGGGAAGGCTATTGTGCTGCATGCAGAGTCTAACTTCTTAGGATTTCAGGTTAATTTTTGAAGAATTTGAAGAGGGGCTATCTCTGTTCTACATGTGTGACTGCAAGGCCAAGTGTCTGAATAGGGATCTGTTTGTTAGATTCTGAAATTTTGATAACACATTGTTTTTCAGAGTTGGCAACACTGTCTGTTCTCCTAATTCCTGGTCTGTGTGCTAAGTTATTTTTCTTCTAAACTGGTGTAATATTTTCAATGATGCCATGGCTGGTAAAAGGGGTGTGCCTACTGTGGGGGCAGAGCCACAGTGATCCCGCCTCTGGATGGGTAGGGGCGCCAACTAATAGACTGCAGGAGGGCGCTAGAAACCCTAGGGCAGGCCCTGTAGGAGGCAGTAAACACTCCCACATTAATTTTAAAATGGCTGCATGCTCATACTAACGTTAGCACATGGCCTTATATTCAAGAAACCTCTCAGGTACTCACTAAGGGGTCCTTTTACCAAGCTGCAGTAAAAAATGGTCTGGGGTAGTGTGGTTGCGTGGCATTGCCATGGCCGGAAAAAGGCATTATAAAAATGGAGCTCATTAATGGTCATGCACATCTCAAAAAGATATAGTGGAATTAGGAAAGGTATAAAGAAGGGCGACAAAAATGATAAAGGGGGTGGGACAACTTCCCTATGAGGAAAGCCTAAAGCAGCCTGGGCTCTTCAGCTTGGAGAAAAGACGGCTAAGGAGAGATATGATAGAGTGGAGTGGAATGGAATGGGTAGATGTGAATCGCTTGTTTACGCTTTCCAAAAATACTAGGACTAGGGGGCACACGATGAAGTAGTAAATATAAATCAAATCGGAGAAAATATTTCTTCACTCAGGGTTTAAAAAAGGTTTGGACAGCTTCCTAAAGGAAAAGTCCATAGACCATTATTAAATGGACTTGGGGAAAATCCACTATTTCTGGGATAAGCAGTATAAAATGTTTTGTACATTTTTGGGATCTTGCCGGGTATTTGTGACCTGGATTGGCCACTGTTGGAAACAGGATGCTGGGCTTGATGGACCTTCGGTCTCTCCCAGTATGGCAATACTTATGTACTTATGTCAAAATTAGCAAGTGGCCATTACCGCCATGGGCCCTTTCTGCTCCCTCTTTAGAGGCGGTAAGGGCTCATGCACTAATCTGGTAGTAATTGAATAATGCACCTACTCCCCAACCCCTGTGCTACATGATAAAAATTATTTTCTGGCACAGGAAATGGCGCATGCCAAAATCAGAACTACTGCAGAGTGCCTGGTGCTAGTACTGATTTCCCATGCTCTACCCGCGTGATAACCCTACTGCCTCTTCGTAAAAGGGCCCCTTAGATCATAAGCTCTTCAAGGCAGGGACTTAACAAACCTGAGAAACAAATGTAAATCATCTTTTCTTTTCCTTTTTTTCATTTTCATTTTTCAAAGTTCACATTCTCTAAGCAAGAGATACGCACACAAAGAAATGACTAAACATTTAAACAAAAAAGAAACCAGTTCAATACTGTAGTCCATGCCATGGGGAGTCCAAGAGTTCAGGTCTAAGAAACAAGCACAAATTTATAAATAAGAAATCAAAATGAAAGCCATCTTGAGCTAAAATTGGAAAGGCAGTGTACAAATACAGAATATTATTGCAGGATTCAGAGTTTGTTGGATGGTGGAACAGCATTGTCACAAGCTTAGGGCCCTGTTTACTAAGGTGCGTTAGTGTTTTTAGTGTGCTTACGCTTAGTGCGCATGCTAACCATGTAGGTGCCTATAGGGATATTGTAGGCACGTACATCGTTAATGCGTGTTAAAAACGTTAACGTGCCTATAATGCTGCTTAGTAAACAGGGCCCTTAGTCATTATTTGTGCCACATTTAATAAGCTGTTATAGAAGATCCTAAGTCCTAATGTGATCTCAACCTTCAGGCACACACTTAAGCAATTCTAGCATTCAACACTACCTTGATTTCTGACAACAAACCTGCTTTGTAATCCACTTAGAATCCCTTGGGAAGAGAGGAATATAAGCACCCAGAACAGAATGTTTTTTAAATAGTCTGTTCTTGATTGTTGAGTTGCATCATCTCAAAACTGATAAACAAACCTTTCTCTTTCTGTTTTGATTTATACCCTGTCTTTCCAGTCCCAAAAGGACAATCCAGTGCAGCTTACAAGCCAAAAAGAGAAATTAAAGATGAATTTTCCCCACAGTAGTAACTCAAAAAAAGAAACAACAACTGTGGATTTATTGGTATCTATTCTAATTCATTTTTGCTTGGTAAACAAACAGCTGCAGTTTTGAGACCTGTAGTTCTAAGAAATGAGCTTTTCATTTTTGTTTTGATATGTTGAAAACTCTAAAAAGTGTGTTCTAATGCAGCGGCTCTCAAGCCAGCCCTGGAGGACCACCAGCCAGTCCAGTTTTCAGGATATTCCTAATAAGTATGCATGAGACAGATTTGCATGCCTGTCACCTTCAATACATGCAAATTTCTAGGGCAGATTGAAAACTACTGTTCTAATACACTCCCCAAGCCTCCTCATAATGTACATAAGTAATGCCACACTGGGAAAAGACCAAGGGTCCATCGAGCCCAGCATCCTGTCCACGACAGCGGCCAATCCAGGCCAAGGGCACCTGGCAAGCTTCCCAAACGTACAAACATTCTATACAATCAAGCCATTGTGACATCACTAATGAGGTTGGCTCTTATTGGTGGAATGAGCCACTATGACATCACAATAGGTTAAATCACTGCTCTATGTAATAAAAGTGAGCCAAGTAGAGGACATAAGTACATAAGTAATGCCACACTGGGAAAAGACCAAGGGTCCATCAAGCCCAGCATCCTGTCCACGACAGCGGCCAATCCAGGCCAAGGGCACCTGGCAAGCTTCCCAAACGTACAAACATTCTATACATGTTATTCCTGGGATTTTGGATTTTTCCAAGTCCGTTTAGTAGCGGTTTATGGACTTGTCCTTTAGGAAACTGTCCATAAACCGCTACTAAACGGACTTGGAAAAATCCAAAATGTAAGTCCCTTAACAGCGTAGGATTAATCTTGCTACTACATTTTTCTGGAGACCCTGATGGCTATAAACCAGTGGTTCCCAAACCTGATCCTTGAGGCACCCCAGCCCGTTAGGTTTCCAGGATACCTACAATGAATATTCATAACAGAAATTTGCATGCGCTGCCTCCACTGCATGCAAATCTCATTCATTCAAGTATTTATATTCCGCTTAGACCTAAACGGTTTGCAGTTTCATTTTACAGGTACTGGGACTGTCCCTAGTGGGTTCACAATCTAAGTAGTACATTGTACTACTGTTGTACCTGGGGCAATGGAGGGCTAAGTGACCTGCCCAGGGTCACACGGAGCTGCAGAGGGAACTGAACCTGGTTCCCCAGGATCTCGACCCACTGCCGACCATCAAGCAGCAGTGGGAATCGAATCCAGTTCCCCAGGTCCGCAATCCACTACTATAAACAACCAGAGACTAGAGAGACCCTCTTGTCCTCTAGATATAAGCTTAGGTACCATAGCATGGAGGTTGCACAGTGCTGGTGCAAGAGTATTAGTTACCCCAGGGTAACTTTCAGTATTGCCTCCCTTCTCAATTGACTTCTAAACCCATAGCCCCCCCCTTTAGATTTTTATAAACTATAATTTGTTTCATAAATATATGTAAGGGATGCTCCTCATTGATTGCTGTATTGATAGATTGTGTACAGCCTCAAACATTAACTAAGTATCTGATAGCAACAGTCCTACATCCCTAGTAGCATTGGATATATTTTGTGAGAGGGCTTATGTAGATGAATTTCCCTATTAGGAATACAGTTGGAGGAGAGTATAAAACCCTGTGATTGGTGGGATTGTTGTCTTTTTTTCTCTCCAGCTTTTCTGCCCTCTTGCAGGGGGTACAGAACTCAGAAGAAGGAATACCTGGCCTAATGGAAGTTGGGTTCTGATCACCAAGCCTGTTGAAAGACAAAGGAAAAAAAACTGGAGAAGATGGGAAACGATTCCATTCAGGTGAGTATTGGAGCAGCCAGATTTAGTGGAGTGAGGTCCTGTGGCCAGGAGAACATAGGTTTGAAGAAGTCCAAGGAACTTGGAAGAATTGAATTTTTGCTCTGAAAAGCTTTAGGCTTATTCAATACATGTCTGGATTTACAAGAGATATCCTGAGAGTCAGTGACTGATGGGCTGAAGAGTGGAAGTTTTCAGATCTTTGAATCTTGTCTTTTTTTTTTTGGAGGGGGGAGGGAGGCGGTTGGAGTCCCATTACCCCTAGTGGCTCCTTGAGCCTAAGTAGTGAAAAAGAGGTTTTTGAGAATTGTCCACACAGCCACTCAAAGGAGTTCTAAGAGACCAAAGAAAATAGGTAACAGATCTGTCCTACAGGTCTAAGAGGGTGGAGAACCCAGAATCAGGAGAAGTAGAGAAGATGAGGAGAAGATCCACCTGTTTGAGCAGAGGTGCATGCTGCAGAGAGGACAGAGATTTAAAACTTCAGGGAAGGGACAGAAGACTAAAAGCTTTAGAGATGAGAAACAGACCTAAAGCTTTGCTAGGGTTTCATTATGTATTGACTTCTATTTTTTCTAGATAATAATTGTCCTATTTTTTTTTCTTGATCTCCCAATAAATACATTACTTTTCATTGAGCCAAAATCTGGGTTGGATTGCAGCTTTGTGACTACTGAAGAATAAACTTCCTGAGCCCCTACATCTTGCCCCATCCTTGGCCACCTTTAAATCTAGACTGAAAGCCCACCTCTTTAACATTGCTTTTGACTCGTAACCACTCGCCTCCACCTACCCTCCTCTCCTCCTTCCTGTACACATTAATAGATTTGATTTGCTTACTTTATTTTTTGTCTATTAGATTGTAAGCTCTTTGAGCAGGGACTGTCTTTCTTCTATGTGCAGCGCTGGTGGTGTGTGTTGGAGGGAGGGGGCAGGGTGGGGTGCACCCTGTGGCAGCCAGAAAGAGCAGCACAGCAGCAGGAGTGTGCGCAGCCATAAAGTAGGTTGAGTCCCAGTCCAACTACAAAAAAACCAAAATGATGTCAAGTGAGATATGGCTCCTCCTGACCTGCTTGGTCCTTGTGGTTGCTGGCCAGGCTGTGTGCCATGCATGAGGGAATCAGATGGAGTATCTTCATGCGCACGCCATGAGCCAACTCTGCTCAGCCACACCAAGCAGAAGCACGCATCAGTAGATCAGGTGACCGTGACCGTGACCTCACTGGCACGTACATGTGTGTCTGCAGTCAAGCGGGGTTCCTAGTTGCCTGGAAACCGGACAAACTCTCAAAAATCCCCAGCCAGACACCCTACAGTGCCCTCAAAAGCAGGACATGTCCCTAGCTAGAGGGACCCAGGAGTGATTCCAGAATGCTAGCGACGACATCCCAGACGTACCCGGAAGTATTTCCAGCTACAGTGATGGCGTCAAGTGAGACAGGATCGCTATTGACAGGATAGGAGACTTGTTGTCAGCTACCCACAGTGGTGAGACTGAAGAGTGACAAAGAAGACCTACTTTAGCTGGCTCTGGAGCTTTTGAAAATACGGTTGCCTTAGCCCCTCTCAAGCTGCTGGTGAAGCTGCCTACATTGGGTATGGATTCTCTATGGACTACCACAGAGAGTCTCCATAAAATACGCTCCAGCTTTGTATCTATATCGTTAAACTCTTCAGCCAGAATGTAAAATCTGGAGGCAACTTTACAACAACATTCGAATAGACTTGATAAGGTGGAAATGTCTCTATTTTGCAAATGGGATTAATTAGCATATTCTAAATTCCTGAATTTCTTTTCAAAGTGGCTCCTGACCACTTAAACCATGTTGAGCTGGCTGGCTGGCTGCCAAAATTCAACGGCACTTAACCAAACAGTGCCACTGAATATCAGCTCTGACCACCTGGCACAATCCAGACAATTGCTAGGGCAATGCAGGGGCAGAACTGGAAGTTATGTGGGTTCTGGTGATATTCAGCGTCCTTTCTTTTCCTGGATAGAAAAGAATATTGGCTGGCACTCAAAGACCCAGATATGTAATACTGGTGCCTGGACGTTGCCCGGCATTGAATATCCAGGTTTATTTTTCTTATTCATTTTAAAAATGTAGAACCTGCTCTATCTACCATTCTAGGTGGTTTGCAAAATAACATTCACAATTTTATCAATGTAATTGCTAAAACAAACATATCATTAATATACAAAAAATAAAATCATTACAAATAAAAATCAGCAACCATTAACAACCTGTTGAAAAAAAAAAAAAGGCCTTTTTAGCTGTTTCCTGACAGAAAGTACGTTGTTGTGGTAATGTATTCCACAATTTAGGAACTGCGACCGTAAAGGTTTTTCCCCTGTATTTGTCCAATCTCACATGTCGAAAAGACGGAACAGCAAATAAATTCTGACTCTGAGAGTCAGTTCAAAACTCTGCTGCCCATCTCATCTTCCACCAGGGTCGCTTTACTCATACTACCCCTCTCCTCAAGACCCTTCACTGGCTCCCTATCCGTTTTCGCATCCTGTTCAAACTTCTTCTACTAACCTATAAATGTATTCACTCTGCTGCTCCCCAGTATCCCTCCACACTCGTCCTTCCCTAAACCATTTCCCGTGCACTCCGCTCCATGGATAAATCCTTCTTATCTGTTCCCTTCTCCACTACTGCCAACTCCAGACTTCGCGCCTTCTGTCTCGCTGCACCCTACGCCTGGAATAAACTTCCTGAGCCCCTACGTCTTGCCCCATCCTTGGCCACCTTTAAATCTAGACTGAAAGCCCACCTCTTTAACATTGCTTTTGACTCGTAACCACTTGTAACCACTCGCCTCCACCTACCCTCCTCTCTTCCTTCCCGTTCACATTAATTGATTTGATTTGCTTACTTTATTTATTTTTTGTCTATTAGATTGTAAGCTCTTTGAGCAGGGACTGTCTTTCTTCTATGTTTGTGCAGCGCTGCGTACGCCTTGTAGTGCTATAGAAATGCTAAATAGTAGTAGTAGTAGTTATTGCACGTGCTGGAGTATAAATCTTCAAAGCACTTCCAAGACAAGCTGGTGATTGATCATGTAACACAAACCTAGCAATCTTAAAATTGATCCACCAAACAATAGGAAGTCAATGTAATTGTTAAAAAAAAAAAAAAAAAAGGTTTAATTTAGCTGGCAGTGGCAGCTGAACATTGACCTGCTAGCTTCTTGTCTTCTAAAAGTAAAGCAGCAAAAGGCTAAGACGTCCCTCTGTGAACAAAGAATATGCTGTATTAGTAAAGTACTGCAGCATCATCTTTGGATACTTCTAATGTGAGGCCAATAAAAGGCATCCTACTCTATGCAACAGAACCACGAAAGCCACTAGAACTGTGCAATACACCTTTGAGGTTACAGTGACAGAACTGAAGCACATCTGTGACAGACAGAAAGGGCAGTGGTAAGAACAGGTGAGGAAAGATTATTTTATTTATCTATTAGGGTTGATTTACTGCCTTTTTGAAGGAATTCACTCAAGGCGGACAGGCGGTGTACAGTTAGGTAAGAGAAATGGGAAAGGAACCGGTTGTTGGACTAGTTATGGAAACCTATATGTACAATGACCTGGAATAACTAAGGGCCACAAAAGGGAGAAGACAAGAAGTAGTAGTTAACTAATAAGAACTACATCTGCAAGGCTCGGCTACATTGGTCAGCGTAATTAGAGGAATGGAAAGCAGGAAGCAATCCTTTAGCCAGGACCTGCACTCCAAGGGATGCAATATCCTCTCACACTGAGGATGTGTCTCGTCTCGTCTTCCGCCAGGGTCGCTTTACTCATACTACCCCTCTCCTCAAGACCCTTCACTGGCTCCCTATCCGTTTTCACATCCTGTTCAAACTTCTTCTACTAACCTATAAATGTATTCACTCTGCTGCTCCCCAGTATCTCTCCACACTCGTCCTTCCCTATACCCCTTCCCGTGCACTCCGCTCCATGGATAAATCCTTCTTATCTGTTCCCTTCTCCACTACTGCCAACTCCAGACTTCGAGCCTTCTGTCTCGCTGCACCCTATGCCTGGAATAAACTTCCTGAGCCCCTACGTCTTGCCCCATCCTTGGCCACCTTTAAATCTAGACTGAAAGCCCACCTCTTTAACATTGCTTTTGACTCGTAACCACTCGCCTCCACCTACCCTCCTCTCTTCCTTCCCGTTCACATTAATTGATTTGATTTGCTTACTTTATTTATTTTTTCTCTATTAGATTGTAAGCTCTTTGAGGGACTGTCTTTCTTCTATGTTTGTGCAGCGCTGCGTACGCCTTGTAGCGCTATAGAAATGCTAAATAGTAGTAGTAGTAATGTGTCTCTAGAGCTTCTGCCCAGGAGGAAATGGTTAGGATGGCCATTTGAAATAGTGATTCGATTACTGGCCATGTAGGTAGTTGGGTAGCTGATGGATGTGATGATTGCTTCATCACTTGCCTGCCTGGTCCGAAGGTGGTGGACCTTATGTGCAGAGAAGGAGACGGCTGTCTTGGTACATGTGGGTACCAATAAGATGGGAAAATGTGGAAGGGTTGTTCTAGAAGCCAAATTTAGGCTCTTAGGTAGAAACTTGAAATTCAGATCCTCTATGGTAGCATTTTCAGGAATGCTCCCCATTCTACACGCAAGACTCAAAAGACAGGCAATGGGCCAGATGATGGTGCATGGATGAGGGATTTAGATTTGTTAGGAACTGGGCAACATTCTGGGGAAAGGGGAGCCTCTTCTGAAAAGATGGGCTCCACCTTAACTGGGATGGAGCCAGGCTGCTGGTACTAACATTTTAAAAGGAGATAGAACAACTTTTAAATTAGAACTGGGAGTGGTGGTGGGGCGGGGGCGGGGGAGGGGGGAGCTGATAGTTGCCGAGGAGTGCATGGTTTGGAGTGAAGAATCTAATGAACGATGCTGTCAAAACAGAGAAGTTAGGGCATCCTGATAGAGAGGTTGTAACAAAGAAAGTCAGGCACCTTTAAGGGGAGAGCAAAGATTGCAAATTATTCCTGTCAACTTCTAAGCAGCTTATAGATACAAACAAAAAGCACCATTTGAATTTTGTGTATAAAAATACTAGAAGCCTAAAAAATAAGATGGGAGATGTAAAGTACTTAGCACTGAATGAAGAAGTAGATGTAATAGGCATCTCGAAGACCTGATGGAAGAAGGACAACATGGAGACATGTACAAATAATGGGGTGGATTAAATTGGAGGGAGTGCTATATGTTAAAAAGAGGGAATCGAGTCTAACAAAAGAAAAAAATCGGCAGGATACAGATAGGAACATGGAATTCTTATGGATAGAAATTCCCAGTGGCGTACCAAGGGGGGGGGCAGTGGGGGCGGTCCGCTCCGGGTGCACGCCACCGGGGGGTGCCGCGGCACACGCCTGCTGCGCAAGTTCGCTAACTTCTCTCGTTCGTTGCAGCTCCCTCTGCCCTGGAACAGGTTACTTCCTGTTCCGGGGCAGAGGGAGCTGCAGCGAACGAGCAGAGTTAGTAAACTCGCAGCAGGCGCGCGCTGCAGCACCTCCCCCAGCGGCATGCACCCGGGGGGGGGCTCTTTCGCGGGGGGGTGTCTTTCACCAGGGGGGGTCCTCGCTGCATCGGGGGGGGGGCGCTGCACCCGGGGGGCGGGGCGCCGCCCCGGGTGTCCGTCCCCCTAGGAACGCCACTGGAAATTCCATTTCTGAAGGGAAAGAGAATTGTAGTAGCAGCACCATCCACCAGACCAGAAAGAACACACGTATGATGAAATGTTAACAGACATTAGGAAGGCAGCAAATTTAGCAACAATGGGTGATTTCAAATATCCCAATATTGAGTGGATAAATGTTATGGCGGGAAGTGCTAAGGAGGTAAAATATATAGATGAATAAATGACTATTTCTCAGAGCAACTGGTCCAGGAACTGACAAGAAGGGGAGCTACTTTATTTCTAGTCTTTTTTTTTTAAATTCTTTATTTATAATTTCAAATATATTCATTACAAGAGGATCTTGTTACAGAAAAGCAGACAAGAATTATCTTTAGGATTACATCATCCATAGGAAATATAACAGCAATCATTATTTAAATGCCTTCTTTAGATCACTTTAGTGGAGGAGTGGCCTAGTGGTTAGGGTGGTGGACTTTGGTCCTGGGGAACTGAGTTCGACTCCCTGCACAGGCAGCTCCTTGTGACTCTGGGCAAGTCACTTAACCCTCCATTGCCCCATGTAAGCTGCATTGAGCCTGCCATGAGTGGGAAAGCGTGGGGTACAAATGTAACAAAAATAAAATAGATACTACTGGAGATTCTACATGGAATGTTGCTACTATTGGAGATTCTACATGGAATGTTGCTATTCCACTAGCAACATTCCATGTAGAAGCCTGCGCGGCCACATTGGTGATCTGCAAGGGCCGACTTCTACATGGAATGTTGCTAGTGGAATAGCAACATTCCATGTAGAATCTCAAACAGTGGAAGAGTGGCCCAGTGGTTAGGGTGGTGGACTTTGGTCCTGAGGAACTGAGTTTGATTCCCGGCATAGGCAGCTCCTTGTGACTCTGGGCAAGTCACTTAACCCTCCATTGCCTGCCATGAGTGGGAAAGTGTGGGGTACAAATGTAATTTTAAAAAATGTGGGGGGGGGGGGGGGGGCACGTTCAGGAATATTTGGGAAAAGAAAAAAGAAAGGATATACGGTACAGACTTCACATGCAATTTCTATCCTTTTACATTTATCCATTGGCTGTTTACCGTTTAAACTAATGTTTCCTAGAATCTATGAATACTCTTAACTGTTCTGGTTGAAAAAAAATATATATTTTAAACCTTCATGTTTTAAGACACATTTGCACAGATAATTTAGGAAAAATGAGGCTCCCAGTTCCTGGGCCTCTTTTCTCATACTCAAGTGCACTCAATCTGCAGCCCCCCACTACCTCTCTGCCCTCCTCTCCCCGTATGTTCCCACTCGTAACCTCTGCTCTCAGGACAAATCACTCCTATCTGTACCCTTCTCTACCACCGCTAACTCCAGACTCCGCCCCTTCTGCCTCGCATCACCTTATGCCTGGAACAGACTTTCCGAGCCCTTACGCCATGCGCCCTCCCTGCCCATCTTCAAGTCCTTTCTCAAAGCCCATCTCTTCTCCCTTGCCTTTGGCGCCTAACCAACTTCCCCATTCATGTTACCTACACTGACTACATATTTTGTAACCTTTAGATTGTAAGCTCTCCTGAGCAGGGACTGTCCTTCCCCATGTTAAACTTGTACAGTGCTGCGTAACCCTGGCAGCGCTATAGAAATGCTAAGTAGTAGTAGTAGTAGAAACAATTTTCTAGTCTCCTGTGTCTGTTTAGTAACATCTTGAAAAAATGCGCACTGTTTTCCCATAAAACAATTCATTCATTTTACGAAAGTATAGTCGTTTTATAGCATCCACATCTTGTTGGAAAACAAATTGCACTAAGATATGGATGTTTCCAAAAGTTCAGATACATTTAAAGTTGTTTTGCCGTTATTGTCTGTTAATTTACCAGATGTTAGTAATCCTTCCGAGGGAACTCTGTTTTGTATGTAGTAAATTTTGTTAATAGGAGGTAAAGATTCTGAGGAATATTTTAAAATGTCGATCAAGTATTTTTTTAAAGACATCTAAAGGTGATATTCCCAATTCTCTCGGAAAGTTCAAACTACGCAGGTTAAATCTCCGATTATAATTCTCTATTTGATCAATCCTTCTTTTAATCATTGTTTTATCTTTTATCATTTCTGACGATAATTCTTGTAGTTTTTTTTACATCTTGATTAAGCTTTCTCGTTTGAGTTGTAAATTCTGTTTTTATAGTGGATAAAGAATCAGAAAAGGCATTCATAGTACTCACTAAGGAAGAAAGTTCTTTCGTGGAGTTTTCAATGGTTACAGCCAACTGTTGGAGAACAGTCCATATTTAAAAAATAGCGAATAAATTGACTATACACCATTTGGGGTTTGAAGAAGCAAACCAGACGATCAATGTGGAATAATGATTCAGATAAATATTAACTGGGGATAATCAGGTTAATACCACGTTTTCATTGTTTACTGTTTAATTGATCTCCTTGTCTTGTTTCACTCTCCCTATTTTGTGGTCTAAGGAAGAGTATAGAATTACCTGATTGAAATAATTCTTGCATTATTTTGTCTGTATTTCTGGCAAGTTATTTTAGTGCTTGTAAAATTAAATTGTTATAAATAAAATAAAAATAAAAAAATAGCAAAAAAAAAAAACACATCACAAAATCATAGCCACAAAGCAGCAAGATAATCATTCTGGAAAAATGTATACATACCAAACAGTAACAACACAACACAAAAATAGCATTGTTAATACATGTAAATTAGACTGCAATATTGTTAATATAAAGTCTACTCTAATGAGGTAATAATATGCAAAATAGCTAATTATCTGCTAGTGCAGCAGAAAAGTACCTGCGCAAAATGTGTCGCAGATGCATTAACATAAAAAATGTTTGCTGCATCTCAGAGTGGTGCATATATATACCATTTGAATATATGCACATACCTTATTTGCAGCTAAACATCTGACACTAATATGCATTATAATTACCACATGTACATATGTTAATAACAGATGTTAGTACGTTTTAGTACATGAGCCGCTAAAGCAGGTGGAATCTGGGAGGCTAATGTTGGTTGCTGCCTATCTTTCCTTTTTTTCTCATGCCTTGTTTTCTTGCTGTGCACCCTCTCATTCTTTTCATTTTTCCCTGGAGCATCCTGCGCCTGTATCACTGTTTTCTCTCCAAGGAACTATCGATTTGTTTTCCATGGTGTGTGTGTCTATAGAAACATCAAATCAATACTTATCTCTTCTGAGCCTAGTGACACAGGGTGTGAAGCTATTCAAGGAACAGAAATTAAAGCACCATTTGGACTGGGGGAGGGGAGGCTGCTGCAATGTCTGGGTGTAGAGACCCTGGCATTTTGTTGGGATGGTGGATAAAAATGTAGAGGTCTGAGTAAATGGTGTGTGTCTCTTTCTAATACCTGAGGGAACTCGGGGTCTTTTATGCAGAAGGGTTGACAAATTGAAACTGAAGTTACAATTTAGTTGAAATGATTATTTTCCAGTTTAGAGAACTGATATCAGGTAATGTAAGCTCAGAATCCTACACACAGTTTCGTACTGAAGTGCACTTGGTTATAGCCCATGGCTTGAGAGCATGATACATTAAGGAAAAGCAGTTTTATTCTGTGGAATTTTGAGGCTACTTTACTATATGTAATGCATTAAAATTGTTTTCTGCTGTTATCATGTGCCTTGGATGATTTATGATATCTGGTTCAGATTCCAAGCATTCATTCCTCACAAATCTCAAAACTTAGTTGGAACAGCTTAGTGGAAGAGAGCCTTTAGATTCTTTTGGTATTCTACGTTGATTCCAGCTTCTCTCTGAATTGAGGCCACTTTTATTCCATGCAGGGGTCAAAGAGATGGGTACTTAAAGGAAAAGGTGCACGAAAACCTTATTGTGAGGTGAAGTTAATTTCATTCAAAGCAGGACTTTTGGGCATCCCCATTTAGGTGCCACTACATAGGAAAATCAACGTAGAGGAGAAAAGGTCCTCAAGGGTGTAGAACACACAGCAAGCAAACAAGTGAGGAACACACAAACTCTGGGATTCTATATATCGCGCTGAGATTTCCACGTGGAAATCAAAGCGTATTCCATAACAACGCGTAAAGCTTAGTTAACAAGCTAATCAGTGCTGATAATTGGACGCTAACAAGTGATTAACAGCACTAACTGACATTAATTAGAATTTACGTGCATTACTGTCTAAGCGTATTCTGTAACGCGGTGCACCTAAATTCTAAGTCGCATAGTTGAAAAGTGGGTGTGGTTACGGGTGTGGAATGGGCAGGTCATGGGTGTTTCCTAAAGCTATGTGTGTTGCTATAGAATACACTCGCTCCGTACCTAATTTAGGCTTCTGGATTTACACAAGGATTTAGTTGGCGTAATTGACCGTGACTACATTTAGTCAAGCAGACTGGCGTTCGGTATATTCTATATACTGCGCAAAACTTTAAGCCTATTCTATAAAATTTAGGTGTACTTTAGAGAATACACCTCAGTGCAGAATTTTCAGGCACTATATGTAGAACCTAGCCCAAAGAGTCCAAGAAAACCGGTTCTTAATGGTCCATTGCATTTATTATTTGTTTTAAATAAATAAATGTAATTAACCATTAAGAACTGGTTTCCTTGGACCCTTTGTTTGTTCTTCAATTGTTTGCTTGCTGTGTGCCACTATATGGGCGTCACCATTGGGGTATCTATACATATTGGTCCAGACTTATGGGTGCCCAAATGGTGGCATCTGTAATCCACTCTTTACATCTTCCTTCCCTCTAACCATGATCTCCTTTCTGCTCTGAGGACTGCAAGGACCAGCAGCTATGATCTCCCATCTGCTGTGAGGACCATGAGGACCAGCAGCTATGATCTCCCGTCTGCTGTGACTGAGAGGACCAGCAGCTATTTATTTATTTATTTTTATTTTATTTGTTACATTTGTATTCCACATTTTCCCACCTATTTGTAGGCTCGATGTGGCTTACATAGTGCCGGAGAGGCATTTGCAGATTCCGGTGTGAACAAATGCAGGGTGATGTTGTGGTAAGATAAGTTCATGTGGCACAGCCACATTAGGGAATCATACAACAGAAGAGTTGTGTTATGTCCATTACGTACTTTAGTTTTGTTGTGTTGCAGTGATCAGGCATTTATGATGGATTGGTAGGGTATGATCTCCTGTCTGCTGCGAGGACCATGAGGACCAGCAGCTATGATCTCCCATCTGCTGCAAGGACCATGAGGACCAGTAGCTATGATCTCCCGTCTGCTGCGAGGACCATGAGGACCAGCAGCTATGATCTCCCATCTGCTGCGAGGACCATGAGGACCAGCAGCTATGATCTCCTGTCTGCTGAGAGGACCACGAGGACCAGCAGCTATGATCTCCCATCTGCTGCGAGGACCATGAGGACCAGCAGCTATGATCTCCTGTCTGCTGCGAGGACCATGAGGACCAGCAGCTATGATCTCCCATCTGCTGCGAGGACCATGAGGACCAGCAGCTATGATCTCCCGTCTGCTGCGAGGACCATGAGGACCAGCAGCTATGATCTCCCATCTGCTGCGAGGACCATGAGGACCAGCAGCTATGATCTCCCGTCTGCTGAGAGGACCATGAGGACCAGCAGCTATGATCTCCCATCTGCTGCGAGGACCATGAGGACCAGCAGCTATGATCTCCCGTCTGCTGAGAGGACCATGAGGACCAGCAGCTATGATCTCCTGTCTGCTGCGAGGACCATGAGGACCAGCAGCTATGATCTCCCATCTGCTGAGAGGACCATGAGGACCAGCAGCTATGATCTCCTGTCTGCTGCAAGGACCATGAGGACCAGCAGCTATGATCTCCCGTCTGCTGTGAGGACCATGAGGACCAGCAGCTATGATCTCCTGTCTGCTGAGAGGACCACGAGGACCACAGCTATGATCTCCTGTCTGCTGCAAGGACCATGAGGACCAGCAGCTATGATCTCCCGTCTGCTGTGAGGACCATGAGGACCAGCAGCTATGATCTCCCATCTGCTGAGAGGACCACGAGGACCACAGCTATGATCTCCCTTCTGCTGTGAGAAGCATCATCCACAGATGCTGGTCAAGGACCCTGAACCCTGAACCAGAGGTCAGTGTACAGAAAAAACTTTTACACACCGCCATTTGAGTGCCCAAACATTCAGTGCCCAAAAATCGTGCACTGAATTACCTTACTTTAAGGTTGCAATTGTGATGAAGATGAATTTATGATCTTCTTGGGAAGTCATTTTCCTTCATTACAAAAATCTATCTGTAGGATTAATCTACCAAATAAAATGCTACCACCTTATATCAAAATCATAAAGACCTAAAAGAAATAGCATGAGAAAAAGAACTATTTGTGTGCTTAATTTTGGACTGACTGACTATATTTTATGTGTGAGGTTGGATTAGATGAACAATATGAAGGCCACAGTCTGTCTGACAGACCGAAAGAGTAAAACTGGTGTTTTACTTAGACTTCGGTGAAATCCTGGACACCAACAGAACTGAATACTAAGTCAAATTGGAGAGGTCAGGCTAATCTTTCCCAGGCTTCCATTTGTCATGAGAAAGTTTAAACATTTCTGGCACAAGATGAGAGAATGGCTCTTAATGTAAACAATATACTGGAAACAAGAGGGCTCTGTTTTGTTCATGGGATAGCTGCTGTGTTTTGGGCCTCTGTGAGGTGAAGATTTCATTTTTATGAGAGATTTAATCCTCTTTCTTCGACCACGGTTGCAACATTTTAGTAGGTTGGGGGCAGGATGTTGTTCTTCCCATGTTAGTAGTTTCAGGGGCTGATGCAAAAAAAAACCTGTGCTAGGCTTTGCTCAGGGTTAGAGCTGCTTTAGCTTTCAATATTGTGCGTACATAAGGCAGAAAAGGGTTCTGCGTAGAAGCCAGTCCGCACAAAGCCTTGTGTTAGATGCCAGTACACAGAAACTGGAAAGAAGTCAATACTTAACTGATAAAACATAGAGAAAAGACCTCAGAAGTAGGTGGAAACATACTTTTAAAGCCACTTCACAATGTAGTGAAACTGTGGGAAGTGCCCAAAACTCCTCATTTTAAATATTTTTCAACTTTTTATTTTTAATTTTTATTTTTTTTACATTTTTTGTGTGTACAACTTTATGTGGGTTCAAACTCTCGAACATTTAAAAAGGGTCCTACAAAATGGACACATATCTGGTATGGGTAAAGCTCAATAAGGATTCAAAAAGTGAACACTTATAAATGAATCCCCAACTCCTTGAAAAAATGCTGGGATACTCTGGAGGTTTAAGCACCGGGCTTGACAACGAGGGGTGCTGAGTTCAAATCCTAATACTGCTCCTTGTAATTTTGTTCAAGTCACTTAGGGGCCCTTTTACTAAGCTGTGCAAGCGTCTACGCGCGCCCAATGCGCGCCAAAATGGAGTTACCGCCCGACTACTGTGTGGCTCTTGCAGTAATTTCATTTTTGGCGTATGTCCAATACACGCGTCTGAAAACTATTTTTTATGTTTGGGCGTGCATAATGGATGCGCCAAGTGGCGTTTGACACACGTAGGTCATTACTGCCCGGATTCTTTACTGCTAGATCAATGGCTGGCGGTAAGGTCTCAGACTCAAAATGGACGCGCTGCAATTTTGATTTTGCTGCACGTCCATTTTTGGCAAAAAAGAAGGCCTTTTTTTACAGGCGTGCTAAAAAATGGATCAGCGCGTGCCCAAAATCCATGCCTACACTACCGCAAGCCGTTTTTCAGCGCACCTTAGTAAAAGGAGCCCTTAACCCTTCATTGCCTCAGATACAAAATTAGATTGTGAGTCTTCTAGGGACAGATAAATACCTGGTGTACCTGAATGTTACTCACCTTGAGCTACTACTGAAAAACATGTGAGAAAAATCCAAATAAATAAGGAGTCCTTTTACTAAGGTGCGACGAAAAAATGGGCTGCACTAGTGTAGGCATGTGTTTTGGGTGGGTGCAGATTCATTTTTCAGCGCACCTGTAAAAAAAGGCCTTTTCAAATTTTTCGCCGAAAATGGACGTGCGGCAAAATAAAAATTGGCGCATGTGCATTTTGGGTTTGAGACCTTACCGCCAGCCATTGACTTAGCAGTAAGGTCCTATGTGGTAACTGTGTGGTAATCATCTACGCACGTAGAATGATGAGTACCACTCGGTTTCCGCCGCGTGCAAGAAAATAAAAATTATTTACCTGCATGCATAGCAGACACATATGTGCGGGTGCCCCAGCCCTTCATACGTGGCAGCTGCTGTTTAAAAAGTTTTACCTCCTGCTCGGCCGGCAACACTTGAAGTCCAGCAAATACAGAAGCTGCTTCAGACAGGCTGTGGTTTCACTTCTTTTTCTGCAGTTCCTGTGGTCCTGCCCTTCTGCAAACAGGAAATGAGGGCGGGACCAGAGGAACAGCGAACCACAGCCTCTCTGAAGTGGCGTCTGTACTTGCTGGACTTCAGTGTTGCCAGCTGAGCAGGAGGTAAAATTTTTTAAACAGCAGCTGCCACGTATGAAGGGCTGGGGCACCTGCACACATCCTCCTTGCACTCGGAGGCCACAGAGACAGAGGGAGGGAGGCACTGGGTGGCGGAAATCGGAGGCGAGGTGGGCGCAGATAGAGGGGGGTCCTGAGATGAGGGGGGTCCTGAGAGGAGGGGAGGGAGAGGAGGGGGAGGCGGGTCCTCAGATGAGAGAGGGTGGGGGGGTCCTGGGGGAGGGGGGAGGAGGAGGGGGTCGGGAGGGGGAGGAGGGGCATGATGAGGAAGGGGGAAGGGGAGGAGGAAGGGGAGGGAGTTGGGAGGGAGGGGATGATGGGGAGGAGGGAGGTGATGGGGAGGAGGGGGGAGGGGGCCCTGGAACCTTGCTAGTGCTCGTTTCCTTTCTGTTGGAAACGGGCCTCTTTTACTAGTTACTTATGAAACAACTGAAAAAGATGAGCTTTAAGAGCTTTTGAAAACATCTTAAGCTGAGTTAATGTTCTAATATTCAGAGGAAGAGCGTTCCGCCATTTAGCAAACTGAAATGGGTGCAAACTGTTAAAAACAGTTCAATAAATTACACATTTAGGACTTGGATATTGTAATAAAAGTGGAAGGGCTACCAGATAAAGATCCATTTAAGCAAGATTGCCAGCCAAGATCTGGGAAATAGTCTGAGGCTGTGAAGAAAAATTGGGCATTCCACTTGTATTAAAATACCATCCACTGAACCATCAGTGCCTGGATCTCATGCAATATTTCTGCATCAAACTCCTCAGCTCTGATCTTAGACAAAAAGATGCCTAGTGCATAAAATGGACACAGTAATTCAATTATTGTGATGGTGGTCCAGCTAGAAGAGGTTTGTACAATACTGCAAATAGAAAAACTGCAGGGTAGGCCTGACAGACAAAAGCACATCTTGCACGGATTTGATACACTACAACATGGCTTTAATATAAAAGGGGCTTTAACATAAAAATATCTCCCTACGCTGTAAAATCCCATCTAAAACATAAGACCCGCTAAAATTCAAGATATCACCACATCTTAATAATTCAGGATAGAAATTAGCACTTGTGGACAAGGGAGGGTGGCTGCACCTTAATGTGGAATTTGCAATGAACGTTGATGAGGAAAAGTTGGAAAACCACCGCCAACTAGGAGAGCAGCCAGAAAGACAGCCTTCTGCCACCCACCGTGCTTTGATTACATGTGTGGAAAGAAATGTCAGAATTTAGATAAATGGAGAATGGGAAAGAGAACGGGGAATACAAATAGTGTTGGAGAGGTCACCTGAAGCAAGCCCATCGAAGACGTTCTTTTGCAAAGAGAAGGGTAATGTGGAACTGAACCCAGAAAGAAATGGCCAACAACCATATGTGCAGGTGAACATGGAATCGGCAAGGAAACCTTTATGTCACACCTGCATGATGAAGAAACTTACAGCCTTAAGAAGAGAAAAGCTTCCTTGGGTGCCCCGTCTTGGAATATGTGGAAGGGAAGAGCTAAAGGAGTGGAGGAGTAGTGGGCTGAGAACAAGGGGAAGTGGGTTCAAATCCCACTGCAGCTCCTGGTGACCTTGGGCAAGTCACTTAACTCTCCATTGCCCCAGGTACAAAAGCTGAGATTGTAAACCCACCAGGGACAAAGAATGTACCTATAGATAATACTAGTAAACTGCTTTGGCTGTACCACAGAAAGGTGGGATATCAAAATGCTTGACCTTTAATTACCTAACTGCTTAAAGGGCAATGGGGGGAATGGAATACCACATTCTGAAAAAAACTGGCAGTAAGGGATATGAGTATACAGTTGTACACACTATAAAGGATATAGTCCTGTTTTGGAGATTGGCGATGTGATGGCCTTAATAAAAATTTGAAGTATATATATATATATATATATATGCAAAAAAAAAGGCAGAAACAGACACTGCATGAATCAGTATTGCTCACTCCTACACTAACTATTCGGACACTCTGCTGGTACCCAGAGAGCTACCTGGTTAACTTAGGGTGGGCAGCTGGGTACCTGCTGAATATTGACAGTGCCTGGGTAATTCCCAGTTCCACTTTGTTCAAGACAGCTGTAGCACTAACTGGAGAATGCTGAGACCTATCAAGGTGAGATTAAATGAACATAAATCTTGCATTGTTACAGAGAATCTGCAGGCACCTTTAGCTAATCATTGGAAAGAAAAACAACATCGCTGGAATGACATAAAATGGCGTGTTATCAATCTCATACAAGAAGGATGGGAGGGAGGTAATTTAGGGATGGGGACCTCTAGCCCTGTTTGACAGGTCCGGTCTTTTATTTTGACAGCCCGGACCTGTCAAACAAATCCATGCCCAAGCACAATCCTCCCGCAGGATGATCAAAACTAATAGCACGCATAAATTTGTGTTCTTTTACTTTTGATCATTAGGGCTATAATTCCCTGCGCTGTTCCAGTGCTAATTTTTCAGGGCTGTTTGGAACAGCATGCGGAATTTGATCATTGGGGCCCAAAAGCAGGAGGGCTGTGCGAGGAGGGGCACAACATATTGCATTCACACTATTTCTCTTGTCTATGTGCCCTTTAAAGCAAGGAGGAGGGAGAGGGAGGTCTGGGGTTGGGCCTTTTGTTTTAAAGCCTAAAACGGCTGCCATCCAGCAATCAGCCTGTTGTTCTTAAAAACAGATAGAGCTAGCTCAATCCAGCTTAGTTTTCCCAGTTTCCCCCTTTTGACATAAAAAGAAAAAGAAAAAAAAGAAACAAATGTCTATTTTCTTTCCTGTGAGAAAAAAGGTTAAGTTGCACACACATTCCTCCACGGCTGTAGGGGGCGGTGTCAGGATTGTTTGACATCACATCCTGTCACGTGACCCCATTCACGATGGCAGCCAGTAGTGGAAACAGGAAGTGATGTGATGTGTTCAGTGGTAGCTGCCATCTTGGAAAAGGAGCATGGCTATGACGGCACTTCCCATTACATCATTGAAAGGGGTGGAGTTTGTGGAAGGGTTATGTAAAAGGAGAGGATTTGGGAAGGAGCTATGCAAATAAGGCGAGGCAAGGGACATGGCTGTGTAAAAGGAGCAGGGTTATGATGTCATATCTGGTGATATCATTGAAGGGGGTGGGACAGGGAATGAATGAAGCATGGGTGTGGCTTGGGCCTTTTCTCACTTCTGGTTGGCTGAGAAACCAGAAGTGGGTATTTCACCTGTCAAAGTCAATTAGTTTGACAAATGCCGATGAGATATACTACTTACGTATGTTATGAACTGTGTTTTCTGGAATGTACAGCCCTTTATGCTGGCATCAGGAAGGTCTGATTTGGTTCTTCCTTTTTTTTGTGCAGTGAGTCTTTTGTAATGTACTTTGCTAATTGTGAATAACCTGATCTAGATGCTCCTTTTCCTACCTAGATGACCATAATTGGACTTACTGGCTTCTAATTTAACATAACCAGCACTGGAGCCATCAGTGCTCAAGTGGTATTTTAATAGTAACATAGGAATCCTTTTACTAAAATGTGCTGTTCTTACTCTTAACGTACCTTAACACCAACAATTAATGTGTCTTAAGTGCAAAGGCTGCATGTTGGGAAGGGATGGGAGTTTAATACATTGACAGCCCTTGCCTCCACATTCCATTGGGCCCCATGGTTTCCTTTGGTAATTATGCAGGGAATGAACCCATCTGCATGAAAGGAGTGGATTCTGCAATCCTTCTCATGGCTACCGAATGACAGGAGACTAGAAACCAGGAGTGAGGCAGCTTGGGCAGAGAAATCATATTAATTTTAACTTTGGTTCAGTCCTGTAAAGTGGAAGAATGCCATCTGGGTTTAATTGCTCAGAAGTCTAGCTTTTGCTAGACTAGAGGTTAGAAAGGTCAGTGAGAAATGAAACTTTCTTTGTCCCTTTTTGAGTGATGGATTGTTCATAATAAATATACCACATCTGGATGCCATTATGAGCAAGGCATACTGGACAGTTTCGCAGGCAGTTTAAAGGATTAGACTGAACGCTGTTTAGAAGGAGATAGTGTAGGTTTAAATAATTCTAGATGATTTAGATTTTGTCTTATAAGGAATTCTGATTTCTGCTTATTTTAGAATATGTTTTATTCTGTTTAATTAATAAGTTTATTTCTATGTAAAATATCTTTTCAATTCAGTGTTACATCAGTGTCTGACTTTTCAAGTGAGCTTTGTCTGCAGTTTAAGAGGTCATCATCTGGTTTGAATTATCCACAGTCCTAGCTAGGTGAAAGAGGTCAGGAAAAGTCAACTCTCTTCTCCTTGATGGATTAGCTAAGTGTAGGACTGGTCTTCTGAAAGTAATAACAAACCATGTCTGTGTGCCATTAAGCAAGACTGGCCCCTTGGCCCCTTGACCCCTTAATGAATGCCAGAACCCAGTTAGTATGAAGTTGATTGGGAATCTGATTATGTGAATAATAATAAAATGCAGGAGATAGGTGCCACATTGTCTAGTTTGAGAGGCCCCAGGTTATAGGTTAGTTTAGGAAATATCTCAAACCTATGTAACTGATATTTTTAAGTAATGTGTAAGTAATAATTTGTTCAAGACAGGGTAATCAATCTATTCTTTACCATCTGGTGAGAAAGGGGGGCTAGAAGGGTGTAGGACCCTATATAACTGAGAGCAGAAGCAGCTTACATTAGAAGAAGGAGCAGAGACGAGAGAGACAACAGACAGGAGAAGACAGGAGACAGAGAGAGATCTCAGAAGAAGAGACACAGAAGGACAAGACACAGAGAGAGCTAGAGCTGATGTCCTACTATGTTTGCTGGCAAATAAAGAAGACTTCTCTCTCATTCTGGTGTGTGGTGTTTGACTCCTGAAGTACCACAGATTCTGCTAACAATAGTGGTAATTCTTGCAACAGGAGTACATATGACTCATGTAATTAACAAATACATGCACTACAGAAAATGAACCCAATACTGTACAGATCAAAGGACATAACCTTTAGTAGGATTTTATTCTTATTTTTTACTCTGTCTTTTGGGTTTACAAATATGGAACCTATGAGCTACCTGTGAGCAGTCTATATTTGGGATAAATTCAACACTGTGTAAGTTTTAGTGTGATTCAAATTTGAAAAACAGCAATGCAAAAATATTACATTTTCTACAGGAATACAAGTAAACAGATGAAAAAGTAGTTGTGCATGATTTTATTTTGTATTGAAATATTCACTTTTACATTTTTTACTAAACAGTCGGTTGATAAACTACTAAACCCATCTCAGGAATATAGCAGAAATAAGTCTATATTATATTTTCCAAGTAGTGGTGGCTGGACTGGGGAGGGGTGTTTTACTTTTGCCTGTACACCACAAAACAGATCGTTGCTGATGTAATTTTAAGAGTTTGAAAAACGCCAAACTTGATTATCTGATTTTCTGTGATTCAACAGCCCCTTTAGTTATGGGAAAAAAAAAGTATTGTTCACTTTTATTGGATCAGTATAGGAGCTCTCTAAAGCTGATGGTGTCCATGAGTTTTCTAACTGACAGTGTCTTGGAAGTACCTAGACAACCTCCCCAATCTCATCTTCACAGAATTGGCATATCGAACCAGAAGAATGTAGTGCAACCTACAGTCAAAACTGTTTGAATGTAAGTATTTGCATATTAAAGTGCAATATGAAACTCTTCAGAGCAAAGATTTTGCAGACTGATGGAACGGCAACGTAGTCAGCCTGGTGAAAGAATATCCAGCCCTTGAAACGGAATCATTTTGTGGAACTGCAAAAGCAAAGCAGCAAATTATAGAGCAGATGTTTGCCCACAGGGTGACTTCCATGATAAAACTGATGGCCAGCTTGATTTCGTTTTGGAAAAACAAAATTGTGAAACATTTTCAAACCAGATCCTCCCTATATTGTGCTAAGGAAGTATGTAGGCTTCTTATGAATTGTAAAGTCTCTGAACAACGGTGTGGTGCAGCTTGACTGAACATCTTCACAAGCAATGTGTCATAGCTCATAGCCTTTACAGCATAGGTGCAGTTTGCCTGTTTTGAGTTGACAGGGCAAGAAGTAGGGAGATTCAATTGGCATGGATTAGCTTTATATCCCACTTTCCCCACCCCAACTGCTGGCAACACTCTCTTTTTCACACATACTCTTCATCACTCTTTACCTCCCTCACCCCAGGTCTGGCACCATCAACCTCAAGCTCCCCCTCCCATATGTTCACCTGTAGTTGCTGCATTGCAATTCAGCAAAGTATTTTCAATCCTTTCTATTTTTTGATCTTCTGTTCTTATCACCTTCCATTAGGCTTCCTTCTTGGCCCTTCTTCAGTTTCTTTCCTTTTTCCTTTATTCAGTCAATTGGATATATTTTCATTTCTCTGGTCTTCCCTTCTGAATTCATTTTTCCTGTTTCTATAGTTCCATTACAGTCTTATTTCCAAATTACCTTCTTGTTACCCATTTTATTCTCTCAGCATTTCTTCTAGGCTTCTTCACCTTACTGTCATTTTTATTTTGCTTATGCTATTCCCACTTGTTTTCCTTTTTTCTCGTGTTTCTCTGTTTTCACTCTTTCATTCTCCTCTCCTACCGCTCCTGCTGTCTCCCACACATCCCTTGCTCCTCTCCTCATGCAAAAATCCCTCCTCCCCACACAGTCATTCTTCCCCACCGTTATCCTTCAATGTTCTCTCATCTTTTCTTCCACCTCTCCTTTCTCTCTCCTCCATTACTACCCTTTCCCCCTTCTTTCTTCTTTCTCCACTTCTACACCTTCCCACTCATCTCTCCTCACCATTCTCTAATCTCTCTCCTTTCCCCCTTCTTCATCCTGTCTTTTCCCATTTCCCTTCCCATCTACAATTCCTTCTCTTTCATCATGCCTTTCTTTCCTCCTCCTCCTCACAGCTTCCCCCTCTTCTTTCGCCTTCTCTGTTTGCGTCCTCCTATCTCTACTTTCCCCTTTCTTCCAACCTTCATCCTGAAAAACACTCCTCCCCTTCCCCACTGTTTCCTTTTCTCTTTTAAAGTCTCTCCTCCTCCCTCTAATTTTGCATCAGTTCTCTTAGCCTCATCTCCTCAAGAGGCTGTGAAGACTCAGAGCACGCACAGTACTGTTAGTTACTTAATTCCCATCTCGTTCTACACAGAGGCATAGAAACCAGTGCTGTGGGTAATGAGTAAGCTTCTTCATTGTGTCCAGGGAGAGGAAATTTGTATTGTGTTTAGCACCCTCACTTTGAAACAGGAATCACGGAGTAGAGGAAGGATGGGCTGTGGGGAGCTCCAAGTCCCCTCTGCCCTTGCTGCTTGTTAACCTTTGCTCCTCCAATCATCGGCATGGTGTTTGGGCAGGGGGCATCGTCCAAGTCCTCCAAACTAAGCCCATACTGTACAGTAGGTCTTGTCTATATCAGAATGGATACTATGCAAAAAAAACCACTGGTAATTCTGAATAAATAACGACTCTAGGGTATTCACATTTGACATTGAAAGGAAGAGCTGATATTAGTCTCATTGTAAACGTTACAGATTGTTAGTATATGAAAAAAATCCAGTACTCTTGAACCAGTAACCTTCCTACATCCAGTATTAAATTAGAGGACACAGTACGTATCACAACATAGTACTGGTCTCCATCACCTCTACCAGTAGACTAGTCCATATTGAAGATATGGCTCTAGATCTTTCATGATAAGTACATTTCCTTTGGTATGGTTTTTGGTGTGAGCCACAATGTTTAATCCAGCCCAGATTGTACTGTCCTGTGCAGTGATATCAAAAGCTGGTGTCTGGACTGGTACAGAGGTGGGTTGTGATGATTAAATGATGAGACAGACATGGGAGTCTGAGAGTCAATATTGAACTTACAAATGTTATTTGAACATGGGGTTTTTCCTTTTTTTTCAATTTCATTTTAATTATTTTGGGGCCCTTTTACTACAGCTTAGCATGTGCTAAGCAGTGGCGTAGCTATGTGGGGCCTGGGGAGGCCTGGGTCCCTGCCGATTTGGCCCTGGACCACCCTGTCGATGACCCTCTCGACTTCCCTCCCGCCGCCAACCCTCCCCCGCCGTGGGCTACCTTTGCTGGCAGGGGACCCCCAATCCCCGCCAGCCGGGGAGGTCCTCTTCTTCCTCCGAAGTCTTCGTTCTGTTTCTGATGTCCTGCACATTGTACGTGCAGGACGTCAGACTCACAGAAACAGAACGAAGCCTGGCAAGGCTTCGTTCTGTTTCTGTGAGTATGACATCCTGCACGTACAACGTGCAGGACGTCAGAAACAGAACGAAGCCTTCACGGGAAGAAGAGGACCTCGGCTGGAGGGGATTGGGGTCCCCCGCCAGCAAAGGTAGGCAACGGCGTGGGAGGGTTGGCGGCGGGAGGGGGGTCGAGAGGGTCATTAGCGGTGGCACGGGGGGAGGGGTCAGTAATGGCGCGGGGTGGGGGTGGGGTCGGCAGCACCGGGGGGGCTAAAATGTGCCCCCTCACCTCGGGCTCTGGACCCGCCGAAGTCTGGCTACGCCCCTGGCGCTAAGTGCCACATGGACCATAGGAATAAAATAGGACATGCAGCATTTATTGCGCGCTAATGTCTGTTAGCGTGTGCTAAGCTTTAATAAAAAGCCCCTTGGCTTTGGTGCTTATTTATTTGGATTTTGCTCACCACCTTTTTCAGCAGTAGCTCGAGGTGAGTTACATTCAGATACACTAGGTACTTCCCTGGCCCGCAAAGGCTCACATTCTAATTTTGCACCTGAGGCAATGGAGGGTTAAGTGACTTGTCCAAGATCACAAGGAGCAGCAGTGCTTAGGTGGGAGACCTTTACTCAGTAAGGGCCCTTTTACCACGCTGCATAGGCGCCTACATGCACCCAACGCATGTCAGTTTGGAATTACCACCCGGCTACTACGAGGCCCAGGCAGTAATTTCAGTTTTTACACGTGGCCACTACTTGTGCCAGAAAACATTTATATTTTCTGGCGCCCGGGCGATAATCGCATGCATTGACCATTACCGCCCAGTTAACACGTGAGACCTTACCGCTAAGTGAATGGGTGGTGACAAGGTCTCAGACCCAAAATGGACGCACGCCAATGTTCATTTTGCCACACGTCCATTTTCGGACCCCCCCCCCCCCAAGGCATTTTTTAGAGGTGTTCTGAAAAATGGATCTGTGCACGTCCAAAACACACGCCTACACTAGTGCAGGTCACTCTTCAACGCACCTTAGTAAAAGGACCCCTAAAACAGTAAACTACTCCATACAGAATTTCCTCCTTTTTCCTCTGAGCCTCCCTCCTGCTAGCCTTGCTTCATGACCCCTCGCCTTTGAATTTCTTTTTCTGTGGAAAACTGAACCTTGCTGTACTGAAGCCTGCTATACATTTCAGAATTTCTATCTCTCTCTTTCCTCCAGCGAGTACATTTGGCGTACATTAAGCTAGCTTTGTACCGTTCTTTTACTCAACATTCAGTTGCTACTGCTGTCAGCAAAGATATTAAAACAAAACCAGCTGATGTCTTGCATTCCACTCCATAAAGGGATATTCACTTTAGAAGCTTTATTCTTTTTAAAAGACAATTGTTTGTAATGCAGATAGTAAGTATACTAGTAGTAAAATTATTCTCTAGCAGCTGTTATGTGGTAAACTATAAGTCACTTAGGATGTCACATTGAAAACAGGTACTCTGGAAAAAAAAACCCCACACTTGCATACTTCACTGTGCTACTTTCAGGTCAAGGCTACAGCCGTGTGCTTACCGAAGAGAATATAAGGATGCAAATGAATGCACATATTTCACATAGTTCCACCGAGAAGTATAGAATTTAATAATGTAACTGCTGCCCCCCTCCCTCTTTCCAAATGTAGCATGAAAAGGCTGAATGAATGAGGCTCTTGTTCTCCAAGGCAGGCTACGATGAGGCCTGCTTTCCCAGTTCATTTACAGAGATGGAGCTGCCTTGTGCTCTGCGTGGGCTCCAAGAAGCTCTGCAATGTGGCTGTGGGCAGATCTCAGAACGAGGGACAAAGCAGAGTTGCCATCCTAGATGAAAGGAAAAATTAAAGCTGATTTAGTTAAAAGTGCTGGAAAGATTACAGTTTTCTCAAGGCTTCCTCTCATTTTAATATTTATTTATTTATTTATTTATTTGTAGCATTTGTATCCCACATTTTCCCACCATTTTGCAGGCTCAATGTGGCTTACATTTGCCGTAGTGGCGATTGCCATTTCCGGTTAACAGAATTACAAATGATATTGCATTCAAGTGCGTATATACATGGTGAAAGAATACATTATAGTATTGCATATAGGCTCCTGAGATCTTAATCGACATAGGGTTAAAGTGGTATTGCATTAAGGTGTGTCCATACATGGTAGAGAAAAATGCGTTATGGTATTGCATATAAGTTCCTGAGTAATAGATTGGATTGTAACATATGTTGGGTCGTCATTTATAAAGAAATCATTTTCGACATTAAGGTAGAAGTGGTAGTGTTTTTTCATGAATAGTAATGAGGGTAATCAGTCATGTGGTAAGAGATCGGTTCTGTCTCGTTCGTGATCAGTCTTATTGTTTAGTAATTAGGATGGTTGTTTATGGTATGCCTTCTTGAACAGGTCAGTTTTCAGTAGCCTTCGGAAGGTAGCTAGATCTTGCGTTGTTTTTATGGCCTTCGGTAGTGCATATTTGCGTACAAATGTAGGAGAAGCTGGTTGCATGTGTGGACTTGTATTTTAGTCATTTACAGTTGGGGTAGTGGAGGTTGAGGAATGTGCGTGCTGATCTTTTTACGTTCCTAGTAGGTAGGTCTATAAGGTCTGACATGTAAGTCGGGGCTTCCCCGTGTATAATTTTGTGGACCAGGGTACAGACTTTGAACGCAATTCGTTCTCTTAATGGAAGCCAATGTAGTTTTTCTCTTAGGGGTTTGGCGCTTTCGTATTTCGCTTTCCCAAATATGAGGCTGGCTGCTGTGTTTTGAGCAGTTTGAAGCTTCTTAATGATTTGTTCTTTGCATCCGGCATAGATGGCATTACAATAGTCTAGGTGGCTTAGCACCATTGATTGTATCAGGCTGCGGAATATTTCCCTTGGGAAGTACGGTTTGATCCTTTTAAGTTTCCACATTGCGTGGAACATTTTCTTTGCTGTATTTTTCGCATGGTCTTCTAGTGTGAGATTTCGGTCAATTGTGACTCCCAGAATTTTCAGACTGTCAGAGATCGGAAGAGTGTATTCTGGAGTGTTTATGGTATTGTGTTTATTTGAGTTATATTGTGAAGATAGAATGAGGCATTGTGTCTTTTCTGCGTTTAGTTTTAGTTGGAATGTGTCCGCCCATGAATTCATTATTTGGAGGCTGTGTTTGATTTCATTTGTGATTTTTGTAACAACTGTGAAAATGGAGCCTAAAAAAATTTAGGGGTAGCGTATTCATAATTTAACGAGGCAGGAGAGGCTCTTGCCTGGTTCAATCACGTTGGCCAGTCCTACAGTTCACATTCAGTAGCGTTTGACCGGCTGTTGCCCCAGAATATCAACTGTAACCATCACACCAGTATCCAACTAGTGCTGTGGTGGTCCAGGGGTGGAGAGAGAACTTACCTGGCTAGTAGGAAGAGAGAGGGTAAATGCCCAGGTAAAGGAAGAACAGCAAATAGACTATCCTACTTTTATCCGCTTAGCTATCCAGGCACAGGTCTGAATATTAGCCGGCACTGGGATAACTGCTGGCATTGACTCTCCGAGGCTAATTCAGCATGCAGCTGTCAGCAGCTTTAAATCATTACATAAGTACATAAGTATTGGCCATACTGGGAAAGACCAAAGGTCCATCGAGCCCAGCATCCTGTTTCCAACAGTGGCCAATCCAGGTCACAAATACCTGGCAAAATCCCCAAAATAGACAAAACATTTTATACTGCTTATCCTAGAAATAGTGGATTTTCCCCAAGTCCATTTAATAACGGTCTATGGACTTGTACAAAACATTTTATACTGCTTATCCTAGAAATAGTGGATTTTCCCCAAGTCCATTTAATAACGGTCTATGGACTTTTCCTTTAGGAAGCCGGCCAAACCTTTTTTTAAACTCTGCTAAGCTAACTGCCTTTACTACATTCTCTGGCAACGAGAATGTGGTAAAGGCGGTTAGCTTAGCGGAGTTTTAAAAAGATTTGGACGGCTTCCTAAAGGAAAAGTCCATAGAACCCTTATTAAAGGTCTTTGGACTTTTCCTTCAGGAAACCGTCCAAACCATAGGCTGAATATTCAGGAGGCAATTTTAAAAATCTGGTATTTACTCTTTCTTTCTTTACCTGCAGATAAAGTGTACACGTCAATGGAATTCACTGGAAAAAAATGTCATCCATAAGAACATACATGTTCTAATTAGCAGATTTGTTGTTTTGACTATAGGGTAGCACTTACCCTGTGAAGGTAGACTTCTTTCTAGTAGACCTAACAGGGACTTTGCCGATGAATACATCCTTGGCACTATTTTGGAGGATTGCGGCAAATTTCTTTTATTGGTATGAAAACAATCCCAGTGCACCTCATGAGCAAGCAAGGAACCAAGTAGAGGGGATGTCAGAAATGTGTTTCATTTACCTAGTGGTAAGTTCAATGTGGCTTACAGTAAATTACATAAACAAGTTTCTAGGTGTTTGATATCGACGCAAGCCTGGATCGGTTCGTTCTGCGATCATGGTTGTGGTGTGATGGCCGAGATCTCCTTGGTGATATGGTTTCGTCGGAAAGAAATTTTATTAAATAGGTGGACTTTGAGATATTTTTGGATTGAGAGATAATTTTTCATGGATTTTAGTTCTTTCATTAGAGTTCCAAGTTTTGGTGCAAACATATGTGAAACTGGTTGTAAGTGTAGATTTGTATTTTAGATCTTGGCAGTTGGGATAGTGGAGAATGAGGTAGGTTCTTGCAGTTTGGCCAGCCATTGTATCCTGGTGTGAGACCGAAGATTATTTTATGAGCCATAGTGCATATCTTAAAGGATATGTGTGCTTTGATGGGTAGCCAGTGTATGAGTCTTGCTGCTGTGTTTTATGTTGTTTGTAGTCTCTTTAATGTTTGTTCCTTGCAGCCTGTGTATATTCTGTTATAGTAGTCCACATGGACAAGGACCATTGTTTGGACAAGTGTGCGAAATACATCTCAGGGGAAATAGTTTTTTATCCGCTTGAGTTTCCACATGGTGTGGAACAGTTTCTTTGTAGTGTTTGTTACCTGGTCATCGAAGGAAAGCTTGAGGTCTATGATTACTCTGAGGATTTTCAGTTTGTCTGCTATTGGGAGTGTTGTGCCCATGGTGTTGATGTTTGTGAATTGTTCCGTATTGTGTGGTGACGTTAGTATTAGCAATGTGGGTTTTCCCTGTTCAGTTTTAATTTGAATGCTGATGCTCAGGTGTTTATGCAGTCAGAGATCCTGGAAGTGATTTCAGACAAGTTCTTCTTGAAAGAGATGAATATTGTCACGTCATCGGCATATATGAATGGGTTGAAGCCTTGTTTGGACAGTGATCAGGCTAGGAGTGTCATCAGTAGATTAAATAATCTTGGGGGGGGGGGGGAGCAGTGAGCCCCTGGGGGACTCCACAGTCTGATTTCCAAGGGGAAGAGGTTGTGGTATTCATCTTTACTTGGTAAGACCTAGTAGTCAGGAATCCAATGAACCATTCGATCACCTTTCCTCCGATTCCGATTTTATCTAGTATTCTTTGTAAGATTTGGTGATCAACCATATCAAATGCGCTGGTCATGTTGAACTCTAGTAGGAGGAAGTCTTTCCCAAGTGAGATTTCCTTTTTAAATTTCGCTAGTAATGCGATTAGAACCGTTTCTGTACTGTAGTGTGCCATTGGCTGCAAGCGGGTCATCTTGTTCAAGAACTAAGATTTGTAGTGTTATGCTAGGTGGTCACACCTAGGGGTGGGAATATTCCTTTGATGTTATCCAGGAAAGAACAACGCATGATTTTCATTTGGAACACTGAAGTACCTTACGGCCTTAATAAGGAAATTGAGTGGCTTACTGTATAGTTTGGGATATGGACCTTTTTTAAGGGCTGGACTTCCGGTAGGCTCCATACGCATGCGCAGGTGTCTTTTTGACTTACCCGTCGTGTGTAGGGTCATGTTCAGATGGGAATATTAACATTGGAGCTTTGTGAAACATCCAAGTAGTATTCCATTGCACCTGGTTGGGTGTGATATCTGGAACATTACCATAAGAGTGTGAAGACTTAATGGATTGATTTAATGGAATGCCCGACACAAGCCGTGTTTCGCCAATGAGGAGGCTGCGCCAGGGGCTATGTGGTGTAAATACGTATGACTGCGAGGATGCTGCCATCTCCTGGAGATTGTTTGTGATTACTGTGCAGTGACTGAGCTGGGTTTTTTTAATCCACTATGGTACATTCACCATTTTGAGCATTAATCTTTTTTGTGTTGAAGATTTATATACACTACAAAGCTCTTTGGTGGTGAAGATCAGTATTTACACCACATAGCCCCTGAGGCAGCCCACCTGTAGGCAAAACACAGCCTGTGTCGGGCATTGCATTAGGTTGAAACTCTACAATAAAGATTTGTTTGTATCAACTACTGATCTGCTCTGTTTGTTTCCACACATATACAATACCAGCTGTTACATACATAACTCCCTACAGTTAAGAGCACGCATTTACACCACCCATTTCAGCTAGCGTAAGCGCTCACGCCTAAAGTTAGGTGCATAAACTGCAGACTTGCGCTAGTGTTCTATAATGGCAATTGCCATTATAGAATTTGCATTTCGCACACAGCATCCCAGGCAACCTATAGAGAATTACCCTCTAAATGCTCTGACCTTGACTGTACTGGGACAGAGTGAAAAAAAAAAAACTGCCTTAAATTAAACCACTCAGTTATATGTACAGTTGTCGGCCATCAACAGTCTATGTATATCTTCAGCACCTCTCACTCTCAGGATAGCGACGTGGAATATACATGTTAACACTGCAGTCAACATTGAAAATCTCTGACGACCGCTACGGCTGAATATTGACGCACACATTTGAATTCACCTTATCACTAGCTGGAAATCCCCATTTAACTGACATGTGGTGTCACAGAACCAGTGGCGTAGCCAAGGGTGGGCCTGAATGGGCCCAGGCCCACCCAGGTTGGGCTCAGGCCCACCCAGTAGCAACACACCTATGATGTGGCTGGCAAGGATCCCCAAGCCCCACCAGCCAAAAACTCCCAACAACTGTCCCTCCTGCATACCAGCCTTCCTTCTGATGTATTCCCGCCTATGTGGGAACAGGAAGTTGCATCAGAGGGAAGACTGTGGGGCCAACATGAGCAGTGTGTATTAGTTGCTGCTCGCTGCTGGTGAAAATCTGCTATTTAAAAGGTATGCGGGTAGGGGGGATGTTTGAGAGACCATATGGCATGCAGGCAAGAGAGTGAGAGACCAAATCACTTGTGGGACAGGGTGGCATTCTTCTGCCCACCCATCTTGGGCCCAGGCCCACCCAAATGTGGGTGGTCTGGCTACGCCCCTGCACAGAACATTCCAGCTTTCTTCAGATTTGGAATATTCATAAGTGAGTTAATATCAGCACATATAGGGAATTCTGCTCTCGCTGAGATTAGCGGCAGAGCAGAAAGAAGGAAGTGGAAAGGACTGCGTATTTCCTGCTTCTTCCTCCTCCTCTTCCTCTTCTGTGCAGCTGCTTTCCTTTTAATATCAGACAATGAAACAGAGACATATATCCTTACCTTGCCAGTTAACTGAGTGTTGCACTCAGGCTGAGCCAGAAGAAGCTTGACGATTTCCACATGACCACACTCGCACGCCATCATCAGCGTAGAACGTCCTTCGTCATCCTGCACGTTTATATCGGCACCACAGGACAACAGGACTCCCACCATATCGGCTCGCCCATGGCTCGCTGCCAGCATTAATGCTGTCTGTCCTCCCTGCAAGAATTGTGATGCTTAGACCCAGTCTGACATACTGCAGAGCAGTAACAATAGGTTAAGCAGTGCAGCTCACTAAAATACATGAAGGAACACATGCAGCACTTGTTTGGTTTAGCGAAGAACTTCAGGGCTGATGAGAGGTTCTGTACGTAGCATGTGATTGGAATTTTATCCCATTATTCAGTGGGTAGCACTGTATATAGCATTTAGGCACTAGAAGTACCCCAGGAATTGTCCTCCTATATTTAGGATGAGGAACATTCTAGAGTTCCTGCTCCTTATGTGAACTGTGAGTATTATGTAAGGGAGGATGGGCCTTCATGTCCATCACTGGGCAGTGAGTGCATCCTTTGAAAATTTTTATGGAACAATTTAAGACCCTGATTATTGGGGCTGGGTATTATTCTTGCTTGGATAACATGTATAGAATGTTTGTACGTTTGGGAAGCTTGCCAGGTGCCCTTGGCCTGGATTGGCCGCTGTCGTGGACAGGATGCTGGGCTCGATGGACCCTTGGTCTTTTCCCAGTGTGGCATTACTTATGTACTTATGTACTGGAGGTGGTCCTATCTGAGGGAAGTGCTGGGAAGGAGCCCAGGAGCTCAGAAAGAGCAGCAGGGATTTGCCTCTCTTCATGGCTGACTAGGCCTTCAAAAGGGGAAGAGCTGCGCTAGGCTGGCTTAGCCTAACCGAAGGAGGAGATCTAGAAAGAAATTTTGAGTGACCAAGTGGTGCGTCTTATCTTGACCCTGGGAAGCGCAGTCTGTGTATGAGGGACCGAACACTGGTGCATCCCTGGCACTCAGAGCAGGAGTGATTGAGAAGTGTTTTAAGAGATTTTGCCTTTTGGGGGAGAGAAGCAATTTTTCCTATCTTTTGAATCTCCCCAAAGGAGGTAATGTTGAGGAGTTGTGACACTGTCTTATTGAAAGACCTGTGGCATTGACACTGACTGAACTTGGTCTAAGCTCCGGGAAAGTATTACGCTTTTGGGTATTTTAGGAATGTCTTTTCTTTTTCTGTAAGAATATCTTGCAAGAGATCTTGAGGACCCCTGAAGAAAAGAAGCAAAGGTAGCATCCACCCAGGACCCCTGATGAAGCCTGAAGAGGAGAACATGAGTGGGGATCTGACTGGGATAAAAAAAAGTTTTTCCTCAGACTTTCTAAAAATCATGACACTAAAAATCCCAGCATGGCAGTGGCGTAGCCACAGCTGGGCTTGGGTGGGCCAGGGCCCACCCATATATGGCTCAGGCCCACCCAACAGTAGCACATGTTTAGTGGTAATTGGTGGGAATCCCAAGCTCGGCCAGCTGAAGATTTCTCCCCTGATGGTAACGAAAACGCTACTCTCCATGACACTGGCACCTGCGCATGCTCAGTTTTCAGTGCATGCCTGCTGCCAAGGTGGAAAGAAGCATTTTCCCACCAGCTGAGATAAATTTTTTTGGGAGGGGGGGGGGGTGGGGAGAACACTTGGTGCCCACCCAATTCTTGCCTAGGCCCACCCAAAATCTGTTGTCTGGCTACACCCCTGCAGCATGGTTTCGAATTGTATAAATTGTCCAAAACCTGCAGTTATTATTCTTAAACAGAGTTTAAAACAAAACAAGTGAGCTAGCCAAAAAAGTGCCAGTATTAATGGAGTGATTTGGTCACCATACGCACAGAAAAGCTCAGAATAAACCTCCCCTTGCTCTAGTTCATTCTTAGTCTTTACCTCCATATTCACACTGGGGGAAGCTGTTAATTAGTTCTATGGTCAGAAAGCAGAAAAGGCTGATCACTTATTAATGCATTACTTAAGCGTTTTAAATTAGCAGCTGATAGATTGTCAGGGATGCATAATAGCTCGGGATGAGGAAAAGCAATCTGATTGACCTCTGAGCATTCTGCAAGGTTTCATTAATCTTGGGGGAAAGTGCGTGACTCAGCTAAAAGCGGCACTTCATCCTTAACTATCAACTCTTGTCTCTGCCAACACCATGCCGATAATCCCTTTCCTAGCCAATCACCATAAGGTCAATATAAGCATCTCATATGGACATGGAGGCCCTTCTTGGGCGGCTACATTAGATTCCTCACCGATTCTCACTCATAAATCCACACTGAAATATTAACACCCAAGAGGACATGTTAAAACTCCCATTATTTGGATTAATGAAGGGAGTGCAACATAAGCCAAGGGAAAACTGAATATCTGAGGACCAAGTGAACGACTCAGGGTTTCCCAAACCTATCCTAGCGACCACATTCTCAAGTCATATATTCAGGATTTGTACAATGAGTATGCGTAAGAAAAATTCATAGGAAGCAGCTCTGGGTGCCAGTGTGTGCTGTGCACCTCCAATACTGACCAAACTCCTTCCTTTGTGTTCAGGGAGGTATACTCTGTAGACATGCCAAGTTACATGCATTCGACATGTGACACACACATTCAGGCCTACTCTCCAACTCACAGCTTCACAGAGTTGGCAGAGGAGACTTTTCACTGCCGACTTTGTGAAGCTGTGCGTTCTGAGCATTGAGAAGGCAACCTGTGATTGCCAGTCTTTCAATACACTGTTGTTCGAGCATCGATTTGTATTAATTAATATATCAACAGGCACATGGCTTTTCCATAAACAAGATTGCAAAGACTCTTGAGGCAGGCCAGTTGGCCAAAACATGGCAGTGTATAGTCTTTTGAGCTACACAATACATTTGGATTTTTTTTACATCATCTCAAGACCATATTCTTGTGTCATCTTCGCTGTGTTCTGTGTGATTTTGAGTGTGCGAAGACTGGTGTTCTGTGTTTACATCACAATACAAATGGTGCCAGCTGTGCTGGTTTGAAGATCTGCCACATAACAAAATGGCAGCAGCTGAGGGATGGCAAGAGGGCCTGAGCCAAATGAAGTAGAAACAAGCCAAACAATGACACAAACCCCCCCCCCCCCCAAAACTGTTTCTGTGCACACACTTAGAGCCCTGTTTACTAACCTGCGTTGTAGGCGCGCTAATAGCGTGGGCTAAAAATTAGCGTGTCCTAACACTCAAGACACACAAAGGAATATATGGGTGCCTTTAGTGTTTGCACGCTCTATTTTTTAGCGCACGCTAAAAATGTGAGCGTGCCTTTGTAAACAGGGCCCTTAATTTTTATAAATCCAAAAGGTGCAGCTGTGAGGATGGAAGAACGGGTTGAATGAGTAGTGAGGGTAATTTTCAAACTGCCTGCTTTTGGACAAAATCCATACATACGTTTTACTCAGGGACTTAGTTTCTCTTTGAAAATTGATGCAGTGTGCTTACTTTTAAATTTTGGAACTTGGTAGGGGTGCTAAATACCCACAAAGCTTTGCACCTGCATTTAGTGCAGGTACTTTCCTCTGGAAAATTGCATAGATTTGAAAATGCCATCTCTGCAGTAAATCAGTGGCGTAGCCACAGGTGGGCCTGGGTGGGCCGGAGCACACCCACTTAGGGCTCAGGCCCGCCCAAAAGTAGCACACGTTTAACGGTAGCTGGTGGGGATCCCAAGCTCGGCCAGCTCAAGATTTCCCCGATCGTAATGAAAACGCTACTCCCCACAATAACGGCACCTGCGCATGCTCAGTTTTCAGGGCATGCCTGCTGCAGACTGCGAAGATGGAAAGAAGCGTTTTCTCACCAGCTGAGATATTTTTTGGGTGGTGGTTGTGGGGGGGGGGGGGGGGGGGGGAGAACACTTGGTGCCCACCCACTTCTTGCCTAGGCCCATCCAAAATCTGTTGTCTGGCTACGCCCCTGCAGTAAATTCCTTTGGAGCAATTTTCAGTGACCTGCCTAAGTGCAAAGTACACAGATACTTTCTCACCAATATTACTTGTAGCTCCTTTTCAAAAGAACCAGCCACTTTTCTCTTTGAAAATCAGCTACAACGTACGTGGGTAGAAATACAAGTGCACTTTCTACCTGTTATTTGTGAGCTGAGAAATGGGATATGTCTGCATGTATAGAGTTGGAAATGCAATTCTATGTAACATAGTAACATAGTAGATGACGGCAGAAAAAGACCTGCATGGTCCATCCAGTCTGCCCAAGATAAACTCATATGTGTATACCTTACCTTGAATTTGTACCTTTCTTTTTCAGGGCACAGACCGTATAAGTCTGCCCAGCAGTATTTCCCGCCTCCCAACCACCAGTCCCGCCTCCCATCACCGGCTCTGGTACAGACCGTATAAGTCTGCCCTCCCTATCCTAGCCTCCCAACCACCAACCCCTCTTCCCCCCACCTGCTCCACCACCCAATTTCAGCTAAACTTCTGAGGATCCATTCCTTCTGCACAGGATCCCTTTATGCATATCCCACGCATGTTTGATTTCCGTTACCGTTTTCATCTCCACCACCTCCCGCGGGAGGGCATTCCAAGCGTCCACCACCCTCTCTGTGAAAAAATACTTCCTGATATCTTTCCTGAGTCTGCCCCCCTTCAATCTCATTTCATGTCCTCTCGTTCTACCGCCTTCCCATCTCTGGAAAAGATTCGTTTGCGGATTAATACCTTTCAAATATTTGAACGTCTGTATCATATCACCCCTGTTCCTCCTTTCCTCCAGAGTATACATGTTCAGGTCAGCAAGCCTCTCTTCATACGTCTTGGAACGCAAATCCCATACCATCCTCGTAGCTTTTCTTTGCACCGCTTTCATTTTTTTAACATCCTTCACAAGGTACGGGCTCCAAAACTGAACACAATACTCCAGGTGGGGCCTCACCAACGTCTTATACAGGGGCATTATTACAGTACAGTACATTATTACAGTAGCTCCCAGGAATGCCACTTTCATATCTGGCTTACCGAACACATATTTTGGCCACTCTGCGGCTGGCCATTTTCATTCCTGAAAATGTAGCTAGCTAAGGGAGTCTTTTAGTAAAGCTTAGCTCAAGTTACCTGCAGCAGGGCCCATAGGAATAAAATGGGCCCTGCTGAAGATAACTCGATCTAAGCTTTAGTAAAAGACCCCCTTAAGTCTTTAGCATCATAATAACATAGTAGATAACAGCAGATAAAGAAGGAAATGGCCCATGAAGCAGTGGTGTTCCTAGGGGGGTGGACACCCGGGGCGGCGCCCCGTCCCCCGATGCCGCGCGGACCCCCCCGGCGAAAGAACCCCCCTCGTGAAAGAGCCCCCCCCGGGTGCACGCCGCTGGAGGGGGGTGCCGCAGCGCACGCCTGCTGTGAGTTTACTAACTTCTCTCGTTCGCTGCAGCTCCCTCTGCCCCGGAACAGGAAGTAACCTGTTCCGGGGCAGAGGGAGCTGCAGCGAACGAGAGAAGTTAGCGAACTCTCGCTGCAGGCGCGCGCCGCGGCACCCCCCCCCCCCAGCGGTGTGCACCCGGGTGCGGACCGCCCCCCCCCTTGGTACGCCACTGCCATGAAGTCTGCCTGTAAGATAGTTATAGCTGTAACTGCCACTCTATACAGGTTATCCCCCAGTGTCTTTGTTTAGGGTGTCAAAAATTCTCCCTGTTCCCAGTTACTTACGTCAGATGAGGGCGGGCCAAGGAGGAAAGAAGGGAAGTCCCGAAGCCAAGCGATCAGCTGTTGCTGCTGCGGCCGGTGTAGCGCCTTCACACGAGGGTGAGGGCCCGGTGGCAGGGGGAGGGGGCTGGTAGAGGGGGGAGTGGCGGCGATGACCCCAGGGGGGGTGGCTGCGGAAAGCTCTTTCAATGCAGGGGGGAGCGGCGGCGACCTCAGGCGGGGCGAAGGCAGTCTATAAAGGCCGTCCTTAGGCACATCGGGTTTTTTTGTTTGTTTTATTTTTTGACGTCCTTGGCATGCGCACAGCAGCCAGCATAACACTTGGCTGCTCTGCGCATGTTCTACCGGCCAATTCTCCAACCGTTTTACAAGGGATTAGAGAATGCAAGTGAGGTGCAACGAGCAGCTCATTTGCATTCCCTTTCTTTGATGCGTTGTTGTTCCCTACCGATTCGCTATGGAATTCGGTAGGGAACGGCTCTAACGACGACTTTAGTGCATCTGGCTCTCAGTCTCTTATAAACCAATAGGGCCTGATATTTAAAAAGATAAATGCAATCAGTGCTGATGTGACTATGCAAGTCCTATTTTTAAAAATGCATCCCACTTACATACATGCAAGTTATGCAATGACAAAGAGGAGGGATGTGGAGTGGTGGTGGAGGGAGGGGGGGGGGGAGGCATGTAGAAATGTTATACAGACGGGCAAAATTCAGCTGCTCTCTGCATAACTTCACCGCATGGTATGCCTACAAAACAGGTCCATTAAATCAGGTCCACTAATTAGACATTTCTGGTGCATGGTTTTTACCTTATGCATTATTAAAGTCTTTTGTTCCACATGCTTTGTCAGGTATTTTTTTTTTGCAGTGAGGGCTTACAAATCTTTAAATAAAAATATGCATCAGTTATTGTGGGGCAGGGGAGTTGTCTTTCAGAGGCGATTAGATCCCTCTGAAAATGGACTTTCCCTTGTACCTCCTTCTGAGTTACTTACCCCCAGAGCTAGATTTGTATGCCAAAATTTGGGCATGCTCCCGAGACACAAACACAAATTAAGTGGCTAACAAACCAGTTAACGTCAATAATTGAGTGCTAACAATCAATTATTGACATTGAGCCAGTGGTGGGAAGCAGGACTGGTGGTTGGGAGGCGGGGATAGTGCTGGGCAGACTTGTACAGTCTGTGCCAGAGCCGGTGGTTGGGAGGTGGGGCTGGTGGTTGGGAGGTGAGGATAGAGCTGGGCAGACTTATACGGTCTGTGCCAGAGCCAGTGATTGGGAGACGGGGCTGGTGGTTGGGAGGCGGGGATAGTGCTGGGCAGCCTTATACGGTCTGTGCCCTGAAGAGCACAGATACAAATCAAAGTAGGGTATACACAAAAAGTAGCACATATGAGTTTTCTTGTTGGGCAGACTGGATGGACCGTGCAGGTCTTTTTCTGCCGTCATCTACTATGTTACTACTTAATTATTGACATTAATTTGCACCCATTAAAATTTGTGCATGCATCTAGCTGTGCAAATATTCTATAAGACATGGCACCTAACTGTAATACAGCATAACTCAAAAGGCAGCGTGGCCATAGGCATGTCGGGGCGTTCCAAAATGTTACGGGCGTTGTTACAAAATACTGCCTCAGCGTGCCTAACTTGAGCGGATGGGCTGGAGCGGGGCTTCAATGACAACTTCAGAAGTTGGAAAACAAGGCCACTGCTGGGCAGACTTCTACAGTCTGTGCCCTGAAATCAGCAAGGACAAATCAAGGTCAAGTATACATACGTAGTATCACATCATACCTTATGCTACGAGTTTATCTTATTGGGCAGATTGGATGGACTGTACAGGTCTTTATCTGCCGTCATCTACTATGTTACAGCAACTTTCAGCAGGGCCACTGAGAGACTGAGCAGGGGCAAGGCCGCCCCCTGCCCCCCCCCCCAAGGATTGTACTGCCCTGCCCCCACCTCTCCCCAATCACTATTGCTGTCTCCTCCTGCTCCCGCCGGCGTCGCAGCCCCCAGTCTCTACCTACCTTCCCTCTGCTCCCTTCTGTCTGCCATCCTGCCCCCTACATTTAAATTTTAAAAAAAAGCTCTAAATTGGCAGTGCAGCGCCTTCTGTGTGAAAGTGGCAGATCACCTCAGGCGGGCCTTCCCTGACTGTCCCGCCCTCGCGGAAATAGGAAGTTACATCAGAGGAGGGCGGGACACAGTGAGGGAAGGCCCGCCCGAGGTGATCTGCCGCTTTCACACAGAAGGTGCTGCGCTGCCGATTTCGATATTTTATTTATTTTTACATTCAGGGGGTCGGATGGCAGACAGAAGGGAGCTGAGGGTAGGCAGGTGAAGACTGGGGACTGCAGCACCGGTGGCCTGGGAGCAGGAGAGGGTAAAAGACCCTGGCGCCGGGCCCTCCCTGGTCTCGGGCCCGGGGAATTTCCCCCCCCCACCGCCCCCCCTCTCGGCGGCCCTGGGTGTAAGTCAGACACCCAAAGTTAGGCATGGGAATCAGCGCTAAGCATGATTCTATAAAGGTCATGTGCCCATTACAGATACACGCTTGGTGATGATTTTGTAGCACCATTTATAGAATTCCTCCCTTGTGCTGATAGAATATCAATATAAAGAAAACAACCTTTTCCTAAAAAATACTGATAGAATTTACTTTACATCAGTTGACTTGAAGAACCTTAGAACTGAAGGTAATCGTGCTCTAAGCCTTGTTTCTTACATTTGCCATTAGAAGATGAAAAGCCTGCTGCAACTCTAATTTCACAGCAAGCAGAGCAATTCATTATCATTTAAACGTACCTGACTTGCACGTGTGTTAACATTTCCTTGCTTTAGGAGCATCAAAACAATCTCCATTTCTTGGTCGGTCTGTGCTGATGCCAGTGGTGTGAGCATGACAGCAGTATATCCTGCTTTGTTTTCACAGTCCACGTCACACACACCTGCAAAACGAAATACAAAGATTATCAGGTTGCCTACAATGTGCTAGTGGGGATTCCATTAAACAAATTTCAGAAATACAGGACAATAAACCAAAAGAAATTAAGGTGATCTCTTTTTATTGGACTAACTTAATTCATCTAGCTAGCTTTCAGGAGTGAATGCTCCCTCTATCAACCCAGAGTCAGGCTAGAGCAAACGATGATATTGTGAGGAAATACAAATAAGCCACATGACTTTATTCAGCAATTTAGACATCATGGTGCCTGGATTTGGTACATATGCTTCTATGCACTAAAGCTTGTCACAAAGTCACTATTAAAACTTTACTGTGTCACAAGGGTGGTTGCTTTGCACCAAGGGCCTAGCCAGACTTCGGCGGGAGGAGGGATCAGAGCCCGAGGTGAGGGGGCACATTTTAGACCCCCGGTGCCGCCGCCCCCCCCCCCCCCCCGCCACCGCCACCGCCACCAACTTTGACCCCCCCCCACCCTGCCGATGACCCTCTCGACCCCCCTCCCACTGCCAACCCTCCCCCACCGTCACCTACCTTTGCTGGCGGGGGACCCCCAACCCCCGCCAGCCAATGTCCTCTTCTTCCTTCGTTCTGTTTCTGAGTCTGACGTCGCAGGATGTCAGACTCAGAAACAGAACAAAGCCTTGCAACCTACAAGGCTTCGTTCTGTTTTTGTGAGTCTGACGTCCTGCACGTACAATGTGGAGGACGTCAGACTCAGAAACAGAATGAAGCCTTGCGCCGGAAGAAGAGGACCTTGCTGGCTGATCTGCAAGGCTTCGTTCTGTTTCTGAACGAAGGGAGAAGAGGACCTCGGCTGGCGGGGGTTGGGGTCCCCCTCCAGCAAAGGTAGGTGATGACGGCTTGGCGGCGGGAGGGGGGGATTGAGAGAGTCATCGGCAGGGGAGTCCAGGGCCAAATCTACGGGGGCCCAGGCCCCCGTGGCCCCACGTAGCTACGCCCCTGCTTTGCACCACCTAAAGTAGCAGATTGTGTTTTGGGTCTGTACTGTGCTCCTTTAAAATCACACCTTATGGGCCAGTTTTAAGGATCGGGCAGAAAACTCCACGCTGCTCTTTGCCCAACATGTCAGCAGGTCTATGTTTTCTGCTATTATGAATTGTACAGTCAGGGGCCCTTTTACTAAGCCATGCAAGCATCTAAGCGTGCCCAACATGTGCCAAAATGGAGTTACCGCACAGCTACTGCATGGCTCTTGCGATAATTTCATTTTCACCACGTGTCCGATACGAGCAGCTCAAAAATAATTTTTATTTTCTGCCGTGCGTATTGGGCGTGTGCCAAGTGGCAATTGGCGCGTGTAGGTCATTACCGTTCGGTTACCGCATGAGACATTTCCGTTAGGCCAATGGCTGGCGGTAAGGTCTCAGACCTAAAATGGATGCACGGAATTTTCATTTTGCTGCACGTCCATTCTCGGCAAAAATGTTTCATAGGGCCTTTTTTACAGGTGCGCTGAAAAATGATTCTGTGCGCGCCCAAGACCCGTGCCTACACTACTGCAGGCCATTTTTCAGTGCACCTTAGTAAAAAGGACCATTCAGTCAGTGAAGGAATGTGCAGCAGTGCAGTAGTAAGTATTCAAGTGATCCACACCGAAGGCCATAGCAAGCAAACCAGGAGGGGGTCTGCACAGAAATGAAATGACATCATCACTTAGAAGTTATGTAAATAACGGGGATGTGTCTTATGTAAACTGCCTGGCAAATAGTATAACCCTATCGTACAGGTACAAACTGATTTTGGGCAGAATTTGTTTTCCTCAAAAGTGTGTGAAGATGTGAGAAGTCAGACATTGATCCAGCGGCGTACCGAGGGCGGGGCGGTGGGAGTGGTCCACCCCGGCTGCACGCCGCTGGAGGCGTGCAGAGAGCAGCCGCATACCTGTCGGCTCCGCTGGTTCCCTGCTCCCTCTGCCCTGGAACAGGTTACTTCCTGTTCCGGGGCAGAGGGAGCAGGGAGCCAGCGGAGCAGAGAGCCAAGAATGCACCGGGGGGAGGGGGGTTGCTGCGCCGGGGAGGGTGTCATTGTGCCAGGGGGGGGGGGGATGTCATACTGCACGCGGGGGGGGGGGTGCATATTGGCGATCTGCCCTGGGTGGCAGGCGACCTAGGATTGCCACTGCATTGACCTCTTCAAGCTTCCTCTTGACCAACTTTTGCTAAACTACATATATATGGCCTGTATCACTTTATGCACCTTCTGCCAAAATAGTGCTAAAGGCCATCACTCATTAGTGAGGGGCAATTAACAAGTGTTACGTTACTAATCAGTATTACATGCATCTTGAGTTGTACTTACGGAAATCACAATATTGCAATACTATCTAAGGTGCAGCACAATGTTTTGTAATTCAGACAGGGAATCTGATTGCTTAGTCTCTGTCTCTCAGAACTGATACAATAAACACTTTCTTATAATGCTATGAGAACTGGTTATTTAATTCTCTACCAGCGTTGGTGGATGGGAATGTGGAGAATTTCACTGTTTCAGATTGCCCAGGGATACAGGCTACCACTTGGCACCAGGTAAGGAAATTTACATAGTAACATAGTAGATGATGGCAGATAAAGGGAAGGGAAGGGAAATGGGACTTGATATACCGCCTTTCGGTTTACATATATTCAGGTACTTATTTTGTACCAGGGGCAATGGAGGGTTAAGTGACTTGCCCAGAGTCACAAGGAGCTGCAGTGGGAATCAAACTCAGTTTCCCAAGATCAAAGTCCACTGCACTAACCACTAGGCTACTCCTCCACTCCACTCCTAAAGACCTGTATGGTCCATCCAGTCTGCCCAAAAAGATATATATTATATGTATATTATATATGAGATCTTGATTTGTCCTTGCTATTTTTAGGGCACAGACCTTAGAAGTCTGCCCAGCACTGTCCCTTTTCTCCAACTTCTGAAGTTGTCATTGAAGCCCCACTGCAGCCCATCCAAATCTGTCCAGCCATCTAATCACTGCTAAGCTTCTTTGGTTCCATGCAGGATTCCTTTGTGTTTATCCCATGCATTTTTGAATTCCGTTACCATTTTCATCTCCACCACTTCCTCTGTGAAAAATTACTTCCTTACATTATTCCTGAGTCGGTCCCCCTGCAACCATGTCCTCTAGTTCTACCACCTTCCTGTCTCTGGAAAAGGTTTGCTTGTAGATTAATACCTTTCAAATATTTGAATGTCTACATCATATCATATCACCTCTTTTCCTCCATGGTATACATCTTCAGGCCCTCAATTCTCTCCCCATACATCTTATGACACAAACACCATATCATTTTCATTAACTTTTCTCTGATCCGCTTCTTACTATGGTGCTGTGTATGGCTGGGATTTCTCTGTGGTCCCTTCAATGCCCCTTGATCTCTCACTTTTCTTTCCTCCGGCTGGTACAAAGCCAATATAGCATTATAGAAACTTTGCAGGTGGTTTATTTAACTGAATAATTTGGCCAAATATTTCAGCTTGCACTTTTGTTACTTCCAACTCACTGCTGGGAATATTTTCTGTTCTTATCTCAGTGTTTCACTCTCAGGGTTGGTTTCGGGGATACCCTTCTTTCCAGTTTGAAGGATTCTCAACCCCCCCCCCCCCCCTCTAGGTGATGCCCCTCTTTCCTGGTTGAGGAGCTCCAGTGTCTGTCCCAAACACACAAGTTCTTTTAAGCACATGGTTTTGCTCAAGGTCTAAGTCATGCACTGGGCAAAATTGCTATATGTCAAATTATTGAAAGCAAAATAATTTGTAGCAGTTTTGCACAGTGGCAGAAACTGCAAGGTTTGCTCATTCCTTAGTGTTGCTACAAATATAGAATTCACTAGGCATTCTGAATGTAAAGAATTGTGCAAGGCTATTTTGTGATATTAAATGAGGCGTATTTTCAAAGCACTTAGACTTACAAAGTTCCAGAGTAACCAATGGAACTTTGTAAATCTAAGTGCTTAGATTGAAAATGAGCCCTACATGTCTCTGTCCATTAAATTATACACGGCCCTAAATTGGAACTTACAGTTTTATAGATTGGACAGACAGATAGAGGCAATCAATAGCAACAGTTGAAGCATAATAATAGGTCCTGCCAGCCACATAAACTCAAAGACCATCAGCAAATTCTTTTACCTTCAGAGAAGGTAAACAATTTTCAAATAGTTCATTTACTTGACTTTTGCAAATTGTCCTAATTTTATATATATCTGATGAGGACAATTATCTAAATCTTAGATGGGTGGGGGACTAGATACCTGAAAGTCAATTGGGGGGGGGGGGCACATGGCTAAAGGTTTATTTAGGGTGCCAAACTCCCTTGTGTTATCCCTGTATATAGTAAAGCAGGTTTGCTGAGTGTTAATAACCAGATAAACTATGGCGGGGGGGGGGGGGGGGGGGGGAGAGGGTGAAAGAAGCAGAAGCGAGTAAGTTAAAAATAAGAAATTACAAGTGGGGAAATCATACAAAGCATGGCTTATGGAATTATTTCCATCCATGTGTGTATAGATAGATATTTGTGTTGTCTGTGGGTGTCTGGCCTGGAAGAAAGAGGAGAAGGGGCACTTTGAGTGAAGCAGTACCCAATCATTATGTTGGTTTGGAAAGAATGATCACAAGAAATCATGTTTATAAAACCATTGGTTGTCACTAGAAATAGTTTGATAAGAATAGATTTCACATTTTAATCACAGGCTGTCACTGTCTTATATTGGTAGATTTCACAGAAGAATTTACAACAACAAAAAAAAATGAAATTCACATCTGAATGCCTAAGAGACAGCCCATCAGATATAAGGGTGTGACAGCAGTGGAGGTGGAGTTTGGGGTGGGGAAAGCATCCTCGTGGAGCCATTTCCAATCCCTCTTAGTCTGTGTTTTGTGTGCGTGTGTCTGTCTGTCTGTCTGTGTTGTATGTATAAATGTGTGTGTGTGTATATATATGTTTCTGTCAAATGTCATGTGTATGTATTATATTTATGTCTGTTTTGTGTGTGTGTGTGTTTGTTTGTGTCTGTCGGTGGTGTATGTATAAATGCACACGCGTGTGTGTGTTTATGTTTATTGTGTGTATGTATCTATATGAGCATCTGTCTGTGTTGTGTGTCTGAATCCAGACTGCCCCAATTTGACTGCCCCGATCGGACCGACCGTTCACTTGTCTATTAGATTGTAAGCTCTTTGAGCAGGGACTGTCTCTCTTTGTTAAATTGTACAGCGCTGCGTAACCCTAGTAGCGCTCTAGAAATGTTGAGTAGTAGTAGTAGTAGTAGAATATAAAAGAGACGAAAGGCAGTTTTAAAAGAGGAATTCCCAAACTGTGATGTTTCATTATATCAAAGCATTACAGCAAACTGCAGGAGCTGGAACTGCATTAGGTCATTTTTTAGGGGGAACGCAGTGGCGACCAAGGGGGGGAGGGCGGTCCGCCCCGGGTGCACGCCGCTGGGGGGGGGTGCAGTGTGCCTGTCTGCTCTGCTTGTTCCGTGCTCCCTCTGCCCCGGAACAGGTTACTTCCTGTTCCGGGGCAGAAGGAGCATGGAACGAGCGAAGCAGACAGGCACGCGGCAGCCCCCCCCCCCCCCCCAGCAGGTAAAAATGCACCGGGGGGTGTCCTTACGCCGGGGGGGGGGGGGGGGGGGAGGTGGCCTTTCGCCGGGGGGGGGGTCACGCTGCACCCGGGAGGGCGCATCGGCGATCCACCCCGGGTGTCAGCCACCCTAGGAACGCCACTGGGGGAAGGGTTTATTTCTCTGGAACTCCCTGTCCAATCTGAACTCAGTGTGCCTTTTTACTGATTTTTTTCCCCCCATACCAAATTTGGGCTGGTTCTGTTAAACTTTTCAGAGCATTATTTTGTCCCCAGACAGACATTCTTGACCCCTTATGATTAATTTCCAAGGAACATCAGTTGTGTTGGAAAGAATAAAAAGAGAAAAGATAGCATGGAAGCAGGAAAGGGAAGGAATTTATGAAGTCAGATTAAGTGATTAGGAGCACTGTGAGAAGAGAGGTTGTAGAAGACAGTGCTGTGCTGGAGCAGGCTCTCACAGGCTCGCAAGAGCCGGTTGTTAAGTTTTTAAGAATTTTGGGAGCCGGTTGTTAAAGTAGGGCCCTCCATGGCTACTTTAACAACTGGCTCCCAAAATGTGGGCTTGGGCCCCCTGTTGAATTCTCTTTTACTTTGCTGGTGGGGATGCTGAGCCCTGCCAGCCAAGTAAATAGACTACTGCTGCTCCCCGCTCCTTGTTTCCAGCTCTGGGCAGCAGGCTGGGACTTCTCGAGCATGTGAGAGAAGTTCCAGCATGCTGCTCAGAGCAAGACGTTGGGAGTGGTGGCAGTCCATTTATTGGCTGCCAGCAAAGGTATGCCTAGCGTACCCGCACGAAGGGAGGGAGGAGAGAGAGGCAAGTGTTGCTCCCCCACCCACCCCCCGGCCACCCCTGGCCCTTCCAACTGCAGAGCTGGCTACGTCTGGAGAAAGAGCCTGTTAAAAATTTACCAGCATACCCCTGGTAGAAGAGAACCATTAATACTGATTTTAAAGAATTACAGCAGTGTTTCCAAATCTTTACAAAAGCCTACGGCACATCTACATTTTCAAAAATGTTATACAGCAAACCAGCTTCCACAAGCAGGCAAGGCGGATACAGGAAAAGACTCGGGCCTCAATGCACAAAAGTCGCCATTAAACTCCGTGCAAATCTGCAAACAGCTCACTAGAACATACGCAGAACAGTCTCTCGGTAAGCGTTGGATGTTCTGCGCATGGAATTCCACCTTCAAAACTCGGCTTTCCACTCCTACGGTGCACATGACCAGCTAAGACAAAGGGCTAGATTCTATATATCACGCCTAAAAAATGGGAACTGAAACAAAATACACCTAAGCCTGCTTTATAGAAAAAGCCTAAATTTCCACGCAGTTTATAGAATACGCCAAGTGCCCGCCCGTTTGACAAAATTGAGTTACGAGCAGTTAATTGCTGATGCCTAAATTACGCACATAAATTACGTTATGAGCATGGTAAGCTTTGTTTATTGGGCCCTCAGAGAGCCATTAGAGAAACGCTGGAAGGACTTCGAGGAGATTCAGGAGAGGAAGAGGAGATGGTGCTCTGTGCACCTGGTTATTAGTGCCCTGAACGTCACTTATTAATTCCTAAACTTCAGGGCTCATGCTGTGTCTAGGAAGGAGAGAGGCTTGTGTACAAGGAGTTCCTGCACATTTTTTTTTTTTTGTTACATTTGTACCCCGCGCTTTCCCACTCATGGCAGGCTCAATGCGGCTTACAAGGAGCTGCCTGTGCCTGAGGTGGGAATTGAACTCAGTTCCTCAGGACCAAAGTCCACCACCCTAACCACTAGGCCACTCCTCCACTGTTGCTACTATTTGAGATTCTACATGGAATGTTGCTATTCCACTAGCAACATTCCATGTAGAAGTCGGCCCTTGTAGATCACGCATGTGGCCGCGCAGGCTTCTGCTTCTGTGAGTCTGACGTCCTGCACGTACGTGCAGGACGTCAGACTCACAGAAACAGAAGCCTGTGCAGCCGTCTACATGGAATGTTGCTAGTGGAATAGTAACATTCCATGTAGAATCTCCAATAGTAGCAACATTCCATGTACAATCTCCAATAGTATCTATTTTATTTTTGTTACATTTGTACCCTGCGCTTTCCCACTCATGGCAGGCTCAATGCAGCTTACATGGGGCAATGGAGGGTTAGGTGATTTGCCCAGAGTCACAAGGAGCTGCCTGGGCCTGAAGTGGGAATCGAACTCAGTTCCTCAGGACCAAAGTCCACCACCCTAACCACTAGGCCACTCCTCCAGTGTTGCTACTATTTGAGATTCTACATGGAATGTTGCTATTCCACTAGCAACATTCCATGTAGAAGTCGGCCCTTGTAGATCACGCATGTGGCCGCGCAGGCTTCTGCTTCTGTGAGTCTGACGTCCTGCACGTACGTGCAGGACGTCAGACTCACAGAAACAGAAGCCTGCGCAGCCTTCTACATGGAATGTTGCTAGTGGAATAGCAACGTTCCATGTAGAATCTCCAATAGTAGCAACAGAATCTCAATAGTAGCAACATTCCATGTAGAATCTCCAATAGTAGCAACATTCCATGTACAATCTCCAATAGTATCTATTTTATTTTTGTTACATTTGTACCCCGCCCTTTCCCACTCATGGCAGGCTCAATGCGGCTTACATGGGGCAATGGAGGGTTAAGTGACTTGCCCCGAGTCACAAGGAGCTGCCTGTGCCTGAAGTGAGAATCAAACTCAGTTCCTCAGGACCAAAGTCCACCACCCTAACCACTAGGCCACTAGCGATGTCCTAAGAGTCTAGTCCACAAGTTGATGTGGGCCTGAGCATCAGACAGTGGTAACTTTTGTCTATAAAATAAATTAAATAACTGACAGAAACACAGAGCCATTATAAGCAAACTATAGAGAAAACTAATGAAGCCATTCATCTAAGTAATAGTGGGGGATTGTTCTTTTGTGTGTGTTATTAACACAGCAAAAATTTATGGATGTTATGTTAATGGCATTACATTGCCTTGGGACTATATTCACTATCAACGAACAATAAATTGTTCTAATATCTCCTTTTCTACATTATTTGTACATGCTAATTTCTCCTGCTCTGGTGAGTAGAGATGAAATTCAGATGCAATTTCATAAACTTATGGCAATTAAGGGAAAAATGTTCTCTCCTTTCTTTGTCGGTGGTACAATGTTTTTGAAATTAGGTTCTGAAAAGAGACGTGACTGCCAAGGGCTCCCTCTACATTCTAGCTCAGAAGGCAAAAAAAAACAAATCAGAGTGGTACAAAATTTTATACATCAACCGGAGGGTTCTTACACAGAACCAATACAACCTCCTCACATCATCGGGGGGGGGGGGGGGGGGGGGGGCTTGTGTAGTGAAATAGCACGCTTTCCAAAACATTTCTATATGGAATGTTTACAACTTTACAAAATACAGAACTGAGAAGATGGTTCAGTTGCTACATCATTAGTGAGGTGGTTGTGCCGAGATGGTATAGTGGTTCAATGTTTCAGTTCCACACAGTGATCTGTGCGTTGGTGGCAGCATCCTTCATTAGGCGAGAGATTTTGGTTCAGATCTCCTGTGTGTTTGGGCTGGAGAGGCTTGATCTGTCCAAAAACATGGGAGGCGTGAAAGATGATCACCAGATATGATTAAGAAAGAATTAAGGCTTGGAAAAGGCATCCCTTCCGGTCTTAGAGTTTTTATTTTTGTTACATTCGTACCCTGTGCTTTCCCAGTCATGGCAGGCTCAATGCGGCTTACATATTATATACAGGTACTTATTTGTACCTGGAGCAATGGAGGGTTAAGTGACTTGCCCAGAGACACAAGGAGCTGCAGTGGGAATTGAACTCAGTTCCCCAGGATCAAAATCCACTGCACTAACAACTAGGCTACTCCTCCAATAGCAACATTCCATGTAGAAGCCTGCCCTTGCCGCGCAGGCTTCTGTTTCTGTGAGTCTGACGTCCTGCATGTACGTACGTGCAGGACGTCAGACTCACAGAAACAGAAGCCTGCGCAGCCTCATTGCTGATCTGCAAGGGCAGGCTTCTACATGGAATGTTGCTAGTGGAATAGCAACATTCCATGTAGAATCTCAAATAGTAGCAACAGAATCTCAATAGTAGCAACATTCCATGTAGAATCTCCAATAGTAGCTACATTCCATGTAGAATCTCAAATAGTAGCAACATTCCATGTAGAATGTCAAATAGTAGCAACAAAATCTCAATAGTAGCAACAACATTCCATCTAGAATCTCCAATATTTATTTTTCTTACATTTGTACCCTGCGCTTTCCCACTCATGGCAGGCTCAATGCGGCTTACATATTGTATACAGGTACTTATTTGTACCTGGGGCAATGGAGGGTTAAGTGACTTGCCCAGAGTCACAAGGAGCTGCCTGTGCCTGAGGTGGGAATTGAACTCAGTTCCTCAGGACCAGAGTCCACCACCCTAACCACTAGGCCACTCCTTCAAAACTGATCAATAGGATTGTGCAGGAAGGGTGGGTAGAGTGGGAAGGGGATAAATTTAAAATAAGTAAGAATTTCCACCTGTTTCTAGAAGAAGTTTAATGATGGAGAAGTTGGAATGGGAAATGCTGTAATGCAGAGCGGTGTTCCCATTTCTGTCAGCCATATTCACAATCGTTTCCAGTAATTGTGCATTAATTGATCCCAGCATCTCGAGATAAGCTGCAACAGTTTCAGAACTGGAGGACTTTCGGCTGGAGACTCGAAACCATTCTTGGCAGACAGCCTTCAGTGCTTGCCTCTGAAACATAAAAATCTCGTTATGCCCTTGATAGACTCCTTGTTTCTTCTATTATTAAATGATGAACGAAGGAATGAGTATTATAAATTAAGGTGACCTACACTGAGTTATCCAGAGCTGAGGAAGTGATTCTCACACTTAATCTTCTCAGGATAAGAATTTTGCCTTTATAAGTGCCACCAATCAAATGATCGCTATAATGTCAGCCACAATCACATCCAGAATAAGAGGAAGCAGTTTGCTTACAGGCAGTGGCGTAGCTACGTGGGACCATGGGGGCCTGGGCCCCCCCAAATTTCCTCTGAGCCTCTGGTTTTGCTGGATGGGGTCCCAAACCCCCACAAGTATAAGCCTTGTCCAGCGCCGGTCTCCGGCGCCGCCATATTGCCTGCCCTGGTCTGTCTTCCCCTCACGTCCAGCACGCTTTTAGTGAAACTGAGCATGCTCAGGACGAGAGGGGAAGAGAGAGCAGGGCAGGCAATGCGGTGGCACCGGAGACCGGCAATGGGCAAGATTTTAGCTGGCGAGGGTTGGGGACCCCCGCCAGCCAAGGTATTTGCTGTGGCAGTGGGTGAGGAGTAACAGGATGGCGAGGTGGTGGGGGGGACAGCAGACCAAAATGTACCCCCCCCCCACCAGGGGTGTATCTGGACTTCAGTGGTAGGGGGGGCCAGAGCCGACACCCCCCCCCGCCGCCATCACTGACACCCCCTGCCGCCACCAGCACCACCTCCAACAAGTTTGACCCCCCCTCGACCCACCCGCCATCCGTCGCCGTCTGTACCTTTGCTGGCGGGAGACCCATCCCCCGCCAGCCGAAGTCTTCTTCCTGCGTTTGGTTTCTTCCGAGTCTGACGTCCTACTGCACGTACAACGTGCAGGACGTCTAGACTCACAGAAACAGAACGAAGCCTTGCAATCTGCAGGTACAGACGACGACAGCGGGTTGGTGGGGGGGGGTTGAGAGGGGCGTCGGCAGGGGGTCCAGGGCCAAATTTTCGGGGGCCCAGGCCCCCGGGGGCCCATAGCAGCTACGCCCCTGCCCCCCATGACTCTGGCCCCTCCCACTGTGAGGTCTGGCTACGCCCCTGCTTACAGGCAGTGATTGTGGTATTTTTGCAAACCACAAGGAATAGATTTCGACTCTGCAGTGACCAGCACTTTCTTTTGCTTATCATCTGCAAATACAGTTGTTAAAAACAATCAAAATTCCAGCCACTGGTCAGGCTAAATTCTTGCAGTTTCCCTCCTCTCCAAGATAATCCCATAGGCATGAACTCAATTTAGCAGCAGTCCTATGACGATGGTTTACCTGACTCATGCAGTAGATACTATAATCATATATACTATATACATTGTGAAAATCATGATAAACCAATATAGGAACAGAAAACAAGATCAGATTCTAATAGTCAAACAGAGAATAGCATCTCAGCAGCCCCAGTGTCTAAACAAACCGGGCTTATCCCCATTATGCTTACATTATCCCAAAACACATTTCTTATCCCCATTATACAAACACTAGTGGAAAAAGGCCTATTAAAAAGGATGGGCTGAGATGGCCATATACCACTACCATGCAAATCTCTCTCATGCATATTCATTAGTGATATCTGGAAAACCTGACTGGCATGTAGACTCCTAGGACAGGTTTGAGTACCCCTGCATTAAGCCTTCATACCACTACACCTGCATCTTTCTGCTGGTCTGTGTAGACCACTACGCTTTCACGGTGGTGTCAGCCATCCTGCAGGCCATATGACCTGTTAACTGCTTGAAGGTCCAGGTTCACTAGCTGGGTACTTTGAATAGTGGAGGAAATAGGATCTAGCACAAATCCACCCGCACAAGCATGCATCCTATCACTGCAATAAGCAAAATGCTTACAAACTCAGCTGACTAACATTTTATTTGTGACATTTATATCCCACATTATCCCAAACAAGTTTGAGTTCAATGTGGCCCACAATAAACAGTATAGGATACATAACAAAGAATATTGCATAAGAAAATAATGTGTAAGAATCCAATATCACCGTCTACAAATCTCTCTCATGAATATTCGTCGTGGATATCCTGAAAACCTGAATGGCTGGGGGGCCTCCAGGACCAGGTTTGGGAACCACTGACTTAAGTAGTCAACTTGTCCTCACTGTTGATTTGTCCTCAGTGTCCATCTGTTGACTAGACCTGCACCTCCACAAGTAACAGTATCAGATACCCCACCCTGAGATGTCTGTGGTTCCTCCAAATTACCTGACTGTCCTGTATCACCAAATCACATGGCCAGGGAGCCAGTTCTCTGCTAACATTTTCTTGGATCCACTCCCCCTGATGGCTTCACCAAGAGACAGTGCAGGGAGCTCTTTCACAGATTGGGTGTAATCATTGATTTGTTGTTGTTGTTGTTTATGAGGTAGTTGGAGTCTATTGTGTCCCCTCTCCCTACCTGTAGTAAGTCTGCCCTGGATGACAGGAAGGATTTTGCCCTTCACCCCATAGATAGATAGGCCTGCCTGACCCATTTGGCACCCTTGTGATAGAGTGTTCCTATGGGTCAGAAAGATCAGACAAGGCTCCAACCTTGAGGTCATCTTGTTATACAGGAGTCCCTTGATTGTTTTTAGGGTAGATTCTGCTCTCCTGTTACTTTGTGGACATGCTGATAAAGAAGTCTGGTGCTTAAATTCCCAAGGGTAGATATTCAAAGGGGTCTCCTGCTCACTTAAACCCTGATCAGCGGGCAGAAAGGATATTCAATAGCGCTTAACTGGGCAGTGCCACTGAATATCCCCTCTGACCACTGCAACACTGCCAGTGCGGTCTGTAGACAGAGTCAGGGGGACCTGGAAGATATGCAGTCTCTAGCAATATTCAGTGCCGGTGATCGCATACCTAACTGGATAGAGAGAACCACACACAAAGCACTGAGTATTGGCCAGCACACACATAATTTCCGAGTCTACCAAGGACCTGGAATTCAATGCCAGTGCCCAGATATAGCTTGGTACTGGATATCTTGGCCTAATTCAACCAATGGCTGTCAACAGCTTAACACTGCTGATCATCATGGGTGAAATATTGCCCAGCCATTTTCTAGCCAGGTCGTTGGATTCTGCAGATATGAACTAAAGTCCATTACTGGAGAATAAGGTGTCTAGGAAGCCTTGGAGATAATTTTAGAAGCATCTACATGTGTAAACAGCGACATTTACTTGGGTAGTTCAGCTATATGTGTAAAGAGCAATTTCAGAAAGCCTCTGTTTCCATGTGTAGGTGCTTGGGATGCAGAAATTTAAGGGTGCATGTTATGGACATAGTTTTGATGGAATAAAAAAAATTATAAACACATTTCCTATTTTACAATGGGAATATACTTATAATCCCAAGATTTCCCCGTCAGCTTTTGTACCTGCTCTTAACTGAGCACAACTGTTAAAAAATGCTTGTTTTGGCTAAGGCTTAACATGTGGAACTTAGGGCATTAACAGGGCTGCCGAGAGGGGGGCAGGGGGGGACAAAATTCCCCGGGCCTCCAAGGGGGGCCCGGCGCCGGGATCAGGCCGCCGGCGCTGCAGTTCCCGGTCTCACCTGCCTGCCTCCTCGGCTCTGGGCCCCCTGCATTCGAAGCAGCAGTCAAAGATCGCCTCCCTTCGGGCCTTCTCTCCCTGTGTCCCGCCCTCACGGAAACCAGAAGTTACATCAGACGAGGGCGGGACACAGGGAGGGAAGGCCAGAAGAGAGGCAATCTGTGACTGCCGCCTTGAATGTAGGGGGCCGGAGCCGTGGAGGTAGGCAGGTGAGACCGCGGACTGCAGCGGGGGGGGGGGGGGGGGGGGGGGGGGGGGGGGGGGGCCTGGGCATTAATGCCTTAAATTTCTCATGGTTTCTTTGACCTTCAAAGAAGGGAAAATAACTCTCATAGCTTCAACTCCTTAACTGACCCCACTCTTACGTAAATGTGTTCCAAAATGAGGCCACTATAGGTATGAGACTCTTCCAGAGAATTTCCAAGCTGGTTGTATGTAGCTTCCTCCTCTTGCATCTTCCAGATACCAAAAGAAGCCGAAAACTGCATGTTGTAGCGGATTCATGTCACATATTGCGCTGCCACTTATCACACCCCTTTCCAAGGTTGTTCTTCTCTTTGATCCACTGTTGCCCTCCTTGATCCACTTGATCCCTTTCATGGCAATAAGATCACCTCAACCTTCTATCAAGCACCAAGGCTAACCGCCTTATTTAGAGATGGGAACTTACTTGGACACTGGATCATTTTTTTAGGCTAGTACGCTATTGACCTGCCATGTTTCTACAGTGATGTCTTCTCCTCTGAAAGACTAGAGATGGCCTTTGGTTCCATGATGCCACAGCGCCTTTCCTCCACTTAATTCTGCTGCCTCCTGTCATGCTCTGGTGCTGCCATATCCTGATTACCTTCTTCCAGATGGTACATGTGGAGTCATGGTACTCGTGCATGCTGGTTCTCCTAAGCACCATTCCTAGTCTGCAAACTTCTGCTGCTATCACTTTCCAGCCATGCTCATTTGCAAGTAATCATTCATCCTGAATGGCTTCCTCTACATGCAACTTCCTGACACCAATAGCACTTGTTGAGGTAGGACTGAGCACCGGTGGTGCTGAGGAAGGGAAACTGCTACAGATGTTCCAGCACTGCCGAGAGGAGAATGACAAGTTCCTGGAACAAGCCTGAAGCAATTACCGCATCCTGTTCAAGAGCTATAATTGCAACAAATAGACTAGACACATTCTGGAGAAGGGGATTTAAAAGAGAAGAAATACATTTCTGGGCAGCTGGAAAGGAAGGCGCTAGTCTCAGATCCCGGCCCTGATTCCAACTGAGCTGGAAGCCCAGAGAAGCAGAAGGAAACTGCCTGGTAAAAAAAAAAACCCATTGTAAATTTATGATATTTTAACTCATGAAGCATTTTCTTTTGTGTATTAAAATTAAAGCTGTTGTTAAAATATGCAGATGTCTTCTGCAGAGCCAATCAAGATAAAAATAGATGCAATAGATTTTTTGAAAATTGAACTGAGATCTCAATTAGTGTTCACATCATTATTTTACACAGTCTCCACTGTAACAACCGACTCTCTACCTCATTACATACATTTCCAAGAAACGTAGCATTGACAAAACATCATTTTCATGCAAGTCAGATGAAGGCTATCCAAGGAACAGCTAACGCTCAATAAACAAAAATAAGCCAATTTATTCAGCATGTCCCATAGGAGGTTTTAGGTCCTAGAGAAAAGCAGCAAATCCTTTCAGGGGTGAAAGGCTATGAATATTCTACGACTCAAAAGTTGGCATTGAAACAATACTAAGAATGAGACTATACATAAACCTTTAATAGGACATAACAGTACCAGCTCTTCATCGGTAATGGTTCCCATTTCTGAAAGGTGATTGCTTAATAACTGGCACTGCTTCAGGAAGGCTTCTGGAATCACGCATCTGAAAGGAAGACAAATGTATGAGAGAGCTTAAGAAGCAATGGAATTACTGCGCACAGGGAAAGCGGGTTTACATGTCCCAGTCTGGTTTAGAGATACAGTTGTAACTCAATGGGTTTCATTCATTCCAGATGTTAGTGTCTATTTATCTGTAACCACAGAGAATTCTATTTCAGAAGTGCTAATGCGGTTTGAGCGTTAGTATGATCTGGTTCCCCCCCCCCCCCCCCCCCCACTCATAACCAATTAGATCACTTCATTCTCTAACACTTCATGCCTTTCTTTATCTTGGTACAAAAAACAGAATAACCAGTCTTTGCAAAAAAAAACAACAAAAAAGCAAAACAGCGAAGATGACTAACAAAACAAAAATAATCAAAAAATTAAAAAGAAAATATCAAAATTGTATTTAAAAATACAAATACATAAAAAAGTAAAAAAATGAAAAGGACGACACTTGTTCATAAAAAATTAAAACACCTTATTAGCCAAAGGATAGCAGGGAGAAAGGGACTCGACACAGCTGTGTTTCGGCCAGACAGGCCTGCATCAGGAGTCTTCTCACCGTGTGTTGATTTTTAAACTCTATCCAATTGTAAAAGGAATATGTGTGTCTCTTTTTAAACTATAGCCTTAAATAATCCTTGAAAACAGAGTAAAGCATAAATCATCAGAGCTTTACTCTGTTTTCAAGGATTATTTAAGGCTATAGTTTAAAAAGAGACACACATATTCCTTTTACATATCATCCACAAAGAGGCAAATCTTACCAGACAGCTGTTCAGCAATATTGCTTGCAAAAATGTTAAAAAGAACTGGCCCAAGAACCAAACCTTGCGGCACACCACTTGCACATCCTTATCCTCAGAATGAGCTCCATTTTCCACTACCCGCTATCGCCTTCCACTCAACCGGTTCCTAACCCAGTCAGTCACTTTAAGGCCCATAACAAGGGCATTCAGTTTACTTATTGCTCGTCTATATGGAACCATGTCAAAGGCTTTGCTAAAGTCTAAATACACTACATCTAGAACTCTCCCTCGATCCAACTCTCTGGTCACCCAGTAAAAGAAATTAATCAGATTTGTCTGACAAGACCTGCCTCTAGTGAAACCATATTGCCTCGGGTCCTGTAATCCATTGGATTCCAAAAACTTTACTATTCTTCATTTTAAAAAAGTGTTTCCATTCATTTACTTACCACAGAAGTCAGACTTACCAGCCTGTAGTTCCCAACCTCTTCCCTACTTCTGCTTTTGTGGAGAGGGATCACACCTGCTCTTCTTCAGTCTTCCATGACCACTCCCAATTCTAGAGAAGCATTGAGAAGGTCGGCCAGTGGAACCTCTAGAACTTCCCTCAGTACCCTTGGATGTATACCATCTGGTCCCATCACTTTGTCCACCTTTAGTTTAGCTAGCTCCTCATGAACACAGTCCTCTGAAAATCATTCAGGGACCACCTTTTTTGCTTTCTGTGGTCCTACTCCCAGCCCTTTAACTGTGAACACTGACAGAAATATCTGTTAAGCAATTCCACCTTATCTTTATTGGCTTCCACATATTCCTTCCCTTCACCTTTGAGTCTCACAATGCCACTTTTGAACTTCCTCCTATCACTAACATATCTAAAAAAAAGTCGTCTCCCAATTTTAGTGTTGGTTATTTTTTCTTCCATTTGCATCCTGACTACTCTATCAGCTTCTCTTAGCTTTTCCATATATTGTTGCCTGTCTTCCTCTTTCTGCGATCTCTTGTAGTTTATAAAGGCTAACCTCTTTTTCCTTACCTTTTCAGCTAGTAGTTTTGAGGAGAAAGCAGCCTCCTTTTCCTCTTACTTTTATTTACTTTCCTTACAAAATGGTTTGTTGCCCTTACAATAGCTCTGTTCAGTTTTGCCCACTGCGTTCCAATTTCTTCCAGATGTTCCCATCCAGACAATTCCTCGAGGTAATCCCCCATCTGAACAAAGTTAGTTTTTGTGAAGTCTAGAAACTTCACTTTTGAATGAACCCTCTCCACACCTATCTTAATATTGAACCACACCATCTGGTGATCACTGGATGCCAGATGATTACCTACTATAACACCAGAAACGTTCTCCCGATTAGTAAGTACTAAGTCCAGTATGACTCCATTCTGAGCGAGTTCCATTAGCAACTGCTGGAATAGTTCCCCCTGTAGAGAATCCAGAATCTCCTTGCTTCTAAAAGACCCCACAATAGGAATACCCCAATCAACATCTGGCATGTTAAAATCGCCGATTTGTAGTAATTCCCATTTCACAGCTATATTTTGAATGCCTTCAATTAAATCTCTGCCCATTTCAACTGGCACGAAGCAAGCTTAACTTTCTGCATTAGCTGGCAGGGAGGGGATTTTATAAAGGCACATAGAGGGGAAGTTATTGAGATGAGCTTTTAACACACCTTCATTTACCATGGGAATCACCAGCCTGCAGTATCCCAGTACCATAGGTTGCTGACTCCCATTGTGACAGAAAAATGCCGCTTGTGAACCACCCTATAAGCAGCATTATGCTACCATCCCAGAACACTGGGCTGCAAAGCCATGACATGATGCACCTAGATGGCATTTTAAAGGGCCCACCTGTGCTATCCTGATCATGGCACCCCTCCCCACAATCCAGCATCCTCAGATCCAGCATCTGCTGATAAAGGCCTCTCCCAAGCATTCCTCCCTTTGTCCCCCTTTCTCCCAGCTCCCCCCGAGTCTACTGTACCAAGGTACTCCATGAAGATCCAGTGTAGCAATCCCCAATCACTTCTACCCTTGCCAGTGCTGGGTCTCAAAGTGGCAATGGTGACTCTTAGCTTAGTATACGGCAACACGAACCTTAGCAGTACGACTATGAAACTACTACTAGGGATCACCAGTGAATTTTGAGACCCAGGCCAGCAGGGGCAGGAGCAAATGGTGATTGCTTCTGCCTGAGACCCACTGGACTCAGGAAGGCACAGAACAAGGCTTACAAGTATTTTATAAGGTTTTGAAAAACAAGTCATAGCAAGTCTGGTGCTAATTAATCAATAACTGAATGCTTAAACTGTGGGACACAATATCATGCCTACATCATTATGGTATAATATCCACATAAGCATCATTCTTCGACAGTCAACCAGATGTCACTCAGCACATGCTAATATTTTCGCTTAGAATGGATATAGCCCTTGAGTGAAGGTTGCAATCAACTAATTTTAGCTATTCATCCTAAGCATGAAACCTGGCTTTCTTTTAACATTACCTCTCTGGACTGTATTGGCTGCTACCCATTGCTGAATATTCCACTTCCTGTTCCTCCTGGTCTTCACTCTTTGTGCACTGAGTGGTTTCGTACTCTGCTTTCAGATGTTTACTGGCACTTTTCACACGTTCTTGCTCAGAAACATCACACTTTGCTTCCACATCACTGTCAGCAGATTCCTCTGAGGAGTTATCTCCGCAACTTGTGTCTTCGCTTGATGTGGTTTCATAACTAAGAAGATCAAACATAATTTTTTTTTACCCTAAGAGTATGTTATATAAGGAATGGAAAAAGAAAGCTACGCATAGCCTGCTGTAACAAAATCAAGAAGTCCTGCATCTTACAGGAACTACAAGGACAATCAGCAGGGCCGGAATTAGGGGGTGGAAAACAGGGCAATTGCCCTCGGCCCCCATACTACAGAAGGCCCCTAAACCTGCTTCAAGCTAAAGAAGGCATAGGCTGAAGACCAGTTGTGGGGCCCCTTCCCCAGTTTCTGTCTAACACCAGCCCTGTGTACAGGGCCCCCCTAGGCGCTAATATATGAAAGGTGGTATATCAAGTCATAATAAACATTAACAACTCCATGACAATCCCCACCCCCCAAAAAATATCTATACCTACATATACCCAATCTATGTTAGAGAGCTTTTCCAAACTCCTTCTTTTGCATCCTTTTCCTACTTGTTATAGTTAGTAGAACCTGTTATCCTGTTTCATTTGTTGATGAAATTGGGACTTTAATCCTATAAAAACTTAGATCTTTAACCTAAATGACCAGAAGAATCTGTAAAATTTAGTTTTCCTTATTATCAAATACAGCAAAAGTTTTTTCTTTACAAGCCACCCACTTCACTCCATTTGTTTGAACTTATAATACATTTATCTTGAGAAACCTAAGGAATGGAAAATGAATTCTGCATTCTGCACTGGCTTCTACACTCACTGCAGGACCCTAAGGTAGAAACCTCCCATTGTTCTCTAGTTTCACATTTATAGAACAGTTTCTTCCCATTTTTCGCAGAAATTTCATTTGTAAGAACATCCCTTGTACTACAATTGAATTATTAAGTTTTAATTTACGTGTGTGCAATATTTATTCTGCTGTTGTTTCACACACAGAAAACACCTTGCTCAGTTTACTAACCAATAATAAAACACTGAAAACACATTATCCCCTGGATTCAATATGTGGTACTTAAAATTGTACATGCAAATTTGAGTGCGCATACAATTTGACTAATGAGCCAATTAATGCCAATAATTGGGCGCTAAACAATTTGGATTTACGCGTGCGTCTTGCTAAGTGCTATTCTTTAAAGATGCGTGCATAAATCCTTTAGCGTGCGACTGAAAAGGGACGTAGCCATGGGAGGAGCATGGGCGGGTCAGGGGCAGTCACTAAAGATGCACGCACTGTTATAGAATTCGGAGGATCCGTGACTAATTTACATGTGAGGATTTACACCAGGTTTCAGCTGCATTCCTATTCAAAGCACTTCTATGTTCAATAATTCTCGTATTAAACTGTCTCTTTGTTTTGCCTATATAAGCTAACCCACATGGACAAATTGCCACATAGATGACATTTTTTGTTTTACAATTTGAGAACTCTTTAAGATAAACTTTTTTGTTAGATGAAGGAATGTGTACAACGCTCGTTTTCATATTGACATTGCAAACTGAGCATGATCCACAGGGATGATGTCCCACCGGTAGGTTTCTTTTTGTTGTAGATAAATCGTGCAAAGTCGATTGAACCAACATATCCTTAAGATTTCTTTCCCGCTTGAAAGCTATGAGTAGTTCTTTGTTGTTAAGAGAAGTAACTCCTTGTAACAGATGCCAATGTTTCCTAATAATCTTTATGATCAGATTGGACATGTGGTTAAAAGGTAATGTACATACAATCTTGTCATTTTTCTTATTCTTGACTGGTTGCCATAATGTTGATCTCGATAAACTTGATGCTCTATAGAATCCTTCATTGATATGCTTCTATAGAATCCTTCATTGATATGCTTAAGTGGATACCCTTTTTCATAAAAGCGTTTAGTCATATCTGCTGACCTGAAATGATAGGTGCGTGGGTCAGAGCATAATATCCGTAACCGTAAAAATTGACTCTCTATGTCTACATGTATTTTAATGTTGAATGTGATTCTATATGTTTATTTTAACATATTTTGCAATATTTATATTATTTCTGAAAAGACTCTATATGTTTACAATTCATGTCTATGTTTTAAATGTACACTATTATTCATATTGATGTGTGATATATTTTATGGAGACATATATATATATATTTTTTTAATTGTTTCAGTTTTATAATTTGATATTCTTGTTGTATTGTAGCCCCTGATGCAGCCCTATTGTTGGGCGAAACACGGCCTGTGTCGGGAAATTATCTTACATACGGTATCTTCAATAAAGTTTTTTGGATATTATATCGATCTGCTGGTTTGTTTTCCACATTGAGGTTGGAGGGGGGCAGACTCAGGAGTAATGACAGGAAGTATTTTTTCACGGAGAGGGTGGTAGATATGTGGAATGCCCTCCCACGGGAGGTGGTGGAGATGAAAACAGTAATGGAATTCAAACATGCGTGGGATAAACACAAAGGAATCCGGTTTAGAAGGAATGGATCCACGGAATCATAGCAGAGATTGGGTGGCAACGCCAGTAATTGGGAAGCAAAACCAATGCTAGGCATACTTTTATGGTCTACGCCCTGATCGTGGCTGAATAGATATGGATGGGCTGGAGTGTAAATTTTAAGGGGCTTCGACGTTAGCTTCAGAACTTTTAGTACAAGAACAGCGCTGGGCTGACTTCTACGGTCTCTGCCCTGAGAAAGGCAAGGACAAATCAAACTCGAGTATACATATAAAGTACCACATACTATGTAAAATGAGTTTATCTTGCTGGGCAGACTGGTTGGACCATACAGGTCTTTATCTCCCGTCATTTACTATGTTTATTATGTTACTATGTTACATGTAGAAATGGCATTACGTATACACGCACGTCCCCACTGCCACCTACATGAGCAAATGGCACTCTCTAGGCAAAGATGTAGAATATTAGGGTGGGTTTGTTTAGAAAAGCGCTGACACTTCTACGCACTCTCCACATACAAGTACATTTTTGACTGGTACTATATGCATTTTATTAAGGGCTCAGCATTCACTAAGCCTTTTATAAACTATTGTCCTTCTCGGCGTTCAGTCTACTTTTATAAAATTAACCCTTTAGGAAGTCATTTTATAAGGAAACCCCAAACTTAGGCCACAAGTACACAAGTAAAGGCCAGTATTACAGTCATTAGGTAAGTGTGTGAACACACACAGGTGCAAATAACAATAATCTGGCTATGCTTTGAGAACGTTACCCCTCTCCTTTGTTCAGGACACTGACTCCCTATCATTGCACACAGGGCCGCCGAGAGAGGGGGGCAGGGGAGCAAAATTCCCCGGCCCAGGACTTCAAGGGGGGCCCAACGCCGGGGTCTCTCTCTCTCCTGCTCCTGAAGGGAACAGGTTAATCGCGTCCTGACAGAAGCAGGAGACAGAAAACTCCGGTGCCGGGTCCCCCTTGGAGGCTAGGGAGGACCCGAAGGAGTAGACACAGCAGGCTGGCGGGGGGCCCCTGGCAGCAGAAGAGATCTTCCTCCAGCACTGCTCTTCTTCACAGTCTGCTTCATTGCCTTCCAAGCGGCTGATTTCCCCTCAGGCTGCGCGATCCGAGAGAAAAAGCAGCTGCAGGGGCAGAGAGAAGAAGAGCAGCACTGGAGGAAGATTCTTCTGCTGGCGTGGCCTTGGGATCCCCACCAGCCAAGGTATTACAGGGGCAGCGGGCTGCGGCGACCAGAGGGCCAAGGTGAGTGGGTGGGACGGTGGCAGCGACAATCCTTGGGGGGGAGAGCAGCAGCAGTACCGGCGACAATCCTGGGGGGGGGACCGGGCCCAGCAGCAGCCCTGCATCAGGCCCGGCTCAGTCTCTCGGCAGTCCTGATTGCACAGGTCAAATATAACGTTCTTCTCCTGGTCTACAAACCATTTCCCTTCGGCCCCTTTCCATCTCAACAATCTCCTCATCCCTTACACTCACCTACATTGCCTCCGCTTGGCTGATAACAACATGTTAACCATACCCTCACTCTACACTCTCCATCTCATCTGAGGAGACTCTGTCTTTAGGTACCTGGGCCCCAAACTCTGGAACAGCCTTTCCCTCCATATTAGAAAGCAGCCCACCATTACAGCTTTGAATCTTTCCCTGTAACGACTGAATCTCTATCCCCGTACCCCTCTGTTTTTTTATTTTAATTTTCCTGTAAACCACTTAGATGCCTAAGTGAAGGCCCACTGCAGTATATCAAATGCCTTGAATGAAAACATAAATAAACAAATAAGCGAATTCTCTCATATCTTCGATAGCGCAAATTATACAGGTGGGCATTCAAATTGGGCGGAGTCTGGAAGGAGCATAAGTGACACATACAGTATATTTGTGTATCTCTGGAATCTAGGAACGAACATGTACACCAGCTCTACGGCTGACACAAGTGCTCGCATTTAAACAAATTCAGTGTACCTACCCAGTTATACTAGTATTCTATGAAAGAAAATAGGCACCTAGGCACCTACTTACCTTCAGAGATTAAGCTTCCAGTAAGTATCACTGTGCACAAGATGCCTGAGACGGCTCACAATACAGCAGCTCTTCTAATTTTTAGGGTTTCAAGGTATGAAAGCACGATTCCGTTGTTTTATGTGCTTCACTGCCTTCCAGTTAGGGCATGATTAATGTTCGAGTCCCGTTCATTCATTTTTTAAAATATTGTTTCGTATAGCACCAGGTTATATATGTTGGACACAATCGATCTATCAGCCAGGAATGCAGGATTAAAAACAAAGGACTATTTGTTTCTTCATCTTCCTAATTGTAAAAATGTAGACTATAAATCGGTTCATGCGGCAGGTTTACTAGGGTTCAAACGGTGCAATCTAAGGATATGCGGTGCGTTAGTAATTATCTACTATTTTGTAAAGGTTTAAAATTAAGGGCCCTGTTTACTAAGCCTCACTAGCATTTTTAGCGCACGCTAAATGCTAAGACAGCCATAGGAACATATGGGCGACTCTAGTGTTTAGTGCACACTAAAAAAATGCTAGTGAGGCTTAGTAAACAGGGCCCTAAGAGTTTTCAATTAATTTTGTTTAGTATTTCTTTCGTCTATTGTCATTTTAAAGTTATTGTAAGCCACACTGAACTGAAACAAGTTTTTTTAGATAATGTAGGATAGAAGAATGAATAAATGAAATAGAACTGCCCTGCGTGTACTGAAAATTAGCATAAAAATCCCTGCCCTAACCTTACCTACCCTTCCTACCTATTTTTCAGGTTCCTATATTTAAGGAGTCTTGTGAATTTAGGAGCCTAACTTTAGGCGCTCAATGGAAAAGGAAAGCGTCATTCACTTAGGCAGATGTAAGTTCCTTAGAAGATCATTTTCAAGCAGATCTAGCCAACTAAAGAAGTAGTTATCTGGCTAGATTGCCCTGGGTGAAAACTCGCCAACTCTCCACCTCCCCACATCTAAATGTACACATGGGATTTACATCCTGTACATTTTCAGCCAGATTAGGACATGGATTCTTCAACTTTTTTGGTTCCTCCACCCCTATAAATGACCAATGAAACTCTCGCATCCCCTTCCTCAGGGGTGGACTGACCATTCGGGCAAAAGGGCAGTGCCCGAGGGCCCAGACTCTTCCCCCCCCCTGCTGCCGCCGCACACCATAGCCCCCCGAGCCTTGAAGGGCCTTGGTGGCCTAGTGGCCTCTGCGGGGGTAGAAAAAAACAATGCTTGAGGCCGCTATTCTGCCTGGCACTGCCAAGTTTTATAAATGGCTGCCAAGACTCCCCGTGGCAGTCTCGTGACACTGTTGAGACCCACGAGACTATCCTGGGATTCAGCTCCCAACTCTGCCATTGATGCTCCTCGTGACCTTGGGTAAATTACTTCATCTTCCATTGCTAAAGCCACAAGCTTAGGGCTAGATATACCAATGTGCATTAGCACACATCAGTGGGATCTAATGCATGATGATATGTAATGTGTTCTAATGTATAATAATGCATATTAACACAGCAACACGTTACTAAATCAAGCCCTTAAATTGTGAGCCCTCTGGGGTCAGGGAAATATGTACTATACCTGAATGTTTTTGTATTTGACCCAAGCAGCAAAGGACTCAAATACAAATCCACCTATGCAACCAGCTTTTCCTACCTAAGCGCTCAACTATGGAACGCATTGCCAAAAGCAGTAAAAACTACGCTCGACCACCTAAATTTTTGGAAAGCACTAAAGACAGACCTGTGCCGAAGAGCATACCCCAATGACCCGACATAAAAATACCGGTCACTTGCGACACAACATAACCAAAGACTGCAACGGACATTACCTGACTCTTCTTCCCCCTTTCCCTCTCTAAGTTCCCCCAACTGTTTCCTACCATACATATACCTCATTATACCACAATATCACTTTGTATTCATTCATATTATGTATTTGTTCAAACCGTAATTGGCTAACACCGTTAACGGTTATATGTAAGCCACATTGAACCTGCAAAAAGGTGGGAAAATGTGGGATACAAATGTAACAAATAATAATAATAGTAACAAATAATAATGTAACCTACCTTGAGCTATCAATGAAATGCATGAGCTGATCCAAATCCAAAATTTATTACAAACAAAAAGGTTGCATGATTAATTTACACTACATAAGTACATAAGTAATGCCGTACTGGGAAAAGACCAAGGGTCCATCGAGCCCAGCATCTTGTCCACGACAGCAGCCAAACCAGGCCAAGGGCACCTGGCAAGCTTCCCAAACGTACAAACATTCTATACATATTATTCCTGGGATTTTGGATTTTTCCAAGTCCGTTTAGTAGCAGTTTATGGACTTGTCCTTTAGGAAACCGTCCAACCCCTTTTTAAACTCTGCTAAGCTAACCACCACATTTTCCGGCAATGAATTCCAGAGTTTAATTACACGTTGGGTGAAGAAAAATGTTCTCCGATTTGTTTTAAATTTACTACACTGTAGTTTCATCGCATGCCCCCTAGTCCTAGTATTTTTGGAAAACGTGAACAGACGCTTCACATCCACCTGTTCAACTCCACTCATTATTTTATATACCTCTATCATGTCTCCCCTCAGCCGTCTCTTCTCCAAGCTGAATAGCCTTAGCCTCCTTAGTCTTTCTTCATAGGGAAGTCGTCCCATCCCCGCTATCATTTTAGTCGCCCTTCGCTGCACCTTTTACACTGATGAATTAACAAATCTGGAACTATTACAAAGTGAATACCTGGTGCGCCAATCAGTTAGACTGCATGCAATCAAAGTGTGCTTTAATTTACCTAAAGTATTCACCTTTCAGTCAAAGAATTAATCTAGATCAAGGGGCAATGACATTTTTGAGCAGAGTGCCAATCCCTTCCCCCCAAAAAAAACATCTATTTGTAAAATATTAGCATGTCAAAACAACAACAAAAGAGGAGGGTTTGGTGCTTTCTCACAGCCCTTGTTCTCTCACTACCTATATGCGGTTCTCACTCTCCCCCATCACCCCCTCACTGTTAGGGCAATTCTATAAAGGGGGAGTTAGAGTCTCTCGGCATCAACATCTATCTGGGTATCCAGATTCCATTATAGAATACTAACATAAACCCGCATTGCTTTGCCTAAATGTAGGCATGCCCACTTATGCCCATTAGTGGACATGTGGTTTAGGAAGCACAGGGGCAAACTGAAAGTGATCTAGGCCCCAGGCAGTAAAGGTCATTGGGCCCCCCCTCCACTGCCACGCTGCCACCGCCCTCTCCCACACACTACAGCACCCTACCGCCATAACTGCTACCCCTCCCACACACTACAGTCCCCTGAGCCTCAGTAGGCCCTTTCTGATCTTACCTTGAAGGGCCCTGGTGTTCTAGTGGCTTCTTCGAGGGCAGGAGAGAACCCCATTCTTTTCTGCCCACTACCGCAGCACTGCTTCTGTTTCCGGTTTTACTCCAACAGAGGAAGAAAAACTCCAGAACTTGATAAGACTAATATTCTGTTCTTTACAAGCTCAAGGTGACTGGAACTTTTTTAGGGAGCCCCTCCCACACAAAACAACATTTTTTTCAGCCATAAACTCCTATTTTTCTCAGTAGAGCTACAAGGCTGCATATTGCAGCATAAAAGATAGGCATTTTCAGAGAGCCAATCTAGTACGGGTAAAAAAAAATTTTTTTCATCCTGCAGAAATCAGTTTGATTGATCAATTTTATTGTAACTCTTTGGTGTTTTACGTTGTGTGTGGTTTTTTTTTTTTTAATATTGTATTATTTTTATTTTTCTAACTTATACAACCAGCAGCATACAACCAATCTGTTTGCCACAGTTCAACAATAATTATCCCATTACTCGCATCCCTACTCAATAGGATCTCAAAAAGAATCTCTCATTGAATTTTCTTAACTTCCACCCCCGCTATACCAGCAGATATATCGATATATCCAACATTTAACCAGATATTATTATAATATCAACAAAATAACACCAAAATACTGGATTAGTAATAACCAAATATTATTCCCATGTCCTCTATAGATTTCAAGTGTCAAACACCCAAGCCCATCTTTCAAAAGACTTCCAGGCAGATTCAAAGAATTTGACATGTCCATGCTTCAACATCATGAGTTTGCTAAGAAAGTAGCTATTCCAAAGTCTCTGATATAGGACCTCTCTACCTGGTGTGGAAGAGGTCCTCCATCCCCTAGCAAGCTCACATCTCATAGCTGTCACCACTATCCACAGAAGAGACTGCTGGCATGGTTCAAATTCATCTGGTACAAACTGAAGTACAAAAAGATTTCATCTCCACTCGAAACTGAACCCCCAGAATTTCATGCAGAATTTCAGCAAACGAAAATCAAATAAGTCTGAGCCCTTGGACAGTCTTACGATATACGTTTAAATGTTACCAACATGCCACATCCCCTCCAGCATATATCTGACACATGTCTATATGTTTTAGAAAGTCTCTGTGGTGTTGTGACATCTACATAGAACTTTCAAACTGTTTTCCATTAAATTTACTGAGATCGCAATTTTATGAGTAGTTTGAAAAAATTTCATCCCATTACGTAACTAGAAGCTCTCTCCCCAGATCCTGCACCCAATGCTGAATATGTCTTGGTTTTAGGATGTGTAACACTATAAAGTTTTGAGAGACGTTTATTCCCCCTCCCCCCTTTTAGTAGCTTCTTACTAGGAGTACAGTCCCTTATAATCTTATTCTTGTGGGAGTGCCTATTGAGTAAATGACACAATAAAGAAATAACCCTTTGGTAGCTGATATTTCTCCTATAATCCCGTGAATGATTGAAAATGAGCTCTCTCATACAAATGACCTATAGTGGAAAGCCCTAAATCTTCCCACCTCCTAAGCCCTCAGGGCCTCTAAGCTGTGTAATAAATATAGCACCACCTGTAAGCCTCCTAACTGAGACAGACCCCTGACAATAATAGCTTTCCTCATACTTTCCCCCATATCTCACGGGTCAGTTTTATACACAACTATCCCAACCTCATCCTCCATAGCAAAGGGCTTCCAGTGGATACTGGCTCATTAGTTACTGCTCTAAACAGTCATTCTCCTCCATTCAAGTATTGCTTTTACCTCTGTTTGATTTCTTAATTGTTCTTGTATGTAGACCTGCTTGGCTTCTTTGGTCTTAATTAAGCCTTGTTGATTTACTAATTTTAGTGCATCTTCTGATGAATTATTTGGTGATTGTGTTCTTTACCATGGCATGTTTGATGTTATCCACCTGTAGGATGCCCAGATATCTGTAGGCTTCGTCCAACCCCCTGATGATCTTATTTTGAATCATTTCTGTGCCTTCAGTGTTAACCATTTTTCCCTTTTCATAGTTAAGGTGACACATTTATCTAATCCAAATTCTATGGGTGTAGTTTGACTGTTTCATTTGGGAGGGGGCAAAGGATGGGGCGGGGCATATTAGCATATTCATTGCAGGTGTAATTAAGGAAGTAATTTGTTCCACAGCATAGGCGCTCCTGTTGGGGCAGATCGATGGTCCTTCTGGCCCAGTGTCCTGCTTCCAGCAGTGGCCAATCCAGATCACAAGTTCCTAGCAAAATCCCAAAGGGTAGCAATATGCCATGCTACAAATCCCAGAGATAAATAGTGGCTTTCCGCATGTCTACCTTAATAGCAGTTTATACACTTTTCCTCCAGGAACTTGTCCAAAGCTTTTATAAACCCAGAGCTTAACTATTCATTGAGTGAAAAAATATTTTCTCCTATTTGTTTTCAAAGTATTACCATGTAACTTCATTGAGTTACCTAGGTAGCTTTATAGTAAATCAGGCACTCCCATGCCTCTTCTAATTTTAGGCAAGGTAAGTATATGCCACGATACCCTAGGTAGCCTCTGCTTTCAAATATAGTGGAACATTGTTTTAGTTAAGCTCCTCGTGTAACTGCTTCATAGGCATAGAGTGGGGCAACACCCTCCAAATACCCCAGGTGCTGGTTTGGATCTGTGCCCCCACTTATAAGGATATTTTTACCATCATTTTGAAGAAATGTACCAAGGCAGTATAGCAAGAATAGTCCAGACGCAGGCAACAGACAATTACAGCAAAAAACATATTCAAACAGCAGTACATATTATTGCAGAGTATGCTATTTATGTCAACAGAACACACGTTAAAACATCTTAATAAACAGCACAGAGGATAAGCAGAGGTGGAACATACAGACAGATAAGATAGAGTAAGTTAGAAATAAACGATGACCAACGTGAAATCAGAAAAGGTGCATGAGAAGGGCAACGAAAATAATAAAGGGGATGGACGACTTCCGTATGAGGAAAGGCTAAAATGGCTTGGGCTCTTCAGCTTGGAGAAACGATGGTTGAGGGGAGATATGATAGAGGTCTATAAAATAATGAGTGGAGTGGAATGGGTAGATGTGAATCACTTATTTACTGTTTCCAAAAATACTAGGACTAGGGGGCACAAAATGAAACTACAAAGTAGTAAATTTAAAACGAATTGGAGAATATATTTCTTTACTCAATGTGTAATTAAACTCTGGAATTTGTTGCCAGAGAATATGGTAAAAGCAGTTAGCTTAGCAGGGTTTAGAAAAGGTTTGGATAGCTTTCTAAAAGAAAAGTCCATAAGCCATTATTAAAATGGACTAGGGGAAATCCACTGCTTATTTCTGGGATAGGCAGCATAAAATGTATTGTACTGTTTTGGGATCTTGCCAGGTACTTGTGACCTGGACTGGCCAGTGTTGGAAACAGGATACTGGGCTTGATGGACCTTTAGTCTGTCCCAGTATGGCAAGACTTATGTACTTACGTACTTATCTCATCTAGAGTAGGAGCAGATAAGCAAGCCCTGTTACCAAAGGTTCAGCTGGTGGATGTGACTAACTAGTTAGTTGCTTCTTCCTTTAAAGGCTTGGGAGAGGAGCTCAGCCAGTGGTTAGGAGTGGTGGACTTTGGTCCTGGGGAACTGAGGAACTGAGTTCAATTCCCACTTCAGGCACAGGCAGCTCCTTGTGACTCTGGGCAAGTCACTTAACCCTCCATTGCCCCGCTACAAATAAGTACCTGTATACAATATGTAAGCCGCATTGAGCCTGCCATGAGTGGGAAAGCGCGGGGTACAAATGTAACAAAAATAAAATAAATATGACCACTCTACCCCTCCCCCCTTCAAAGTAAGCACAGCAAACTTTGCCTATGTTGCTGTTCTCACGTCTCCATTTTGGCTCAACATCTGCTTCCACACACACAGTTCTATGTTCTCCTCACCAATTAGCACGTTCACTCTTCAGCACCCCACTGTCTCACCTCTTACCTACCATTTTGCTAGCTAGAACAGTATGTTTATGCCATTCTATTTGACAGAATCAGATATCAAGTAGTATAATTTTAAAGGGAAAAGGAACATTATCTACAGCTCTAGATTAACCATTAAGCAAAAAAAAGGATGTGCTTAGGGCACCAAGGGAAAGAGGGCACCACAGAGGTTTTTCCTCCATCATGCCCTTAACTCTTTCACTGGCATCTGCCACACCCATTATCCAACATGAAATTCAGTATTTTCCTAATCATTATAAATATACTAGTAAAAAAAGGCCCGTTTCTTAACGCAATGAAACGGGCGCTAGCAATGTAATGAGTTCCTGCCGTTAATGTTTCCACGGTTGTATTCTGAATATAATTGTTGTTTACATGTGTAAGATTTCTTTATGTACAATATTTTTTGTGTAAACTGTGTTACAATGTGGTAAAAGTTTTCCTTGTTCAGGCCCTTCAATCAGTTTAACAATCACATCAGAAGAGCTCCTTACTGGTGAGAATGCAACATACAGTTGCCCATGTGAGAGACTGAGAGTGACAGTGTGTTTTACAGACAGTGTAAGAGAGAGATACACAGAGTGATTGAGTGTGTATATGTGTGCATAGGAGCCAACTTTTCAAAATTATTGTGGGTGCTAAGCCCAAGGGAAAGAATCCCTCCCTGGACACATACAAGGAATTTTTCCAATATTGGGGGTGCTCAAGCACCCACAGCACCCACAGAGTCGGCTCCAATATGTGTGTGTGTGTGTGTGTGTGTGTGTGTGTGACAAAGTGATTAAATGTTTTTCTTCCCTTCCGTTCTGTGCACTTGCCTCCACTGATGTTCGTACCTCCCTGTATACGATTGTTTGTTAGAGATTCAATCCACTCCATTTCCCTCCTCCAAGTTCCGTTCTGTCTGATTGGTTCTTCGTTGACAGTGAGAGCCAATGAAACGCTGAACTACAGACTTACGAACCCTACACTGCCACAGTGCCACGGAGTCAGCTTCAGAATGTTGGAGGTGCTTTTTATTATATAGGATATGATGTTTAGTTTCATACAATATTTGTCAGTGCTTGCCAGTTAAGCAATGGAAGAGCCAAGACTGGGCTGTGCTTAGGGCATCAGTCGGCCTTAATCTGGTCTTGATTATCTACCTCGGGTTGTCATTCATGCTAATAACTTTGTAAACAGCAATGAAAAAGCATTTTGAATGTAATAGCGGATGCTTACCCACCATTCACCCCGACAAACTGCAAGTTCTTTTTTGTTCCGTTACCTTCTGCATGGAACCTATAGTCTTTCCTTTTCATGATCGATTTAAGACTTGTACTTGGGGATGTTGCTATTGAAAATAAAACAAACATCATAAAATCATAGATCAAAAGGTTTAAAGTTCTGCTACCTAGACAGACAATACATGTCATCAAAGTCCCAAGATCCCTGCTGTTATAGTTAAACCCAGCAAAATAGCCATTGAGATCCTGCAGGACTCAGAGGAAGGTTACCCGTAATGGGTTTATGGTTCTGATTTAGTTAAATGTTACAACATAACAAAAATTCAGGAGCCACGTAAATGGCTGAACAGCCAGACATATCTGGCTCGGGATATTAATGTTTTTCTTATGCTGCCAAAAAAAACCCATTTTTCATGTTAGCTTGAGAGATATTCAACTCTGCCGCACACAGATTTACTCCTGTGCCTAACTGGTTGCATGCCTTCATAAAATCACAGAAGAGGAGGTTATATTGTTGTTTTATGCAAAGATGGGAGGTGGCAGGTCCCAATATACATCTAGAAACCTGAACTCCACTCGCTATAGGGTCCTTGTTGTTCGAATATGGCCATTAAAATAAACGTCCAGGTAACAAACAAACAAAAGAGGGGGCGATTCGCTTCAATTTGTACCATACAGCAATAATGAAGGAGCAAGTCTGTTCACACAAAATATTGCGCAGGGAAAAAAAATTAGAGCGAACAGGGGAAAGACCTCAGAAAAGGTTTTGAGCCGGCAGCCAGTCTGATTCATTGAATGACTTAATAAGGATCCACTAGAGCAGTGATTGCCAGCTCGGCGTCCTTATCCCCTGAAGAAGCCCCTTGGTGAAACGGGTTCGTCGGGTGTGGATGCCTATGTAAGACGCTGCAACCAGCTAAGTGGTCTTTTTCCCTTTTTGAGTATCTACAATTTTGTTGGTTCATATTGAGCATATCTTTAAAACAAATTTTGAAAAAAATATTTCCACAGAAAGGGAGGAGGGAGGTTTTAAGACCAATGATTGAAGAAGATACGGTCACTTTTCTTTTTGAAATAATTACAGCAGTCTTGCTGTGTGTCACCTTTTCTGAGTTCTTTCCCCTGTTCTCTCTCATTTTTTTTCCCTTGCACAATATTTTGTGTGAACAGACTCGCTCCTTCAATATTGTTGTACATTAAAATAAATAACCATGTGAGCACTTACCACTGCCCATTTTGTAGGTGGAAAGGGTTCATGTGGTATTCCTGCCAGGGCCACCAAGAGGGCGGAGCAGGGGGGGATCCCCATCTCCAAGGGGAAGCCCAGTACTGGCAAGGTTTTGAACCTCCTTGGTTTTGAGGGAGCAGAAGCCTATTCCTGCCTGCCTGATTCCGGGTCTGTCTCTCTCCTGCTCCTATATGACAGGACCTGGATAATTGCATTAACACAATAATCCAAGTCCCGGCACACAGAAGCAGGGGACGACAGACCAAGGAAGGTGCAGACACAGGAAGGTAAGGGGGTGGGTGCGGCGGCGGTCCTGCCCCTGGCCCGGCTGTGACTCTTGGCGGCCCCAATTCCTGCACTAACTGGTTAGAATGAGCTAATGTAAATGCACTGTTTTGCACAGAGCACCCACTCTGCCCCAGTGGCGTAGCCACAGGTGGGCCTGGGAGGGCCCACCCACTTAGGGCTCAGGCCCACCCAACAGTAGGCCCACCCAACAGTAGCACACATTTAGTGGTAGTTGGTGGGGATCCCAAGCTCCGCCAGCTGAAGACTTCCCCCTGATGGTAACGAAAACGCTACCTTCCACAATAACGGCACCTGCGCATGCTCAGTTTTCAGTGCATGCCTGCTGCAGACTGCCAAGATGGAAAGAAGCGTTTTCTCACCAGCTGAGATAATTTTTGGGTGGTGGTTGAGGGGAGGGGGCGAGAACACTTGGTGCCCACCCACTTCTTGCCTAGGCCCACCCAAAATCTGTTGTCTGGCTACACCCCTGCTCTGCCCAATGACATACCTGCTCAAAAAAAATATTTTTCGGTGCACAGTTAGCATGCGCACATTAGGCAGTTATCACAAGACACCTGAGCGTATGCTATTTTAAGCTGCACTGGGCACATGTTAGCACCTAATGCAGCTTAGGAAAAGGGGATCTATGTGATGTATGAGTGTGAGAAACATATCCCAACCTTCACATGCTCAAATGTATATTGTAAGCACTTTGGGACCGTACTACTATAATCCAGTGGCGTAGCCAAGGGTGGGCCCAGGCCCACCCACTTTGGGCTCAGGCCCACCCAGTAGCTGCACACCTATGATGTGGCAGGCAGGGGTTCCCCAAGCCCCACCAGCCAAAAACTGCCAACAACTGTCCCTCCTGCATACCTTGTAAATAGCAGATCTTCGCCTGCAGCAAGCAGCGACTAATACATGCTGTGGGGCCAACATGAGCAGTGTGTATTAGTTGCTGCCAGTGAAAATCTTCTATTTAAAAGGTATGCCAGGGTGGGGGATGTTTGAGAGACCATATGGTATGCAGGCGAGAGAGAGAGAGATCAAATCACTTGTGAGGCAAGGCAGAGTTCTTCTGCCCACCCATCTTGGGCCCAGGCCCACCCAAAATTGGGTGTCTGGCTACGCCCCTGCTATAATCAGAAGTATTATTTTTGTCCATTGTTGTATACATTGATAGCACCGGGCCAGCCCATTACTAATTGCTTTTATAATGACCGCTGACTGCATCAAACAAGTCCGAGTGAAATGTGCACACAACTTCTGAGTTCTGTATTCAGAACCTCCATATTGTATCATGAATAGCTTCGCTAGTATTTACCCGTCTGCTGGTGTTTCATCATTGAATTCTCTTTGTCTGTTGCCGCTTCTGTTGTGTAGATGGAGGACAGCAAGTTTAGAGAGCTGACCAGCTGATTCTGAATGGAACTGAGCTTTGAGGCAGGCTGCTTGATCGCCTTTGCTAGCTCTGGATATCCATGTTCTAAGCACATCCACTGCTCTTGTAAAAGTTCCTGGATTTTTTTAACATATTGGCCTACAGGAGTTTCTGCAGGTAAGCTCTGCCCGTCTCTCTGATGATCCTTCTTTCCTATCTCTTCTTTTGTAAACGAGGTGTCTTTATTTTCATGTATCCAGGGTTCTCCTCCTGAGGCACTTGCAATGAGCTGACCATCGTCACTTCCTGTTTGGATTGGACAGTCATACACTGGTTCATCAATCTTTAGCATGGTGCAAGTAATGCTTTCTGAAGTGGTTATATGGTTGGGCTGGTCTTGTTTACAAGGTGAATCGACATCTACCAACCTGTTGTGTGCTGCTGTTTCTTTAGATGCTTTAACTTGAGATTCTGCCATATTTTTGTCATAGTCACCACATCCAACAGACTGCGTCTCGGTAGACATATTTACATTAATACATTTATCAGAAGTCTCCTTCTTCTCATCTTCTTGCACAGATTCAGTATTCACACCAATGTCCCGACAATGCCAGCCATCAGGTTCATAAGATATTTTGGTCTCCATGATGGCCTCTTCAAGTTGCATTTTTAAGCTTACAAATTCTTGAAGGCTTAAATCTTTCGCCCAAGCCAGTCCTTGAAGGCTTACGTCTTTGTCCTTGATTTCCTTCTCTTGTTCTTTCACCACTATTTTGAGCTTCTCTAGTTCATCGGTTTTATCCCTCAAATTCATTTCTATTGTTGTAAACTGATGCATCAGAGTTGTGAACTCTGCTGGTTCTGAACTGGCATAAAGCAAAGACTCAGATCTGATATTTTCCTCTGTCAATCCATCACTAGTACCTCTAGATTCAGCTCTGACATCAGTAAACAGCTCATTTTCAGTTATGCTTAATTCTATGTTTTCTAGCACCATGTTGTCGGGTATAAATGTTGTTTGTGTTGAAACACTGAGCAGCGGTAATGTCGCTGTGGCTACGTTTATGCCACAGTTAACTTCTGATGTATCGGCTGCATGTGTCTCTCTCTCCAGAGCTCTGGACTGCAGGTTCTGTAGTTGTGAGGCCAGCTGAATTTTCTCTTCTGAAAGTAGGGATATTTTCTGATTAAGTTCAGGAATGGTTTTCACCTGCTCTTCCAGTTCCTTGACTCTTTTTAAAGCTTCTTGGACCTGCTTCTGCGCCTTGCTCTTTTCTGCGGTGTGGGTCGGTTCAAGATTAGAATAGTACTGAGGTTCCGGTGGCTTATCCATGGAAGTAAAGGTCCTCTCACTGAGAATACTTGGCTGAAAAGGTGAAGGAGACTGGGAAAACAAGGAATATTGATTTAGTTCTTCGGAGATTTTGTGCTGTAAAAGTGTGGCGGGCATGCTCGAGGCCCGTAAAAGCTGTGGCCTACTCCGTGAGCTATTCAGTTTTTCATCATGAGGTATCTGCTCTGCTTGCCTGTCACTCTTTTCTCTGTATTTCAACTCATACCCTTGTCTTAAAGGTTGTGCTGGATCAGAGTTTGGAACTACATGTAGAGTTTCCTTCATGTCAGTCACCTCTTTCCTTTGCACAGGTAAGGGGGTTGTGCTAATCCACCCTTTGCTGACAGGGGACGCGTGGAGTTTGGATTCACTGTTGGGAATGCCGAAATTTCGAGGCAATGTGCTAAACTTGGGTTGCTTGCTTTTCCTCTGGACATGGACCCTTTTAATGGTATTTCCTTTTTCAATGTCGTCTACATATTTCAGGAAATCCAGGTCTAAATAGAAGCCATATGGAGTCTCCACGGAATAAGGCAGCTGTTCCCTTTTCTTCTCTCCTGACTGACTGTTGTCTGAAATAAAAGGAAAAACAAACTATTAGTATTTAAAAGCATATTTTCCAAATACTGTGCAGACACATTTTAGAGAGAATGTAAAAATCATAATTAATGTGTCCAGGTTTAGGACATGTATAATTCCATTATAATTTTAGAAAAGGATCTGTCAACATAGAGGCTATTTTACTAAACTGTGTGAAGAATTAAAATACAATTAATGTGTGTGTGGGGGGGGGGGGGGGGAGGCATCAAAACATTTTCTAGTAATTTGCCTGTCAGTGCACCCTAATTGCTTGCTATTTAATTTTTTGGATTTTTTTTCGGGAGGAGGCATGTCATGGGCAGGGAAAGGGTATAGAAGGCCTCAATCCTTATTTATTTTCAAATTGGAGGGGGAAAATAAGCCCTGGGAATAAGGGGGGGAGGGGGAACTCCTTTAATCCCTTAATCCTCCTGTTAAGGTTTGGCCCAAATAAGCACTTTTGAAAACCCATACATGGGAGGGAACAGCTGTAAATTCAGATGTTGAAATATTGGGACAAAAAGTGTAAAAAAAAAGAAAAACGTAGGTATAGCATTAAGATGCCACGAAAAATGGCGTAAAACTAACCTTTTTCATTGATTAGGTTAATTTTGTGCCGTTTTTTTTGTGGCGTCTTGACGCTGTACCTTTGGCTATCTTAGTCTATTTATTTATTGTTACCATCAGTCACTGAGATAATTTGGTTGACTCCTGAGGCAGGTGCGGATGGCGCTGAAATGCAGGACTGCTTTGAGTCTGTTTTTAGAAATTGTTTTTTTTAATAAACCTATTGTTCGGAAACACATTTGGTCTACCCCCTACTTTTTTTCTTTTATTACACTTTTTGTGACTTGTTGTTACGGGGATATTTCTGCTTTTACTGTGTGAAATATTGGGACATACACATTCACTCCCCCTTTCTGAAATAGGGAACGGGCATATAGGTGCTCCTTTTACAAAGCTGTGTTACTGATTAGCATTTGCTGATTGCAAAGAAGACCAAGGGAATAGAATGGGCTTCTTCACATTTGGCGTGCTGCTAATTGGTAGCACAGCTTTGTAAAATGAGCCCATAGATTTTAGTTCCTCCATGTAACACCCAAATCACTCCCTCTTGCATTGCAATTTACATGTAATGAAGGTATACACATTTAAACGCTGGCTTTCTAAACTCAATTCTTACATGTATAAATGATATACACACATAAAAATAAGGGGCATAATCGAATGGGCCTGGCCATCTATATGGGCGGCCATCTTCAAGGCCGGCCCCGTAAAGCTGCGTCCCGACCGTATTATCGAAACAAGATGGCCGGCCATCTTTTGTTTCGATAATACGGTCAGAGCTGGCCAAATCTCAACATTTAGGCCGGCTTTAGAGATGGGCTGGCATTGGTTTTCAGCGATAATGGAAACTAATGGCGGCCATCTCAAACCCGGCCAAATCCAAGGCATTTGGTCATGGGAGGAGCCAGCATTTGTAGTGCACTGGTCCCCCTCACATGCCAGGACACATACCGGGCACCCTAGGGGGCACGGCAGTGGACTTCAAAAATAGCTCCCAGGTGCATACCTCCCTTACCTTGTGTGCTGAGCCCCCCAAATCCCCCCCAAAACCCACTCCCCACAACTGTACACCACTACCATAGCCCTTAGAGGTGAAGGAGCAAATACATGTGGGTACAGTGGGTTTTGGGGAGGGGGTTTGGAGGGCTCCCATTTACCACCACAAGTGTAGGGATGGGAGGGATGGGCCTGGGTCCACCTGCCTGAAGTGCACTGCACCCACTAAAAACTGCTCCAGGGACCTGCATACTGCTGTCATGGAGCTGGGTATGACATTTCAGGCTGGCATAGAGGCTGGCAAAAAATTGAATTTTAATTTTTTTTTTGGGTGGGAGGGGGTTGGTGACCACTGGGGGAGTAAGTGGAGGTCATCCCCGATTCCCTCCGGTGGTCATCTGGTCAATTGGGGCATTTTTTTGAAGCTTGGTCCTAAAAATAAATGGACCAAGTGAAGCTGGCCAAGTGCTCGTCAGAGCCGGCCTTCTTTTTTCCATTATTAGCCGAAGCCGGCCATCTCGTAACCACACCCCCGTCCCGCCTTCCATACCCTGCCGAAACACCCCCTTTAACTTTGGCCGGCCCTGCGACGGAAAGCAGTTGAAGTCAGCCAAAATCGGCTTTCGATTATACCGATTTAGCTGGCTTCAGGAGATGGCTGGCCATCTCCCGATTTGTGTCGGAAGATGGCTGGCCTTCTCGTTCGAAAATAAGCAGGTTAGTCTAAGGCTGAACTGCATTCATGTGACTAAGCAGATGTTATAGTAAAAAATAAGTGATTCAAACAAACAGCATAAAACGTAGGGTTTGATTTATTACAGTGTGCTAACAGTGTTAATGCACATTATTAGTAAATAGGTCCCAGTACATAAAATGGGACCTGTGGTAAATAACACGCATTAATGCATGTTAATGTGTGCTAATATTTTAGCACAATTTATTAGGGCTACAGTTCAATTAAACATTTTAATTAAAGGTATTTTATTTATTTATTTCCCACTGCAGCTCCTTGTGACACTGGGCAAATCACTTAACCCTCCATTGTCCAGGTACAAAATAAGTACCCGTATATATATGGAAACCACTTTGATTGTTACCATTCCCCTTCTCTTCCCTAAAGGACTGATAATCTCCCTTCCTCCCACCCCCAGATCCAATATCCCTCCCTTTCTCTTCCATCCTTCCTTCCCTCCCTCTCCTCTTCCCCCGGGTTCATTATCTCTCTTTCCTGGGGTCCATTATCTCTCTCTCTTGCTCTCTGTTCCCTTCCTCCCTTCCACCCTCATGAATGGCAACACAAACTTGGTGGTGAGCAGCACCAAGCTCTTCTCATGGCTGCTGGAGCTCACCACCTTGGCCACAGCTTCCTCTGGTAACCCCTCCAGTTCTGCTCATGGGTCAAGTCACTCCCCTCCTCCAACCTGGGGTTTGGCATTTGCTCCTCCCCTCTCAACCCCATCGGTCTAACTTAAAGGTGGTTTTCTGTTGTTCCTCCGCAGTGGCAGCAATGCAAATAGGCTGCCTACAGCCGGCTCTGAATCTTTTATTCTGGCTTGTCTCGCATCCTCTGACATCAATTCCTGTTTCTGCATGGGCAGGATGGGACAGAGGCAGTGGCATAGCCACAGGTGGGACTGGGTGGGCCCACTAACTTAGGGCTCAGTCCCACCCAACAGTAGCACACGTTTAGCGGTAGCTGGTGGCAGGGCCTTGCCGATGCGGTAAGCGGGGTAAGCACCGCAGGAGGGCGCCCACCTCTGGAGGGCGCCGCCGCAGTGCTTACCCTCGCCCCACGCCGCCGAGGCGGACACTGAGGGAACCAACAAGTGCAAGGGAAGGGAGACGTCGGCAGCGCTCCGTTTTCACAGACGCTGCTGCGACTGCAAGTAAAAGATTTAAAGGCCCCCAGGGCGCGCAGCGATCATCTTCACGGGGGGGGGGGGTGAGAGGGGCGCACTCGCGCCAACTGTTCTTCTGCGGAGGGGGGGGCGCCAACAGTTCATCTGCGGGGGGGGGCGGCATAGACCCTTGGCACGGGCCTGGCTGGTGGGGATCTCAAGCTCTTCCAGCAGAAGACTTCCCCCTGATGGTAACGAAAATGCTACTCTCCATGATACCGGAGCCTGCACACGCTTAGTTTTCAGCGCATGCCTGCTGCAGACTGCCAAGGTGGAAAGAACCGTTTTCCCACCAGCTGAGATATTTTTTTGGTGGTGGGGAAGAACACTTGGTGCCCACCCATGTCTTGCCTAGGCCCACCCAAACTCTGTTGTCTGGCTACGCCCCTGGACAGAGGGAAAGCTTTGGATCAGGCTGCAGACAGCTGTCAGAACCCAACAGAAGTCTACCTTTGAGTTTGCCTGTTACGGGAGGTGGGGGGTGGGAGTTGAATTGCAGGAGGTGGTGATTGACTTTTCTTATACGTCTGTGTTTACCACCAATTTACAAGTTTCAAGTTAAGTATTCTTTCTTACTTCTTTTTTGGCTCCATGAGAAACTTGATCTTCCTGTGAAGTTTTTAGCAAAAATAGAAAGGAGATAAGGATTTTTTATGCCGATGAAGAAAGTGTCACCCATGTTATTTCCTCCATACCCTACAAAAAGTATAGATTGGCCGGAGGTTGGGGTACAGAGGCTTTTTCCCTCTCTCAGGAATATTTTCTTTTGCACTTCACAGGAATACAGTATATTATTAAGTAAACTTGCAGTTCATATAAGAGAGGGTTTTTTTATTTTGTATCCTCATAACTAGATACTCTCTTATCCTCTTTTTGGATTAATTGGAGACAGGATGCTGGGCTTGATGGACCTTCGGTCTGTCCCAGTATGGCAATACCAATATATTTAATGGTTACTGAGGATGGGCAGACTGGATGGGCCATTTGGCCCTTATCTGCCATCATGTTCCTATGTTTGTAAAGAATTATTCCCTTTATGGCCATTATGTCAGGAAAAACATTTCTTCTCAGTACTGGACTCCGGGATGCGGTGTCCCTCAAGGACCACTGCTTTGCCCTATGCTATTCAACTTGTTTATGCCATCTTTAAGCACTATTGGATTAAAAGCAGAAGAGTTGCTTCATTCATATGCAGACAACATTTTTATAAGTACATAAGTAATGCCACACTAGGGAAAGACCAAGGGTCCATCGAGCCCAGCATCCTGTCCACGACAGCGGCCAATCCAAGCTTCCCAAACGTACAAACATTCTATACATGTTATTCCTGGAACTGTGGATTTTTCCCAAGTCCATTTAGTAGTGGTTTATGGACTTGTCCTTTAGGAAACCGTCTAACCACTTTTTAAACCCTGCTAAGCTAACTGCCTTCACCACATTCTCCGGCAATGAATTCCAGAGTTTAATTATGCGTTGGGTGAAGAAAGATTTTCTCCGATTTGTTTTAAATTTACTACACTGTAGTTTCATCGCATGCCCCCTAGTCCTAGTATTTTTTGGAAACCGTGAACAGACGCTTCACATCCACCTGTTCCACTCCACTCATTATTTTATATGCCTCTATCATGTCTCCCTCTCAGCCGTCTCTTCTCCAAGCTGAAAAGCCCTAGCCTCCTTAGTCTTTCTTCATAGGGAAGTCGTCCCATCCCCGCTATCATTTTAGTCGCCCTTGGCTGCACCTTTTCCAATTCTACTATATCTTTCTTGAGATGCGGCGACCAGAATTGAACACAATACTCAAGGTGCGGTCGCACCATGGAGCAATACAACTGCATTATAACATCCTCACACCTGTTTTCCATACCTTTCCTAATAACACCCAACATTCTTTTCGCTTTCCTAGCCGCAGCAGCACACTGAGCAGAAAGTTTCAGTGTATTATCGACGACGACACCCAGATCCCTTTCTTGGTCTGTAACTCCAAACGTGGAACCTTGCATGACGTAGCTATAATTTGGGTTCTTTTTTTCCCACATGCATCACCTTGCACTTGCTCACATTAAACGTCATCTGCCATTTAGCCGCCCAGTCTCCCAGTCTCGTAACGTCCTTCTGTAATTTTTCACAGTCCTGTCGCGAGTTAACGACTTTGAATAACTTTGTGTCATCAGCAAATTTAATTATGTTGTTTCCAGAAGCTGAGAATATGTCCGATACCATTACGGAATTATCAGTTTGTATGCAGAAAGTCCATTATTAAAGTTAAACACTAATAAACTTTTACGTTAGTGGATTTACAGCCCTGTTTACTAAGGTGCGTTAGTGTTTTTAGTGCGTCTACACTTAGCGTGCACGCTAACCATGTAGGCGCCTATAGGGATATTGTAGGCACTTACATGATTAACGCGCATTAAAAATGTTAACGCACCTATAACACTGCTTAGTAAACAGGGCCCTTAATGTGTGCTAAAATTTAGCATGCACTAACCACTAAGACATCCATTATGGGTGTCTTAGCATTTAGTACATGCTAAATCCTCTAGCACGCCCTAGTAAAAGAGACCCAATGCTTGCTATTTCAAGTGGTGTATGGCAGGGCTGCCAAGAGGGGGGGCAGGGGGAGCAAAATTCCCCGGGCCTCCTTTTTTTATAATCTCTGTATGGAACAGTTTGCAGCTTGGATTCCAATAGAGCCTACTTATCCTGACTTTTTGAAAAAGTTACAAAACATTCTATTTGGCAAATGATATTGGGGTAGAAGGGGCTAGAATGACTGGGTTTTATTTTGTCTTATTTGTGATTTTCATCTATATATTTTGTGAACTGCGTTGAATTCGAAAGGGTATATAGCGGTATACAAGTCTTTTATTGATAATGATCAGTTTAGAGTTGCTTATTCAGCAGTCCTAGCATGGCTGAAAATACGCTTATTTGGATACCTTTAAGGGGTGGCTATTGTGTTGAATACTAGTTGACTGACAGGTGGCAGAGACTGGTAGTGAACCATTAACTATAAAAGAGCTCCTTATTACTTTAAAAGGAGTGAAGCCTATGAAAACTGGGATTACTTTAATCAGTGGGATTTGAATTAGAGGCTTAAGTATATGTATTGTTAAATAACTTCTGGTTTTTAAAAGAGAGAGAATGTAATCAGATGTATTATTTCTAACTAATATTGGACAATAAGTATGTTTTTCAATGAAATGATTTGACTATACAGCGTATTGGCCTTGAAGAAGCCAACCAGATGATCAATGTGGAATAATGAATTAGACAAGTAATATCTGGGGATAATCAGGTTAATACCACGGGGGTTTTTTCTGTTTAGTGTTTAATTGATCTCCTTATCTTGTTTCACTCTCCATATTTAGTGGTCTAAGGAAGAGAATAGAATTACCTGACTGAAATAATTCCTATATATTACTTTCTCTGTATTTCTGGCAAGTTGTTTTATCGCTTGTAAAAATTTAAATGGTTATAAATAAATAAAAAATTTTTTTAAAAGAGCTCCTTAATTATAATAAGAGAGATGTTACATCATTGCAATAATACAAAATATAAACCATAACATTCCAGATCTTGTGATAACATGCTAATTATCGCTTCCTGTTAGCCAACTAAACAACTTACTCAGACAGAGAGTGCAGTTAAAAATGTCAGATTAAAATAGCATCAATAAATAATAGAACCAATTACCTGAAAAATACATAACTGATTTAATTTATTTGTTAAATGTATAATCTGTTTAATTGCAGCAATAATAAGCGGGGTGCAACAGTTATGCTTTTGTAAATTTATGTTTATTTTAATAATACATGTAAACCATATATTGTGCATTATTAAAATCATAAAATGCTTTTTAATAGATGGTTGTAAGAATCTGACTATGGATGTTGGGCCAAATGCAGATCGGTATGCACATTTTTTTAGAGGATAAGTTGAGATCTTTGAGTGTACAGTTTTTGGTGTGGAAGGGTGAAGAATGAGAACTGGTCTGTGTTTGATGCTGTTTTGGTGGAGGAGGCGAGATGTATAGTTGCAAAAGTGTCCTCTACTAGGTCTCTTTTAGATCCTTGTTCATTGGGTAGGTGTAACCCATGGTTTGTTTAAGAATATGATAGAGTGGGCCCCCTGGGTAGCAGGTCATTAGGGGATGACCTGGGAGGAGCTCAGAGGGTATAAAATCCAATATATAAAATGATGCCTTTATTTAAAAATATCCACCCATGCATGGGCTGCATCAGGGATTACAATACACCAGAGAGGAATGCCTGGGATGCACTCTCCCAATCTTCACAGCTGCAGCTGAGTGGAGGAGTGGAGTGAAGGAGTAGCTTAGTGGTTAGTGCAGTGGACTTTGATCCTGGGGAACTGAGTTCGATTCCCACTGCAGCTCCTTGTGACTCTGGGCAATTCACTTAACCCTCCATTGCCCCTGGTACAAAATAAGTACCTGAATATATGTAAACCACTTTGAATGTAGTTGCAAAATACCACAGAAAGGTGGTATATCAAGTCCCATTTCCATTTCCCCTTTGTTGTGCTTCAAGCTGAAACTGTGAGCGTAGTATGTGGACTGCTGCTGTGCTTAGTTATGCTTCAAGCTGTTGTGCTAAACACTAGCACATTTAGACTGGGAGTGTGCAACCAAGGCACTCCTCCCTGGTGTATTTGGGCACAATCATTTATGTCAGGTATATTATGGCTGGTGTAAATGGGCACACCTACATGCACCATTTACAGCATAACATCAAGTAGCTCACATAAATGTCAGACGTGCATTTGACACACCTGTGCCCCTCCCCTGTGAATGCTCACCTTGCATTTATACACTAACCCACTAATTCTATACGTGGCGCTCATAATTGTGCATGCAAATTTGGACATGCACCTGACTTGCATGTGTAATTTAATTGCTTAATGAGTCAATTAGCATTGATAATTGGGAGCTAACAATATTTGAAATTTACATGCTCATCTTTATACTTGCTATTCTATAAAGATGCATGCGTCAATTTTTTTCACACGGATCCAAAAAGAGGATGTGGCCATGGGAGGGGCATGGGCGGGTCAAGAGCATTCCTGGAATTTGTGTACAGTGTTTAAGCATAAGGCCGATCTGCGCCTAATTTAGGTGCAAGGATTTACACCAGGTTTCACTTGGCGTAAACCCTCATGCATAACATTTGGCACAGACACCAGTGCCAAATGGTATTCTATAAATGGTGACTAACTTGGAGCACCCTTTTTTTTTTTTCAAAATATTTGATTAGTTTTCAAAATGTAACAATAACAAGGAACAATGAAGGAAGGGATGGGGAATGGTGTCTGATATGTAAGTCCTTTGTGTTGGGCTAAACTTATGTCTGAATAGATTGGAGGTAGTTTTCCAAAGAAGACCAGACTTTTTTTGTGGAGATTCTCATCCGAAACTTCTCTCTCATGGCAAACTCAAATATCTGATGTTGTAGAACTGTATTCCACCAAAAGTGAACATTCAATAATTGCGCAGATTGCCAGTGGGAGGCAGGGCTGGTAGTTGGGAGGCGGGGATAGTGCTGGGCAGACTTATACGGTCTGTGCCAGAGCCAGTGGTTGGAGGCGGGGCTGGTGGTTGGGAGGCGGGGATAGTGCTGGGCAGACTTATACGGTCTGTGCCAGAACCGGTGGTGGGAGGCGGGGCTGGTGATTGGGAGGCAGGGATAGTGCTGGGCAGACTTCTACGGTCTGTGCCCTGAAAAGGACAGGTACAAATCAAGGTAAGGTATACACAAAAAGTAGCACATATGAGTTTATCTTGTTGGGCAGACTGGATGGACCGTGCAGGTCTTTTTCTGCCGTCATCTACTATGTTACTATGTTAGTTCCTCAAAACATGTCTTTGAGCGGTTATAAGGAGAATGTCTAGTAACTTTGCTTGTGACCTTGACAGATCAAAAGATTTAGATGCAGATTTGAAAATTATGATGGAATAAGATAGGTCATCAACTATAGGTAAAATCTTTTGTATGATGCTCCAAACTTCCTCCCAGAAATTAAAAACCATTTGACACTCCAACAACATATGAAGGAGAGTGCCCACATGCTGTGAACAATGCCAACGTTTGTCTGATGAGTTCAGACCAGCAGCAGCGAGTTCCCTAGGAGTCCAGTTTGTTTTATGATACAGAAAAAACACATTGATTGTAAAACTGATGCGGAGGAAAGAGGTTTCATTACTTTTGACCAAAAGTGAGACCACATTTCTCCGCTTAAAACACAACCAGTATCAAGTTGCCAATTATTTTGAAGGACAGTAATAAAATTATACGTTACACTGACAAAAAATTTGTATATGGCAGAAGTGGTGTGACCTTTTAATATCACTGCTTGTGCATTAGAAAACAGGGAAGGCGGTTGAGATGACAATGGTGTTGATTTAGTGAATGCCTTAATACTGCTAGAGAGTTGTAGCCATTGAAAGTACTTAAATTGAGGCAGAGAAACTTTAGTTGCCAGTTCTGAGAAAGACCAAAGTCTATTGTTTACATTCAGGAGCTCCCTTTATAGAATAGCATTTAATGCTCATTTTTTCAGCACCATCTTTGTACGTAATTACAGAACAGCAATTAGGATGAGTAAAGGTGAATCGATTGTTTACTCTTTTGAAAAGTACTAAAGAGATACTCAATGAAGTTACAAGGAAAAATACTTTTAAAACAAATAGGAGGAAATAATTTTTCACTCAACGAAGTTAAGCTCTGTAACTTGCTGCCAGAGGATGTGGTAACAGTGGTTAGCGTATCTGGGTTTAAAAAAGGTTTGGACAAGTTCCTGGAGGAAAAGTCCATAGTCTGTTATTGAGATGGACATGGGGAAGGTACTGCTTGTCCCGGGACTGGTAGCATGGAATGCTGCAACTATTTGGGTTTCTGTCAAGTACAGGTGCCTTGGATTGGCACTGTTGGAAGTGGGATACTGGGCTAGATGGACCATTGGTCTAACCCAGTATGGCTATTCTTATGTTCTTTGGCACGCTACTGCCATTTATGCACATAGGTGTACACTTACCTGCGTGAACAGCATTATGCTATAAATTCAAGCACACAAACAGTGCTAAAAATTTAGGTGTCCTGTTATAGAATAAGGGGGAAGTGCTGCATTGAGCCTATTAACTTTGGATATCCTACAAAAAAAAAAAAAACAAATCACTGTGGGGCCCCCGAACAGGTCTGGGAAATCTTGCCCTAGTACAAAGTTGATTATTTGAACTTCTTGAGGCATTTTCACACTTTTTTGGGCTAATTTCATTGGCCTCAGTTACAAGGGCGTAGCCATGGGTGGGCCCAGGCTCACCCAATGTGATCTCAGGCCCACCCAGAAGCTCTGCAGCTTTGACAGCTCTAGCATTGTAAGGGAGCAAGCTGGGCTCTGGAGGCTCCCACAGTCCTGCATCTCCTTCTCGTCACAACTGTTTCTCACATCATAGGGTTGTTGGTAGCAGCAGCAATTCTCACCTGCTGCCTGCGGCTAACCCAGAAGCCTCCCCTCTGCGCATACTACTGCCTCTCAATGCAACTTTCCGTTTTTCACTGGGCAGTATGTGGCAGAGGGTACACTTCTGGGTTACCTACAGCAGAGTGTGGGAATCACTGCCATTGATGTGAGAAATGTTTGTGAAGGGAGAGTGGAGATTCAGACCGAGGATCACATGGGCAAAGAAATGCATGGGGGTGGAGGGGAGGAGAAGGAATAGAGAGATGGTGCACATGGGGGAGAGAAGAGAGAGGGTTAATTTTTAGAGGGGAGGGGAGGGATGGAGAGATGCTGCATGGGATGTAGGGGAAGAAAGAATTGCTGGATATGGGATGGGATGGGAGGGAGAGATGCTACATGAGTTGGGGTAGATGGAGAATTGTTGGAGGTGGTGTAGGAGGGAGAGCTGCTGCATAGGTTGGAGGGAGATAGAGAATTATTGGAGGTGGGGTGGGAGGTGGAAGGGGAGGGAGAGATGCACAAGGAGAGAGAGGGAGAAATGTTGGACATGGAAGTGGGAGGGAGAGAAGGAGAGATGCTCTATGGGGAAGGGGAGGAAGAAACAGAGATGTTGGACCCAGGGACAGAAGGGAGTTAGGGAGAGATGCTAGACAATTGGCGAGAGGAAGAAATGCTAGATCACAGGGGAAGGGGCAGGAAGATATCATGCTACAAGGGTGTGGAGGGGAGAAAGAGAGAGCAGGTGCTGGGGTAGATGGCTGGAGAGAGGAAGAAGCTGCAAATGGTGGAACTTTATGGGAGAGGCCAAAGGGGGGAGGTGGGAAGGAAACAAATAAGAGGGGGATAGTGATTATGGTGGAGTGTAGAGATATGGTAATGGGGTGTTGATTAAAGATGATAGGGAATGGAAGGCTTGGGTAAGGAATTAGATGAGGAATGGGACAGCTAGTGGGTGAGAGAAGGAGATGGAATTTGATAGGTAGCTGAAAAGTAAAAAGGAGAAGGATAAGAAAGAAAGTGAAATTTGAGTGAGCAGAGAGGCAGTAAAGAAAAAGAGAGGAAAGAACTAAAAAGGAAATATCAATATGTCAAAAGTAGGTGTAGTGAAGGAACAGAACAAGAAAGGAGAGAAGAATAGAGAAAAGACAAATGGACAGCAGCCACTCGAAGAAGAATTAACAGAAGACTGACAGGAAAGCAGAAAAGAGAAATTGGAACCAACATGATGGAAAAGTAAAATGTCCAGACAACAAAGGTAGAAAAAAAGCATTTTGTTATGAATTTACTAAATGGAATATATTAGCGTTGGGAAATGTGCATAGCAGATGTCTTTGTTTTGTGTTCGGTAGTAAAGGAAATGCATATCTGCTTTTATTTCTGTAGTGTTGCAGTACATGTCAAGTTTAACTTCTTGGGCTTCCCAGTTCAATTTTTGTGATCCTTTGTTCTTTATCTGGTGAGAGTCTGTTGATATGATAGTAATGGCAGGTGGTGAGATTGGTGGGAAGGCAGGGATCGGGAAGGCTCTCTCCTTTATTTTCTGGCCTGGGCCCCAGCATGTCTAACACCAGCTGTGACCCTTGCTGTAGCAGGTGGGGATCTCCAGGCATGGCCAGCTGAGGACCTCCTCCAAGGGCAGCCAGAACTCCCTTCTGCCAAGCTCTGGAGTGTGCAGCATCATCCTTGAGTCACTAACAACTACACATCTATAGGGTACCAACATCATTGGCTCAGGGATGCTTCTGCTGCTGCCTGTCAAACTTGGTAAAATGGAGTTCTGGCCACCTTCAGAGGATGTCTTCCACTGACAGCGCTAGGGGATCTTCATGAACTATTTATATTTTGAGTTGTGAGGTGCTGGGGGTAGGGTGATGAGTGGGACTAGGGCAGGGGCAGAAAAAAAATGTTGTGCCCACCCAACCTGGGCTCAGGCCCACCCAAAATTAGCTGCTCAAGAGGACAGAAGGCATAGGTAGACAAATGCATTTGATATGTAACAGATATAATGCAATCTACTTACTGCATATTTTCTCCATCTTTATACTCAGTCTGTTTGTTGAACGTCATCAGACAATTTAACGGGATCTTGAAAAAAAAAAAGAAGACACATTCAGTGCAAGTCATCAGTGCTGACAAAAAAAACCAGATTAATATGTGATTGAAACAAAATGGCATGAAAAAGAAATGTTATGCGCTATTCACACTTCCAAGCTATTTACTAAACTGTATTAGTGTTTAACGCTGGAATTACCTGCACTAAAAGTTAGTGAGATGCTGCTTTAACATTAACACAGGGGCGATCAAGGAGGACAAAGCCGTAGCGGAGAAATTAAATGAATTCTTTGCTTCGGTCTTCACCGAGGAGGATTTGGGGGGGACACCGGTGCCGGAAAGAATATTTGAAGCGGGGGAGTCGGAGAAACTAAACAAATTCTCTGTAACCTTGAAGGATGTAATGGGTCAGTTCAGCAAGCTGAAGAGTAGTAAATCACCGGGACCTGATGGTATTCATCCCAGAGTATTAATAGAACTAAAAAATGAACTTGCGGAGCTACTGTTAGAAATATGCAATCTGTCCCTAAAATCGAGTGTAATACCGGAAGACTGGAGGGTAGCCAATGTTACTCCGATTTTTAAGAAAGGTTCCAGAGGAGATCCGGGAAATTATAGACCGGTGAGTCTGACGTCGGTGCCGGGCAAGATGGTGGAGGCTATTATTAAGAATAAAATTGCAGAGCATATACAAAAACATGGACTGATGAGACAAAGTCAGCACGGATTTAGTGAAGGGAAGTCTTGCCTCACCAATCAAATGCATTTTTTTGAGGGGGTAAGCAAACATGTGGACAATGGGGAGCCGGTTGATATTGTATATCTGGATTTTCAGAAGGCGTTTGACAAAGTGCCGCACGAAAGACTCCTGAAGAAATTGCAGAGTCATGGAATCGGAGGTAGGGTATTATTATGGATTAAGAACTGGTTGAAAGATAGGAAGCAGAGAGTAGGATTGCGTGGCCAGTATTCTCAGTGGAGGAGGGTAGTTAGTGGGGTCCCGCAGGGGTCTGTGCTGGGTCCGTTGCTTTTTAATGTATTTATAAATGACCTAGAGATGGGAATAACTAGTGAGGTAATTAAATTCGCCGATGACACAAAATTATTCAGGGTCGTCAAGTCGCAGGAGGAATGTGAACGATTACAGGAGGACCTTGCGAGACTGGGAGAATGGGCGTGCAAGTGGCAGATGAAGTTCAATGTTGACAAGTGCAAAGTGATGCATGTGGGTAAGAGGAACCCGAATTATAGCTACGTCTTGCAAGGTTCCACGTTAGGAGTTACGGATCAAGAAAGGGATCTGGGTGTCGTCGTCGATGATACGCTGAAACCTTCTGCTCAGTGTGCTGCTGCGGCTAGGAAAGCGAATAGAATGTTGGGTGTTATTAGGAAGGGTATGGAGTCCAGGTGTGCGGATGTTATAATGCCGTTGTATCGCTCCATGGTGCGACCGCACCTGGAGTATTGTGTTCAGTACTGGTCTCCGTATCTCAAAAAAGATATAGTAGAATTGGAAAAGGTACAGCGAAGGGCGACGAAAATGATAGTGGGGATGGGACGACTTTCCTATGAAGAGAGGCTGAGAAGGCTAGGGCTTTTCAGCTTGGAGAAGAGACGGCTGAGGGGAGATATGATAGAAGTGTATAAAATAATGAGTGGAATGGATCGGGTGGATGTGAAGCGACTGTTCACGCTATCCAAAAATACTAGGACTAGAGGGCATGAGTTGAAGCTACAGTGTGGTAAATTTAAAACGAATCCGAGAAAATTTTTCTTCACCCAACGTGTAATTAGACTCTGGAATTCATTGCCGGAGAACGTGGTACGGGCGGTTAGCTTGACGGAGTTTAAAAAGGGGTTAGATAGATTCCTAAAGGACAAGTCCATAGACCGCTATTAAATGGACTTGGAAAAATTCCGCATTTTTAGGTATAACTTGTCTGGAATGTTTTTACGTTTGGGGAGCGTGCCAGGTGCCCTTGACCTGGATTGGCCACTGTCGGTGACAGGATGCTGGGCTAGATGGACCTTTGGTCTTTCCCAGTATGGCACTACTTATGTACTTATGTACTTATTGTTAGTACAAGCTAATTTATTTATTTATTTATTAGGATTTATTTACCGCCTTTTTGAAGGAATTCACTCAAGGCAGTGTACAGTAAGAATAGATCAAACATGAGCAATAGGCAATTAGAGCAGTAAAAATATTCGAAAACAGTACAAAGTATGGCAATCAAGCTCATTTTCAAAGCACTTAGCCTCCCAAATTTCCATAGAAACCTATGGAACTTAGCCTCCCAAAGTGCTTTGAAAATATGCCTCATGGAGGCTCATTTTCAAAGCACTTAGCCTCCCAAAGTTCCATAGAAACCTATGGAACTTAGCCTCCCAAAGTGCTTTGAAAATATGCCTCATGGTATACTACTTACAATGACTACACAATACGTAATAGAACATTATAATTGGTAGTGACGGGTAAGGCAAAGTTGTAACATATAGATGAGTAAGAAAGTAGGAAGAATTAGAAAGTAAGGTGATTGATTTGAAGAAAGTTGCACGTGAGGTCAGAGAGATGGTTAAGTATTATCTCAGCTAGGGTAGGAGTGGATAAACATGTCCTGCTGCAGTATGTGCAGCCCGAGTCACTCCTTGTGTGTGTGAGAGAGACTAACGAGTTAGTTACTTCTTCCATTAAAGGCCTGGTTGAAGAGCAAAGTTTCACCTGCTTCCTGAAGTAGAGGTAGTCTTGTGTTAAGAGGAGCCTTTCAGGCATTGCATTCCAGAGTGTGGGGCCTACTCTGGAGAAGGCTCGCTTGCGGGTATCACATAGTGTAATGTCTTTTGGAGAGGGTGTGGTTAGTGAAAGTCCTTGGGAGGACCTTAGTTTCCTTGGCTGTATGTGGAGGATCATCCTATTTTTCAGGTACTCGGGGGGCATTTCCTTTCAGGGCCTTGAAGATCAGACATAGAGTTTTAAATTTAGCCCTGTATTGTACTGGTAGCCAATGAAGTTTTTGCAAAAATGGTGTGATGTGGTCACGGCGCTTGCAACCTTCTATGAGTCTTGCTGCTGCATTCTGAATCAACTGGAGCTGGTGCAGGCCCTTTGTAGTCAGACCATTGAATAGTGCATTGCAGTAATCCAGTCTTGATGTTACTGTGGCATGCACAACTGGGATAAGATTTACCTTCTCGATGTAAGGAGAGAGGCAGCATAGTTATCCCAAATATAAGTACATAAATTCTAACACACATAGCTGAAAAGGGGGTGTGGCCATGGGAGGACTGTGGGCGTGTCGGGGGCATTTCTCAAATTTACACGTGTTCTTGAAGAATTTGGGGGGGGGGGGGGAAATGTGCCTACGTTTAGGCTCAGGTACTCACACTAGGTTTTCAGTGGTGTAAACGGCCGTGCATGAACGTAGGCGTGTTCCCTGGTCCTATGCACTATTCCATACACTGCGTCGTACTTTAGGCGAGTTATATAGAATTGTGCTAAGTGCTTTTCTTCGGATGCATAAAGATTTTAGATTGCCTTTTACACAATCTGGCCCTTAATGTGGAAATTGTTGCCATGTGTTGACTCCTAAAGAAGCTAACGCCACTTCAAAAGGTGCCGCTAACTGCATCGCATGTTATCTGCTGTACCGTTAAAGCCGTGCTAACTGTGTATCTGCCTTCTACAAAGTGCTAGGAGCGCCCCCAACAGTCAACACAGAGATTTTGCAGTGACCATGCATTCATTTTGGCTATTGCCATGTGTTAACTAACCTCAGTGAATGTGGGCCAATGGCATTTTTCTGCATGAAAACTCCTGTTAACATCATTCCTTAGGACACACGTGGGAGATATTAACTACTACTACTACTACTACTTATCATTTCTATAGCGCTACTAGACGTATTCAGCACTGTACACTTGAACATGAAGAGACAGTCCCTGCTCGACAGAGCTTACAATCTAATTAGGACAGACAAACAGGACAAACAAGAGATAAGGGAATATTAAAGTGAGGATGATAAAATAAGGGTTCTGAACAAGTGAATAAGGGTTAGGAGTTAAAAGCAGCATCAAAAAGGTGGTCTTTTAGTTTAGATTTGAAGACGGCCAGAGATGGAGCTTGACGTACCGGCTCAGGAAGTCTATTCCAGGCATATGGTGCAGCAAGATAAAAGGAACGGAGTCTGGAGTTAGCAGTGGAGGAGAAGGGTGCAGATAAGAGAGATTTACCCAGTGAATGGAGTTCCCTGGGAGGAATGTAGGGAGAGATGAGAGTGGAGAGGTACTGAGGAGCTGCAGAGTGAATGCACTTATAGGTCAATAAGAGGAGTTTGAACTGTAAGCGGAAACGGATAGGAAGCCAGTGAAGTGACTTGAGGAGAGGGCTAATATGAGCGGAATATTAGTCGTGCAGCAGAATTTTGAACAGATTGAAGAGGAGAGAGATGGCTAAGTGGGAGACCTGTGAGAAGCAAGTTGCATTAGTCTAAGCGAGAGGTGATAAGAGTGTGGATGAGGGTTCTGGTAGTGTGCTCAGAAAGGAAAGGGCGAATTTTGGTGATATTATAGAGAAAGAAACAACAGGCTTTAGCAGTCTGTTGAATATGTGCAGAGAAGGAGAGGGAGGAGTCGAAGATGACCCCAAGGTTATGAGCTGATGAGACAGGGAGGATGAGACTGTAGCATGCTGTCCAAAAACGCAGGGGCGTAGTCAGACAACAGATTTTGGGTGGGCCTAGTCAAGAAATGGGTGGGCACCAAGTGTTCTCCTTACCCCCCCCCCCCCCCCCCCAATGCAACGAGGCCAGTATCAACAGCTTAGGAAGCTTAGACTGCTGAAGTGGAAAGCAGTGTTTTCAGCACCATCAGGGGGAGATCTTCAGCTGGCAAAGCTTGGGATCCCCACTAGCTAGCAGTAAATATGTGCTGCTGTTGGGTGGGCCTGAGCCCTAAGTGAATGGGCCCCGGCCCACCCATGGCTACGCCACTGCAAAAACGTATATAGGGGCCGATGCTCAAAACTAACAGCATTGAATCTTCCAATCTTGGACACCCTAAAAATTCTTGGAGTCACCATTGATCGACACCTAACACTTGAGAACCACGCGAAAAACACAACCAAGAAGATGTTCCACTCAATGTGGAAATTAAAAAGAGTAAGGCCTTTCTTTCCAAGGAACGTCTTCCGAAACCTGGTACAATCAATGGTACTCAGTAATTTAGACTACTGCAACACACTCCATGCTGGCTGCAAAGAACAAATAATCAAGAAACTTCAGACAGCCCCGAACATGGCAGCTAGACTCATATTCGGTAAAACAAAATATGAAAGTGCTAAACCCCTATGAGAAAAGCTACACTGGCTCCCTCTTAAAGAACGCATCACGTTCAAAATATGTACCCTAGTCCATAAAATCATTCACGGAGATGCCCCAGCCTACATGTCAGACCTGATAGACTTACCACCCAAGAATGCTAAAAAATCATCCCGCACATTCCTCAATCTTCATTTCCCCAACTGCAAAGGTCTAAAATACAAACTAACGCACGCGTCAACCTTTTCCTACTTGAGTACACAATTCTGGAATGCGCTGCCGCGCAACTTAAAAACGATCTATGAACTAACTAACTTCCGCAAACTATTGAAGCCCCATCTCTTTAACAAGGCATACCACAAAGACCAACAAATGTGAACTCCTGCACATATATCCAGAACTGTCTTTAATATTTGCTTGTTATACTATTATCATGCTTCATCATTATCATGTCACTCAAGATCCTTCCGTTATACTAAATGTTTATTTCTTATAAATCTCCACCATTCATGATATATTGTAAGCCACATTGAGCCTGCAAAGAGGTGGGAAAATGTGGGATACAAATGCAATAAATAAATAAATTTGCATGCACATTATTGTGCGCTGAGGTGGTCTTTTACTAAGATGCACTAGCATTTTTAGCACGCACTGAAAATAGGCACAAATGCTAGAGACACCCATAGGAATACATCAGCGTCTCTTGCATTTAGCGCATGCTTATTTTTAGCATGTGCTAAAAGCGCTAGCACGCCTTAGTAAAAGACCCCCTGAATGCTCAAAGGGCTTTAATGGGGTGTTAATGCATGCACTTAAAGATAGCTGCAAATTGTATTGAACTGTATTTAAATGGATGTTAATGAGGTCAGTAAACATTCCTTCACAATGTTCAGATGGAAGCGCTGCAATGCCCTGAAGGAAATGATGGCCTATGAAGCCAAAAGGTTTTTGCCAGGTCAGGGGCGGCGGTTGAAGGTTTGCAGATTTCTTGTCAATTTATCATTTATTATATCGCTACTTATTGCTAGCAAAACAGAACAGTATACATAAAAGAAAAAATATTTAAAACATATAAAAACACTCATAATAACATCTAGGAAATCCAATAATTGATAGGAAAGCACAGAAAATCAAACATACAATAATTAGTAACAAACTAATAATCCTAATTTACAATAAACTTAACATATATCACGATTCAAGCTCTAAGACTGACTTCTCTTTCCTATATATATATATATATATATATTCACATTGAACTGCGGGTTTTGTCTTCTTTTAGAAGCAGAAGGAAGCCTGTGCACGTTTTAAGCGCTGGTAGACATGTGCATGAGTCCCAGCAAAACCAAAAGTGAAAGCCTGCCTGTCTGCGCTTAAATATGACGCTTTCAAAAATTAAAGTGCACACAATTTTTCAGAGGCTCATATTTAAAAGGGCAAAAAAAAAAAAAACAGTGCCGATGTGTGCATGCACTTCCAGTTTTGTCTGGGCACGTGCACAAGAGCCGCAGTTACCGTAAAATCTTTGTGCACCATGTGCAGGCACGTTCCTCCCCCTACTTTCATTTGTTAGTGCAAATTAACTGCACATATCATTTGCATATGATTTCTTTTGAGCATCACTTTGCTATTTTTTTTTTTGCATTGCTGTTGCATTATGGGCTTTTGCACCCAGCTTTGAGCATGGGCCTAGGACTGGGCAGGAGAAGCTTCTGAAAATGCATGGGAAAGTAAGCAGCCCCAAATTCAGCTTCTTATCAGACTGATGTGTATTTGCCCTCCTGCACTGGAGAACAGGATTGTTTTATGTAAAGCAGTGGTTCCCAAACCCTGGTCCTGGAGGCACCCCAGCCAGTTGGGTTTTCAGGATATCCACAATGAATATTCATGAGACAGATTTGCATGCAAATATCAAGTACATAAGTATTGCCATACTGGGACAGACCTGAAGGTCCATCAAGCCCAGTATCCTGTTTCCAACAGTGGCCAATCCAGGTCACAAGTACCTGGCAAGATTCATTGTGGATATCCTGAAATCCCGACTGGCTGGGGTGCCTCCAGTACCAGGGTTTTGAAATCACTGATCTAAAGTAAACTCCTAAATCAAAAGCTTCATTTTAAAGCTATTAACTACATTATGCATTTGAAACCATAGGAGGAAGTGAATTTAAAAGTCCCCAGATGTGCAGATAAACTGACATACATTTTCAATTCTTTACATCCCCATAACTTTCTTTAAGACCAGGAGATGCAATCCTAAAAGCAGGACACTAGATTCAAGGCACCCCAACACCACCCACGACAACATTCATTAAACAAAACAAAACCCTAGAATGATGTCAGAAATGTAGGTAGAATCAGTGACCCCCACACAGGCGAGAATCAGAAGTAAAAAGTCAGATACGCAGCAGAAGCCAAGCGATGGGATCATAAAATCCCCTTTGCTGTTCTGTTATCCAGAATTCAGATTTCCAGGACCAGTTTTGAATCCCCTCAGCAGAACCTTCATCTTTAGATTGTAAGCTCTCTTGAGCACGGACTGTCCTTCCCCATGTTTAAACTTGTACAGCGCTGCGTAACCCTGGCAGCGCTATAGAAATGCTTAGTAGTAGTAGTAGTAGTAGTTTAGCAACATAATCCCAAATCACACCTCCTCTTCACCCCTTCCGTCTGGTAGCAGAGAGCCGATCCTCTGAGCGTCCCATCCTGCAGGCTTAAACCGAAGGTGGCACCTTTCAGAGGGTTGTCCATTCTATTTTTTTTTTAAACTCTTTTACAAATCAACCACATGTAACCTTGTGACTACAAACAAAGCCAGCATTCGCCTTGAGTGGATGACACATTAACACAACCTCATTAACTCTATCCCAACAACACGTGTTTCTCTGTTCCAGTTTCTCTCTCTCTCACTCACTGCAGTAGCTGAAGCACCAGTGTTCAAGGAAACTCAGCAGAAAACATTTTTCCCAGGTTAAGCTCTAATCCTCCTACCTCCAGCGTCAGATAGAAAGAGAGTGGTGGCTGCCTGATTTATGTTTTGACTTCTGCAGGAATCGTAGACGTCTCGTGTTGAAAATCCAGGGGGAAATGTTCATTGCAGACCAGTGGGTGTTTTCTAGCTGTTAATGGACTTGGTCAGGTGATCGGTGACCTTGGCAGTATAGCAAATAGCACCGTTTTTGCTCCTGAGCTGCTGAAGTAAAAACAACCCGTGAGGCCACACAGTACCTCATCCTTACATTTTTTTGGTGTATTTTTCTCACAAGGCTTTAAGGGACAAGTTTTGTATAATCCAGTAGCTACAGCAATTTCAAGAGAAACGGGAATGCAAAATTCTGTTTTAATATATTTGGTGTTGCAACCTATTGCCAAATCCCAATTTCCTTTTCACCAATTCTGCACAGTCCTAGAATGCAAGTCTGTTAAGGCTTCCGTCAGAAAGGCTGTATCCACTGATCTGTCACATTCCGGAGCAACGGGGCTGGTAGGAACTGGTTTAGTCCCCGCTGGGACTGCAGTTCTGCAGTGCTTCACTGGCCTCTAATTATGTTTTATATCACCAGTTCAATAAGTTTGCTCATTAAGCTCTAGTTGACTCTTGCAAAGATCTTCAATATATTGGTCCTTTCAGCTGATGCCAACATAGTAACATAGTAAATGACGGCAGAAAAAGACCTGCATCGTCCATCCAGTCTGCCCAACAAGACAAACTCATATGTGCTACTTTTTGTGTATACCCTACTTTGATTTGTACCTGTGCTCTTCAGGGCACAGACCCTATAAGTCTGCCCAGCACTATCCCCACCTCCCAGCCACCAGTCCCGCCTCCCACCACCGGCTCTGGCATAGACCGTATAAGTCTGCCCAGCACCATCCCCGCCTCCCGCCACCGGCTCTGCCACCCAATCTCGGCTAAGCTCCTTAGGATCCATTCCTTCTGAACAGGATTCCTTTATGTTTATCCCACACGTGTTTGAATTCTGTTACCGTTTTCATTTCCACCACCTCCCGCGGGAGGGCATTCCAAGCATCCACTACTCTCTCCGTGTATTGATGCTAGTTAGAAGGTATTAAATATGATAAGTTACTGCGGTGAAACAGCTTTGTGAAGGGGCAACATGTCACCCGTTTTCTTAGCACCAGCATTTAGGAGACCTTTTGGTAAAAGGATGGTAAAAAGGCAGAAAAAGATATGGCCGCGCGGTAAGTTCACACTTGCCACGTGGCCATTTCAGGGGGCAGCACTGACCATCACCCACTGAGGCATCCCAGCCAGTCGAGTTTTCAGGATATCCACAATGGATATTCACAAGACAGATTTTCATGTAAATATCTCTCATGAATATTCATTGTGGATATCATGAAACCCCGAACGCTGGGGTGCCTCCAGGAGCAGGTTTGGGAATCGCTGATCTAAAGTAAACTTCTACATGAAAAGCTTCATTTTAAAGCTACCACAGCAGTAAAAATACGGAAATGGCACACACTAGGAAGGAATTACCGCCGGGCTCCTGTGGTAGCTCAGCATTAGTTCTGGATTGGCATGCAGCAAGCTTATTGCCACACACCAACCCTTTAGTAACATAGTAGAAGATGGCAGAGAAAGACCTGTATGGTCCATCCAGTCTGCCCAACAAGATAAACTCATATGTGCTACTTTATATGTATACCTGACCTTGATTTGCCCCTGCCATTTTCAGGGCACCGACTGTAGAAGTCTGCCCAGCACTAGCCCCGCCTCCCAACCACTAGCCCCACCTCCCAGCCACCGGTGCTGCCACCCAATCTCCGCTAAGCTTCTGAGGATCCATTCCTTCTGAACAGGATTCCTTTATGTTTATCCCCTTAATTTCTTAGTAACATAGTAGATGACAGCAGAAAAAGACCTGCATGGTCCATCCAGTCTGCCCAACAAGATAAATTCATATGTGTATACCTTACCTTGATTTGTACCTGTCTTTTTCAGGGCACAGACCGTATAAGTCTGACCAGCAGGATTCCCCACCTCCCAACCACCAGTCCCGCCTCCCATCTCTGGCACAGACCGTATAAGTCTGCCCTCCACTATCCTCGCCTTTTAGTAAGTGGCAGTAAGCCCAATGGAGGCTGACTGCTCGGCAATCCAGAACTACCGCTGGCCCAACTCGGGCACCGGTAGTAGTTCCGTTCCACCCCCACCGCGTGTCATTTCCAGCACTAGCAGAAATATTTGAAAAATATTTCCCCAGGGGGCTACCTGGCAGTAGTTGTTACTAACGGGTTAGCGCGGGAGCCTTCCACCTCAGTGGTTGGCAGTACGTTCTCCCCCCTGCATGGCCACATGGTAAGTTCAATCTTACTGCACAGCCATTTCTTTTTTCAGCCTTTTTACCTGCTGCCTCAGCGGTCAGCACAGGGCCTCTTTTACTGCAGCTTAGACATCAGTAGTTACTTGTCATTTCATCCTTTTCTTTCCACAAACTACAACTGAAAGGTCCTTGTATACAGGGCTGCTCCATATTAATTATTAACTTTGTATTTTTTTTTTACAAAAATTCCAGTGTAGGGTGAGCTAACATGGAGCTTTACTTACTCATGGATTAATGTAGCATTTCAGCCCCAGTGGATCAAAAAGTTGATTGTGCTGAAAAAACCTTAAGTGCGCATCTATGAAATGCACATCAATTCTCGGAGAGCCAGCATCTTTGCAAACTATGTAGATGCAGCCTTATGTATTAATCTTCCCTGGCTCCTGCCTCCTGCCTCATCTGCATCCCGTAGCTAAATTTTGCAAGAAATCTTTTGCACATCGGAATTTGCCACGTCTGAGGAATTTTGCATATTCTAGTTGCACAGCATATGAAAAATTGGGGGGAAAAAAGTTCTCTTGTGTGGCAATGCTCTCATCATTTATAAGGCTCTCATGATCTGTTTCAAAAAAAACCCTGAACCCTCTCGGGTAAGGGGGGGGGGGACAGCCTCTGAAGCTCTCTAAACCTTCCTTAAAGCCCTGTCCTAACCCAGGGCATAAATCATTAAAGAAGGGTTCTACTAGCAGTCTCCTCCCCCCAGCCCCAATATGGGGTTAAAATGTTTAAAGAGGTTCCTTCCCCACTGAAGCCCAGCCCCCTCTAGGCTCTTTAATTAAAAAAAAAAATGAGGGCTGGCCTCACCTCTCATCCTTCCAGGACCATGACTCAGCCAAGAGGTCCAGGGCAAGAGCAGTCTCCACTAACTCCTGCCCTAGCAGCTCCCCTAGTGGCAGTCTAATGGCACTATGGCTATGAGTCATGCTGCGAAATCAATGCATAGAGGAGCCCTTTTACTAAGCCGTGTAAACATCTACACGCGCCCAACATGTGCCAAAATGGAGTTACTGCCCAGCTACTGCATGCCTCTTGCGGTAATTTCATTTTTGGTGCGCGTCCAATACACGCATCTGAAAAATCATTTTTATTTTCAGACATGCATATTGGACATGCGGCAAGTTGTCATGCATAGGTCATTACTGCCCGGATACCGCCTGAGCCTTTAGCACTAGGCCAATGACTGGCAGTAAGGTAAATGGACGCGCGCCAATTTTGACTTTGCCGCACGTCCACTTTTGGTAAAAATTTTAAAAAGGCCTTTTTGTACAGGCACGCTGAAAAATGAACCTGTGCGCACCCAAAACTCGTGCCTATACGGCCGCAGGCCATTTTTCAGCACACCTTAGTAAAAGAACCCCAAAGAACACGCATACATATATGATTTACTAAATCTTCCAATTTCAGAAACTTTAAAAATCCTTGGAGTTACTATTGACCGCCACCTAACACTTGAAACCCACACAAACAACACAACCAAAAAGATGTTCTACTGCATGTGGAAACTGAAAAGAATAAGACCATTCTTCCCAAGATCCGTCTTCCGCAGCCTAGTGCAATCACTCGTGCTCAGCCATCTGGACTACTGCAACTCACTATACGCAGGTTGTAAAGAGCAATTACTGAGGAAACTTCAAACAGCCCAGAACACAGCAGCCAGACTCATCTTCGGGAAACCAAAATACGAAAGTGCGAAACCCTTACGAGAGAAGCTACACTGGCTCCCACTCAAGGAACGCATCACTTTTAAAGTATGCACACTAGTCCACAAAATCATTCACGGTGAAGCCCCAGCCTACATGTCTGACTTAATAGACCTACCACCCAGAAACGCTAAAAGATCATCCCAAACTTTCCTCAACCTCCACTTCCCTAATTGCAAAGGCATAAAATACAAAGTGATGCACGCATCAACCTTTTCTTATATGAGCACACAATTCTGGAACAAACTTCCACGTAACCTGAAGGCGACCTACGAGCTGACCGACTTCCGCAAACTATTGAAGACTCATCTCTTCGAAAAAATCTATCGAAAGGATCAAAACACATGAAGTCCACGCACACTGTTAGTAATACATCAATACATTCTCATCTGTACTCTCATTTTAACACACTTAAACCTTAATCTACAGGTAAAAATGCTATACCCGAACGTTTTCGCGCTATTGTTCTATAGTCCTATCAGTATCCGTTGTTCTTCCTTTGTTCCATTGTTCTGTTCCATTGTACTATTCCCTTAACGATACGTAGACTCTGTTTTAAACTCAATGCCTCACAATGTAACCATAATCGAGCTGTAACAAATTGTACTTCCATCAATACAATGTATTGTAAGCCACACTGAGCCCGCAAATAGGTGGGAAAATGTGGGATACAAATGCAATAAAATAAATAAATAAATAAATAAATAAATACCATTTTTGAAGCAGCTGTGAGAAAATTTGTGCACCGCTGTGGGCCACTGTAGAAGCCTGATTTATAAAATAACTCACAAAAAATACTCTCTAATAATACTCTGTCATGCTTTGATGGATACGAAAGGGCAAACGCTGCAGTAGAATAGTACAATATGGTAGCAAAACAACTTTTTTTTTAATATGCCAGCAAAATAAATGTTTGTGTATATAATGTAGGATCATTCAGTGTGTCACTACTCTTGAATACTTTCTGTACATCAAAGTAGCAAAATAGAGGTAAAGCAGCTACTTTTGCTTAAGTTAGTGACCGTGTTCACACATCCTCATAATCCTACTTGTGAACATAAACCCAAACTCAGTGCAGTGCCGACACCTCAAAATGTGTCCTCAAAGCAAAAAAAAATGTGTTATAAAATGCCCAAATATCAATATATATAAAAGGCGAGTGTCGTACTCACTCGCAAATGCGCAGTAGAGACCTTCTCTGCCCGCCCCCGCGTCAATACATGATGACGGGGGGCGGAACAGAGAGGGTCTGTACTGCGCATTTCTCAGGGAGGGACACCGCCGTCTAACGCTCCCCCCACCCGAGTCGCCGCCACCACCCACCTTCTAGCCGGTCGGGCCCTCGCTCCACTATTGAAACAGCGAGGGTCCGGGAACGCAGCACTGAGCTCTGCTCAGCTGCCGAGATCGCCCTTCCTTCTTCTTCTCTGCCTCTGTCCCGCCCTCGACGACGTTACGTCACGCGAGGGCGGGACAGGCAGAGAAGAAGAACGAAGGCCGACGTCGGCAGTTCAGCAGAGCTCAGTGCTGTGTTCCCGGACCCTCGCTGTTTCAATAGCGGAGCGAGGGCCTGGCCGGGTGGAAGGTGGGTGGTGATGGCTCGGGGGGGGCGCGAATTCGGAGGGGGAGGGGCAGCGGCGAACTCGGCGGCGGGGGTGGGCCTTTCAACCCCCCCTTCCTATAATAGCCCGTTTTTACGGGCTCAAAGGCTAGTATAATTTATAAAATAGGCATAATATTTGCCTTTTGGATATTTCACGTATTTTAGCACATTTATACCCCACATTTTCCCACTAGTAGTAGGCTCAATGTGGCTTACACAAGACTGTAGGGCAAACTACAGTTCACTAAAATACAATTAAACAGTGTAATAGTAAAATAGTAAACATATAGGTAACGTATAGAAAAACAGAGATAATAAGAGTGAATAAAAAATGATAAGGTCCATGGATTTTGCCATAACAAAGAAGAGGTAAATTAGGTTGAGTCAGGAAGGTAGGCCTTCTTGAACAGGGTGGTCTTCAGTAATTTCCTGAAATTTAGATGGTTCTGAGTTGATTTTAATATTGGGTAGTGCATTCCATAACTGTGTTTCTATGAAGGAGAAGCTAGATGTGTAGGTAGACTTGTATTTGAGGCCTTTGCAGTCTGGATAATGTAAATTTAGGAAGGATCGGGAAAAACTGGAACTGTTTCTGGGTGGTAAGTCAATTAGATTTAAGATGTATCCAGGAACTTCTCCATAAATAATCCTGTGAATCATGGTGCAGACCTTGAAGGCAATACGTTCCTTAATGAAATTAGACCTCATGGAGTAGATTCTATAAATGGTGCCTAAAAAAATCGGCAGCGAAAAAAATAGGTTAGGAGCGATTTATAGAACAGCGCTTAGTGCCGGGAACTTCAACTACATTTAGGTGCAACCATTTACACTAATGAAAGCCTGGTGTAAATCCCCACACGTAAATTAGGCACAAATCCCACAAATTCTGTAACAACATGCATAAATTTTAGGAACACCCCAACCTGCCCATGTCCTCCCATGGCCACACCCCCTTTTCAGAGAATCTACACATACCTTTTTATAGAATACACCTAAAAAGAGGCACACATAAATTCTAATTATGCTAATTAATGACGATAATTTATTGCCCAATTATTAGCACTGATTGGCAGGGTAATCAATTAAGTTGTGCACGCAAATTGGATGTGCGTTCAAATTTGCATGTGCAACTCAAAGCACCATATATAGAATCTGGGGGCATATGCATACAATGGGTATTATTCCTAATAACGGCTATGAAAATATTTCCAAAGAAGGAGGAAAAAATACCACCAATATTTATTATCCAATTATGGGTGGGTAAACTGAAACAGAAGAGGCTGAGGTGACATGCTGGTGATCACAGAGTCACAGGTACAGGAAATGTGATCTTGTAATCTTATACTTCTTTGGTCTAACCATGAGCCCAAATCAGGAGCAGTTTCAGCCAGAGGTGGGAGGGTAGGAGGAAAAGCTCTAGAACGGCTCTAGATCTTCTCAAACTTATCTGAACCTACATCTTCCCAACTGTAAAGGTATCAAGTACAAAACATATTATGCATCCAACTTCTCCGTTTTGGGCAGCCAGCTCTGGAACGCCTTTCCTAGATCTTTTCGAATAGTCAAAGACCACTTACCCTTCCGGAAGCTTCTAAAAACTTGCCTCTTCAAGCAAGCCTATACAAATGACTTAAATTAGGAGTCTATCTGCGCTACCCGAATCAGACTATATGACAGAACCTGGAATATGCTTCCCTAGTTAATCCTTTCTGAATTCACCCCTCTTCCAACCCTCATTATACATTATTCCTTAATCAACAACACATTATACCAATATACACCCCTTCCCACTCCCTACCTCTACCATCTTCCTCCCTTACCCGTCTTACTTATCCATATTTTGTTGCCCACCTCTTCATACACTATATTACAACTGTTATCCAATCTTTGTTAACCTGTAAACCTGTTATATTATGTAAGCCGCATTGAACCTGCTAATAAGTGGGAAAGTGCGGGGTATAAGTGTTACAAATAAATAAATAAATAAATAAATAAAAGCACAGCAATTATCCAGAGCTCTAGCACTTCAAGGTGTCTCCTTGGCAAAGCTGATGCAGAAGTTCAGGGTGCCTCGCACCGGCTGGGCTCACTTCTTAATTCCTGCCCTTTATCACAGTCCCTCAGATTCTATACATGGCGACTAAAGTTGCACACGCAAATCAATGCGCATAGCTGATTTGCATGTACAACTTAATTGATTAATGAGCCAATCAGCACCAATAATTGGCATTAATTAGGAGTTATGTGCACATGGAGGGGCATAATCGACCAGAAACGCCTATCTCCATGGGCGTTAATCTCCGAGAACGGGTCCGTGAAGGGGCGGAGTGTACCGTATTTTTAAAAAAAAATAGACGCCCATGTTTTATTCGCCAAGGTGTGAGCTGGGCGTTTTTGCTTTTCACCGATAATGGAAAATGAAATCGCCCAGCTCAAAAACGAATAAATGCAAGGCATTTGTTCGTGGGAGGGGCCAGGATTCATAGTGCACTGGTCCCCCTCACATGCCAGGACACCAACCGGGCACCCTAGGGGGCACTTTTACAAAAACAAAAAAAAAGGTAAAAGAGCTCCCAGGTGCATATCACCCTTCCCTTGGGTGTTGAGCCCCCCAAATCCCCCTCAAAACCCACTGCCCACAAGTCTACACCATTACTATAGCCCTAAGAGGTGAAGGGGGGCACCTACATGTGGGTACAGTGGGTTTGGGGGGGTTGGACGACTAGTAGCATTAAGCAGCACAATTGTAACAGGTACGGGGGGGGGGGGATGGGCCTGGGTCCACCTGCCTGACGTCCACTGCACCCCCTAACAACTGCTCCAGGGACCTGCATACTGCTGCTTGGGAGGAGGATATGACATTTGAGGGTGAAAGTAAAAAGTTGTGAAACATCATTTGTTGTGGTGGGAGGGGGTTAGTGACCACTGGGGGAGTCAGGGGAGGTCATCCCCGACTCCCTCTGGGGGTCATCTGGTCATTTAGGGCACTTTTTGGGGCCTTATTCGTCAAAAAACAGGGTCCAGGAAAAGTGCCCTAAATTCTAGCTACAAACGCATCCATTATCGGCGAAGGGCGCCCATCTCTGTTCGGGTGATAACCATGCCCCAGTTCCGCCTTCACCACGCCTCCGACACTCCCCCGTCAACTTTGTCCGCATCCGCGACGGAGTGCAGTTGAAAGCGTCCAAAGTTCGGCTTTCGATTATGCCGCTTTATTTGTTTTTGTGAGAAGAACGCCCATCTCCCGATTTAGGTCGGAACTTGGGCGTTATTCTTGTTCGATTATAAGCTGGATAGTATTCTAGAATGCTGTGAGCAGAATTCCTATAGGGGAGATTCTATATATGGCACCTAAAAAATCCGATGGATACAAAGAAGAAAAAGGGGGTCTACTCCTTCCACAGTAACGCAAGCAAACCAAACAAAGGGTGGAAGAAAACCAAGTCCAAGTGACCAGCCAAAACGCAGGAGTAAGAGCTCTTTGTTTGGAGCTCTTACTCCTGCATTTTGGCTGGTCACTTGGACTTGGTTTACCTAACAAATCCGTGCAGAAAACATTTTCGCCTAAGCGTATTCTATAAGCTGTGCCTAGATTTAGGTGCAGTATATAGAATATGCTTAGTTGATATCCCAATGCCTAAACTTATGTGCATCCATTTAAACCAACAAAAATTCCGGCAGGTAGATTTAGGTGCACTGAGCCATATTCTATAATTACACGTGTAAATTTTGGAATGCTCATAGAATGACCATTTCCCCGCCCATAACCATGGCCCTTTTTGCCTGTGCGCGTTAGAACTTAGGCACACTGTATTACAGAATGCGCTTAGGGAGTTGTGCGCGTAAATTCTAATATTTGCCAATTAATGCTCATTATTGCTTGTTAAGTGCTGATTGGCATGTTAAGCCAATTAAGTTATGCACGTTGTTACGGAATACGCTTGGAGTTTGACACGGCTCTCTAGGCAAGCTATTCAGAATTTGGGGAATAGTTCATAATTTCAAGGGGACGTGGACAGAGGCTTTTTGGGGAGCGTTCCAGGGACATTCTCCGAATTTATGTGCATTGATACAGAAGAGACTCAGTCAGCCACTGGCATTTACACCTGCTTTCAGCAGGCAGAATTGACGGCACCTATATTTAGGAGTCATTTAGATGTCAGAATCAGGAACCAAATTCTCATACCATGTCTTCGGAAATTTTTTGTACAACATAACTTGTGCATGAGCATTATCCAATTTCTGATTCACTCAGAGTTCATACTGTTTAAAAAACATTCACAATTGATACGATGCCCATATATATATATATATATATATATATATATATATATATATATATATATATATTACACTTTAGGAACTCCAGAAGGAAGTTGTCCTTGACAGTACATTAACAGTATATCTGAGGGACTGAGATCATCTCCCACATGCTCTGGCATAGGCATGAAGTTCATTCCTAGCCTGTTATGCACAAAACTATCCCATTTGGAGACATTACCCCATGAAAGAGGTCTGGGAAGGGGGAGAGAGAGCGCAAATTCTCTCTGCAGACCTTGCTCAGCACTTCCACGTGATGACCTCATTGCATAAGACCTATACTGTATCTCATCAAGGTGAACACTATAATGAAAGTATGGTAAGAAGGAAAAAAAGAGCAATGCATACTGGCGGCTACATGTCACCCAGGATAAAAAGGCTGCTATAATGCAGGAGCTTCAGGAGAAAATAATACCCTAGGTGTAGCAATAGGCCATAGTGCCCTCTACAGCAAGTGGCAAACCACAGAAACTAATGAGTACAAACAGTTAAGGGAGCTCTGGAAGGTAAACTACTACTACTACTTAACATTTCTAAAGCGCTACTAGGGTTACGCAGCGCTGTACAATTTAACAAAGAGAGACAGTCCCTGCTCAAAGAGCTTACAATCTAATAGATAAGAGTGAGACAAATATAGGACAATCAAGCCATTGTGACATCACTGATGAGGCTGGCTCTCAGGCATTGGTGGAATGAGGCATTATGACATCACAATCTCAGCTCTGGTTAAATCACTGCTATATGTAATACTACTACTACTACTTAACATTTCTAAAGCGCTACTAGGGTTACGCAGCGCTGTACAGTTTAACAAAGAAGGACGGTCCCTGCTCAAAGGAGCTTACAATCTAATGGACAATATGTGCAGACAGTCAAATTGGGGCAGTCCAGATTTCCTGGATAGAGGTGAAATGGTTAGGTGCGGAAGGTGACATTGAAGAGGTGGGCTTTGAGCAAGGATTTGAAGATGGGCAGGGAGGGGGCTTGGTGTATGGCCTCAGGAAGTTTGTTCCAAGCATAGGGAGAGGCGAGACAGAAAGGGCGGAGCCTGGAGTTGGCGATGGTGGAGAAGGGGACAGAGAGGAGGGATTTGTCCTGTGAGTGGAGGTTTCAGGTAGGAGCGTAAGGGGAGATAAGGGTAGAGAGGTAGTGAGGGGCTGCAGATTGAGTGCATTAAAAAGGAGAGCGTACTGCTACTTTTAGTCTACAAATCCTGCATTTGAATCTACAGTGTATGCAAAGAGAGCTCACCAAAAACTGGAAGGAAGGGAAAAATTATGAAAGAAAAAGTCACAAGAGGCAACTGATACAAATTTAAGAATCTACAATCGGGCAAAATTTAAATAAAAAGTAATCAGAGTAATGAAATCTTAAAACAGCTGAGTAATGATGCTGGCAGGGAAGTATAGAACGAAAGGAGAAGCACGTGTATGTTGAGGTTCAAGAGGCAGAGAGACCATGCAATTTAAACCTGGAACCCAAAGTAAAAAGCATGGCAGGTGAAAACAAAAATCATAATCTATATGACGGATCCCGTCAAGGCAGAGGCTGTGTTTACATTGGGCTCCTACAATTCAGGTTAAATAATTTTATTTTATTACATTTGTACCCTGTGCTTTCCCACTCATAGCAGGTTCAATGTGGCTTACATATTATATACAGGTACTTATTTGTACCTGGGGCAATGGAGGGTTAAGTGACTTGCCCAGAGTCACAAGGAGCTGCAGTGGGAATTGAACTCAGTTCCCCAGGATCAAAGTCCACTGCACTAACCACTAGGCTACTCCTCCACTAACAACATTCCGTGTAGAAGCCTGCCCTTGCCGCGCAGGCTTCTGTTTCTGTGAGTCTGACGTCCTGCAGAACGTCAGACTCACAGAAACTGAAGCCTGCGCAGCCGCATTGCTGATCTGCAAGGGCAGGCTTCTACATGGAATGTTGCTAGTGGAACAGCAACATTCAATGTAGAATCTCAAACAGTAGCAACAGAATCTCAATAGTAGCAACATTCCATCTAGAATCTCCAATAGTAGCAACAGAATCTCAATAGTAGCAACATTCCATCTAGAATCTCCAATAGTAGCAACAGAATCTCAATAGTAGCAACATTCCATCTAGAATCTCCAACAGTAGCAACAGAATCTCAATAGTAGCAACATTCCATCTAGAATCTCCAACAGTAGCAACAGAATCTCAATAGTAGCAACATTCCATCTAGAATCTCCAATAGTAGCAACATTCCATGTAGAATCTCAAATAGGGAAAGGGAAATGAGACTTGATATACCGCCTTTCTGAGGTTTTTGCAACTACATTCAAAGCGGTTTACATATATTCAGGTACTTATTTTGTACCAGGGGCAATGGAGGGTTAAGTGACTTGCCCAGAGCCACAAGGCGCTGCAGTGGGAAGCGAACCCAGTTCCCCAGGAGCAAAGTCCACCACCCTAATCACTAGGCCACTCCTCCACTCCTCTATTTGCTTATTTACTGCTCAAATTTTGATATGTTACTGCTCAGTCTCTGTTGGTGTACCAGTCCTGAGTTTCATTTCCTTTACTTATTATTATTATTATTTTTATTAACATTTGTATAGCGCTACCAGACGCACGCAGTGCTGAACACCTGACACAGAGAGAGACTGTCCCTGCTCAATAGAGCTTACAATCTAAAAATAATACAGACAGACAAGACAATTAAGGGCGAGGGGTCTTTTACAAAGGTGTGATAGTGGCTTTAGCATGTGCTAATGATTAGTGCATGCTAAACGCTAGAGACACCCATCGGAATATATGGGCGTGTCTACTGTTTTGTGCATGCTTATTTTTAGCGCACGTTCAAAACGCTAGCACACCTTTGTAAAAGGCTCACTTAGTTAATTTCATTTGTTTTGTGTTGGATAAAGGCAACTTTTTGCCTCCCTGCACTTTTCAATCCAGCGATCTTGCTCTTTTTCTTGTGATCTGAGCTGGATCTACAACAATAAAGTCTCCAGTGAGCTGCATAAATTGAGAGCCACTGACCTGCTTTGAGCAGCTCTGATTAAGATGACTGAGAGATTCTGCTTGGAATTAGTATGTGAAATTCAAGGCAGTAGGACCATCTTTTTTTTTTTTCTGCGTCTCTTACAGCATTACGGGAGAGAGGGGCTATGATAGAGATGTTTAAATATCTCTGTGGCATTAATGTACAGAAGGTGAGCCTCTTTCAAATGAAGGAAAATTCCAGAATGAGAGGGCATAAAATGAAGTTAAGGGGTTATAGGTTCAGGAGTAATCTAAGGAAATGCTTTTTTTATAGAAAGGGTGGTGGATGCATGGAATAGCCTCCTGGTGGAGGTGGTGAAGACAAGAGCTGTATCTGAATTCAAGAAAGCATGGGACAGGCATGTGGAATCACTTAGTGAGAGGAGGAAATAGTGGATGAGTGGATGGGCATACTAGATGGGCCATTTGGCCTTTATCTGCCATCATGTTTCTATGTTTTTCCTGTACATAAGTATTGCCATACTGGGAAAGACCAAAGGTCCATCAAGCCCAGCATCCTGTTTCCAACAGTGGCCAATCCAAATCACAAGTACCTGGCAAGGTCCCAAAAAGTACAAAACATTTTGTACTGCTTATCCCAGAAATAGTGGATTTGCCCCAAGTGCATTTAATAACGGCCTATGGACTTTTCCTTTAGGAAGCCGTCCAAACCTTTTTTAAAACTCTGCTAAGCTAACCGCCTTTACCACATTCTCTGGCAACAAATTCCAAAGGAAAAGATCCTCTCACAGATGGTATGCAAAATAGTCTTTATTAAATGTTCTTCTTAATAATATATACCATGATCTGTTCCATATATGTCATGTTCCATGTATGTTACCATGTATGTATGCACCTTAATGCAATACCATTTGTAATTCTGTTACCCGGAAATGGCAACCACCATTACGGCAAATGTAAGCCACATTGAGCCTGCAAGTTGGTGGGATACAAATGCTACAAATAAATAAATAAATAAACATAAGGGGAGACTGTCTCTGTTTTTCCTGCCTGCAACTTAAAACACTGTCTTGACTGCCTGTATCTTAGAACAGCGTTTCTCCTGTCTGTGCCTTAAAACATTGTCTCTCCTGACTGTATCTTAAAACTGTAGTTCTCCTGTCTGTAACGTACAGCACAGACTCTCTCATTTGTATTTTACAGTACTCTCTTACCTGTTTGTATTGTACAGCATTGATTTGCCCATTTGTATCCTATAGAATTGACTCTTCTGCCTGTATCTTAGAACAGCGTTTCTTCTGTCTGTACCTTGCAGCACAGTCTCTTGTTTGTATTTTATAGTGCTGAGTTGTTGTCTGTTTGTATTTTACAACACTGTTTCTACCAGATGAATCCTACAGAATTGACTCGTCTGTCTGTACCTTACAGCACAGATTCTCCCATTAGGCTAACTTTCTGTTACTCTGATCCTTTTTAATGGAATTCCCTGTCTGCTGAACTCAGTGGTATCAAGACTTACATGGGTTGTCATGAAGCTCTGAAAACCTGGCTTTTTGAAAAAGGTTTTGGAGGTTTAATTCAGGTGTTCGGCTGATTTGTTAATCTTTTGTATTATTTGCTGCTGTCTTTGGTTTTTTTTTTAATTTTGTGTTTTGTTTTAAGGTTTTTATAAATTTTATTATTTTTTATTATTATTAATATTATTATAAATTTGTAATTTTTATTGTGAACCACTTTGAAACTGTTTTGTATGTAGCAGTATATTAAGTGAATAAATCAAATCAATCAAATTTGCATTTTATAGTACTGTCTTGCCTGTTTTTATTTTACAGCACTGATTCATCCACTGTCTGTGGACACTGTCTGTGTCTTAGAACTACACTTCTCCTGCCTGTACACTTCAGAAGCAGTGCTAACAGGTGTCCTAATGCTGGAGACATTTATTCCGACTGTTGCTTGCAAAAGTTTTCTTATCAGTTCTAAGTGCCGCTGCCTGTATGTTTTAGAACTGTGTTTTGATGTCTGATGCTACATAATTCCAAACCATTGCAACTCTGTTACTTTTCATTGTTGCAGCTGAGGCTCCCGTGACATGCTAGGATATCACAAGATGTCCTAGCAGTAACATTGAGCACTGACTGCATAGGCTACTGTTTGAATGGTTCTGAATTGCTGAGCTGTACATATTTACCTAGTTGACTGAGAATCTACCAGGGCTGTGGCCATAGGAGTCAACTTTTCAAAATTATTGGGGGGTGCTAAGCCCAGTGAAAATAACCCCTCCCTGGACACATACAAGGAATTTTCTCAATATTGGGGGTGCTCAACCACCCACAGCACCCACAGAGTCGGCTCCTATGGCTGTGGCGTCAGAGCGGAGTTGGTGACAGAGTCGGATAATAGAGGAGTCGGAGTCGAAGGTTTAGTATACCAACTCCAGAGCCCGGGAATCTACAGCTTCAGTAAAATATCAGAGGCCATCACTGCAGTTACCAATGTTATCACTGCTCCTTTGGGTTTTACCACAGAGATCAACTCTGATGCTTCTGTTTTCATATTGTCAATAGTACACTTTTGCCAGTGCAGTCCAATATCGGCATAAAGCCTATAGTGAACAACTAGTATTTTCAGGAAGTCACAAAAGCAGAAGTTAGAGGTTTAATAGTATGAAGTGGTCCTTCTAAATATTTTTAACCATCCACAAGGTTCCCATCATATTCATTGTGTCACAAAATAGGGATTATCAATACTCACTATAGTGTTTAAATCCAGATTGGGGACATTATATGATATCTGTGCCCTGAATAAGGCAGGTACAAATCAAGGTAAGGTATACACATATGTTTGTCTTGTTGGGCAGACTGGATGGACCATGCAGGTCTTTTTCTGCCGTCATCTACTATGTATGTTACTATCCTGCTTATAATCGAAATAGAAAAACGCCTATATTGTGACCCACATCGGGAGATAGACGTTTATCTCACAAAAGCGAATAAAGCTGTATAATTGAAAGCCGAATTTGGACGTTTTCAACTGCACTCCGTCGCAGATGCGGACAAAGTTGATGGGGGCGTGTCGAAGGCATGGTGAAGGCGGAACTGGGGCGTGGTTATCTGCCGATCAGAGATGGGCGCCTTTCGCCGATAATGGAAAAAAAATATGCGTTTTTAGTGAGAATGTAGGGCACTTTTCCTGGACCCTGTTTTTCCACGAATAAGGCCCCAAAAAGTGCCCTAAATGACCAGATGACCACTGGAGGGAATCAGGGATGACCTCCCCTGACTCCCCCAGTGGTCACAAACCCCCTCCCACCACAAAATATGCTGTTTCACAACTGTTTATTTTCACCCTCAAATGTCATACCCACCTCCCTGGCAGCAGTATGCAGGTCACTGAAGCAGTTATTAGGGGGTGCAGTGGACTTCAGGCAGGTGGACCCAGGCCCATCCCTCCCCTACCTGTTACAATTGTGCTGCTTAATGCTTATTAGTCGTCCAACCCCCCAAACCCACTGTACCCACATGTAGGTGCCCCCCTTCACCCCTTAGGGCTATAGTAATGGTGTAGACTTGTGGGCAGTGGGTTCTGAGGGGGATTTGGGGGGCTCAACACATAAGGGAAGGGTGCTATGCACCTGGGAGCTCTTTTACCTTTTTTTTTGTTTTTGTAAAAGTGTCCCCTAGGGTGCCCGGTTGGTGTCCTGGCATGTGAGGGGGACCAGTGCACTACGAATCCTGGCCCCTCCCGCCAACAAATGCATTGGATTTATTCGTTTTTGAGCTGGGCGCTTTCATTTTCCATTATCGCTGAAAAACAAAAACGCCCAGCTCACATATTGTCGAATAAAACATGGACGTCTATTTTTTGCGAAAATACGGTTCGTTCCGCCCCTTCACGGACCCGTTCTCGGAGATAAACGCCCATGGAGATAGACGTTTTCGTTCGATTATGCCCCTCTATGTTACACAGAGGTGACACTGGCCACTGACAAGAAATGATAGGGGTGTGCATGAAATAGAAAACCTTTTTGCTTTGTTTTGTTGTTGTTGTTTGTTTATTTGGTTTTGCATTGTTTTCACATTTATCTCATTTTTCCATTTAACGTGTGCTAAATTGGTTTAGTGCATGCCAAATGGTCTTAGTATGCACTAGTCTGAGCATGCAGTAAAGCAATTTAGCACATACAGAAATAAAAAGCAAAATGAAATTCCATTGCTTTGATTCTTTATTACCCAAAGGAAGCTGGGGCAAATTATACAAAATGGTCAAGAAATGTCTGTTTGTCCGTCTCTCTGTCCATGGGCAAAATAACTCTCAGAAAATTAAATGGAATGGGATGATGTTTGCCATGAAGGTAAACCAATGAAAAGACACAAAGAGTTTGAGAATTCTGTAAAGTGGTGCACCTAAATTGTAATATGCAGATCTCAAAGGGGGTGTGGCCTTGGGAGGAGCACAGGTGGGTCATGGGCAAACCTAAAAATTACACACACTTATAGAATATGCCAATCCACACCTGAGTTAGGCGTGGACATTTACATCAGATTTTAGTTGGTGTAAATGGTCGCGCCTACATTTTGGTCATGGGGACGGGCACTACACAAATCCTATAAGCCACATTTAACTTTAGGTGAGGTTTATAGAATACCGCTAGGTGTGTTTTTTCAATGCCGTTCTTTAGCCGCCATATACTGAATCTGGTCCTAGATTTATTTATTTATTAGGATTTATTTGCCGCCTTTTTTATGGAATTCACTCAAGGCAGTGTACAGTAAGAATAAACCAAACATGAACCATAGACAATTACATTATTAAAAATATTCAAATAACAATACAAAGTATGACATTACAAAATCAACACAATTGGGCTCATTTTCGAAAGAGAAGGGCGTCCATCTTTCAACACAAATCAGGAGATGGGCGTCCTTCTCTCAGGGTCACCCAAATCGGCATAATCAAAAGCCGATTTTGGGAGCCCACAACTGCTTTCCGTCGCAGGGATGACCAAAGTTCACAGGGGTGTGTTGGAGGCATAGCGAAGGCGGGACTGGGGCGTGCTTAACACATGGGCATCCTCAGCCGATAATGGAAAAAAGAAGGGCGTCCCTAAAGAAACACTTGGCCAACTTTACTTGGTCCTTTTTGTTTTTTTATGACCAAGCCACAAAAATGTGCCCTAAATGAACAGATGACTACCGGAGGGAATCGGGGATGACCTCCCCCTACTCCCCCAGTGGTCACTAACCCCCTCCCACCCTCAAAAACTTTTTAAAAATATTTTTTCCAGCCTCTATGCCAGCATCAAATATCACACCAAGCTCCATGACAGCAGTATGCAGGTCCCTGGAGCAGTTTTAATGGGTACTGCAGTGCACTTCAGGCAGGCGGACCCAGGCCCATCCCCCCTACCTGTTAAACTTGTGGTGGTAAATGTGAGCCCTCCAAATCCCACCACAAACCCACTGTACCCAGATCTAGGTGCCCCCCTTCACCCGTAAGGGCTATGGTAGTGGTATACAGTGGTGAGTAGTGGGTTTGGGGGAGGGCTCAGCTCATCATGTAAGGGAGCTATGTACCTGGAAGCTTTTTCTGAAGTGTCGGGGGGACCAGTGCACTACAAATGCTGGCTCCTCCCACGACCAAAGGGCTTGCATTTGGTCATTTCTGAGATGGGCGTCCTCGGTTTCCATTATCGCCAAAATTCGGGGACGACCATCACTAGGGACAACCATCTCTAAGGTCGACCTAAATGTTGAGATTTGGGCGTCCCCGACCATATTATCAAAACGAAAGATGGCCGCCCATCTTGTTTCGATAATAAGGGTTTCCCCGCTGCTTCACGGGGACATCCTGCAAGGATGCCCTCAGGAAAACTTGGGCGCCCCATTTGATTATGCACCTCAATATGTAAGAGAATATTTTAATTGGCAGTGTACGGTATAAGCAGAGATGTAGCCTAGGTAAGAGAGTAAGAGGAGTTAGAAAGTAAGGTGTGTTAATTATTGTCTATCTGCCTTCATTAAATTGTAAGCTCAAGAAGCAGGGGCCATCTTCTATATGTGTCTGTGAAATGATGCATCACCTGGTAGTGTTATACAAATTATCCAGCCAATGTTCAAAGTCAGTTTTGCATTCGTCATTAGCTGGTAAACATATCATTGCCTTATCTGCGTTTAAAAAAAAAAAAAAAATACATGAATGGCATCAATCCAAATGATTCACTATTATCTGTATATATGTGGTCTAAATTTGAAGTGGGGCAAAGGTTGGCTAGAAATTTATCCTGATAGCAGTAATATTTGACCGCTGTTCAGATAAGTTATATGTTTCGTTTAGGCTTGTCAAATACCAGCCATGCACTGAACAATTAGTGCCAGCACAGTGACCACACTTTGAGAGTAATTTTCTAAGCCATTGGCATATAAAACACTTTTTATATGCCTTAATGGGCTCTTCCAAAATTAGGTCACCCCTAAAAGTGCACTTCCAAAGTTAGGTCACCCCTAAAAGTGCACATGGTGCAAGCCGGACATTGGACTCAGGGGTGGAGCTTAGGTGGAACATGGGCACAGTCATGATTTACACGTGCTTTATTAAAAAAATCCACACGTACATACATATTGGATGGGGATCCATTTACATGCAGAAGAAAGTCATGTCTGCACCTTCAATCTACATGCTATTTCTGCAGGATTTGTGATAGTATTGTATAAAGATACACATGTGCCTAACCATGAGGTTGCTTGAATGTAGGGAGTAGCCTAATGGCTAAGACCCAGAAAAGCCTGGTTCACTGTACCTCCAAACCGCCCAAAATGCAGCAGCCAGACTGATATATAGCAAAACCCGATTCAAAAGTGCCAAACTCCTCCGAGAAAAGCTGCATTGGCTCCCAATCAAAGAAAGGATCATCTTCAAAATCTGCACTGTGGTCCACAAAATTATATGTGGCATAGTCCCAGGATACATGATAAACCTTATAGACCTACCATTAAGAAACAGTATCGGATCATCACGATCCTTCCTAAACCTACATTACCCAAACTGCAAAGGACTTAAATACACAACAACTTACGCATCCGGCTTCTCCTACATAAGCACACAACTATGGAACGGACTCCCTAAAGCTGTAAAACAATTCATGACCACCTAAACTTCAGGAAATCACTAAAAACCACCCTCTTCAAAAAAGTCTACTCCAATGATCCAATCTTCCAGGGCCATGCCAACGCGGTAAGCGAGGTAAGCATGGCAGGGGGGCGCCGTCCCTCTATTGCCTCAGGTACAAAGTCAGACTGTGAGTCCTCCAGGGACCCCCTGATATTCAAAAGCACTTACCTGACCGGTTAAATGCCCATAACCATCTATCTGCAAATTTTCAGCGGGACATGGCCAGCCATGACCCACTGAAAATTTGTGGTTAGCGGCTAGTGGATAACCAGCTACCTACCGATTTTCAGCACGAGTTTGGTGACCATATTTGGCCACATGAATACGAGGCCTATTTGTGGTTAAAAAGCTTGAAGTAATTGTTAATTGCTTATCGTATAAAATCAAAGCTACTTTTGATGCTGCATAATGTTTTGAATCAGAAATCTTCTTTATATTTGACACATGCAGTGCAAAAGAACGTTCATGTCGATGGCGATCACTGATGTCTTGTGATTTTGAATTGCCTGCTTTGAATAGTGTGTGTTTAGACACAACGAGAACAGGAACTTTCTCTTTAGCCGAACCAACAACATGGAATGAATTGCCGAGATATCTCAAAAATGAACGACATGCACTGACTTTTAAACGCCAGCTGAAAAGACATTTGTTATGCCTAGCATATTATTCATCTGATGATACTTCTTTTTTGATTACTTATAGGGCCTAGATGTTACTTTTTGGTATATTCGGCCTGCCATGTTATGCATTTGCTGGTGCTGCTTCTTTGGATCACCTAAAGGGCCTGGATGTTATTGTTTGGTATAATTGTGTATCGTGTTATTGTGTATTTACCAGATTTTATATAGGTGTTTAAATGATTTTTTGTATGTATTTTTGTAAGCCACCTTGTACAAAGGCAAATTAAAAATAGTAAATCCAATTAGCGGATATATAGTGTTTTTCTTTCCTCTCTGTAATATGATTATATCATATTCATTTATTTTCCTTTTTTTTAATTTATTTTCCTAGTATCTTGCCCCAAATTGTGGTCAATGTTGAAGTATTTAGTTAAATTTGTATAGAAAATTATTCCCTAAAATGTATATTTCTCATATCTATTACATTTATTTAATGGATGTAAACCTATAAAATCACAAATAAAAATCTTTAAAAAAAATAGTAAATCGAAATTCAAATTTGAACTGGCCATAAATAAACCAGATATTCAATGCCGGTCACCAGAAATGGCTCAATGCCAACTGTATGAGTTAGCCGGGCTGAATATCGTCCCCTTACTGATCCTAAATGTACACTCTTTGAGCTTGCAGGTGGTATATAAGAAATTAAGGGACCCTTTTACTAAGGCTCGTAAGGCACCTATGCGTGTCCAACGCTCACAAAATTGGAACTACCGCCCGGATACCACATGCCCCATTTTTGACGCATGCCCAAAACACAGGGTAGAAAATATTTTCTATTTTCTACCGCGTGGTGCTTACCCGGTGGATCAAAAATATTTTTGATCCTTAATCAATTTGTTAATATGTACAGCTGATGAATTGATATTACCTGTTATCTTGCTTGAAACTACATTTTGTATACCTTTTCTCTACTATTGTAAGCCACATAGAACTGAATAAGTGGAATTCAGATTATGTGGGATATAAGTACCGACAAATCAATCTATATACAGTAAATGAGACGTGACCGACTCACCTGCAAATGCGCACTTGAGACCGAACGTTGAGAGAGTCCAAGCCCCGCCTCCACCAGCAGTACAGCCCAATAGGGAGCAGGTCTGGGACATGGGCGTGGAAATCGGAGGAGGAGGGAGGGAAGGAGGGCGGAAAGAGGGGGGAATCGATGCCGGGGGGCTCAAGGGTGGTGGCACGACTGTGCGCCACATCATGCCCGATGTTACTGGGTGGAGCCACTGCCGCAAGCTGGGCGAGGCTAAACAACAGAGAGAAGTGCGATGTTCCTGGGCGGAGCTGCTGTGGCGATCTGGCCAACGCTAATCAATGGACAGAACTGTGATGTTCCTGGGTGGAGCCGCTGCGGCGAGCTGGGCAAGGCTAACCTCCAGAGAGAAGAATTTTCTCGGGGGGGGGAGGCCTTAGGAAAGAGGAGGGTTGCTGGACATGGGGGAGGGCAGGGGAGAGAGGAGGTTTGCTGGACATGGGGGGAGGGCAGGGGAGAGAGCAGGGTTGGTGGACGGGGGAGGCCATATGAAAACAAAAACTCACCTGTTTTAACGGGCTTAACGGCTAGTATATAAATATAGCAGGAAGGCACCTCTTATTTATTTAGGGACCCTTTTAGTAAGGCGCACCGAAAAACTGACCTGCGCACTTCCAATACATATGCCTACACCAGCGAAGGCCACTTTTTGTAAATGCACAATATCAAAGGATGATCCATTCCAGTAGTGCTGACATGGGATGGGCTGGATGCCAAGACAGGCATGGAGAATGAAAGGTACGTGGTACTGATCCCAACTTTATTTAGTGAAAATATGTGAAAGAAGAGCTCTTTCCTATCTTGTAAACTTCCAGCTGGCTCCTAAATTAGTGATAAATGAGGAATCACTCAAATAAATCATGATTGCTCGCTTGGTTGTTATGGGAAGCTTGAGTCCAAGACAAAGTCTGAAAAATCTTGGAAAATACACAGAATCTAAATCCTGGAAAAATAATATGAAGATAATTCTCACATTGTATGTAATTTCCCATCTTAGCTCACGTGTAAATAGCACATGCAGAGAAGATATGCTAGAACAGTAAGATTATTGATATCCCTGTATAACAGTGAGAAGGATAAATGTTGTCCATGCTTCAGAACACTGCCATGTTTGTTGCCCTGTATCTGGCAAACCAGTAATATTAATAATTTTGCCATTGCAATACATAATGTAAAAGAGGGATTCAAAGGTCTTTTAGGGTCCCTTGCCTTTTTGTCTTTTAGTTCTGAGGGAAGTACAGAGAGATGAAAGGCCTGCAGAAGTTTCCTTTTTAAGTGGATGAAGGACATCCAATCCTGAAGGCTTACATCTAGGGATTCTTTTACTAAGCTGTGCCGAAAAGTGACCTGCGCTGGTGTAGATGCGTGTATTGGACGCACGCAAGTTCATTTTTCAGCGCACCTGCAAAAAAGGCCTCTTTTTTGGCCGAAAATGGATGTGTGGCAAAATGAAAATTGGCACGCATCCATTGTGGGCCTGAGACCTTACCACCACCTGTTGACTTAGTGGTAAGATCTCACACGTTAACCGGGCAGTAATCATCAGTGCACGCACAATGCCAATTATCGCCCGGTTAGCACCTCAAGCCAGAAAATTTCCGGCACGCCTACTGGACGTTCGTACAAAATGAAATTACTGCCCAGGCTACGCGGTAGCCAGGCGGTAGTTCCAAATTGGCATGCATTGGCAGCAAGTAGGCGCCTACGTGTCTTAGTAAAAGGGCTCCCTATGTTCTTAACTCCATGGCCAAGTCAGAAGAGTGAAGGAATTAAGAGGAATGAAGTGGAATAGTTGGGCATGGTAGAAGAACTGAACCAGCACGAAACTGTCAGAGTCCTTCAAGAAGAGGAACGTCTATAGAGAGATGGCCAAACCTTGCTCTTTGTTCCACTCATATCAGATATGGAAACATCTTCAAAGGATGTTGATGTAGGAATTCCAACCTAGTCTACTTCATTGATCTAAAATTCTGATTGTGGTTACACCCTTGTTTATTTGAAAGACCAGTAAATGTGTGTAGTTGGAGCCTCCAAAATGTGCCCTCTGTATCTACAAAGAGGAACATTCTAGAGTCCCTGAACCTAAAGGGAACCCAGCTTGCTGTGTGATGCAATAAAGGCTGGACTCCTTTGTCATTTATTGGCAGGAGGAGGTCACTCTTCAAATCAGCGGACCTACAAAAGAGCCTAGCCTGCAAGAGCCCATGTCTTCCTTCCAGCAGGGAGTCCAGAGAGGAGAGGTTGATGCACCTTAGCTGAAAAGGAGCAGTAATCCAGAAAATAACTGACCTAAAGGAAGACGAAGAACAGAGAACAAGGGAGGCTTGTGTGGAGTAAATCCAGAGACAGAGGAGCCGGTGGATCCAAGTAAAGACGTGACCATCTAAACCATCTTCAGGAAAACAGAGAGGACTAGGATAGACTCAGGGTGTGAGATGGACCCTGCTACCCAGGTGCAGAGGAGGTGGCACATATCTCTCAGGTGCATCCCTGACCTCCCAGTCTAGGAATTTGCTATAAATATATGGTTTCTGTTTTTCTGCTTGCACTGTTGGGGAGGAGAGTAAGTGATTTCCACTTACCCATACCTTCACTTTTTGGGAATATCCCCCCTCAGTTTTGCGAGACTGAAGGAGGTGTGGGAATGTAATTGTCCCAGACTTTATGACACTGGAGGTGTCTGTATCTGAAGGTGAAGTGACAGTCTCTTCAGGAGAATGTCGAAGTGCATGAGAATGAGGAAGATCTTTGGAGGAGAATCCTGAGGAAGAACATTATGGGGTACTTCAAGTCCTGAGACTTTAAACTATTATTTTCTGACTTACATTGTTTGGCTGACTTTAAAGGACTGTAGTTACTTTATTTGGGAGGAACGCCTAATAAAGGTGTTTGTCTTAAAAATACTATCCGGTATCTTTTTTTATTTACTCTAGGTTAGGCCTTGCACTCTGTCTCCCCCTATCCACCAGGACACTTTATATTTAGATGCACTGGGTTTGCTGGGGGGAGGGTTCTATTTTTTTCTCTTCTTCAAGAGAACAGACACCCCAAATAAATTATTTTGTGCTGTGTATTGGTTTGCATTGGTGGGTTTTGATAGTCACTGGGAGGCCTTGGGGAAGGACCCCGTGTAAACGATGTTAGAGCTCATGTGGCTTGGATAACCAGGGAAGTGTAGATGCATCCTCTTCCTCTGTGCTAGTACAGGTGAATTTTTAAAATGAAGGTATGTGCATACGTCTGTTTTTAAAATTACCCCAGGGAGTTTATGTGCTTACATGTACAGCTGCTGTTGGGCATGCAAAATTTGTCTGGGTCAATTTGCATGCTTATATACTGTATCTATTTTCAAAAGTATGCAAATAAATGCAAACCACTTCCTAGCATTACCCTCAGGAGTGCCGCCACCCAGTTCAGCTAAAGGCTGTATGTGCACAAATTCACTTGTATGCTGGACCTGTTCTCTCACATAAAGCCCTCCTTTACAGACAGAAATGGTTTTTAAAATTGTTCTTCCAATGTTGAAAATCAAATCCTTTTTGTGTGGTAAACCACGATGAGACACATTCTTGGTACACTTCGGTTTACCAGGCTCAGACACTTGAGAGTTAAGAGGTCAGGCATTTCGGCCCTCCACAGGATTGCACAATACATCAGAAGAGCTTTTGTTAAAACTTTACATACCAGGAATACATATGGCCTCTCAGGGAATATTTGTTACAGATTTTGACTTGTTTTGGATACAGAGGAAGGAAAGTAATGCATTTACAATCTGCTCGACACGACCACACAGCAAAATACTTGGCTGTTTTATGGAATCAAACAATACAAAAGATCTGTAACAAAGGGTAAACCAGGACGGACCACCTGATGAATTTTACAAATGAATTTTAAAACAAACAAAGAGGAACCACAAGTACTGAAACATGCATGTGATGTAAACTCTAAAATATACCAGGTTGAAATTTATAGAATTAAGTACAAGAAAAAGTAAGGGGTCTTTTTACTAAGGTGCGCTGAAACACGGCTTGCGGTAGTGTAGGTGCGGGATTTGGGCGTGTGCAGAATCATTTTTCAGCGCACCTGTAAAAAAGGCCTTTGTTAAATTTTGGCCAAAAATGGACGTGCGGTAAAATGAAAATTGCCACGCAGCCATTATGGGTCTGAGACCTTACCACCTGCCACTGACCTAACAGTAAAGTCTCACGCAGTAACTGGGCGGTAATGACCTGCGCGCGTAGCTGATGCATGCCAGAAAATACAAAATAGTCTTCGGACACACGTAGTGGACGCACATAGTGGACGCACGCCAAAAATGAAATTACAGCTAGGGTCATGTAGTACATAAGTACATAAGTATTGCCATACTGGGAAAGACCAAAGGTCCATCGAGCCCAGCATCCTGTTTCCAACAGTGGCCAATCCAGGTCACAAATACCTGGCAAGATCCCAAAAACGTACACAACATTTTATACTGCTTATCTCTGAAATAGTGGATTTTCTCCAAGTCCATTTAATAACGATCTGTGGATTTTTCCTTTAGGAAGCCGTCCAAACCTTTTTTCAACTCCGCTAAGCTAACCGTCTTTACCACATTCTCTGGCAACGAATTCCAGAGTTTAATTACACGTTGAGTGAAGAAAATTTTTCTCCGATTTGTTTTAAATTTACTACATTGTAGCTTTATCGCATGCCCCCTGGTCCTAGTATTTTTGGAAAGCGTGAACAGACGCTTCACACCTACCCGTTCAACTCCACTCATTATTTTATAGACCTCTATCATATCTCCCCTCAGCCGTCTTTTCTCCAAGCTGAAGAGCCCTAGCTGCTTTAGCCTTTCCTCATTTCCGTCGCCCTTCTCTGCACCTTTTCTAATTCCACTATATCTTTTTTGAGATGCGGCAACCAGAATTGAACACAATATTCGAGGTGCGGTCGCACCATGGAGCGATACAAAGGTATTATAACATCCTCATTTTTGTTTTCCATTCCTTTCCTAATAGCTGGGCGGTAACTCAGAACTGGCACACGCTGGGCACGCGTAGGTGCTTATGCAGCTTAGTAAAAGGGCCCCTTAGTAAGGTTTAGCAGAGAGTAAAAACATGTGTTGTGTGCTGTCAAATTACAGTTACTTCTAGCCTAACTACTACTTGGCTGTCTGATTTTATATCCGTTTCTTCTCTTTAGAGCAAACATACAGGACTCACATCTTTTTCTGGCTTCCTTAATGAGGAGGAGCTGGGGGAGGGGAGGTGTGCAGCAACAGAGAAATGCTGGACTGTTGGGGCAATGTGTATCGACACTGACCGACATGCACATACATCTGCACACGTGCTGGAATATTTATTCTGTGTGTATTGCAAAATTATCCACACAGACCCCTTCATTCTATAAAAGTTGCTAAAAAAAAATTGCCCGTGCAAATTTGGGCGCATGCCTAATTTGTGTGTGCAATTTAACTGAATAATGAGCTAATTAGCGCCAACAATTGGCTTGTTCGCAGGTAATTATTATTTTTAAAAAATATATCTTTATTTATAATTTTGAATTAGAAAACGCGAACATAAGAAAACAAAAGAAAAAACAAATGACGGTGGGTTAACGTTGAATATAACAGACAGCATATGTAAACAAGTAATTTATAAGTTAAACAAGTAAAACAAGCAGTTATTAGCCCGTTAAACTTGCATATTTGTCTAGCAACGACCAAGTTTTACGAAAGGACAAAATATGACCAGTTCTCAAAGCAGCTATTTCTTCTTATCGCCTATATGAGCAAAGCCAATTCCACCACTCATGATAGGAGACGTTTATCATTCTTCCAGAGTGCATTCGAGATCATTAAATTAAACAATTTAGCATGATTCAATGGAATTAATAGGCTAGGAGTAGATGCTTTAAGAATGCGTACCTTAAAGAGTGGCCTAGTGGTTAGGGTGGTGGACTCTGGTCCTGAGGAGCTGAGTTCAATTCCCACTTCAGGCACAGCTCCTTGTGACTCTGGGCAAGTCACTTAACCCTCCATTGCCCCAGGTACAAATAAGTACCTGTATATGTAAGCCGCATTGAGCCTGCCATGAGTGGGAAAGCGCAGGGTACAAATATAACTAAAAAAAAAAAGGTTAACACTTCTGAATTATCAAATATTGTCTGAAGGGAACTCCAGATCAATTTCCAATACAGCTGCAGATGAATGCAGGAATAGTGCATGTAATTATTGGCACTAATTATATTTAACTGGAATAGGCATGTAAATTTAGGCGTGGGATTCGCACCTAAATTTTATGTGTGACTTCAAAAAGGGGGGAGAGTCATGTGCACAATGGAGGCATTCCTAAATTAATCCGTGTAGTTACAGAATAAGAGGGAAACACGCTTAATTTAGGTGCAAAGATGTGCGCCACATTTCAATTTGTTGCAAATGGCCACGCCAAAAGTTAGCATGATTCCCAGGCATAAGCGCTATTCTGTAAACTGTGCCTAACTTTAAGTGTGACTTATAGAATAACGCTTTTTTTTCGCCACCATCTATAGAACCTCAGAATGGCATTCGGCAAACGTCTGGATGTATGTGCCAGGGGCGTAGCTACGTGGGGCCACAGGGGCCTGGGCCCCCATAGATTTGGCCCTGGACCCCCCCTGCCGATGACCCTCTCAACCCCCCTCCCGCCGCCAACCTGCCGTCTACCTTTGCTGGTGGGGGACCCCAACCCCTGCCAGCAAAGGTCCTCTTCTTCCTGCACAAGGCTTCGTTCAATTTCTGAGTCTGAAGTCCTGCAGGGTTGGTGGCGGGAGGGGGGGGTTGAGAGGGTCATCAGCAGGGGGGGGGTCAAAATTGTTGTTGTTGGTGGTGGTGGTGGCAGCAGGGGTCGGCAATGGTGGCGGGGGGTCAGCAATGGTGGCAGCGGGGTCGGCAATGGCGGGGGAGGGGGGGCGGCGGCACTGGGGGAGGCTAAAATGTGCCCCCTCACCTCGGGCCCTGGATCCCCCTCCCGCCGAAGTCTGGCTACGCCCCTGATATGTGCATGCAACTCCGGATGCCAATACAATTTTCTTGGGTGCCAAATTATAGCTGCTGCAAGTGCAGACCAATGTGTGCATACATCCAGTGTGCTCTCCCACATTAGCACAGGTTTTTGCATTCAATTTACTTCCTGCACCAGGGAGCAATACTTTCCTTCATGCACGTGTTAGTAAACCCCATGCTGAGCTTTAATGCAGAGTCCTAACACACGGCTTTCTGCACCTTTGCCAACTTGCACTTGACAGTTAAACGACTGTGAAATGTAAAAGCTTCCGAAACTATAAAGTTTCTCCATAATTCTTGACTCCAAAATAAATAGTAGGAATAACTGAGTGTCCTGCGCATAATTCAAGGGGCCCCAAGCGTACCAGATGAGTCTTTTTCACTTCTAGTTGACAAACGTAGATATACGATCTAAACCTCTACCAGGGAACGAGCCAGAACTAGGCCTTTTCTTTCATTGCAGGATGATCATTCATTTAATATCACACCGTTGAGATGATTTTGGATTCCTGGACTTCGTTCATTTTCTTAATACTGCTTTCAAGGAAGATGAATGTGTCCTGTCTGTGTAAATGTCTTCTCAGTATCTGAGGTACGAAAGGAAATACTGGGAAGGAGGAGTGAAGAGAGACCGGATGGAACAGTTTCATTTTTCCTTTTTAATGGACACCTTCTATTTATATATATATCTGACTGCTTGCAGTTCATTTGAAGCACCTCAGATCATCAATGTACAGTTCATGCCAACAGAATGAAGACCTAAAGAGAGTGAGATTGATGCACTTAAGAGAAATAACATGGGCTGTTAATGCACGTTAATGGCCCATGTTAAAGATATGTAAATCATGTTGGAGTTCATTTTCTTGTGTCAGTTATCTCGTTAATACACCTCCCAAAGGAAGAACTACGTTTCTCACATTAATGATGCCGCGTTATGTTTGCATGTTTTTTTTAGCACATGCGATTTTACTCTGCACTCATAAGTAATAATCTGATTTACATAATTTTGCAATTTGGTATAGCTAGTTTGCATTGATTTTCTGTTGACATTCAGTGCATCTGTCAATAGCTGTACGAGTAACATTTTGTGACCTTTAGTGAATCTTGGGAAAGGCTGTTAGTGTGAGCCCACATGAAAGATAGAACAGCAATAGGTGTTAGAGGCAAACTTGCTGGGCTCATTGCCAGTGGCGTTCTGTGGTTCACTGCCACCCGGGGCGGATCGCTGCTGCGCGCATCCCCCCCCCCCCCGGCATAACATGGCACCCCTCCCCCGGCGTAACACGGCACCCCCCCTGACCCCCAGTCCCCACCTGTCTACCAGCTCCGTCCACCCGGCACCTTGCGTGACTCTGCACTGCTGTAAAAGAAGAAAATCGCCTCGTCGGCCCTTCCCTCACTGTGTCCCGCCCTCTGATGTAACGTCCTATTTCCTCGAGGGCGGGACAGAGTGAGGGAAGGGCCGACGAGGCGATTTTCTTCTTTTACAGCAGTGCAGAGTTGCGCAAGGCGCCACACCACACAGCTGCCGGGTGGATGGAGCTGGTGGGGACTCGCCAGCAGAGCACCCCTCCCCCTACCCGTTGACACCCGGGGCGGACCGCCTCCACCGCCCCGCCCTTGGTACGCCACTGCTCATTGCTTTCCTAAAGTTTAGCATTTTTCTTAGGATTTGGGATCAGATCTGTTAAATAAGGAGTCTGTTTTTTTGGCATTGTGAGGGGGGTTTATAGAACACTTTCCCTCACCCTTAAGAAAAGTCCCTTTCTAACCAGCCTGTGCCACCTTAAGAGCACTGATACCACCCCGGGAGGAAGTAAGCCCGGAGGGGTGGAGACAATACCTGGGAGTTTAAAAGACAGGGCCAGGCTGAAGTTAAGGAGGCCCAGGGAAGGAAGAACTGAAACACAAGTCTGTACTGTTACTGAATGTGTTTAGCTGCTGTGACCTGGCTGAGGTAAGCCAACTCTGTTTCTTATTAAGACTTTCAAGCCTTGCTGAGTCTCAGAAGACCTGAGAACCTACAGGCTGTGTTTAGGGTGGGGCAGCCCCACCAGCCACAGACTGCGTGGCCTGCTAGCCAGAGGCTACTCAAGACTGTTACTAAGGGCAAGATGCACAAAAGTCCTCGTTAGAGCCGTTCCGTACCGAATTCCATAACGAATCGGTACGGAACGGCTATGCACGAAGGAAAGGGAATGCAAATGAGCTGCTCATTGCAGCTCACTTGCATTCTCTAACCCTTCGTTAAAACCATCGATAATCGGCCCTTAAAGCATGCGCACAGCAGCCAAGAGTTATGCTGGCTGCTCTGCGCATGCCAAAAACGCCAGAAAAAAAAACCAAACACGTCCTTTATGGATGGCCTTGCCTCCCCCTGAGGTCGCCGCTGCTCCCCGCTGCTCCCCACTCCCCCCTGCATTAAAAAATCATAACTTTAGGCAGCCCCGCCCCCCTCCCTTACTCCCTTCCTCCCTTCCTCCCTTCCTCCCTTTCTCCTCAGCATCCGCCTCCCGCCATCCTCCGCCCCCGTGCCCTGCCCCCGCCGCTCCCTGTGAGGTCGTCGCCACTGCTCCCCCCCCCCCTCCACCGGGCCCCCCTCCATCTAATACCGGGCCCTCACAGCACTTCTCACCTCTGTGTGAAGGCGCTGCACGGGCAAGAACAGCTGATCGCTTCGGACGTCCCTCCGTTCCACCTGGGCCCGCCCGCTGCTTAAAGTTATGATTTTTTAATGCAGGGGGGAGCGGGGAGCAGTGGCAACCTCGGGGGGGGGGGCAAGGCCGTCCATAAAGGACGCTTCTGACGAGCGTTTTTGCCCCCTCCCGATCTTTTTTTTTTTTCATTTGTCGGGGCTGCCTAAAGTTATGATTTTAATGCAGGGGGGAGCGGGGAGCAGCGGTGACCTCGGGCGGGGTGGGCAAAGCCATCAATAAAGGACTCTCATGATGAGCATTTTTGTCCCCCCGCGATTTTTTTTTTTTTTACATTTAAGTTTTTTAAGCCGTACAGACCTCTCGTTAGCTTTCCCGTAGTTTTCCAGCGTTAGGGCAAGCGGAAAACCTTAGTGCATCTCATTTCAATAGGGTTTCTACACAATTTGCTCATCTGCATTCCATTTTCGTTTGCTGCTACCGTCATCGGAAATTGGGCTTTAGTGCATATCAGGGTGATCTACTTGTTCGTTAAATGCTCATTAAATGCTCGTTAAAGGTTCGTTTAGTTTAGTGCATCTTGCCCTAAATAAGAGAAACTGTTGCATCTGAGGTTCCTGGCCTGTGAGGTAACAGGTCCCAGGGCTCAGGTGAATAAAAAAACATTTCCTTTCACCTTTATATACCTTGTCTGACTGAGTTATCTTGAGGGACACCCCCATAACACTCACCCGGGGTCTCACAGGTATCAGTAGTCCTTGTGAAATGTTGATATCACACAAAAGAGAAGAAGCCAACCTCACAGATGTTAACACACAGAAGGAGCTGGGATGACCAAGGAGACTAGACTGAGGAGACCAAAGTTCCAAAACATGATAGACTTTATTGATGTATCAAATGTAACAATCGAAGTGATCCGACACAGCCATGTTTCAGCAGAAGTTGCCTGTAATAGGGGTCCAAAAACCCTACATAGATACAGCTTGAACAGCAAAGCAAACTAGAGGTAGTCTTGATAAAGACTCAATCAGACTCTCAGAACGTCAACAGGTGGTGGCTTTCTCTCAAGAAGTCTTGAATAGAATGCAGAGCCTTGGATTTACCAGTCAATGAGCTATCGTATGTCAGCATACCTACATTTTGGAGCACCAATACAGCTTTGTGTTAGTATTCTTATTATGATCCTACTGGGACAGGCAGGGTAGTGACTGGGTATCGCTCCTGATTGGCCATGTCAGGGATTGGGCTGATGTCTGAGGCAGCTGACATCAGATGCCAGACCCTATTTAAACATACCTTTGTTTGCATAGGATGCTCTAGCATTACCTCCTTCAGCTGTGAGCTTACCTTGTTTCTGCTTAGTCTGTGCCTGTGGCACAGGGTGAATTCTCTGTTGTTTGGTTGCCATTATTCCCATTGTCTGTGTTAGTTTTAGGAATCTGTAGCAGCCAGCTTCTTCTCTGATTACTTAGCTGCTGTACAGCTGTGTTCAGTTTCTCGATGCCCATTGCTTCACTGTGTGCCTTGCCTTTCCCTTCTCTGCTGTGTGTGCTAGCTGAGTCCGTGGTAACAGCTTACTTTGTTTGGATTTCCCTATTAACTCTTTACCTGCTTTATCTGTTGCTTGGCTCTTGTGAGCACTGCTCCTCATCTGAGCTGTATAACTAGAAGCAATCTCTCTCTCTGTAGTCCCTTTTCCCTATTCTTGCTGTAGCTCTTGTTTGGATCCTGTGTAGGTCACTCCTTCGTTTAGCTGTGTGGCACTGCTTGGGTTGCCTCTCTGCATGAGTTCCCTTATTCTGGTTATTGTCTGTATCTGTGTGTTTGGTCTGGTGACCTTTTGTTGGTATCTGTGTGTGGCACTGTGTGCGTGGCCCGAGTGCCAGTCCCTTCCAGGACTTCTCTCTGTTCCTTTCCCTTCCCTTATGTGTGATTGGGTTCCAGTTCAGCCTTGCAGCCCTTATGAGTGGTCTATTTCCCTTTCTGTTGGTGCTTGCTGGTCTCCCTGAGTGTTCTGGGCTTTGTAGCCCATTGTTACTGTATAGTGTGAGCTTGGTCTGCCCTAGGCCTTGGCCTAGGTCTGTCCTAGGACTCAGCCTAGACCCAAGGGCTCACGATCAACCTTACAATTTTATAACAGCTTAAGTGCACCTAAGTATCATTATAGAATTAACATTAAGCACACCCCATTGTGGCACCCATATGTTGGTGCAAGCAAAAATAAACAGCACAAAGGGCCTTTAAAAACAAAGGGAACACAATTCTTTCATCAAAAGAGTCCTTTAATAATAAAATTTGATTGGCGGAAGACCCGACACGGGCCGTGTTTCGGTGCTGCCGCACCTGCGTCAGGGGTCACACCAATGGCAAAAAAGGCTTCAACAGACTAATTTCAACCGTCTGATGATTTCCAAACTGTTCCTCCGAATATCATGTAATGCAAGGTTCACGCACACCATTAGTGTGATAAAATCACCCATATGTTGGTGCCAACTTATAAAACTGCCCCCCCTAAGGGGTCAATATTCAGCAGGACATTCAAGGAATAATTTGAAACATCCAGTGGCATGGAATCAGTTGCCATTCTACTTTACGTGGATGGAAGATACTGTACTATTTTTAAAAACAAAACATCTGAAGGGATATCTTTTCTCACAAATATTTTGAACATAATCTGGCAATTTTACAGTGTTGCCTGAAAGAGCTGAAAAAATGTTACAGTATGATATGTGTGGAGCCATGTGATTTGGGGGGCCTGGGACAGGTAGATGGGAACTGCTATATAATTGTAATTTTGTTTCTTGTTAATTCGTTGTACGTATAGTTTTATGTGTTTTATTGTAATCCGCCTTGATTAAGGCAGAATATAAATAAATAAACCTTTCTTTCAAAATCAGCCCAAGAGCACTTGGTTCTACCAAGAGCAGATCATGGTTAACTAAGCTGAATGCTGCTGATAAATCAAACTGTATCAATAAAGGCTTATTTCCCTCTATCCAATATCAATTGCTTCAGCAATGCAAAAATTACAGTCTCAGTGCTATGTTGACTGTGAGATCCTGACTGTGTCCCATTCAACAAGTCCTAATCCTTCAAGTGCTGCTGCAACCTAGTAGCTACTGCCACCTCCATAACCTTCACAAAGATTGAAATATACATGACTGGATGATAGCTGGAACATTCATAGGATCTAAATTCTCTCCTTTCGTAAGAGGGGACATCATAATTTATCCCTGTTTGGAAGCTAAGGGGGGGGGGGTTCTTTTACAAAGGTGCACTAGTGTTTTTAGCATGTGATACACGCTAGAGATGCACATGGACGTATCTAGTGTTTAGCGCATGCTAAAAACACAAGCGGGCCTTTGAAAAACGACCCCAAGTAATCACACTCTATGGATTTATTTACCAGCATTGCCAGTCACTGCAGTATACTCTCTGATAATTCTTTAAATAAATACACCAGGCAATGAATCAATGGACAATCCCCTTTGCAAATTTTTTCACCCACTTGGTGACCTTTCATAAAGACACATGAGCAAATCTATCCCAAATACAGCTGGTCAAAACCTGGTACTTTCCCCCTGTATCTTCACTCAGCTGAGGCAATATATCATAAGAACATAAGTATTGGCATAATGGACAGACCAAAGGTCAATCTAGCCCAGTATTCTCTTTCCAACAGTGACCAATCCAGGTCACAAGTACCTGGCAATATGCCATAAGAGTAAAAAATGTATGATGCTTATGCTAGAAAAAAGCAGTGGATTTTTCCCAAGTCCATCTTCCTAATGGCCTATAGACTTGTTTTAGGAAAATAGCCAAACCTTTTTTTATACCCTGCTGAGCTAACTGCTTTTACTACATTCTCTGGCAACGAATTCCAGAGTTTAATTACATGTTGAGTGAAGAAATATTTTCTCCAATTTGTTTTAAATTTACCACTTAGTAGATTCATTGTGTGCCCCCTAGTCCTTGTATTTTTGGAAAGACTACACAAGTGATTCACGTCTGCCATTTCCACTCCATTCAGTATTCAATAGACTTCTATCCTGCCTCCCCTCAGCTGTCCAAGCTGGCGAGCCCTAGCCTCTTTTCCCCAAAGGGAAGTCGTCCCATTCCTTTTATCATTTTCGTTGCCCTCTTCTGTACCTTTTCTAATTCTGCTACATCTTTTTTGAGATGCAGTGACCAAAATTTCACACAATATTCGAAGTGCCGTCGCACCATAGAGTGATACAAAGGCATTATAATATTGTCAGTTTTGTTCTCCATTTCTTTCCTAATAATTCCTAACATTCTATTTGGTTTATTAGCCACCGCTGCACACTGAGCAGAGGGTTTCAACAATGACACCTAGATCCTTTTCCTAGGCGGAGTCTCCTAGTGTGGAACCTTGCATCATGTACCTATAGTTTGGGTTCCTCTTTCCTACATGCATCACTTTGCACTTGTTCACATTAATCCGCAAACAAATCTTTTCCGGAGATGGGAAGGCGGTAGAACGAGAGGACATGAAATGAGATTGAAGGGGGGCAGACTCAGGAAAGATGTCAGGAAGTATTTCTTCACGGAGAGGGTGGTGAACGCTTGGAATGCCCTCCCGCGGGAGGTGGTGGAGATAAAACGGTAACGGAATTCAAACATGCGTGGGATAGGCATAAAGGAATCCTGTGCAGAAGGAATGGATCCACAGAAGCTTAGCTGAAATTGGGTGGCGGGGGGAAGAGGGGTTGGTGGTTGAGAGGCTAGGTTAGGGGAGGGCAGACTTATACGGGGTCTGTGCCGGAGCCGGTGATGGAAGGCGGGACTAGTGGTTGGGAGGCGGGAAATACTGCTGGACAGACTTATACGGTCTGTGCCCTGAAAAAGACAGGTACAAATCAAGGTAAGGTATACACATATGAGTTTATCGTGGGCAGACTAGATGGACCGTGCAGGTCTTTTTCTGCCGTCATCTACTATGTTACTATGTTACTATGTTAAATGTCTTCTGCCATTTGGACGCCAAAGCTTGTAAAGTCCTCTTGAAATTTTTCAGAATCCTCTTGTGATTTAACAGCTTTGAATAATTGTGTATTATCAGCAAATTCTATTCTTCACTAATTATTCCCATGTCTAGATCATTCATAAATATCTTAAAAAGCAATGGTTGCAGCACAGACCCTTGGGGAACCTCACTGTCTACCCCCCTCGCTATCAAATCCAGTGAAACTAAACTCTGCAATTTTATAGATAAATCCTTCCTTGAGTCCTCACCCCCTTCTAAGAACTTCCTGTTAATGTAGCCATCTTTTCTTCATCTTTTGCTCCAAGAATCAAGCAAAGTCATTTGATCTCATTTAATGAGACTATTTGGGTTGCTGCATGGGAAAGCTTTTTAAATGCCTGTTCCCACACACTATTTCCACAATCCCCAATTAAGGTGGTGTGATAGCAACATTTCTTTCCCTCTCTAATCCTTTGTTAATCTGTTTTTTTGTTTTAATATTCGTAACTGAGGAGTGAACCAAGGGGAGTCTCTGGTCTTTGATATTTTCCACAGTTTCAGAGGGGCTGTCTCATCTAATAACTCAGTCAATGCTTTCTCCCATCATTTACGAGGTACTCTACTGATCTTCCTTGCCCCTTAATTTTTGAGCCCCTGCATTCCAAAGCTCATCTGCATTTATTCCACCTCTCAATTGTCTCTTAACCTTCTCCCCTCCATTACCAAATGTAATGTAAAATCTAATAGATAATGATCAGACCAAATTATTGTTGAAGCTGCCCAAATTTCTATTAATGCTGTACCTAAAGTATCATCTGACACTGCTAACATATCTAATTATTCCTCCCAAGTCTGTCCTGCTGTCATGTCCCCTACCTCAACGCAGGCAGCATCCTCGGGCTGCGCAGGGTCCTGGCAACACACACACTTGACTGGCTCAGCCTTGAGCCATGTCTGTGTACTTCTTCTCTGGCTGCAGGCTCCCTGATTGCCTTGCTGTCATGCACCTGGATCTGCTCTCTCTGCCTGGATTCCAGGCTCTTTAATTGCCTTGCTACCACGCACCTGTGTTGACTTTCTCTCTGCCTACCTGATGTCAGGTTTCTCGTGGAACCTCTGGGTTTGTGAGCCCTTGGACCACTGCCGAGGAGCAGCAGCGGCAGGAGAATCACCCAAACACAAGACAAGGCAGAACAGACGTAACAGCAAACCCAGGACCGGAACTCCCAGATGGCGACTGCAGCCGAGGCAACTCAAGCTGGAACAAGCAGGACAGGAAATCAGCCCAAACTTCACCTGCACTTGACCGCCATTCCTCAGGGGTTGAGCCCCTGGGTGCAGGCGGCCGGCAGGTCTTACCGGACAGGGCAGGAAGGCTGAACTGCAGGAAACAGCAGGAAGAAGAAACCAGAAAACAAGCCAGGTCTAGGCTGGCAGCAGACGATAGAAATAAACCAGGAGACAGGCCGGGTCAGGGCAGGCAGCAGACAGTCGAATAAACCAGGAGACAAACAGGGTCAAAGCCACAACCGGGAAAAACTCAGCAGCACTGCAACTAACTCTCACCAAAGGAAACTTCTCTGAGGACCTCTGTTGCAAGGCAAACTAGAAGACTTCCCAGGTGATTAATAAAGACAGCCTACAAGGGAGTTCACCAGGTACGGGTACTGCTTGGTTCCAAAAAACTCCCAAAACAATCTGGAAGGCTGGAAGATCCGGACCAGACCAGAATATCTTCTGGAAAATGGGAAACGGCAAGCCATCGGTTCACAACAGCTACCAGGTCTAACCACCGGGGGGCAAGGTGACTGAGAGCAAGGAACCTGGGCACAACCGTGACACCTGACCTATGGAAGCTCTCTTCTTCAGCTGGTTCCTGTCTACGTCAGAAAGCCTGCACTATTTCTGGGACGCTTTCCCTCTGCCTCATTGCTTCGGCTTCTACTTGGGTAAGCATTTCTCTTCAGCGTACCTTTCTGTTTGCTGCCTGCCTGTAAAGACCCTGCTTGTACTTGGATTACTCTTCTGTTTACTGCCTGCCTGTAAGACCCTGTTTGGACCTGGTTACTCTCTTGTCTGCGGCCTGCCTGGATATCCTGCATGGACCTCGTTACTCTCTTGTTGGCTGTCTGCCTGGATATCCTGCCTGGACCTGGTTACTCTCTCTTGTTTGCTGCCTGCCTGAATATCCTGCCTGGATCTGGTTATTCTCCTGTCTACTGCCTGCCTGAATATCTTGCCTGGACCTGGTGACTCCCGGGTCAGTTACCCGCCTGTATACCTGCCTGGACCCAAGACACTTCTTAGCCTACTGCCTGTCACTCTGTTGTGACCCGCTCCTGAACTAATTCCTTCTGCTCTCCTCTGGCTGTTCTCTCTGGGCGCCCCTTTCCTGGCCTCTCAGTATAAGTCCTGTAGGCTGCCCGCACCTGGGAGCTCAACCCTCGGGGAATGGCGGTCACCACAGGTGAACTTCAGGGTTGCTCAGCCACCAAGCAGAACCCGGGCCCATGTCTTTTCACACCCAGCAGCACACTGCTAGGCACAGGAACTCACCATATCTAACACCTGCCATCATTTACTAATCAGAAACGTAATGCATCCAAGAACTTTAAGAACGCAATTACCTCTTGAGAGGTTCCCATATTCTTGATGAGGATTTAAGTTTCCTAAGAACACTATAGGTGAGAAATGCTTTGTGGCTTGCATAATCAAAGTTTGTAACTCTTCCATATCTTTGACAAATGTGCTGATGAAGTGAAGGAATTGGGTTGATTCCCAGGCCAAGCTTCTGCTCTCTGGCAGAGCAACACTCACAGGCCCTAAGGGGTCCTTTTACTAAGCTGTGTAAGTGTCTATATGCACCCAACGTGTGCCAAAATGGAGTTACCGCCTGACTACCATGTGGCTCTTGTGGTATTTCATTTTTGGCGCATATCCGCTATGCGCGTCTGAAAAATATTTTGTCTTTTCTGGCGCACATAACGGACACCCACCAAGTGGCATTTGGCACACGTAGATCATTACCGCCCGGTTATCACGTGAGTCTTTACCACTAGGTCAATGGCTGGCTGTAAGGTCTCAGACCCAAAATGGATGTACAGCAATTTTCATTTTGCCACATGTCCATTTTCGGCAAAAATTTTAAAAAGGCCTTTTATACAAACATGCTAAAAAATGGATTGGCGCACAGCAAAACCCGTGCCTACACTACCGCAAGCCATTTTTTAGCGTGACTTTGTAAAAGGACCCCTAAGAGAGGGAGTCTCAGCCATTCCTCAAAAGTGACACCTAGTGGCCAGACCTAGAGTTCATGTCAACCAAGTTCTGAAGAGAATCATGTGTCTGATCACTACGATGTCTGGACTGAGCTGGGAGGGCGATATCAATCTAAGGTATTGTGAAAGAAGGCGCCAATTCTGATTGTACTGGAAGCCCTAAGGAGTAGGAGGAAACTGCCAGGCTGAAAAAAAAAGAGAAAAAACGGCAAAGGAAAGAGTGGCCTGCTATCTAATCCATCCATGCAGCTGTGTAAATAAATGTAAGCAGAATTTATAAACCAAACTTGGACAGATACAATCATCATAAAACCTAGAGACTTCCTGTTAAACTTCCTTCAAAAACTAAAAATACTTTGATTGCTAGTAGACAAAATCCACATGGCGCTGGCTGCAGGGACCCCATTTGGTAAAAAAGAAAAAAAAAAAAAAGAAATCCTGACAGTTGCCTTTTTTAATCACTATGTGCCAGAATTGCAGTAAGCTGCTCAAAATAAATTGGAAAGCGACTGCCTATTCTGATGGGCTCGGTTTTGTTTTGACGCTGCTGGTATCTTTTCTTTCTGGGTCTGAGCACTGTCTTTTATCGTGTTAGAGAAGCAGTGACTCCGAGTGGAGGTCTGGACTCAGTGGCCAACTGGGCTGATCCTGCATGGCACTCCTTGTATTCTTATTACTCAGAAATCTGTGAGCAGTAGAAGCTCTTTATTTCTGTGACCAGAGCTTTACTTGAGGCCTCCAGAAGAAAGCATGAAGTCTCACAGCCATACGTTTATCAGTGAAACCTCCTTTTAGGTTCACTGATACCACGCGGTGACAGCCTCTTCTTCTGCAAGGGCATCTGGATACCTAGATCCTGTTATAAAATACTAGTGCAAACCGGTATTGCACACCTAACATTTGGGTGCCCACGGTTATACCAGCCATAGAGCTGATGTAACTATGGGCACCTAAATATGACAAGAATGTAAATAACTTCCTACGTTTTTAAGTTGCATGTCTAAGTGGCAGCAGGGGCGTAGCCAGACTTCAGCGGGAGGGGGGTCCAGAGCCTGACATGAGGGGGCACATTTTAGCCCCCCCCCCCGGTGCCGCCGACCCCTCTCCCGCTATTGCCAACACCCCGTCGCTGCCACGGCCACCACCACCACCTTGACCCCCCCTGCTGACAACCCTCTCGACCCCCCCTCCCGCCGCCAACCCTCCCCCGCCATCGCCTACCTTTGCTGGCGGGGGACCCCAACCCCCACCAGCCGAGGTCCTCTTCTTCCTTTGTTTTGTTTCTGAGTCTGATGTCCTGCACATACAACGTGCAGGACGTCAGACTCAGAAACAGAATGAAGGAAGAAGAGGACCTCGGCTGGAGGGGGTTGGGGTCCCCCGCCAGCAAAGGTAGGCGACGGCGGGTTGGCTGTGGGAGGGGGGGTCGAGAGGGTTGTCAGCAGGGGGGTCTAGGGCCAAATCTACGGGGACCCAGGCCCCCGTGGCCCCACATAGCTACGCCCCTGCCAATGCCCCTCGCAAGCACCGCTCATGTGAACATCCCCTTGCATTTATGCATTATGGGGCCCTTTTACAGAGGGGCAGTAAGCCCAATGCGGGCTTAGCGCTTGCTCTTCCGGGATTACCGCCAGCCCAACGTGGCCACCGGCAGTAGTCCAACCCTGAGTGTGCACCATTTCCCGAGGAAAAAGAAAATCCCCGGAAATGGCTTGCGTGGTGATAACCCGGTGATAATTAAACATTGCTGCACGCTGCCTGGTTACCATTAGGTTAGGGCGGGAGCCCTTATCACCACCTCAATGGGTAGCAGTAAGGGCTCCCAGCTGCAAGGCCATACAGTAAGAGTTATCTCACCATGTGGTCATTTTTTTGGGAAGGGCTTTTACCGGCTGTGGAAAAACGGCCCTGGCGCTTGGGAAAATGGACCCCACTGCTAGCGCGGGGCCCTTTTTCCCCACAGCTTGGTAAAAGAACCCCTTTAGCACTTACACACACTCTTACAGAATCGTGCTCAGTCAATTTGCTGCCACTTATGCACATGTTGATTTTCCTATATATTTGTGTGCTTAAGTACATAAGTATTGCCATACTGGGAAAGACCAAAGGTCCATCGAGCCCAGCATCCTGTTTCCAACAGTGGCCAATCCAGGTCTCAAATACCTGGCAAGATCCCAAAAATGTACAAAACATTTTATACTGCTTATCCCAGAAATAGTGGATTTTCCCCAAGTCCATTTAATAACGGTGTATGGACTTTTCCTTTAGGAAGCTGTCCAAACCTTTTTAAAACTCCGCTAAGCTACCCGCTTTTACCACATTCTCTGGCAACAAATTCCAGAGTTTAATTACACGTTGAGTGAAGAAACATTTTCTCCGATTCGTTTTAAATTTACTACATTGTAGCTTCATCGCATGCCCCCTACTCCTAGGATTTTTGGAAAGCGTGAACAGACGCTTCACATCTACCCATTCAACTCCACTCATTATTTTATAGACCTCTATCATATCTCCCCTCAGCCGCCTTTTCTCCAAGTTGAAGAGCCTTAGCCGCTTTAGCCTTTCCTCATAGGGAAGTCATCCCATCCCCTTTATCATTTTCGTCGCCCTTCTCTGCACCTTTTCTAATTCCACTATATCTTTTTTGAGATGCGGCAACCAGATGTGCTACTCTCGAGTGAATAAGTAGTCACGATTTTCTATGAGACAGTATTGCATGATTCAAGGAGCATTGGTACCTCGTGCTACATTTGAAAGCTAGAGTGTTTAGAGAAAATCCAATCTGAAGACTCCTGAAGCAGGCCGTTGTGGCCAAAACACAATTCGTAACAAGTCTTTGGATGTTTGAATACATGTTCTGCACGATTTACACATCATCTAGCTTCATTTTTGGTGTCGCCTTCTCTGCGTTTGTCTGATCTGTGTATTGTGAGGGACTTTGTTCTGTTCTCTTTGTCGTTGCGCAACTGTAAGCACCCTGTTGTAGAATCGCCCTACAATGCACTGGAATGAACATTTATTATTATTAACATTTGTATAGCGCTACCAGACGCATGCAGCGCTGAACATCCAACGTAGAGAGAGACATTTCTCACCCCATCATTGAGTATATCTTGCAGTATAGGGTTGGGCTAAAAGTGTATGTAAGAAAAAGCAGGTGTAAATCCCAACAAGCAAATTTTCCCACATACACGTGTATTCCCTTTGGAGGCCTTTTACAAGGCCACGCTAACGTTTACTGCCAGCTGATTTTTACCATGAGCTAAAAACTCTAGCGCAGCTTTGTAAAAGACTCTCTTATGAAATAGGGAACATAGTGTAGATTTTATTGCCATTGAAGCCCACCCACATCATGCCCAAATCATACCCCCCTTACAATCTACACATAGTGTAGATATACAGCTTCCTAAAATCGGGCTTTACGAGTGTATGCGATATATATGGATAGAAGTCAACTTTTCAAAATGATTGGGGGTGCTAAACCCAACAAAAATTACCTCTCCCTAGACATAGTCAAGGACTTTGTTCAATATTGGGGGTGTTCAAGCACCCACAGAGCTCCTATGTATATATGTGCAAATACTAGTATTTATAGGTGGAAATCACAAATAATGGATGTTATCTTTAAAAGACTGGTTTGTTTTCCATGTTTCAAAAGGGCATTATTTAAATATACCCTTTTAGGATAAATTACCTTACAAATAAATGGGCCCATTTACCAAACTGCGAAAGAAAGTGGCCTTAGCACATCTTTACGCAAGTCATTCCTGCGTGCTAAGGCCATTTTAACGCTGGGTAAAATGGCCAATTTTTCTATTTTTAAAAAATTAATGGCCACATGCTAATTTTACACACAACTATCCTTGTTGGCTTTACTTGCTGTTCTAACAATATCACTATACACAACTAGCAAGTAACAGTGAGGTTGCTGAAAAGTTTAAATATACAGGGAGGAAAATATTTGAAAGGTATTAATCCGCAAACGAATCTTTTCCGGAGATGGGAAGGCGGTAGAACGAGAGGACATGAAATGAGATTGAAGGGGGGCAGACTCAGGAAAGATGTCAGGAAGTATTTTTTCACGGAGAGGGTGGTGGACGCTTGGAATGCCCTCCCACAGGAGGTTGTGGAGATGAAAACGGTAACGGAGTTCAAACATGCGTGGGATATGCATAGAGGAATCCTGTGCAGAAGGAATGGATCCTCAGAAGCTTAGCTGAAATTGGGTGGCGGAGCAGTTGGGGGGAAGAGGGGGTGGTGGTTGGGAGGCGAGGATAGGGGAAGGCAGACTTATACGGTCTGTAACAGAGCCGGTGATGGGAGGCGGGAAATACTGCTGGGCAGACTTATATGGTCTGTGCCCTGAAAAGGACAGGTACAAATTCAAGGTAAGGTATACACATATGAGTTTGTCATGGGCAGACTGGATGGACCATGCAGGTCTTTTTCTGCCGTCATCTACTATGTTACTATGTTACTATGTAGCTGTAGAGTGTAGCAACTCCATTTTAGATAAGTACCTGGAAGATTTCAATCATGAACGAATAAACAAAAAAATTGTTAAAAATTAATAAACTAAAAAATTGAAAAACTAATTAAACATCAGAGGTTTTTACAGGACTCGTGAAGAAGTATGGCGGGTCAGTAGTCCAAGTTTTACTTCAGACATGACCTTAGCCACTGAAGTCCTTTCCCTCGTATTTTACAAATTTTCAGCAATCTCACTGTCACGCACTAATTTTGCCATTACAGACTATGAGCCCCTACTGCCACCCATTACGTAGGCAGTAAGGGCTCAAATGCTGACTATGTGCTAATTGGTTAGTACATTGGCGCAGGACATGCCCACTCTCCACCCCAAGACCCACCCTCAGCACTAAAAAATACATTCAGGGCCCCTTTTACAAAAGCACGCTAAAAATAAGCGCGTGCTAAACATTACAGATGCCAGTAATCAAATTATCCCAAACACCTAGTATTAAATCATTTTTATCTTCATACGCTGTATCCTTATGGACTTAACTCTGAAATAGATTGGTGGTCTTTAGTTTGATCTATGACTTTAAGAATGCATGGTCTTCACTTTGATTGGTGGGTGTAGTACAACTGGTGGACTCTAATCAGCTGTGGTCTATTTAAATTGCTGGGGCAGATGAGACGCCGCAGCCATTTTGTTTTGATGCTGAAGTAAAATCTAAGACAGTAACTTCACAGTGAGTTAGTACTATGAGAAAACACTGCTGTTATTGGGGATATTTTCTTGATATATTGTGTCTTTTTCTTAGCAAACCTCTTCCCTGACGAAGAAATTCGAAACCTGGCCAAGTCGGCGGAGGTTTGAAGCCGGAGAATTAATGCTGCTTATAGCTGCTAAAAAGCTAAGTTATAATTGTTTACTTTAAAGTTTACTATCTAAGAAAATATTGACAATATTGGAAAAACAAAAGGGAAAAAAAAACAAAAGAAAAGAAAAAAAATAGAAGCTAGGAATTATATGGGTTGATCTATGATGAGGTGAACAGCACCATCATTATATCGAAAAATGATTCCTTGGATGGTTGCGCTGTTAAAAATTCTGAAGATCCCTGTCTAGCTAAATTGATGAATTTATAAATGAGTACACTGTGAGAGCATTGATTATAGATAAAAATGATTTAATATTAGGTGTTTGGGATAATTTGATTACTGGACTATGCTTTAATCCCCACACAAATAAATACGTGGTCCCTTTAAATTAAAGATTACAGATGAGCATATATTCCTATGGGTGTCTCTAGCATTTAGCATGCATTAAAAATGCTAGCGCACCTTAATTTTTCAGCGTGTGGATAACACACGCGTATGCAAAATTTACTTTGGGGTACCTGAGCATGACACACAGTAAGCCCTTTTTTGCTGCGGTAAGCACACGTTAGTAAAAGGACCCCAAAATATGAAAAGAAACTGTCTGGAAACCAAAACGTCTACTGCAAGTCCACATTTTTGTCATGTCTTTCCAATTCTACTTTTCAAATATATTGTTTTAAAGATTTATTGGCCTAAAGCATTCAAGAATTTGTGCGGGTCATGTTCCTAAAGTGTTACTGATGCATGGAAAGATTTGAAACTATGGTAGAAAAAAGAATTCTAAATTCCTAGACCATCTGGATTTCATTTAAGCTGTTCTTTTTGATTTTTAAAATTAAGGGCAAGAGTTGACTGGAACTGAGTGACTTGTTTGGCAGATTTGATACACTGGAGATTGGGGGGGGGAGGGGGGAGGAGGTCTGTGCAGTCAGAACATTAGGAATAAGGTCTCAAATTTAATATCTGAATGCAGGTCCAGGGAAGGACGGCTAAGCTGGGAGGTTCTAAGTGTTGCATTAAGAACGGGGGTTTCAATTAGCTGAATTAGAGGCAATCAGGGCTAGATTGGAGGCGAGTGGGAAGCAAAAGCACAGATTATTCGATAAGCTGTGTTTATGAGATGGGTGCAATTGGAGCAAAACTCTGGCTACTTTGACCTTATTCAATAAGCTACTTTTCCCACAGACACAGAATGGGAGAAACACTTTAGTGATCCAGGCCCCTGAAGGGCTTCTCCGATTTATTAGGTTCAGCGTTCGGAGTAACAATTTGTTGAATCTCTACTCCATAAACAAAGAAGCTTTTAGGAAAGACTTCAATTGGATAAGACATTGATTTTGGTTGATAGTGAATTGGGGGTGGGGGCACTGGGGAACTTCCTGATTAGCTGCAGCATTTTAGGAGCATTGCATGATGTAAATGGCATTCATAAGATTATTCAAAAATCAAAGAACTGTAGAGCTACACAATCAAACATATAAACGGCAAGTGACCGACTCACCTGCAAATGCGCAGTAGAGACTTCCCTCTCTGTCCCGCCCTCGCGTCAAGACTTGATGACGTCAGAGGGCAGAACAGAGAGGGAAACGGAGTCGGAGTCACTGTCGGACGCTGCCGCCTGGAAACGAACATCGCGTGCACCAAGCTCCCCCTCCCCCCCATCCCCGCCGCCGCTCCCATCCTCCTCCGCATCGGGCCCCCTGAACTGACCTGACAGCACCTCTCACCTCCGTGTGAAAGTGCTGCAGGCAGCAGCAGAGCGATCTGCTGCTGCCTTCAGTGCTTTCACACGGAGGTGAGAGGCGCTGTCAGGTCAGTGCAGGGGGCCCGGCACGGAGGGGGTGTAACGAAGGATGCTATATTGGAGAAACAGGCCAGATGCTTAAGACAAGATTCAATTTACATAGACATCACATGAACAATACAGCCAGTAGGGCCACCACCCCGGTGGGACAGCACTTCACAGAACCAGGACACTGTACCAGTGATTTCACAGTGAGAATACTGAAAGGTAACTTTAAAACCATACAAGAACGTAAGACCTTTGAAGTCAGAATGATTGAATATTTTAACACCCAACAGAAAGGACTTAACAAGGATCTGGGGTTCCTAGCCCATTATAAACCATAAAGCTGTATTTCTCTGTTGATCACCCCACCCCTCACCTATCCACACCCATCCTGTTAGAATATCAATGATATGCTTTGATGTCCCCATGCATACCTCCGACCCACCCCCATCCTCCCACCCTGTCAGACTGTCATAGTAATGCTTGAATGTTTTCACTTATATACACTGTCAGCTAGCACATTTGCTTATTTCCGATCTGACGAAGAAGGGCAACCTTCGAAAGCTAATCAAGAAATGTATTAAGTTATGTCCAATAAAAAAGGTATCATCTTATTTTCTTTTCCATGTTTCCATGGAAGATAAAAGGTGGGGTAACAAATCTAGGAGGGGTTAAAGTTCCTATTTTTCTTTTTCTTTAAATATTATTTACGCTTTTCACGATTTTCTTAAAAGTATATATCTGCACTTATCTTTCTCAATCACAACACTCTATCCATGGGAGAATCTTCGCCAACATGGCCAAGTTTCGTTTTCTTCCTCAGGGAAGAGGTTCCAGCTACAGACCAAACATGCTCCTGCATAAGTTTGAACAAAATAGGAACTCTAATTTAAATGATAGGTGAATAAGGGTTGATCTATGAGGATTTGTGCCTCAACCATTGTCCAGGAAGGATAAAAGAACATTGAAAACTATGTTCATATGGTGAGAGCAGCATGAGAATGTGGTAAAGGCGGTTAGCTTAGCGGAGTTTAAAAAAGGTTTGAACGGCTTCCTAAAGGAAAAGTCCATAGACCGTTATTAAATTGGACTTGGGGAAAATCCACTATTTCTGGGATTAGCAGTATAAAACGTTTTGTACTTTTTTGGGGAATCGTTCCAGGTATTTGTGACCTGGATTGGCCACTGTTGGAAACAGGATGCTGGGCTTGATGGACCTTTGGTCTTTCCCAGTATGGCAATACTTATGTACTTATGTGGTAATTGATTAGTTCATCCACACCCATTCTCCGCTCTTGATGCGCCCCCCCCCTCTAAAATAAACCCCAAAACACGTGCACAGATACCAAACCTAATGCAGAACTCTTTAGTGCATACTGCATTAGGCTATTTTTCTATGTTAGATGCATGTTAGCACTTAAAGGGGCCTTTTTACTAATCTGTGTTATGTGTTAAGTGTCGGCCTCTAAGTTTTAAAAGTATCACATCTCATAAACTTGGGTAATGAATATACATATGATCTAATGTTAAAATGAAAAACAGATGAGTGGCAGTTTGGGGGGTGGGGTACTCTTAGAGTGTAAAGCTAGGCCCATGGCTCAGATTTTCTTAGGTTTATGTTTATTACCAAACTTTCTAACATGTTAATATCAAAGCAGGTTACATTGCATATTCTTATACCGCCATAGTATAACACATTGATGTGTGATGTCATTCTTCCCATGAAATAAAGAGTTTAAAAAAAGGTTAATAGATGAAAATACAAGAAAACATAACTCTAAGGCATGATAGATTTACCTTTTGTATAACAGAATAACTGACGCATAACAAATCATAAAAGCATTATATAGATGGAGATATGGATAAAGTCAAATGATGTGACTTTTTTTAATATCATTTCCCTCCCTAGACATTGGCCTCATATGCAGGGGATTGTTTCACTCAACCCTTTGCATCTTTTTTTTACTTTTTCACATTACTCTTGTTCACTATACATGCTAGTGAACAACAAGAGGCTTGTGATTGGAGAATAGTTGTGTTCCCCCATGTAGCAGAAGAGACGATTTGGAGGTCGTTCTACCATGCATCACGAAACTCTGCATTCAGCTCACAGTATAAGGAATTTTCAACTTGCAGTCCCTATAGAGACCCTGTTCTGCCCTCTCCCAGTGAGGCTGGTTTCCAGGATGAAGGGGATTGTCAGCAGAAAGATGAACTAGAAGCACACAAGTGCAGTAAAGGCCCCCAGAGAGAGAGGAAGAAAGGAATGGAAGGGTGGCCTTTCAGAAGCCATTAATGCTGTCTAATAGACAGTACTGGCTCTGGGGATGAGGAGAGGAATTCATGTAATTTATGTACCAAAAATCATCAGGGTGGTGGTAGAAACCCCAATGGACTTACATTTCGCATCTCAAAGAGAGGAATAGAGAGAGAGAGGACAAAGGGGATGGGGAAAAAGAGATTCAAAGTTACCCAGTTCCAGGCTGCAGATTTTGGGATAGTCCTGGATTTCTGATCACCCCATCCTGGTGCATTATGGGATTTCAATGGGCAGAATCAGGCAAAACCCCTACGAGAGAAGCTACACTGGCTCCCACTCAAAGAACGCATCACGTTTAAAGTATGTACCCTAGTTCACAAAATCATCCATGGCGATGCCCCAGCCTACATGTCAGACCTGATAGACCTACCACCCAGGAATGCTAAAAAATCATCTCGCACATTCCTTAATCTCCATTTCCCCAACTGTAAAGGTCTAAAATACAAATTAATGCACGCATCAACCTTTTCCTATATGAGCACGCAATTCTGAAACGCGCTGCCACGCAACCTAAAAAGAGATCTATGAACTGACCAACTTCCGAAAACAACTGAAGACCCATCTCTTTGACAAGATATACCACAGAGATCAACACATGTGAAACTCCCCACATATATCCAGGAATGTTTAATAATGCCTTCTGTTATATTACTATCGTGTATTCCATTACCATGCAACCCCAAATCCTTCTGTAATATCAAATATCTATTCTCTTCTTACTTCCACTATCCATGATGTATCGTAAGCCACATTGAGCCTGCAAAGAGGTGGGAAAATGTGGGAGACAAATGCAATAAATAAATAAATAAATAAATAAAATAAATAAATAAATATTACAAACCCCACACACCAAACCAGGACCGGCTAAAACGTCTACAGGCTGGAACTAGGTAACTTGGCATCTCTGGGGATATATCATCACTCACCATCTCCTCCAGCCCCTCCTAAAAAACTAGACAGAAAGTAAATCTACTTATCACACTGAATGCTTCAAGGAAGTCCAGGCATTCTTGAGTACAACATAGGCGCTTCTTGCTGAATTAAAAATAAAAATGAAAAAAATGCCTCTTTGCTAAGCTACAACATGGGTGGTCAGATACCAGAATTTATCAGAAACAATAAACCAGCAGCACTTCACCCTTTCCATTCAGTGAACCACTTTGAGCCATCTAACCACACATGTTCAGTATTAGCTCTATTTAATTTTACAATGCTCTGTAGATCCAAATGTCTGCGAGAGGCCATGGGAGGACTCTAAAGAGCCGCAGGTAATCAGTGAAACCGACAATTCAATTTACTCAAGCAACATTAGTGGAGCCTATACAGATCTAATCCATATATGTAAGCCATATTGAGCCTGCAAAGAGGTGGGAAAATGTGAGACACAAATGCAATAAATAAATAAATAAATATAAAATTATGTATCAAGGCTAATAAGGTGCTAAATAAATAAATAAAATCAAGGAATTCTAATTCTGGAATCTGAGTCAAAACACAGACTTGATTTATGTAAATAACTTCAGACAATGAAGAACTTGGGGAGAAGGAGGGGGAATTACAGAACGTAAACTTAGAGCAACACTTATATAATTGCGGGAGGGGGTATATTGCCAAAAAGAAATGCAGGAGTATGCAGAGGCAACATAACCACTTGTGCTAATATTTACATCTCGTGCCTGTTCCCATAAATACATGCACTCAGGAGTGGCCTAGTGGTTAGGGTGGTGGACTTTGGTCCTGGGGAACTGAGGAACTGAGTTCGATTCTCACTTCAGGCACAGGCAGCTCCTTGTGACTCTGGGCAAGTCACTTAACCCTCCATTGTCCCCTGTAAGCCGCATTGAGCCTGCCATGAGTGGGAAAGCGCGGGGTACAAATGTAACAAAAATAAAATAGATACTATTGGAGATTCTACATGGAATGTTGCTACTATTGGAGATTCTACATGGAATGTTGCTACTATTGAGATACTATTGGAGATTCTACATGGAATGTTGCTATTCCACTAGCAACATTCCATGTAGAAGGCTGCACAGGCTTCTGTTTCTGTGAGTCTGACGTCCTGCACGTATGTGTAGGATGTCAGACTCACAGAAGCAGAAGCCTGCGCAGCCACATTGGTGATCTGCAAGGGCCGACTTCTACATGGAATGTTGCTAGTGGAATAGCAACATTCCATGTAGAATCTCAAATAGTAGCAACAGAATCTCAATAGTAGCAACATTCCATGTAGAATCTCAAATAGTAGCAACAGTGGAGGAGTGACCTAGTGGTTAGGGTGGTGGACTTTGGTCCTGAGGAACTGAGTTCAATTCCCACTTCAGGCACAGGCAGCTCCTTGTGACTCTGGGCAAGTCACTTAACCCTCCATTGCCCCCTGTAAGCCGCATTGAGCCTGCCATGAGTGGGAAAGCGCGGGGTACAAATGTAACAACAACAATTAGCTCATCTGTGAAATTCATTAATGCCTATAGATTGTTGTCCCAGTCTTTCCCTATATCATCCATTTCATTTATACACTAGGCACAAAAATTTAATTGACTGAGTAAAATCTGCTGACAATGGGTCATTCACAATGAAACATGGAGCATAAATACAATGTCCAGACCATGAAGTGTGGGATCAAAAATGTTTAAATTTATACTTTATTAAAATAACAGAGAACCACTTTTCCTTGTGCTTGAAGATTTCTGTAGAGTTTTTGTCTTCCTTTTTTTGCTGACGATGGGTCATTAACATCTAATTAGCAGCACCGCATAACAGCTGCTGCACAGCACAACCGCCTGCTGTTATCCTTACATAACATCCACAGAAAGATTAAGCACTCAGCTTACAGCTGATAAAATAATAAATAAATAACCCCCACATTTATTTCCAGGTTTTCCTTTATCAAAATAAGGTGTCAAGTAAAACTGGAAATGTAAAGGTGGACCAAATAATTCCACTGGAACTATTGAAGAAAGTGAAACCTACGCACTTTATCATCTGTCTGAGTTAAATCAATTTTGTTCATCAAAATCGGGATGTACCTTTACTCTATCTCAGGATCCATTTTAAGTCCCAGAGGTTGTTCTGTCCCTTAAGAAAATCAGGACATCTCAAGTTCCACTAGGACTTTACAGAAGGATCTGCCAACATAGAACCTTTTCTAAAATTTATTGAAGAATGGATGTTTATGCAGTGGTTACCAGGGGCGTAGCTAGAACTCAATTAGGGGGTCCAGAAGTGGACTGGGGGGGGCCAAGCATTTCCTCTCGGTACCCCCCTGCCAAATCATACCTTTGCTGGAAGGGATACTCAAGCCCCACAGGCCAAAGAGATTCTCTACTGGAATTCCCATGCTGCCTGAGCAGCCAGAAAGCTGACAGCCAGCAAGGTGCTCCAGCCTCTGATGCTAGCACTTCCACACATGCTCAGCTCAACATGAACTGAGCATGCGTGGAAGTGCTGGCATTGGTGGCTGGAGCACCTTGGGGAAACAACAAGTCAAGCGGGGGATATCCAGAAAGACCAGACTGAAGACACAGATGTTGAAAACCAATGTCCTGCTTCTCAGGCGGTACAGGCGGGGGAGTGGGTGGTGAGTTTCTTTGGCTGGTGGGGCTTGAACATCCTTGCCAGTCGGGTATCCAGTGCTGCAATTTTGGAAGGGGCCTGAGCACAAATTGGTGGGGCCCAGTCCCCCCCTCCTCCCCCATGGCTATGTCCCTGCTGGTTACATGTGGCAGAAGCATCCATTTTAGAATCATAAATGTCTAAAATGTGAATCCCTGAAGATGTCACAGATCCTGGTATCCCTTGCCGGTTTTGCTTTCATGGGGGACAGCAACCATTAGGGAATTTAGGGAGTGATCTCCAGTCATTTCTGCAGAGCAGCACTGCTTGCTAGGAGTACTTTTCTGAAACCTAGACATCCGGATAGGTGTACATCCTAAAGTTGATGTTTTTGGACATAGATGTTGTGGCAAAACAGTGGGTTGTCAAACCTGTGAATTGTGAATGTTTTCATGGAGTGTATTTCTCTTGATTAGCCAGCAGATGGTGTTTGTTATGTGTTTTAAGGCTGTTGCAGAAAAAGCTTTTTTCTTTTTCAGATTAAGTTTGGTGAAAGGCAATCTGCAGTACCATTGGCCAGATACTTTCAAAGTTTGTGCCCTAGGTTCTGATTGGCCCTGGAGGTCAAATCTAGCCAGGAGGTGCTGGATTTTCCCCAGTCTCAGTGTGAGGGTACAGAGGAGAAACATCACTGTCCTGAGACTCTATCCAAGACTTATGAGCAGTTAATTTCCTGAAACTCCCCAGGTGCTACCCAGGTAGTAAGTAGCAAGTGTTAGATAGGTAGCTTTAATGCTGATCCTTATTTTGTTATCTATTAATGCTTGCTGTACTTTTTCACCTGGATTTTCAAGCATTCGCTGTTCTGCTGTAACAATAAACCTGTTAGTTTATTGGCTCTGTTGTCCTGGACTGACTAAGAATCCTGGTGGTTTGTATGTTGCGTATGTAGGCACTTTTTAGGATCTGTGGGACCCCTGAGAGTGTGGCCCCAGTAACCTAGAAATCACTGGGGAATAACTTGAGATTGGGAGTGGGACCCAGTCGGTGGGAGGAGGGTGCTAGTGTACAGCACAAGTGGCAGGTGCAGGTGGACCTGAGAAGTGCTGAGGACAGATCCTCTAAGTGGCCATAGGGATAGCTCCAGGTGGGTGCTAGGTGTTCCATGACAGATGTGCAATCCCCTCATAAGTACATAAGTATTGCCATACTGGGAAAGACCAAAGGTCCATCAAGCCCAGCATCCTGTTTCCAACAGTGGCCAATCCAGGTCACAAATACCTGGCAAGATCCCAAAAAAGTACAGCACATTCTATACTGCTTATCCCAGAAATAGTGGCTTTTTCCCAAGTCCATTTAATAATAGTCTATGGACTTTTTATTTAGGAAGCCGTCCAAACCCTTTTTAAACTCCACTAAGCTAACCGCCTTTACCACATTCTCTGGCAACAAATTCCAGAGTTTAATTACATGTTGAGTGAAGAAACATTTTCTCCGATTCGTTTTAAATTTACTACATTGTAGCTTCATTGCATGCCCCCTAGTCCTAGTATTTTTGGAGAGAGTAAACAAATGATTCACATCTACATGTTCCACTCCACTCATTATTTTATTGACCTCTATCATATCTCCCCTAAGCCGTCTTTTCTCCAAGCTGAAGAGCCCTAGCCGCTTTAGCCTTTCCTCATAGGGAAGTTATCCCATCCCCTTTATCATTTTCATTGCCCTTCTCTGCACCTTTTCTAATTCCAGCCCCAACTGAATACGCTGCAGGTCTGCTGTCCATAGGTTCTGTTTGCTATATAGTTTCTGAGTAGCATATTTGCAGGTTTTGTGTTGCTTCACAGCAAGTGGCAGTGGAGGGATTTTGTGTTGCTGATATTGAGGTGGCACCAGAATTTGAATATATACGTATTTGTTTTGTTGTATGACAAGTGAGAAATCTGGGATTGATGTGTTGCATACAGCTTTTTGATATGGGATAGGCAAATTATCATTAAACAATGAAATATTTCAGCATGCTTTGTTCAGCTATGAATTTTAGTGTTCAGTGAGTCACATACATGAACATTGTCAGGTGTGCTACACCAGATGAAAGGCTGAGAACCACTGGTACAGAAAGGGCCCAAAATTTGAAGAGCACTCTCAAAGGAGAAATGGGGCATAAAGGTACAGAAATGTTCCCCATTGGTTTGGAGGCCACTAGCTTACATAAGTGTTGCCATACTGGGACAGACCAAAGGTCCATCAAGCCCAATATCCTGTTCCCAACAGTGGCCAATCCAGGTTACAAGTGCCTGGCAAGATCCCAAACCAGTACAATACATTTTATGCTGCTTATCCCAGAAATAAACAGTGGATCTTCCCAAGTCCATTTCAATAATGGCTTATGGACTTTTCTTTTAGGAAGCTATCCAAACGTGATCAGACAGAATCTCCAAGCAACTCTTGATAAGTTACCTATGAATATTACATCCTCTGAGCTCCAGAAGGAAGCTCTCTGTGGCACAATGCAAGTATTAAAGTGAATAAAGTAAGCCTTAGAGATCAAACCTAACAGACCCTGGCTTAGGAGTGAGGGACATTATTCTCAAGGTATGAATAAAACGAATTCACTAGAAAAAAAACTAATTTGGAAAGGAAAAATATCAAACTATAAAATATCACTAAAGAAAGTTTTTCCTAGATTATTAAGGAAAAAATGTTTAGCCTGATAAAGTAGTTACTATATTTAATCAAATGAAACCTGTCTTGTAAATGAAAGCAGATAACTAGAATCTAGCAGCTCTTGTTCCTGATAGGGGTGAAACAGTGGTCCCATAGAACAATCAAAGTTAAGTGCTGTTTGAATGGTTATTTTCAGTGTGGAAAAGTTTGAAACAAGCTGCACTTTAAATGTGGACACTAATGCACAAATTAATGATAGGAATCTGTAGCATCACAAGTGACAATATATTTTTTAAAAAAATGGAGTTTTTAGCCCGATGATTGAAACTAAACGCTGGTTAACAAATGAAACCGTGTTCAACCAAGGATTGTTTTCCTTTGGTTTCTGAGGGCTTTTCTCCAATACGATGTAGTAAACCACCCTGTTCAAAAAAGGCATACCCCACCGATCCAACTTAAATGACTGATCTCAGCTACATAAGAAAATTAAAGCACGTATCAAACATAACATAACTCTTCCGCTCTATGATCCCTACCGTGGCTTCTGCAACTTGACCTTTATCTTACCACAACATCACATTGCATTTGTTTACACCGGAGTCCGTAACGCCTCTCCGGTACTATGTAAGCCACATTGAGCCTACAAATATGTGGGGAAATGTGGGATACAAATGTAGCAAATAAATAAATAATAAAATCACAGCTTCTTTTGAATGTTATAGCCTAGTATTAAATTACCCGAATTGAGCCCTAGTGCTTTACTGCATTTTTTTTCAGTCTTGGAAGTGGCCCACATATACCCCAGGATTCTATATATGGTGCCTTAATTTTCATGAGGAAATTGAAGCATATTCTATAACAGTGCGTGTAGCTTAATTATTTAACTAGCTAATCAGCGCTGTTAATTGGATGTTAAATCCTTCTTATCCATGGATAAATCCTTCTTAACTGTTCCCTTCTCCACTACTGCCAACCCCAGACTTCGCGCCTTTTGTCTCGCTGCACCCTACGCCTGGAATAAACTTCCTGAGCCCCTACGTCTTGCCCCATCCTTGGCCACCTTTAAATCTAGACTGAAAGCCCACCTCTTTAACATTGCTTTTGACTCATAACCACTTACCTCCACCTACCCTCCTCTCCTCCTTCCTGTACACATTAATTGATTTGATTTGCTTACTTTATTTTTTGTCTATTAGATTGTAAGCTCTTTGAGCAGGGACTGTCCTTCTATGTTTAAATTGTACAGCGCTGCATAACCCTAGTAGCGCTTTAGAAATGTTAGTTAGTAGTAGTAGTAGTACTGCCAACCCCAGACTTCGCGCCTTCTGTCTCGCTGCACCCTACGCCTGGAATAAACTTCCTGAGCCCCTACGTCTTGCCCCATCCTTGGCCACCTTTAAATCTAGACTGAAAGCCCACCTCTTTAACATTGCTTTTGACTCGTAACCACTCGCCTCCACCTACCCTCCTCTCTTCCTTCCCGTTCACATTAATTGATTTGATTACTTTATTTATTTTTTGTCTATTAGATTGTAAGTTCTTTGAGCAGGGACTGTCTTTCTTCTATGTTTGTGCAGCGCTGCGTATGCCTTGTAGCGCTATAGAAATGCTAAATAGTACTAGTAGTAGTTAACAAGCACTTAGCACTAACTGGCATTAAGATTTACGCACACAACTCACTAAGCATATTCTGTAACGTGGTGTGCGTAAATTTATTTACTACATTTGTATCCCACATTTTCCCACCTATTTGTCGCATAGTTGAAAAGGGGGCACGGCCATGAGCTAGGCGTGGGCGTTTCTAAAATCTGTTTATGTTGTTATAAAATATACCCGCTCTGCGCCTAATTTAGGCATCAGGGTTTATGCCAAGTAAAGCATGGCATAAATGGCCACGGCTAAATTTTGTCACATAGAGAGGTGCTTGGCATAATCCTATATAACAAAACGCACCTCCAACATTCTGAAGCTGAGAAAGTGAAGCCTTCAAGCCTTGAAGCATTCCTGCAACGTTCCGGAACTATGAGTCGTCAATTGAGGAGATGGAGCCTTACAGAGCGCATGAATGCTTCAAGGCTTGAAGGCTTCACTTTCTCACACACACACACTCTCTGTCTCTCACATACACTCTCTCTCACACACTCTCTCTCTCTCACACAGACTCACACACACACTCTGTCTCTCACACACTCTCTCTCTCTCTGATACAAACACACACACATACACACACACACACAGACACACTCTGTCTGTCTGTCTGTCTGTCTGTCTCTCTCACTCATTCTCTCTCACATACACACTCCATCTCTCACCCACACACTCTCTCTCTCAAACATACACACTCCGCGGAAAGGGGGGCATGGAACACGCTGGGGAGGAGAGGGAGGGAGGCATGGAACTCGGAGGTAAGGGGGGCCAAGAACTCAAAGGGGAGGAGAGAGAGGGAGGGAGGAAAGGAGAGAGAGGGAGGGATGGAGAGAGGGAGGGAAGGGGGCCTGGAACTCGGAGGGGAGGAGAGGGAGGGAGGGAGGGAAGGAGGGGGTCATGGAACTCAGAGCCCCCCCCCCACACACACACTCTATCTCTCTCTCACACACTCTCTCTCTCTCTCTCTCTCTTACACACACACACTCACTCACTCTCACACACACACTCTCTCTCTGACACAAACACACACATACTGTCTGTCTATCTGTCTCTCACTCACACACACACTCCATCTCTCACACACACTTTCTCTCTCACTCACACACACACTCTCTCTCTCAAACATACACACTCCGAGGAAAACCTTGCTAGCGTCCGTTTCATTTGTGTCAGAAACGGGCCTGTTTTACTAGTTATAAATACGCATGAAAATTCAAACCTGTTCTACAAAATGTAGGCATACTATACAGAATACTCTAGGCGCATTTTTTTTGTGTGTGTGGAATTTTCTGGTGCCCTATATAGAATCTACCCCATAATGCCTAACCTCAATTGCCGTCCTATCACAGATTTCCAGTATTACTATTCGGTAAAAAAAAAAAAAAAGCAATGAAAAACTCCCTAAAAAACCAGGGAGAAAAGATTGTTCCCAGAAAGCTGGGTATAAAAACATCAAAAACTCAGGAAACAAACTTCTCTCAAATAACAATCTCTAAAAAAGAAAAGGCTTATATATTAAAAAAAAAAAATAGAGCAAATACTGACTGTGCACAGTTAAAAAAAAGAGTCACTTATCTGACCACAAATCTTCTTCACAGCTTCTCATTTTTTTTTCAAACGAAGCAATATCCAAAACCACTGTAGCTCAGTCAAAAATCCTCAACAAGGGTCCCCCTTGTTTCGCTCTTCTGCATCAGGAGTGTAATCAAGCTCACATATATATATAAACCTTTTCTTTTTCAAGATTATTATTTGAGAGAACTTTGTTTCCTGAATTTTTTTGTCTTTTTATACCTTTTATTTTTTTTTTTAGCAATCTTTTCTCCCTGGTATTTAAGTAGTTTTTCATTGCTTTTTTTTACTGGGTAGTAATGTTGGAAACCTGTGATAGGAAGCCAACTAGGGTTAGGCATTATCCCTGGGATTCTTTATATCACTCCGAGATTTCCACATGGAAATCAAAGCGTATTCCATAACAATGCACATAACTTAGGGGGTCTTTTACTAAGCATATTTAGCTCACACTAAAAATCAGCTAGTGCTAAATGCTGAGACGCCCGTAGGTAAATAATGGGTACCTCAGCATTTAGTGCCAGCTGATTTTTAGTGTGAGCTAAAAATCCTAGTGCACATCAGTAAAAGACCTCATTAATTAGTTAACAAGCTAATCAGCAGTGATAATTGGATGTTAATAACCAATTGGCACTAATTGGCATTAATAAGGATTTACACACACTACTTGCTAAGCAAATTCTGTAACATGCTGCATATAAATATATATGATCTTTATGGCGGATCGTGGAAAAGAGAACCACACAGTGGTGCATTGCATTGTGTGAGAATGCCCTAGAACTGAGACTATCAAGTGGGCTCTCGTGCAGCACACTTAACAAGCAGAGGTGGTGAAGTTTTACTAGATGAAATGAGACGAGAACAACAGGCGATTTAGCAATGGCCCACTGAAGTACAAGCTAAGTGCCTAAAACGTTTATATGTATTACATTGATATTGATTAATTAATACTACTGCAACGTAGCACAAAACAGTCTTAGAGCATTTGGGACACCGAAAGCAAACAGAGGAGACAGATTCCCCATGAGAGCTATTTGGTGATTGTTTAGGTGCTATGACATTGGAAGGAGCGGATGAGAGAATTTATTGAGACACTAGTAAAAAAGGCCCGTTTCTGACACAAATGAAACGGGCGCTAGCAAGGGTTTCCTCGGAGTGTGTATGTTTGAGAGAGTGTATGTGAGAGTGACTGTGTGTGTGAGAGAGAGTGATTGTGCGAGTGTGTGTGTGTGTGTGTGTGTGTGTGTGTGTGTGTGTGTGTGTGTGTGTGTGTGTGTGTGTGTGAAAGAGAGAGTGAGTCTGGGTGTGAGTGTGTCTGTGAGAATGAGAGTGTGTGCAAGTGCGTATGTGAGAGACAGTATGAGAGAGAGAGTGTGTTTCACACAGATACAGTGTGTGCGAGAGAGAGAGAGTGTGTGTGACACACAGACTCTCTGCGAGACTGAGTGTATGAGACCAAGAGAGTGTGTGAGTGACTGTGTGACACACAGAGAGTGAATGTGATACAGTGTGAGACAGAGTGTGTGAGAGACAGTGTGTGAGAGTGAGAGAGAGAAAGACATTGACTGTGAGAGAGAGAGTGTGTGTGTGACAGAGATACCTCCCCCCCCCCCTCTCTGGTGTCAGGCCCCCCTCCCTCCCTCTCTCTGGTGTCAGCCCCCCCCCCCCTCTCTCTCTGGTGTCTGAGCGTTACTGTGCAGGACGCTGAGCTCTGGCTGTACTTCAAGGAACTGACCAATCCTATTTAATAGAATGCACCTCCAACATTCTGAAGCCGAGAAACCTCGTGTGGTTGGTCACTTCTGCTTGTGAGGAACCCGGAAGTACGTGATGTCAATTCAGGAGATGGATACAGAGAGCAGGAATGCCTCAGCCATGCAGTCAGCTTCAGAATGTTGGAGGTGCGTTTTATTATATAGGATTTTAAAGCACAGCATGAGCACATGTGGGTGTTTGCTCACAAATCAAAAATAAATAATAGTGGAGAAAGTCTATGATTGAGAAGCTTATCCACCCCTAGAGGCACATATCATTATGGTGTAGTCTCATTTGGGTGAGTCATAACTCTGAGATTTCTCCACTTTATCATAAAAAACATTTTGTATTTTTATAAGAGCTTTTCTACCTTTTGACATATCTTTTTCTTTCATCCTCTCCTTCCAAGCTACACTCTGGTTATTTATTGATTTGCACATGAATATAAGTCACATAGTTGAAAAGTGGGTGTGGTTAAGGGCGGGTCATGGATGTTTCTAAAATCTATGCGCGTTGTTATAGAATACACCCGCTCCGTGCCTAATTTAGGCGTCGGGATTTACACCAGGTTTTATTTGGCATAATTGATCGTGACTACATCGCGTGGACCAGCACTCAACGTATTCTATAAGCCGCTTACAAATTTAGGCTTATTGTATAAAGTATGCCTAAATGAAAGCATACTTTATAGAATACGCTTAAGCGAATTTTATTTTGGCGCTGAATTTTTAGACATATAGAATTTAGTCCCATATGTGGGCCACCTCTGGCAATTCAGGTTTCAATTGATTAACTATAGTAAATACTTTATCAGGTTAAAGTTTCTCTCGTTAATAATCTAGCAAAAAAAATGCCTTTAGTGATAATTGCATAAAACCAACCCACATAGAGACAGTGCCCTGAAGAATCTATGGTTACTTCTATGGTTACAATCTATGGTTACAATCACCATCTTAAGGTGCCCACAAACTTTCAGGGGGGCTTTTACAAAGGCGCATAGCATTTTTAGCGTGCACTAAATGCAAGAGATACCACAGCTTGTACTCTCTCTGCAATACCTTGTAACCCCTATTACTATGGTAGCCGCACTGAACCTGCCTCGAGTGGGAAAGCGCAGGGTACAAATGTAACAAATAAATAAACTCTGCTTCCCTGGATGGCTGGGTTCATAACAGCATGGTGACGTCAGCTCGCCTCCAGCGTTCCTTTCCCTCTCAGTGTCCCACCCTCACGGAAAGACATCAGAGGAGGGTGGGACACTGAGAGGGAAGGCTGGAGGCGATGTGAGCCCAGCCTGCCGCCACTGCGACCTCAGGTAAGATGAACAGTGTAAGGGCAGGGCAGCAGGAAGGACAGAGTCACTGGCCATGGAGGGGAGGGGAAGGGAGAATCGCTGTACATGGATGGGATGAGATGGGAGGGCAGGGCAGAGGCAAATCAATGGGCATGGATGAGATGGGAGGCGAGGGGAGAATCACGGGACATGGATGGGAGCAGTGGCGAATGGCGATTCTAGGTCGGCTGCCACCCAGGGCGGATCGCTGCTGCGCACCCCTCCCCAGGTGCAGCAGCGTCCATCCCCCCAGGGTGCAGCATGACACCCCCCCAGGTGCAATGACACCCCCTCCCCGGCACATCGACCTCCCCCCTCCCAGGTGCATTCTTGGCTGCTGGAAGGTGCAGAGAGCAGCCGCACACCTTTCGGCTCCATGGCTCCCTGCTTTCCTGTTCCGGGGCAGAGGGAGCAGGGAACCAGCGGAGCCGACAGGTGCGCGGCTGCTCTCTGCACCCTCCACAAGCGTGCACCCGGGGCAGACCGCCCCCACCGCCCTGCCCTTCCTACGCCACTGGAAGGGAGGGCAAGGCAGGGCACAGGACAGGACAATCGCTGGACATGGAGGGGAGGACAGAATTGTGGGACACTGAGGGGAGGGGAGGGCAGAGCAGAGCAAGGCACAGGACAATCGCTGGACATGGATGGGATGGGAAGGGAGGGAAGAATCACTGGACATGGAGGGCAATGGAGGGGACAGACGATAGCCTTGCTAGCACCCATTTCATTTTTTAGCGAAACGGGCTTTTTTGCTTGTGTAATATATAGGTGTCTCTAGCATTTAGCACATGCTTATTTTTAGAATGTGCTCAAAACGCTAGCGTGCCTTTGTAAAAGGGGCCCTCAGTTTACACTCAAGGAACTAGGTGGTGCAGGAAGTGGGCTGCGGGTGGAGATGAGGTAAGATGTTGACAAAATTCCTTAAAATAATGAGGTCAATTCTTAGTGATAGGTATACAAAGTTATATCTGCTATTCAGCCTATGCATGGACGTGCAGGACATCAGGACTCACAGCACAGATCAGCGAACGCGCTGGAGACCGGCGCTGAAGAAGACTAAGGCTGACGGGGGTTGGGGACCCCCGCCAGCAAAGGTACCTTGCGGCGGCGACAGCGGGGTCGAAAGTGGTGGGGGCCAGAACTAAATCTGTGGGAGCCCATGCCCCCGTGGCCCCACCTAGCTACGCCCCTGCTCTGCACTTTTTGTTGGCAATCACAGGATTGCACTGGCAGGTTTTCATCTGATAAGGAGGCATGGACCCATCCCAGAAAACCAGCACATCTCAAGCAGGGCTAGTGTTAGGCAGAAACTGGGAAGCCCCCCCCCCCCCCCCAAGTCCACCTGCAAGCTATATTTCCTATAGCTTGAGATAGGCTTGTGGGTCCCCGTTTTGCATGGGGCCCAGGGCCAATTGATCTATTTCCCCCCCTAATCTCAGCCCTGATCTCAAATGATGGAAACTGAAAGACAAGACGGATAAGAAGTTTCAGAGTCATATCACAAACTGTGAAGCCTGTTTTTTCTAGGAAGGACATCCAGCATGGAATAACGTTCCTTTTCCTCGCTTTTCAGCGGTTGGTCGCTGCCTCTCACTGGTAAATAAATGAAAAGGAAGCGATGAACTCCCATCTGGCCACATCTGTGCAGAAGGCAAGCCCTGTGAGAAATGGGCGATAGATATTTGCTGCCGTTATTGCGTGGGGTCCACTCTTGTAGATTTTTTCTTAATTTGCTGCAAACTACACAGCGGTTTTGAAGGCATCCTCCCGGGATACATTCATTAAAAGATTCCCCGTTGTGAATTTCACATATTGGATGAACTCAAACCACAAATGACTAATGGAAAGGTGTGTATATAGGGAGCTATAGAACTGTCTTAAGTTCCTTGGGATTTGCTTCAGTTGTTTATATTTTTTAAGTGCGCTCAAAGTTCAAATAACCGCGCTAAAGCATCCATCATAACAAAATAGCGAATATCTGAAACTTTTCAAAATGAGGCGCATTCGATCTGTTCGTTGAAGCAAATCAGAGCAAACGTGCCCTCTTTTTAACCTTCAGAATATCTAAAGGATGGCAAAGGCTTTCCAAGGGGAGCAGTCAGTCGAGCAGCTCAGTTTCGACAGGCTCGTTGAAGTGCTAAAAATCAGGCCACCAGCTTTCTCGAATAGAAGCGCCGAATTTTCATTCCCCTGGGTGCAACACTCAAAGTAGCAGACTGCACCGCTCAGCCCCGATGTTACCATACAGACTTCATCCTCACTGCCGGACCCTAAAGTGATCTGCGCAAATCCGTTTGCCTTTAGGTCTGTAAAACCTAAGAGGGAAGAATTTTAAACCACCACAACGCGCCATTCACGCCCCTAATTTTAAAAAAGTCACGTTTGGGCACATTCAGGAGCAAAACAAACATATATTTTAAATCAACATCAGGAGGCCAAGGAGCCCCGGGTCTTCTGCAGCTGTTAGCCCGAACCCATCCGGTTCCGATCGCGATCTAGTGGGTTGTGTCCTAGGGGAAGGGGGAATGCGGGGTGCAGGGGGGGGGCTCTGCCCTTGCGGACACCGCTGTGCTCCCCTCCCCGCCCCACAAAGTTCCTGGACTAATTCCTTGCCTGCTCCCACCTCGTCTCCTCTTATTTCCCAGCTACAGTGAAGAGGTTAAAATACGATCTGCCTGGGTTTTGACAGCTCTCGAAAGTGGGGCTCCTTTGCTGAGATGCTGCGGGCAGATGTTACTGGTGCAGGAATCCAGCGGAGTATTTGCATTGAAATCTTTCCTTACCTTGGGCAGCTTTTCATTTCCTCTCCGTCCTTGTCTTCCCTGCCAGCTAGGCTGCTGCACGTCTGTGAATCTCTACCTCCCTCCCTCTGCTGCTCTTGTGGGTTTTAATGCATTGCACACACACGCACTGTCTAGCAGTGGGATGAGGTTTCAGACGGAGATATCAGTCTGACTTGCATTTCTGCTTTTGGGATCACTCGCTAGATTAAAACTAATAACAGCATCTTGGCTTTTCAGCACCCGAATGATTAACTTTAAAAAAAAAAAAAAAACCATAACCACCGACCACCGTCTGATTAGTGCTAATCTGCAGACCAGCATAAAAGATAAATGTACACAGCTGAATTCAGCAAGGAATAACTTAGGGGGTGGAGGAGTGGCGGGGGAGGGGGATACATAAACCCGGCCGGACGCAGGCACAAAACTACAGCAAACAGCAATTTATAGGAAACTAGTAAAAAAGGTCCGTTTCTGACACAAATAAAACGGGCGCTAGCAAGGTTTTCCTCCTCTCCCCCTGAAGCCACCCATGTCCAGCGACCCTCCTCTCTCCCCTGTTCCCCCTGAAGCCACCCATGTCCAGCGACCCTCCTCTCTCCCCTGCTCCCCCTGCAGCCACCCATGTCCAGCGACCCTCCTCTCTCCCCTGCTCCCCCTGCAGCCACCCATGTCCAGCGACCCTCCTCTCTCCCCTGCCCCCCCTGCAGCCACCCATGTCCAGCGACCCTCCTCTCTCCCCCTGCTCCCCCTGCAGCCACCCATGTCCAGCGACCCCCCTCTCTCCCCTGCTCCCCCTGCAGCCACCCATGTCCAGCGACCCTCCTCCCTCCCCTGCCCCCTGCAGCCACCCATGTCTAACGATCCCCTGCCCCCCTGCTGCCCCCCCTGCAGCCACCCATGTCCAGCGACCCTCCTCTCTCCCCTGCCCCCTCCAGCCACCCATGTCCAGCGACCCCCTGCAGCCACCCATGTCCAGCGACCCTCCTCTCTCCCTTGCCCCCCCTGCAGCCACCCATGTCCAGCGACCCTCCTCTCTCCCTTGCCCCCCCTGCAGCCACCCATGTCCAGTGACCCTACTCTCTCCCCTGCCCCCTTCCTGCCACTCATATCCAGCGACCCTCCTCTCTCCCTGCCCCCCTGCAGCCACCCATGTCCAGTGACCCTACTCTCTCCCCTGCCCCCCTCCTGCCACTCATATCCAGCGACCCTCCTCTCTCCCTGCCCCCCTGCAGCCACCCATGTCCAGCGACCCTCCTCTCTCCCCTGCCCCCCCCCCTCCAAGGGATGGTGACTGTTTCCAGAAAGACCGTTTTCAACACATCAATAGCCTAATAAACAGTTTTCTGGATGAAGTCTTTATTGGGCTCTAGGCCCCCCTCCTCTCTGCTGAGTTCACCTGGTATAAATTGCAGAAGTAGAGCGCAGCGGTTTCTGAATCAAGGAAGGCTGAGTTCAGTTATGGCTTCTTCCACTGACCCTTTTTGTAACCTTTGGGGAGTCACTTCACCCTCCATTGCCCCAGCACAGACATAGAGCTAGATTTACCACCTACAATGCTGTAATTAGTGCAAGTTATTAGTAACCAGGCCCCAACTGATAAGGGCCCTCTGTTTAATATAATATAATTAATTAACCACCTTTTTAAACCTACAATTTTGTTAACAGCATAACAACAGTAAAATGAACGAGTATAAACATAAATACAATGAAAGAGGAAAACTTGACAGCAAATTGAAACCTAATAATAGGACTACCATGAAACAGGATCAAAAATATACACATTGAACAGCACTGAAATTCAAATAACAGAAGGCAAAAGTAGAGACTAATAGACGATTCACCACTGGAGATAGTTTGTATCCAGCATATTCTGTTGGGTGCTACGTGATCAGTGAGCTGACAACATACATACAAGTAGGACTCTTCGTTTTGCATTCACTACTTGGTGTATTTATTGACCCCTGATGCAGACGCTTTTTAGCGTCGAAACACGGCCTGTGTCGGGTCGTTATCTTTGATATATTAAAGACTGTTGGACTCACGTCTCCAGTGGTGAATCATCTATTAGTCTCTACTTTTGCCTTCTGTGATTCGTCATCGTAGAGAACTTTTCCTGTTCTATACTTTGGATTCAAATAACAGAGACATAATATGTTGCAAGCATAATAGTGATGGAATATCTAATAAGCCACAATTAGAACATTCAAATACATTGCTTTGATAGTAGGACTTTTCTACAATGCTGTTTACCGTATAGCTGAGAGGCCAAATGCAGATATATAGTAACTTGCAGGCTTATTTTCGAAAGAGATCGCCGGCGATCTTCCGACACCAATCGGGAGATCACTGGCGATCTCTCAAAAAGCAGCGAAATTGGTATAACCGAAAGCTGCTTTTTTGACAGCATCGCCGCTTTCCCGTCGCCGAGCCTGTGAAAGTTCAAGGGGGCGTGTTGGCGGCATAGTGAAGGTGGGGCATGGGCGTGGCTACCAGAGGCCGGCTTTCGCGGATAATGGGAAAAAAAGCGGCGTCAATCAGTATTTCGCCGGTTTTACTTGGTCCTTTTATTTTCACGACCAAGGCTCAAAAAGGTGCCCCAACTGACCACCAGAGGGAATGGGCGATGACCTCCCCGTACTCCCCTAGTGGTCACCAACCCCCTCCCACACTAAAAAAATAAAAATATAAACCTTTTTTGCCAGCCTGTATGCCAGCCTCAAATGTCATACCCAGCTCCCTGACAGCAGTATGCAGGTCCCTGGAACAGTTTTTGTTGGTTGCAGTGGACTTCAGGCAGGCGGACCCAGGCCCATCCCCCCCACCTGTTACACTTGTGGTGGTAAGTGTTGAGCCCTCCAACCCCCCCCCCCCCCCCCAAACCCACTGTACCCACATGTCGGTGCCCCCCTTCACCCATAAGGGCTATGGTAGTGGTGTAGAATTGTGGGGAGTGGGTTTTAGGGGTTTTACACTCAACAGAAACAGCACTCTCTAAAGTCTGCAATGACCTGCTCCTCGCCAAATCCAGAGGCCACTATTCCATCCTCATCCTCCTCGATCTATCCGCGGCGTTTGACACTGTCAATCATGATTTACTTCTTGCCACACTGTCCTCTTTTGGGTTCCAAGGTTCTGTCCTCTCCTGGTTCTCCTCTTATCTCTCCCACCGCACCTTCAGGGTACACTCTCATGGATCTTCATCCACTCCCACCCCACTATCTGTTGGAGTTCCCCAGGGATCTGTCCTTGGACCCCTTCTCTTCTCAATCTACACCTCTTCCCTAGGCTCACTGATCTCATCTCATGGTTTTCAGTATCATCTTTATGCTGATGACACCCAGCTATATCTCTCCACACCAGACATCACCACGGAGACCCAGGCCAAGGTATCGGCCTGCTTATCCGACATTGCTGCCTGGATGTCCAACCGCCACCTGAAGCTGAACATGTCCAAAACCGAGCTCCTCGTCTTTCCACCTAAACCCACCTCTCCTCTTCCTCCACTCTCTATCTCAGTTGATAACACCCTCATCCACCCCGTCCCATCTGCCCGCAACCTCAGAGTCATCTTCGATTCCTCCCTCTCCTTCTCTGCGCATATCCAACAGACTGCCAAAACCTATCGCTTCTTCCTCTTCAACATCAGCAAAATTCGCCCTTTCCTATCTGAGCACACCACACGAACTCTCGTCCTCGCTCTCATTACCTCTCGCCTTGACTACTGCAACTTACTCCTCACCGGCCTCCCACTTAGCCATCTATCCCCCCTTCAATCCATTCAGAACGCTGCCGCACATCTTATATTCCGCCAGAACCGATATACTCATATCACCCCTCTCCTCAAGTCACTTCACTGGCTTCCGATCAGATACCACATACAATTCAAGCTTCTCCTCCTTACCTACAAATGCACCCGGTCTGCGGCTCCTCACTACCTCTCTACCCTCATCTCCCCCTATGTTCCCACCCGTAACCTCCGCTCACAGGACAAATCCCTCCTTTCAGTACCCTTCTCCACCACTGCCAACTCCAGGCTCCGCTCATTCTGCCTTGCCTCACCCTATGCCTGGAACAATCTTCCTCAACCCCTACGCCAAGCCCCCTCCCTACCCATCTTCAAATTTCTGCTTAAAACTCACCTCTTCAATGCTGCTTTCGGCACCTAACCTTTCGAGAAATATAGTATGCCCCATCAGATCGACTCTACATTTGTCTTTTAGATTATACACTTGTCTCTAGATTTACACCTGTCTTTTAGATTGTACACTTGTCTTTAGATTGTACACCTGTCTTTTAGATTGTAAGCTCCTTGAGCAGGGACTGTCCTTCCATGTTAAATTGTACAGCGCTGCGTAACCCTAGTAGCGCTTTAGAAATGTTAAGTAGTAGTAGGATTTGGGGGACTCAGCACCCAAGGTAAGGGAGCTATGCACCTGGGAGGTATTTGTATACATATATATATATATATATTTTAGAAGTGCCCCCTAGGGTGCCCGGTTGGTGTCCTGGCATGTCAGGGGGACCAGTGCACAACAAATCCTGCCTCCTCCCACAAGCAAATGCATTGGATTTACCTGGGGTTGAGATGGCCGCTTTTTGTTTCCATTATCGCTGAAAAACAAAACCGGCCATCTCAAACCTGGCGAACTCTGGCATTTGGCCGGGCCAAACCGTATTATCGAAAAAAAAAGATGGCCAGCCATCTTTTTCGACAATACAGTTCGGCCAGCTGTTTGCGGCGCCGGCAATCTATTTCGCCGGCGCTGTTCGATTATTACCTTCATAGTAACATAGTAGATGACGGCAGAGAAAGACCTGCACGGTCCATCCAGTCTGCCCAACAAGGTAACTCATATGTGCTACTTTTTGTGTATAACTTACCTTGATTAGTAACTGCCATTTTCATGGCACAGACTGTAGAAGTCTGCCCGGCACTAGCCCTGCCTCCCAACCACCAGCCCCGCCTCCCCCCACCGGCTCTGCCACCCAATCTCGGCTAAGCTTCTGAGGATCCCTTCCTTCTGAACAGGATTCCTTTATGTTTATCCCACGCATTTTTGAATTCCGTTACCGTTTTCATCTCCACCACCTCCCGCGGGAGGGCATTCCAAGCATCCACCACTCTCTCCATGAAAAAATACTTCCTGACATTTTCCTTGAGTCTGCCCCCCTTCAATCTCATTTCATGTCCTCTAGTTCTACTGCCTTCCCGTCTCCGGAAAAGGTTTGTTTGCAGATTAATACCTTTCAAATATTTGAACGTCTGTATCATATCACCCCTGTTCCTCCTTTCCTCCAGGTCAACAAGTCTCTCCTCATACGTCTTGTAACGCAAATCCCGTACCATTCTCGTAGCTTTTCTTTGCACCGCTTCAATTCTTTTTACATCCTTAGCAAGGGTTACCTCGCAGGAGGGGGAAAAGCGTTTAGCTCAGCTCGACTCAATGCTTCCTTCGCTGTGATTGGGTGGAAGATGGCGCTGGGCGGATGGAAATCCTAATGACAGTCTCCCGAATTGCTTCTATTTGTACCATGAGACGTTTGCTCATGCGCTCCATCGTCAATCAGTATACAATTGCGCACTCGCTGATCGACCCCTGATGAAGGCTTTCTAAAGCCGAAACACGGACCGTGTAGGGTCCAAATAAAGTTTGATTTGGGAGCATCTTACCATGGTGTTTGGACTGATCTCTTGAAGTTGGTTTCTTTTCCACTTTCTTTTGTGTTGTTGTATTATTTGTGGAAATTGTGAACCCCTTTTGTTTTTTTGTGACTAAACTAAAGGCAAGTTCTTTGAACAGTTAATCAAGATATAAGGAGCTGGTCTGAGTTACAGTGTATGTAAGCTATTGTGCAATAACTGTTAATGCAGGTTAGTAAATTTAAAGGTCCTTTTGCTAAGCTGCATTAGTTGCTAATATGTGCCTAACACAGCTTAAAATGGCAAACCGAGGGACACGCTCAGGTGTCCTGCAGTAACTCCAAAATGTGCACATATTAACATAAGAGCCAACTTTTCAAAATGATTGGGGGTACTAAACTCATCAGAAATTACCCCTTTCTGGACACAGACAAGGAATTTGCTCAATATTGGGGGTGTTCAAGCACCCACTGAGCTGGCTCCTATGCACGCTAACTGTGTGCTAAAAAGCGAAGCTACTTATCTGTAGCAGAGGTTCTCCGAAGACAGCAGGCATATATCCTCACATATGGGTGATGTGATCCACATGATCTTTGAGGCGGTGCCCCCCACCACGCATGTGTGGGTGCCTTCCCTCCCAATGTGCAAGTGCGGCACCAGCAGTACAGTGTTAAAGCTAAGAAGACAACTCCAAGGGGAGGTGGGAGGGATGTAAGAATATATGCCTGCTGTCATCAGAGAACATCTGCTACAGGTAAGTAGCTTAACTTTCTCCGAGAACAAGCAGGCATAATATTCTCATATATGGGACACACTAGCTACCAGCTCACAGGAAAGATGAATTTTAGTAAGGGTCCTGGTGGAAATAATGGGCCGGAGGGTGGACTTGTATATTAAACAGTAAAAAGATTCTGAAGGACTGCCTGTCCAAACTGGCTATCCCGCCTGGAATACTACTCCAGACAGTAATGAGTCGTGAAGGTGTGGATAGAAGGCCACAAAGCTGCATTGCTAATGTCTTGAATAAAGGCAGAACAGAAATTGGCTACTGAGGCCACCATGGCGCTCACATTATGAGTGGTGAAATGGCCATGGAGGGTCAGCACAGCTTGAGTACATGTATAGGAATTACAGTCAGCCAACCATGTAGAGACTGTATGCTTGGTGATGGGAATTCCCAGTCTGTTTGGATCAAAGGTTACAAAAAGCTGGGAGGATTTTCTATGAGGTTTCGTTCATTCTAAATAGCATGCTAGAGCACGCTTGCAGTCTAAGGTATGCAGTTCTCCTCCAGGGTGACAATGGTTTAGAATAGAAGACAGATAGTACAGTGGACTAGTTGAGTTGGAACTCCAAATCCACCTTTGGGAGGAATTTGGAGTGGGTTCAGAGTAAAACCCTGCCATGGTAGAACCTAGTGGAAGATCAATATGCCACAAGGGCTTGAAGCTCACTGACTCCAGGCTCCGCCCTTTCTGCCTCGCCTCACCTCAAGCGTGGAACAAACTCCCTGAGCCCATACGCCAAGCCCCCTCCCTGCCCATCTTCAAATCACTGCTCAAAGTCCACCTCTTCAATGTCGCCTTCGGCACCTAACCACCACACCTATACTCAGAAATCTAGACTACACCAACTTGACATTTTGTCCTTTAGATTGTAAGCTCATCTGAGCAGGGACCGTCCTTCTTGTTAAATTGTACAGCGCTGCGTAACCCTAGTAGCACTCTAGAAATGTTAAGTAGTAGTAGTAGTAGTAGAAGTAAGAGCTATTAAAAACAGTACTTTATATGTGAGGAACTTCAAAGAACAGAAATGAAGTGGTTCAAACGTAGGTTTCATAAGAGAAGTGAGGATGATATTGAGATCCCATGCCACTGGAGGTGGTCTAATAGGTTTATTTTACACCAAATCTTCTTTCATGAATCTAGTTATCAACTGAAATTGGTTTATTATCAAGTTTAGCATGAAAGGCACTCAAATGTACTCTGAGTTAGTTTTGAGTCCAGAATTGGGAAGATAGATGAGGTACTCAATAAGGGTATGTAGAGAGCAAGTAGTAGAGTCAAGCAACCTAGCTATACACCAGAGAGAAAATCTTTTCCACTTTAAACAGTAACATTTTCTTGTGGAAGGTTTCCTGGAGGCAAGAAGTATCTGAGAGATTGTGTGAGAAAGGTTTAATGAACGCAACTCTATGTCATCAGGTATCAAGCCATCAGGGCTAGAGGGCGAGGGTCTGGATGAAAGAGGGATCCCTCATTATGAGTTATGAGGGTTGGGAAAGGATCAAACTTGAATGGTTCCCTGGGTGACATTTCTAGGAGTAGAGGGAACTAGATTTGATGAGGCCAATAGGGAGCAATTGGAATCATGGTTCCTTGGTCTTGACACAGTTTGAAGAGAGTTTTCCCAATGAGAGGCAGTGGGGTAAAAGCGTATAGAAGATCCTTACCCCAATGGAAAAGGAAGGAATCTGGGGCTATACGGGTGGGAGCATAGAGTCTAGAACAGAATCGGGGATGTTTGTTGTTCTGAGAAGTGAACAGGTGTCACGTCTGTGGCCGTGACCACCCTCAGACTTACCTTATTTCTGGGGATCAGCTTCTAAGCTGGCTTCTGCCTATCCTTTCTGGAGTAGTTTTCCTTCTGTGTGCTGGCTGCTTCCAGCATGGCTCTAATTACTCCACTCTACTGCACCTGGGGGTGCTGCCTGAGTTAGCTCTACCTCTGTCTCCAGCCTGGCTCTGTTTGCTCCTCTGTGCTGCACCTAGGTATTCTAAGTCTCTCTATGTTCTGTGTGCGCTCTGCCTGCTCTTTGGTTTGTGCTCCTCTCACCCGCTGGTGGCCAGAGCTAGTGGCTGCCATAGTTTGTCTTGTTGTTCCTACCCATTCCAGACTTTAGCCCAGTCCGGTCCGGTTCTTCCAGGCTGCCGGACTTGTCTCTCTTGTTTGTGCCTGGACAGCCTCAATAGTTGCTTACTGATGGCTGCAGCTGCTCCTCAGGTGGTGAAGGGCTTTATTAATCACTTAGAGACAGGAACATCACACATTTTGACTGCAATAACACAGATAGCAGAACCAGGTAAGGCCCATTATCTTTTAGAAGGGCCAGTGTGGTATCTTAATGCCTACCCCACCCCACTAAAGAGCTCCTGATCAGAGCTCCCCCCAACAAACAACCCTAATAGATACCCCAGTACCCTCCAAGAGATCCTTCAAAGCCTAAAGAGACCCCATTTCTCCATAAAACAGACCCCTCAGTGTTCCTAAAGAGACCCCCCCCCAGACTAAACAGGGCTATCCCTGGTGTCAAGTCACTCCTGCTTGGTAGGCTGTTAGCATGAAAATGGCACTATTGACTACTGCTTGGAGGTCAAGCTGTCAAAGGAGTGGCCTAGTGGTTAGGGTGGTGGACTTTGGTCCTGAGGAACTGAGTTCAATTCCCACTTCAGGCACAGGTAGCTCCTTGTGACTCTGGGCAAGTCACTTAACCCTCCATTGCCCCATGTAAGCTGCATTGAGCCTGCCATGAGTGGGAAAGCGCAGGGTACAAATGTAACAAAAAAAAAATAAGGTTGCATAACTATTTGATTCTGTAGATTGCTCCCACTGCTAGATGCTAGGGATAACCCCAGTAGACCAGGTGCTCTTTTAGGGGAGGGTGGGGATCTTTTAAGAGGGTTGCGTAAGGGGTCTCATCAAGGGTCAAAGGGTGGTGGTTGTTTGTTTGGAGAAATCTGTTTTGGGGGTGTGAGCACAAGAAGAAGCTCATCAATAGCCCCTTGGGCATCAGGTCATGCATGACTCCTGGGGACGAATATTAACCCCATTCAAAGCTGGCATTATTTGTCCTCAAATAATACAGCTTCAGATGTTAAACACAAGCTGCATTATTAAATTTGCATAATAATGAGGTACTCTGCATGCATTTGCATCTTTATTATTATGTTGCTAGCATTGCGGTAAACAAATGCACATTAAGGGGAAATAATACACTATGCAGCTTATTTTTATTATTTAGAAAAAACTTATATTCCACTCCCTTTGATCAAAAGACATTCAGGGTTTGTCTCAGGTGCCCAATATCCTTGCATTGGCCCTGCTTTTAGGTCCAAGTCGTAAGTACCCTACAGTGATCTCAAGAATATTTCACCATTTAATGTATAATATTCCAATACCAAATGAGTGCAATCAGTACTGCTAAGAGAGTTACTAATGTGATACTAAGTTCTCTTTATAAAAAACAAAAAACAAATAAAGGTAATATATTGCTGGTTTTTGCACACCCGGAAAAACAAATTAAACACTGGAAAGAAAAAGATAAATCTGTATAGTAAAAAGCAGGGGGGGACTGTTATAGCTACGCTAGATGTTCATGTTGCTGCTTCTGTGTTGCTACAGCAAAGCAGTGTATTATCTCCAAAACTGTCTGGGTCTGTTATTTGAATACTGCCGCTATAAAAATAAAAGGAACTTCACTTACGTTGGGGTACCATAATCTCCATTTATTACACAACTACTAAAGGGAGAAATTCTATAACTCAGTGCCTGTTTTAAACCTATTCTATAAAGAAAAGAAGATGCCCACTTTTCTTTACAGAATATTAGCACAAGTGACAGAGAGCAGGTGTATATCAAGTTTTGACCACTTATAAGTACATAAGTATTGCCACACTGGGACAGACCAAAGGTCCATGAAACCCAGCATCCTGTTTCCAACAGTGGCCAATCCAGGTCACAAATACCTGGCAAGATCCCAAAAAAGTTCAATACATTTTCTGCTGCTTATCCCAGAAATAAGCAGTGGATTTTCTCCAAGTCCATTTAATAATGGTCTGTGGACTTTTCCTTTAGGAAGCCATCCAGACCTTTTAAAATCCTGCTAAGCTAACCGCCTTTACCATATTCTCTGGCAACAAATTTCAGAGTTTAATTACATGTTGCGTGAAGAAAAATTTTGTCCAATTCGTATTAAATTTACTGCTTTGTAGCTTCATCGCATGCCCCCTAGTCCTAGTATTTTTGGAGAGAGTAAACAAATGATTTACATCTACCTGTTCCACTCCATTCCATTATTTTATAGACCTCTATCATATCTCCCCTCAGCCATCTTTTCTCCAAGCTGAAGAACCCTAGATGCTTCAGCCTTTCCTCATAGGGAAGTTGTCCCATCCCCTTTATCATTTTCGTCACCCTTCTCTACACCTTTACTAATTCCACTATATCTTTTTTTAGATGCTGCGACCAGAATTGAACACAATATTCGAAGTGCGGTCGTACCCTGGACCGATACAAAGGCATTATAATGTCCTCATTTTTGTTTTCCATTCCTTTCCTAATAATACCTAAAATTCTATTTGCTTTCTTAGCCGCCGCAGCACACTGAGCAGAGGGTTTCAACGTATCATCAACAATGCCAAGGTCCCTTTCTTGGTCGGTGATTCCTAACATGGAACCTTGCATTACGTAGCTATAGTTCAGGTTCCTCTTTCCCACATGCATCACTTTGCACTTACTCACATTAAACATCATCTGCCATTTAGACGCACAGTCGCCCAGTCTCTTAAGGTCCTTTTGTAATTTTTTACAGTCCTCTCGCGATTTAACAACTTTTTGTCGTTAGCAAATTTAATTACCTCACTATTTACTCCCATCTCTAGATCATTTATAAATATATTAAAAAGCAGCGGTCCCAGCACAGACCCCTGGGGCACCCCACTATCTACCCTTCTCCATTGAGAATACTGACCATTTAACCCTACTCTCTGTTTTCTATCCTTTAACCAGTTTTTAATGCACATAGGACGACACTACCTCCTATCCCATGACTCTCCAATTTCTTCTGGAGTCTTTCATGAGGTACTTTGTCAAATGCCTTTTGAAAATCCAGATACACAATATCGACCGTCTCGCCTTTATCCACGTTTGTTCACCCTTCAAAGAAATGTAACAGATTGGTGAGGCAAGATTTCCCTTCACTAAATCCACATTGGCTTTGTCTCATTAATCCATGCTTTTATTTATTTATCATTTTACTTAATTACATTCACATTTATCACATAAATGTAAGGAAATACAGAAATTAATATAAAAAGGAAAACATTTTCTCTCAACAATATATATTTACATAATTGTCCACAATTGGAAGATCCAAGATCAGGAAAACAATCTTAAAGAAAATAAGAAAAACTCAAAATGGTTAATCTTACACTTCACATTTTCTGAGGAGGAAGGTTAATCGGTTATTGCAGCCAGTACAGTGGTAACTGAAGGAAGTTGCTGCAGAGCATTCTTCATCTGTTTCCACAAACTTATAATTTCTTAGGTTCAAACAAATAAGTAATAAGGAAATAAAACACTTACAAGGGAATCACGCTAGGAAGGTCCCACCTAGGGCAATGATTCCTGGCTTAAAAGCCATGACTTCACACCTCCCAGTCTGTGATTCCCTTGATGTGTCAGGAAATATATGCATCTTTGAACCCAAAAAACTATCAACCATGTATCGGAAATACAATTTCAAAACATTGTTCCTATATAAATCAAAGACGAAAGTCATTAATCCATGCTTTTGAATATACTCTGTAATTTTGTTCTTTATAATAGTCTCTACCATTTTGCCCAGCACCAATGTCAGGCTCACCGGTCTATAATTTTCCAGATCCCCTCTGGAAACTTTTTAAATTACCGGCGTTACATTGGCCACCCTCCAATCTTCCGGTACCACACTCGATTTTAAAGAGAAATTACATATTACTATCAATAGTTCTGCAAATTCATTTTTCAATTCTGTCAGCACTCTGGGATGAATACCATCCGGTCCAGGCAATTTGCTACACTTCAATTTGTCATTTTCCAATTTTATAGAGATTTCATTCAGTTTCTCTGACTCATCAGCTTTGAATGCCATTTCTGGCACCAGTATCTCTCCCAAATCTTCCTCGGTAAAGACTGAAGCAAAGAATTCATTTAATCTCTCCGCTATGGCTTTGTCTTCCCTGATTGCCCTTTTTACCCCTTGCATAAATTATAGTGGGGTAAACACTCTGCCATCAGTTGTGAGCATTTTTTCAGCTGCTACTGTCTTTATGCTCTGATATTCAATGCTGGCCACGTCTGGGCACTGGCGTTGAAGATCTCGGCTCTCTCTTATGCACTTGTGTGACATTCAACACTTCTTAAACGAAACCAGTCAGATTTGTATACTTAACTTAGGTGGTTACGTACTTATTACCGGCACTTAACCTCAAAAGTGCCAACTCTGCCCCCAGACTGCCCACCTAAATGCTGGTTTTCAGTTTAATGATTAGTGCTGATAACCTGTTAAAATGCCACTAAATAGCAGCAGACAGCCCCGTACAAGCGATTTAAGTTGTCAGGAGCCTCTCCTGGCTGCTTAAATCGCTTTGAATATCAACCCGGGTATTTTTAAATTTATGCATGTAAATGTACACGCCACCTATACTCCATTCATGTGTACACATCCTGGAAAAGTATACATCATGAAAGTATTACATATACTTTAACACTGGTTGGTATTCTATATAATAGCTTATGTGCTACTATATAGAATACCAACCAGGGACTGTCTCTTCATATCCAAGTGTACAGCGCTACGTACGGCTAGTAGCACTATAGAAATGATAAGTAGTAGAAGTAGTAGTAGTAGTAATACATCCAATTTGAGGCCAGCAAGGAGGGCATGGTGATTAGCCTTTTGGAAGGCTTGAATGAATTGTGCAAATGCAATGCTGAGTTTGAGAAAAGGAGGTGAAAGGCACTTAAGTACACCAAAGTGGCCAAAAGTGAGCATATAAGAGGCATTTGAGACTGCCTGAAATCCAAGATGCAGAATACAGTCAGCTCCATTAGAGTATGCAGAAACCTAATTGTGCCCGTTCACATATGCAGAATCACTCCAGTGACGCAGGTCCCCTATTCAACAATTAGAAAAGGCAAAGAAAACACAGTCAGCATGTACAGTAAGAAAGGAATTAAGCCCTGGAAGCATCACAATATATACTGGTAAAATTTATATACTTAGCTATTTATACATATATATGGAGTGGAAGAGCAGTTTAATAGCTACAGAAGCTCACTGAAAACCAAGAAAGCCATAGTTCAAATCCATCTGCAATGCCTTGTGCTCCTGAGTAAATCACATAAACCCCATTGACTTGGGTACAAACTTAGAGTTTCTTTTACAAAGCCATGCTAGCGATTCCTGTTGAGCAAATGAGAGGAAGCCCACAGGAACCGAATGGGCTTCCTCTCATTCGCCGCACTGAGGATCGGTAGCGCGGCTTTGTAAAAGAGGCCCTTAGACTGCAAGACTTCAAGGGACAGGAAAATACCTGAAGGAAAAATAACAAAAAAACAAACAAACAAAGGAGCAGGGGCAGACTAGAAACTTCCACAACAAAGAAAAGCAAGGGGGTCTGAGCTTATGGCTAAAAAATGTTGTTTCTTAGACATCCACACAAAAGCCAAGAATGAACTAGCATAAACATCCATCCAAAGGCAAAGAATCACAGAAGCAAAGAAATGAACTCAAATATCCATCAAAAAGAAACAATCACAGGAACAAACAATTGGACTGAACCCAGATCTATGTTTTGGTGAGAAATGCCTGCTTCAGGAGTCACAGAATCTGTATGCACAGTCAGTTGAATAGGGAGAGAAACACCATGGCAACCTGTCTAAGAGGTTTGTGAAGGCTAAGCCTCCTTAGCCTGAACTGTTACCTTCCCACCCAGGGGTGTCCAACCTCAGTCCTCAAGGGCCGCAATCTAGTCAGGTTTTCAGGATTGCCCCAATGAACGCACAGGAGATCCATTTGCCTGCATTGCCTCCGGTGTACGGAAATAAAACTCATGCATATTCATTGGGGAAATCCTGAAACCCTGATGTGGCACGGGCTGAGGTTGGACACCTTTGCCATAGCCTATCCCCTTCCACTGTTACTTTTGCCACTGGCACTTTGTGGGACCTGGCACAGTGGTAAAAATAGAAAAAAAGGAATGGGGCAACAAGTGCTGCTGTGTGCATTGTGGTCCTGCCCTATATGACAACTTTTCTGTTTCACAGGTGCAGAAGCAGCAGCAGCACACAAAGACAACAACCCAGCACCTCTTTTCTACTTTTGCTGCTGAAGGTCTCAGAAAACAGCAGTGGAGGTACTGGGTGTTGGGGGAGGGGGAAGAAGAGAGGAATGAATGTAAGATTCAACTTAGGTGGTGGTGGGGGGGGGGGGGTGGATCAGCAGGGGATAGAGGAAAGAAAGGGGACATGATGGCCTGGGTGGGGTTGGACATAGGAAAGTAGGGTGACAAGAACAGTGCTGGCTCAGGGGTGGGGAAAGAAGGCTAAGGATACAACGGCATAAATATGGTGAACATGGGGAGTGTACGAAAACACAGGAGCAGTACTAAAGGGAATGGGGGGGGGGAGAGGAAATACTGGATGGGTCAGGGAAGAGAGAGAGAGGGGAAATACTGAATGGATCAGGGAAAAAGAGAGGGGGTGATATAGTGATAAGAGGGGGAAGAGAGGGGAGATAGAAGATGGAAGGGCAAGAAGAGATGCAGGATGGAATTGTAAGTAGGACAAGGGGAAATACTGAAAAGAGTAGGAGAGGGGAGAGAAAGGAAATGCTGGATGGAAGGTGTGGAGAGAGAGGAGATGCTAGATGGAAAGGGTGGAGAGAGGAGATGGTGGATGGTAAAGAGAGGCAGGAGGTGCTGAGTGGGAGAGAGAGGAATTGCTGTATGGACGGGAAAAGAGATAGGATGCTGGATAGAAATAGGGAGGAAAGTTAGTGAAAGGCTTGTGAATAAGAAGAAGAGAAATGGGAGGGCTGGGGTAAGAAAAACATGGAAAGCAGTAGGTAAACAGAGTAAAAATGGGAGATTGAAGATTGGATAGTAAGAATTAATGGAATCTTAGTAGGCACACAAGCAAATAAAAAAACCTCAAAGGAACAGATACAAGGTTGGAGATGAACGTAGTGGAAGAGATGAAGAAGACAAGAGGAAAATAAAATGACAAATGGGCCAGGAAACCCTGGCAAGAGAGTTGAGAAGACAGAGGTAAGCAGCAACCAGAGACTAGAACCGTTATGATTAGAAAATTAAATGGCCAGGCAAAGGGAGAAAAATTAGTTGTATTTTTAATTTATGAAAAGTAGTGCATCAGCCATTTTAGTCCACTTTAAATATTAATAAAAACAAAACAAAGAAAAGAAGGAAATACCTTTTTATTGGATAAATTAATGCATTTTTCATCTAGCTTTCAGACGCCAGCACTTATAACATACTGTCCTGACCTGAGGAAGGAGGTTCTGGGCTCCAAAAGCTAGTCAAAAAAATGTATTGTTACTTCAATGAACAGACCATTTTTTTTTTGTTTCATTTGTATTTATTAATTTTTAATTTAGTGATCGGAATGTCAGTTTTTAGAATTTCCAGTTGTTAAGTTTATATTTTATACATGAGGAAATGCATAGGAGTTTGTTTTGCTGGTGTTGCACTGCAGAGTGTGGCTTCTTGGCGTTGCAGTTTAATTTTCAGCTACAGGTTTCATTAAAACGAGCAAGCAAGGTGACTGAAAACAGAACAGGATGCCAAGCAATGTGAAACCAGCTGGTGGGGGTTGAGGACCTCTGCCCGCAAAGGTACCTTTGCAGTGGCAGTAGGGGGGAACCGGGAGAGGCAGGAGGGCAGCAGCAGGGAGGCGGTAGTGGCCGCAGGGGGTGGAGCTGGTGGCAGGAGGGTGGCGACGGGCCAAAATGTGTCCCTCCCCCCACCATGGGTTCTGCCCCCCCCCTCCCATCAAGGTCTGGCTACGCCCCTGGCAAGAAAATGAGTGGCTCATGGTTTTGAAGATACGGGTACGTCTGGAGACCCAGAAGTTGACCAGTGCCAGGTTAACTCACCACATAAAGCTAAGACAGCTGTTTTGCTGTCCTACCTTTATGCAATTACTTAGCTGATTAGCAGACTGAAAATTGCTGCTAAATGGCTAAGTTGAAGCTCTGCCCGTGGTCCACCCGCAGCCCCCTCCTAACCCAGCCAATCTGAGGATGGCCAGTTAACAGTAATGTTCAGCAGCACTAACCATTTACTCAGCAGAGTTTAACTGGGCACAAGTCTCTCCTGCCCTGTTAACAGTGGCGAAGCAAGGGTGGGGCAGTGGGGGTGGTCCGCCCTGGGTGCACGCTGCTGGAGGGGTGCAGAGAGCAGCCGCGTACCTGTCGGCTCCGCTGGTTCCCTGCTCCCTCTGCCCCGGAACAGGTTACTTCCTGTTCCGGGGCAGAGGGAGCAGGGAGCCAGCGGAGCCGACAGGTGCGCGGCTGCTCTCTGCACCCTCCAGCAGCCAAGAATGCACCTGGGGGGGGGGGCTTGATGCGCCGGGGAGGGGGGTGTCATTGCACCAGGAGGGGTGTCGCACTGCACCCTGGGGGGACGGATGCCGCTGCACTCGGGGGGGGGGGTGCGCAGCCGCAGCGATCCGCCCCGGGGGCAGCCGACCTAGGATCGCCACTGCCTGTTAAAACCCTTTTGAACATCAACCCCATATTTTATAAGATAGGCTCATTTAGGCATGTACTAGGCTAATCTAGGTGTTGGACAGTTAACCTGCTCTAAATTAGGTACAAACATCTGTGCCTGCATGTTAATGGTGATTTCGGCTGATTTCACACTACTATTTTATTAAGACACATAGGTACTTGTGTTTTACATAATATTGCCTAACTAGACACCCTGTTATAAAATTACTCTCCACGTGCTCTGACAGTAATTTTTTACAGACATTAATAGCCGGGCCCTCTCATTTGTTTCTTTTCTGAGTCCCGGTTAAGATAGTTACTCCAAACATCTCTTGTTTGTACCATCTTTGTCACTCCAGAAGCAGTTCTTCATTTCTTTATCACAATCTTCCCAACTTCTCAGTTATTATAGAGAATAGTAGAGGAAAAATGTTACTTCTCAGGTCTCTGCCACTTTTGTTTCCTCAGATAGTGAGGATGACAACGATGACAGTTACTACTAGAATTACATCGTTTCTGCACTGCTGCAAGCAGAGCAGGCTTACGCATTAGGCAAACTAGGCAGTTGCCTAGGACAGCAGCTTTGGGCGGGAGTGGAAAAGAAAAGTCTTGAGTTGATGGGGATAGAAAAGACCATAGATATGAGTGACGTACCTGAGGAGTGAAGTTCCCTAGGAGGGGGTGTAGGGAGAGATCAGACATAATGAGGACCTGCAAAATAAATGCATTTATATGTGATGAGAAAAAAACTTTCCTCTTATCGCTGCCCCTTCCTCCCCTCACATCAATACTCCATTTCCCATTATATCCCTTATCAGGAATGCAACATTCCATAAAGCTGAAACACCCCTACATAAATATTCCCTGTGATTCAACTGTAAAAAAAAAAAACATATTTCAGAACTTATCAAAACAATATTTACCTCCAGGCACAGATGTTTAATGGTGATCTGGAAGCCAGACCCTCTGCAAAGGGATCCAAATAGTGTGTTTTGTGTTGGTGCCATGACAACAGTTTCAACGTTAAAGTTCAGTAAGTTCTGGTGTAAAGACTTGACTTCAAGATATATATCCACCTGATACATACTACAGTTGTTGAACAGTTTACACTAAAGATTGCACTAACCCTCTGTACCTTCGAGCCTCTTTCATAAGATTTTCTCTCAGGCTTGCGATTTGGAAAGGTCTGTCCATTTTTCTTTGCATGGCTGCTATGTCTGCTGCAGAACATGGAGGGTTTTCCTCATAGGCAGTCGGTGGCCCAACTGTTTGGGGAGGCTAAAGGGGCGGGGTTAGGGGTGGGGCCAGGGGTGGAGCTTAAATCCATAATTGTCTGATCACACAGAAAAATAAATAAATAAAAATAAAAGTCACAATTAATACCTTTTATTAAACTTAGATATTAGATATGTATCATATGTCAAAGGATAAAGTGGTTGCTCAAAGCATATTCTAAGCACAATCGCTCAACTGCAAAACACTATGCACAACTTTGTGCAAAAACACGCTCAGAACCTTACTGTACCATAAATATTACACTGGGCAGAACCTAATACACCAATATACCACCCATACAGAAAATGCAGACCGTCAACAATATGAAACAAGGGATCATAATATCATGATACATGTAGAGCCACAAAACACCCTAATTCATGTTTAATGTGGGATAAAATGCCATAAATAAGTAAATAAATAAAAACTTTTAATGTTGAACACCTAATTCTCAAAGTGGACATATTCCAAACACTATAATGAAAATAAAATGATCTTTTCTACCTTTGTTGTCTGGTGACTTTGTTTTTCTGATCGTGCTGGCCCAGTATCCGATTCTGCTGCTATCTGTCCTCTTAACTCTGTTTCCAGGGCTTCCTTTCCATTTATTTCTTTACTTTCCGCCTTTCTTCTTCATTTCTTGCCCTACATCCGTAAGTAAAAGCTGGGTCCTCCACAGACTTGACTGTCCAGTGGATCCAGCTTGTATTTTCTTCCTCCATGTGCAGTTTTTCTCTCTTCCTTTTCCCTCATCTCATCTCCTTCCTCACTCTTCCCTCCCCTCCATGTCCAGCAACCCTCCTCTCCCCCCTGCCCTCCCCTCCATCCACCCATGTCCAGCAACTCTCCTCTCCCCTGCCCTCTCCTCTCCCCTTCATCCACCATGTGCAGCAACCCTCCTCTCCTCTCCCCTCCATCCACCCATGTCAAGGTCCTCGATCATCTCTCCCTTCTGCCCTCGCTCCCCGATAGGCAGCCCTCATTTCCTTCCTGCCCTGCCCCCCCCCCCCGCCCGCCCTACCTACCTTTAAATATTATATTTTTCCTGGAGTCGTGGGCAGCGCCAGCATTGAAGGCAGCAGCAGGCTCATCTCGGCTCCAGCAGCCTTCCCTCGCAAGTCGCATGATGGCTCCGCCCTCTTCTGACGTATTTCCTGTTTCTGCGAGGGCGGAGCCATCATGCGACTTGTGAGGGAAGGCTGCTGGAGCTGAGATGAGCCTGCTGTTGCCTTCAATGCCGGCGCTGCCGGCGGCTCCAGGAAAAATATAATATTTAAAGGTAGGGCGGGGGGGCCAGGGCAGGAAGGAAATGAGGGCTGCCTATCGGGGAGCTGAGGGAAGACGGGAGAGATGATCGACAACCTGGCTGGGAAGCGGGGAAGCGTGCACCTCGCTGGGTGGAGGCAGCAGGGGAAAAACTTCACGGTCAGTTGGGCTGGGGAGGCTTAGCCTCCCCAAGCCTCTTATACGGGGCGCCTATGGTTTTCCTGATCTAGGCACAAGTAGGTAGAATTATAGAGGATCCTATTTTCATTTGCTTAAAGCGTTGAAGAATTTATACCATATATTGACACTCTTTTCAATATCAAATGTACTTATGCCTTTTATTATGCCTCTAGCCAAATAAACAAGAAGTGTTGTTTCCCCTTCTGATCGTGACCTGTTCATGGCCAGATCCAAAGGCCTCTATTCTTTCTTTTTTTTTTTACATTTTTTATTTATAACCATTTAAATTTTTACAAGCGATAAAACAACTTGCCAGAAATACAGAGAAAGTAATATATAGGAATTATTTCAGTCGGGTAATTCTATTCTCTTCCTTAGACCACTAAATGGGGAGAGTGAAACAAGATAAAGAGATGAATATTATTATAGATGATTAATATCGAGATTATTGTTTTTCCCAGAGTTCTGGGTATGACTCCTAAAGTTTTCCTCAGAAATATTTCCTCAAATTATTACTTTAAAAGGATTGAAGCCTGTGAAAACTGGGATTACTTTAATCAGTGGGATTTGAATTAGAGACTTAAGTATATGTATTGTTAAATAACTTTCTGGTTTTTAAAAGAGAAAGAATGTAATCAGATGTATTATTTGTAACTAATATTGGACAATAAGTATGCGTTCAATGAAATGATTTGACTATACATCGTATTGGCCTTGAAGAAGCCAACCAGATGATCAATGCGGAATAATGTATTTATTTATTTATTTATTACATTTGTATCCCACATTTTCCCACCTATTTGCAGGCTCAATGTGGCTTACATAGTACCATAAAGGTGATCGCCAATACCGGTATGAACAAATACAGAGTAATGTTGAATTAGACAAGTAATATCTGGGGATAATCAGGTTAATACCACGGTTTTTTTCCCCGGTTTACTGTTTAATTGATCTCCTTATCTTGTTTCACTCTCCAAAGGCCTCTATTCTATCCTCGTCCTACTCGATCTATCTGCTGCTTTTGACACTGTTGATCACCACCTACTCCTTGATATGCTGTCCTCACTTGGATTTCGGAGCTCTTATCTCTCCCCTCACACTTTTAGTGTATGCTCTGGTAGATCCTTCTCCACTGCTATCCCACTATCAGTAAGTGTACCTCAGGGCTCGTCTCAGGACCTCTTCTTTTCTCTATCTACTAGCCGTTAAGCCCGTAAGAACGGGCTAGTTTTTTTATTTCCTATGGCCTCCCCCCCCCAACCCTGCTCTCCCCCCAGCGTCTGTTTCCCTCAGTTCCGCCCCATCCTTCCCTCCCTGCTCCCTCCTCCTCCGATTTCCACGCCCATGTCCAAGCCCTCCTCCCTATTGGGCTGTACTGCTGGTGGAGGCGGGGCTTGGACTTCTACCTCTCAGCATTCCAACTCTACTGCGCATTTGCAGGTGAGTCGGTCAATTGCTGTTTATATGTTTGATTCTTCCCTTGGTGCTCTGATCTCCTCCCATGGTTTTCAGTATCATCTTTATGCTAATGACTCCCAGATCTGCCTTTCCACTTCAGAAATTTCAGCAGGAATCCTGGCCCAGGTCTCAGCCTGCCTGGACGTCTCACTGCCATCTGGTCAAGACTGAGCTTCTTATCTTTCCCCCTAAACCCACCTCTCCTCTTCCTCTATTCCTGTGGATAACACTCATCCCCCCCCCCCCCCCCCCGTCTCATCAGCTCATAACCTTGGTGTCATCTTTGACTCTTCTCTCTTTCTCTGCACATATCCATCAGACTTCTAAAACCCGACATTTCTTTCGCCATATCATCACCAAAATTTGTCCCTTCCTTTCGGAGCACACCACCAACACCTATCCACATTCTTATCACCTCATGCTTAGATTACTGCAACTTGCTTCTCACAGTTCTCCCACTAAACCATCTCTCTCCCCTTCAATCCGTTCAAAATTCTGCTGCATGACTTTTCTACCAGTGTCGCTCCACTCACATTAATCTTCTCCTCAAGTCACTTCATCGGCTCAGTATCCATTTCTGCATACAGTTCTAACTCCTCTTATTGACTTACAACTGCATTCACTCTGCAGCTCCTCTCCAAATTCTCCCTGCACACCTCCCCAGGAACTCCGTTCATCGGGTAAATCTCTTATCTGTACCCTTCTCCTCCACTGCCAACTCCAGACTCTGTTCCTTTTATTTTGCTGCATCGTATGGCCGGAGTAGACTCCCCGAGTCAGTACGTCCAGCTCTTTTTCTGGCTGTGTTCAAATCTAGACTAAAAGCCCATCTTTTTTTGAGGCTGCTTTTAACTCCTAACTCCTATTCACTTGCCCATGTCCATTTTAATTTATTAATTCATTATTTATTAATATTTGTAATAAATAAATAAATAACAACTCCTTTTCACTTGTTTAGTGCCCATGTTTGTTTTAATCATTCCTACCATAAGTAGTTCCATAATCCCTTATCTGTCCTGTTTGTCTTAATTTGATCGTAAGCTCTGTCAAGCAGGGATAGTCCCTTACGTGTTTAGTGTACAGCTCTGCATGCATTTAGTAGCGCTATAGCAATGATAGGCAACTGCACTAGAAAAAACTGTAGCAAGGTCAAAAAGGTTGCAAGTCATGATATTAATAAGAAATTATTATTTTTGCATTGTTAATGTATCAGCATGTTCATGATTGTGTCTGGTTTAATTCTGTCACTGTTTTTGATTCATCTTGTTGCAAAATCTATGGTCCTCGTCAAGTGTTTATGATACTTATTGAATGGAAGAGACGTTTTAGATAATTTTAAAATACAATTTATTGTATTAGTAACAACATTTCTTAATACATTTTTTATGTTATTTCCATGTTTTATAAATCAGTACACTCATCTTTTTAGGATATTTGGTTTGTGTCTGTTATAATTATAATTATTTTTGAGATTATGCTTTTAGACTATTTGTAATGTATCCGTTTTTATCAATGTTTTGAGTTAATATAATTCATTGAGGCAGGCCTGAACGGCCGAAACATGACTCGTGTCAAGTCCAGTTTTTTTAAGAATAAACTCTTGCTTTGAAATTTTTTCTGAGTCCAGTAGAAGTTTGTTTGGCGTCATCCATCTTGTCACCTTCGCTGTGTTCTTTTCTTGGTTTTTCCATTGCGGAGGTCCGCTTTCTTCTGTGTTTGCCATTCAAAAAGTAAGGAGCCCTTTCACAGACTGGCGGTAAGCCCAACGCGGGCTTACCGCTTGCTCTTTCGGGACTACCACCAGCCCAATGCGGCCACTGAAGGTAGTCCCACCCTGAACGTGCGCCATTTCCAGGGGAAAAAGAAAAACCCCCCAAATGGTTTGCGCGGAGATAACCCGGTGGTAATCGGGCATCAGCGCACGCTGCCCAGTTACCACCAAGTTAGCACGGGAGCCCTTATCGCCACCTCAATGGATGGTGGTAAGGGCTCTTACCGCATGACCATATGTGCCTGGGGTATTTTTTACCCGCTGTGGTAAAAAGGGCCCCCGCTGCCAGCATAGGGCCCTTTTTCCCGCAACTTGGTAAAAAGACCCCTAAGTGTGATATTTGTTCCAATGCACACAGTACAAACAGCAGTAGTGATCCAAGGAAGGATGAGACAGAAAATGTTCACTCAAATATAACTTTAATGGAAACTAGACCCAATCTGGCTAAGTTTTGGATAACCTTCGTCAGAGGACACACTGGTTTCCAAATATATTCACTGGTAAATGCATAAGTAGCCAATATATACTGTAATTCATGATTTCATACATGCTTCTCTTTTTGAGGGCACAAGAACTTAAGAATAGCCATACTGGGTTAGACCAATGGTCCATCTATCCCACTGTTTCCAACAGTGGCCAAGCCAGGCCACAAGTACCTGATAGAAATCCGATTATTAGCAACGTTCCATGCTACCCATGCTACCAATCCCAGAGCAAGCAGATCAAGGAACAAATAAACTTCAAAGTCCACACACTGATCCACAAGATCCTCCACGGAGAATCTCCAAGTTACATGACCAAACTAATCGACCTTTCAGCCAGGAACGGGTCCAAATCTTCTCGCACATCTCTCAATCTTCACCTGCCTAATTGCAAAGGTCTCAAATACAAAACTTACTATGCATCCAACTTCTCCGTTATAGGCAGCCAACTTTGGAATGCCATACCAAGATTCATCCAAGCAACAAACGAACATCTACGCTTCCGAAAGCTGCTGAAAACATACCTCTTCAAAGGAGCCTATCCAAATGACCCAACTTAACTTACGATCCTAATCCACACCACTAACATTAAGCATGCCTCAACCCTTCCTCCACATCTCTTCCTCTTGTCCATCTCTATACAATTGTATTATCTTTGTGATACTTTTTACCCATACATTGTATTACCTCTTTGATACTTTGTACCCAAACATTGTGTTATTTCTGTGATACTTTGTACCCATACCTTGTAAGCCGCACTGAACCTGCTATTGAGCGGGAAAGAGCGGGGTATAAATGCTATAAATAAATAAAATAAATAAATGTCCATCTCAATAACAGACTTTGGACTTTTCCTTCAGGAACTTGTCCAAACCTTTTTTTTAAACCCAGATATGCTAACCACCGTTACTACATCCTTCAGGAATGAGCTCCGGAGCTTAACTATTTTTTGAGTGAAAAAATATTTCCTCCTATTTGTTTTAAAAGTATTTCCATATAATTTCATGGAGTGTCCCCTAGTCTTTGTACTTTTTGGAAGAATGAAAAATCAGTTCACTTCTACCCATTCTACAACACTCAGGATATTATAGATCTCAATCATTATCCCCCCCCCCCCCCCCATCTGTCTCCTTTCCAAGCTGAAAAGCCTTAACCTCTTTAGCCTTTCCTCAGATGGGAGGAGTTTCATCCCATTTATCATTTTGGTTGCTTTTCTTTGAACCTTTTCTAATTCCGCTATATCTTTTGAGATACGACGACCAGTATTGAACACAATACTCAAGGTGATGGAGTGATATAGAGGCATAATAATATTCTTGGTCTTATTTTGCACTCCTTTCCCAATAATTCCCAAGGAACTGAAATAGGCAAGTGTTAAACCAGTCTTTAAAAAGCCTCCATTCTCACCATCTGACCATTCCAGCTGCTGTCTAATGTCTTCATTTTCCAATGCTTGCAAAATTTATTGAGCAAGTTGTATGTGAACAATTACAGGACTTTCTTTGATACACATGGTTTACTGGATCCTCATCTAATTCATGTCCTTCTTGATGTCGAAAATATTTAGATGGTTTATAATTCACAATAAAAAGTAAATATTTAAAATTGAGGAAAGGAATATACAATTTCCAAAAATAGAGGGAGGAGAGTAGAGCAGTTTTCTGCTCCACCCTGAGATAGATCCAGACCCCACTCTCCCTCACCCATTGCCTGTAGTAGTGACAGGAAAATTATTCCATAATGATGGACCAGTGACACTAAAAATTGAAGAGTGAATTATGTCATCTTATTTCAATCATTGATCCATCCTGTGCTGAGATGGTCTTAAAAATAGATATCTGAATTTACTAGCCCGACAGACAAGTAAGTGGAGCCACAGTTAGCCCAAGGAGAGAGCTTGAAGCTGTCTGTGAGAGATCCAGGATACCGAACCTACACTTATAGTTCTTTTATTCCCCTTTTGCCAAGTATAGTTCCAAGTGGATAACAAAGAATACTAGATCGAAATATCTAACAGCTAACATAGTAGTTATTAAACACAGCTTTGTCCCACAACATGCTTCTGAAGCAGCTGAGTTTTAATGGCCTTTTTTTTTTTGTTATAAAGATTAAAGCCTAATAAAGAATCAATATTTTCTGGTAAAGCTGTCCAGAATCTGGATGCTTGATGGGGAAATGCTTGAAACAGTTTCCAGTAATCTATATCCTTGGGACTTGGGAATGATAATTTAAAATAACACACAAAATGATTTCTTGTAGGTACAGGCCTACACAGCAAAGATAGCATATATGAGGGAATTAAACCGTATAAGATCTTAAATACCAGGCTTCCAAATTTAAACAAATTTGAGCCTCTACTGGAAGAGAATGTACAGTTAAATAAAAAGGAGTAATATGAGTGGAAATTTTGAAAACAAAAATTAATTGAACAGCCGTGTTTTGAATCATCTGCAACTGTTGTTAGACACACCCAAGTAAACTATATTACAATTTATTTAGGACTAGTAAAAAAGGCCCGTTTCTGTAGGCAAGGAAACGGGCCTTAGGCAGGCAATTCCCCCCCCCCCCCGTGCTACGGCCCCCTCGAACCCCCCCTTCCGCGAACCTGTCAATCCCCCCCCGGAACGCCGAAAACTGCCGCCACCGCCGCCGCTGTTGTGCTACCTTCTGTTCCCGTAGGTTCTTCAATCATCTTCTTAGAAAGTTTAACTCCGTGCGTCTGACGTCAGATGCATGGAGTTAAACTTTCTAAGAAGATGATTGAAGAACCTACGGGAAGGGAAGGTAGCACAACAACGGCGGTGGTGGCAGTTTTCAGCGTTCCGGGGGGGGGGGATCGACAGGTTCGCGGGAGGGGGTGGGTTTCAAGGGGGCCCTAGCGCGGGGGGGGGGGGGTGACAGCTGATTCCGAGGCAGTAGGAGGAGTAGGGAAACACGCTGCGCGTGTTTCCCTACTCCTCCTCTTGCCTTGGAATCAGCTGTGTTGACGTCAGTGACATCCGTGCGTGTCTGCCTCGCAGACCACTTGCAGCCAGGGAGCCACGGTCCCAAGCATAGAACGTTGGAGGTGAGAATTATTATATAGGATAGGTGATTGCACTAAATCTAAATTGGTTCTGAAGATGTATGTTCATATTCTTAATTTCCTCATAATCCAGAAACAACGTTTAGTTAAATGATTCATTTGTTCATCCACAGTTAATCTAAAATCAACGAATATACCCAATATTTAAATGATTTTCCAATTTATATGCTACATTTTCTACTACAAAGCCAGAGTCATTATCAAGTTCAACATTACCAGTAAGTAGAAATTATGTCTTCTCCCTATTAAATTGTGAGCAATTGTTACTTATCCAATTATTGGTGAAAGACATACGCTGGGTTACTGTAGAGACCATGTGTCTTCTAATGCAGACTCAATTGTGAACAAAACTGAAATATCAGCATATATATAACCATGGTAGCCGGCCCTGTGTGGGTCTGATTACGATTATCAAACATTAGACAATCACCCCACACAACTTTCCTCAGCTGAAGCACTCACCTGCCTAGTCCTTAGCCTTATACCTTGTACAAAATACACACAATAACTCTCAAGTTACTTAGAAACAAAATAAAGTTTATTCCAAAGGAGGAGTGGCCTAGTGGTTAGGGTGGCGGACTTTGGTCCTGAGGAACTGAGTTTGATTCCCACTTCAGGCACAGGCAGCTCCTTGTGACTCTGGGCAAGTCACTTAACCCTCCATTGCCCCATGTAAGCCACTTTGAGCCTGCCATGAGTGGAAAAGCGCGGGGTACAAATGTAACAAAAAAAAAAATAATACAAGCATCAAGCAAGTCTGAAATATAAAAAAGAAATGATTAGAGAGACCCCCTTGTCTCCAAACCAGTTAACTGCTTTGGGAAAAAAAGAAGCCCCCCTGAACACTAGTCTATCACTTATGTTTTATACAATATATATTATACAATAATCCAGAAACTATTTACCATCTTAGCATATCCCACTAACCAATCATCTACCTTCCTATTCCAACACATCTGACTTCTATCAAATCAGTTCATACCCTAATTCTTAGAATAGCAGTTATGCCTCCCCACCTAACCCTGAGTCACAAAGTCAAGATATCTTCACCCACCTACTAGAAACTTCTCTCCCACTATACCTTCTGTCACAAATTCCATGCCCCCCCCCCCTCATGCTACTTCAGCAGTTTTTTGTATCACATTTCCAAACTATAATTATTTTTTGCTGTTCCAGCTGACCAGTTGGCTAGCAGACTGTTCCCAACTTCCCCTTTTCACTATCTAGATATAATATGGTTTCAAACCATATAAAACACAGGAAATCTTGACCCAAAGATTAATACAAATCCAAATATCCATTAAAGTTATCTTAATTACATTGGACCACTCTATATGCATGTACTTATCTACTAAAAGTTTGTAACAAAAAGTTCATAATCAATAAAGTTGTAAGCTGTCTTGTATAGTATCTTGCCTTAGGCATGACCTTAGCACTGGTCAGCAAAAATACAGGAACCCCCCCCCCAGTTTTTTTTAATTCCATTCTTGTGACACACCTCCATCCTCAAGATCTTCTATAACCGTCTCCCCACCCACACACATCTGTGTTTCAGTGAAGGGTCCACTTCCCCTTCTCCCATCGCTTGCCCAACAAATCACACTAAATGTATAAACGTGGTTTTTGGATCCAGTCTAGTCAGGAGGAGTATGAGTCACATGGCTGTCCTTGCACAATTTCACAAGGCCACCCTGCAGCCTGATCTAGTTAGCAAGGACTGAAAACAGTACACAGATTAATTGTGTGTGTGTGGGGGGGGGGGGGGGGGAATGAAATAAATCTTACAGGTAATCTTTGTGTTATTATTCAGAGGGGTGCTCTGAATACACAAACAGACCCTCAAGTTCCCTACAGCGCTTTTGAGTAAATTACCCAGAGATGATAGCAAGACTGGCAACAGCAGGGACCCCGCAACCAGGTGACCAGCATTCTGAAAATTCCCCCTGCATCTTGACTATATAAGACCTATTCAAAAGAAAGCCCTGAACCATTTCTGCACTTTACCAGATGTCCCAATACTATCCAACTTCTTCAAAAGTATATCATGATGAACCATATCAAAAGGCACTCGAGAGATCTAACTGCATTACACATAGGGAATCCTTTACTAAAGCTTAGCTCGAATTATCAGCAGGGCCCATTTTATTTCTATGGGCCCTGCTACAGATAACTCGAGCTAAACTTTAGTAAAATACCCCCATAATTTGCTTAACTCGTATAATCAATGTACACAATAATGTCTCTGTACAATGTAATGCACGAAAACCTGATTGAGAGGCATGCAAAAGATACATTGATCTCAGTAGCTTTCTAAATATCCAGTGACTAGACCTTCCATAATTTTAACAAAGTATGGGATAGAAGCAATGGGTCTATAACTTGTTAGATCAGATAATGAGATGGTCAGACTTTTCTTAACTGAAGTGAGAACAATTTTGCCAAAATTATTAGGAAATCCACCAGATGCAAAATAAAATTCAAGCCGTAATAAAAGTGTACATCTGAAACTTTTTAGGGCGAATTTCATTAAATATGTAGGGCAGTTATCAAGTAGGCATTGCGATTTTGAAAACTTATTAACCAATTTATCAAATTCCCTTTGCATGATGAACTAGCTAACTTCTCTTTCTTTTGCCCCACTCAGTAGAATGCTCTAGTACATCAAACACCGCCAAGGTCAACCTGTTGTTCCTTTCATGCAGGGACACAGATTAGGGCTAGGGCAGAAGCTGTAGGTGCTGACAAGGCAAGTTACCCAGCATGTTTTTTTTTTAATTATTATTATTTCCATGCTGCAGAAATTCTTCATGCATCACAAGCCTTATCCAACGTTAAAGGTGCTCTGGGGAGCTTCACTTGTATCTAGGAACAAAGAAACAGTTCCGCAGGTTGTTTCTACTATTGCTCCCCTAGCTGGGAGAGCGTGAGGAAGAGCCAAGAGCTCTAACATGCATGTGATGTCACCTGCTGAAATATTAACTCAGGACTGGAGCTGCCCCAGGCCTGAGGGTAGATACGTAGCCTTCATGAATGTCCCCATTTTTGTCAGAAGGGAAAAGGAAGATTAAGGGCCTAGCATGCTTTACTTATGTATTTTTGACACAAAATTGCAACGAGATGGCTGGTGATCCCATCAAAACAGGGATCCGACTCCATGCACACTGCATGGGCCACAGGAATCTCTCTAGCTTCGCTTTTGACTGGGTGCTAGGCCTCCACAGATCACACTCATCCACCTGGCTGTTTGCTTGCTCCAAAGCCAGGATAAATGCACCCGTTGACATGTTTATCTGCTATAGTTTAGCTTCAGCTTGTCACCACCTTTTATTTCCAGACATACTGGAAAACCTCTTCTTGCTCTGCTTCCCAGCACTGTCTTACCCTATCTTCTGGGTTTTGCTCTCATCTTGAATCGACATGCCGTTCCGCATTCTTCTATATTGTCCCCTCTTTGGAACTCCTTCTCTGCCCATGTTTGCTCTGAATAATCCTAGCTCAGATTTTTGTCATCTCAGGCAGGTTGTAGCACAGTTTGGCCAGAAGCTGGCTGCATTCTTTTTGGCAGGAATGATCCCCCTATCCTTATCTCCATCATATCTTTGACTTGTAGTTCCTTTCCTTTTTCTGTAAAGATTTTACTGTAAACCACTTTGATTTTAATTTGAAAGGCAGTATATCAAGCCTTAATAAACAAACATAAGTGAAGGGGAGAGCAGAGTACACTCGCTTAGTTGGGGCCTACTTGACTGCCTGCTCCCAGGCCAAGCCAGGCAAGGTCAAATTCACCAGCAGACATGCTGAATTGCCATGACTTACCTGCAGTGTGTCACCTCCCTTTTTCCTCAGACGTACTGAAAACAAAGGGAGGGGGGGAAATAAAAAGAGGAAGGAGTGTGAACACTTCAGATCTCATGAATGAGTCCCAATCCAGCATAGCACCGTCCATAGCAGACCAGAAGGCAGGCTGGGAAGAGGCAGCATCAGGAGCGTAGCAAAATGGGTAATTTCAGGTGGGCCCCTCTGCCCCCCAAATTGAAAACAGAAGTTAGAGGTTGATTGAATTTCAGTTTCGGCACCAAAACCGGCCCGAAATCCGTGTTCAGTCATGCAGCTTCTTGTTCACCCTCCCTGCTTCATCCCATTGCTCTAGCAGGTCATGTATAGTTTCCTTGTCTGGGTCTTAGGTGTTATTCTAGATGACTCCCTGACCTTTCATCCTTATATCACTAAAATTATACAAACATGTTTCTTCAAACTAAAAATGCTTTATTCACTCCGTCGTTTATTTTCTACCTCCACACTCCATGGCCTTTTACATGCTTATTTATTTATTGCATTTGTATCCCACATTTTCCCACCTCTTTGCAGGCTCAATGTGGTTTCAGGCCTCGATTACTGCAACGCTCTGCTCCAGGGCATTCGGAAAAAAGATATTCAGTGGCTACATCTGGTTCAGAATGTGGCTATTTTCCTTCTCTTTTGTCATGCTTCACACAAAACACCGGATAGTGAGCCCTTGGGCTACTGCCGAGGGCGGCAGCGGCAGGAGGAACACCCACCGGAACAGAAGCCACAGCAGGGAGCAGGAAGATAGTCCATGAGCCCAGCAGAACCGGGGCCAGGCAAACAAAGTCAAGGTCCAGCTCCAGGCACGGGTTCCAAGACAGGCGGCAAACAAAGTCAAAGTCCAGGTCCAGGCAAAGGTTCAAAGGCAGGCGGCAAACAAAGTCAAAGTCCAGGTCTAGGCAAAGGTTCAAAGGCAGGCGGCAAACAAAGTCAAAGTCCAGGTCCAGGCAAAGGTTCAAAGGCAGGCGGCAAACAAAGTCAAAGTCCAGGTCCAGGCAAGGGTTCAAAGGCAGAAGCTGAAAGTAGCAGGGAAAGCACAGCAACAAACAACCACAGAAGACACACCTCTGAGGACCTCTGTTGCAAGGCAAACTAGAAACACTTCCAGGTGGTTAATAAAGGCCAACAGCCAGGGAGTTCACCAGGTACGGAAACAGCTGAGTTCCAAAAAGTCTCGAGACCAACTGGCAGGCTAGAAAATCCGGACCGGACCAGCATAAATTCTGGAACCGGGAAAACCATCAACAGACAGTCCATTGCGACCACCAGGTCTGACCACCAGGGGGCGAGATGAATGCGAGCACGATACCGGGGCAGAGTCATAACATCTTTGGCGTTTCCCGATTTGACCATGTTACGTCTTTGCTGCAGGAAGAGCACTAGCTACCGGTGTCATTCTGCATTTTGTATCAACTGCTTCTTTTAGGAAACAAGATTCTTAATTCTAGTCAACCATCCTATCTGGTTCAATATTTACTACCGTATTGCCCAACGAGGGTACAATCCAGGTGCCCTTGGCCTGGATTGGCCACTGTCGTGGACAGGATGCTGGGCTTGATGGACCCTTGGTCTTTTCCCAGTGTGGCATTACTTATGTACTAATGCTCCTGTCAGCAACATGTCGTTCAAGTTACCTCATATTCACCTTTCCACTGTACACTCTCGTATTTTCAGTGTCATGGGTCCCCTCCTATGGAATTCTAGCCTTTCGTTTGGAAACTTCCCTGCCCACCTTTAAAGCACACCTCAAGGCCCATCTATTTACCAGGGTCTTTGACCCTTGTTGCTGTTCGCTGCCTGCTGGTACAGCGGTGGTTACATGACAGTGTCCTTTACTCTCTTTGTTTGTTATCGATTGCTATGGCTCTTCTCACCTTTTCTTCCTCTTTTTTTCTGTTTAAATTGTAGTTCCTTACATTTTTACTAAGATGTACAGATTTGATGATTTGTACTGTAAACCACTTTGATGGTTCTCCCTAAAGCAGTATATCAACCCTAATAAAAACTTGAAACTTTAGCCAAAATTGCCTGTGCATTTTTGTCTGAAACTGAAACTCCTGCCCTTCTTCCCCCATGACCACTCTCTGCCTGCCCCCACCCTCACCAGAGCGAGTCCTCCTGGCCCCCACCCTGTCCCTTTCCACCACTTGAAGGCCCTGCCTGGGCCTACCTTTAAAGGCCTTGGTGGTCTAGTGGCCTCTTCTGGGCAGGAGCGATCCTCCGTCACTCCTGCCGGTTTCTCTGTCAAAATGGCTGCTGAGACTGCTGCGGGAGGTCCTGGCAGCTACTTTGATATTGGAACCGGGCTGAGCAGAAGCATTCCTACCTATACCAGTTCCAATCTCAAAATGGTTGCCAGGACCTCCTGTAGCAGCCATTTTGACTAAGAAATACAACAGGGGCAGGAGCGACTGAGGATTGCTCCTGCCCAGAAGATGCCACTAGACCACCAGGGCCAGATGCCACTAGACCACCGGGGAGGGCATTCAGGTGGAGGGGTGGGGGCCTGGGAGGACCTGCTCCCTGCCAAGGGATGTGCCATTTTCTGTTTCAGCTTCAGCTTGGAGATCCCCACCAACCACACAAAGGGAACACCAATTTTGGGTGGACATGAGCACCAGAAGGCTTTTGGAGTTTTTGGTTTTTTCTTCTTCCAAAAACTTTAATCGGCTAGCACTCATGGAACATACCTCTGGCCACCTCCCAAGAGTAAGGAAGGAGGACAGTAGGATCTGTCATCATAAACCCCTACAAGAATTGGGGAGGGGGAGCAGGGGGAGAGAGTCAGCACTCATTGGATTCAGCATCCCTGGGCTCTGTAGACAAGCCTCCACCAACCCTAGCCCTCTAATCTATTCCCAAAGGTAGACTGAAATAAGCACCATTGAAACTGTTGCCTGTAGCATTCCCCAGACTTTGTCTGTGCACGAGTGGGCCTACAGATTTCCTGGGAGCAGCCTACTCATAGTAGGTGCACCAGGCTGCGTTTTTGCACCAACTGAGGAGCTGAAGGCAGTATCAGCCCCAAGCTATTTTTATCCGTCTCCATCTGCTGGCAGTGGGACATAACCTAATCTGGACTGTTCTTGCATGGATAAGGAAGCAGTATTTTCAAAACCATACATATTTTTTGCCAGAAAAAAGGGCCTACAGCAGAAGGGAGCGCAATTCCCTGTGGCCACTTTTTCCCTGGACAATTTTTTCTAGGGAAAGTATGCAAGCACTTTCCCTTTGAGAAGTGGCACAAAGTTCATGGGTTCTGAAAATTTCCCTCATACAGCAAAAGTACTGCAAAAACGCATCAGGTAGTAACTGAAGTTCAGCTTTACTAAAAAAGCACGCTGCTGTACAAAAAAAAAAAATTGCAGATGCCCGCTTTGGAGTTAAGAGAAAAAGAACTTTGCAGGAAGTCTGAGCAGCACTGCCATCTAGTGCAAATATGTAGTCATTTTTTTATACTTAATTTCTACAATAATTCTGTGGAGGTATGCAGCCAGTATAAATCACAAAAGATAAGACCAAAAATGTGAATTATGAACAGAGTCTAATAGTTTTAGTAGGAACACAGCTAGTGATTTTTGTCACTGCAAGAAAGAGATATTGGGTCCAGCCTAGCGGAAACTCACACACTGCAGCTTTATAGACTAGCACATACTGTAACATGAATTTGTATGGAAAGCATGGAAGTGTAAGCATGCAAAGACTAATGAAATGTAATACTTCAAAACATTTTTTACAGTCACAAAATTAAAGAAAAAAAAAATCTTCCCTTAAAAATAGCACTGCTTGCATGATAAAATATCAGTGGCCTTGGTGAAAGCCAAGACTAAAGCAGATTGACAAAGGTAGGGGAGAGGAATGAGTTCAGGTGAACTTTCTCTTCTATCTTTAATCTTCTCCAGTTTCACAGAGTCTCTTTCTCTCTGTCTCTTCCCCTTCCAAGCCTGCCACCAGAAGTTTCCAACTTCCTGCCCCCAGCCCCACTCCCACCACTCTTACTAACCTCTCAAGTCTGAACATCCCCCACCTTCACACACACACACCCATCTCCCCAGGTTCTAATCGACCTAACTCTGAAGCTTCAGATACTGCAGATACAGAAGGGCTGAATTAGCCAACATACGCCAAACCTAATCATTTCAATAAAACCCTGCACAGCAATATTATAGAACCTTTATAGAAAACATCAATCTTTATTCATTATTCTAATTCTCTTACTCTGTAAGAATAGTTTTACCCTTTTTGTGCTGTAATGTTACACTGGTCACTATTGGGGCAGTAGCCTAATGGTTAGAACAGCGGGCTAAGAAGCAGAGGAACCAGATTCAATGTCCACTGTGGCTCCTTGTGATCTATGTTTACTAAGGTGCGCTATATGTATGTTAGCGTGGTTAACTCACGTTAAACGCTAACACCCCCATAGACATGCATAGGCGGTTTAACGCACCTTAACTTTAAAAGGTGTGTTAAAACCACTAACACACCTTAGTAAACATACCCCTTAAGCCTCCATTTCCACAGGCACAAAAAAATTAGGGCCCTTTTACTAAAGATTAGTGCACATTAAATGCTGTGCCTCCTATTTTACACTCATGGGCCATGTGGCATTTAGCGTCTGTTAGCGTTAGTAAAAGGGCCCGTTAAGATTCAGTCCACTAGGGGCAGAGAAAGTACCTTTATATTTTGGATTTGGATTTCAGTAGTAGCTCAAGTTGTGTTACATTCAGGTACACTAGTATTTATCTGTCCCTTGAGGGCTCACAATCTAATTTTATATAATTTAATTTATATAATATGTAAATATAAACAGGTGGTATATCAAATGCATAATCCATACCATTACCGTATTCTACAGGATATCCAAGCAGCATAAATGTAAACATTTTTTCATAATGCGAAAGATATTCAGTTTTGATCAATGCTTATTTTAGCATACCTTTAAACTTGACTGCAGAGCTTTACATTATCCGCTTAACTTAGCGGCCCTTTTACTGAAGGTCGTTAGAATCTGGGCTTAGCACATCTTAATGTGGGACTTTCCTGCCCACTAAGCCCAGATTCAACATGGCACAGTTTAAAGCAGGTTAGGTGCTTATGTTCTTATGACTTCACTTACCTAGGAACCAAACGGTGAAACTCCTTATTACCCAAAATAAGAAACATACAGGAATATACTAGATTCCGCAAAATCCTCAAATCGTTCCTATTCAAACAAACCCTCACAAAGAACGCCTGTATCTCAAACAATTAATTATTACCTGAAATGGTTATTACTCTATTTACCATTAACTTTCTCTTTGCTTCATGTACAATTTCTCATTCATAATAGATTTTCTAAATGTTTAACATTCATAGCTATCCCAGTATGTTTATGATATTGTATTGTAAAATTGGATTCTTAAAACAAATTACTTTCTTATGCATTATTCTTTGTTATGTATCCTATACCATTTATTGTAAGCCACATTGAACTCAAACTTGTTTGTGGGATATAAATGTCACAAATAAATAAATTAATTAATGTTCACATTAGCGCTCATTACCTGTAAAAGGTTAACACAGGAACATTTATTGCCTCCTGTTTAGGCGGCAGTAAGTGCTCTCACGTAACTCAGCATTAGCTAGTTAGTGTGCGCTAATGGATGCTCATTCTATACCCATGACACGCCCCCTCCCAAAAAACAATTTAAAAAATAACATGTAAGTTAGTGCACGCTAACTTGCAAACTGCTGGTTTTTCATGTGCTAGCATTTTTAGCTCACGGTAAAATCAGCTGGCACACCATCAATTAAGGATATATGTTTTATATATTAAATGAGTATTAAGATTGTGTTTAGTTGAATTTTTTTTTATAGAAGACAAGTTGGCAAAAAGGGCAATAATACTCTTCAAATATAACAAAAATTAGTCACAAATAACATACATTCAAAAACAACAATTTTAAAGCAAATACCTCCCCAACCACCACCACCACCACCACGCTGGTAATGATCACATCCCTTCACTGCATTTGATGTGTAGGACTATAGGCCTAAATGCCTTTATAATGCCCCCATAACAATAAAGTAATGAGATCATACCAAATGGACACAATCTGAATGTCTCAAAATTTTCACCATGAAATAATCTGGTTAAAATTTGTGATGAGCAGTAGCAAACTGCCACAGGAACACACACACACATCAATCCCAAGGACTCATTATAATTGAGTCAGTTAATGTATGGCCAAGTTAATGGAACCTTTGTACTATTTATTTTATTTATTTGGCTTTATTTACCACCTTTTTGAAAGAGTTCACTCAAGGCGGTGTACAGTAAGAATAAACCAGACATAAGCAATAGACAATTACAGCAGTAAAAATACTAAAATAATAGAAAGTATGGCATAGTATACTTACAATGTCAACACAATACGTAATAGAACATTTTAATAAACAGCATAGGGCATAAGCAAAGATGGAACATATAGATAGGTAAGAGGAGTTAGAAAATAAGGTGACTAATTTCAAGAAAGTTGCACATGAGGTCAGAGAAATGATTAAATGTTATCTCAGCTAGGGTAGGAGTGGATAAACATGTCCTTATGCAATATGGCAGCTTGTGTCACTCCTTGTGTGTGTGTCTGTGAGACTAAGAAGTTAGTTACTTCATCCATTAAACACCTGGTTGAAGAGCCAAGCTTTCACCTGCTCCCTGAAGTAGAGATAGTTTTGTGTTAAGCAGAGCCTTTCAGGGAGTGCATTCCAGAGTGTGGGGGTTAATCCGGAGAAGGTTCGCTTGCGGGTATCATATCATGTAAAGTCTTTTGGAGAGGGTGTGGTTAGGGCATAGGCGCCCGGTATAAGAGGCTTGGGGAGGCTAAGCCTCCCCAGTCGCAAGCCCCAAGCGTCTCTCTCTCTTATCACCGCCCCCCCCCCCGATGCCGCGTCCATCTATCCGTCTCACTCCCTACCTGCAGTGCAGTCCCTCTAATTCAGATCGCCGCTACTGGCAGGCTCTCGTCCCGTCCCCCCGCGCCCGATGCAGTGTCTATCCTCCCTCTCACTCACTCCCTCCTCTAATTTGATTAGATCGCCCATCGTTACAGGTAGCAGCGGCACGCCAACATTGGACTACAGCTTGCTTCGGCCTGACGTGCCCCGCCTCCTCTCTCTGACCAGCCTTCCTTAGGATGGGTCCAACCCTCGCGGAAGCAGGAAGTTTGGTTAGAGGAGGCGGGGCACGTCATGCCGTCAGGCCGAAGCAAGCTGTAGTCCGATGTTGGCGTGCCGCTACCTGCAGCGATGGGCGATCCAATCAAATTAGAGGAGGGAATGGGACATCTCCTTACAGTACTGCTACTGGTAGCAGCATCAGTGGTCAACTTCAAGGCAAGTAGAATGCAAGGGATCACTGGGCCATGGGTAGGGCGGGAAAGGCAAAGACGCTAGAACCACGATGGGGGGAGGGGAGAGACCAGACCTGGCTGCAGGAACGCTGGAGGCTAGAGGGAAAGAGGTGCAGTGTAGGTGCTGCTCCCCTGGACCTTGGACAGATAGAAAGTGCTGTAGGGGGAGGGGAATAATAAATGTTGACCAGCTGGTGGGAGGGGGCAGAGAGGAGGAAGCTGGAATGGAACCGCTGGGGAAGGATTGAAGATCAAGATTGGTAAGTGTTCTCAGCTACAAATAAGAACTGTGCTGCAGGTTTTATTAAGTCAAAATAAAAAATAAATATTTTGTTTCATGCAGATCTCTTTTGTTTAAACATAACTAAATGGGCTATAAGCCCCTAATGCAGTCCATTGGTTTTCTTTCTTGTGATGACTTATACTGTACCAAAGTTGAAAACTCTTATCTCTATCTAGTTGTTAGTAGAAGGAACTCATTGTGAACAGTATCCACCCGAATAGGTTGTTTTGTGGCTGTGCACGAGGAATTGTGATATTATGATCCCTTGTTTCATATTGTAAGCCACATTGAGCCTACTGCTATGTGGGAAAATGTGGGATACAAATGTAATAAATAAAAAATATTGTTGATGGTCTGTGTTTACCGTATACCCGGTGTATTGGTGTTTTAGGGTCTGCCCAGTGTAATATTTACAGTGCTGCCTTTTCATGCATAATGTTACTTGACTAATGTGACCATTTCATTTTGGGATTTTCAATGGATGGAAATAGCAGTGTAATAATTGATAACATTTTTGAATAGTATACATTGGTTAATATGTGCTTTGAACAACCACTTTATTCTTTGACATATGATACATATCTAATATCTAAATTTAATAAAAGGTATTAATTGGGATTATTTTACTTTTACTTATTTTTTTTTCCTGTGTGTTGTCAGACAATTATGGATATAAGCCCCACCCCTAACTCCGCCCCCTTTAGCCTCCCCAAACAGTTGGGCCACCGACCGCCTATGGGTTAGGGATACCCCTTGGGAGGACCTTACTGTCCTTGGAGGTGTGTAGCGGGTCAGCCTGTTCTTCAAATACTCAGGGTCATTTCCTTTAAGGGCCTTGAAGATCATAATTTTAAATTTAGCCCTGTATTGTAATGGTAACCAATGAAGTTTTTTCAAAAATGGAGTGATGTGGTCACGTCACTTGCAACCTTCTCGGAGTCTTGCTACAGCATTCTGAATCAACTGGAGCTGGTGCAGACCCTTTGTAGTCAAACCATTGTAGAGTGCATTACAGTAATCCAGTCTTGATGATATCATGGCATGCACAACTGGGATAAGATTTTCCTTCTCGATGTAAGGAGAGAGGCAGCATAGTTGTCGCAAATATAAGTACATAAGTATTGATATGCTAGGACAGACCAAAGGTCCATCAAGCCCAGCATCCTGTTTCCAACAGTGGCCAATCCAGGTCACAAATACCTGGCAAGATCCCAAAACAGCACATTTTATGCTGCTTATCCTAGAAATAAGAAGTGGATTTTCCCCAAGTCATTTTAATAATGGCTTATGGACTTTTCTTTTAGGAAGCTATCAAAACCTTTTTTAAATCCCGCTAAGGTAACTGCTTTTACTATATTCTCTAGCAATGAATTCCAGAGTTTAAATACACATTGAGTGAAGAAATATTTCTCCAATTCGTTTTAAATTTACTACAGTTTAGCTTCATTGCATGCCCCTTAGTCCTAGTATTTTTGGAAAGCGTAACCAAGCGATTCATATGTACCCACTCCATTCCACTCATTATTTTACAGACCTCTATCATATCTCCCCTCAGCCATCTCTTCTCCAAGGCTGAAGAGCCCTTGACACTTTACCCTTTCCTCATAGGGAAGTCGTCTGATCTCCTTTATCATTTTTATTGCCTTTCTCTGTATCTTTTCTAATTCCATGATATCTTTTTTTAGATGTTGTGACCAGAAGTGCACATAATATTTGAGGTGCGGTCACACCACGGAGCGATACAAAGGCATTATAATGTCCTCATTTTTGTTTTCCAATCCTTTCCTAATAATATCTAACATTGTATTTGCTTTCTTAGCCATCGCCACACAATGAGCGGAGGGTTTCAATGTATCATCAACGATGACACCTAGATCTCGTTTCTGGTGGGTGACTCCTAATGTGGGATCTTGATTTAAGTAGTTATAGTTTGGGTTCTTCTTTCCCACATGCATCACTTTGCACTTGTTCACATTAAACAACATTTGCCATTTGAATGCCCAGTCTCCCAGTCTCATAAGGTCCTCTTGTAATTTTTCACAATCCTCTTACAATTTAACAACGTTGAATAACTTTGTATCATCAGCAAATTTAATTACCTCACTAGTTATTCCCATTTCCAGATCATTTATAAATATGTTAAAAAGCAAAGGTCCCTGGGAACCTCACTATCTACCCTTCTCCATTGAGAATACTGACCATTTAACCCTACTCTCTGTTTTCTATCTTTTAACCGGTTTTTAATCCACAGTAGAACACTACCTCCTATCCCATGCCTCTCCAATTTCCTCTGGAGTCTTTCATGAGGTACTTAGTCAAATGCCTTTTAAAATCCAGATACACAATATCTACAGGCTCTTGTAGATTGCTTGGATTTGGGGAATCAAGTATGTGTTGAATCTAACTGTATTTCAAGGTTCCTGACTTGTGATATGAGGGGGAGTTTGTACTTCCCAAAAGAGATTTTGATGTTAGGTACATATCCACTTGTGTTAGGGAATCAGAGAAGCTCAGTTTTACTTGGGTTCAGGCAAAGTTTGTTGTGCTTAGCCCATTCTTAAATTGATGTTAGACAGGTAATCAGTTTATTCAGGGCTGTAGGTAAGTCAGGTTCAATGGGTATGAGTTGCTACACATCATCCGTGTAGATGTAGAACCAAGTGTTCAATGACCAAATTAGCTCGGCTAGTGGCTTGAGGTAGATATTGAACAGAATGGGTGACAGTATGGATCCCTGTGGACCCTAAGGGTCAGTGCCCATGGTGGCAATGAGGTGCTGCCAAACATTATGGATTGCTGCCTGTCTGATAGATAGGATCTGAACCACACAAGTACTGTTCCATTGATACCTATTTCTGACAGTTGTGCTAGCCTGATATCATGACCCACAGTGTCAAAAGCTGTTGAGAAATCTAGCAGTACTAACACTGAGACAAATCCCCTGTATCGGTTTCTGTGAAGATCATCTAGTAGGGATACAAGTACCATTTCTGTTCCATAACCAGTCTGAATCCAGATTGACATGGATCTAGCCAGTTTCTCTCTTCTAACCAATCACTGAGTTGAACACAGACTGTTTGTTCTATAAGTTTCCATAGAAATCGGAGGTTGGATACTGCTTTCAAGTTTATCATGGTCAATGTTTTTCTTTAGCAAAGGGTGAACCACTGCTCTTTTTAATGCTGTTGGTAGTTGCCCGTTAGAAAGAGTACAAAATCTACTTTAACTTCCTCATGGTTATCTGGGTACACAAACTGGGGAATTTAACCTGTCTGTTTTTCCTTTACCTTTTTTCCTGTAACGTTGTTACAGGGACAGAAATTTCACCGATCCCCAATGAAATCTAACCCATACCCGCTGTACCTGTTAAGATCCATTTGATCCCCATAATTAATCTCCTCCATCCCCACCCATATCCGCACCTGTATCCAAGTCAAAGCTATTTACTTCCTCGCACCGCTCTGTTTCTTCCCAACCCCAACAGTCTTCTGTGGGTTTTTTTTTTGGCTAGTATTCACTATTCAACCAATGAGTGTTCTATGCCTTAGTTTGGTATTCCAGCTGCCTCCCTGGGCATTCCAAGCCTCATTCTGGTGCTCCAGCTGCCTCTCTCCATACATTCCAATCCTCATTCTGGAGTCAGAGATTTGACTATACTCCCGTGGGAATCTCACAACTTCTTCCATCCCCTCAGGAATCCTGTGGTGTCTATGGGATTCTCATGCAGCTCTCTACTGTAGTGGTCAGCAGCGGGCAGCGATTTAAACAGCCTGCTCACACCAACCCGAGTCCTCTCCAACTCTTCCAGCCTGTGGAAGCAGGAACTTATGTCACAGGAAAGGCTCAGGGATTGGCGCTAGCAGGTTATCTGAATCACTGCTTGCTGCTACCAACTGCTACAGAAGAAATCTTATAATGTTGGGTCACTGACTGGGGATGGGACAGAAGTGACAGAAAACTTCCACGGCACATCGGTTGAAAAACACTGAGCTAGTGTTTCCTCTCTCATACAAGAAAATAAGCCATGCTCAGTCAGACCACTGTCCATCATGCAAAGCATCCCGAAAGTAACCAGTCCAGGTCACAAGTACTCAGCAGATCCTAAAATGTAGATATATTTCTCCTAGCTCATTCCCAGAGGTGAGCAATGGCTCTCTGAAGTATATCAAGCTAATAACTTTGTATGGATTTTTCTTCCAGGAACTTGTCCAAAATTATTTTTGTGTCCTAGTATATTAGTCATCTTGACCATGGTCTCTGCGAACATATCACAGGTCAGGGCAAAGAACCCCCCACGTCTACAACAGTCAAATCCAAGAAGTAGGGGAGGGGGGGACCAAGAAATCTCTTCAGCCGAAGGTTTATTGAAGCAACTTTATTTGCACCAAATACATACATGTGACCCGACAGGGGACCGTGTTTCGACGGTTCTGCTATCTGCCTCAGGGATCAAAATACTACATGCAAAATAAAAAAAATATATATATGAAAAGCATGTAAGTATAAAATATAATAAACATAACAATAAATATAAACAATGTAGCAATAATAAACTTAATATTAAAATATAACCATAATAAAAGCATAAATATATAAAACATGAACTCAGATGGCAACCGATGGTCAATATGAGAACAAAAACATATGTTTTTACATATTTTTACATTAGGGGCCCTGTTTACTAAGGTGCAAGTTTTTAACTAACCATGTAGGCATCAATAGGGATATTGTAAGCACGTACATGGTTTATGCACGTTAAAAACATTAACCCGCCTATAATGCTTAGTAAACATGGCCCTAGGTTTATTATTGTTACATTATTATGTTTATATTTATTGTTGTTTATTATATTTTATACTTATATGCTTTTAATATACATTTTTTATTTTGCATGTAGTATTTTGACCCGAGGCAGACGGCAGAACCATCGAAACACGGTCCCGTGTCGGGGCACATACGTGTATTTGGTGCAAATAAAGTTACTTCAATCAACCTTCGGCTGGAGAGACTTCTTGGTCCACCCCTACTTTTTTCTCTGCTAACATTTTCCACAACTTAATTATGCACGGCATGAAAAGATACTTTCTACAATCTTTTTCAATCTATTGGAGTTTCATGAAGTGTCCTTTTGTATTAATGTTGTTTGAAAGGTTAAACTGTTCTCTATTCAACCATTCTACCCCACTCAGGATTTTGTAAATTTCTATCACCCCCCCCCCCCTCATTGGTCTGTCCTTCAAGATGAAGAGCCATAATCTGTTTAGCCTTTCTTCATAAGCGAGGAGGTCTATCTCATTTATCATTTTTGTTGCCCTTCTCCAATTCTTGCTTAGCTCTGCTGCATCCTTTTTCAGATGAGGCAACCAGAACTGTCCACAAAATTCAAGGTGCAACTGTACACTACTACTACTACTATTTGACATGTCTAAAGCGCTACTAGGGTTACGCAGCGCTGTACAATTTAACATAAAAGGCCAGTCCCTGCTCAAAGAGCTTACAATCTAAAGGATAAAATGTACAGTCAGACAAGTAGGGGTCATCAAAATGGTCTCTATATGGACCCATATAGAGACATACTGGCATTTTCAGCTTGTTCCTTTTTGAAGTCTCTAATATTCTATTAGGTTTTTTTGGCAGCTGCTGCATAGTGTGTTTGTGAAGAGCTAACTAAACTAAGAGGTCATTTTACTGAAGTGCACTAAGCACTTGGTGTGTGAATTAGCATAAAGAAAGAGCATATGGCTATGGTAAGTGTTACTGTGTTAGCACGATGTCTACTCATTCATGCGCTAAATGCATAGCCTGTTATGAAGTAGGAAATGGGTGGGAAATAGACACAGACTACACACTGCAATCAGTGCTCAGTCATTTATCACTATCACTGGTGCAGAAAGTGTGCATGCACTTACCACCACTGTGATATCTATTGGTACACTTAATATAGGGTAAAGATTTTCTTAGTAACAACTTGAATAAAGTGGTGTGGTAGCTGTGTTAGTCCACTTTTAAAGGTAATAAACAGAAATAAATCAAAATAGAGAAAAGTAAATAAGATACCTTTTTTTTATTGGACTAACTTTGTACTTCTTCAGATTGGAAATAAGCACAGTATTAAACATTCTAATTCCAATCAGGATGCCACTCGTGGGCCAGCACTTTACAAAACCAGAACATTGCATCAATGATCTTATTTTAAGACAAGGAAAGACTTTTGAAGTCAAAATGATGAAGTATTTTAACACCCCAATTCCATCAAGCTGTTGACACAAAGTATCGAGAATAGACTGTGCGACATTCCATTCATAAGCAGAGGGTAGAAATTGTGAGCTCTAATTACTGTGTTCAGGCCTGCAACATTGCTACAAGAGGGCCTAAATGTTCAAAAGCCAGACCCTAGCTGGTATAGCTGAGCTGTAACTGTGAAGAAGGACTCCGGTCCAACTAATATAGTTTGAACAGTTCATTTGGTAAGAATGATGCAAGAAGAATTACTTGATTCAGAAATGTATAAAGCAATAAAGATAAAAGTTATGTTACATAACGTTTAATTGTTGATGACAGGCTCAAGAATAATGAATATTAATTACTGTTATATGTTGAATAGTTTGGACCCTTGAGGACAAGCAGTTTCCGATTGAGGGAAGAATGTAACCCATGGTTTGAGAGTGGGCCCCCGGGTAGCAGGTTGTTAGAGGAGTGACTGAAGGACCCAGGAGGAGCACAAAAGATATATAAGGGAAACCTTGTTGGAAGGATTTTGTCTCTGGTTCTGCCTCTTGATAAAGTAACTAACGCTGGATGTGGGAGTTAGGTGTTACTGTCATTTCCCCTGCCAGATGACCCATTGCAAGAGAAGGGGAAGTCGAGTAGCATTGTAACCAGTGGATTGATTATCAGCAATTATAGGAACCAAGAACTTGGCAGATTGGAGAGTACGGCCATAACGGGGGCTCTGGTAGAATTGTAGTATACCCCTGGTTGATAGCGAGACCTTCGGGGTGGCAGCCTGAAGGGAGTATGCAATTACTGGAAGCCCAGCCCAGATGGTATTGAAGTAAGTTGGCAGTGTGAAAGCCGCTCTCGGTTTTGACTGAGCTGCTGGAAAGGCATAAGGGTTAAGCATGCGTTTTAACCCTGATATGTATTATTGCTTATAATCACTGGGAGAGCAATACGAGTTACAATTGACTGTAAGAATACCAATGCAGACACAGTGCAAACCATCAGTGGCTCCAGGGGCGTATTTGTGTGGGGCCACAGGGCCCTGGCCCCCTTCCCGCCGCCAGCCCTCCCCTGCTGCTGTTTCTTACTTTTGCGCCGAGGTCTGCTTCCTTCTGCGCCTTTAAAAATATTTCTTCAGCTGGCAGGGGACCCCAACCCCCCGCCAGCCAACCCGAGGTGATGTCTTTCAAGTTCTTCATCCGCCATGGCCGACGCGCTGGAGTTGAGCGGCTGAATCCAGTTCGGAGTTGGGCGGTTTTCCGCAATCCGCCGCAGGAAACTTTTGCCCGCGGCAGGTTGCGGTTTTATGGGCTTGTTTTGGTTTTTTTATGCTGGTTTTGGGGTGGCTTTTTGGCCGGCGGGGGTGGGGCTAATGGCAACAGAGGCGGGGTTTGTGACATTTTGGGCGGGGTTTGCCAATGTATTGGGCGGGGCGATGACGGTGGGGGTGATGATGGAATGGCCGGGAGTGATGGAATGGGCGGGGCTGACAGCGGGGGTGGGGTGTGTGCAGTTTTTGGGCGGGTTTTGGGCTGTTTTGTGTGGGAATTTTTTTTTATTTGGCACCTTAGGTGCAGTGTTGCCAGGTGGGCGGTTTTACCGCCCAATTGGGCGGTTTTCCGCGACCCGCCGCGGGAAATTTTTGCCCGCGGCGGGTTGCGTTTTTTTGGGCTGTTTTTGGCCTTCAGGGCGGTTTTTTCGGCCGTGGGGGGGGCGGGGTTAGTGACGTTTTTGGGTGGGGTTAATGACGTTTTGGGCGGGGTTAGTGACGTGGGAGGCGGGGCCGATGATGTGGAGGCGGGGCCGATGACGTGGGAGGCGGGGGCGATGACGGGGAGGCGGGGCCGGTGACGTGGGAGGCGGGGCCGGTGACAGCGGGGGCGGGGTTGATGACGGCGGGGGCGGGGTTGATGACGCGGGGGTGGGGGTGTCAGGGGCGGGGTTTGTGTTTGGGCGGGTTTTGGGCTGTTTTTTGGGCTCCATCGGGCTGGAAAAAAATTTTCCACCTGGCAACCCTGCTTAGGTGGAGCTAAAAGGCAGAGTAGTAAGGTTCAGGGTTGGGGCCTGTACGAAACTTTCACTCTCTAAAATTGCTTCCCTTTGGTTGCATGACGCAGAAAAGATTTCCTGGCCTCCGAAGGCTTACAATCTACTTTCGTATTTAAAACGACAGAAGATTAAGCTTTAAACTCTGGGTTCCCTCCTCAGCTCATTACTGTAATAACCGCTAGTCTCCTAGACTGCTCTACTGTCCTTAAATTACGCTTGTATGCAGACTATATGATTGTGAATTAAGCAAATCAACTTCTTCTTCCCGTTCTTTCCGGCATTACGTCATCACAGCACCGCCCCCAAGACCAAGAGATTACTATTCGCGCCTTTTCCCCTACCGTTAGTTGAAACATCAACCCTCCATGGTTAAAACGCGATAAATAACCAGAAAAGAATTGGCGCCTTTCAGGCAGCTAGAAATGACCTCCTCCAGGAAGCAAAGCACCAATTAAATTCCAAAAAGCCACCGCGAAACCCGCCTCCGTTGACCCGAACCGCCAATGAACTCCATGCCACGACCACCCACTAGAACTAGGAAAACCAAGGAGGTTTCATGACAGCTTCGTTCGTTCTCCAACTTGGCTTCTAAGGAGGGGGGGAGGCCGTTGCGTGATGACGTCAACACGTCCGGGAATGTACGGCGCGCGCGGTCTACTGAGAGAGAGTTTGCGGTGGGAGACTGAGTAGTGGCTGTTGCTGCTGACGAGCTTCAGTTATTTGACCTTTACCGTCAATGGCTCGCGCATCCCTTGAACTCTCGGTTCCTAGTGTACCGGTAGCTCCCTCTTGTTTCCGAGCGGGATTCCCGGGCCGTGTTTTGCCTCAAGTGACTACTCGCGTCCCGGGAAACTGCGTCATTAGCAGTACGAAAACTCGCGCCTGATAGCCTCGTGTCCCCGCCCCCCTCCCTCGGCATTTTCTTTCGTGAACTTGCTGCTGCCGCGTCCATCTTCCCGGGCAGGGGAGTCATGCCTGGAGTGGTAGAGGCGGAGGGTAGTGTGCTTCCCAAAGGGAGCCCGTCCCGCAAGAGTAGGCTGTCTCTCAAGTTCTTCCAAAAAAAAGAGACGAAAAGGGCGCTGGATTTCATAGAACCGCCAGAAAGCGAGCCCAAAGGGGCGGGAGAGGCAGGCCCTGAAATGTACGTAGCGAAAGTTTTTCCCCACCGTCCACAGGCTGAGCTTCTCGCTGCCCAGCTAATATTGTTGAATTAGTCCTGGTATCTGGCTTGATTAGTTAAGGAGATGATGTATTCAATGGAAAGAAACTGGTTCTTGTTGCATGATCGGTGTGTTTCCAGTTAACACAAGTAGCACATCGTAGATTTAGCACCACAGAAGCGTTCAGGATGTTGCTTTAATTGGACAGCTTTATGCTCTGGGGGGGGTAATTACCTTTCCGAAGGCTATGCTTTTGTATGAAAAGTACTGCAGTAAAATTAATGTGATCGTGTGCTAATTCTCAGAATTTCGTTCAGTTCAGGGATGTTGATTCCCTTTTTGTTAAAAGATGTGATTCTAATAGGCGTCCTAAAATCAGGTGATATCTAATAGAACTAAGAGGAAAGAATACAAACTACTTTTAAGTTTTATAGGCTAAAATAGTAGCATTGCTTTAAATAAATATAAATTGCCCAAGATGTTTATGGAAGAAATTGGACTATTGAATCTAGGGAAGGAATTTCGCGGGGAGCAGATGAGGAAAGCTTAAGTAAGGGCTAAGGTCTATTGACAGCAGCCCCCCTTGTCAGGGAAAGCTTACCTTTTGGAAAGTAAGCTTGGATTGAATTAAGAGAAAAATATAAGACAGGGACCTTCCAGGTCAGATATGGGAGCTAGTGAATTGGTGGTAGTTTTTGGTATTGCCTAAATATTTGTACCCAAGCTTAGTCATTTTTCCATAAGCAAGGCACAAATAGATGTTTTTTACGGACATCTTGCATTTACAGTTACTCACTCCTTTTTAGTAGCAGTGCTTTAACACCCAGCTTACTTGATTTCTGTTACTGTAGTTTGGCAATCACTTTTTCAGGCCAGGTTGTGTTTTAGGTTTCTTGCAAAATCTCATCTAAGAATACTGTGTAGTGAAACATTGTAATAAATCCCCTTTCAGTTTCTGTCTTATTGCTTAAAGGGTAGAATCTCCCTCAGGAACATTACATTGGGTTAAGCCAATGGGGAAAAATTACTGCTGTGTGTAAGGATAAATACTCCTAGGCTTGTTTGATATAGGACTTCCTTCCTTTTTTTTATATATACATTTTATAGTACAGCGCTGCGTAACCCTAGTAGCGCTCTAGAAATGTTAAGTAGTAGTAGTATGGAGTCTTTAAATATGTCCAATAAGTTTCTTGGACAGTAATAGAACAGCAGCAACATCTTATTGCCTTTAGAAAGAAGATTTAATTTGCCCTCCAGCAGGCTTTTTCCTCTAGATTAAATGGGAATTGTGGCACTGGTGAGGTGATTGTTGATTCTTATTGTGGAAGAGGTATTTTGTATTGTGATTTGAAAATTGATTTCCAAAACAATACGCATAAAATGCTATATATATATATATATATATATATATATATATATATATATATATTGTACAGTAATTAGAATAACTGAAAAATATAAACAGTGCAAACTGTTCACATCACAGGGAGAGGGAGAAAGTGGAGAAACTGAATTACATAAAATCAAATTTAGTAATATAGAAGAATAATCTTAACAGTCAATATGGTTGAACCATTTATATCCAAACAAAAAAAACAGCACCACGGGCCTTTAAAAATGGAACACAGTTCTTTAATGAATGAGCCTTGACAAAAAGACCCGACACGGGCCGTGTTTCGGTGACTAGCACCTGCGTCAGGGGTCACAGTGATGACGTGGAAAACTTGGGGAATAACTCGAATATATTCCTCTACAATATATTATTCCTTACCCCAAGTCTCAAATAGTAAAAGCTACAAAGCACCAAGGCACTTTCACTTTCTGTATCCAGGTGCTAGTCTTTAGTTTGTACTTCGTTCCCTCTCTTTTGTTATATGAACCATTTATATAAAATAAGGAACTCAGCTGTTAAAAAGGCAAACACAAGTTGTCTTACATCCTCTTTAGAAACAAGCAGTCTTTATAAGTGATCTGTTGTCAAAGAAAACAAATTTATTCTCTTGGTGGCACACTAAACATTTGCAGAAGGCATGGGATTGATTGTGGTGTGGGTAATTTGACTTATCAGTGTTTTGCTACTTTAACCCCCTTTCCCTCCAGATGTTTAACATGAAGGTGTGGAAGTAAATGCAGATTTTCATGCCATGAGGTCTTGTTAAATTGTGTTGGGAAATAAGGGTAACATAAGTGTAATTACTTGCAGTAAATGTATGGAGGATGGGTTGGCACTTAAGGTGCTCTGGAGTGTGATGTGGTTTGGACCCTGGTGTCCTAGTAGATATTAGAGAGCTGCACGGGAACAGGGTTAGCAGGGATCCCCTCCGGGTCTGTGGGGATGGATGCAGGTCCTGCTGGATTCACATGGAACTGTAGTGCCAGGCCAGTCTACCTACTCTTGTGTTTCTAAGTTAACTTAGCAATTATAATAGCACTTAAAAAAACTAATGGATATGGTCAATAGCATTGAAATCCCCATAAGCACTGAGGGGGAAGTTATCAACATCGGCTATTATTGAGGGGGGGGGGGGGGGGGTTGCTTCTTTTTACATTTTTAGCAAGATACGGCCTCCAAAACTGAACACAATACTCCAAGTGGGGCCTCACCAAGTGACTGGGATGGGGTGGTAGACAGAGTGGCAATTAGCCATTTGCTGCCCACACAGATGGAATTGGAGCCAGTAAAAATGTACAGACTGATTCCAGCTTCAAAATAAACTTATCACATTTATAATAATTTTTTTCAGGTTTTGTTTCTGTAATTAATCAAATGTCTCTTAGATTTACTATACATAGGAGTTGGAGTCGAAGGCTTGGTGTACTGAATTTACAGCCCTGGTGATTAGAGGCATCTATCTTTAAGCAGACTGAAATCTTCCAGCTTGCCCAGTTTTAACTGTTTGAATTACACCACCTTGGTTCAATCAATGTCTTAACACAGCCCCTCCTTAGAGACCCTTGGTACAGAGATGCATAATAATTGGCAAAATGAGGGTAACTTTATGGATTTTAGGTTATCCATAGGGGAGTTTTAATATCTCCTTCCTGCTTGCATTTTAGTCCAGCCATTGCTTAAACAGTCCATGACAGATATCTTTTGGACACTTGCACTTGTGAGCCTCCTGATTATAAGACACTTCAAACTCGTACATCATGTTGATTTATGCTGTAAAACAGGCAATGGACCACACTGCAGGTGAACGGTGATTCGAACGTGGTCGCAGCTGGAGGTGCGCAGTTGGTTAAGTCTACATGGGGAGAGACCGAGAAGGAAAGCCGGGGAAGCACGGTGCTTGGAGCATGCCGCTGGTGGACGCTAACAGAGCACCTAAGAACGCGGTCACAGCTGGAGGGGCGCGGATGGTTAAATCCACCCGGAGAGAGACCGAGAGGGAAAGCGGGGGAAGTGCGGCACTTGGAGTAGGCAGCTGGTGGATGCTTACAGAGCTCCTAGGAAGAAAGAGCCGTGCCAAGGAACCACATGGCTGCAGGGAGAGAGCCGGTGGGGACATCCAACCTGACTCCAGGGAACCGAAAGCGACCCCATGGAGGAGGAAGCAGAAGAGAGAGCCGCACCAAAGATTCACATGGCTGCAGGGAGTGAGCTGGTGGAAACATCAGATCTGACCCCAGGGAACCAGGAGGGACTCCACGGGGGAGGGGGCATGCCGCAGGAGAGCGGTGACTTTGAGCCCTGGGAATTGAGAGACTCCCACGAAAATACTGGTGGAGGAAAGCACCAAACTCTCCACGAATGCGGTCACAGCAGGAGGGGCGCTGGCAACAAATCCTCCCGGGGGCAAGATCAAGAGGGAAAGCCAGGGAAGTGCGGTGCCCAGAGCATGCCGCAGGCAAGCGCTGATCGAGCCACTGGGATCCAGGAGAGAGCTGCACCGAAAAATTGCACCGCTGCAGGGTATGAGCCAGCAGCGACATCCGATCTGACCCTAGGAAAAACGGGGGAACCATGTCGCACTGCAGGGGGTGAGCAAAGCTGGGAGTCAGCGTGGGAATACCACATCTGGAAGGACACGACCATACCAGGAGCCTTACCTCCTAGAATCAACAGGGGCGACCTACAGCTGGAGGGTCGAGAATGTAATCAGAACCTTGCCTCCTATAACCCGAAACGTTACCCTAGATGCAAGCTGCATCCCACAACCGGAGGTAGGCATCCGAAGACTCACCTCCTAAAACACAATCCTAGACGCAAGCGGCGTCCCACAACCATAGATTTAGGATTTTTTTGTAGAAAGCAGATCACCAATTAGACCAGTGTCAAACCAAAAATTTAACACAACATAAAATGAAATGAAAATTACCAACATAAGGGAATGGGTCATTTTTATCTTCTACCTGATTCTACTGTGGATATTTGAGCTGCAAGCTACAGCACTTAAGGAATGGAACAAAATACTGGTACTTATATTGGAAAGATGGTGCCCCTGCCATCTACTAGAAGAGCAGAACCACAAAAACCAAAACAAACCAGGAAACAACATACCAAATTACGGTGAAAAGATTAGTCCAAACAACTAAAATGAACATAAAGCCAAAAAAGAAAGAATGAACAGACAACTACAAACAGTCAAATACAGCGACACAAAAAAACGAAACATAGTAGGTTACATAAATGCGAGGTCAGTAGTTAACAAGTCAAACACAATCGGAGACTGGATCAAAAATTAACACCTAGGGCTGCTATTCATAAAATAAACATGGCTGCACCTCGGACTACCTGGTTATACAAAACGTATGTCTACCAGACTACAAAATAATATATATATAGTAACAGAACCAAAAGGAAAGAAGGAGGAGTTGCCTTAATATACAAATCCTCCTTCAAAGTAGAACACGTCACAGAACACAAAACCTCCGCAACTGAACTTCTGGCATGCAAAATTGCAAATCCAACAGGTCCATTAAACTGCATACTCGGTTACTGTCCCCCGGGTAGCTGGTCCAGTGGTCAAGAGGACTTTATGGAATTTGTATCTAACATCTGCACTAACTTCTCCAATGTCCTTCTATTAGGTGATATTAACCTGCACCTAGAAAACCAGCAAGACCATACATAATACTGGAAACCTGTCAACCTTCCTTACACAATGGGACCTCAAAACACCACAAGGCACATCATCCCAGACAAAAGGTCATCTATTGGCATACTTGCATACAGATTCTCAACGGGAAAACAACCACAAACTAGAAAGACACAAATAGGAAGAAGTGATATGGTTAGATCACAGCAAACTCACATTCACACTTCAATTGAAAGAAAACGGCAAGAAAAAAGAAGAAAAAAAATCACACAAATATCTAACTAGAGGAAAGGTGGACAACCACACCTTCTGGCCAACAGCGCTACACAAGCAATCTCCCAACAACATCCACTTCATGAGTAAATGGGACGAACTAAGCACAAACACACTGAACAAAATAGCACCACTTGAAACGGAAAAAAAAAACATGTAAGAAACCACCACGCCCATGGTTTTCAACGATGAGCTATGAGAGATTAAAAACAAAACAAATAAAAATGTAAGAAACAACCACACCCATGATTCAAGAGAAATAAAAACTAGGAAACTAGAAAAAAATTGGGCCAAAACCAAATTGGCTTGAACAAAACCGAATGGAGGAAAACAATACGAAAATATAAACACAAGATAAAAACAGCAAAAGCCAAATACTACAGCACATATGTGAGCCAAGATCAGATTAACACGAAAAAGTGTACAAACTCATGAATAATTTACTAAACTCCAAAAAAGCTACTAGCATCAAATAAAACACTACGAACTGCAAACAAGCTCGCAAAACACTTTGAACAAAAAATAACCTAACCAAAACACACACATCTGTCATGGACTTTCTACACGCTTGCGTGTATGAAACCAAAAAACGAACATATCGAGGCAGACAAAACATGGACATCATTCACGATACCTACCACCAAATCAGTTAAAACTATGCTAACAAAATACGCCCATGCTAACTGCCTACTGGTCCCATCTATCTGATGAAAAATCAACCAGACTGGTTCATAATGCCTCACCAAACACACAAAATACATGTTTCTAAATGGTCAATTCCCCCCCCCCCGGACAAGCCAACATCATACTGACCCCAGTCCCCAAAAACGCAACGAATAAGATGAATGAACTCACAAATTATAGACCAGTGACTTATATACCACTACTGACCAAAATGATAGAGGGCTTAGCTCAACAACTAATGGAATATCTAACAAACTTCTCAATCCTTCACAGATCACAATCTGACCACTACTCAGCACTGAAACGGTCTTAACTACGCTGATTACAAAATTCAGAAGGCTGATGAGCCAAGGCCAGAGAATCCTACTACTACAATCTGATATGTTGAGTGCCTTCAATATGGTAGACCACACAACACTAATGACCCTACTTGACAACATGGGGCAGTTGCATCCTGGTTCAACGGATTCTTACGAACCAGGTTATACCTAGTAAAGATGGCCAACCAACTCTCAGCCTCCTGGATCTCGGACTGCGGAGTGCATCAAGGCTCCCCACTATCACTGATACTGTTTAACATAATAATGGACCCACGTGGCAGGAAACCGGAAAAAATGGGGTTCAACCCATTTTATATATTCCGATGTGGTGACCATTTACATACCGTTCAACAAATATATCACAGATTTTGGGCAAGGGTTAAAATAAGCCTGGACCTCATGGAAAACTGGGCCCTGACTTTTAAACTTAAACAGGGACAAAACCAAATTCCTAGCTCTATGTAGCCAACACATCCCATGTCTGACCAAAACTTCACATGTGACCAAAAGATATACGCAATAGAATCGCAACTTAAAATACTAGGAATACTTCTTGACAAACACTAATCTCTTGAAAATCAAGTCTCGGCAGTCACAGCGAAAAAGCTTTAAAACCCTATGGAAAACTAAGAAGGATCAGAGACTACTTCCCTAGACAATCCTTCCGTCTAATAGTACAATCAATGATTTTGTCCCAACTAGATTACTGCAACGCAGCATACGTAGGATGCACAGAAAACCTACTAAGATTGTTGGAGACCAAACAGAACACAGTAGCAAGACTGATACTCAAAAAAAAAAAATCAAAATATGAAAGAGCTACATACACCACTGCTTACAACACTACACTGGCTCCCAATCAGGTCCAGACTGTTTTTCAAAACCAGCACATATCTTCAAGATACTATTCGGAATGTCCTGATTATATGCTAGACTTGATTGAATTATCACCAAGAAATGCGCATCCAGAAGCTAGAGGTTATCTACTACTACACCTGCCCAGCTGCAAAACCATAACCTACAAATCAGTCTGTATGGTTGGATTTAGCTACCTGTTCTGTAAATGATGGAACTCGATCCCCAAGGTCATAAAAAGCATTAATGAGTACCCAGGAAAAGCCTAAAAATCTATCTCCCAAGAAATGTTATGGCTGAACACTGATTGTAATGTAGTAATAATTACAAAAATAGTAATCATTTAATTGATAACTGTAAGCCACATTGAACCGAAACTTGTTTTTGGATAATGTGGGATACAAGAACGAATAAATACCAGTGAACGTTAAGCATATATGCAGGAACGCTTATGTGGAATACCCTGCCTGGCCAGTTGCATATAAGCACTAGCATTCAACAATTTAAGAAACCGTTAACAACACAGCTTTTTGTACAAGCTTTTTTTCTGATAGGCAATGCAGGTTTGGAGAGTTTGATGGCAGTGCTTCATGTCATGCATGTTAAGATCTATTTTTGTTATTTTTTATTTTGGCATCTTAATATATATGTTTTTATGGAAATTGTTTAGTTTATAAATTAGTTAAGTGTTTAAAATATATTTCTAAAAGTCTAGACTCAGACCAGGAAATCTTATATAACGCAACATTGAGAACATGTCTTTACTTGTAGCCATAAATGGTTATTGGTGTGATCCAAATGTCTTGAAATAAACTTTTCACAAAAAGGTCATTTTGAAACTACTAATAACATAGTGGCTTCTATTTATGTTCTGACTGTTATTTGAATCTAGGCCCATTTCAAGAGTCCGAAGTAGAGAAATGATGGCAAATTATTACAGCAAAGGTCATCCAGTCTTCCTGATTTACCTCCCGGTTTGGAATATACTGTAGACTTACAGTTCATCTAGCTCGCCCCATGCAGTTTTTCAAGTAGGGTTCTACTGCTTTTGCTTTCTTGAATTATTACTGTATTTGCCTCTAACACTTCAACTGCAAGCCTGTTCCATGCTTCCCTTTCTGTAAAGAAGTATTTTTAGTGATATCTTGAGCCAACCCCCTAAATATATCATTTCTAGTGGTTTTCACACACACTACCAAATTCTAGTATCAGTTAATATAGTACAGGGTTCTCTTTTGAGGCTTAGTCTGACTTAAAGTTTGACGATGCTCTTTTCAGAATTTAGTAGGCTGTACAAATAAAGCAAAGTCATTTTGAAAATTTAGCTTAGTTTACCTGTCTTTATTTTTTTCTTAATAGTTGTGATCAGGTTGTTCCTGCAGCGCATCCATCATCCCCTGCTTGTTGTGAAAGAAAGGAGAAGTTGCCACCTTTTGCTGGCTTGAATAATCTTGGTAACACATGCTACCTTAACAGTATACTTCAGGTAGGATCACAACCAGGGCTTTGGGAAAAGCTCGTTTTTTTTAATATAAACATTCATTCTGGGAATAAGTAGACTTTGAACAACAGAAGAAATCAGTTTGTTCAGGGACAAGACTGTACCATGTTGCAGATAGATTTACTGGAATATTGCTGACTTAGGTGTTCTTTATTAAAGTGCATTAAGCAGTTAATGTGGGAATTTGCTTGTGCTATAGTTAATACAGTGGCTTAACATTTGGCCTGTTCTAATTCCTGCATTAATAGACAAATGTGGATTTCATTATAGATTGAGAAGGGACTGTGCTTTACGCTTATTGAGCTAGATTCAGTAAATGGCACTCAAAAATTGGCACCAAAAGAATCAGTGCTTGGTGCTATTCTATAATGGGCACTCAAAGATGAGCATTGAGTGCCAGGACTTAAGCCTGCTGAAATAAGGTGTAATTCCCAGCACCCAATTTATGCGCACATTTCTGGTATTCTATAACACTGATGCAAATTTTAGGGATACCCATGGCCACACCCCTTTTTGGGTTGCATGCAATGGGATTCAGACACACATTGTTACAGCGCATAGCACCTAAGTGCTGGCACTAATTGGCTCTTTAGCCAGTTTAATTAGGTATACATCTTGGATCGGCGCCCAATTTTGGGCACCATATATAGAATCTGGGGGATAGTGTGTTTAACTCTACTACATTGGGTGGTGCTATGGCATTGCAGATAATGCAGATGCACTTAATGTATGGTATATGCATTGTGTCTCCATTAACCATAGAAGAAGGATATTATTTTGTCTGTATTTCTGGCAAGTTATTTTAGTGCTTGTAAAATTAAACTCTTATAATTAAAATAAAATAAAAAAAACCATAGAAGAAGATGCTGAGCGTGTCCTCCCCCCACCCCAACAGTTAATATGGAGGTTTTGCAGTTAATCTAAAACTAAATGCACAAACTGCAAAATGTTAACACAGCTTAATAAAAGGGAGCCTTTTTCTTCCAATTAGTTGAGCTGTATGGACATGACCACTATACTTTGCTTCCATTCGTGCTAGAATGTTTTAATGCTGATGCAAATACAGTTACACATGAATTTAGCACTTAAACTCATTATTATTGTTCATAGGTGCTATACTATTGCCCAGGCTTTGCCACCGGTGTGAAATACTTAAATAACATTATTGTAAAAAAGAAAGAACTGCTGAAAAATGAAAAGGATCAAAAAGACAAGGTAAAAATAGATTATTCTTTTATTATACATAAATGTGATTTAAGGTGCTAATAATAGATACAACCAGTTCTTAACTTTGGTTCTTTAAAAAGCAGGAATTTGTAGATTTGTCAGTCTTCCCTCTCTTCTTCCTCCCCTCTGTTTCAATTTCTAAACAGCTAGACTGAACTGCACTGGACTTTGGAGGTTGGTGAAGGGAAGGGGTCTTGACTTTGGTACCTTTTCAAATTTTGTGAGCGATTTGGAGGGATATAAGAAGGAGGGGCAGAATACACAATTTGCCCATTAAAAAGAAATGTATAGAAGGAAAGCAGCTCATATCTTGAATCACACTCATGTTTAAATGTAGGTTATAAGCAATTTTAACTGTATGGAGTGAAAGTATGGTTGATGTTCCGTTATTAATTTTTAGTCATTGGTAATAATGTGTAAAATTTATATTCTCAAATGGCTTGGGCTTATGGAGTTCTTTCTAGAAGACTGTGTATTGATATGAAAATTAGCAAGAACACTCTTGTTTTATTTTTGCAGGCTGGTTGTAAAGAAGCCTTGTCAACGTCTTATGAACTAATTTGCAGTTTGCATTGCCTGATCCTTTCTGTTGAACAGCTTCAGGTCAATTACCTCTTAAATCCAGAAAAGTATACAGATGAACTAGCTGCTCCACCTCGAAGACTGCTGAATACACTTAGGTACTTAAGTTTTATACAGACATGTATTTATTACATTTGTATCCCACATTTTCCCTCATAGCAGTAGGCTCAATGTCGCTTACGGGTTCTGGTGAGGAGAGTACCAACTCCAGGAATATATACAGAGTGGAAAATAGAGTAACAGTAGGTGCAAGGAAGCTGATAAGGTTCTGCAAAAGAGAATACAACTCTGGGACGAATATATAGTAGCATATAGAGAGAAGTAATCCCAATGAGGCTGATAAGTCTCCGGGGATGGGACTACAGCTTCTAGTGAGCAATACAGAGTAGGATAAGGGTAGAAGTACACTTAATTATAACTGGTGTGGTGAAATTCATACAGTTTGAAGTAATAGGATTATGTGAAAGGGGTATTTGTTCATTTCTTAGATTGAAAGATGTGATGCATTGTTCATGAATTAGTTCGGGTCTGCTGGGTAGGCTTTCCGGAAGAGGTGAGTCTTGAGGTCTTTTTGAAATTTTAGATGGGTGTTCACAGTTCTAATGTTTCTAGGTAAAGCGTTCCAGAGCTGGGTACAAATGTAGGAAAAGCTGGATGCATATGTTGATTTGTATTTTAGTCCTTTACAGTTTGGGTAATGCAGGTTTAGAAACGTTCTTGATGATTCGATGATGTTTCTAGTTGGTAAGTCGATAAGTTCGGTCATGCAGGTTGGGGCCAGACAATGGATTATTTTGTGGACCAGAGTGCAAATTTTGAAGGCTGTTTGTTCCGTGATTGGTAGCCAGTGCAGTATTTCACGTAGGGGTTTAGCACTTCCAAATCTTGTCTTTCCAAAAATGAGTCTAGCTGCCGTGTTCTGCGTGGTCTGGAGTTTCCTTAAGAGCTGTTCTTTGCATCCCGCATATACGGCGTTACAGTAATCAACATCTGATAGTGCCATTGTTTGAATTATGTTACAGAAAGTTTCCCTTGGGAAGAATGGTTTGATCCGTTTGAGTTTCCACATTGCATGGAACATTTTCTACGTGGTGGCAGAGGCTTGGCTCTCCAGGGTTAGGTTGGGGTCAATAGTAATTCCAAGGATCTTCAGTTTGTCCGATATTGGGAGAGTATGTTCCAGGGATTTTATGGATGAAGGGAGGTTTATTTTGTGGTGAGAATAAGGCAGTGAGTTTTTTCCTTGTTGAGTTTGAATGCCGATGCCCAGGCATCCATTAAGCTTAAACTAGTCTTTATTGCAACAGTGATTTCTGTTGAATTAGAGTTGAATGGTATATAAATGGTGACATCATTCACATACAGAAAAGGATTAAGATTATGCTATAGGGCATGAGCAAGGGGGATCATCAGATTAAATAATATGGGTGTGAGAGGTGAACCCTGGGGTACTCCGCAATCGGTACTCCATGATGGTGATATGTTTGAGTATGCTTTTACTTGATAAGATCTCATGGTTAGGAAACCCTTGATCCATTTGATTATATTCCCTCCTATGCCTATCTTGTCGAGTATTCTTAATAGTATATAGTGGTCAACCATATCGAATGCGCTTGACAAGTCGAATTGCAAGAAGAGTATGTTTTTACCTAATGCGATTTCCTTTTTGAACTTGGCTAGGAGAGTTACCAGGACGGTTTCTGTACTGTGGAGAGATCTGAAGCCCAACTGTGATTCATGAAGGATTGAGAAATTGTCGATGTATTCAGTAAGTTGTTTAGCTACAATGCTTTCCATCAGTTTGGTTCTTAGTGGGATGGATGCCACAGGTCGGTAGTTGGTGATATCGTTAGTTTTCTTTTTGGTGTCTTTTGGTAATGGTGTGAGTAGTGTATATTACCTTTGTCTTTGGGGAATATGCCATGCTAGAACAAGAAGTTGAGGTGGGAGGTAAGTTCAGTGATGAATTGAGTGGGGGGGGGGTGGTCATTAGATAATCGGGGCAGGTGTCCAATTGACAGTAGGCTGTACAGATCTTATTGGTTGCTAGTGCTATTGTTTCTTGTGTGATCTGGGCAAAATTTGTCCGAGTTCGGTCGGCTGGATATTCTTCTGAGCGTGGGTCTAGCTCATTAAAAGAAAAAAAAAACAATTTTGCCTTTGAAGTAGTTAGCAAGATCGTCTGCTGTTGGGATTCCTGATTTTGTTGAGGACACTGGTTTTGTGTCTAGTAATTTATCCAGTAGCTTGTATAACTTTTTCATGTCTTTGTAGTTAGAACCTAGTTGTTCATTATAGTAGTTCCGTTTGGATTTTTTGATTTCATATTTATATTTTCTATGTGATTCTTTCCAAGCGTTTAGATTTTGATTGTTTTTGTTTTTTCTCCAGGCTCGTTTGAGTTGTCTGGTTCTAGATTTTAATTGTTTCACATTTTCGTTGAGCCATGGAGTCCTGTTTGGATTGTGAATGTTTTTTGTTCATAAAGGAGCTAATTTATTTAGAACGGTGATACATCTCGATTCCCAATCTGCAAGATAGTTGATGGTATCAGGTGGAATAGACCAATTGTAAATTGATTGCCAAAATGCAGTTGTGTCCACTTTACCTCTGGTTTGGTAAGATTTTTTTCATGGGCTTTGAGATGCCCATTCTTCAGCCAATGTAGGGTCAGATTTAATTTGAAGTGATCTAACCATGGAATTTCCATTCATTTGTGGTCAATGACTTTAATGATTTGGTCTGTTGCGAATTTATGGGTTAGGTCAAGTGTGTGGCCTTTTCTGTGGGTGGCATTCAGATGTAGCCATTTGAAATATCATAGTTGAAAGAATTCCTTACAATCTTGGACACCAGTTGAGTTTGGGTCTTCTAAATGAAGGTTTATGTCCCCAATGACTAGTATGTTTGAGTTATATGTACAAGTGGCCGATATGAAATCCATTAGGGTTATATATGCTTCGCTCCAAGTGCCTGGCGGTCTGTAGAATAGAACGCAGTTTAGATTGCCGACTACACTTTTATGTTGCAATCTGATTGAGCCAATTACTAATTGAGGTGTGATTGATTCAGCAGTGGTTTCTAAAGTGAGATGGGATCTGTAGATTATGGTAATGCCTCCGCCTCTTTTACCTATTCTGGTCCAGTGTGTAATGTTGTATCCCGGAGGGCAAAGGTCCAGTATTATGGGATCTTTTTGGTCATGGATCCAGGTTTCGCTGATGAAGAGTAAATCTAAGGTTTCCGATGTGATCCGATCTTTTATAATTTCTATTTTGTTTATTATTGATCTGACATTGATATAACCTATTTGAATTGTAAGGTATGGATCTTCCATAATGGTGAAAGTGGGAACCTTTATTAGTTGTCGTTTGTATGTTAATTTGGATTTATTAGAGCTTTTTTGTGTTGGTTGTGCAGTTTGTTTATGGGATAATGTTTTGCTATTGTAAGTTCTGTTGCCGGTTTGGTTGAGGTTGGTGTGTCTGGTAATCCTGAATCGGCTGTGTAGTATTGGTATGGTGTTATAATCATCGAGAGATGTGGCTAACAGTATTTGGACCAATGTTAAGGAGTAGATTCCTAGGAGTAATTTCATTACGTTCATTCTGGCTCCTTTGTGTAATAGTGAGTGCTTTCGGTTTTGCACTTTCTCAGAGGATCCTATGTGATCTGTTGTGTGTTAAATGATTTCTAAGAATGAACTCTTGGGGGAGAGTGTGGTGTTAGGGGTAATGGTTTTTATGAAGTGAGGTTTATCTGGACTAAGTTCGTGAAGTAAAGAAGGAGTGTGCGTGTTAAAGTATGAGAATGATGAAGGAAGAGGGTATATGAATTTGTGGGTATTTATGATGTGGTACCCAGTTATGCTGTGCTTCTTTTTCTCAAGGGTGTATCCAGTCAACTGGTAATTGTGCCATTTATTAGGTGAATGTATGTTGGAGTGTTGATGTGGTTCAAGGACAGTCAGTTGTGGACTTTGCTCGTGGGTCCAAGGTCGTAGGCTCCAATTGCAACTCGGACAATCCTGCAAGTGTCTGACCTTCTATTTTTAGGTCTTCCCTTCCGTTTTCTCTATGACCTTGGTAGAGACCTGTCCCATAAGGAGTGAGGATCCTATCCTCTGATTTGGCACTTTTTCCACCCTTTGCAGTATAGTAGTTTCTTTGTCTGGCCTGCTTTCCGATTTGGTTGGGGAGATGTGCTACATTTGATTAGCGGCTAGGATTCTTGTATCTTTTTTTGCACCACTTCTGAGGCCTGTCCCACTATGATTTCACTTTCCTACCTTCGTTAGGATGATGGGGGCTCCTCTCCTCTTTCTATATGAAATGCAGACTCAACTTTACTGGAACACTGTAATACATTCAAGATATTTCCACATCTGTTGGCTTCATATATACATTGCTTTCTTAACTGGGAGCAGTCAGTTGTCCGTAAACCAGATATATGCCCCAGCACTGTCAGATATATAGTATTTGCTTTACAGAGGCCGCTTTCTCCTTGTTCTGAGTGCTGGAAACTGCTCTCCCAATGTACAAAGGAGCAGAGGACTTGAAGCAGGTGAAGAGCTCAGAAGGCAGCACACATTCAAATAACAGTACAGTTAGTGATGTCACCCACCAGTATCTGCTTTACAGAGGTCGCTTTCTCCTTGTTCTGAGTCCTGGAAACCGTTCTCCCAATGTACAAAGGAGCAAGAAATTTCCAATAAATTTTTAGGTTGCTGTAGGCTGGAGGGTCCCTAAACTTGGTCCTCAAGGGCTACAGACCAATCAGGTTTTCAAGGTTTCTGCAATAAATATGTATATATGAGTTGCATGCACTGCTTCTATTATATGTAAATAGATTTCATGCATATCCATTACACAAAACCTACCTTGAGTATAGGCTGTCCTGGGAATTCAGTATCTAATAGCAGAAAGCATATGTTTGTGCAAGTTTTATTCTTTGAAAATGCTTTTGTCCAAAATGCTAATGACAGCATGCTAATTGAGTGCCACAATAAAATACTGTAAAGGTAATGGATTAGTACTTTATTTTTATTTTTTCAGAAGTTCAAGGAGTATATTTCACCATATCTTTTTTTTTTTTCTTTCTCTTTCCCGCCCCCAATTAAGAGAGCTCAATCCTATGTATGAGGGATATCTACAGCATGATGCACAGGAAGTACTGCAGTGTATCTTGGGTTACATTAGGGAAAGTTCTCAGATGCTGAAGAAGGAAGAACTGAAAAGCATGCCAGCAGATGAGTCAACCTCTCAGCTCCTACAGAAGCCTAATCATGTTGAAAGCAGTGGTATGAATGGCTCAGAGAAAGTGGTAGATGGGCCTGCAATCAGGGGCCAGTATGACCTTCATGTGGCTGTGTCTGAAGAAGAATTGAAGATAGAAAATGGGAAAAGAAAAAGTGATACAGAAGTAGGGAATGAAAGAAAAAAAACGAAAGTAACCAAAGATCAAAAACCAGTGCAGGAAAGCAGACTGACTAGGTCAAAGAGAAAATCTTCAGGAGAGAAACTGGAAAATCAAAAGGAGCCTGATGCTAAGAGTTGTACCGAAATGGGAAGTGCCACACCATCACAGAAGAAATCACGACTAGGATTAAACTTGTTGAAGTCTTCAGGTCAACAGCCCAGCATTTTATCCAAATTCTGTAGCCTTGGGAAATTTACAAGGATAGGGGGCAAAGGACAGCCAAAAGAACGTGCAAACTTCGAGTTGCAGGAGGACTCCAAGTATGAGCACCCCAAAGAAAATGGGCAGAAGCCCCCATCCTTGGAAACAGTAACTGCAGAAAAGGAGACACAAAAGATTCCCACCAAAGGTTGGTAGAAAAATCGTTTGCACAACACATGGAAATATAGGAAAAATAAAATGTTTAGCTCTAGACTAAGGACATAGTGTGCAATAGTGATGTTTAGAAGGAATGATGTATTGCTTTATATGTGTGTCTGTGTATATAATTATAATTTCCAATTGCAGTATTGCATACTAGTCATATTTTGAACAAAAGCTTTCCTATTTTTAATTGGTTGAATTTCAGTTTTGGTGATGGTGTGCTTGTCTTAAATGTAAAAGAATCTAAACCAGGTATCAATACAGGGGCCTGATGTTTATGGAAAAAAAGATGAATATATTTTATACCAAGAGCCATCTTCATTTGTTATACTACTTTTCAAAAGTAAATATCAAAGCCAATGTATAAAAATTTGTATCATGGACATGAGGGAGACCCACATGGTCTCACTGATTCACTACTGACTTCCACAAGAGGAGTGTCGCAAAAAGTTCTTTATTAAGGCACCAGAAGAGACCCGACACAGGGCCGTGTTTCGGCAGAAATGTCTGCCTGCCTCAGGGGTCAAATACATCACTGCAGTAGCAATTTTGGTGCCACAGTGTCTGTTTGAACACAGCTGCAGCTGTGCTTATTCTTAACTCTGCTCACAGTTAAAGCCATCTTATCATGGCACTGTTTGTAACACCTTCCAGCTTCAATTACTGTTGTATTTGACCCCGGAGGCAGGCAGATGTTTCCGTCGAAACACTGCCCCGTGTCGGGTCTCTTCTGGTGCCTTAATAAAGAACACTTTTGACTACACTCCCCATGTGGAAGTCATTGGTTTATCCTCTACTTCTCTGGTTTCTTTATTCTCTTGTAGAGGTTACTTTCCTGTTCCCCTTTGGATTCACTCATTCATTACAACATACCTGATTATTTCTATATTGGCCCAGTAAAATATCACAGCTTTCAAAGAACTAAAGTTCCTTTGCCTTTAGAACTCTGCAGCAAACAATACCAAAATAAACCTTTTAGCAATAAATAAAACTTAAATCTTAAAGAATTTTTTTTAACTTTAAAATTTTTTCATTCTTATTCACTACCCTAATGGAGGGTTAATGGACAGCCACACCATCTTGTCACAAGTCTGAGGAGATGTACAGCGGGAGGTGGTGGAGATGAAAACGGTAACGGAATTCAAACATGAGTGGGATATGCATAAAGGAATCCTGTGCAGCAGGAATGGATCCTCATAAGCTTAGCTGAAATTGGGTGGCGGAGCAGGTGGGGGGAAGAGGGGTTGGTGGTTGGGAGGCTAGGATAGGGGAGGGCAGACTTATACGGTCTGTACCAGAGCCGGTGATGGGAGACGGGACTGGTGGTTGGGAGGCGGGAAATACTGCTGGGCAGACTTATACGGTCTGTGCCCTGAAAAAGACAGGTACAAATTCAAGATATGAGTTTATCTTGGGCAGACTAGATGGACCATGCAGGTCTTTTTCTGCCGTCATCTACTATGTTACTATATGTTACTATGTAATTCAGACATGACATAAATCCTTCTGCTCTGACCCTTGTATATGAACATTCAAAATTTTTGAACAATGGGCCACAATCAGAAATCTGCATGTGTAAAGGCTGCATGAATATTTTAGTCTGTTAAAACACAGTTTATACTCATCAAAATGTGTGAATCTCTTCTGAAATTGTGATTTCATTTTCACCAAATAGCTTCGTACAGCTTCATGTTTGCTAATTAGATGATAAATCTCAAGTAGTCTTTATTCCAAGGTCAGATAGGCCCCACTTTGGACACTCCTGTTCTAGCACTAAGCTCCATCATAAGCATTAGACATGGCTTCATTTTGGAAGAGGAGGGCAATTCTAAGACCACTCCCCTACCTGTGGGCTCTTTTTACTAAGTGGCGGTAAGCCCTGCGTGGGCTTACTACTCGCTATACAGGAAGTACCGCCGAGCTACCGCAGCAGCTCGGCAGTACTTCCCACTCCTAGCACGCTGTCATTTCCGTTGCTACAAAAATGTATTTAGTTTTGTAGCACTGGAGTGTACCCGGTGGTAATCGGGTTAACGTGGGAGCCCTTACCGCCACCTCAATGAGTGGTGATAAGGGCTCCCTCCTAAAATGGCTTCACGGCAAGTGCTTTACTGGCCGCGCAGCTATTTTCTGTAGGAAAGCGAGACTTCCCTTTTACCAGCTGAGGTAAAAGGGGGCCTCGGCGCACGAGTAAAACACGTTCCGCCAGCGCCGGCCCCTTTTGCCGCAGCTTGGTAAAAGGGGCCTTGTATGTCCTGGTTAATATTTCACTATATTCAAAATTTAAAATCGCTTGGTTTTCCTGAAGGAACATTTTCAGGTGTGAATAAAGCTTACAGATCAGTTAAACTAACTTAGCATTACTCATGAAAAGAGAACAGAATGGCCATGGGCTAAAATGCCTTTTCTCTGTCCAAACTAATTACATTGTTACAATCATTCATTTTGAAACAAGTAATGACCTGCTTTGTGATTTTTGACCCAGTACAAATGAAGGAGATTTCTAATCTATAGAGCATTATGCGCAATAACTGAAAACTTTCCTTTTAAATTATAGCCTAACAATTCACCTGTACCACTTAGTACATAAGCATTGCCATACAAGCCCAGTGATGCCAACAGCGGCCAACCCAGATCATGTACCTGGCAAGATCTTAAAAGAGTAAAACAAATGTCTAGTAGTGCTATAGAAATTAGAAAAAGTAGTATTTTATTTTAAACAGTTGTAACCCGCTTATACCTGAATCAGGCCCCATAAAAACATACATTATAAAATACACATAAAAACTACAAAAACAAATCTACCATCAAAACAGATAACATAAAGTACTGCTGTTATGACTCCTCCATCAATACATTGTCCATCAAACAAAAGCATGGACAAAAAACAGAGAAGGTTCCCCAAGTCCATCTTAAAGGTTTATGGGCTTTTTTTTTTTTTAGAAATTTGTCCAAATCTTTTTTTTTTAAATGCTGCTAAGCTAACTAGTTTTACCATGTATTCTTGCAGTGAATTTTGAGCATAATTACACGTTGAGTGAAGAAATATTTTCTCCAATTTATTTGACATTTACTACTTCAGAGCTTAATTACATGTCCCCTAGTCCTTGTACTTTTGGAGAGAGTAAATAAGCGCTTCATGTCTACCTATTCCACTTAGTATTTTATAGACCGTTAAATCTCACCTCAGCTGTCTCTTCTCCAAGCTGAAGAGCCCCTGCCTCTTTAACCTTTCTTTACAGGGAAGTTGTCTCATCCTCTTTATCATTTTTATCGCCTTTCTCCGTACCTTTTCTAATTTCACTTTATCTTTTGAAATGCATTGACCAAAATTGCACATAATATTCTAGGTGTGGTTGCACCATAGAGTGATACAAAAGCAATATAAGTCTCAATTTTCTTACTACTACTATAAATCACTTCTATAGCGCTACCAGTCATACACAGTGCTTTACAATTGAACATGAAGAAGAAAGACAGTCCCTGCTCAAAAGAGCTTACAATCTAAATCAGGACAAACAGACAGGACAGACAGAAGGACACATAAGGATAAGATAAAAGTTACAAGTCAGGAGTCGAAAGCAGCATCAAACAGGTAGCCCTATTTCTTTACTAATAATTCCTGACATTTTGTTTGCTGTCTTATCCACCGCTGCACACTGAGCAGAGGATTTCAACATATCATTGACACCTAAAATCTTTTCCTGGATGGTAACTCCTAAGAAACCTTGCATCATAGAGTTAGTTTGGGTTCCTCTTCCTTATGTGCATCACTTTGTACTTGCTTACATTAAATGTTGTCTGCCATTTGGATGCCCAGTCTTCACAGTCTCATAAGATCCTGTTGCAATTTTTCACAATCCTCTTGTGATTTAACAACTTTGAATTTTGTGTTGTCAGCAAACTTAATTGCCTCACTTGTTCCTATTTTCAGATAACTTACAAATATGTTAAAAATTAGTGGTCCTAGCACAGACCCCTGGGGAATCCCACTATTTTACCTTTTTCTATTGAGAACATTGACCATTTATCCCTACGCTGTTTTCTGTCTTTTAACCAGGTCTTAATCCAAAGTAGGACTCTGCCTCTTATGTGCCTTTTTACTTTCCTCAGGAGTTGTTTATGAGGTATTTTGTCAAAATGCCTTCTGAAAATCCAGATACACAATACGCCTACCGGAATTGTGCAGAAAATATTCAAAATTCTGTTTACTAAACTGCAAATTCTGCAAGTGTATGTTATAATTTAACCAATATTACAGCCCCTTCCCTGTACACAGATACTATCCATATTTTTCTCAGCATCCATAATTTTTCCAGCCCCCTCCCTGCACCCTATGTGGTGCAATGCCTGTGTGCTTTTTATGTATGGGTCATATTTTCGACTTATAGAGCATAGACACTGTGTGGGGACTTGGTTGTGGAACCTCCAGTATCCCATTGTATAAGAGCTTAATTTCAACATGTTTTGTTGCATACTTTTGAAACAAGTACAGCCTTCATTACACTGGGGAGACATTTGGTGGTTGCTTTGCCAGTGTGAGTAAAAATGGATTTTTAAGTTAAATACTGTTGCCCTAGCAAGTTTTAAATATCAAATTGGAATACCTTTGATTAATCATTTATCTTTAGAAGATAATTTCCTCTGATATCATGTGTTTGGCTGGAGGAGTTTGACATAAGTGTTGGCATCCTGTTGCACGCCATGGTCATTTTGGAGACTGTCTAAAATCATAGAATGCTAACCTTTGAGTAGTGTTAAATTCCAAGCAGTTGAAGTTAATGGATTTGTTACCAAATATCACTGTCCTCTGAAGCAGCATGATAACGAAACAGGACTGCTGTTGGGTTGGTGGTGACTTGACATGAAAGTGGTCTAGTTGGAATGGAATTTACAATCTGCTGTGGAAGAATAATCTGACTGAATATTGTAGATAGATGGGTACCTTATATTTATCACTATATGCTGCTTAGACTTTAGATGATATTCTGTAGCATCTCTTTTTGGCACCAGTCTCCGACTTGCTATGGTGAACCTTGTTCTCCTTGAGGTGTTATTTTTTTGTTTGTTTTTTTGAAAGATTTTTAGTGGTTTTTATTTTTATTTTTCCTGAATGATGATTGAATGAGCTCCTGCTGATTGTGCTTTAGTGCTTGGGTGAACTAAATATTCAAACCCTGCATTTCTGTGGGAGTAGGAGTTTCAGCTTCTACTGCATAAAACCTTACAATGAAACATAGTAAATAGGGAATTCCTTCTATCGACCTGCCTCTCCTCTTTTGTTCACTTGCCACAACTGCCTGAATCCCCAGAATACCCCTTGCAAATTCTTCTCCCTAACCACCCCTCCCAAAAGTAACCCCCCCCCCCCCCCCCACAGCTACCCCATCACACCAATTACGCCCCTCCCTCCAACAAAACTGAACAAAGCTGTCCCTTTCCTTTCTCCTGTAGGTCAGAAATAGAGGTGGCACCCACACAGGGGTTGGAAAGAATTCCTTGAGCCATCTTTTTCATGTTTTCCTCATTCATTTGATTCATTAACACTTGCTGGTTGAAAACAATACTCAGTACATCTGTAAGATGAGAGTTAGCTGAATGCAGCCACAGAACCTAAAGAAGCGACTCTGTTCTCACTTTTATGTACCATAAAACAAAATAGCTTTTCTTTTAATTTTAGCCTTCATAAGTTTTCATTAACTTTCTTAAATCAATGTTTATTTCAAATAGTTGAGCCAACTGGTTTTGAATTGGTGGAGAGCCTCTTCCAGGGGCAACTGGTGCTGAGGACTCGGTGCTTGGAGTGTGAGAGTTTCACTGAGAGGAGAGAAGACTTCCAGGACATTAGTGTTCCAGTGCAAGAGGATGAGCTTTTCAAACAAGCAGAGGGCTCTGAGAGTAAGTGACATCAGTAGAACTGGACAGTGAACATAGTAAATGATGGTAGAGAGACCAGCATGGCCCATCAAGTCTGCCTAGGAAGGTTGTTGGGGTTGTACTTGCCGCAGAGTGCAGGTTACAGTCTCCATGATTTCTTATACGTGCTAAAGTCATTACAAAGCCGAAGCGCTCTATGCTGGGTGTACATCCTCTTGTATCTTTGTAGGGTTCCACTTGTATATCCTACTCCATTTTGGATTCCAGCACCAGTTTTGCAGAGGGCCAGTATTGTTCATAGGTATTGAAATGGTGAGGGTTGGTGTGGAGGAGTGGCCTAGTGGTTAGAGTGGTGGACTTTGGTCCTGGGGAACTGAGGAACTGAGTTCAATTCCCGGCACAGGCAGCTCCTTGTGACTCTGGGCAAGTCACTTAACCCTCCATTGCCCCATGTAAGCCGCATCGAGCCTGCCATGAGTGGGAAAGCGCAGGGTACAAATGTAACAAAAAAAAAACAAAAAACCCATGGGTGTTCAGGTATGTTGGCTAAAGTTCTGCAGCTGCCAACACTGCCATTTGCAGGGTTTCTGGATGGTGCTTCAGTTACTGGCAGTAGAAGAAAGGCTGGCTTTGCTGGTAGCCCCTCAGGCTCCAATCCTCGTCAGGGGGCCCTTTTATTAAGGGCTAATGCGCAGGTAGTTCACGCCAAATCGGCACTACCACTGGGGTAGCGTGGACACCCTGCAGTAGTTACGAAGTTGGCGCATGCTGTTTCCCAAGGTAGAAAATCATTTTCTACCGTGGGGGAATGTTCCTAGCAGTAATCTGCAGCACGGCCACCTCGGCACAATAAATGGCTGTGCGGTAAATTCAAATGTAGCATGCAGCCATTTATTGCCTGAGCCCTTATGCTAGATCAGTGGGTGGCGGTAAGGGCTTAGGCAGTAAATAGCTTTGCGCTACATTTGATTTTACTGCCCCCATTTAAAAAAAAAAAAAGCAATTTTCCCAGCCACAGTAAAAAAAAAAAAAAAAATGGCCTAGCATGCACCAATTTCACGCATCCACACTACCGCAGGCCACTTTTTACAGCAGCTTAGTAAAAGGACCCATAAAATGCCCCCAGAAGTCCTGGGTTTGCAACTTAGAGCGGAAATGAGGTTGCTGTACTTGTGCAAAAAGTTAAACTGATTTTAGCAACACTATTTAATGTGGAAACAAATGTACACACATCTAGAGATGTAAAGTGTAGGGATGGTCAGCCAAAAAGTCTTGTCTTCTGAGGTCGTCTTTTGTTTTAGAATAATGTGTGCACACTCTTTGCACATAGTTCACACTCTTTAAGAAGAATGTGTGCTATTATCAGCAAACGACAGTCCAACCCTAATAAAATGTGGGTAAATTTGTAAAATGTAACTAGTTTATTAAAACAAATTAGACTACCTTTCAAGTGAAATAAAAATGTAGGATGTGTAATCTATTAAAAATGCTATTGTATATAGATTATCCAAATGTATTTTAGAATTAATGCCAGGCTTGATTCGCTATCGTATACATAAATATTTGTGCCTAGTAGGAAAATATATATAAAATAAAACTTTGTGATTTCCTTTCAGTCATGAGGAAGAATAAAATGTATTTTTCTATTTCTCCACTTACCACAGGACTTTGTACAAATGTTATACTGCAGATATGTGGGTGTTTTATTTTCATTTTACATTTAATTTTTTTTTTTTTTTAAATAAAGAAGGCTCTTGCCACAAGATCCAAACTGTGGTTCTAGCAAAGCAGAAACAAACTGATCATATAAGAAAATTTCTTTGAGGTGGATAGTTTTGCACACTAGCAGAGAGGGAGCAGATTCAGGCAACTGGTACTACTTTGGAGAACATTTGGCATGACCACAAACAATTTGAAAGGGCTTATAAGCAAACAGTGATGAATAAGAGGTGGTTAACTTAATATTGGGTGGACACATTAGTATTCTTTCTAAGCCTGTTCTAGCATGTTACCCTTTTGAGATCTCTTTAATAATACTATGGAAACGGTCTATAACTACATAATGTGTATATGCACTCATTACAGTGCATTAAGAACTATTCAAAATGTGCAGGTTTTTTTTTCTTTTTTGTGAAAATGGAAACTGATTCTGTGAAGTTTTAATATTTTATGGTTATTTTGTTCAGGTACTTTGACAAATTGCAGTTCTCATGTCCTAAATGGCATTCATAAAATAGCTGAGACAATTTTGAAATTGTTAGTAAAGTACTAAGTTTAGTTCTCCAATAGTCATTAATTTGGTGTAAAATTGGGCACATGTCATTCTTTAATTTTGAGTGAATGCAGCTCTTTCTTTTTGTAGTTTCTCCTGAGCCAAAAACAGAAACCAAGACCTTAAAATGGGCAATTTCACAGTTTGCGTCGGTGGAGAGGATTGTGGGAGAGGATAAATATTTCTGTGAAAATTGCCATCATTATACAGAAGCAGAGCGCAGCCTTCTTTTTGACAAAATGCCTGAAGTTATAACAATCCATCTTAAGTGCTTTGCTGCTAATGGCTTAGAGTAAGTATTATATTGAAACTGCTTGGGGACAGGGTGTGCAGCAAGAAATTTGGCAAACACAAACAAGTTTAAAACAACTATTCAGAACTAGTGTAGGATTGATTCCCTTTGTGAAAACTTAAGGAGCATAAGTTTGTTTTTATTTTGCATAACTTTTTAGGGTGGGGAGAAGGGTAGAATATAGTTTTACTATCAGGCAAGTGGCTAGCTATAATGTAATTGACATATACATCTAAAGTGAGATGTTCTCCCATTAACACTATTAGCAAGGTTTTGCTCAGTAAATGCTACACACAGTTGTTCACAATTGATCTACTTGATTTTGCCCAGTAAAATGCCCTTTTTTAAAAAAAAATTAGTGATAGTTTTTAAGTCTCCAACACCTACTATTAAACATTCAAATGTTAATTGTCTGTTAAGAGTAGCTTACTGTGGTTTGTATGATGTATGTTATCTTGTTAATTTTATTTGGCATATATACAAATATACAATTAATGTTGAATAGTGCATTTTCTTTACTAGCTCTGTTGGGCACATGCTGCTAGACTCTGATATGGTAGTAAACATAATAGAGACTGACCAAAACTGCTGTATACAATTTCGGCCAAAACTGCCACTGAAACCATCTAAATGCTTTCAGCTAAAACTGAAAGTTTGGTATTGTGAATGTGAACCAATGAGGTCTTCTGGGAATTGTTAGAGCTTGCAGCCCACAGTCCTCTGCTAAGCCAGATTACCCTCCAGTCCCAGAAACTTCAAGCACAGTTTGAGAAATAGAACCATTTTAACATGGACTTCACAGTAAGTCTAGCAAATCAGTGCAGATGTAGTTACGTATCCTCTGAGAAGGGAACTATGCGAGAAAAAAAAAGTTACTGGTTTTTACACTTACCAAGACTGCACGAGACTGTGCATGAATAGCAAGAGAAAGTAGCATTCAGATGTTCCACATTTTGTATTTCCTTAGCGACTAGCTACACTGTTCTGCACAAGTGGGTGTTATCCCCTTCTACCAGCAGGTGGAGATAGAGAAAAAAAGTTGAGCTTTACTAGTGATCTTACAGGTATTATTAGTTGGTGGTGCTTCCTGGAAAGATCCAGTTTTTTTTCTACCTCAGATGAGGTTCCTGGCCTAGCTTTGTCTTCCCCCACCAATAGATTTGCTTCAGTATATCCCACTTGTGGCAAAACAGTATAGCTAGATGTAAGGAAGGCAAAGTTGTGTTTTACCTGATTTAATTTTTTTTCGTTTAGTCTGCTGCACTGTTCTGCAACCTGCCCTCAGAAAACTTGGGCCCAAGACTGTGTGCGCTCTGCGCTTTCTCTTTGAGTAAAAAAAAAAAATTGGTCAAATCACACGTATGCAATTTACAGCAATAAAGGTTCCTATATCGTGGGGTATGCAGAGTAGTGAGTGCTACTCTGATCATTACAGCTGCAGTGGTTAATTGGGTGTGGGTGCTTTACAAACAGATTCCTTCTGCTACTTTGGCAGATGCATACTTGATCTTTCCGGGGAGCACCACCAGCTAAAACCGGTGAGGTCACTGATAAAGCCCAGCATTTTTTCTCTGTATCCATCTGCTGGTAGGACAGGATAACACCCACTTTGCAGAACAGTGTAGCTGATTAAAGGAAAGAAATCAGGTAAGGAATTTCTCCTTTGATATACATCATATCACACACAATGAGGTCATCCTGTAGAATTTTGACACACTAGATGTTGAAGATACTAGCTTATGGAGCTCATCAGAGACTTTCTGGATAAAAGGTGCTGAATAAATTTAAATTAACTTTGTTGAAATAGTGTTAATTGCACAGAAATTGACCATAGTTGGCTAATAATGCTACGTTTAGGGTTAACACTAATGATACAAGGGCAAACACATCATCTAAGCCTTAAACACTACTACTTCTGTTAAATAGCAAACAGAGTTGTCAACTTTTAAAAAATGATAGCCATTTAAATTTGTGCTACATTTGTAAATATTGTTTTGATTTTCTGATTTTTAGCTATCTGGGGTTGTCCAATTTCCTATTGCTTTTGTTTGATAAATCTCTTCAGTGCACCTTCACTTAAAAAAACTATTTTTCCTTTTGAAGTTGGTCTTCAAGGTGTATAGCGGCTAACCCCCTACTTAGTGTATTGGTAAGCTTTATCAAGGGTTAGGTTTGCTGAGAAACTGTGGACCACTGGAGAGAGAGAGATCTGCAGTATGCTGAGAATTTTAAGTTTTGCTGTAGTACAACATTGTAGGATTAAACTTAGAGGGCAGTTGCGCTATCTGACTTTCACACTATTAAAGATTAATCCATTTAGCTAAGATTAAATTAGCATGATAATTTGCTTTGGGGAAAAAGGTATATTATCAGGAGAAAAGTAAGTCTTTAAGGGCTTTTTTTACAAAGCTGTGCTAGGCTAATTTACACATTTTCAGTTTTTCGAAGGTGTTCCTGTATTAATCAGTGCAGCAACATTATTGTGCACTAGCTGGTAGGGCAGAATTTCCACATAAGCAGCCTTTTCTGCCTACAAAATAGTAATTTTTTTTAAAAATAATTGCCACAAGCTAATGGCAACATTAGTGCATGTCCTACACAAACTGTAGCATAGGTATAAAGAACAAGTTCCAACCACACACATTTTCAAATGCTGCTCAAATAATGGCAGATGCGGTACAGGCACAAGATAAAAGCAGGCAGTTCCCTTGAAAAAGCCAGTGGCGAAACGGGTCCCCGTCGGGATTGCTGCAAGAAGTTCTGGCTAATTAGCTTGATAAAAGAAGTTCTATTTTGATAATTTAATTGCAAAGAAAAATATTTTTTTTAAACGGAGGTTTTTTGACCCATGATTGAGCTGTGTACCTATTCAGTGCTAAAAACTGTGCTGTGGCACTGAGCATGGTAAGCTTCTGAGGTCTTTTTTCCTCCTAATGAAAAAATTTAAAACCCTTAAAACAGAAAAAATCTGGGGAATATTGATCGTGTTAACACTATAACAGTATATATAATGTGCGCAGTATGTGGTTGGAACATTAGTGCATGACCATTAATGCAAAAATGGTCGTGCATGTGAAAAACCATTGCAAAGGCACACCAGAAACACTTTGCTGCACTTCAGTAAAAGGACACCTCAGACTCTAGTGTGTGTGAGTGGTGTTTGAACATTAAGGACCAGATTTAATAAGTTCCCCCCTCCCCTGCAGCCTTAGTGAATCAGGCCTTGAGTTGTCTATTGTTGAGTTTTTAGAACAGGTGTCACACTTTTTTTTGTCTTTGCCAAGCTGTTTTGGAGCTGTGTTATATTTTGTAATTATTCATGTTTAGACTGACTATTTTGTTCTTACTTGCAAGGTTTGACTGTTATGGTGGACTTTCCAAGGTAAACACTCCTTTATTGACACCCCTTAAACTGTCACTGGAAGAATGGAGCACAAAGCCAACTAATGATCTCTATGGATTATTTGCAGTGGTGATGCACAGTGGCATTACCATTGGCAGTGGACACTATACTGCATATGTCAAAATCACAGATATCAGTAGTTTGCAGTTAGACAAAAATGTAATTGTTAATCAAATGCATGAGATGATAAAGCCAGAGCCACTGAATGAGGAGGAAGCTCGAGCTGCTGAGGAATATTATGATGATGGTGAAGTCTCTTTTAAAGTCAGTGGAAATGGACAGCTGCCAGATAAGGTTCCCTGCAAAAAGAACATAGAAGCCATTGGACTTCTGGGAGGACAGAAGAGTAAAATGGACTGTGAATTCTGTTCCAACAAGTCTTTGAATTCTGAAAAAGCTGTTGTCATGCTTTCTGGAAATAAGCATCTTGGGTGCCCCAGCGTTCATGGAACTCTAGAATCGGAGAGCATGACACAAGACGGTAATCCAAATGCTGTCAGCCAAACCAGCGAGTTAGAAAAAAAGGCTTTGGATGCATTGCAGAGTTTAAAAGAATATGAGGGGAAGTGGTTGCTCTTTGATGATTCAGAAGTACGAATTACAGAAGAAAAAGACTTTCTGACTTCTCTTTCGCCTTCTACCTCCTCATCTACCCCCTATTTGCTGTTTTACAAAAGAATCACTGAATGACATAGCAGTTCAGGTTGTAAATATTTTGTGGAAAATAAAAACTACTTGGATGAGCAAATGCCATCAAGGCTAGTGTGGCTACTACCTTTTGGATCTTACTGTATAGAAGATATCACTGTATATAGATCTGTATAAATGGAAAAACATAGATTTTCACTTTTTACATTCCCTACAAAAATTATACTAACCCTTGGAGTGAGGTTGGTGTCACTGTAAAACAGATGAGAGAAAATTCACTTATGGCTATTGGTACTTTTTAAATAAAATATTTGTATATGGAAAACACTTGTTTGCACCTGTACTTTAACCTTTGGGGAGGGTGGGGGAGAGTATTTTAACATGGAAACAGCCTATCACATGATGCTGGTTTCATATTTTTAATTGCTTTTTGCTTGGCATTTTGCATTTATGTAAAGGATGAGCCATGCTACAAAATGTTCCATTTGTTAGGGTATGGTAATCAACATTCATGAAGGAGATTTGTGTGCCTAGTTCTCGGGCCTGTTCATTTAGGGATATCCTGAAAATGTGACCTTTTTGTGACCTTCAGACTGGGAGAAGACCAGACTTCGCCATGGGTTCTTAACCCAGTCCTCAGGACACAAGCCAGCCAGCCAGATTTTTATTATACCCACAGTGAAGATGCATGAGAAATTTGCATGCACATTCATTGTGGCTATCTTGAAAACTAGACTGGCTTGGCGTGTCTTGTGGACTGGATTGAGAACCCCTGCCAAAAGACCTTGGTCTTTGCTCACAGTCCTTGAGGTCAGGTTTTCAGGATATCTCTAATGAATAGGCACAGTGCTTGGCATGCAGATCTCCATCATACATATTCACTAGGGATATTCTTAAAACCTGACCTGGTAGCTGCCCTCAAGGATTATGAGTGAAATCCAAGGCCTTATAATGTTGTCTTCTATCCTGGAAGGTCTGTGCTTCAGCTGAATTGATTCTCAAAAATGATATAAAAGCCATAGTGCTAAGATTGTGCAGGAAAGGAGCAGTGACAAGAATGTATAGAAATGGCTTTTTAAGGCAGATAGATGCGAGTGCTTTAGTAGGAATATAATAGTTAGTGGCTTTGTTTCCTCCAGCTGATGAGTCTTCATTCATAGTTGAGCAGGAATGTTTTCCCTTTATTTTACATCCCTTTCCATATTGTAGTCTAGTCATTAGTGAGTTAACTGTGGGTTGGGGACCATGCACCAGAGCTTCCTTTGGAACCCTAGTCGTGGGTCCTAAATTTAGGCACCAGGATGATGCTCTAAGCGTGAACTCTAACTGCAGTTTAGGTGTGAGCACATATGCTGCGTGCATCTGGTAGCACTATACAAATGCTAATAATAATATGCTATGTCAAAGCCTGCTGCAAATGCTCACCCCTCCTCACTGTTGGTAGTTAGGCACATAATTCCTGGTATAACCTGTGCACCTAACTTCTAGGCCCACCTCCTGGAAGTTGTGCATGATAGAATTTGCAATTGCAGCTACTAATTGGTGCCCAGTTAGTGCCATTGGCCAACTCCAATTAGTTGTGTGCATGACTGACATTATTGTATAACTTGTATGTGCAAGTTTGCATGCTAAGCCTAAATTTGAGTGTACAAGTTTATAGAATTAGGGGGTAGGTGGGCAGACTAGAAATGTTTGCTGTTTATGTGCCATCATTTTCATTGTTAGATGTCAGGGCCTGTGCATTCTACTTTCCAGCAGGCCCACAGTGTTGAAGATCTGAGCTAGAAATCTAATGGAGGTACAGTACCTCTGCATCTGAGTATGGGACATAGCAACTGAGCTAGCCTGGACAATTCCTTAATTTTGGAGTTGGTTCTTGCCTTTTCCTTGGTAGCTCAAGGTAAGTTACACTTGGGTACTGTATGGGTTTTAATATTCGCTTTTAGAAAATATGTTGAGAGTACTATTAGGTCACCTTTAAATGTTGGTAGCCATTTCAAATTTTTCTCTAAAAATAAAATTCAAACAAATATGGTAGTCTTGGTAGCTGAGACTTGAAAATGAAGATGGTTTCCCATTAAGAATTTTTATAGTGCTTTGCTTTCATCTGTACATGTGTGTTGCCATACCACAGTAGGACTGAAGGTCCATCAAACACAGCACCCTGTTTCCAATAGTGGCCAATCCAGGTTACAAGTACTTGGCAAGATCCCAAAACAGTACAATACATTTTATGCTGATCAGCCTAGAAATAAGCAGTGGATTTTCCCCCCAAGGTCAATGAGTAATATTCAATATTTTGAGATATCTTGTATTTGTAACTTGTGCTTTAAGTGTTGCCTTGTATCTTTTAAGTGAAAGGTTAGAAATCAAAATAGTTTTCTTAGTTAAACAGCAACCTACTACATACATTGGCTATAGAAGCCAAAATGCTTTAAGAAATGAATGTTACAGGCTGGTTGAAGACAGTCTATATTAAAAAAAAAAATCTACTGTACCAGCAGCCAGAGTAAGTGCCTGCATTGTGATGGTGCAGGTAGTAGATTGATAAGGTTGGTGACATTCGCATGTAAAAAAATGTTTAAACTGTAGTAGGTACATGGAAGCATATAGCCATTAAAGTAAGAGTCTCAGCTTCCTTGTCCTAAGATGACTTGAAGAATTTAAGTTGCCAGCTGTGACTTGTATACCTTTGGGGAAAATTCATTTCAGCAGTAGACTGTTTCTCCTGTACTGATTTTATCATTGTTTAAAATATTAATGCATATTATCTTCCAAGAACAAAGTCTGCAATGACTTGCCTTATGAATATATTTATACTGAGGATTTTTTTTTTTCCTAAAAAGACCTATGACTCATGGGCTTTGTCTTGGACCAGGCTGAAAGAGGGGGTTAATTTGTATGGAATGGTCTTTGGGGGGGGGGGGGGGGGGGGGGAGAAGAAATACATTATCACATTTTTGTTCCATTTTATCAAACCCATAGACCTTGGTGTCAGATTTTAGATGGATGTCAGAATTCAAATACAGGCTGCCACTCTAGCATAGTAACAGCTATTGGGTGTTGGGTGTACACGAGTGTTCCCTCTAAGCCATGTGTGTCAGAAAGGGAGTTCACATACCTAGCCAACAAAATTTCTGGCCACACAGTTGCTTTCTTTATTGTGAATATAGGCTATACTGGTCATATGGAGTCGGCTGAAAACTTGCACACAACGGCTAGAAAACAAAAATAGACAATGTTGGTGTATACATAGCTATCACTAAATCTACGATTTTGGCAATAGGTTTCACAGTAGAAATGTATAACATGAAAATGATACACAGCTTAAATCACTGAGAACCAATTCACCAACACTAGAGGGTAGCATATAGCACATAACTATACTGGGCCAGATAAAGTCCATCAAATCAAACATCCTGATAAAAAGGTCTTAAATATTTATCACTAGTAAAAAAAAAGGCCCGTTTCTTTAGGCATAGAAACGGGCCTTAGGCAGGCAATTCCCTCCCCCCCCCCCCGTGCTATGGCCCCCTTGAACCCTCCCTTCCGCAAATCTGTCGTTCCCCCCCCCCCCCCCGGCGAAAACTGCCCCCCGCCGCCGCTGTTGTTGTGCTACCTGTTCTTACAGCCGAAGTGTTGTTCTTTCCTTCCCATTGGTTCTTCAATCATCTTGTCAGGACGTTCCTCTGCATGCGTCTGACGTCAGATGCACGGAGTTAAACTTTCTGAGATGATGATTGAGGAACCCACCCGAAGGGCAGAACAACACTTCGCTGTCAGCACAGGTAGTGCACAGCGGCGGGGGGTGCGGTTTTCGGTGGGGGGGGGGGGGGATCGACAGGTTCAGGAAGGGGGTGGGTTTCGAGGGGGCCGTAGCGCGGGGGGTGACAGCTGATTCCGAGGCAGTAGGAAGAGTAGGGAAACACGCTACTCCTCTCCTTGCCTTGGAATCAGCTGTTTTGACGTCATTGACCTCCGTGCGTGTCTGCCTCGCAGTCCACCTGCAGCCAGGGAGCCACGGTCCCAAGCATAGAACGTTAGAGGTGAGAATTATTATATAGGAAGCCTATAGCTATGTAGTGGCTTTTCCAGAAGTGCAAACTTGAAAAGCGCTCTAGAAAGTTTTGAAAGTAAAGTAGCAAGATATTGAATACCACCTGTATCACATTGAGCTTAGTTCATCAACATACATTCAAATTAAGACTCCTGAAGAAGACCCCTGCGGGCCGAAACATGACTCGTGTCGAGTCCTGGATGGTTAGAATTAAGGTGTTAGTTTGCACATCATCTGCTGCCCTTTTCTTTGTCACCCTTGTTGTGATTGCTTCGTCTGTGTATCTAGAAGGGTTGCTGTTCTTCTGTTTTCCTGCCGTGTTTTACAATGCCCATCATATGTTCAGGTAAACTTTACTCGCATGTGTAAATTTCTACAATTTGAAGAACTGTTGGGGAGGGGGGGAGAGGCAGGAGTTTGCAATTATGTTTTGGATTTTCAAAATATGCATTTATTTTACTTCAGAAAAAATATCCATACAAGTTTGTAGCAGTAAATATTTACAGTAATTTTTCCTGGGATAATTTTTGAGCTTTTCAGTAATGTAGGTGGTTATCCCAATCTCAAGGCTCCTTTTTCAGTTCCTACAGGCTTTGTTGCATCTGCTGCGCCAGAATCATTAGCACAGCTTAGTAAAAGGAGCCCACATTTTGGTTTCAATTAGCCAGCCTCTGGCTAACTCCGGCATTCATCCACTTCCAGCCAGTAAATTTATATTCTGCACTATAAATATTTTACACAATTACAATTCACATTCATAAAAATCATGTCATCAAATTACAAGTTTACATATATAACAATATGGGGGGGGGGGGGGGGTATGAGTGAGGTCTATAAAATCCCCAGTGGTGTAGAACGGGTATAATTGAATTTTCACTCTCAAAAAGTACAAAGACCAGGGGCAACTCAGTGAAATTACATGGGAAATACTTTTAAAACAAATAAGAGGAAATATTTTTTTTCACTCCAAGAATAAGTTAAGCTCTGGAACTTGTTGCCATAAGATGTGGTGTATCTGGGTTTGAAAAAAAGGTTTGGACATGTTCCTCGAGAAAAGTCCATAGTCTGTTACGGAGATGGCCATCCCCGCCAGCTCAAGTATTTAATATTACGGGTTTATGGGCGGGAGGGGGAGATGAATTCCATGCCACCCACCTTAGGCTCAGGTCCATCTGGCTATGCCCTTGGACCAGAAACTTTTTACCCTGTGATGCGAAAGGCCTCAGGTTTTCAGTTAATAAAGTACTTATTTTTAGTTTTACACCTTTGGTTGTGTTATTGTGCAGGCCTTCCTCCAACCCTTGTTCGAGGGATCACACCCTGTTTTAGCCAATCGTCAGGCTACAAGCACTACATCAGGAGGAGATAATTTATACATCAATAGATTTAAGCAGATTCATTCAAACTTACACCACATGCCTGCTGAAATAGAATGGTCTTTAGGGGAAGGAAATGAAAAAGCACCCCACTTACAGTTTGCCATCATGCAAGTGCTTGGCCCCTATAAGTTGTTTGTATACAGGGAACTACCTTTACCTGTCATATAGGTGCTCCGGATTGCCTAAGTAATAGGTGTAGCCTTAATAGAAGCTCACCTGTACATGCATTATGGAAAAACTCAATACTCCTTTCAGGCTGGCTCTAGACCTTAACTGACTCCTCTCAAGGAACATATTAACCTTTGAATAATATGGAAATTATTAAACACTTTCATCTACTCCTAGTGCCTAACTAATTTACAAGTCAGTCTCTCCCCCACTCCACCCTCAAACAATTTTTTTCCCATTAATGTACTCCAGATGTATTCATACAAAGCACTGGACATGCAAATCAAAGTAAACTGAAATAACATAAAATTTATTTGAAGTTAAATATTTCCTTACAGTATTTCATTTCTCTACAGTATTTCATTTCTCAACATGAGATCTTCCTACTAAATATATTACAGTACTATGGTGTAAAAATGTTCCAATTATAAAATACACAACCTAAATTGTGTTTTCTGGAAGAAAAAAAGCTTCTGGCAGAAAAAAATTTATTCTCTCTGCCTCATTATACTAATTTCTGAAAACTCTTCCTTCATAATGTTTAATGCATTAATTTAGCATGATGCTATGCAAAGATTTAATAGTTGGGCTTTCCTACCCCCTTAAAATTTTTTCCCCATTCTGTACCTACTACAAAATCTTTTTGCAAAGGAGGCCCCAAGAATATCTTCCTTTGAAAGCAATTCAATATCACATATACTGCTGGTTTAGGTTTTGACAAAGAGTAAAGTCACCTTTCTGTGGTAGAATCAAATTGGTTTATATTTATTATATGCAGGTACTTTCTCTGTCCTTAGCAGGCTCACAATCTAAACTTTTTGTTATAGCTGGGACAGTGTGGAGGGTTAAGTGACTTGCCCAATGTCACAAGGAGCTTCAGTGGGAATCAAACCCAGGTTCTCAGCTCACCACACTGACCACTAGGCTACGCCTCCTATCCTAGTACTGGTCATCACAGAAAATATAACGTAAAGGGGCAACCAAAATGCTAACAGGGATTGAGGAACTGCCCCATGGAGAAGGGCAGATCAGGTTAGTGGTCTGTAAATTATATCCCGTATTTGCTAATGAGCGCTCCCTCAAATTAATATGTACAATATCAAGTGATAAGCCTCTCATATAATTGTAATACCACTGTTAAATTATACAGCTGTTAAACAGGCTCATACTATATATTATAATCCTTGAAACCTCATGTGTCCATAACAACTCGACTCATAAGTATGTGCGTAATATATAGTGCCTTGCAACTGGGCAATGTAAGCCTAACACAGACTCCAAAATGTCCAATTGTTAATAATACAAGACCAGTTGAACTACTTCAACTGGCAAGTCTACTCAAATACTGGTCCCCGAGACCCAAATCTGTGCTGAATGTTGTCTCTGCTTCAAGGAGTGAGGAGTCTTTCGCTGTCAAAATTAAAGGCCACACAGTTGCAAGGTATAATATACGTATATTTATCATGGTTCAAGTTGTTATGTGCAGATGAGATTTCAGTGATTATAACATATATGAGCCTAATTAACAGCTATATCATTTTAACAGCTGGATTGATGGCTGGTATTACAACTGTATGAGAGACCTTTTTTCACTTGATATTATACATATTAAATTGATTTGAGAAAGTATTTATTAGCTAATACAGAATTACAAATTATATGTTGGCTTAGTAATGATATCCTGTACTAGGGATTTTTTTGCTTCAGGTTTTGAGACATCCAGGTAGAAACAAATTCTAATGACCTGCATTGATTTTGGCAGGGGTAAAAATATCAGAATACAAAAAAAGGTATCATCATCTTTAGCTACAGGCAAGTGCTGGACTGGACAGTGGCGTTCCTAGGGGCGCTGACATCTGGGGCGGATCGCCGATGCGCCCCTCCCCCCGGCAAAAGGACACCCCCCCACCCCGGCAAAAGAACCCCCTCACCCCTGGGTGCACGGCCCTGGGGGGGTGCCGCGCGCCGGTCAGCGTCGTTCATTTACATGCTCCCTCCTGTTCCGGAGCATGAAAACGAACGGCGCTCACCGGTGCGCGGCACCCCCCCCCCCCCCCCCCCCAGCGGCGTGCACCTGGGGCGGACCGCCCCCCCCCCCCCCCCCCCCCCCCCTTGGTATGCCACTGGGACTGGATAGGGCTGGTGGTCTTGATTTGCTCTCAGTTTTTCTATCATAGCAGGGAATTCTCAACCCAGTTACTCTGGTTTTTGATTTGCATACAATGAAGGCAGTGTGCACAGATTTCTTTCATGCATGTTCACTGGGACTATCCTGGAAATCTGACTGGGTATGTCCTGAGGACTGGACTTGAGAACCACCGGTTTACAGGATCTGAGCTAGAAAACTTGTAGGTCAGCCCAAATGCATTTCATAATTTGGGAATCTGACTTCCAAACCAGGGATAAGAGAAAATAAATCTGTACACTAGGATCTCAACTTTTTTTTTTTTATCTCGTGGCACACTTGTGAGTTTGTTGAATCCTCGTGGTGCACCACACTAAATTCTGCATGATCATTACTACTACAGCACGTTCAAATATCAAACTGAAGCCTGTAGAGGAGACACACTGGTAAGTGGAAGTTAAAGTAAGAAGGGAGGGTAAGGTTACCATATGCTATGTGCTCTGTAGTGAGCAGTTCCATTTTGCTAAGGAAGTGGAGGGTTAAGTGACTCACCCAAGCATCTGTGGGATTTGAACCCTGGCTTCTCTGACCATTAGGCTACTCTATCATTCCAGCACACTTACCCCCAGATTCTATAAATGGTGGCTAAAGTTCCATGTGCAAATCAGCAAGTGTAGCTGATTTGCATGCGGACCTTAATAGGTTAACAAGCCAATCAGTGCCAATAATTGGATGTTAACAAGCAATTATTGGTACTTACTGGGACTAATTAGGATTTATGCACATAACTCACTAAGTATATTCTATAATGTGATGCACGTAAACTGGACTGCCTGGCCATAGGAGGGGCATGGGAGGTTCGTGGGAGTTCTGAAATTTTATGCACACTGTTACAGAATAAGCCATGAGTATTCACACCAGGTTTTAGTTGGCATAAATGCCTGCGCCTAAATTTTAGTCAAGGGCCGGCCGCTATGCATATTCTATAAACTGTGCCTAACATTAGGTGAGGTTTATTGAATAGTGCTAAGCGCGGTTTCTTTCTTAGGTGTCATATATATAGAACTTAGCCCTTAATGCCAAACCGTATCTCCAGCTGTTGCCACCGAGGCCTTTCTCGTGGCACACTGGTTGAGAAGAACTGAACTAGATCACAAAGCATAGTTTACCTTAACATTTACTTTACTACCTCTCTTACTGTTTGCCTTGCATCCTGAACCCCTTCCTGACCTGGCATGTCATGCACTCTGTTGGATTTTAGTATAATGCCTTAATTTATGACCAAGATTCTGCATGCTTTTGTTTTGTGATAGTGCTTTGGTTAAAAAGGCGCTATTGGGAAAATTCCCTAACTGGGTGCCCTCTTGTAGATGCCCCAGCGCTGCGTGAGGAACATCTATTCTATATGGTAGCTGGGTGCCTAGATTCCATGATAAAAATACCAGTGTAAACCTGCACTGATAAGCCTAAATGTATCCACACCTAATTAAACCAGGTGTAAATGTGGGTGCCTAAATGCGGAATGCAAAGTGCTTAACCTTACAGTATTCTGTAAGTTATGCACATAAGTGGCAGGCTGGCCCATGCTCTTCCCACGCTCTAGCACTTAGCGCACACCCTTACAGAATAGTGCATGGTGCACTTACGCACGCAACATTTATGCTCAGTTATAGAATTGCCTTTGATGTGACCAAGCTGAAACTGAACAGTACTTTAACGCGTGGCTTACTGAAAGACTGAAATGCAGACATTCATGGCATTCCAAAAGCTGCTGTAAACCACCTTTAAATAAAATTGGAAAGAATTTAGAAATGTAAAAGCCGCCTTCTTCCAAAATTTGGTTAACCTATTTCACCTGTGGAATTAGGTAAGTTGAAAGAATGAAGAATGATTGAAATCAAATCCGAACAGTCAATTATGTAGGCAATATTTTCTAATGGGCTGGCTTAAACATTTTCACCTGCATCTTAATCTCTTCTGTACCGACAGTTCAACTCACAGACAATGAACTGGAAATACAAAATTCAAAAGTACCTTTCAAAATAAAAGTTAAACTACATTAGAAAAAATATTAAAAGGTCATCTGTGAGGTCTACTAATATAAATTATATAAACGAACTAAATACACTTAATGCTATGAATATTATAAATAATGGTAAAATGCATTTAGTGTACCTTTGCGTCATAAAAAGTCTTTAAAAATACTGCTCAATGTCCAGAGCATCGTACAGCTTGTAACTCACAGCCATGGTGGTTAAACATTGGTAATAGTCCACATTTGACAATGCAAAATTTTGGCCACTTCACAATGTTTCAACATAAGTAAACAAAGGGTGTCCAAGACATCATCCATGGTTTTATTTGTCAATAAAACCGTTTATTTTCCTACAGGTCATACCGCTGTCATCTCCTCTTGTCATGAAAGTGCTGATTTCAGATGTCAATTTTGCGCAGGCTCATTCTGCTGAATGAATCTCTGGAGAAAGAAGACTCACATTTAAAAAAATATCCACCATTCGATGTTCAAGTATTCCTTTGTAGGAATAATTAACATGCATGCTGTGTAGCAATTTGAATCATTTGTATGTTGAGCATTTTTTAATTTTATTTTAAATCTTTTCATTAAACCAAAACATTCCAACCATGGAGAGCAGTGTATACATTCCACATTTTCTATAATCAATAGCCAAACCCAAATAACCCTCCTTCCCCCCCCCCCCCTTACATCACCAGGCTTCAATACAGAGAAATAAATCCACCCCCTCCTCCTATCAAACAATTCTCTTCTGCACCCTCCCTCTTAAGTCCTACTCTATTCCCTCACATCCATTGTGGCATGAAGGGATTTGTTTCTTACAACCCTTCACACCCTGTCCCATGATTAATGCAAAAGTCCCTCCCTCCTCCCCTTTCCTTAACTCTCTTCTAGTCTACCTAGCTATTCTTCTGCCCTCAACCCAATCCTATTAAGGACTGGAGATGCTATCAAATCAGTTCTCCCTACGGACTCAACTGTTCTCCCATGGTGTTAGAGGAGCCTGGTGTCAGTCTTGGGGTAAGGGAATATACATATCTATCCCATACCATTAAAAAAAAATTTTCTTGCATTTATGGTTGTACCTTGCATCTTTGCCAGCATGAGGGTGGGTCTTCCTAGGTCCAACATTTAAGTATATGTTTCTTCCCCAGAATCCTAAGCTTTACGCAACAACATTCTGACCCCTTTCTCATAGTTTCTACAATGCCTCTTACATCTAGTGTAACATCAGTGGAGTAGCAATTACTGTTTGTCTTCTCAGTCATTCCAAATATCACCATATTGCAGTTCCAGAAAGCAATCATTGTACACCTCTATTCCTCAGCAGGATGCCCTGGATGTATTAGTTAAAGCTTTGGAAACCCTTCCTCGTCCTTGTCAAGTTCCTACAGAATTATTACAAGCACTGGCAAACTTAGCTTTAAGGAATAAACATTTTAGGGGCCTTTTACAAAGCTGCGCTAGTGTTTTTAGCTTGCGGTAAAAATCAGCTGGTGGTAAACGCGGAGATGCACATAGGAATATGATGGGAGTCTCAGCGACCCCCTTTGTGTTTAATGATCAAATATATTTGCAACTCTCAGGAACAGCCATGGGTTTTACTTCTCTTACATAAGCACACGTCTGTGGAACGCATTGCCACAAGCTGTGAAAACAACCCACGATCACCTAAAATTCAGGTAATCATTAGACTCACCTATTTGGAAAGGCATACCCGACTGACCCAACTTAAATGCCTCAACCCTGCAACACTTCACTATCAAAGATCGTATTGGATATTATCAAACCCTCCTACCTTTAACCCCATGTGACTGAATCTTATCTTCCCTATACCACCATAACTTCCTTTGTACTTGTCCCCTACCGAACTTGGCGAATGCCTTTACGGTATTATGTAAGCCACACTGAGCCTGCAAATAGGTGGGGAAATGTGGGATACAAATGTAACAAATAAATAAATAATGATCAAATATATTTGCAATTCTCAGGAATAGCCATGGGTTTTGCTCCATCGACTGCTAATTTATTTATGGCTGATTTTCAGCAACATTGGGTGCATTCGTTGGAGAGATACCAACATGTCCACTGTTGGTATTGCTACATTGACAACATTTTTCTCATTTGGACAGGGTCAAGGGAGGAACTACAATTGTTTGTAGCACAGCTGAATGGTTGTGATTTGGATATTAATTTTGAAGTTACTTGTCATACTCAGGAGAATGTTTTTGGACATGAAAGTACAGCTTCAGACACACTCATGGAGGCATATTTTCAAAGCACTTAGCCTTCCAAAGTTCCATAGGTTTCTATGGAACTTTGGAAGGCTAAGTGCTTTGAAAATATGCGTAATTGAGAACTACTGTGTATACGAAACTGATAAGTTATGATTGTGTGAAAAGGATACATCCTGCCTCCCCTGTTCTCAATTCTTTGATATTTGTGATACCGTGGATCAGTTTAAAACTTCAGTTAATGATTTAGCAACAAAATTCCTGAATAGAAGCTATCGTAGAAAGATTGTCAAGAATGTTTCAAGAAAGCACTTTTCAACAATAAGTTTTACGCACTCACAATCTGCTCCCTCCTCTACGGTGTCTTGTATTTTGAAATATACTTGTCTGTCTTCCACAATTGTGAGCTCTACAAAGAGGCATTTGTCAAACTCAGTGCATGGTATCATATTCTTGTAATGTGAATTTAGCTGACAAGTTATGTAAATCCAATATACGGTCAATTCAAAGCAACAGTTTTCCAGCAATCTAAAAATGTGGCATGTATTCTATTTGTGCAGTTACAGGAGGAGGAACATCTTTTTGGCACAAGAAATGTAATCAATGGATTACGATAACATTCTTAGAATTACAATATGTGGAGCAAATTATCTATGTTATTAATTGCCCTTGCAACTTACTGTACATCGGCCAAACTTCCCCTGCATCTAAGATTAGAATAATTGAGCACTGACATTGTGTGGATACTGGAAAAATGGAGGCACCGATGGTCCGACATTGCATGAGGTTGAATCATAAATTTCAGAAATTACACTGGATGATAATAGATCAGCTATGTATGTTAATGAGGGGATGAGATGTGAGAAGATGGCTGAGGCAAAGTGAACAATGATGGATATACAGACTAAATACAGTTGAACCGAATGGATTAAACAGAGCTGTTAAGTGGTACGTCTTTTTCTAAAGCTTTGTTTTTTTTTTAATTTGGAAGCTGATTATGATTAGCAGCTTCAGTTTCAGGTCTATCTGACGTCAACCACCATCTTGCTGCTGTCAAGAAGTTAGTGAGTTCTTTCTCCTGAAGCAGCAGACTGTGAAACAAATGGTATATATTTGGTGGCTTTGGCTGCTCCTGATTGTCTTCTTTTTGGATATGAGAATGCGAGAAGCATGAATTACAACACGAACAGGATCTTCCTTTCAAGTAAAAGCAGTTCCTACATTGGTATCGTCAGGATCAATATCAGATAAGTGCTGCTGGATTTTGAGATCCTAAAATTTGTGATTTTTGGCACAGTAGTATTTTTGATATCCTTAACGATGAGTTCTTTGATTGGGTGACAGGAGAATTGAATCAGGGACGAGCTATGGACGTGATCTACTTAGATTTCAGCAAAGCTTTTGACACGGTTCCCCACAGGAGGCTCTTAAATAAACTGGAGGGGCTGAAGATAGGACCTGAAGTGGTGAACTGGATTAGGAACTGGTTGACGGACAGACGCCAGAGGGTGGTGGTGAATGGAATTCGCTCGGAGGAAGGAAAGGTGAGTAGTGGAGTACCTCAGGGATCGGTGCTGGGGCCGATTCTGTTCAATATATTTGTGAGTGCCATTGCCGAAGGGTTAGAAGGTAAAGTTTGCCTATTTGCGGATGATACTAAGATCTGTAACAGAGTGGACACCACGGAGGAAGTGGAAAACATGAAAAAGGATCTGAGGAAGCTAGAAGAATGGTCTAAGGTTTGGCAATTAAAATTCAATGCGAAGAAATGCAAAGTGATGCACTTAGGGAATAGAAATCCACGGGAGACGTATGTGTTAGGCGGGGAGAGTCTGATAGGTACGGGCGGAGAGAGGGATCCTGGGGTGATAGTATCTGAGGATTTAAAGGCGACGAAACAGTGTGACAAGGCGGTGGCCGTAGCTAGAAGGTTGTTAGGCTGTATAGAGAGAGGTGTGACCAGCAGAAGAAAGGGGGTGTTGATGCCCCTGTATAAGTCGTTGGTGAGGCCCCACTTGAAGTATTGTGTTCAGTTTTGGAGGCCGTATCTTGTTAAGGATGTAAAAAGAATTGAAGTGGTGCAAAGAAAAGCTACGAGAATGGTATGGGATTTGCGTTACAAGACGTATGAGGAGAGACTTGCTGAACTAAACATGTATACTCTGGAGGAAAGGAGAAACAGGGGTGATATGATACAGACGTTCAAATATTTGAAAGGTATTAATCCGCAAACGAACCTTTTCCGGAGATGGGAAGGTGGTAGAACGAGAGGACATGAAATGAGATTGAAGGGGGGCAGACTCAAGAAAAATGTCAGGAAGTATTTTTTCAAGGAGAGAGTAGTGGATGCTTGGAATGCCCTCCCGCGGGAGGTGGTGGAAATGAAAACGGTAACGGAATTCAAACATGCGTGGGATAAGCATAAAGGAATCCTATGCCAAAGGAATGGATCCTCAGGAGCTTAGTCAAGATCGGGAGGCGGGGCTGGTGGTTGGGAGGCGGGGATAGTGCTGGACAGACTTGTACGGTCTGTGCCAGAGCACGTGGTGGGCAGCGGGACTGGTGGTTGGGAGGCGGGGATAATGCTGGACAGACTTGTACGGTCTGTGCCAGAGCCGGTGGTTGGGAGGCAGGGCTGGTGGTTGGGAGGTGAGGATAGTGCTGTGCAGACTTATACGGTCTGTGCCAGAGCCGGTGGTTGGGAGGAGGGGCAGGTGGTTGGGAGGCGGGGATAGTGCTGGGCAGACTTATACGGTCTGTGCCCTGAAGAGCACAGGTACAAATCAAAGTAGGGTATACACAAAAAGCAGCAAATATGAGTTATCTTGTTGGGCAGACTGGATGGACCGTGCAGGTCTTTTTCTGCCGTCATCTACTATGTTACTATGTTACTATGTTCAGGGTCTCAGTTTTGATGTGTTTTTTTTTTTTTTTTTTTTTTTGAACAGTTGGCTTTTCTCCAAGATTTTTAACAGTGTGGAGTTTTTTTTTCCCACTGTTGTCCATTTTACACCAGAAACTGATGATATGAAAGGTGTTTCCTTAAAGGATGATTGTTTTTATTGAAAGATAATCCTGGAATTTTGAGGCTTCAATTTATTACCTTTTTTCAGTTTATGAAATTTGGTGGTTCCTGTGCATCAGAGTTGTTGGACAATAATTAGTATATATTTTTGATAATATAGTTCTCAGTTCAAGAAAAACTTTTTTTTTTTTTGGCTCTCACAAATATCTGCTTTACAACAGTTGGTACTTGGGGGGGGGGGGGGGGTATTTGTTTTCTTAACAGTATGTGTCAACAGTCAAAACAGATTTGTAAGGACTTGAAATTCCAGTGAAAATTTTAATTACACTTCAACATTTAGGAAGCTACAAATCTGTTTTGAAGATGACTTGTATGGCGGAAAAAAAAGAACACCTGTTGAAGAATCTGAGTGTACCTCAGGTTTCATGCAGATTATCAGAGAACCAGCAAGAATAAGTGGCCATTTGAGAAGGGTTAGGTGCCATCCTATATAATAATTCTCACCTCCAACGTTCTATGCTTGGGACCGTGGCTCCCTGGCTGCAGGTGGTCTGCGAGGCAGACACGCACGGACGTCACTGACGTCAGCACAGCTGATTCCAAGGCAAGGGGAGGAGTAGGGAAACACGCTGTGCGTGTTTCCCTACTCCTCCTACTGCCTCGGAATCAGCTGTCACCCCCCGCGCTACGGCCCCCTCGAAACCCACCCCCTTCCTGAACCTGTCGATCACCCCCACCGAAACTCCAAAAACCGCACCCCCCGCCGCTGTTGTGCACTACCTGTGCTGACAGCCGAAGTGTTGTTCTGCCCTTCGGGTGGGTTCCTCAATCATCTTCTCAGAAGACGTCAGACGCATGCAGAGGAACGTCCCGACAAGATGATTGAAGAACCAACGGGAAGGAAAGAACAACACTTTGGCTGTAAGAACAGGTAGCACAACAACGGCAGCAGCGGCGGCGGGAGGCAGTTTTCGCCGGAACGGGGTGGGGGGGGGAACGACAGATTCACGGGAGGGTTCAAGGGGGCCGTAGCACGGAGGGGGGGGGGAATTGCCTGCCTAAGGCCCGTTTCCTTGCCTACAGAAACTGGCCTTTTTTTTACTAGTTTACATATAAAAAGCTGACTTACATAGACAGACACAGATACTTGAAGGAGGCCTGTTGTGGGCATGGTTTGGATGGCCTTTCAAGATACACATGTAGCCTGTGTTTGAAAATCCAGAAATAAAATTTCTTATATACTGCCTGAAAGTTATCAAAGCAGGTACAGTAAGTATTTCTCTGTCCTTAGTAGGCTCATAACCTAAGGGGCCCCTTTTACTAAGGCGTGCCAAAAAGTGGCCTGCGTTGGTGTAGACACGTATTTTTGGACGTGCGCAAGTCCATTTCAGCACACCTGGATAAAAGGCCTTTTTTTGTGGCCAAAAATAGACGTGCGACAAAATTAAAACCAGCGCGCCGTAGGCGTCTACGCGTCTTAGTAAAAGGGCCCCTAAGTTTGTTCTTGAAATAGAGAAAGCTTAATTGACTTGCCCTACATCACAAAGGAGCTGCAGTGGGCTTTGAACCGGGCTCCTCCAGCTCTCAGTTCGCTGTTCTAACCATTTGGCTATTCCTCCATAACATCACTGACCATCTCTCCTCCACCCACATGTTGAGTTGCACCTTCAAAAAATTCATGTGTGTGGGTGTGTGTGTGCGCGAGTGCACATCTCTATTTTATAGGTTTGTGTGAGTATATGTGTGTCTCTGTTTTGTATGTTTGTCTCTCTCTTTGTGGGCTAGTATGCCTGTGTGTTTATGTCAGTGCATTTATGTATTTTAGAACTGCAATACATGAGCATTCTGGAAACTTTTCTGGTCAGCATTTATCTGGCTTTAAGTCATGAAGAACTGTCAGCCAGTGGCGTTCCTAGAGGGGCTGACACCCGGGGCGGATTGCCAATGCGCCCCGCTCCCCGGGTGCAGTGCGACCCCCCCCCCCCCGGCGAAAGGACACCCCCCCCCCCCAGCGAAAGAACCCCCCCCCCCCGGGTGCATGCCGCTGGGGGGGGGGGGGGTGTGCTGCGCGCCGGTCAGCGTCGTTCGTTTCCATGCTCCCTCTGCCCCGGAACAGGAATGTTCCGGGGCAGAGGGAGCATGGAAACGAACGACGCTGACCGGCGCGCGGCACCCCCCCCCCCCCCAGCGGCGTGCACCCGGGGTGGACTGCCCCCACCGCCCCCCCCCCTTGGTACGCCACTGCTGTCAGCTAATTTCTCATTTACATCTGGGCCTAAGTGGAGAGCTTGGGGGGGGGGGGGGGGGGTTAGAATTGTGCTTAAGTCTCTGTGTTATTCAAGAGATCTTGAAGTGCCAAAAACGTGAGATTTGGAGGTCAGCTCCTTAATCAGGTCAGTTTTCCAAAATAAACTGCGTATACATGTAAGTTGTGCTACTTACATATTCAAAACCTGTGTGATGATGCTTTTTTTTGAATGTGCTCTTTTAAAATTGCCTATTCTGATGTGCACCACACCAAATGTACATATTCTTTTCATAATGGTACATGTATTTTATAGAAGGCAGCAGAGTAGGGTGAATCTCAGGGGCCATGAACCCACTAATATTTTGCCCAGCACAGCATCAGCAACCAGAGAGCTTGGAGTGAGGCTAGAGATTTTTGTTTGGTCCCTCTAACCAAAAAGATGTTTCATTGCTCCTGAGTCATTTACTCAGACTTAACAATAAAAAAGCATCAGAAGCATAAAAGGCTGATGGAGGTCTGTTTCTGCTCATATATTTCATTGCTGATGGCATGGGTGCAGATCCCTTGTGTTTGACATTTCAAAATTGTTCAAATGGCACGGTCGAATTCACGTAGTCATATTTTTCCTTGATAAAAGAGGAAACCTTGCAGGTTGTGACAACAGTTATGATCAGTGGTGTGCTGGAGCCGGCTCGCACCGGCTCGCAAGAGCCGCTTGTTAAATTTTGACAGCTCTTGCGAGCCGGTTGTTGTTGGGGGCGAGCCGGCTCCATTAGGGGAGGTAAGCATGGCAGGAGGGCGCCATCACAGGCCATGCTTACCTCCCCTGCCGCTCCGAAGCATGTCCAACGATGTCCTTCGCCCCCACCCTCCCCTCTCGCTCCCCCCCGTCTTTTTTAATTACCTCCGTCGAAGCGCTGCCATTTAAAGCCCTCCTGCGTGCTGGCCGTCTCCAGGCTTCCCCTGCTTCATTCGGATGATGTTCGTGCCTTAGTCCCGCCTTCATTCTGACGTCATTTCCTTTTTCGCGAAGGCGGGACTAAGGCACGAACGTCATCCGAATGAAGCAGGGGAAGCCTGGAGACGGCCAGCACGCAGGAGGGCTTTAAATGGCGGCGCTTCGACGGAGGTAATTAAAAAAAGACGGAGGGGAGCGAGAGGGGAGGGTGGGGGCGAAGGACATCGTTGGACATGCTTCGGAGCGGCAGGGGAGGGAGGAGAATCGCTGGATGGGTAGAGGGGGGCAGGGGAGAGACCTACTGGGCATGGGTGGGTAGAGGGAGGCAGGGGAGAGACCTGCTGAGCATGGGTGGGTAGAGGGGGCAGGGAAGAGACCTGCTGGGCATGGGTGGGTAAAGGGAGGCAGGGGAGAGAATTGCTGGGCATGGATGGGCAGAGGGAGGCAAGGGAGGAGAACAGCTGGGCATGGATGGGCAGAGGGAGGCAAGGGAGGAGAACAGCTGGGCATGGATGGGCAGAGGGAGGCAGGGAGAGAATTGCTGGCCATGGATGGGCAGGGGAGAGAATTGCTGGGCATGGATGGGCAGAGGGGAGCAGGGGAGAGAATTGCTGGGCATGGATGGGCAGAGGGAGGCAGGGGAGAGAACTGCTGGGCATGGATGGGCAGAGGGAGGCAGGGGAGAGAATTGCTGGGCACGGATGGGCAGGGGAGAGAATTGCTGGGCATGGATGGGCAGAGGGGGCAGGGGAGAGAAAAGAATTGCTGGGTATGGATCAGGGGCGTAGCCAGACAGCAGATTTTGGGTGGGCCTAGGCAAGAAGTGGGTGGGCACAAAATGTTCTCTCCCCCACCCCCACATTAAAAAAAAATATCTCAGCTGGTGTGAAAATGCTTCTCTCCAGTCTCCACCTTGGTAGTCTGCAGCAGGCATGCGCTGAATACTGAGCATGCGAAGTTGCCAGTATTGTGGAGAGCAGCATTTTCATTACCATGTGCTACTGTTGGATGGGCCTGAGCCCTAAGTGGGTGGGCCCCGGCCCACCCAGGCCCACCTGTGGCTACGCCTCTGGTATGGATGGATAGAGAGGGGCAGGGGAGAGAGGAGAGTTTCAGGACATGGATGGCGGGAAGAGCAAGAGAAATTCTGGACATGGATGGAGGGGAGGGAAGGGAGAGAGAAGAAATGCTGGACATGGAGGGAAGATAAGAGGAAGGAGATTAGATGAGGGAAAAGGAAGTGAGGAGAGAAACTGCACATGGATGGAGAAAATAGGCAGAAGCTGGATCCACTGTACAGTCAAGTATGCGGAGGACCAGAAATGAAGAAGAAAGGAGGAAAGAAAAGAAATAAATGGAAAGGAAGCCCTGGAAACAGAGTCAAGGGAACAGATAGAGAGCAGCAGAATCAGATACTGAACCAGCATGATCAGAGAAACAAAGTCACCAGACAACAAAGGTAGAAAAAAAATAATTTTATTTTCATTATAGTGTTTGGAATATGTCCACTTTGAGAATCAGGTGCTGAACATTAAAAGTTTATGTTTATTTACTTATTTATGGCATTTTATCCCATATTAAACATGAATTAGATTGGAACCTGGGATCATTTAATTTTTTTTCCTGGAGAGAGTAATGTGTTGGCTGCTGCCCCCCCGCTCCCCCCCCCCCCCCCGGGTATAGCCAGCTCTGCAATTTTTTTTTTTGGGGGGGGGGGGGGCACAGAGGTGGGTGGGGGGCGCCGAGGTGGACCGGGTAGAGAGCCTGTTGTTAAAAATTTACCAGCACACCACTGGTTATGATCGAAGTGTATTGGTGAATGGGAGCTTTAGAATCAGACTGGTGTCTTAAGATGAGGCAGCCAGTGTCCAGGAAGGAAGCATATAAAGCTTATGGCCTTGCTACCATACCTGAAGAAAGAATTAAGTTGGTCTCAAAGATCCTTATAACCTACATTTAAGAACAGGTTAACACCACTGCCAGCTAAAGAATCTAATTTGCTTACCAGTTGATATTTGCTTTCCTACACTGAAATTTCTACCTTTCTCCTTCCAGTCCACAAAAGCAAAAAAAGAAACAAAATGGGAATTCACCTGTGGCAGGTAGCAGGTAAAACTGTCTTGTACAGCTGAGGGATTTTTCTATTGATTAAAGGTTGCAAAGACTCCTTGAGACGATGGTAGTTCCTTTCCAGTTCCCGCTGATACTCCTTTTGATCTGGACCTATCAGGCTCTTGTTTTTACGGAGTGCATCTTCACACCTTTAAAAAAAACCACCACCACACATGGAAAATGTTAACAGACTGATTCATGAAGGCTTAACTTCCATTTTTGTACATACTAGTGGAAAAAAAAATCTCTTCGTGTGTTCAGTCCATAGGAATTCTAATCAGGGGGGGTATTAGACACATGCGGTGAGTCTTCAACTGTGTATTTCCCTTCAATCAACATTCAGGCTTCTAGAGTTGCCTTAAGTTTGATAATTAACCTCAACAACCATGACCACCTGATCATCCCACCCAAAATGATCTTAGAAATACATAATTGGACACCATGGGCCGAGTTCCTAAATTTGACCCCTATTTTCGGCCACACAGGAGCCCACGGAGGTCATTTCAGAGGCACCTGGACATCTAAATTGGAACATTTACAGTTCTACACTACATACATGTGCAAGTAGCGATTTTAGAAAGTTGGTGTTTGCATGTGCAGAACCCTCCCCCTCCCTGATACAAAGATGTAAAGGAGGGGAGGAAGTGACGTCAGCGTCAGGGATGGACGCATGATTCCGGAGCTCCGCTAGAGCGACGGCGAAAACGACGAATAAATCCCCGAAAATTCGGCACCCAGATAAAAAACATAGCGGCCAACACAAGCCTATGGCGACCCGGAAAAAATTAGATAAATTTAAATTCACGGCGGAGAAGCGCGACGGAGCAGTGAACTCTGGCAGCAGATCGCATATGACACGCGCCAAAATGGCGGCTGCAGATTCCGAATCGGAGGCAGAAGGCCTCGTGGAACAACAGGATAGCGACACAGAGATTACCAAAAAAGAAGTCGCTCGATGGTTTAAGGCCTTGAAAGCAGAGATGTCGTCTGTTCGCAAGACGATTAAGGAGGCAGTCACAGATTTACAAAAAGACATGCGGGAAATTGGGCATAGAATGGAGCAGGCAGAGGGTGAGCTGGAGCACGTGGGAGGCGAAGTGCACCAGTTACAGTCTGAACTACAATCCCTGAAAGAGGATAAGGAAAAAATGGAATTAGACCTGGAGGACTTGGAAAATCGCTCAAGGCGAAGTAACCTCAGATTCAAAGGCATTCCAGATACTGATCAAAATATGGACTGTGCAAAAATTATTAGAGAAATATGTGCTCTTATTCTGGGAGAGACTGCAGGGACCCAGCAGGAACAAGGAGATCCTGCAATCCAATTTGACAGAGTACATAGAAGCTTGGGACCCAGGAGGTCCTCTCAACCTCGAGATATAATAGTCTGTTTCTCAAGTTATGCAATCAAAGACAGGATTTGGAGACAAGCAAGAGCTAAGGGTGAGGTCCTCTGGGAAAACCAGAAAATTGCGATATTTCAAGATCTGGCATTAGGCACCCTACAACGCAGAAGATCATTTAAAGATCTTACTCAATATCTTCAACAATCCAGTATTCGATACAGATGGACATTTCCTTTTGGATTACAATTTACAGTGGGAGGTCAATCCCGGAGAGTGTCACGGCTGGGAGAGGCATGGACTATATTGAAGGATCTGGGCTGTAAGGATTTACCACCAGAAGCTTCTGGATCATCCTCTGCAATTGTGCATCAGTCACGCAGGACATCCACGTGGCAGAGAGTGGGCTCCAGAAAGGAAACAAGTCCTCGAGGATCTCCACAGAAGAGTGGGACTTGAGTATATGATAGTGAGAACTAGATGCACACCATACAGTGTTAATCTTATCATCAGTTGGTTGAACATGTCTATTTTAGGCGATAGTTTTATGTCGCTCCTGAAATGTTGTTAATACATATGTTTTATGTTGGCTAGCAATAATACTAAGAGAAGAATAGTGAGAGGGATAAGGATCGAAACAGTGTATAGCAATTGGGGGTTTTTTTCAAGGGAAGCCCAATAATAGTCTGCTCTGGCGAGGAGTTACTCCCTCAGAACCTTCTGCTGGCAGATTCTCTACCAGCTACTTTGGGGGGGGGGGGAGGGGGGGGGGAGGGGGGGGGGGGGTCAGGGGTTAAAAGTGGGTACATGGAATGTCAATGGGTTGAACTCCCCATCAAAACGCAGTCTTGTATTTCGGGAGGTGCAAAGGCTCCATTGGGATATAGTAATGCTACAGGAAACACATATTAAGAGTAGTGATGCTCACTTGCTCAAGCACAAATCTTTTGATGAATGTATAGCTCATTTTGATAACAGAGGAGGAAAAGTGGGAGGGCTTGTAATCTATGTTCGGAAAGGTATACCATTTATAATTAATGATATTTACAAAGATGTCCTAGGCAGGTGTTTGGCGGTGAAGGGACTTATATATGGGAAACCTGTGACTATTGTGAATGTATATGCCCCGAATGTGGGGCAGGGGGACTTTTTTGATAATATGACAGAGGAACTTTCCCAGTTCCAACAAGGCCATATGATTTTGGGAGGTGATTTCAATACATATATGACACCAATGGACCATTCTAGAGGAGGAGGCAGTATAAATGTGACCCACAGTAAAAAACTAAAACAATTGATGTCACAGTTAGATTTAGTAGAAGTTTGGAGGCTCAGACACCCAGGCCAAAAGACACATACATTTTTCTCTCATTCACAAACTACATATACTAGAATAGATATGATTTGGTGCAGTCGCACACTCTGGGATAATGTGATAGATTCTGAGATTAGCCCCATTAGTATTTCAGATCATGCTTCAGTAGAACTTGAACTGAAGGGGTGGAGGGAGGAAGATAGGCTCCTCTTTTGGAGATTAAATGAGTCACTACTGGGGGATCATAGAATTTGTGCTGATATTCGTAAAGTGATTCAGTCTTACTGCATAAGCAATGACACGGGGGAGGTTTCAGATGGAACTCTCTGGGACGCATTGAAGGTGGTGGTAAGAGGGCACCTCATAAAGTGGGGGGCTCGTAAAAAGCGCGCCAGAGAAGCTGCGGAACTCAATCTGAGATCCAGACTGGTTCATCTGGAAAGACAACACCAGGCGAGGGGTTTAGCAAAAGACTTGCAGGAGCTCAGGAGGTGCCGGATGGAACTGGAAAAGCTACAAATAATACGGGTGGAATTCATGAGGAAGCTTCTCCAACATAAATTTTATGAATATAGTAATAAGTCAGGGAAAATGCTGGCCAATTGCCTTAAGGCTAGGCAGAGAAATCACACCATTACAAAAATTAAAGGCCCAGGGGACCAACTATATTATAGGGATGAAGAAATTAGAACTCAATTCTTAACTTTCTATAAAGAGCTCTATAAAAGAGAAATAGGGTTGGAAGATGCTGAGGTGCGGCAGAGTTTCGAGGGACTTGGGCTATCCAAATTGACTAGCGAAGAGAGCCGTAAGCTGGAAGCTCCATTTCGTCTTGATGAAATCACAGGAGCTATTAAAAATCTTAAGGGAGGAAAGGCCCCAGGAATGGATGGCTACTCCGCCAAATTCTACAAACTTTCACGGGGGAAGTGGGACCCTTGCTGATGAGAGTGGGTAATGCCTGTTTTGAGGGTCAGTCTTTGCCCATTAGTATGCACGAGGCGGGAATATCCCTGCTTTTAAAGCCAGGAAGGGACCCTGCAATATGTGGGTCCTATAGACCAATCTCGCTGATCAACCTAGATATAAAAATATTATCAAAAGTATTGGCAGACCGGCTAGGTGCAATCCTACCAAAATTAGTACATACTGACCAATCTGGGTTTGTTAAGGGCCGGCAGGTAGCAGATAATGTACGCCGAACACTGCATGTTATATGGGAGGCTCAGAGACAAGATATACCGGTCACTTTGCTAAGTACAGAAGCAGAAAAAGCATTTGATAGGGTGGAGTGGCCTTATCTCTGGGAAGTTATGGAAAATATGGGAGTTGGGACTGGTCTACTGGGCTGGCTTCATAGGCTATATGAAAGGCCAATAGCTCGATTAAAAATCAATGGGGGGTACACGGCGCCATTCCCGATAGAACGAGGCACTCGCCAGGGCTGCCCATTGTCACCGCTGCTCTTCGCGCTCTATATAGAGCCGTTAGCGCAGAAGATTCGAGAATCTGCGGATATAAAAGGGATAGTGATTGGGACTATAGAACACAAATTAGCATTATTTGCGGACGACGTGTTATTTTTTGTGGGAAATCCTGCACTGACCCTTCCGAACTTGATGGTAATTCTATCAGAGTACGGACGCATGTCAGGCTTTAAGATTAATTATGACAAATCAGAGCTGTTGGGGATTTCCCTTACACAGGCCTGGATGCAAGAGCTCATGCGAACATACCCATTTCGTGTGAGGCACGATAAGATTAAATATCTGGGGGTCAGGATACCTATGGAGATTTCTCAAGTATATTCCCTGAACTATATACCACTTTTTCAACAGGTACGAGCAGATTTAGAAGCATGGACGGGGAAATGGCTGTCATGGTGGGGGCGTATTGCAGTTGTCCGAATGAATATTCTACCCCGAGTACTATTCTTCTTTCAGACATTACCAATATTAGTGCCAAAGGGGGAGTTGGAGAAATTGCAGAGAGCGCTATTGAGATTTATTTGGGAGGGCAAAGCGCCAAGGCAAAGCAGAAAGTTGTTATGGAAGGCAGTTGACTTGGGGGGAAGAGGTGTTCCAAACCTTAAGTGGTACTACTGGGCTGCTCAATTAAAGTTCATTTCCGCATGGAGCCAAGACAGGTTGTCAGTGGTGGCCCAACTTGATCAACTTATGGTGCCGAATCAATGTCTCAAATCAGTACTTTGGGCCTCCTATCCACGTAGAATGTACACAACACTGACCTCCAATCCTTTTGTGCAACACCTCTTAACATTGTGGGCAGTGGTTAGGAGTAACCAGTGGCAGTCCAGGCTCACCTCATCTTTTGCATACATTGGGGGAGAACCAGGGTTTCAGATAGGAATGGGACATCCGGTGGCAAGGAGATGGGCAGAGAAAGGGATAATTTGTTTTAGAGATCTAATGGATGATGGACAAATGGTGCCCTTTGCGGAGCTTAAAGAACAAAATGGGATTTTAGAGACTGAACAATTCTTTTACATACAAGTCAAACATTATATACAAACACAAGGGTGGTTGAAGACGGACCCGGAAGAGTTTGAGGGCCTAGAGAATATGTGGAGTTCCCTGGGGAAAATGAAAGGTACTATTTCGATATTGTATAAATTTTTAAGGGGTAGGACCTTTGAGAAGTGTCCTTATATGCTTCAGTGGGAACGGGATTTGAATAAGGAATTTACAGCACACGAGTGGAAGGCAATTCTGGCTGAGGTTACTAAAGCCTCAACTTGTGTGCTGATAAAGGAAAATGCTTTCAAAATCCTGTCACGATGGTATTATACCCCACACAGACTGCATGTTATGTTTCCAGGGACATCACAATGGTGTTGGAGATGTGGAGATGAGGAAGGGACCTATCTACACATTTGGTGGTCCTGTGCCAAAATACAGGTCTTCTGGGGAAATGTCGCAACAAAGATAGCAGCCCACACGGGGAAGCCCTTCCCGTGTGAACCTCAATGGTGTTTGCTTGGATTGGGTAATAGACGAGGAGCTAAATGGCAGAGTCGGTTTAAAAGAATGTGCTTGGCAGCGGCAAAAACTGTAATAGCAAAGCATTGGAAACAATTAGAGGCACCCTCAGAAGAGGATTGGCTTTTGAAGTTATCTTTGATTGGCGAAATGGAGAAATTTACGGACAAAAGATTGGGACGTTATAATGAATCTTCAGAATTATGGACTCAATATCGGAGTTTAACCCGCATGACATAAATCTTAAACGTATAATTTGTTGAGGGGGGAGGGGGGATGAGGGAGGGGGATGGGAACATTTTGGATTGTATCAGCGAATGACTGCTTGATATGCAACATGTTTGTTATTACATAAAACCAATAAATAAATATAATTAAAAAAAAAAGATGTAAAGGAGTGTGGCCGGGGGTGGCATGCATAAAAACTAGATGTGTACTCTTAGAGTGGGAGGACTCATCTAGATGGATTATTTTCAATGTCTGTTTTGCACCTATCCCCAAGGCACACAACTTCCAGCTGAGACGTGGAGGGGCATAATTGAAAGGGACGCCCAAGTTCTGTTGAGGATGTCCTCGCAAAACGTCCCGATGGAGAATAAATGGTCATGGTTTTGATATACTGCCTTTCTGTTGTACAACCAAATCAGTTTATATTATATGCAATGCAGTACACATCCTAGGAAAAAAGAAACAAAACAAAATCTTTCACAGATAAATTAATTCATTATGCCAATATCCATTTATTGTCTGAGTATACCTTTTTGTGAAGTCTTTGAAGCATAGCCGTAGCTTATTGTGATGCCTGAAGAGCTTGGGATCATTGGGTATTTCAGACAGAAATACCTGTGCAACTTCCAGTGGCCCCTTTAAGAACAGAAGGGGGAAGGGGACAGATGTTTAAGCATGATGAGTTGAGTACACTCAAAATCAGGTGCAGGGCTTAGTGAACAGCGTTTATGGGCTCACAAAAAAGCCAATCTTAATTGGAATTCCTAGCTACAGGTAACATAAAAAGGATGTCTCTGTTTTCTAAACCTTTCCTACATCACTTTGGGGGTTATTTTAGAAGCATCTCCATGGATAAAAAGCAGCATGTACACTCATGTAATAGCAATATTAGAAACCTGTTATTTACCCAAGGAGATCCACACGTACAGAGATGGGAGTTCAATTTGGCTCAAAATCAACTTATATTACCCATTTTATAAGGGGAAAATATGTGACTATTGATAACTTTCTATGTTGGTTTTTACACCTGCCCCAAGGGATGCAGAGGTGCATAGTATGAGGGAATCTACTCTCTCCACCTTCCCAGAGCATCCCTACCCCCATGGTCCAGATACCCCTGACCCTCCTCCCCCAAAAGAAATTGTCAAGATCCTACCATCCCCTGCCCCTAAATCCTACTGGGGGTCTCCTTGGTGGTCTAGTAGGAAGAAAGAGTGATCCCTAGTCACTCCTGTTCCATCAGGTGCTGGGTTCAAAATGGTGCATTTTATCCCATCGCAAGACTACCACACAAGGGGGTCAAAGGTGATTTTGAATGCAGAGCCTGACTGAGAAGGAGTGGCTCATACCTGCTCCCTACTAGACCACCTGAAGAGCTCTAGTAGGTGCCTGAGGTGGGTTCTGGATCGGTTTGGGGGAGAACTGCCTGGGGGTGGGGGGGGGGGGGGATTCAGGGGGATCTGAACTGGTGCGGGGGTGGGGGTCTTGCCTAGGGGAGGAGGGGATCAGAAATACATGGATGTTGAACAGCAGTAATTAAAAAAAAATCTGCACCCACTCATATTTGGGGAGATCAGGACACTCTTCTTCCCCACACTCAATATTTTAAAATTGTTGCTCCTTTCTATTTGCTAACATCCATCTAAATATTTTCACAAAAGGATCTGTGTTTGGCAAAGCCTTTCTAAAGTAAAGTACTGGGGGGAGGGGATTATGCATGTCATGACCTGGATATCTCAATTCCACTCTTCAAGATTTATCTAAAATGGACTTTTATGCTAATTCAAAGCTACCAGAACTGTAAAGACGAAGATTGAATAGCATGATAGGAAAATATTACAACCCCCCCCCCCCCCCAAAAAAAAAAAAAAAAAAAAAAAAAAAACAAAAACCAAACCAGGAACCCACAAGATTCCTTTTCTAAAAGATAGTCCAACAGAATGAAAAACAAAAAAACAAGTATGTCAAACCATAATGTTTTTTAACCTGATTCACTGTTGTGCCCACTGAGCCCTGAAGCACCATCTGAAGCATCTTCGGGTCCGATGGATCTTGGTGAGTTGCAAAAGCTAATTCCTGTGTCTTTTTCTGCATATCTTCTATTGCAACTTCAATTGGTGTCAGAATTATCTAAATAAAAGAGGGAGAGGGAGGAATCAGCCAATTATAAACAGCTGCACGTTTTTGGTTTTTTTTGTACATTGAAGCAAAAATGAATTCTGTCACAGATTTTTTTCTAGGACTATGTTAAACAAAGTTTAGTATGAACTAAGAGTGATCTAGTTTAATGGAAACTGTTCCCACCTCTTCCTTGTGGATGACATTTATTCTGGTTTTTATGTAAGGGAAAGCATGTGATGTTGTTAGGATTGTCTTCCGCTTAAACTGCTCATGCAGTTCTCCATGGGCTCGGCCATCCAGTGTGAATGGTGTGCAGTACATGAAACGGCGCAGATTATAGTTCTTGTCAAAATATGTTATTCTGTCCTTCATTTCATAGGTGTCAAAGTAAGGCTCCACATAGGTGATCTGAATGAAGGCCTAAAAAGCAAGACAACATATTTCTATATATCTCTGGGGGAAAGGAACACAAAACATCTACTTTCTCAAAACAGCGTAATTTTTTTCTCTTTGAAAATAAATCTTGATTTAGGCAATCTCCTCTACTTAGGAAGTTGAATATTGGTCTTCACTTCATTAAGGCATTGAAAGAAGCCCTCACATTTCTCTGGAAGAATGGAGGTCCAGACATCACTCAATAATAATATCTACTGATTTACCAAAATACATCTGTAACACATTTCCAAAAGTAAGATGAGTCCATGTATCTCTGTTGGACTGATGTTGCTGTGGCCCTATAGCTTAGTGTTTTCTCAAGCCAATCATGGAGTACATATCCCCTTGCTGGTATGGTTTTCAGGATATCCACAGTGAATATACAAAAGGAAAAATTAGATGTTACCTGCTAATTTTCTTTCCTTTAGTCTTACCAGACCAGTCTAGAACCTGTGGATTGTGTCGATCAGCCACCAGACAGAGACAGAGAAGTAAAAAGGTTTTGTGCACTTCACCCTATCAGGGCACTGTGAAGCAGGGTATGATCAGTATTTTGAATGACAAAGCAATGGACCACATGACTTCTTGTTTCCTTGTGAATTATTTATTTATTGGTACTTATATCCCACATTATCTGGAATTAAAAACCAGTTCAATGTGGCTAACAAAAAACCAGCGAGAGTACAGGGATAATATAACGGATACAGAGAGATGATAAGTAAAAGTAGGATACATCAACAGAGAAACTGACAACAGAATAAAAATATTAGATTCAGTATTGGAATACAACTGCATTGAGTGCTTAAAACAATTTATTGAATAGGAAGGTTTGCAAAAATTTATGGAAGTTTAAGTAGTTACCGATCAGTCTAACTTCTCTTGAGATGGCATTCCACCATTTAGTGCCCAGATGAGAGAAATCTTTAGCCAAGTTGAATTGCACATTTGTTAACCATCAGAAATCACCAAAGGGGAAGAAAGGAGGTGTAAGAGGAAAGAACTTGGATTCATGTATTTCTCAATATTCTGTGTTTTGTAGCTGTTTTCTTTGATGTTGAAAGAAAAGTTAGATTCACTTAAAATAGCATCCTCTGGGTAGGAAGTTTAATTGGCCTGCTCAAACCAGGAGCCATAAAATGGCATCTGTGCCATACTGGGGAGGGTATGTGGACTGTCTGGTGAGACTAAAGGAAAGAAAATTAGTAGTTAAGATCTAATTTCTTCTTCCTTGGCATCTGCACCAGCCCAGTCCAGAACTTATGGGATATAACAAAGAAGTCCTCCATGTGGGTTGGTGAAAAGAAGAATTACTGTAGGAGCCCCAGGGGATGATTTGCAGTTATGGAATCAATGAATTGTGTCATCATAAAATGAAAGGACTACAGAATCTTGGAAGAACATTCAAAAATCCAAGATGTAACAGAATTAAGGAAAGAAAGGCAATGTAAAGAATATACATTCCTAGAAAGGTAGTCTTGTTGAAAATTAAGAAGCTGCTTAGGCACAAGCTCGAGGTACAGACACAGACTATTAGTATAATAAAAAAAGACCAGGAGAAATTATTGTTTTAAATTCACATCAAAAAAAGGAGAACAGCAAGTTTTCAATAAGCCTAGAGAGTTCCAGAATCTCGCTAGATACTGACTACCAGACAGTTTAAGAAGTTGTATTAGGGGAGAAGAGAAGGGGGTTAACTCTGGAGGTCAATCTCCCTAGATCTCCTATGGGAGTGGGTGTGGGGAGGAGCTAAGACAGTCACCTCACTCTTAAAATTAATCCAAACATAAACTGCAGATTCACAAGACCAGGCATCTCCAGGGGGAGGAATCCCTTGCTTCTCACTCCAGTTTCAAATATATAGAGCTAAGTGGAGAGTTCCCTCAAGTGTATTGAAAAAATGTTCCTTTGTGGTTTTTGTTTTTATTTTTTGGAGAAAATACCCAATGAGAGGATGAGCAGAATTTTTAGTGTTACATGATTTGACTTAGTCAGGTTGTGAATAGGATGCAACAATATTCACAGTTGAGGATATGTGGCCACAAACACTAGTTTATAGCCAATTCCTAATTCTAGGAATTTAAGCTATTATTGTCCGGTCCGTTAGTTGAGTAAGAACACTGACTTGCATAGTTAGATAAGACTCCTCCATTTTAGGAAGTAGAAAGAATATTACTAAGTTAAACCTTATAGTATGTCCATCATCCTCGGAAATGGGATCATTGAGAAGTGCTGGACTTCTTCCACCCTTCATCAAGGCAAAGAGCTCTTATATGACCAAAAATTTGAGAAGGCTGCAATAAGATTGGGGGGGGGGGGGCATAAGGTACCTAAGTCTGATTCCCACGGAAGACTGTTCTGCTCCCAAATTGGTTGTATGGCTCCTGGCCAAGAAACCAGGAATCCAAGGCAGCCCAGGGTTTACAGCCTGAGAATTCAGAGAGCTAACAAAGAGACTGTAGCCCCGATAGAAGGTAGTTGTTTCCTTGGAGCAAAAAAAAAAAAAAAAAAAAACTTCATCCTTAGACCTTGTTTAGGATTTGACATTTTTTTTTCACCATAAAGTTCCCAGACTCTCTGAAAGACAGTTACCTTTGGAGAAGATAAGACTACACAAGCTGTTCAAGGTTCATGTGTCTGCCACTCTGTTTCCGCAACACTTCTCTGGATCTCATGCAATGTGGCTTTGTCTTGTATTAGCCTTAAAGAGGCAATATAGAGGAAGGAACAAGGAGCTCCTAGATCAGATAGTTCCAACTGAAAGACAAGAAGCTGTAGCTGATGTCTTGTGAGTAACTGTTCTCCAGCTAAGTTAGATGTACATCTCGCCTATAACTGCTATGATTTAGCTGCAGAACACCACCTCCAATTATACCCAGGCATCCTGGAAGGAGAATCAGACTAAACTCATGAAGTTGACAGGTTTAAAACAAAATTTAAAAATTGATAAAGGGAACATAATGACACAATGCCCAATTGACAAGGAAGTAAAATTGTATTCACGTATCTGAGGTGAGGTGAGCTGGGAAAAGGCAAAAGGTAGAACTATTCGAAGTATTGACAGTTGAAAAACAGCAAGAAATGCACTTGCAGAAATGTTATTGTACCTTAGAAAGGCAGAGACAGAATAGAAATAAGAAAAATAAAGGCAGAAAAGAATTATTGCTCCTGGAGATGTAACTATTTTGTCTGAAAGAGCTGTGGAAAGCAACAGGTGTTCTACAAGAACAAATCCAAACACCCGATGTTCAGAAGAATGGTGTGAAATGACCGCCATTGAGAAACTGACTGAGGAAAAAAAAACACAGAGAAGCTTCCTCACGTAGGAAGGATGTCCCTGAGGAGTTGCAGACAATATTAATACAGCTGCTTAAACTCTCAGAACAAAGGAAATAGAAGGACTTCACCAAATAAAAAGACAACTGGCTAGTTTGGAGCTGATGGGAACTGATGTTCCTCCTGCCTTCTAATGCTGTGCAAAACAGAATTGTATATAGGGAAAAAACAGCCCCTCGGCCCTCAGGCAACAATACACTGGTCCAATGCTTCTCAGAAAGAGCTACTGGAATAGCTGCCCTTGTGGGATCAGCCTTGCCTCTGAGACCACAAAATACAACAAGAAGCACCAACAGCCGTCAGAGACGGGACATGGTTCTTTATTGGTAAAAATCAATATTCCAGTATTGACCCGACACGGACCGTGTTTCGGCGCACGGCCCGTGTCGAGTCCATACTGGAATATTGATTTTTACCAATAAAGAACTGAACCCGTCTCTGAAGGCTCTTGGTGCTTCTTGCTGTATTTTGGACTTTGCTCTGTACTTTGGACCCTCTCTGTATTGTTGTTCTCTGAGACCACAAAACCAAAAGTGGGTTCTGCCACAAAAAAAAAATGGTATCAAAATTTCTGTACTGATGGAAAGGCGCACTACTACTCTACTACTCTACTGCATCACTGAGTTAAAATTAGCCAGAGTTCCCTCACAACAGAAGTCTGAGCAAATTTACCAACCGGGTAAAGCACAGTTTACCCGTTTAAAACTGCAGTGTTGATAAGAGACTGTTAAAAGGCATAATAGCACAGAGTAAAAGCAAGGAGGAAGAAGGGAGAGGGACTCAGAGCCATCCGAGTAAATCTCAGGCAAAAAAAAAAGAAAAGATAAGATTCACAGTCATTCCCTCCACGCTTCCATGTCAAACGGCTTAACTGCCAGTCAGAGCAAAGAAGCAAACTACATACAGCCTGTCCATTCTTCAGATGCTCCTCCATTCCAGGAACACTCCTGCCAAGGGAAAAGGGGAGACACAGCAAAAAGGGACTTAGAGACCTCCATGTAACCCATATATCCTTTTATCCTGCATCAGTATTTTTCTTCATTTGGGGGTGGGGGGAGGACTCAGAATCTCTGAGAGCCAGATGCACTAAACCTAACGAGCCAGCAACGTGGTTTTTAAACTAGTTCTAGCCGGTTTAGCGAGCAAGTAGTAAAATGAGACATGCACAAAAGGGTTCTCAGAGCCATTATCCTGTCACGGTAGCAACTAACGAAAACAGAATTGCAAATGATCTAATAGCTCTTATAATAAGCTAATTAGTATTATAATGTGAATGCAAGGCGATGTACAGCCGTTTCTGACCCCATGCACAAAAGCAGTCCCTACCTTTACTGTGGAAATTTTAACGGGAGGTCTGGAGCTGTCGGTTCTTCATTGTCACAAGTAGAAGGGGAGAAACAAGGCAGGGAAGATGAAGCACAAAAAAAAAGTACACCAGCTTACACGCAGCTTCTTTGCGTGCATGAAAGCCGTGCCATGATTCTCTATCAAATGATACTTTACTGGTAAGAAATCAGGGGGGGGGGGGCAGTACTGCAATTACAAATAATGCAAATTTCAATAGTAAGCTGGAAGCACAACAGAGGGGGGCTAAACCAATTGGACAGTGTCAGCCTGGGATGTCCCGCCCACTCACTACTGGAGGGGGACACCAGGAAGTTTAGATCCAATCAGCTCACAGCTCTAGAGTGATGTCATCAGGGAAGCCCTGCAAGGAGGAGGAGTTGAGACAGCAGCCAGACAATGAGAGTCCATCTTCAGGGAGATAGGGAGTTACAGGATGACAGCCAGCCAATAGAAGGACGCAGCAGGAACAGCTGGAAGTGGAACCAAGCCCTGATGCCAATTCCTCACAGAAAATGACATCCGAAAGCAGCAAAGCATATTCTACACTTTTCCCACTTTTTTCCAGCAGCGGGGAGGCAGGGAGCCCCAACACAGGTCTGCCTATCCCCCCCCCCAAAAAAGGGGGGGGGGCTACATCTACTGCTTTCATACACGCAGCTTGTTTGTGTGTATGAGAGTCGTCTGTAGCATGCGCAGAGCAGCCAAGCATAGCGATTGACTGTTCTGCGCATACTCCGCTCACCGACTGGCTTCCCCCATATCGCATGCAAATGAGCTGGGTCGCTTGTGATTCTCTTTGTGAATCCCTCTGTATTTCTAAATCGGTAAATTTTTACCGATTTGGAAATACAGACGGATTCTTAACGAGACCTTTGTGCATCTGGGCCTGAGTTACACATCAGTTCCAGTTTAAAGTTCTTCAAACTTCTGCTCAGGAACTCAAACCTTTAAAAAGGTACCCCCCTCTGCTCATCAGAACTCTCACTGGGTCTGAACGCTGTCATAGAAAACAGTCAAGCTGCATGGTGTCTTGAGACCATTCGCTGGAGACAGAGAAGTACTGATGATCTCAATATGTATACTTTGGAAGAAAGGTGGGAGAGGGGAGATATGATAGAGACATTTAAATACCTATGCAGCATAAATGAACAAGAGGTAAGTAAGTCTGTTTTCAATTGAAATGAAGCTCTGGAAGGAAGGGTCATAGGATGAAGGTGAAATGGGGATAGGGGATATTTCCTCAGATTACTTCTCTGAGGAAATACTTCTTCATAGGAAGGGTGGAGAATTTGTGGAACGGCCTCCCGGTGGAAGTGAGAGAGATGAAAACAGTATCTGAATTCAAGAGAGCTTGGGATAAGTACATTGGATCTCTAAGGGAGTGATAGGGAGAGTAGATGGCATAGATGGGCAGATTGGATAGGCCATATGGTCTTTATCTGTTTCTATGATATTATGCTGCATGATGTCTTATAGGGTAAAGCACATAGGACCTTTTCACTTCTCTGTCTGCCTGCATTGTATGCAAATCTTTTTCATGCATATTTATTGTGGATATCTGGAAAACCAGAACAGCTAGGGGTTCCGCCAGGATTGTCTTCAGAAACACTGCTATAAGATAGAGAGATGTCAGAAGAAAACATTTGAAAAATATCTAGTGAAACTGCAAATATATCCCTGAAGGGCTCCAAGTCTTTCAATAAAGCAATGAACAGGGATGCTGTGAATTCAGGTTCAACTGGAAAATGAAGAGCTGGAGAAGACTAAGCACCAAGCATTAGAAAATTTAGGTCTTTTTACTAAGGTGTGCCAACGATTAGCACTTGCTAAATGCCATTCAGCCAATAGGAATATAATGGGCTGCATGGCATTTAGCACACAAGAAATCCCTTAGCATGCCTTAGTAAAAGGACCCTTAACAACAAACTATTATCCCTTGAACTAACTAAACGCTGGTTTGAACACAACAGAACAAAACAGCATGATCATCAATACTTCAATAATTCCTATGCATATAGGTAGAAGCAATGGGACAAGTTTAGGGGAAAAAATGAAAAAAAGTCCCATAATTCACTTTACTTAGCAATTGTGAATTAATGAATCTTTTACACATAGATTCAATTTAACTAAAGGAAATCCCACCAAACAGTGCACCAGACATTTAGCCGTTAATGCTAAATTTAAGAATCTGTTAGAAGTTCCAAAGTACTGCGTACATTCTTTTGCTAAACTGCAGGCATGTTCCACTACTACTGGCCCTACTTTTACATGAAATTGAAATCTGACTCTACAACGTTCAAGACTCATACAAAACAGCTGTTGCACAAGTCCATGTGTTTCTGTACACACTAATCCTAGGTGAGTCACAGGAACCAGCTCTGTGGGTGCAGCGGGAGCAAAGCACCACCCAATAAACAGCAAGCTCCTTCACTGTGCCCAGGTAGATGTAAATTTGAATTGCAATTAGCATCCTCAAACATTTCAAAAAGTTGGCTCCTATGAGGTGAGTGACCTTCCCAAGAGGCCTAGTATCCATTTAATACCAGCGTTTACCGCATAGTCCAGCAATCCCTTTATATGCTAGTGCCGTAGCGAGGGCGGCTGACACCCGGGGCAGTTCGCCGCTGCGCACCCCCCCTCTCCGGGTGCAGCGTGGCGCACCCCCCCCCCCCCGGAGCGCATTCTTACCAAAGAGGGCGGGCAGGAGGGCCGCTACGCCCCGGGTGCACGTCGCTGGGAGCTGCGTCTGTTCCGCTGGTTCCCTGCGCTCTCTGCCCCGGAACAGGAAGTAACCTGTTCCAGGGCAGAGAAAGCAGTGAACCAGCGGAGTTGACCCCCCCCCCCCAGCGGCGTGCACCCAGGGCGGACCGCCCCACCGCCCCCCCTTCCTACGCCACTGGTATATGCTTACCTTGTTGGGATCTAATTTACATTTATCTACTGGGTTAGAATCCTTAATAACTTCAACCACATCTTCACCAAAGCGCTCTCCATAAAATCCCTAAAACAGATTGAAAGAGAAGAAAATCTTATTTTCAATAATATTAATGGGAAGCACGATTTAAGAGGAACAATAAAAGTTTTGTTTGGGCAGAGAGAAGAGGGTCACTGGAGAGAGATAATCAGTAAATAACAACACTCCCATGCTTTTGTCCTGTAATTTTTGACAGAAAATTAAGGTAGAATCTCACGTGTTCCTTCATAAAAAAGAGGGTTCTTTGGTAATGGGGTCTGCATTCATGTGTACACATTCAGTTTGTATGGGTGCCTAAAATTTTAAGTATGTGTATATTACTTGTATGTGCATATACCGAATTAACGTTCACACAATCTGTATATGCAAAAAGGTTTGTGTGCCTACAATGTGCACAAAACCCATAAATGTGTAAAAAAAAACAAACAAACAAAAAAAAACCAACCATGAAAAACCCCCAAATGAAAATCACTAAAACTTGATTTAAAACAAAGACTAACTAAACATTATTTTGGAAGTACACTCCTCTTTAAAGTAAACAGTAACAAGCAAAATTCTTCCAGATAAAGTAAATTCAGGTATAATTATGATGATATACGAAATTTCCATCATTCACTTCAATCTGAGGCTGGCAAGATTCTGAGCTGTTTCAACTCAGGTCAGTAAATAATTGGAAGAATGCCTATCTTTCCTTACTTTGTGGCACATGTACTCATTGAGAAGAAAGGCAAACAAAAGTTAGGGCTTGGAATAAAAATGAAAAGTGCTTCACTACTGGCAACCTGGATGCGATATACCAAGACCTAAGACCTGAAAAAAGAATATCACTTCAAATGAATTGATTAATGAACAATGCCCAGTAGACTATAAAAGGCAGCTCATTCCATAGTCTAGATGAGACTCTGTTTGCCAGTTACACAGATCATAGTATTCTCACCTCCAATCTATGAGAAATTTCTGCCAGTTTTGTTATTGCAGGCTCCTTGTATACAAATTCTTGTTCATCCAAGTCTCCAAATTTTGATCCATAGAAGCCAACACGAAAATAGGTACCAAACATCCGCTTACCATCCTATGGTTAAGAGAAAAATAAAGTCAGCTAAAAAATGTAACCCTCCCCCCCAAAAACCCCCAAAACCTAATATCATTTGCACCCAGCAAAAGTAAAACAATGCATAATTGCTTTTGTTTTCCACCTAGACCACATGCATCTAGAGCTCTACAATACACAAAAAGGATGTTAAACACTTCTGCAGATCTACATGTTCTTCTGTGTGGGGTATATTCCTGTCATATACTCTCAAATAAAGCACTGTCAAAAATCAAGCCAGCTTCTTTTATAAAACCATGCTAGTGATTCCTGCACGGCAAATGAGAGGAAGCCCTTAAGAATTGACTGGGCTTCCTCTCATTTGCTGCACCGGGAATAAGTAACGCAGCTTTGTAAAACAGGCCCTCAATTATGCACTAATAGCCATCAAAATATATGTAATAGTATCAATAATTAACCACTTTACAGGTCATTTGGATAGTGCAGAATGACAACTTTATAGCAAAGTATGGAGATATACTTATTTGATTAATATTGCACTGTAGCACAGTCACTGATCTGTTACACAGAGGAGGGAGCATAAGATGAGAAAATGCATTTGAGATTACAGAAATATGCACAAAACAAGGGTGGAGGTGGAAAAAATTCCAAATGACCAGAACAAACAAGGAGTAAGAGCATCCAAAGAGTTTATTCGCCAAATAAAGCTGATCCAAAAGACCCTACACGGGCTGTGTTTCGGCACAAAGCCTTCCTCAGGGATCTAAAAACATGAAAAACAAAATTTTAAATATAAAAATAAACATAAAAGTAAAAAACACATGCAGCATAAAACCATAAACAATTAAATAAAGATAAAATAATGATAGATTTGTATCATTATTTTATCTTTATTTGTTTATAGTTTTATGCTGTATGTGTTTTTATATTTTACTTTGCAAATAAACTCTTTGGACAGTCTTACTCCTTGTTTGTTCTGGTCATTTGGAATGTCTTCTACCTCCACCCTTGTTGTTTTGTGCTTGCTTCGTCTGTGGAAGTTGTGGACCCTTTTTCCTTTTTTCGCCTGGGTTACAGAAATATACCAGAACTCTTCTTTTGTATCAGGGTACAGGATGTAAAGACACACAAGACTCCATGCCAACAAATGAATAAATGTGGAGTCCTACTGAATTCAAGGGATGTGCAGAGAAAATTTTTTTTTTTTTTTTTTGGGGGGGGGGGGGTGGATTTCTTTTCCTTTATAGTGTGAATTAATGGGGTAATTTACTAATAATTACTATGAGGTATGTGCCGCAGGATCTGTTTTATTTCTCTGTACAGCAGATAGCATGCTGCTAACAATTAATAAATGACCGCTAATTGGTTTTAGGGCACATAAAAATATTAGTGCATGCTAAGAAATGAAAGAAAACTACAGCACATCCTTATTGGATATAAGGAATTGGACATTTGAAAATGTCCTGGGCACACCACAGGATAAAATGGTTATTCAAACTGGATGCAATCGGCATTAAGTACAATAATCGCACCTCTCTGTACCATGACAATAGAGGGGAGAAAAGTACCTTGCTGTACACTGCCTTGGGTGAATTTCTTTAAAAAGACAGTAAATAAATCCTAACAACTAAATATCTGTGGGCGTCTAGATTTTAGACGCCATTTAGAAAATCTGGCCCTAAGCACAAACCTCCCAACCCTGCCTCAGCTCCACCCAAACATCACTCTATGCATAAAACGTGCTTTTTTTAGAACTTGTAATTATACAACCATATATACACGCAAACTTTTATCAGCCATTTTCAAAATCACCCCCTTTAAGGGGGGAAGTTATCAACCCAGACTACTGTTAAGATACATTATTTTACTGTTAACCCCAGTTTGTAACTAGCACGAGTTAGAGGTAAAATAACACATCTTAATGGTAGCCCGGTTTGATAACTTCCTCCTCCCACCCCTCCAAAAGTACCCTGCTGTACTGCCTTGGGTGAATTTCTTCAAAAAGACAGTAAATAAATCCTAACAACTAAATATCTATGGGCTGCTACCCATGGTCAGATACTTTAAAGCATTCTGAAAACCCACCCTCTTAGCTGACCTCAGGCACCTACTTGCTGTTAAAAACAAAATAAATATAAAAGGCAGCAAGATTGGCTAAACTGGGAATAAGCACTATAACCTAATGAGCTGAGGGTGCAGCTGCAAATAATGCTAGACACATGTTAACGGCTCATTAATTAATTTGCGTAGGGATCTGCGGCCAAGTTTGGATGACCTTTATAGATTCCAGAGGTATGTGTTTTGTTTGCTACTGGGAATCAATTTAAATGTAAAAAATCCCAGATCTGCAGCACTTTTAACTGCATTTCTAAAATCTCTGTGTCTTAAGTGTCTTCACAGTATGAAATTTGCTAAGTCTGGGATTTGGATTAGGTCAGAATTTATCTCTACATTATAAAAGCTTGCTTTTCAAGATGTTCTGAGGCCCGTTTCTGGTTTTTTTTTTTCCTTTAAGTTAAATGTGTATTAATCTTTTATCTTGTGAAGTACAACAGGTAAACCATAAGAGTGAATTTCACAACAATGAAACAATATGCTCACTGCCTCATAAATTTGTTTTGTTTCTTGATTATACCCTCTAAGCTCCGTATTTCAATATATAATTTACACAGGGAGTGTGAAACTGTGTTTCTGAATTTCATTTTTATACCCTCTACACGCCACGCCCCCCCCCCCCCCCCCCGCCTCCAAACCCTATGAATCTAAGACAGACTGCTATTCTTGACACCCAGCAATGCAAGTTCAACCTTCCCCTGAACCTTAAGGGAGAAAGAAATCCAAAATGATGCCTGGGGTAGTTATTCAAAGCAAAACAATCTTAGACATAAGCATGATTAAGCAGCTGAGATAACACAGGTAAATACAGATCTACAACAAGTTTGTTCAATATTCAATGTATAGTCATTTTTGCTTGGTCTTCCATACCAACAAAAGTTCTGTAAACCCTTTCAGGAAATAGCTGAAAAAGGTGAGGATAGTATGAAGGGGGAGGTATTAAAATACATTCATTTTCCTATTATTTCTAGATAAAACAATAAATAAATAAATAGGGTTTGGGGAGGAAATAGCATAAGGATGAACACTAGGCAGAGCAGTTAACAGCCATTATGAGTTATGAAGGATTGATGATCATTACTCTGCATGGTAAATACCTCCAGATATTGTCAAGATAAAAGTTTTAAATGGGTTTTTCTCTTGCACAAAATAAAAAATTAAGCTTTGCCAGCTGGGAAAGTAATTGATACCCAGATGAAAAATGTAACTTAAAAAGCTCTCATAGTAAATAGACAATAGAAACAAGATGCCTTAGTTATGATTATGAAGACAGTTAATGATCTCAGAAATATCTTAGTCGGCAGGCAAGCATTAACATAGCAGATCTTTAGTTTTAATCAAGTATCCACATTTTTTTATAGTGTTTTCCTAAAGGTAAAAATTACTCTAGTTGGCACCAGGGGCGTATCTGAGGTTCGGCGGTAGGGGGGGCAGGGGCTAGAGTGAGGGGGCACATTATAGCCCCCCCCCCACTGCCGTCAACCCCCCCCCCCCCCGCCGTTAACACTCCCTCCCTCCCCCGCCTACCGCCGTCACCTACCCCAGCTTTTTAAAATATTGCTTCAGCTGGCGGGGGACCCCAACCCCCCGCCAGCCCAGCCACGATCTTTTTCATCCTCGTCGTGCAGCGCGCTGTGAAAGCTGCATGCATCTTTAGTTCCAGTTGGATGGAGTCTGACGTCGCAGCACGTTGTAACGTCAACGTGCTGCAACGTCAGACAGACTCCATCCAACTGGATCTAAAGATGCATGCAGCTTTCACAGCGCGCTGCACGACGAGGATGAAAAAGTTAAAGATCGCGGCTGGGCTGGCGGGGGTTTGGGGACCCCCGCCAGCTGAAGCAATATTTTAAAAAGCCGGAGGAAGCGGACCTCGGAGTAGGTGACGGCAGTAGGCGAGGGAGGGAGGGAGGGTTAACGGCGGTAGGGGGGTCCGGGGCAAAATCTGCGGGGGCCCAGGCCCCTGTGGCCCCACGCAGATACGCCCCTGGTTGGCACAGCTCTTTTGATCAAATGGAATTTGGGGAAATTTCCTCAAGAATAAAATAATGAAATCCACAAAGTAGGAACTTACCACAACAGACAATAGTAAAAGTGGGGGAGGAGGGTCAGCAACCAGGGCAATAGAGGAAAAAACAGAAAGTATTTTAATCAGGGAAAATTCCAAAACAAATAAGCAGCAATTGGCAGAAAAAAAAACACAACAAATGTGAGCATCAATTAAAGCATTTAAAATTGGGAAGAGAAGGAAAAAAGGCTAAATAAAAAAAAAAAAAATAAGCATGCAGAAAAAAACTGCCAGCTATGAAGGCAAAGAGCTCAGGAGGGGGCAGTGATGGACAGCACACGAGAGCAGAGGAGCAGAAAAACTCAAAGGGTGCGATTTTCCATGCACGGTGTTAAAATCATAACCAATGAACAGGCTACAGGTCAGGGGTCGATTTAGTATCAAATTGATCGATACAACAGATGCTCACAGGCTTCTGCAACCCTAATTGCTGGGGAGCTAAAGGATCAGCGGGCTGCAGCGTGGTGGTGAGAAGGTCTGCATGTTTGATACGTCTTATCAAAATATCACATATAGCAGTGAGATCTGCTGTGAACATCATCGGTCTGACCCAGTCTAATGCTTAATATAAATTCTGGTGGTGACATCTAGCTCTAATGTTTAAAGCCGGGCATTTTGATGGCAAACAGGCCGCCCAAAAGAATGGAAACAGCACTGAATAGCGACCGAAAGGGAAACATTTTTAAACTTGCCAAGAAACGTGATTCTGGATTCTAAAGGCTGGCAACAAGCAGCAGCTGTAGAAAGATGCACAGGTTTTAATTCCTTGCAACGTTTTGTGGGCCTGAGATATTGAGCACTTCTCAGAGCACATGCTTTAGAGATTTAAAAAAAATAGTACAGTGAAAAACATGGGTATATCAATTTGTATGTAAAATGAATACGTAACATTCTGAAGTACAGTCCTCATTTAACCACCTCTTACACCCATAGCTTCAAATGCCTTCTCAGGTAACCAAAGGCAGATGTTTTTCAATGGCACATCAGCTGCCAGCTCTTATATTTTGATAAAAGACCCACTTTTTTTGACCATCTGAGCATCGTCATTTAAATCGACCCCTGTGGCTGGAATGGAAAAATGGTATTAGGGCATGATTCCATGCCATTGCTGATGGAAAAGGTAAAAACAAACAAACAAACAAAACAAAACCAGGTGTACAAAACAGAGTACTAGTGATGATAAAAAGTGACTCATTCACCAAAGAACCTTATTCGTGGAACATGGGTTGGTACCCATGCACCGCCTGTAATATCTTAAAACGATATTTTCAATACAGCAATGATTAATTTTTTTAAAAAAATGGTATTTCTTTGGTTAATGAATTTTGGTATACAGCAAACAGCAACAGAACACCCACAGCTAGCACATGTGGGCCAAGCATGGCATCAGGAATCCAATCTATTAGTGTTCTTTACTAACTAAAAGATTACCTACCTCCCAGCCAGTACTCTGTATAATAAAAAGTAAAAAATGCGATGTCACAGAAATTTAAAAAGAAAAAAAAAAATCAGAAGGACCAAACAAGGTCAACCAGTAAAAAGCACCATGCACTTCAATGTGCTCCAGTTACTATGACAGCATCATGCACGCCAACATCCTCCCTTGCGACTTTGCATTATCAAAAGGTCTTCCACCAAATATTCAGACGTCATAAGCTTTTGAAATTGGTGTTCCGTGTCTGTGTAAAAAGGGTCTTGATTGTATTGTGAATATGGCACATGAGAGCAGCCATCCTGCTGGACAACTTGGAAACGGGCTGGGTGACACAAACACTTTTAATCCGGTCCAATAACAGAAGATACTGACTTTGCTGCTGTGCTAAAATGTAGCAGTCATGGGCTACAGATACAGCTATTTGAACAGCCTTTCTGATAAGGAATAGTGTTAGAAGTACTAAAAGGGAATTTTTTAAAAAAAGGAAGCTAGGGGCTTCCAAACCCAACCTTCCCTCCACAATCTTGATTTTTCATTAACATAGATTTATGATAGACTCTCCACTGAAGGAATACTTTGAAAGAAATACATAATACAGCTGTATTCATTTTAATGTAGAGGTAACAGCTAATAATTTTAGCTATTTGTCCAAATTATAAATCATTACAAATCGGTTTCTTGCAACACGTTTTAGTAATATACCATCTAGCAACTATGCAACTTATAAAGTCTTTTAGTGCATGGTGCAAATAATTTAGAAGCACCCTTGAGCTTCAGGCAACAAGCTAAATTAAACAACTGTCCTTTACAGGGTTATTTTGCAATTAGTGCCCTGGATTGAGAGGATTACAAGGCGTCTATTTTCTGCCTATTCTATAAAGACACACAGGTGCCTATACATCTTTACAAAATACTCGCTTAAATATTGCATATATTTACAGCAGCTCAAGGGCAGGTATAAATGTACACATGTAAAATACACACGATTGCAAGTATTTTACATAAAAGGTATAAGTAAATCTTGACTCTGTCCATCCTCCACTCAAATTCCACCCCATAACATGAGTACACCAAGTGCGTGGACTTTTACGTGTAGGACAATTATTGAAGAGGAATTTATACATGAAAATGACTTTTTAACATTACCCCCTATCTTCACATAAAAGATTTCTTGTGAATAAAGGGCTCTTATAAAAGCACCCTAGGTGTTATGCCCATAACAGTGTACGTGGTGCCAAGAAAACACCATTTTATGCCATCCACATGTAGGCATGTTCAGGAGGGGAGTAAGGGAAAAGCACAGGCTGTGTTGTGATTAAGGTACAAACACACCTTTTCCTGTATGTTTGGGAAGGTCGCCAGGTGCCCTTAGCCTGGATTGGCCGCTGTCGTGGACAGGATGCTGGGCTCGATGGACCCTTGGTCTTTTCCCAGTGTGGCATTACTTATGTACTTATATGAGCAGGCCCAAATATCGATGGCTTCAATTCAGGCGTAATTTCTGCCACTTTGGGCCTAACATTTTATAACGATACATAGGCGCCTGTCTTTATAAAATAGGCTAGAAGCAGGTACCTACTTGGCCTTGACACACCAACCACCTGTTATTCTACCCTCCATTTCTGTACATCTAGTACACACTGTACAAATCGTAACAAATAAAGCAAGAGAGATTTGCAAAAATTCAATTCTCCATTCTTGATCTAAAATGGAAACAGAACAACGTAATTGGATAAGTTCACTCATGCTAGCTATTTCTACAGTGACCTTAAAAGCTGCTAACTTCAAAACAATTGAGGAATTTTTTTTTTTGTATTGTTACAATTCACTATGTCTGATGGAAACTTAGTCCATGTGCTTCAAGGAATACCATCCTTTTAATAACATTCAAAACCGTGCTAAAGAACCATTTTACTAGGCATCACTTGTCTGGGCCAGAATTAGGATGTCTTAATATAAACATCGCAGGTACAAATCAGGAACACAGTACCTGGTGAACAATCTTGCTGAATGCTTCTTGAAGTTTACCATGAATTGTGGAGAGTTTCTTTGCATCCCTGTTGGCTTCATGTATAGGGATAAGCACTTTGTAAACTTCATTTACTGCTTCATACATGCCAGCCTGGACAAAAGCAGAATTAGAGATTCAAATGTCCCACCTCAGAAAGTAAATAAAATTGGAATAACTGACAGGACACTGATTCTATACGCTGCACAAAGGTGTGTTTCACTGGTGGAAGGGGTGGAAGTGTGTGAGAGTGACTGTATGAATAGCTTCTCTCTTATTTGTCCTGTGTGTCTGTCCTAATTAGATTGTAAACTCTGTCAAGCAGGGACTGTCTCTTCATGTTCAAGTGTACAGTGCTGCGTACGTCTAGTAGCGCTATAGAAATGATAACTAGTAGTAGTAGCTGCAGGGTTGCTGCGAGTGTGAGGGTGGGGGAAGTGCAGGGATAGTGTAGGGGGAGAGGTGTAACTTACGCGAGGACGAAGCGTATGAGACCGTGGTGGAGTATGGCTGAGTGCGTGGGGCAGAAGGGGAAGTTGGGTGTGCCTGAATGCTGGAGTGCTGCGTGTCAGGCTGGCCCGAGTGTTGAGGGAGCATATGGCAGGAAAATGTGAGGTGTGGGTAATAGTTGTGAACAAAGGATATTGTAAAAACAGCCACCCTATGGCCCTCTGGCAACCATGAAGTTCTTATAAATTACAACGGTTTGAAGGACTGCTGGTAAAGAATATTCTACTCTCCCTGTAAAAAACTATAAGAACATGATCATATTAAAATGCAGCTAATTACTTGCCTACTAAAAAGATTGGGGGGCCCAATGGAAAATCTTGGTCAGGAACAAGTGGATTTGAAAGATTTATCTGCTATAGTGGAGGACTGAATTTCAGAACTGTCTGATAGAGCTCTTTATTCATTTCCTTTGTGCTTGAACAAGACCTGAATGGAATTATGAGGCTGTTTTTCAAGCATTTTCAGCCACCTTTTTGTGGCCAAATAGTATGGTTATAATACTCAAGACAGGAGGAGACGCTTCCTGGACATGAGGGCTGATGCAAAAGCATTGGGTGCTTCATTTCTTCTAGCATATCCTTGCAAATATATTATCTAATGTTCTACTCTAGGTACACTCTCAATCATTAGTTGTACTATGTAAATCTTACAAATTCTATAACAACTGTTATGACATCTATAATCACTTTTTTATTAAATGCAGTATTATTATCTCAAGTTTTGTTCAACACATTACCTCTCCTATCATTAAAACTTTTAACACTTACCAACATCACTACACATTCTTACAATCAACCATCCCCACAAACAACATAACCAGTACCATTTACTAAATATTCATACATTATGCAAATGTGTGGGCATCCTTTTCGGCACACCCACGGGCATTTGGTTTTAATTGAGTGCTCAATCCTTGCGGTAGCTGAGTATTTGACCCCTGATGATGCTTTAATAGCGAAACATGTGCGTGTAGGGTCTCTGCGTGTGTTTGGATGAAGCTGTGATAACAAAGAGGCGACCAACATGGAGTCAGCAGTTCTTAGATAAAGTGATGAAGAGACAGTCGCATCGTCCTCTGGTCCTGTATGGAAATGGCTGCAATGTTTGCAAGTATCCATTCTTTTTGGTGAAGAAATACAGTTGTATTGAACATTGACATATGGGAAAATTAAGTGAAAGTCCAGCGTGAAATACGCGTTATAAACAACTATTTCTTTGCAACGGAGTAATTAGACTATACCATGTTGCTGTGACTATGAGGAATATGGACTGAAATTTGCACTAGTAATGTATGAATGTTTAGTAAATGGTACTGGTTATGTTGTTTGTGGGGATGAGTGATTGTAAGAATGTGTAGTGATGTTGGTATGTGTTAAAAGTTTTAATGATAGGAGAAGTGATGTATTGAACAAAACGTGAGATAATAATACTGCATTTAATAAACAAGTGATTATAGATCGTAAGCTCTTTTGAGCAGGGACTGTCTCTTTGTGTCAGGTGTTCAGCGCTGCATGCGTCTGGTAGCGCTATACAAATGCTAATAATAATAATGTCATAACAGTTGTAATAGAATTTGCAAATATATTATTAGATAATTGGATGTGAAGTATGTGCTCTTTGAATTGGAACATCAAAAGTCTTTCATTGACCTGAAGAAGTTATCTGGAGTTGGATAAAATCATCCATTATATTGTGAATTAATATTGCGGTGGAATCGGGATAGGTCTTTTCCTCTGTAATCTTTTTCCTTTAATAATCTCCTATTAAAATGTAGTGACCCCCCCCCCCCCCATTTTTCTGGTCTAAGGAAGGGTTAACGTATAGTGAATGATACATACCTGTAGCAGGTATTCTCCGAGGACAGCAGGCTGATTGTTCTCACGACTGGGGTGACGTCCGCGGCAGCCCCCACCAACCGGAAAAAGCTTCGCGGGCGGTCCGCACGCAGGGCACGCCCACCGCGCATGCGCGGCCGCCTTCCCGCCCGTGCGCGACCGTTCCCGCCAGTTGAATGACAAGCAAAAAAAGATGAAAACGCAACTCCAAAGGGGAGGAGGGAGGGTAGGTGAGAACAATCAGCCTGCTGTCCTCGGAGAACACCTGCTACAGGTATGTATCATTCACTTTCTCCGAGGACAAGCAGGCTGCTTGTTCTCACGACTGGGGTATCCCTAGCTCTCAGGCTCACTCAAAACAAGAACCCAGGTCAATGGAACCTCGCAACGGCGAGGGTGTAACAGAAAAATTGACCTACGAAGAACAACTAACCGAGAGTGCAGCCTGACCAGAATAAATTCGGGTCCTGGAGGGTGGAGTTGGATTTACACCCCAAACAGATTCTGCAGCACCGACTGCCCGAACCGACTGTCACGTCGGGTATCCTGCTGGAGGCAGTAATGTGATGTGAATGTGTGGACAGATGACCACGTCGCAGCCTTGCAAATCTCTTCAATAGTGGCTGACTTCAAGTGGGCCACTGACGCTGCCATGGCTCTAACACTATGAGCCGTGACATGACCCTCAAGAGCCAGCCCAGCCTGGGCGTAAGTGAAGGAAATGCAATCTGCTAGTGTTCAGGCCTCTCAGGTCTAGGATGGGACGCATCCCCCCTGTTTTCTTTTCCACAAGGAAGTACCTGGAATAGAATCCCTGCCCTTCCTGCCCGGGTGGTACGGGCTCGACCGCATTGGCGCTGAGAAGGGCGGAGAGTTCCTCTGCAAGTACCTGCTTGTGATGGGAGCTGAAGGATTGAGCTCCCGGAGGACAATTTGGTGGCAGGGAGGCCAAATTCAGGGCGTATCCGCACCGCACTATTTGGAGAACCCACTGGTTGGAGGTTATGAGAGGCCACCTTTGGTGAAAAAATTTCAACCTCCCTCCGACCGGTAGATCGTCCGGCACGGACACTTTGAGGGCGGCTATGTTCCCGTGGATCCAGTCAAAAGCCCGTCCCCGGCTTTTGCTGTGGAGGCGCAGGGGGCTGCTTAGGCGCACGCTGTTGACGAGAACGAGCGCGCTGGGGCTGTCCCTGTGCCTGACGAGGCCTTCGGGCCGGCTGGGTGTACCTACGCTTCGCAAAAGAATAGGGTACAGCCTGCCGGGCCCGGGAAAAACGTCCACCTGTTGAGGTGGATGCTGAAGGTGGCCGGTGGGAGAGCTTGTCGAGGGCGGTTTCCCGCTGATGCAGTTGGTCCACCAGCTGCTCGACCTTCTCACCGAAAATATTATCCCCCCGGCAAGGGACGTCGGCCAGTCTCTGCTGGGTGCGGTTGTCCAGGTCAGAGGCACGCAGCCATGAGAGTCTGCGCATCACTTATACCTTGGGCCGCAGCACGAAATGCCACGTCACAGGTGTCATAGATACCCCTGGACAGGAACTTTCTGCACGCCTTCAGCTGCCTGACCACCTCCTGATAAGGCCTGGACTGCTCCGGCGGGAGCTTATCGACCAGGTCCGCCAGTTGCTTCACATTGTTCTGCATTTGGATGCTCGTATAGAGCTGGTATGACTGGATGCGGGTCACAAGCATGGAGGATTGGTAGGCCTTCCTCCCAAACGAGTCCAGAGTGCGAGACTCCCGCCCCAGGGGCGCCGAGGCGGTATCCCTCGAACTCCGTGCCCTCTTGAGAGCAGAATCCACGACCGCCGAGTCATGGGGCAATTGGGGCCGCATTAACTCTGGGTCAGAGTGGATTCTGTACTGGGATTCCGCTTTTTTGGGGATGGTGGGATTAGATAGCGGTCTCATCCAGTTCCGAAGCAGTGTCTCTTTGAGGACATTGTGCAATGGCACCGTGGAGGACTCTCTAGGTGGTGATGGATAGTCGAGGACCTCGAGCATCTCAGCCCTCGGCTCATCCACGGAGACCACGGGGAAGAGAATGCAGATAGACATATCCCTTACAAAGGAGGCAAAGGAGAGGCTCTCCGGGGGTGAGAGCTTCCTCTCCGGTGAAGGCGTGGGGTCAGAGGGGAGGCCCGCAGACTCCTCTGAGGAGAAATATCTGGGGTCCTCCTCTTCCCCCCACGAGGCCTCTTCCTCGGTATCGGACATAAGCTCATGTAGCTGAGTCCTTAACCGGGCCCGGCTCGACGTCGAGGCACTGAGACCTCGGTGTCGTCGAGCGGTGGACTCCCGCGCCGGCGGGGACGAAGCTCCCTCCATCGACGTCGACGGGTACTCCACCTGCGTGACGGTCGAGACCGGCGCCGCAAGCGGCGGCGTCGACGGCCTCGGCACCGGGCTAGAGCTCGCCGGCGCCACAGTCAACGGCGCCGAGGGCGCAAGCACCCCCGGCGCCAGCACAGCCTGGCGCATCAGCCCTTCCAGGATCCCCGGAAGGATGGCTCGGAGGCACTCGTCCAGGCCCGCTGCCGGGAAAGATGGTGGGGCCGGTAGAGGTGTCGGTGCCGGAAGCTGCTCGGGTCCAGGAGGCTGCACCGAAGTGCTGGGACCCTGACGTGTCGGTACCTCCACAACCGAAGGGGATCTCTCCTCTCGACGAGGACGCTTCGGCGTCGACTCCTCGCCGGCACCGGAACCCTGGTGCATCGAGTGCGACCGATGACGGTGCTTTTTTGATTTTTTGCGGTGCCCGTCATCGGCGCCAGGTGGAGCAGAGGAGGAGGAGGTCGATCCCCCTCGGTCCCGAGGAACCGGGTCAGACAGGGTTCGGTCCCGAGGACCATGGGCCGAGGGAGTGACCGGGGCCGATTGCCCACGCGGCCTCTCACCCCTACCTTCACCGGAGGACCGGCGGGCCGACGGGACCTGTGCTCCTGGGGTCGATGCCATCGGTGCCGATTTCTCGGGCCTCGATACCGGTACCGAAGAACCGGCCGTCGATACCGATGCCGTCGAGGTCGACGTCGAGGGGCCGGCGCAAGTTCCAAAAAGACGGTCCCGAAGAACTTGCCTCGCAACCTGAGTCCGTTTCCGGAGACCGAGACACAAGGAACACGACTTGATATTGTGCTCCGGCCCGAGGCACCAAGCGTGGGTGTCGGTCTGCGAGATCGGCCGGCCGCACCGACCACACTTTTTAAATCCACTCGGGACCTTCGAGGATATCGACGGAAAAATCGCGTCGGCGAAGTTAAAGTCGTCGATGGTGGCAGTAATCACACCTCGAAAAATAAATCGACTGTGCGGCCACTAGGCCGCAACGCGACGCCCCCGCTAGAAACGAGGGAAAATGGGAGCGCGTGCTCCTTTTTTGGAACGAAAGAAGAAAAGGAGCGCGCGGCAACTAAATAAAATAAAATCAAGACGTTCGCGTAAACGCGACGGTTTTTCCGGGGCTGAAAACAGAGAGAGCGGCGAAGGCACGACTCTCTCCAGTCGCGGAAAAAAAAGGAACTGGCGGGAACGGTCGCGCACGGGCATGCGCGGTGGGCGTGCCCTGCGTGCGGACCGCCCACGAAGCTTCTTCCGGTTGGTGGGGGCTGCCGCGGACGTCACCCCAGTCGTGAGAACAAGCAGCCTGCTTGTCCTCGGAAAAACAAGTTTACTTATTTCCTCACATTACCTTCTTGTAAGATTATTTGTTTATATCATTTTCTTGCATTATGTTCGCTCTGTTTTTCCTAATCAATGGGATATTTGTGGAATTGCTTATATCTTCTAATATAATAAAACGCACCGTGAACGTTCTGAAGACAACGTTCTGAAGTCACTCAAACACTCCCTGGCTGTAGGGTTCGTGGATTCATGGTGTGAAGCCAGCCAGCCGTCTCTGGCCCGCCCTTGCGTCAAACGTCATGACATCGAGGGCGGAAAAAAAAAACCAAACGGATCGCACCCACGCACGGTGCGTTTTATTATATTACATTTACCTCCGTGGTGGCGGTTCCGGCAGCGCAGCGTCAGGGAAGGAGGCGGCGCTCCCGACGTCTCTAGCCTTCCCTTCGCTATGTTCCGCCTTCTTCTGACGTCAAGGATGACGTCAGAAGAAGGCGGAACACAGCGAAGGGAAGGCTAGACGTCGGGAGCGCCGCCTCCTTCCCTGACGCTGCGCTGCCGGAACCGCCACGGAGGTAAATTTAAAAAGAAAAAAAATAAAAAGGGATGTTGGGGGGAGAGAAGAGGGTGGGCAGTGAAGTTGAACAATGGGAGCGGGAGGGCAGGGGAGTAACGACAGCATGGATGCGAAGGGGGGGGGCAAGGATGCGAAGGGGGGGTGGAGAAGAGGGCGGGCCAGGCTGGGACATGGGAGAGAGAGGAGCATGGATGCAAGGGGGGGTCATGGAAGGGAGAGAGGGGAATTGCTGGAAAAGGATGAATGGAGGGGCAGGGGACAGAGGAGCATGGATGGGCATGGATTGGGAGGGCAGGGCTCAGGGAGAGAGGGGAATTGCTGGAAAAGGATGAATGGAGGGGGCAGGGGACAGATGGGCATGGATTGGGAGGGCAGGGCTCACACTCTCTCTCTCATATACAATGTCTTTCTGACTCACACTCTCACACACTCTGTCTCACACTGTATCACATTCACTCTCTATGTGCCACACAGTCACTCACACACTCGCTTGGTCTCACACACTCACTCTCACAGAGAATCTGTGTCTCACATACACTCTCTCTCTCGCACACACTCACACTTTCACTCTGTCTCTCACACACACACACTCACACTTTCACTTTGTCTCTCACACAGTCACTCACACTTTCACTCTGTCTCTCACACAGTCACTCTCACATACACTCTCCCAAACATACACACTCCGAGGAAAACCTTGCTAGCGCCCGTTTCATTTGTGTCAGAAACGTGCCTTTTTTACTAGTAAATGCATAAATAAGAGTTTAAATGCAGCTACCATGGAGAAAGATGCTGCTCCTTGTTCCAATAAGCCCACCAGTCCTGCCTCTGTGAAGTACTTTCCCGAGCAGATGCCTTCTTCATCTGGTGACACCACATCATCTGAAACTGCAGATTCTTCCAAAACATTAGAGGAAATATTCTGTGGAAATGCAAATTATATTTGAATATTTAAGCGAGGTTACCTGCTGTACTACATCCATTTAGTCCAGGCTCTATGACATTACGCTCTTCACAGTCAGCTGTTCTAATAGTGTCTACAGTAAACAATCACAAGCCTGGGCTTTCGTCTTTATTTGTGTGGGTTCTGTCTTTTGGTGGGGATGGGTGTAACTGACAATATTCTTTAACTGCCCATGCCTGCTCATGTATACACCCCCCCCCCCCTTGCATTTTGGTACAATGTAGGTTTATTTATTTATTTCAGGTTAGGCACAGCCTTACAGAATAGCATTTAGACCCCCTGCTGGCACTTTCGTGGATAACTGTACACTTACACGCATAGTATTCAAACTTTGTAAAATACAGCCCCATAAGATTACTATGTCATGCTTGGAAATATGATTATGTTTCCCCATTACTTCAAAAACATCACTGGCTCCCTATTGAGCAGCGAATAGTATTTAAACTACTCACACTTATCTTTAAGGCCCGTAGGGTTGGACTCCCTCACTACTTGGCAACTCTTACTATTCCGTACTCCCCACTATGAGTCCTTTGCTCTATAAATGACCATCGTCTGATTCTCCCTAACCCCCTTTCCCTTTTTTCTATAGTGCCTCTTTCTCTCTCCCCTTCTTTTTCTCCGCCCCCTCCCCATTTTCCCTCTCATGCAGTTTAGATGAGTACGAGTGCCGTCTTTTATTATAGTTCTTCTCCAACTCTGAGACTTGTTTTTACTCTGTTAAACCGCTTAGATCTGCTAGTTAGGTTGGGTAGTATAGCAAATTTTAATAAACTATAAACTTTACGCATGTGAGGGACACATAAATGCAGGCAGCTACTTTATAGAATCCCCATTCACACGTCTAAGCACTTCCATGCCATATTCCCAGCAAGAAACACGTCTGTATCCTCGCGAAAGTACCTCAACCTGCACTACCCCAACTGTAAAGGTCTGAAGTACAAAACTTATTATGGATCCAATTTCTCCTTCCTGGGCAGCCAACTCTGGAACGCTCTCCCTAGACCTATCCGAGCAATCCATGACCACCTACCATTCAGGAAAGCACTAAAACCCCATTTATTCAAGCAAGCCTACCCAAAAGACCCAGATTAATCTCATGAACCCATCTACCTTACATATACTGAAGAGAAAACGACATTGACCCAGACTCTATCACCTATCTCTACCTACCCATCCATCCTATTACTACCCATCATTACTATGTTATACTTAATTTCCTACTTTACAGAACAAAATTCTGTGTTACCTATTACTATGTAAGCCGCATTGAGCCTGGTTTTTGTGGGAAAGTGCGGGATACAAATGTAATAAATAAATAAATATTATTCCCATTTCATAGCCTGGATCACTTTATACCATCCTGAAGATTGCTCTGCTGAAAACGCATTGCACAGCAAAGGGATCTCAAATGACGATGCACCTCCTGTAATGTGTACCATTCTTACCTGAAATGTCACACAACCCACAGGGAGGTATTTGCGATCCTCCAGCATGCTCAGATACTCGGCCACCAGCGCTGCAGAATGGACCAGGCACTGTGCAGCTTCTGCATGGTTGCTCCTCTCCGAGTGCTTTCCTGCCATGTTCTGCAGCCAGGTCAAGCGCAGGTCAGGAGATGTCTGGTACCCCTTGGCAATTCTGCTCATAAATGAAAGCACATTAAGAACCACTTGTTACAAAAAAGTGGTGCATCCTAGCTGGAAAGGATGTTTTTCTTTAAACGAGAAGGGCTACAAAACTATCAACCAAGGAAGCAATATTAGCAGAAGAGCAACACAACAATGATTATAACATACAAGGCCACAATCTTTTGCTGGATTTGTCAGAGGCAAGTATTCAAAAGGAGCCAAGTTCCTAAATTTGGGCACCTATTTTCAGCCCAACTTAGGGACCTAAATTTAGGACTTCAATTCACGTCCCTAATTTTAGGAGCCTAGCAGAGGAAATGAATGATGACTGCCTACCTTTGATCCCCTGTCCCTATCCACTTTTTAGGCTTCTAAATTAACATGCTCAAGAGAGGAAATTTACCATTTGCCACATTTAGGTACCTAACACTTCAGTAAAACATCCAGATCTTTTTAATATCTGCCTGTGAAACACCAAAAGGGCAATTCTATAACCACATATGTACAGTTACATGTGCAGGTGCCGAGATAACTGGCAATTACATATGTATATGCACCATGCGCTATTCTATAAAATAGTTCATAACTGCAGTGGGGGTGTACATGTGGGCAGAAACATGATAGGGGCATGGGCGTGTAATTAAACTCTGGAATTCCTTGCCAGAGAATGTGGTAAAGGCGGTTAGCTTAGCGGAGTTTAAAAAAGGTTTGGACGGCTTCCTAAAGGAAAAGTCCATAGATTGTTATTAAATGGGGAAAATCCACTATTTCTGAGATAAGCATTATAAAATGTTTTGTACATTTTGGGGATCTTGCCAGATATCTGTGACCTGGATTGGCCACTGTTGGAAACAGGATGCTAGGCTCGATGGACCTTTGGTCTTTCTCAGTATGGCAATATTTATGTACACCTAATGTGCATAAATTAGACAATGCACGTATCAAGGAGCACTAATGCGCAAGCATTTATGCCTGCCACTGACTGGCCTGTTAGGCAGCCAATGCTAACTCATGCTAGATTTCTATAAGAGCATCTTGACACACAGATAACATTACAGAACTGGTGCTCAGTACTCGGCATACATGCATCTACTTAGAGGTGTCCAGTTATAGAACTGCAACCCCCCCCCCCCCCCCACTAAGAGAAAGAGGCTCATTTTCAAAGCATATAGACTTACAAAACGACATAGGTTCCTTGGTAAATATATGTGCTTTGAAAATGAGCCTCTGATCAGCTTTGTACTTAAAAGAAGCATAACGGGTGGGTGTTGGGCAGTTTATGTTCAGAGGCCTCCACCCTATTATTTAAATCTTATATTGGCTCAAAAGTGATTAATACTTAACGCAATAAGCATACTGGCAAGAAACTAAAGAACAATGTTCCATCTGCAGCCTGAAAAGTGCAATAAAGGGGGGAAATGAGCAAACAATATACTACCTGTACATCAAATCAATGAGCATTTCTGGGTCTTCCTGATGTTCCTTCATTTTAACAGTGTCGGAGAGGATCATATGAAGATTGAACACCAGATCCTGGACCTGTGGATTGATTTTAAAAATATATACATAGCCTCTAAGAGTTTATAACAAGTAAAGCCTGCCCCGAAGGGTGTACTAAAACCAAAAAACCAAAAAGGACAGACAAAAAAGTAAAACCCAAATTCCTTCTTACTTAATTATATATCATATATATTATTCCAGTGAACATTAAGTGGGTAATTTTATAAAAGTCTTGAGGATAAAGAACAGTTTTTTATGTGCTCAATTTGGCATTTATAAAGTTGCCTGGGGGTATATGTGAATCGAAGTAGATGCTAGTGTAACATCCTGAGAAATTCAGCAGTGCTGTTTCCAGTCTCAGTAGAGCGTCAGTGTTCTCACTGCTGGTGCTGTTCACTGTAAGCCAGTCAATAGCAGAAATTGTTCGTCAGGCAGTCTTCTTATTAACCTAGCCGTGGCATCTCATAGGGGCAAAGCCAGCCGTATGATTTTATGGAGGGAGGAGCCCACAGTGGACTGAAGGACCAAGGCATTCCCTCTCCCCCTCCGAGTGCATTAAAATACCTTTGCTGGAGAGGATACTGAGGCCCCATCAGCCACAGAAATTTACTGACAAGCTGCCTCCCTCCTCCTCCTGCTATTGCAGGAAAAAGGAAGTCAATGCCTCCAGCCGCCGACTCCAAGACTCCCCGAGTATACTCAGTTCTTGTGCAAAGCATGTTCGAGGAGTCCCAGAGTCAGCGGCTAGAGGTACGCTGTGGCTCACTGTTTCCTACAGTAACAAGAGGAGGAGGGGAGTGCCTCGGTAGCAAATTTCTTTGACTGGCTTGGATTTGGCATCTCTGCCAGCCATTTAACAGGTGCTGCAGATTTGGAGGGGGGCCTGTCCCCCATACAAGTCCAACTCAAGGGACTGTGGTGCCCTAAGCCAACTTTTGGTTTGACACCCCCCTCCTCTCTCACAGGCCATCCTCCCCCTCCCCCCACCATGCAGCATCTTTCCCCCATGTTCCCTCCCCCCGTACAGCATCTGTCCCCCATCTTCTCTCCCCGTGCATCCTCGTTCCCCCATGTTCCCTCCCCCCGTACAGCATCTGTCCCCCATCTTCTCTCCCCGTGCATCCTCGTTCCCCCATGTTCCCTCCCCCCATGCATCTTTCTCCTGTCTTCCCTCCCCTGTGCAGCATCTGTTCCTTGTCTTCCCTCCCCCATGCAGCATCTTTCCCTCATCTTCCCCCCCCCCCCCCCCGTGAAGCATCTTTCCCTCCCCCCATGCAGGATCTTTCCCCCATCTACCCTCCCCCCATGCAACATCTTTCCCCCATCTTCCATCCCCTGGTGCAGCATCTTTCCCTTCCCTCACCCCTGTGCATCTTTCCCCAATCTTCCCTCACCCCCCTGCAGCATCTTTCGCCCCCTTCCCTTCTCTTTCCTATCCCATCCACAACTGTCATGCTTCTATGGGTTGCCGGTAGCGGCAGCAATTTCTACAGGCTGCCTGCCGCTCAACGACCTCCTTGCAGCTGCTAAGCACTAACCCAGAAGCCCCTCCTCTGCTGCATCTTGACTGGGCAGAAACCAAAGTTGCAGCAGAGGATAGGCTTCCAGGTTAGCGCTTAGCAGCTGCAAGGTGGTTGAACAGCAGGCAGCGTGTGGGAATCGCTACGAGCCTGCAACCAGTGGAAGCTACTTTAGGGGCACCGCTGCTGGGTGGGCCTGACCCCAGACTGGGTGGGCTACGCCCCTGCTGCAATAGTGTGTATCTAGGCCTGTCAGCTTGCAGGTGTTGCAGATGGTCCAGAGCTCAGCGGCTCAGTTGGTGGCTGGCCTTGCATGGTTTGATCATATATCGCCCATGTTGCAACAACTGCGCCGGTTGCCTGTGGCACAGCGAATTCAATATCATGACTCCCCCTGCTATTTGAATGCAGCTCTTCAGCATTATGTACCATCGAGGGCGTTTCTGCTAATGCTGGGTTGCTTGTTATACCAGATTCAAGGCGTGTGCGATTACAACTTACAAGAACTGGTGCCTTTTCTGTGGCTGGACCTCAGGTGTGGAATACATTACCTTGTTCTTTGAAAATTCAACAGAACACTGCCTCATTTAAGCAAATGCTGAAATGTTATCTGCTGGACTTTCATGCTGATCGATGATGCTTTCAGGTGTTTTCTTCCTCTTGTACCTGTACTGATTTGTGATTTGTATGGTTGTCTTTTTGCTATATGTATGTTGCGTTGTTACCTACCTTGGGTATAAGGCGGGATATAAATAAACAAAAACATTGATCCCCTTGACTCTGAAATTCTGTTTCCTGTGCAGAACCATCCTCACCTGGTCAGGAAATGTGGTCTCCCTTAACTCCAGATCCTCCTCAGCATAGGTCAGAATAGTCTTGAGAGAACGCCTAAGAAAATCTTCATTGAAGTTCTGAGACGTCCCCACCAAGGATGACAGAGACATGGTCACCTGCATTTTCACTCTGGCAAAATTCTGCAGTGTAAGATTTTTAGAGTCACTATGCATTACATCAAAATTGAGTAAAATACAGAAGGGGTTGACATTCAGCTTGGATTGAAAGAGCAGGAGAAGCTCCCAACCAGTTAAATCACACTGACTGAGCCAGAAAATATTCAGTGGCATTTAACCAGAGACTATACAAATTAGATCAGAGTAACAGTAATACCACAGTTTCAATGAAATTACTCTACTTAAAAGGTGAGGTACCTTGTTACTCTAGTCACGTAAATTGTAGTAGTAAGCAGGGGCGTAGCCAGACCTTGCGGTGGAAGTGGGCCACAGCCTGAGGTGTGGGGGCACATTTTAGTCTGCCACCCCACCGCCCCTCCCACCGTCCTGCCACACCCCACAGCAGCAAACACCTTAGCTGGCGGGGGTCCCCAACCCCCGCCAGCTGAAGCCTTGTCCAGCACCGGTCTTGGGCACCGCCGCGTTCCCTGCCCTACTCTCTCTTCCTCCTGATGTCCTGCATGCTCCTTTAGATGAAACTGAGCATGCTCAGTTTCGCTGAAAGGAGTGTGCAGGATGTCAGGAGGAAGAGAGAGCAGGGCAGGAGACCGGCGCTGGACAAGGCTTAAGCTGATGGGGGTTGGGGACCCCCACCAGCAAAACAAGGGGCCCAGATGAAATTTGGGGGGCCCAGGCCCCCATCTAGCTACACCACTGGTAGTAAGGAAAAAAGCATCAGAAAACCTTCAATATATAGGTGCCTCACAATAATCATCATTGCAACTTCCAAACGGTTTTCCAGCTCTAGGCAATCTCAAAATGGCAGAAGACACCACAAGAACACCCAGATTTAAAGTCTGGCGTCCCATGTCTAAATGTTGAACATATTGACATCATGATTTATTTTTTTACTGTCTTGGATTTGATACATTTTTTTTTTTCCCCTGAAGCAGCTTGGATTGGCGAAACAGGAAACCCCTGTTGGGATTTAAGTGGCAATATTGTTATTCCAAGAAAAGTACTGTGTGATAACATGGATGTGGAAAGTGAGAATTTTGTATAATTTCCAAATCTTATTCAGTATGCATTTTTGCTATATAAAGGACTGTTATGGGTCCATATATCAGTGGAATGTTTTTTTATGACTGATGATTATTGTGAGCCACCTATATACTGAAGGTTTTCCTTATGAATAGGTGTCTCCTTTTGTCTACTGAGGTCTTTTTTTCCCACTTTGTACTACTTGGGCAATCCTTCTGATACAGAGTACTATTGTACAAGTGGTTATTTTTTGAGTGAAGTTAGAATTCTACAGATTCCTTGTGTTAGTGAATTCTATGATAACCCATCCGCTGGTTATTCCATTCTCTTATAAAATCAGGGCAACGTTCAGCCCTAAACTCAGCTAGACTGAAATACTGCCACAAAAAACACAGTGCTACAATACAATAAAAATGTGTTACTGCAAAATAGCACTACATGCTTTTCAAAGCTTGCCTTGTAAGATTATTTTTATTGTATCTGGTTGGCTTAGATGCAGAGTTTTATGGTACTACTGAATCCTTAAAAAAAAAAAAAGGTTCTTTACAAAATCTGGTTCAGCATAAGAATGGTTTGACATGGATTTTATGAGCTTTGGAGACCACACAAGTCATTTCTTTAGAAGTACTTCAAGGCTGACACATTCTTCCCTCACTTTAGGGATTCTGAAACCACTTCTCAGAACGCATACGGCCAGTTTGGTTTTCAGGATGTCCACAATGCAGATGAAATATTATCTGCCTATAATGAAGGCAGTGCATGCAAATCTATCTCATGCACATCCTGAGATCCAGACTGGCTGATCATGTCCAAAGGACTGAGCTGTGGACCCCTGCCTTATGCGCTTCCTCCCTGGATTTTTATTGTCGTATCTGTTTAAACAGCGATGAACAAAACTGGGAGGATTTTCTGAATTTTAGCCTTAAATTCCCATCATTCCGTTATCTGGGAAAAAGCAAAAAGTACTTTCTCTGTTCATAGGTGGGCTCATTTATGAACAGAATACCACGCATTCTCTGCTTTGCTTGGTGAGTTATCACTTGTAATATTTGTGTAGGGGTTTTTTTTTAATGATCATGAGAAAGATCTTAAGTGAATTCGTGCAGAAATTATTCAAGGATGAGTCAAAACACAACTGCTGTTTTTATTAACAAAGCATCCATAAATGCCAAAAAATCAGCAGGGTACAATAAATATTGTTTTTCTTGGTGCCGCGGGAGATCATGCATTCATCACATCAGGGTTTCTTGGGACAGCGGCAATTTCCTTGGCTACAACAAGAACTCATGTGTGGGTCCCATTTTATGGAACAAATTGTCAGTGAAAGTATATCTTTATTAGGATAGTGTGCACTTTTGTAAGCGGTGCAAGGCTTACTTATTTGTGACAGATTATGGGGCAAGTTAGCATATTTTAGGGGAAGGGGATGCCTGGGCTGTTCCAATTTCCCATATGTATTGCTTTAGGCTTTTCTCCTCTTTGCACACCATTTTGAGATTTTTTTTTTGATATAACAGTATATAAGATGCATGCATGCATAAATACATAGATATACAGCAATAATGACATGAAATACTCACGTTCCCGATTTCAAAGTTCTGCCTCATAAGGAGGTAGAGAGAGGCACTAGCGTGTGATCTTATTGTACCAATGCTGCTGCTGCAGTGTCGGAGCAGTCTCAAGCACAAGTCCGCACACTGCTCCGTCTCCTCCTCAAACAGGAGCTCAGGGAACTGCAATAATGCATCATAATTCATTGTTTCATTTGCTGCTCAAGAAAAGCCAGATAAAGTCGCATGTCTCATTTTCAACAAGGCCCCAGTAACAGAGAGAAAATGACACTGTCTCCCAGAGAGTCAGCGGCAAAGGAGAGTCCTGAAATCCTATGGCATTCTGAATAGCACATTGGTTTTGAACTCTCAACACTACTCTTTCTTGCCTCCTCCCTCCTCCCCCCCCCCCCCCCCGGCTTCAAATAAAAGTAGAATTAAGTGAACCATCAGGTTCACCTGGATTTCAAAATTAAATGTACTTGAAAAATGAATACAAGCTTCAGCGTATTAACAGAGCGTGCAGTTTTTGATCTATAATAATAAGCTAGGCAACAGGTTCCATACAAAACTAATAGAGGGGCCCTTTTACTAAGCCACTTAGGCGACTAAGCGCACCCAACGGGCGTCAATTTGGAGTTACCGCCCAGCTACAGCGAGGCCTGGGCGGTAATTTTGTTTTTTTACGTGTGTCCGCTACGTGCTCCGGAAAATAATTTTTATTTTCCTGCGCGCGGCGAAAACCGGACGGTAATCGTCATTCTACACGCGTAGACAATTATCGCACCTGACTGCGTGAGACCTTACCGCTAAGTCGATGGCTGGCGGTAAGGTCTCGGACCCAAACTGGATGCACGTCAATTTTCATTCTGCCGCACGTCCATTTTCAGCCAAAATTTTTAAAAGGCATTTCTTACAGGCATGCTGAAAAATGGTTCTGCGTGCACCCAAAACATGCGCCTATACTAGCGTGGCCCATTTTTCTGTGCACCTTCGTAAAAGGACCCCAGATTCTACTTTTCTGCAACACATGTATGCAGGGCCAATGTTAAATATACTGGAGTCCAAAGTAGAAATTTGGAAGGGGGCCCCCTACAGCACTGGGGCTCAGGGAAACTGCCCTGTTTGCACCCCCCCCCCCCCCCCCCCCCAAACACTGCCCTCAGAATGTGTGCCTTAATATTTATATGTGGGATTCTCCAAATAATTTCTGTTGTTGCAAAGCTCTTGGACCTGCTGACATGTCCTGAAAATCTAGTGTGGATATGTCAACAATCACAAAAGGTAACAGAAAGCACACACAGGAACAGACACAGCAAGCTCATAAGACTTCCATCCTTCAGAAACTAGGATAAAAATAAAAGTAGCAGTCTTTTGCCTGAGAATATTTAAATGGGAAGGCTGGCATCCACAGTAGTACTGCTGTGCGTGTTATATTATTTCAACAGGATGGGGCCACCGTAAACATGGCGTAGCAGAGCTCCAAGGGGTCCTTTTACTAAGGTGCGCTGAAAAATGGCCTCTGCTGGTGTAGACGTGAGTACTGGACGTGCACAAGTCCATTTTTCACCACACCTGCGCAAAAAAGGCCTTCTTTTTTTTTTTAGGCCAAAAATGGACGTGTGGCAAAATAAAAATTGGCGCGTGCCCATTTTGGGCCTGAGACCTTACCGCCAACCCACTGACTTCGCGGTAAAGACTCACGCATTAACCGGGCAGTAATCGTCAGCGTGCGTACACTGCTGATTACCGGCCGGTTAGCACCATGCGGTACAAAATAAAAAATATTTTCTGCTGAACGTTATCGGACGAGCGTAAAATATGGAATTACCGCCCAGGGCTCGCGGTAGTTGGGCGGTATTTCCAAACTGATGCCCGTTGGACGCGTGTAGGCGCCTATGCACCTTAGTAAAAGGGGACCCAAGTTTCTTTCAATAAGCCTTCTTCCTCCTGATGTGAGCATCTAAATTTCAGAGAGGCTACAGAACCCAATGAAACATCGGCAAAGCTGAAACATTTTTAAAGGTAGGCCGGGCCCGGGGCAAGGCCGCCCTGCCTCTGCCCCCCCCCCCCCCCCCCCCCCCCCCCCGGTCTCACCTGCCTGCCTCCACGACTCCGGGCCCCCTGCATTCAAAGCGGCAGTTGCAGATTGCCTCTCTTCTGGCCTTCCCTTCCTGTGTCCCACCCTCGTCTGATGTAACTTCCGGTTTCCGCAAGGGCAGGACACAGGGAGGGAAGGCCTGACGGGAGGCGATCTGTGACTGCCGCTTCGAATGCAGGGGGCCCGGAGCCGAGGAGGCAGGCAGTTGAGACCAGGAATTGCAGTGCTGGTGGCCTGACCCCGGTGCTGGGCCCCCCTTGGAGGCCTGGGGAATTTTGCCCCCGCTGCCCCCCCCCCCTCGGCGGTCCTGAAGGTAGGTTACAGAGCCAACCCACGCATCCATGGACAAAGACATCACTTCCCCCTTGCAACAACGAGACCTGAAAAAGCTCCTGGCAAAAGGGGGGAAAACCAACCTCAGAAACCAGGACAGAAAGGAAGATTTCGCTGAGAGACCTCATAAGGTGGGTTACTTAACTCTAAGCATTCCCACACTCAAGTTCACATGTATTGCTAATGAGTTTGCAACTTACTTTTGTACTTCTGCTCTTTCCTAATCTATTCTATTAGTTGTGTTTTAAATACAGATTCTTTCCTCTGCTTTGTCATATCAAATTCCAAAAGAACTTTACAAAAAAAAAAAAGAATGTGTGGATGTTTATGTTTATTCATTTGCTTTTGTAAATAGGACATCAAGACAGTTAACAGTAATAAAAATAAACAATCAGTTTGCAGTTGAATCAAAATAAAAAAACATTTAAAACAACAAAGGGACCAAACCACCTGATCACAGTCTAAGCAGATGGTGGTTCTCAATTAAATATAACAGTTTATATAACACTCAATAGGTTCCAAAACACATTGAAATGAACAAACCGCAGTGCTTATGGGAAGTTACGTATTTTAATTCAACTGAATCAAGTTTGCTAAGTATTACGATATATATACAAATGTGCAGTGTGACAGAATCCTAGCAGTATGTCCCAGGGGCGTAGCCTGACACCCAATTTTGGGTGGGCCTGGGCCCAAGATGGGTGGGCAGAAGAACTCTGCCTTGTCCCACAAGGCAAATTTGGTCTCTCCTTCTCTCGCCTCCATGCCACATGGTCTCTCAAATATCCCCCCCCCCCCCGCATACGTTTTAAATAGCAGATTTTCACTGGCAACGAGCAGCAACTGATACATACTGCTCATGTTGTTCCCATAGCCTTCCCTCTGGTGCAACTTCCTGTTTCCGCATAGGTGGGAATACGTTAGAAGAAAGGCTGTGGGGCTGGTGCGAGCAGTATGCATCAGTCACTGCTCGCTGCAAGGTATGCAGGAGGGTCAGTTTTTGGCTGGTGAGGCTTGGGGGATCCGTGCCAGCCACATCATAGGTGTGCTGCTACTGGGTGGGCCTCAGCCTAAAGTGGGTGGACCAGGGCCCACCCGGGCTCACCCTTGGCTACGCCACTGGTATGTCCTACTGGTGGCAGGTTTTCATGCTACAAGATCAGGTGTGACCACCACAGCTTTACTAAGGGCCCTGTTCACTAAGGCGTACCCGTAGGGGGCGCTAACATTTTTGGTGTCTCTAGCGTTAGCATGCGCTAAAAATTCAGTGCGCCTACAATGCGGCTTAGTAAAACAGGGCCCTAAAGTTGCCAGTCTCATCCAAAAATATTTAAGCTGGCGCACATACCTTTGAAACGAGGGCTCTCTGTGTTGCGAAGCAGTGCTGTAAATAAAGCGCACTCTGATTGCAGGCCATGCTGTGCAGGAGAGTTTTAAGCACTCCGCCCAGTATACTTTCTTTCGATTCTGTCACGGAAACGGTCTGCAGGAAATGAAAGGCGGTTAATATGATCAATTCAATGAAGCCAAAATAAACAATCAGCTTGCTCTGAATTCAGGCTCTCTCACATTGTACTGCCACAGAAAAAGTAGAAGCAATTTGGTTTGAAGTGACCCCTAAATATGAGCTTTTGTTGGAATGCTACACCAAGGGGTGGATTTTCAGTTAAGACAATTCAGCAGCCAAATAGACCACTCTTTTACAGCTAACATCAGGCAACGTTTCAAAAAGGAAAGTGCACATATGTTTTCCCTTCTAAAAATTGTCACTTAGGGGTGTAGCTACCAACACAGGCTACTGTTAAGATATTTTTACCCTTATATTTACCAGTACTTTAGATTCAGGACAAAAAAAAAAAAAATACACACATATATATATATATATATATATATATATGTAAAAAGTTTCCATATCCTATATAATAATTCTCACCACCAACGTTCTAATGTGGGACTGCCTGTGTCCGTGGCTCCTGGAGTTGCTGAGCTAGGCTCTGTAGCGAGGATGACGTCACTACTACTACTACTACTACTATTTAGCATTTCTATAGCGCTACAAGGCATACGCAGCGCTGCACAAACAGAAGAAAGACAGTCCCTACGTCACTCACAGCTGATTCCCAGGCAGGGGAAGGAGTAGGGAAACACACTCCTCCCCCTGCCTGGGAATCAGCAGTCAGTGCGCCGCTCCCTGCCACTTTGGAGCAAGTGGCAGGGAGCATCGCATTAAAAAACTACAAGCGCGGCACCACAGAACCCCCCCCCTCGGCGCATCACCCAAGCCCCCCATCCAAAGCACATCAAACACCCCCCCCCGGGCACATCAACCCCCTCGCCACCCGCAGCTGCCACTGGTAACACTGTCCGGCCGCTGCTGCTTCTGCTGGTGAGCAGCAGTGGCCGCTACAAACAGGAAAAAAAAAAAACATTAATGTTTTTAAACCTAGCCCAAATCATTCGCAAATGCCCGAGTCTTAAAACGCAGTCTCTGCAGCCGCTCCTCCTCTGGCCTCCACATCACTGCCCCTGGAGTAAGACCCCGGAGGAGCACAGTGATGTGACAGGCGAGAGGAGGAGTGGCTGCAGAGACTGCGTTTTAAGACTCGGGCATTTGCAAATGATTTGGGCTGGGCTTAAAAACATTTATTGCTTTTTTTCTTTTTGAAGCGGCCGCTGCTGCTCAACAGGAAAATCAGCAGCGGCCGGACAGCGTTACCACTGGCAGCTGCGGGTGGCGAGGGGGTTTGATGTGCTGGGGGGGGGGGGAGGGTCACTGGACATGGGTAGCTGGAGGGGGGGAGGGGAAGGTCGCTGGACATGGGTGGCGGCAGGGGGAGAGGAGGGTCGCTGGATATGGATGGCTGGAGGGGGGGCAGGGGAGAGGGAGGTGGGGAGGGGGTCCTGAGACCAGAGAGGTGGGTGTGGGGAGGGGGGCTCACACTCACTCACTGTCTCTCACATACACTCTCTCTGACACACTCCCTGTCTATCACACTCTATCTCTCTGTCACACACACACTGTCTCCCACACACAAACATTCTGTCTCTCACACACACTCACACAAACACACACACACACACACACACTGTCTCTGTCTCACTCTCCGACACACACACTCCATCTCTCACACACACTCTCTCTCTCTCAAACATACACACTCCAAGGAAAAGCTTGCTAGCGCCCGTTTCATTTGTGTCAGAAACGGGCCTTTTTTACTAGTATAGTATAATGTTCTAAGTTTTTATTTTTACCAACTCCACCCAAATTGCATCCAACTGACTCCATAACCCTGGTAGGGAGTGATCTTATATATTCTTTATATATATATATATATATATATATATATATATATATATATATATATATATATATATATATATATATAAAGTAGACATATTCAAGGGCAGAGTTTGAGATTTACATACGTATTTTGCAAAATGCAATGTATCCATGTATAACCCAGCATATGTATATGTGTGTATTTGCAAAAATAAGGGGTGAAGCCATCAATGTAGGCTACTATTAAGATGTGCCGTTTTACTTTATTAGTAACAAGGCCTCACTGCATAAAATAGGACCTGTGCTAAAATAGCATGTTATATCCTAAAATTGTTAAAAATGTTGCCCTGGTGGTTCCTGCTTTGCTACCAACCCAAGTTAGTGTTGGTAGGTTGTTCGCTGCTCTGATTAGATCAGATTTGAGGGCATCCATAAAAGAGGATCTGACTGAGATTCTTTTTCCAAGGATACATTTTTCAAATATTTATTAAAATTATTAAGTGTATAACAGTGTACTGCATATTGTCATGTGACAGCATTTTTTTTTTTTGTTCAAACTTCAAATACAGTAGAGTCTTGATTATTTGATGTAAATGGGACTATCAGGTTGTCGGATACTGAAAAGATGGATAATCTGAGACTTTACTCACTGCACTACATTCCCCTCCCCACCACCACCACACCATTTTCAAATATAAAACAAACATTTTCAAGAAAGAAAAACAAGTACATGAGAACATTGTCCATGGGTGGGAATAATGTGGGATACAAATGCCATAAATAAATAAATAAATTACCAAAACTGAGTTTTACAAATAACAGATTATGGCTGAGTAATAAGTATTAAGTGCATTCACTCTGCTGCCCCTCACTACCTCTCCACCCTCATCTCTCCCTACACTCCTTCCCAGGAACTCCGTTCACTAGGCAAATCTCTCCTAATTACACCCTTCTCCCCCATCGCTAACGCCAGACTCCATTCCTTTTATCTCGCCGCACCTTATGCCTGGAATAGACTTCCTGAGCCATTACGTCAAGCTCCATCCCTGGCCGCCTTCAAATCCGGGCTAAAGGCCTACCTGTTTGATGCTGCTTTTAATTCCTAACCTGTCACCTGCTCGTAACCTTTTATCTTGTCTTCCTCTCTTCAATAGTCCCCTTTTCCCTATGTGTCCTGTCTGTCCTACCCTTATCCCTTGTTGGTCCTATCTGTCTGTCCTGATTTAGACTGTAAGCTCTTTTGAGCAGGGACTGTCTTTTCTCCATGTTCAATTGTGAAGCGCTGCGTACGACCGGTAGCGCTATAGAAATGATTTGTAGTAGACGTAGTAATAGGAGAAAGAAAAAGATCTAAAAGTTTTCCGTTTGTTAAGTCTGGCCGGAGTATACAATGAGGAATAAGAAATAGACTGTTCACATTTTTTTGTGTAGCAAAATCAAGTTCCGCCAGATATATAGACATTCACTTGAGACATATATTTTGTTTCACAAGTTTATGAATGTTATTTGGTAATCCACCTAGTAGTCTTATGATAGAAGGAATATTAAATTATTTAAAACTGGCACTATGGACAGAGTAACTGCCAGACTGGTAGTTGGTCTTTTTCTTTCATTATTACATTATTTAAAACTGGCACTATGGACAGAGTAACTGCCAGACTGGTAGTTGGTCTTTTTCATTCATTATCTACTGTGTTCCTATACAAGCATTTGAAGTAGAGAGTTGCACGGGGACAGAAATCCTACCCATCCCCGCCCGTCCCTGCTGGAATCTTACCCATCCCCACCAATCCCCGCTGGAATCTTACCCGTCCCCACCCATCCCCGCAAAAATTAAAACCATCCCAACCCGTCCCCACCCGTCCCCGCAAGAATTTAACCCATCCCCACCCATCCCCGTAAGAATTTAATAGTACATAAAAGAAAGTTCCAGTCAGCTCCCTTTCTGGATTTGAGCCACAGCACTGTAGGCAAGGAAGGAATGGAAGTTGGAACTTGGAACACTCTGGTGCGCACATGTAAGATTTGTCTCTGATTCACTGGCAGTGTGTGCTGAGAGGCCGCCACATGCACGCGCCAGTAGGTCAGGTGACATCTGATTCTCGTGCCTGTGTCAGAGCTGAGGTCTGTGCACCAGCCTGGGAGCAAAGAGGATTAACAGTAACATAGTAAGTGACAGCAAATAGACCTGAACGGTCCATCCACTCTGCCCAATAGTCACACTCATGATCAATTCATCATTAAATCAACGAGTGTGATATTATATACTTGATTATGGTCTTTCTTTCGTGTTTCTGGAACAAAGACCACAGGAGTCTATCTGGCCCCATCCTTATGTTCCAACTGCTGGAGTTGCCATCGAAGCCCACTCCAGCCTATTCATGTTCTCATTTGTGGGACACAGACCGTAAAAGTCTGTCCAGCACTGTCCTTATGTTCCAGCCACTGAAGTTGCTGTCTAAGCCCTTTCCAGCCCATCCTACACCAGATTGCCATGTATGAGACACAGACCATACAAGTCTGCCAGGTATCAGCTCTAGTTCATCACAGCCAGAGTCGCCATCTAAGTGTCACTTGACATATCCACACACATGCAGCCATTTAAGGTTAGCTTTTATATAACTTCCATTTTCTAATTAGAGATCCTCTGTGTTCATCCCATGCCTTTTTGAATTCCGTCATCATTTGTGACTCTACTACCTCCTTAATGGAAGACTTTCCACATTTATGCTGTTAAAGCAAGGAAGAAGAGGAGGAAGAGACAGCACTCAAATAAATTGGTATTCGGTAGATGAGAGGCTGGTGCAGGTGCAGCTTACACTTCCACGGGAAGCCCACAGAACTGGTTCCATCCCCGCGGGAACCCCGCAGGAACTGCCTCCGTCCCCGCGGGAACCCCGCAGAACTGCTTCCATCCCCGCGGGAACCCCACAGGAACTGCCTCCGTCCCCGCGGGAATCCCGCGGGTTCTGCGGGATTCCCGCGGGGACAGAAGCCGTGCAGCTCTCTAATTTGAAGCCTTTCATTGCCACATATAACCGACAGCTGCTTTCCCTTACCTGAACAACTATTTCCAAGGTATCCAGAACAATCAAGTTGGCTTCAGTTGCAAGATTACCATCTATAAGTGCTTCATGCTCTAGCTCTGCTCGTGATCTTAAAAATGAGAAAACACAGCCATTAAGGTAAGCCAACATACTTCACGAAACATTACTTTTAACCAAAAGACAGACAACTACAGATAGTAAAAACTGCACACGGCTACCGAGAGACAGTGCAACAGACAAATGCTGAACACTAAGGCTGCCTGAACACTGGCTGGAGAAGCAGGCAAGAAAAATTCTGACCATCTGAGGAACACAGGGTGGGTTTCCCCCAGGAAAATTCATTTTCAAAGCGGTCGCATAATTTCTGTTCAATGTTCCACAAAAACTATAGCGTTGTGGGTAATTTTATAAGGCAGGTCTGCGGGTAAAGCATCATTTTACACACAGAAACGGTGTTTATAAAATTGCCCAGAATACCTATATTTACTTAGTTCTGCATACTTTTTACCCACAACAAAGGCATTTCCCAGGGACTTAGATGCGATTATATAAATATACATAGATGCAGGTAAAATAAACTGGGACATAATATGAGCAAAGAAGCGAGCAGGTTATCAGTGTGGGTACCTTCATTCTGGAGGCCTAAGTACCTTTTACAAAATATGAAGAATTTATGGGCATATCTGTCCTATTATAAAATCACCTTTTTAGCTAGCATCTGGATATACACCATATACCCTCCAATATAAACCGGAGATTTCTGGGCCAAAAAATGGTGATCTTGGTTTGTTTTTGAGTCTGTCTGAATTTCCCCCCCAGCAGAGTTTCTTCCTGCACCCCCCTCCCCCCCCCCCCCCCCCCCCCCCGCCAGTGGTTGTCAGCATTTCTTCCTCCACATCAGCCCTACCCACCCAACTCCTTGTGGTTACCGGCATTGCTGCAGTTCCTACCTTCAGCTGACACTGACAAAGAAATGCAGGTCTGCTCGCTCTTGCCCTCTCTGGAGGACGGGAGCCAGTAGGTCTTGAGCACGTGCAGATGCTCAAGGCCCTGCACCAGCCCAGCTCACAGCTTTCTTTGTCAGTGTCAGCCATTAATGCTGATATAAAACAAATAAAGAAGAAAATTTAAAACATCAGCATTAATGCTATTTATTTCAAACAAATTTAACTTGAAATTTAACTCAAACAAATTTCAAGTTAAATTTGTTTGAAATAAATGCATTAATGCTGATATAAAACATATAAAGAAGAAAATTTAAACATATATCATTTGAAAATTAAACAATTTCCCGCTTCCCGATGAAGAGGTGGGTGTGTAATTCTCACCGTATTAAGAAACGAATTAGTGAGTGTCACCACTGAGGTTAGCGGTAAAAATCTTCCTTAGTGGGAGATTATTGGGATTTGAATGCTTGTCAGCTCCCTAAAAGAATGTTGTGCTAGTGGAATGTATATATATTGTACGCATGTACACACATGCTTTATAAAACATATATAATCACGCACGAAGTGCAGTGCTCAATAATCTGACCAAGCCATGAGATAGAAGGAGAGAGAGGCTAAAAAACAAACAAACAAACAATTTTTGGAATGGGAGGGGTAAGTGGAGTAGGCATAGCTAGAGAAGACCGCCTCAGAAATGGGGGAAAGTGCCAGAGGAATCCGGACAAGTTAACCTACACTCTGATAATTATACTGAGGGGAGAGGTAGAGGGACGCCATGAATTTAAAAGTTGGTTTAAGAGGATAGAGGGGAGGGATGTGGGGGAGGGAGGATGGGGAAATAGTTTTGAAAAAGGTAAGATTCTATGTAAATTGAAGGGTTACATGCAATAATAGCTTGGAAAAGTTTTGTATGAAGAAAAACATTCAGAAGTCTCGTCGGTAAACATTGTTGGGACTTAAATGAGGTAATAAAATACAGAGCAAATCACGAGACACAATTATTGGAGTTTAATATGGAAGTTTATGGGTTAAGATAGAATTATCTGTTATTAGACTTTTATTGTATAACAAAGAATTGCAAGTAATGCGTCTTCATTCATAACAATAGTTAAAACATAAAAGGTAAATACAGAATAGGGTCTGGGGGGAGGGAGGGATAAGTGTTGTATTTCAAAATTGGATGGCTGTACACAATTGTTGCATGTTTGAAGTGCTGTTCCACTGAGTTCTGTACAATTGTTTTGAGAATGTTATGTTTAGGTGGATTGGTACTTTTGGAGATGTCATCAATAAAAACTGTCGAAAATGATAAGCAGAGGGGAAAGAGGGAGGGTTAGGGGGGATGGAAGAAACTGTCAAAAAGATTGATGATGGACTTTATCATTGCATTTCTATTTTGAAAGTTTGCTGGTGGCATTTACGTTTATGCCAGATATTGGATGTAGTTATCTCTGTCATCAATAAAAATGTTAAAATATAAAACATATATAATCACAACTCTGCTTCCCACCCCCCTCCCAAACTATGTCTTTCGAACATCTCTGTCTTGTGTGTGTATATAAGTATATGCAATCTTCAAAACTCTAACTCTTCAACAAATATTAAACTCAAAGAACTTAAATTGTAACACATCCACTTAGGAGTATGATAAATTCTGGGAGGAAAAAGCCTCAGATCCCCTACCTCCACCCCGTACATGTCTTTAGAATGGTGGTAGGTCTTATTGGAGTATGTTAGCGTTGCAGGCGTAAAAAACCTCCACAGAATAAAAGATCATTAAAACTCCATATAGTGTTGATGCATATGGTAACCCAGTGATTTCCAAACCTGGTCCTGGTGGCACCCCAGCCAGTCAGGTTTCCAGGATACCCACAAAGAATATTCATGAGAGAGATTTGCGTGCACTGCCTCCACTGCATGCACACCTACCTCATGAATATTCATTGTGGGTATCTTGAAAACCTGACTGGCTGGGGTGCCTCCAGAACCAGGTTTTGAAACCACTGTGGTAACCCATAAACATAGCCTTTGGCCCTGATATTCAGACTGTGGGAGATAGCCAAGCTGTTTCCAGCAGACCGCGCTAAACCCGTATATTCAATGCAGGGCCATTTCTAGTGACCGGCACTGAGTATCCGGTTTAACTGTGGCTGGTTTCACCTTAACTGGCCAAGCCGATTTTCAGCGCTAGCCGGTTAATTTGGAGCCGGCCAAATTATGGTGGACAAATATGGCCGCCAAACTTAGCCAGCTCTAAGCTGAAAATCGTGGGATAGCCAGTTATATCTCACGATATAACCAGCTATCTTCAAGCCGCTAACTGGCGACATTCAGTGCCGGATAGCCAGTTAGGTACCATTTCAACTGTCATTTCCCTTTAAAAATCAGGTGGCTTATCTTAAAAAAATTGTAACTTGAAACTTTTCAACTCCAAACTGCGGATACACCAGCTGCACAATTCTATAAAAGGCTTTTCCCATATAAAAAACACAGAATTTATGCTTGGAAAAACTTTATAAAATTAAGCCCCCCAGTCATATATATACATGTTTAGGCATACTATTGCGCTCCTATAATAAACCTTGCTTCCGATATTCAAAGGTATTTACCTGGCTAGCACTTGCTGCTAACCGGATAAATACCGTCCAGATGAATATTCAACAGCACTAATCCAGATGTTATTCAGCTAGCTGCGATATTCAGAGCACTAACTAGAAAGGACAGCAAAAAGGCTGTCTAACTTTATGCAGTTAGTGGTTTGGATATTGCCACTAACCGGACAGTACTGATCTCCAGATATTCAATACCAGTCAGCATGCAAATAACGGGTGCTGAATATCAGACAATTTTTTTTTTTTTTTTTGCTTACGGCAGCCGCTGTTGCTGACTGCCACCAGTTTAATATCAGCCACGTAGATCCTCCACTGTGTTTTCAAACATCCTAACTTCTGAAATGTGAGGAAATTAATCACCGTCGTTACAGCTAACAGAGCATCTTGGATCCACAATATGTAGATATAGTAAGCACAGAAAGTGCAATCATATCAACAGGCCCCAGAAATACATGGTGGACAACACTAAACGCAGAAACAGGAGTTTGGGATGCATTACAAACAGCATTTGCTACTGGCAGCTGAAACACCAAGGTAAGGGACATAGAAGACTTCAACCAGCTGCACATAAAAAGGCCACCAAGCACTAACCATAAATAACCCAGAGCCCAGGTGAGAAAGTTAGTGCAAAAGCAGAAAAGCGACAGATCTACACTTCCAGGAAAGCAGCACACCAAGTTTACGGTACCTGGCTGATTTGTGGCTTCTATACATACAGTGGGAAAATGATCAGAGTGGTGAATTAGGATAGACAGGGGAAAGAAAAAAAAAGGGAGAAAAGGCATATTTTAAGAACACAAGAATATTTCAATACAAAATAGAAAAATGAGGCATTAGGTGTCTCTGAAAATATCGTGTTACAATTTTACCCTCAAAATAGTGTGGCTTTTAAGCCTGTAGGTTGTAATAATTCATGAACAGACACTTTCTGAAGTTTCAGTACAGGAATCAGAAGTTCTACTGGATATAAGAAGCTTTTTTTAAACTCTGCTTACTGAACGAAGTATAGCACTGCCCTGTAAAACCTGCACTGGGGCCGTCAACATGCATCAGTAGGTGCGGAGGACATACTTGTCAAGTTTTTCTGTGTTCTGACGCCAGTGGGTCATATCTTTCCTCCACCTCAGATTTTCTTGACTCCCGAATGCGCTCCCTGAAGGACTTCTCTCTGCAGGTTAAAGTCAGTGAACAATTTTTCATTGGTTTTTAAAATTAGGACGCAAAGCACACAGAACAAATACTGAGAAAGTCCATAATCCATTCCTCCGATGACAAGATGATCGGTGATATCACATATTAAAAGGAATTAGGACGGCAATAATGAGACATTATATCCAGGGGGACTAGAAGCACATTTTCAAAGGGAAATTCTTTATGGAGTTTCCTTTTGAAGATGTAGAGTTGGTGCACACAATGTGGGCACATCTATGCTTACATGAAAACAGGTGAACAGTATGCACATGAAATTGATATGGAGATATGAAAATGAAGTGTGCATGCTTTCATTACACTGACTTAATGAGAAATTAGGTTTTACCTGTTAATTTTCTTTCCTTTAGGCCCTCCAGACCAGTCCAGACTGACGCTTGGGTTATGCACGCCTACCAGCAGATAGAGACTAAGAAGACTAGAACTTTGAGTTGAAAAAGAACCCTCTGCAGTTGCCAGGCAGTCAGTATTAAAGTCTCAAAGCGGATAAAGAAAAATTAAAAAAAACCCACGGCTGTTCTCAGGACACAACATGCCACTGAATCTTCAAGGAGACTGTGAAACAGATTACCACACACACAAAGCCAAGTTTGCTTGCTAGGCATCACACAAACAACTACAACTAGTTCATAGAAAAGAGAAGAGAACTTCAAGAAACTATATACAAAAAAAACCCCAAAAACTGTATCAGCAGAGTCCTCCACAAATGAACCACAGAGCTATGTTACACCTTCCGCGCACCGTGATCAGAAACACAACTAGGATGGGTTCTGGACCAGTCTGAAGGGCCTAAAGGAAAGAAAATTAGCAGGTAAAACATAATTTCTCATTCCTTACTAGCCCTTCAGACTGGTCCAGATGTCGATGCTGTTGGTTGTGTATAATTATGGTACAGCCAGAGACCCCCCCACTGGAATGGTGACGGGCCCAGTCATAGAGCTCAGGCCATTACAGACCTTGGCTGAGTCAGAAATCTGATGGCTGACATAACTGGGAGCTTACTGGAAAAGTATGGCCTAGTTTGTAGCCCGGATTGAGGCCTAAATAAGCTAAATTAGGAAACGTTAGGTCAATAGATATGGAAACAAAATGGAGGATTTCAGCACAAAATGGAAGCCGTATCTGTTACAAAGTGGAATTTTCTCTAATGTAAGTTAGAAAAACAAGTTGAGAAATGAGACTTTCCTGTGAGCAGGATTGTGGTCAGCCATGGTGTGAGAAAGGAAAGGTGTAGCTGGATGCAGGGTCTTGCTTAAGATTTGTGGTCAAGCGAGCTAAAGACAAAACCATGTTAGCAAGATAGAAGCTACTCATTAGCATGAGCCAATCAGTGACAACCATGACATTAGCATAGATTCAATCAGGTATATCTACTGTCATATTATCCATATCCTGAGGGCACCTATAAAAATCAGGGTATTTCCTGGTTTAAGAGAGAGAAAAGGGTTGCCACTCTCTCTCTCCAAGGGAAACCAATGTGTCCAGCAGAATTGACAAATTACCTAATTGCTTTCCCTTGTAAAACCTTTAATTGGTAAAAGAAATTATAAAAGATTAGGAACTAATTAACACCTGTTTGCAGTCAGGTTATTATATTCCTATAACTAATTGATTGTACGTGCCTGTTGTCAATCACTTATTTGACTTATACCTTGGCAAATAAACTCCTCATTCCAAATGATGATTTGTGGGCTTCACTTTATGATCAGAGGCTGTAAGTATAAATGCTTTTGCTGTATCAGGCTATCTTTCGCTGATTTGTACAACTTGTGACATAAATCCAGTTTGTCATAAGGCTGGTATCTTTTCCTTAGACCTAACATATCTCTTAGTGGCAATTCCTTTTAGAACTTCACAACTCCTTGATTACCCCAGTACTAGTGCTATTTAGAGATGGAGTCAGATTTAAAGTCACTCCAGCCTTCTTGGGGGGCTCTGGACCCCTCAATTCACAACAGTTGGGAAGTACCAAAGCAGCAAGACGTTAAGGGTGGGGACCCTCAGAGCCCAGACGTCAATATTCCCGCACCAAAAACAGCATCTGGTCTGGCTTGCATATCTACTTGATAGTGTCTAATAAAGGTATGCAATAATGACCAGACTGCCGTTTTACAGATACCCTGTGGCAGAATCAAACTACTTTCAGTTCACAAGGTTGCCATGCCCCCATGTGGGATGTGCTTTAAGTGCAGGGGGCAGAGATGGCCCCTTGAGAAGATAAGCCAATGAGCTAAGGTCACCTTAGATGCTGCAGCTCCCTTGTCGTGGAGATCTGACCCTCTAGTGCAACACTGTACCTAACCCAACAAGATCATATTCACCCAATGTCCTACCTATAATATTGTTCCACTTTGTCCCTTTTATGATGTAAACCACACTGAACCCTAAACAGGAGATATTAGCGATATATAAGACCTGCACTGAATTGAATTGTTGTGGTCTCCAAACAAAAATAAACGATCAGAAAGGCAGAAGTCTTCCGTTTTCTTCAGGTAAGACAGTAAAATTCATTTAACATCCAGGCTCACCAATTAAAGTTGTTCTTTGCCTCCTTTAGAATCACCAAGAACTGGCAGAGGAATAGACTTGTTCACATGAAAGGGAGACACCGCCTTGGAAAGAAAAGAAGGAATGGTTCTTAGAACTACTTTCTCAGAGGAGAACAAGAAGAAAGGCTCTCTGCACAAAAGCGCCCGAAGCTCAGAAATTCTCAGAGCTGAAGAAAAAGCTACTAGACACATTACCTTCATGGTAAAATCATTCAAAGCACAAGAGATTTAAGGGCTCAAAGGGTGCTGACATCAGCACTGACAAGATCAAGTTTAGATCCCATTGAGGGACTATGAACTGGCAAGGGGGCCTGAGAAGCTTAACGCAGGACGTCAGGATAAGATGACAAGGCTGCACCCTTAACCAGACCCCAAAAACAGGCTAGCACCGCCACCTGAACTTTTAAGGGAGCCAGCGCCAGACCTTTGTCAAAACCATCTTGAAGTCTAATATCTGTGGCAAGGATGCACACAATGGAGCATAACCCTTGTCCTGACACCAGTCCTCAAAGATACGTCAGACTCGTACTTACGCTAAAGACATCAAACTCTTGCGAGATTTCAACGTGGTCTATGTCACTGCTGGGGGAAAACTCCTCTTCCAAAGTCACGCCCTCTCAAGAGCCAAGCTGTAAGAGAGAATAAAGACAGGTCTGGCATAATGACTGGACCCTGCACCAACAGGTCTTCCCCTGCAGCTGTAGAGGAGCACTCACTGTCAGACTGATCAGGTCTCCGTACAACAATCTGTGAGGTCAATCTGGAGTTACAAGAATCATCACACCAGAATGAGTCTCGATGTGTTGAATTACCCGACTCACTAATGGCCAAGGAGGAAACACATACAGGAAACCTTGAGAAAGCCAAGGATGAACCAAAGCATCTATGCCCTCCGACTTCACTTCTTTCTGTTGACTGTAAAATCAGAGAACATGAGTATTGATCACCGTTGCCATGAGATCCATTAATAGCAGACCCCAAGTTTGAACAATTTTGTTAAAGGCAGGCCAGACTCAACTCTGCAGGATCCAAGGTTTTCCAGTTCAGAAAATTTGCCGGCACGTTTTCCACTCCTGTGACACGCACTGCTGAAAGATTCAAGAGATGAACCTCTGCCCAGGACAATAAATGGGCAGCATACTTTACAACTTGTGCACTTTATGTGCCGCTTTGTCAGTTCATGCAGGCTACCGTTATAGCATTGTAGAATTTGCAGAAAAGACTCCAGGGCTAAACGAACTGCCTGAGCCTCCAGCCTGTTGATCGACCATGAGGCTTCTTCAGGAGTCCAGCAAGCCTGCACCACCCAGCCTAGGCAATGAAGCCCCCAGCCATTAAGGCTGGTGTCTGTCATCACCAGAGTCCGTTATGGTGGTTCCAAATCTACCCCCTGGTGCAGATTCCTTGGGGTGAGCCACCACTGAAGACTCCTCTTCACTTCTTTTTTGAGAAGTGGCATATCCAGATCATGATGCTAAGGGGATCATCTTGTCAACAACGCGTTCCTGGAGAGGTAATATATGAGCTCTGGCCCACTGCACCACGTCTAGGGATGCTGCCATAGAACCTAGCACCTGAAGATAATCCTGGGCCTGAGGAACACTGGCATTCAGGAGACTGCAAATTTGGTCTTGAAGCTCGATTCTCTCCTGTGGAAGAAACACTTTGCCTACCCAAGTGTCGAAGTGGACTCCGATATAGACAAGGGATTTAGATGGATGACGCTTGGTGAAATTCACCACCCAGTCTAAGTGTTGCAGAAAACTCACTACTCTGGTAGTAATGTTTTCAGTCTCATGAAAGGACTTCACTCAAATCAACCAATCATCAAGGTAAGGATGTACCAGAATGCCTTCCTTGCATAATGTCACCACCACAGCCACCATAACTTTGGAAAAGGTGTGCGGGGCTGACCCATGGCTAGACCAAATGGAAGAGCAAAATTGAAAGTGCTGCCCTAAGACAGCAAAAAGAAGGAACAGATGATGGGCTTTGGGAATTGGAATGTGCAGATATGCTTCTGATAAGTCTAGGGAGGTTAGAAACTCTCCGCTCCGGACTGGCACAATAACTGATTGCGAAAACTGGGCACCTTAAAAGCCCTGTTGACTCTTTCAAGATCCAAAACAGGATGGAAAGTTCCCTCTTTCTTGGGAACCACAAAATAAATGGATTAACTTCCTAAACCTCAGTCTTCCTGAGGAACGGGAATCACAGCTCGTAGCGATAGCAGACGCTACAATGTGTCCCTGATTACCTCCGCTTTCCAGTGGGAATGACAGGGAGACTCTAGAAACAGATCTGGAAGAGGATGGTCGAACACTAAGACATAACCTTCCCCAGGTGAAGTGGGTTCACCTCTGGTAAAATTCCATTAGACGACCCCTCAACTGTAAAGGGCATGGGTTATGGTTTTGATATACTGCTTTTCTGTGGGCTCAACCAAATCAGTATACATATATTATATGCAGGTACTTTTTCTGTCCCTAGTGGGCTCACAATCTAAGTTTGTAACTGGGGCAATGGAGGGTTAAAGCAACTTGCCCAGGGTCAGAAGGAGCTGCAGTGGGAATCGAACCCAGTTCCCCAGGTTCTCAGCATACTGCACGAACCATTAGGCTACTCTTCTCCAGAGGGTGGACCTCAACACCTTCATTGGGAACCTGGTTCCTGACCAGAGGAGATGGCTGAGGTCTCGCGCCCCCTCCCCAATGGGCACCACAAAAATATCTGAGTTCCCTGAAAGAAACAGCCTCGTTGAGCTCCTCCAATTCTGCCTGGACGGTTTATTTGCAGGGAGTAAGATACATCTAAAAGTACCAAATATTAGGTGTGGTAAAATTCACTCTTAGTTCGTATAGAGCTATGGTATAGCACTACACACCTGGGGGGTGGGGAACAGGACAGGGTACATTTATAATAGGGTGTCCAAATCCCAAAAGGTGCCTATGTAACTTTATAAAAACAGGCCTCCTGAACCACCAACAAAGCATGCAACTGCTAATGCCCATGTTTTCAGCAGCTCTGAAGTTGAAGTAAATGTGTGTATGCTATGCATGCACCTGCATATTTTATGAAATAACACACCTATATTGCCAACTCCATCTTCCAGGAATGCCTACACATGGCACATATATACTGTAAAAACATGTAATCTTGTAGGTATGCATACCTATATACACATTAATGGGCGTGCAATTTTACAAAAGGCCTTTTCTGTGTAAAAAAAAAACCTGCTTTACAGGTAGAAATGTCTTTATGAAACTATTCCGTAAAGGGCTGCAACCCAGTTGGGTTTTCAGTATTTCCACAATGAATATGCATGAGATCTATTTGCATACAATGGAGGCAGTGCATGAAAACAGATCTCATGCATATTCATTTTATTTTATTTATTTTCACTTGTATCCCACATTTTCCCACCTATTTGCAGGCTCAATGTGGCTTTCAAACACCTGTTGTGGCATCGCCATACAGGATGAAGTATACATTTGGTGTTACAAAGAAGTCAAGGAAGACAAGAGGATTTGATCAAGAAGTTGTAGAGAGAAACATTATACCTAAAGTTGGAAGGGTGTGTTATGGTTAATTATGGGTTCTCGTGGTAGGCTTTGTCAAAGAGGTAAGTCTTCAGAGATTTGCGGAAGTTAGTTAATTCGTTGATCGTTCTCAGGTGGGTTGGAAGTGCGTTCCATAGCTGTGTGGCCACATAAGAAAAGCTGGTCGCGTGAGTTAGTTTGTATTTTAGTCCCTTACAACTTATTTATTTATTTATTGAGGAAATCCTGAAAACCCGAATTGACTGCAGCTGTCTAGGACCGACATTGAGCATCCCTGCCCTAGAACGGTAATCAGCTCTGTACATTTCTGCTACGATACCAGCACTATATACACACACAACAGTGCACCTTAACAATTATACCACCACAGAAAACCAAACATTTTGAAGGTAATTTGTTAAGAGACTACCTACCTTATCCAGCACATCTGTGCAATGCTAATCTTTCCTTTGAAAATTAATGTAAGTGCATGTCTTCCCTTTGCATATTACACCATGTAAAGTACAAAACACACACTTACACCAGCTATGCTGCATACACAAACCTTTCCTGCAAATTCATGTAGATACTTTTGAAAATTCTAATGTACACACATAAGTTCAAACCCAGCTCCAACTACATCCCTGGGAACATATTTTCTCATCACTAATAAATGTATGCATGAAATTGAATTACAGAAGTACACAGAGGCTTGGTAATACAGAACCATGTAAACAGGAACCGTAGGTTCTACTATAAAGTCAAAAGTAGATAAATGTTTTTATTAAAATACCTAAGGACGAAACATTGCCATAGACGAAACCCCTAAGAAAAAAACTTCATTGGCTCCCACTCAAAGAATGTTTAGCGTTCAAGATCTGCACGATGGGTCACAAAATCATCCACGGAGATGCCCCGAGCTAGACCTCGTTGACCTGCCTCCAAGAAACACTAAAAGATTCCTTGATCTGCACTTCCCCAACTGCAAAGGACTGAAGAACAAGCTAACACATGCGACTAGCTTCTCCTACATGAGCACGCAGCTATGGAATGCACTACCAACTGACTTGAAAACGATTAACGAAATAACTAACTTTCGTTAATCACTGAAAACCTCTCTCTTCAACAATGCCTACAAAGAGAATCCATAGCTTATTATAACACCTTACCACTTCACCCTACTCTGACAGTCACCTTTCTCTAACTTTATTCTGCTCTTTTCTTCTCATCATGATCTTATTGTAACACCAATTGTACCTGTCTCCTGGAATGGCGATGCCATAACAGGTTTTTGTAAGCCACCTTGAGCCTGCAAATAGGTGAGGAAAATGTGGGATACAAATGCAATAAATAAATAAATAAATAAAATGTTAGGTATTTTAATAGACTTTTATTTATTTCTGACCTTGTCGTGGTAATACTTGCGGTTTCTGCTGAAATGAAATTACATGCATACTTTCACCTGCTTACACTCGAGCCCAACAAATGAGACTCCTTCAGTCCCAGGAGCTAAGAATGCTGTCTCCACAATATCCTCAGCCCCAGCTCACCAAGGGTGGGTAGAAAACCTAAGCTAAGAATTGAACCCAGGTCCCTCCAGATGGCCATAACCTGCGTTCTTGCCTCTAAAAAGATTTGCTTCTTGTGTCTGATTTACACCTTTCAGGTATTTCGGTGTATATCATATTTCCCACCTCTCTTTCCCTAAATATTATTTCACAGGGTTTTGGTGTATGTTATCAACTTTTTCAAAGTCATTCTCTGGACCATGTCTACTTTTTGTAGATACAGCTATAACCACTAATACACAATGGAAATGTATGTGACTAGACTTTTGAAGTAAGCACCTGTATTCAGCACCAACACAGGACATTAACCCATGTTTCATCCTACAGTACTTTTTCAGTGTAAACAGAACATGTAGTGAAATAAAAATAACTAATTCAGAACCAACGGATTAAACAATCAGGAACAAAAAGAGTTTGATGTAAACACAATATCACAATCATAATAGTGATAAAATACCAGTATGCCCTTGTGAATAAAGTAAAAAAAAAAAAATCAGAATGAGTGAAATCATAATGATTTTAATTGAATTACCCCCTAAAAATAGTTCTTTGTGCAGCAATGTCAACAAAGAAAGGTGAATCAATATCACCCATCCCTTACACTTACCTAGCTGCCCTCTGCTGCGCCGAACCATCTCCTGCCTTGCCCCTATACTTCCCAAAATTGCTTCTTCCAGTTTTGCTCGCATGTCCTTCGACTTCTTAAATGTCAGACTATTCATTCTCTCAAAAACTTTCTTGCCCTGAAGTGCAAACAGAAGGCATGGAGGATACATTTAAATATCTCTCATTCCATCCTGAACCCTGGCAAAAATTTCTCAACATAACGCTATTAACACAAAGAAGAGGAAATGATTACCTTGTACTCGAAGCAGGAGATGCAGAGATAGAGCAAATCCAGCAGGCGATTGAGTTGCAAGACGGAAAGATCCATGAACCATTTCTGTAGGACGGTTTCATCAGCGTTCCTCAGCACCCACAGCAAACAGATTAAGAGGCTCCGGCTGGACTCTGCTGAGAATATTGTGTGCTGCCGGGTAGCCTAAACAAAACACCAAGGAAATATTCAGCTCCTCGCATTAAAAAAAGCTGGCCTTATTAGACAGAAGGTAGGACATGGCACATTGACTATTAAATATAGTACAATCTACAGAAAGAATTCACCTGCTCATTACACGATAGATAAAACAAAAACACTTCATACATCAACTTTTTCTTTCCACTGACTGTATTCTTCCATTAGTTTCACGAAGAGGAATTCCTGACAGACCAAAGTAATTGATTTCTTCAGTTTGGTGACAAGCGTGCGTGTGTGTGTATGCATGTGTTGAGGGTGGGGGGTAGGGGATTAATGTAGCATGATCTACCCAGTCCAATCCATGGGTACGCCTATTTGGATATTTCTGATACTCATCCTATATAATAATTTGCACCTCCAACGTTCCATATCTGGTTGCCTGGGTTCGAAACATCTCCTGACGTCAGCCAGGCTCCTGCGTTCCACATTCCAGCTCACTGTCCCACCCTCGCGTCAAGACGCAATGACGTCAGAGGGCGGAACAGTGAGAGGGAAGGGAACGCTGGAGGTGAGCTGAAGTCAGAGGGCAGAACAGTGAGAGTGAAGGAAACGCTGGAGGCGAGCTGACGTCAGGAGGGATGTTACGAATGGAACGGAAGCCAGCGCCAGCCAGCCAGCCAGAGAACGTTCAGGTACAAATCGAGGGGAGGAGAGAATCGTGGGACATCGACGGGAGGGAGGGAGGGAGGCAGGGCAGAGGAGAATTGATGGACATGGATGGGATGGGAGGACGGTAGAGGAGAGAATCGCGGGACACGGACGGGAGGGCAGGGAAGGGAGGGCAGGGAAGAAAAAAAAAAAAAAGCTTACATGACAGCCTTCCTAGGGCCTGTTTCATTGTTGAGGAAATGGGCATGGTTCCACTAGTATGCATATAATAAACTAAAAGGTTCTTTTATTAAGCTGCGGCAGAAACATGCCTTAGCGCATCCTTGGCTGGGAGTTTCCCACATGCTAAGGCCATTTTTACTGCAGCAGTAAAACAGCTTATTTTCCATTTTTTTGTATTAATGGCCATGTGCTAATGTTGCCGTTAGTGCACAGCCATTAACAACACAGTTAGCACACAGTAATGTATATGCTGATTAGCGCTAGAATACTCACTCTCTGCCCTCTTACATGGATTTTTTTTAGCGCACACTATTTCATCAGTTACCACAAGATGCATGAGTGTGTCTTGAGATGCGCCATTTTAAGCTGCGCTAGCATCTAACACAGCTTAGTAAAAGGACTTCTAAATGAAGTAATAACACAATATGGCTGACCACATAAGCAGAGGTACTGGCAAGAAAAAGGAGGCATTGCTGACCTTCTTTCATTCGTATACCTTTTTTTTTCTCAGAAAATTCTGTGAGCAGGTTTTATTATAAACACTCGCATTCCTTTCTTTTTTTTTTGTTAATTCATTCTGCTGCCTGTGCTTTATTTATATCTTTTAGAACTGGTTCTCCGATTAGGGGCACATGATGGATCAACTGGGGCACAGAAGGTTTGTTTTGAAGTAAAATTAATTGTACAACATTGTGCTTTAGTCCTGAAAATCTAATTTACTTTAAGGGTGGGGGAAAGGCAGCTCAAAAGTGTTACAGAGGGGGAAAAAAAAAACCTGAGGGTGGGTACTTGGATCTACGAAGTTTGAAAAATACTGCTTAAAATCATGGCTGTAAGATTAGTCTTTCAAGGCTACAAAGTTTCAGGATAGCCAAAATATATAAACTAGGTATAAGCTAATGCTCCCTCCCTGTATCTATGCAATGAAGAGCCAGTGAGTGCATCTGTTTTATTTACAAAGATAGGCAATTTAAAAATAACTGAGCGATTGTGGCATTTTCACTTATGAAGACAATAAAACTGGAACTACTAATGATTTTGCTGGCTTTGACTAGCATTATTCTTGACAAATTTTCAGCAAGCAGAGGAAAACATATGCTGTATGCTTTAAAAATTAGCTAATTTCACCCAAGCAAGTAATCTACAAATCAGTGGAGTCATTTTTTATGCAGAACTATTTCCCACAGGCTTATTGAAAAGGGTCAGTCTCAGCCCTTCACTCATTGTTTGTGCCAGTTTTCATTTCTACTATACTTTTTTTTGGACATATGTTTAGCCCAAATTCAAGTATATTTATGAAACTGTGCAAATGAACTGATCCCTGGATATATTTCTGAATGGGCTAAGCAGTACTTACTTGCCAAAAATTGAAAGGCCCTTTTACAGAGGCACGGTAGGCTCTATGCGCATGCAGCGCATGCTAAAATGAGACTACCACCAGGCTGGCACGCCCTCCTGGCAGTAATTTCGGATTTTGCACGACCATACTGCCAGCACAAATTATTTTTTTTATTTCCTACTGTGAACGACGTTTCTGGCGATCAAGGAAGACAAAGACGTAGCGGAGAGACTGAATGAATTCTTTGCTTCGGTGTTCACCGAGGAAGATTTGGATGGGATACCGGTGTCGGAAATGGTATTTCAAGCGGACGAGTCGGAGAAACTTACTGACTTCACGGTAAACCTGGAGGACGTAATGGGGCAGTTCAGCAAACTGAAGAGTAGCAAATCTCCTGGACCGGATGGTATTCATCCTAGAGTACTGATAGAACTGAAAAGTGAGCTTGCGGAGCTACTGCTAGTGATATGCAACTTATCCTTAAAATCGAGCGTGGTACCGGAAGATTGGAGGGTGGCCAATATAATGCCCATTTTTAAAAAAGGCTCCAGGGGAGATCCGGGAAATTATAGACCTGTGAGTCTGACGTCGGTGCCGGGGAAAATGGTAGAGGCTATTATTAAAAACAAAATTACAGAGCACATCCGAGGACATGGATTACTGAGACCGAGTCAGCACGGCTTTTGTGTGGGGAAATCTTGCCTGACCAATTTACTTCAATTCTTTGAAGGAGTAAACAAACATGTGGACAAAGGGGAGCCGGTTGCTATTGTGTATCTGGATTTTCAAAAGGCGTTTGACAAGGTACCTCATGAAAGGCTACAGAGGAAATTGGAGGGTCATGGGATAGGAGGAAATGTCCTATTGTGGATTAAAAACTGGTTGAAGGATAGGAAACAGAGAGTGGGGTTAAATGGGCAGTATTCACAATGGAGAAGGGTAGTTAGTGGGGTTCCTCAGGGGTCTGTGCTAGGACCGCTGCTTTTTAATATATTTATAAATGATTTAGAGATGGGAGTAACTAGCGAGGTAATTAAATTTGCTGATGACACAAAGTTATTCAAAGTCGTTAACTCGCAACAGGATTGTGAAAAATTACAAGAGGACCTTACGAGACTGGGAGACTGGGCAGCTAAATGGCAGATGACGTTTAATGTGAGCAAGTGCAAGGTGATGCATGTGGGAAAAAAGAACCCGAATTATAGCTACGTCATGCAAGGTTCCACGTTAGGAGTTACGGACCAAGAAAGGGATCTGGGTGTCGTCGTCGATAACACGCTGAAACCTTCTGCTCAGTGTGCTGCTGCGGCTAGGAAAGCGAATAGAATGTTGGGTATTATTAGGAAAGGTATGGAAAACAGGTGTGAGGATGTTATAATGCCGTTGTATCGCTCCATAGTGTGACCGCACCTTGAGTATTGTGTTCAATTCTGGTCGCCGCATCTCAAGAAAGATATAGTAGAATTGGAAAAGGTGCAGCGAAGGGCGACTACAATGATAGCGGGGATGGGACTTCCCTATGAAGAAAGACTAAGGAGGCTAGGGCTATTCAGCTTGGAGAAGAGACGGCTGAGGGGAGACATGATAGAGGTATATAAAATAATGAGTGGAGTGGAACAGGTGGATGTGAAGCGTCTGTTCACGCTTTCCAAAAATACTAGGACTAGGGGGCATGCGATTAAACTACAGTGTAGTAAATTTAAAACAAATTGGAGAAAATTTTTCTTCACCCAACGTGTAATTAAACTCTGGAATTCATTGCCGGAGAATGTGGTGAAGGCGGTTAGCTTAGCAGAGTTTAAAAAGGGGTTGGACGTTTTCCTAAAGGACAAGTCCATAAATCGCTACTAAACGGACTTGGAAAAATCCAAAATTCCAGGAATAACATGTATAGAATGTTTGTACATTTGGGAAGCTTATCAGGTGCCCTTGGCCTGGATTGGCCACTGTTGTGGACAGGATGCTGGGCTCGATGGACCCTTGGTCTTTTCTCAGTATGGCATTACTTATGTACTTATGTACTTAATCTCCAGTTGGTGCGCATCGACCTGTCATTGCGCGTGTAGTGTGTGAGCCCTTACCGCTAGATCAATGGGTGACGTTGAGGGCTCAGGCCGTAAATAGGCGTGCACTGGTTTCAATTTTCCTGCAGGAACTTTTCCTGGCCCACTGAAAAAAAGGCCTTTCCCCCAAACGTGGTAAAACTGGCCCAGCGCGCACCAAAAACATGCGCCCACACTACTGCAGGCCACTTTTTGCCACGGTTTAATAAAAGGACCCCTAAGTTACCGTAGGATTCAACTTTCTTACATATCCCAAAAATAAAACAAAATCAGACCCCCCGCACATGCAGTTACTTGTGTTCAATACTAGCTCTGCTCAGTTTCCACAGCCAAGACAAGAATGACCCTCTTCCAAATTTAAGTGTCGCTGGCCCATCTAAAAAAAATATGATTTTACTCCTGCAGGCCTGCCATAAACTCCCCAGAGGGTCTCAAGAAGCTTCATTTAAGTACCTATATCAAAAAGTTTGCCAAAGCAACAGATAAAAACATTTTTTTGAATACATTTATTCCTGTGAAAACTTTTCACAATTGTTTTGCATTTGCACACTGCATATGCAGCTTTTTAAAACAGGGCCTGAAATTTGATATATACATCAGTGCTCTGCAAAATACTGTGTAACACTTGCTAACTTGCATCTCTACACTTATTAACTGTGGATGCTATGGACCCTGGTGATAATAATGCATGTTAATGGTGTTGGCATGAACTGTTAGCAAATGACATCCCCCCACCCCAACAACGGTGAAGTAAGTGACAGAAACAAGGTTAACATTTGAAAGATCATGCAGCACGCACAGAGAACTAGTGTTCTCTCCAGCCACCACATACTGCTTGATTAGAGATGGACAAAGGCGTTTAGGCCTCACATATGCTTTATTAATAAAGGCAATGTCTATTTACCGCTGGGGTGAGTATAAAGCTGCTGGGCCTTGCAAGTTGTGGAGTAGATGTCCCAGCAATTGCCATGGCAACAGTCTGGCTTATCATGTTCCCCCCTTCATTTTCATGGTCCTCAGTCGATGTGCAGCTCGGCCTTCCTCGCTGGTTATGAGATTCTGAAGGAAAATGGAAATGAAATGTTTGATTTTAGGTTCTTCTGAATGTCTGAGTTTCTCCCTATGATAAAGAAGCTTTATCCCACCACATGCAAAACCACAACATTATACCTGTAAGGCAATATGTTCTGTCTCTATTACCAGAAAGTAACCCATCTGTACAACTTTTATATGAAAATTTTGGTTTCATGCACAAATTTCCTAGTAGCCTATTTTTACCATTCTTGCGCAGAAAAGTGAAATTTGTTCTTACCTGTTAAGGAGAAATTAGGTCTTACCTGATCATTTTCTTTCCATCAGACCTTCCCGCTGTTCCAGAACCTGTGGGATAATTGTGTCCCATCAACTAGCAGGTAGAAAAAGAGAACTGAAAACTGAGACATATCTTCTGGCATCTAGCCCAGCTCCTCAGTAATAAGCAATAAGGAGAAATTCAAAAATAAAAATAAAAACCTTAAACAACTCACTAACCTAACACTAACCACACGAGCAATCATATATGGACCTCTATCTGGACAACTTGTAGAGAGCAAGAAATATGCAGGAAGCGCCATGCAAGGTAACAGTCGTTATTTGATCCATTACTTCGCACCGACTAAATAGCTCAGAAACCTCGGATGGTCCTCAGGAAGATTGGGAAGGACTAATGGAAAGAAAATTGATCAAGACAGACCTAATTTCTCCTTCCATTATGTAGCTTCCCACTATTTCAGAACTGTAGGATGTATAAAAGCAATCCCTAGAGTGGGTGGCATCCTGACGCTGCTGCCCCAAAGACCAAAGACTCAAAACTGGCTTCTAGCATGCCGCAAAGTCCACCTTGCTTGGCAAAGGTATGCACCATTGACCATGTCACAGCCTTACAAATATCCGCCGGAGACAATAAGGTAGTCTTCGCCCAGGATGTTGCCGTACACCTCATAGAATGAGTCTGTAAGGCCTGAGGAGCCTGCTACCCCACAAGCAAATAAGCTGACACGATAGTCTCCTTCAGCCATCTAACAATTGTGGGCTTGGAGGCCATAAGATCAAATTTCTGTTTACCAAAAAGCAGTCTATCTGATTTGCGAAACTCATTTGTGACTTCCAGATATCTAAGGAAGACTACACACATTGAGAAGCTTCAGGGAAGAATATCGAGACTTCATCCTTTCTGCAAAAGGACGGAAGCTCCACAGATTGGTCAATATGAAATACTGACACCACTTTCACAAGAAAGGAAGGAACCATGAGCAGGGAGACCCCCACCTCTGAAAGCAAAGAAGGGGATCCGAACAAGAGAAAGCCTGAGCTACAAAACCCTACATACTGACACAACAGCCACCAAGAATGCTGTCTTTAGTGTAAGATCTTTCAAGGATTGGCTCAAAAGGAGGCTTCTGAAGAGCCTGAAGGACTAAATTAAGGTTTCACTCTGGACACAGCATACAAAAGGGAGGCTTCAAGCAGCCCACTCCTCACAAGGATCAAATGATATCTGAGTGAGCCACAAAAGACATCTTCTGTACTCAGCCCCAGAAACAGGCCAAGGCTTCAACCTGAACTTTTAGAGAACCCAACCCCAATCCTTTCTGAATATCTGCCTGGAGAAACACTAGGATGTGCGCAATCTGGGCAGAGAAGGGAAATAGTCTGCGCTCAGACCACCAGCCCTCAAACGACCTCCACACCCTTGCATACACCATGCATGTAATGCGTTTCTGAGCCTGAAAAAAGATAGCAATGACCGAATCACAGTAACTTGTTTCAACTGAGCCCTTTCAATGGTCATGCCTTAAGACAAAAGGGGCACAGATCCTCCATAAGAACCGGATTACTTCAATAGACCGTGTACCTGCGGAAGATGGAGAGGATCTCCGGCCAGCAGTCGAATCAAGTCTGCATACCACAGCCTCCATGAATCATTTGAATCTCATACAATGTGATCCTATCAACATGCAGCCTACAGTGGGCCAAGGAGAGAAGAAAGATGTCTCCAGTCAGGGCTGCAGTAGGGCATCAATCCCGATCGAGCCCAGTTCTTTCCGACAGATGAAGAACTTGGGCACTTTGGCATTCCATTTTGTTGCCATCTGTCCAATGTCAGCTGAAACCCCTGGCTGGATAGTTCCCATTTTCCTGGGTCCAAGAAGTGCCTGCTGAGAAAGTCTGCCTCCACGTTGAAGGACCCTGCGATGGGAGCTGATGACAGAAAAAAGTTTTGGCCAACTCATGAGGGAGGCCGCCTCCACTGCCATCTCACAACTGTAGGTTCCATTTTGCTTGTTGATATAGGCCACCACTGTTGCAATGTCAAAGAAAACGCAGGCTGGGGCCCCCAACTGAAAGGGAGCGAAGTCACGTAAGGCATTCCACATTGCCCTGAGCTCCAAGCAATTTACTGACCACCGAGACTCCTGTTCCATCCAGGTGCTCTGTGCCAGATGAAACTTATAATGAGCTCCCCAACCCAACTTGCTGGCATCCATGGTCAATACTTCCCATTGTGTTATTGGAAAGGGAGCTCCAACAGTCAAATTTATGAGCGACAACCACCACTGCATATTTCGTCTGGCAACCAGCAACTGAGAAGAAAATTCCTTTAACAGCCACATATGAGCACTTGTCCATGGTACCATTTCTATCACCACCATCACTGACCCCAAAACCTGGACGTAGTCCAAGACCCTGAGCATGCCTCAACTAAGAAGACAAATCTGTTGAACCAGCTTCACCTCCTGCGCTGTGTTGAATAAAAAGCCCAGACACTACAGCATCTGCTATGGAGTTAGTCTGCTCTTCTTCAAATTAATCACCAAACCCAAAAACTGCAGAAGATCGGACAACTTTGTCCATCACCATCATGCAGTCCAAATAGCATGAATGAGCCACTCTGATTTCCTGGCGCCAAAGGAAGGATGCTGCCACCACCACCATTACCTTGGTAAGTGTTCTTCGAGATGTGGCGAGACCGAAGAGCAAAGCCTTGAACTGGAAGCAACGGCCCAGCACCGCAAAATGTAGAAACTTCTGACTTAGCTGCCATATAAGTATATGCAAGTACACTTCCTTGAGATCAAGGGTGGTGAGAAATTCTCCTGCTTGAACCAAGGCTATGACTGCAATTTCCAACCTTCTGTATGAATACCCAGAACCCACTGGTCCAACATGATTTTGGCCCACTCCTCCAGAAGACATACTCCCATTGAAGGAAGTGGACCAGCCTCACATCATTGCAAAGCTCTGGAGGTACTGGGCACTCTAGCTGAGAGGAGCACTTTCTGTCTGCATGAAAGGAAGATTGGTGTGCCTGAAAGTGAGACTTCTGACCATATTGCTAACGACTGGGACAATACCGTCTACTGTCTCAAAACTGAGATCAAAAGCCCCCTGATGATGGACGACCAGAAGCTTTCAGCTTAACCTCCAGCAATTGCTGTGGCTTAGCTTCCACCAGTTCTTTCACCAAGTTACTGAGATCTTCTCCAAATAGTCACGTGCCCCGAATGGGCAGTTTAACTAGACGTGGCTTTGATGCTGCATCAGCTGCCCAATGCCGCAACCAAGCTGTTGACATGCTGTGACAGCTGGGCATTATGGCACCCATCTTGTATTGCAGACTGCTGATGTCACTTGAGACATACTCTTGCCATGAACAAGCTGCACATTGTCACTTGAGACATACTCTTGCCATGAACAAGCTGCACATTGTCACTTGAAGGCTCAAAAAGGCCACTTCAAGAGGTTGTTCCAGTGAGTCTTCTAGCTTGTATCCTGTAGGTCTTATAGGGCAATGTCCCCTTCCACTGGCAAGGTGGTCTTCTTAGTCACCGTGGTAACCAGTGAGTCCACACTGGGAAGCTGCAATTTATCTTTCTCCTCTGGAACTAATGGGTAGAGCACTCTCAGCCCCATGTCCGGCAAGACCCATTCTGCTGTAATCAGAGCCTGAATGTCTGAATGCATCGGGAAGGCCTTAGAAGGATCTTTAAGCCCCCTCATGATTGACAAAGATGGAATTCCTGATGCCAAAGCAGGAGGCTCCTCAATGGAAAGCACTGCTAGTGCCTCAGAAATAAGAGTATTGAGCTTCTCTTCATGAAACTTTCGGGTCACCCTCTTTCCCTAATGGCTCCTTCATCAATGGCTCCTCTGAATAGACTGAGGCCAACTATCTGAAGTAGGGAGAAGCAGAGATAGCCTCATCTGCCCACTCCTGAAAGTCTACATGAGATCTCTTAGGAGCTGGAGGGGCAGCGAGGCGAGAAACTAAAACAACTGGTGTGAGAGCAAAATAAACTCTGGAGAAAACAAAGATCCCAATGCAACTGAATGCTCTGTCGGGCCCTAAAGCTGTAACTTTGCCTTCCAAAGAAGATGGTCTGCAGAGGCACAAATCCAAAGAAAGCAACCAATACAAATCTAATTATCTTACTGGGCAGATCACATAGGTCATTTTGGTCTTTATCTGCTGTCATCTACTTCTTTAGCATTAAAACTAAGTATATTCTGGAAACATCGCACACAATTTCTGGTTTGTTTATTTTTCTAGGTTTTCAGGTGATGTATACCAAAATTAATGATTTTTTTTTTTTTTTTTGCATTAAATACACCCCTGGGAATTATGCACAAAAAATGTAAAATTATGCAAAAGCAGAAAAAAAAGGTACAGGTACCTTTATGATTCTGCCGGTTTGGCTGAGGGGGAGGGGGGACGTCTCTTCTGATTGGCTGCCAGGGTTTGTGCTGACGTCAGGGGATAGTACTTTAGCCTGCAGCTGAAGAGTTCCTCTGCTTTCGCGTTACTTACACTCTTGTGGTGATTTGACAGCCGCAGTTCTTGGTCAGAATGTGCTCTGACTTTGATCTGAGTTCCCTGTTCAGGGATTTCTTACCTTTCCCTTTGTTTGTGTTAGCTGGGGGCAGTGTGTGTGTGTGTGTGTATAATTAGTTCACTTGCCTCCAGCTGGGCTTCCCTTCGCTGGCGGCAGTTCTCTGCTTGTTCCTCAGTGGGGGCTGGGCTTTGTTCAGCTCTAGTCTCAGCTTGGCTGCTTGTCTGAGAGCATCCTCTCCTTGTTTACTCTAAGGATTTCTCTTCCCAGTGTCCTGGCCTGCTGGCTCAGTGAGTTTAACCCTTTGTGTACTGTGTGTATTGTGTTCCTGCCTCTGACAGTGTGTTTGTTCTATCGGCCCTGCTCCTCCTCGGAAGCCTTCTCTCTGTTTGTTTGCTAATTTATGGAACTCTATCTCTCCCTGGTGTGCTGGCTGGCTCTATAAGCTTAACCCTTTATGTTCTGTTTGCCTCTGTCTGCAGTGGGTTTGAGGCAAAGGCTTTCTGCCTTCCTTTTGTGTCTGGTTCCTCTGGCTTCTGCCTGGGGCTTCCTAACCCTTGTGGGGGGGGGGGGGGGTTTGCTGTGTTAGTTCCCCTATCCTGCGCTAGTCCCCTGGGTGGGCGTGGCCTGCACTGGTTCTTTTGTTTCTCCCTCTTCCTTATCGCTGGTGTTCAGCGCGTGTCTGGCATCTTGGGGCCCCGGGGGGGGGGGGCCCACTGGGTTCTTTCACCCCCTCCTGTGTGTGTCTGAGTTCCTGTTCGGCCGTGAGGCCTGTACGAGTGGCTCTGTGTGCGTGGGTTCCGGTTCGGCCGCGAGGCCCGTCTGTTTGCCTATTTCCCTTCTTCCTGAGGGACTGTGGGGAGGGGTAGCTTAGGGGTATTGTGTAGCTGGGGTGTGTGGTAGTGGGGCGGTCTCCCCTTGGCCTGGGTCGGCGCCCTGCTGGCCTCGGCCAGAGCCCAAGGGCTCACGACCAACCCAACGGATTACAGGTACTTTATTACAACAATATAAGAAAGCTTATATCATTCTGTTTGTCTCTCACTTGCAAGTCCAAAAACAATTTCCATGAAATTGTACAGACTTTTTGTTTAGTCTCTCTAGATGTCTCCTTGGTGTTTGATACTGTAGATGTGTTGCTACATAAGTTGCGTGAACATGGTACTGAGTGGCACTGTATGGTTGCTGGACTGCATCATTATTAAAAGGTTGCAGAGTAGGGGAATAGTATCCTCTACTGTTCTAGTGAAAAGGGGAGTCCCACAAGGATCTTCCCTTTTGACATTGCTGTTTAACAACTACATGGCATCTTTAGGGCGATTGGGAGTATATTATCGTATGTATGTGGATGATGTGAAGTTTTTTTTCCCTCCAGTAAAAGCTGGGTTAGAATGGTTGATGTTTTATATGAAAGAAGTAGGTTTATGGATGGAAAGGAATAGACGGGCTTTGAACATGCTTACTGGTAAAAAATCAGGAATTACTGCAGGTAAAGACAGTGTTGGTGGGAGAAACAAGGCTGCCAATTAAATCCAGATGCAGTTACTGGGACTAACACTAGAGTCACAGTTGATGATGAAGGATCAAATATTACAGTTGGTGAAGTCCTCATTTTTTCAGTTGCATTTACTTTCTAAATTGAGGCCAATGTTATTCTGAATGGTATCAAGGTTTGATTATTGCAATGCTCTATTATCTTGGATATGCACTACAGTAGTTCAGAAAGCGGCAGCCAGGATGGTGTTGGGACCTTCTAGATTTGAACATTTGATGCCCCTGTTAAAAAAAACTGTACTGGCTACTAATAATATATCGAGTGCAGTATAAACTCTTGTCAATAATTCACAATGGTTTGTATAGCAAAGCACCATGGAATTTCTCACAAATTCTGGTGGTCTACCGACAAGCGAGGCAGTTAAGGTCCAAGACATCAATGAGATTAGCAAAAGAGTCTGATGGTAACAAGGTATGCAGAAAGTTGTGCAACTGCTTTCTCAGTAGCTGGCCCATGTTCGTGGAATGCAGTACCAGGAACATTTAGACTGTGTGGTTGTGTGGAACAGTTCAAGAAGCTTTAGAAAACTCACTTTTCTGTGAAAGTATTCTAGTGAGGAGCGATATTACCATCAGGAACTTGGGACAATGATACTACAGTACATTGATGGCACTTGTTCTTCTTGTCTGATGTGGTTTATTTTTAGTGTATTTGTGTATGTAATTTTGTACTCCGTTTTAGTTCTTAGGTGGAATAGAAATTGGTAAAATAAATAAATAAGGATTTTGTAGCAAATTAATTTTAAGTAGCATGGAATAACTATTTTTTTTTTTTTTAATATAACCTTTGTGTCTGGTGTATTTTTTTTATTTCTCTGCAGTTGTCATCTGTTTCCTCATTATCCCACTGCCTCTTTTTTTTTTTTTCCTCATCTCTGCTTCAACAGCCTTTCCATTAGTTCATTCCCCAGCTCACCCCACTTCAACACTCTCTCTCCTTGGCTCATTCCTTCTCCCCACAAAAAAAAACCACCCCCTTAATCTATATTCCCCTTTGCCCTACCCCAACTTGTCTTCCTCCCCCATAATCTCACCCTCCACTCTTTCCTCCAACTCTGTCTTCAGGCTTTCCTTCCCGCCAGCACAATGTCTCCTGGTACAGCCGCCATCTTCCTGCACTGGGCAGCTTTCTCAGAATGCGTGTCATGTAACGTTCAAAATCAGTCTCTGAGAAAGCAACAGTGGAGGACGAATATAGAATGGCTCCTCCTCAGCTGTGGGCAGAGTCTCTGGTTCCCCTTCCTAGTGGCTTTCAGAAATTACATGATTTATGTACTAGCTTATTAATTATTCCCAAATGGGTGCATAGTCGCATAACTCCTTGGGGTGTAATTACAGAAGCAGAATATAAAGAGGATAAACGTGAGTAGAAAAAGCTGCAGAAACATTTATGACACATGCTGGAAAGGGTCATGCACGTTACATCAAACTAGGATTGCCACCTCACTCCAGGTCTGCCAAACAAGCTGATCCAGGGCCGCGGCTGCCAAGCCCGGGGCAGAGCCCCCCCCCCCACCACCACCAACTGGAACTGCAAATACCTTGGCTGGTAGGAATCCCAAGGCCCCCTCAGCAGAAGAGGTCTTCCTCCAGCGCTGCTCCTCTGCCGCACTTACTGCCCGTGCGTCTGCTTTTCTCTCACATTGCGCAAGCTCAGTTTCAAAACCGAGCATGCGCGGCCTGAGGGCCCAGCAGCTGCTTGGCAAGCAATGCAAGCGGGGCCTGGAGCAGGAGCGAGAGACCTCTGTGCCGGGCTCCCCTTGGAGGCCAGGGCCCACGGAATTTTGCTCCCTCACCCCCCCCCCCCCCCTCCCCTCGGCAGCCCTGAGCTGATCCAGCTCTAGCTCTGCCCCACTGAATGCATGGATTTGTACTGTTGGCTGTTTTCTCTAAGAAAATGGGAACTACGTTCCAGCTGACCTGAAATGAGTTAGCAAACCTACCACCAACCTGCACCAAAAACAATATATTCTGTTTTTTTTAACAACACTACCTTGCATGTTTAAAAGCTGGAAGCCACTCTAGTTGTTGGGAGTGGGGGAGGAAGAAGGTCAATGAACGTGCACAAAGATGAAGTACCTGTAAAGTCATACAGCTGAGGCAGTGTTTCCATGACAATCCCAATGAGCGGCAGGTACAGCATGGCCACACGGGCCTTCACTTCAGGGTCGGAGTACCGTGGGTCCGAGTCATGACTTGACAGTAAATTGTGTACCACATTGATGACTTTCTTGTGTAATCCCCAGAGACTGTTAAAGGATTGGGGGAGGAGGGGGGATGACAGACTAATTAATCAAGATCTGTAAAAGCAAACAACACCTTCTGCACATGAAAAAATATATTTTTTATAAACAGAAAAAAAAAAGCTTGTGAAAGCTTTTTTATGTCACGATCACAAAAAATACATTCAACCAAATTTGTGTCTGATTAAATTAAACTTGAAAACAGATATCCATACTTTAACAATAGCAATCTGAATTTTCATAGTGTTGAATCTAAACTAGTGTTAATAACAAAGTAAGGGCCCTGTTTACTAAGCCACGTTATAGGCATGTTAACATTTTTAATGCGTGTTAACCGTGTACATGCCTGCAGTATCTCTATAGGCGTCTACACAGTTAACGTGCGTGCTATTTGTAGACGCTTTGAAAATGCTAACGCGCCTTAGTAAACAGGGCCCTAAATATGCTGTATTAGATTAAAAAAAAAAAGACTAATTACTCTGCTCTAGTGCAGGCTTTCCAAATCCAAGTCCTGAAGGACTGGAAGCAGGCTAGGTTTTCAGGATATTGCTAATGAATATGCATGATAACAATTTTGCACGCCTACTACACTTCTATTGCATATATATCATAGTCATGCACATTCATTAGGGATTTCCTGAAAATCTGGCCTGTTTTTGGCCTTTGATGACAGGACTTGCATAAGCCTGCTCTAGTGCATTCTCTTTTAGTCTTATTCTTAGTTCTCTTCATGCTTCTTTGCCCCGGTATATTTTATTATTGTAATTTCCATTTTTTTAAAATTTTAAATAAAAGTTATTATTGTCATAGCATATAAATGTACTCCTTAACCTTTAAAAACCATGTTTTCCTCAGTATCTTCTTTAGTTATTTATACCAGACTAGTCGTTAAGCCCGTTAAAACGGGCGAGTATTGGTATGTTCTATTTTGATGTCTAACTCCCTCCCTCCCAGCTCCAAGGCCCAATTCCCTCCTCCCTCCCCTCCCAGCTCCAAGGCCCCCCGCCCTCCCTCCTTCCTTGCCAGCTCCAAGGCCCCAGTCCCTCCCCTCCCCCAGCTCCAAGGCCCCCCGCCCTCCCTCCCAGTTCCAAGGCCCCATTCCCTCCCAGCTCCAAAGGCTCCCCTCCGTCCCTCCCTCCCAGCCAGCACCAAGGCCCCCCTCTGTCCATCCCTCCCAGCTCCAAAGCACCCCCTCCTTCTGACCTCCCATGTCCAGCATCCTCCCTCCTTCCCTGCCAGCTCCAAGGCCCTCTGTCCACCCCTCCCAGCTCCAAGGCCTCCCCCTCCGTCCCTCCTTCCCAGCCAGCTCCAAGGCCCCCCCCCTCCCTCCCAGCTCCAAGGCTCCCCTCTGTCCATCCCTCCCAGCTCCAAGGCCCCCCTCCTTCTGAGACCTCCCATGTCCAGCATTTCTCATGCTCTCCCCTCCCTCCCCCCCAAGGTCGCCGCCGCCGCCCCCCCCCCCCTCCACACGGGCCGGGCCCTCTCCTCTCCATTAAACGTACAGCACCTCACCTCTGAAACCACAGCAGGCAGATCGCCTCCCATTAGCTTTCCTTCCCTGCCTGTGCCGCCCTCTTGTGATGTAACGTCGGCGAGGGCGGGACACAGGCAGGGAAGGAAGGCCGACGGAAGCTGATCTGCCTGCTGCTGTTTCGGCGCTATAAGTTCAATGGAGAAGAGAGGGCCTGGCTCGGGTGGAGGGGGGGCCGGCGGCGACCTCGGGGGGGGGGGGAGGGGGAGGGGGAGTGGTAGCGACCTCGGCGGTTCCCTCCCTCCCATTCCATGTGGTGCACTCCTCAGCGCAGTTTCCTTCTCTGTTCCGTCATCACGTCTTGATGCGGGGGCGGGACAGAGAGGGAAGTCTCTACTGCGCATTTGCAGGTGAGTCGGTCACTTGCCATTTATATGTTTGATTTTACTTGTGTTATAACCAAATGGAATTTGTAAAGGATCAGCAATGTTGTAAACTCCCCTCCCCTTACATTATACAGTCCTCATGTTTTATGGGAGTAGTAGTACAATGTTGCCTCTAAAGACTGAGTTGAGATTAGCAAAAATTATTCTTCATGAGCAAAGGGACTAAGTGAACATGAGCAAAAATTTTCTGTTACACAATCCTGTGAGCACATCTTACAGATACAATCAGAGATGTATATACACACCCACACATACTAACACTTGCAGGGAGGATGGAAAGAATTCCATGAACTATGCTCTGCGTGTTTTCCCTACTTGTTACGTAAGAACAGCCATACTGGGTCAGACCAATGGTTCATCTAGCCCAGTATCTTGCTTCCAACAGTGGCCAATCTAGGTCACAAGTATCTGGCAGAACCATCATTAGTAGCAATATTCCATGCTACCAATCCCGAGGAAAGCAGTGGCTTCCCCCGTGACCATCTCAGTAACAGACTATGGACTTTTCCAAACCTTTTTTAAACCCAGATAGGCTAACCACTGTTATCACATCCTCTGGCAGCATGTTTCAAAGCTTAACTATTCGCCGTGTGAAGAAATATTTCTTCCCACTTGTTTTTAAAGTATTTCCATGTAATTTCATCGAGGTCTCTGTACTTTTTAAAAGAATGAAAAATCGATTCACTTTCAGCCGTTCTACACCATTCAGAATTTTGTAGACCTCAATCATATTCCCCCCTCAGCCATCTCTTTTCCAAGCTGAAGAGCCTTAACCTCTTTAGCCTTTCCTCATATGGGAGGAGTTCCAACCCCTTTATAATTTTGGTTGCTCTTCTTTGAACCTTTTCTAATTCCACTATATCTTTTTCGAGATACAGCAACCAGAATTGAATGCAATACTCAAGGGGAGGTCAAACCATGGAGTGATACAGAGGCATTATTGTATTCTCGGTCTTAACATCCCTTTCCTAATTCTTAGAATCCTGTTTGCTTTTTTGGCCGCCCCCTCACGCTGGGCAGAAGATTTCAGCATATTGCCTACAATGACACCTAGATCTTTCTCGACTTCTGAGGTGGACCCCAGCATCAGATAACTATGATTCGGACTATTCTTTCCAATGTGCATCACTTTGCATTTGTCCACATATTTAATCTGCCATTTGGATGCCCAGTCTTCCAGTTTCCTAAGGTCTTCCTGTAATTTTTCACAATCTGCATGTGTTTTGACAACTTTGAATACTTTTATGTCATCTGCAAATTTAATCACCTCACTGGTTGTTCTGATTTCCAGATGATTTATAAATATGTTTAATAGCACTGGCCCAAGTACAGACCTCTGTGGCAATCCACTGTTCACCCTCTTCCATTGAGAAAAATGGCCATTTAACCTTACCCTCTCTTTTCTGTCCAATAAGCAATTCCTAGTCCACAACAGACTGCCTCATGTCCCATGACACTTTAATTTTCTCAGTAGTCTCTCATAAGGAACGTTGTCAAAAGCTTTCTGAAAATCTAGATACACTACATCAACTGGGTCACCTTTATCCACATGTTTATTCATGCCTTCAAAGAAATGGAGCAAATTGGTGAGGCAAGACTTCCCATGGCTGAACCCATGCTGACTCTGTTCTATTAAACCATGTCTATTTGTTCATAGCTACTCTGAATTTTACTCAGCACAGCTTAGAGGAACTCTGCTCCCCCTGTATGAGGACCACTTTTTTTTTTTTTTTTAAGAGGAAGTAGGGGAATTTTTGAATACAGCAAGGAAGGACCTCTTTGCTGTCTACTAGCTGCCTCCCCCAGCCTCCCTCCTCTAGCAAGGCCTAATAAATAGGGACCTAAGTATTGTACCTGGGGCAATAGAAGGTTAGGAATTGAACCCGGCTCCCCAGGATCTCAAGCCCACTGCACTAACGATTATGCTACTCCACCACTCCACGTAGGTGTCAATGTTGCCTTTATAAAAATAGGTAACAAATAAGCCTTTTTTGGACAATTTACTTAGGCATCCTCTTATGAAATTATTTCCTAAGTCTTATTTTGCTATTGATACTTGTCAAGGTAGAAGCTATGATGTACTTCAAAGGAATTATATTCTTTGCCATGCACTCTAGGATCAGCTGAGATCAAGAAGACAGAAGGGTGTTTAAATATGTGTTAGGTCTATGTACTGGTAAAAAAAAAATAATCCATTTTGGGACTGAAATATTGAAATAAATGCCTGGACATTGTTTAGTTTAAGTCTGCTGCGAACCTTGACTGCTCCCTTTGAATTGCAGGCTTACACGCTGGCAAAACACTAAAATGATTTCAACAAGAAAGATGTGATCCATAAATAAACTGATAAGATAAAAATAAATACCCACGTTAACACAAAAGTGGTTATAAAGTAAAAAGGGAGAAACTGTCAGCCATTCACTGTTTGGCTGATTGTGGTACATTTGCAATTTTAATAAAGAGAACTCACCCCTCTGCGTCAGGATCAAGAATGACGGCCAGTTCAGTCAGCACCAGTCCTGCTAAATAATGTTGTTGACGGAAGGGCACAGACAGTTCAAACATATTTGCAATCTTCTGGTCTTGGACATTGGTAGAAAATCCAGAACTCTGTTAACAAAATTTCAAAAAACAAAAGTTGGAATATAGTTTCCCAAAGGCGAAATTCTAGTTCATGTAATATAAGGAATTAAGAGGCAGGACCTTTAAAACCTTTCCCATAATTTCTCTCTTTCTGACCCCTCCATAGTACAGAAACTGTACTGGTATCTCTTCTTGCCAAATTCAAGTAAGAAATTGCTCTAGGTAAAAACATTCTCCTACTTCAATTCGACATGTCTAGCGCATTCGATATGGTAGACTACAATATACTACTAAATATACTCGACAGGATAGGAATCGGAGGGAATATACTCAAATGGATCAAGGGGTTTCTAACCATAAGGTCATATCAATTTTATTTTTCAAGTGTTGATTTCTATTGTTAGGGGTAATAACTTTGTGCAGGTCTTACCTGGGATGTTGCAGAAGACACAGATGGAGATGGTGAGGAAGGTGGAGTAAGTAGGCTACAAGGCAAATTCAACGTAACGTAGTGTTCATGGCTGCAGATTATGCGCAAGAAGTCCAGCCTCAGTGATACCAAGACACTTGGGTTGGGCAACGAATAAAGCTTTGAAGACACCTTGCAAATACAAAAACAACCAGCAACCAATCAACATTTTAGAAAAAAGCCTCTGCTAGGTCAAGCTGTCATGCATTATTCAGCATTTCGGATCTCTTTCACATGGTTAAAAGGTGAAACAACCAAAATTTGTATTTCTTAATTCATTAAAAGAGTTGTATTAATGACTTTTCCTCCTAGGCAAGTGCCTTAATAACTGGGGTAACATGCACACACCACCCATGATACAAAGGCACTAGAAAGAGATCTTCCACAGGCTAAAGGTAAGAGGGGTCTCTGATGAGCAGAAGGCATCATACATCAACAATGTATAACTTCATGAGTTATTGAACATGATCTGCCTTCTTCCCTGCCAAGAATTTTTCAACTTAGTAGAGCCTTAAGAGGCTCGGCACACAGAAATTGAGTTTGGATATCCCGTCTAAACCCTATCAAGTGGTTTAACTTGGCAGGGCGGTTTATTTGTTAACACTGCTTAAAGCCACGCACAAATGCGATGCAAAAAAATAGTTGCTGCAATGTTCGAAGCAAATCATATTCAAATTTTATGTGCAAATAAATTGTGCTATTATTAGTGTCCAATGTTCCCGTAATAAGCCATATGGTACAGATTGAGGGGAACATTGGACACTAAAGGGTTAAGCAGAAAGCCTGCGGCTAATGGGGGTGGCTGGGAGGAGGAACATGCCTGACATTTACAGAAAGGTTTTCAGTAAGCGCAGCTCTTGTGCGCATATCCAGGCAAAAAAATGGAAGTGCCAGCACACATCAGAGCTTTCTATTCAGTGCCTAAATATGAGACTCACAAATATTCGAACATTAAATTTTTTGAAAGGATCATATTTAGGAGCAGAAGAACAGGTGCGGATGTGTGGTTTTTCTTTCCGTTTTGCTCAAACGTGCACTCGTTTGTTACTTCTCATCTGTCTTTTAAACTTGTACGAGCCTCCTTCCACTTGTAAAAAAATATATAATAAAAAATTGGCAGTTAAATGTAAAAAATTGAGAAGAAATCCTCTCCTCTTCTACGCTGCCCCTGACTTGGCAAAAATGTTTCAGCATTATAGGCCATCATTTCCTTTTATCATTGCAGCGATTCTGTGCGTTGTGAAGGCAAATTTACTGACCTCGTTAACAGCTATTTTAATACATTTCAATACAATTTGTGGCCATCTGTACCGTGCATGTTAATACCCGCACTTGAGCCCTCTCAGCATTTAGTGTACAATAACGTATGCACATACCCGGCATTAAGCAAATCCTTACACGTCTGGCAGGCTTTGAGCAACAGGGCCGCTGTTTAACACTGTTCTTTCCAATCCTGTGCAAAACCTTTTAATTAAATTATTCTCCTCTCCCTGTCAAAAAAAACCTTTACCATCTCATCTGCTGTACACTGCCTCGTTCCCAAAAGCTTCCACTTAAAAGATTTATGTGCCTAATAATTAGGGCCGCAGGTCGCTTAAATATTTTAATGGTGATTAATCGCACAATTAAGGGTATTTCATTTATTTCCCACTGCAGTTCCTTATCACTCTTGACAAGTCACTTACAGGTACTTTTACTAAGGTGCGATATAAAAATGGGCTGCGGTAGTGTAGGCGCATGTTATGGAAGTGCGCAGAATCATTTTTCAGCGCACCTGTAAAAAAAGGCCTTTTTAAAATTTTTGCCAAAAATGGACGTGTGGCAAAATAAAAATTGGCGCATGTCCATTTTGGGTCTGAGACCTTACCGCCAGCCATTGACTTAGCGATAAGGTCTCTCACATTAACCGTGCGATAATCGCCTATGCGCGTCAAGTCACAGTTACCGCCCGCTTTTCGCTGCGTGTCAGAAAATAAAATATATTTTCTGATGCACCTAGTGGACGCGTGTCAAAAATGAAATTACCGCACGAGACATGCGGTAGCCGGATATTAACTCAGAATTGGCGCGTGTTGGGCATACATAGGCACTTACGCAGCTTAGTAAAAGGACCCCTTAACCCTCCATTGCCCCAGGTACAAAATAAGTACCTGTATATAATATATAAACTACTTTGATTGTAACCACAGAAAAGCAGTATATCAAATCCCATCCTCCTTCCTCTCCTAAAGGGTTGATAATCTCCCTACTTCCCACCTCAGATCCAATCTTTCTCTCTCAGCCTTCCCTCTCTCTCCTCTTCCCCTAGGTCCATTATTTCTATTTCTTTCCTGGGGTCCATTACCTCTCTCTCTCCCCTTCCGCCCTCCCATCATCCAGCAACTCTCCCTCCCTCTCCTTCACCCCCATGAGCGGCGACACATCTTGGTGGTGAACAGCTTCAAGCTCTTCTCGTGGCTTCTGGAGCTCATTGCCTTAGTCACAGCTTCCATCAGTGACCCTTCCAGTTCTACCTATGGATCTGTAGCTCACACACTTCTCTCCCCACCCAGGATTTAGCATCTGCCCTCCTCTCAATACCCCCGCTGGTCTACCTTAAAGGTGGTCTTCTGCTGGTTTTGGGAGTGGCAGCATTGCACATATACTGTCTGTGGCCTACTCTGAAACATTCCCTCTGGCCTGTCCCACCTCCTCTGACATCATTTCCTGTTTCTGCCTGGGCAGGACAGGTCAGAAGGAACGTTTTGTACTAGGCAGCATATGTGCAATGCTGTCGCTGGCGAGGATCAACAGAAAACCACCTTTAAGGTAGACAGGTGGGGGGGGGAAGTGATGTTGGAATCAGGATGCAGGGGGAAGATGTTAGATTGCATGGAGGACAGCGGTTGGGCGTGGAAGAGAGCAGGGAGGAGAAACTGCGATGCAACAAAAAAATTGTTTTAATTGCGATGAATGATTTGATGCATTCATCACAGAGTTAACTGAGATTAAAGTGCTGCCCCACTAATAGTCATTTTTACTAAATTACTTTGCAGGTTTAACAATTTTTTTTCCATTAAATACACATTTGTTGGATCCTCGGTGCCTATAACATACACTTCAGACTCACTTCCATGATCATTTCATTATTAAAAACCTCTCTAATATACATACAACATATGTGCAAAACTGATTTTCTTTTGCATTTTCTAAATATGCATGTCAGTATAAAATGACTTACACATAGACTTGTTTTCTAACATTTAAGTTAAAGCGAAGACTTCTATTCTCCTAAATGAATTTCATAAAGAAAATGTTACTTAATGTTATTCCTATTGTACTCATTTTCATTGTTACTATGTTTTGGAACGTAGCAATTCAATAATGTGGAGAAAAAGAGGGGGAAAAAAACAAACAAAACAAAGTATCTGTAAAATGCAACAGGCATGCTCACAATGCAACACATTACTATGAATTAACTTTACCTGTTTGTAGAAAGCCTTAACCAGACTAAAGACGAACCCTCTATCCATGACTGATAGGAGGTCATTGAGAAAAAAAGCCAGACTCGTATTAAGTCTTTCAACCATCTCAGTATCCTGAATTGGGGAGGAGGAGGGGAGAGGAATGAAAACAAAGCGAGAAACAATGTTACAGCAACGATTAATCTTGCCTTCATCTTGCAAGCAGGTGGGCAGCTCAGGCACTTGCATTACCTTCTGAAACCGGGACACGATATCGCTGGCCATTGTGCTAACCAGGGCAGTGATGTCATCCATAAAGCGTTCAGGGAAGCGAGTCTTCCTTGGCACATCCAGTTTGTCTGCGAAGTAGAGATGATGCACCATGCTCTTCACCTGAGGACAGCACAAGCCAGGATGTGAAAAGGATATTCAACCTACTGCACTTCACGGACGGTAAAAGTATGATTTTCTAGGAGTGTTATTTTGGGGGGAAGTTTTATAAAATGCACCAAAATTTCATCTAAAGGAAAATTTTACAGCAAAAGAACCTCCCAGAGCTAGGCTCTAGGCCACAAACCCAAGAATTCCTGTTTTCTTCTCTGAGTGCCTCTAGCTAAATCAGGAAATATTTGCACAAGCAAACCCAAAAGGTTTGCTTTCCATATGTCAAAAATACAAATGAAATATATTATTTCTGACCGGTTACAAGGCAAAAGTGACCAAAAGTGTAGTTCGATCAGTTAAGACGTCCATGAAGCTTTCCAAAAACTCAATGAGATTTAAATCAGACTGAGGTTTGTCAGAAGACCTCAAAATACCAGACAGATATTGGCCTCTAACTATAGGTGGACAGCACTCAGACGGAACCCCCAATAATATATCATGAAAATATTTTTAAGCATGTCTAATGCAGTAATCCAAGCTGCAAGTCTGTTAAATACAAGCTGCTTTTTTTCATCTTCTTTCTCCTACGTCAGCCCAAAGTCTTGGAACATCCTACCAAGGCATCTAAAAGTGATTGATGACCACCAGCTAGTCAAGAAATCCTTAAGAATATTTTTATTCGAAAAAAGCATATCCACCCAATTAACGCTCAGTCTTCACCTTCCTCATCTTACCTATACCCATCTAGCCAACGTGTAATGCCCTCATGTTCTTTCCCGTCCTTCAGACTTTTGTGTCATTTACACTCCTTATATTGTAACCTTTTGTAACATTGTAAGCCACATTGTGCTCGCTCTAGTGGGAAAATGTGGGGTATAAATGTACCAAAAATAAATAAATAAATAAAATTAAGAAATCTCCAGTTATTCCGTCTGACAAAATTATCCAAATACTCAAGCTTACGAGGCTGTATGGTGTCGCTTAGGGATCCTTTTACCAAGCTGCAGGGAAAAAGGGCCCTGTGCAAGTGGCAAGTGCCATTTTTCCTGCGCGCCAAAGCTGTTTTTTTTTCCACAGCCGGTAAAAGCCCCCCCCCCCCCCCCATAAAATGGCCAAGCGGTGAGATAACTTGTTACCACATGGCCATGTGGCAGGGAGCCCTTACTACCAGCCACTGAGGTGGCGGTAAGGGCTCCCTCAATAACCCTGCAGTAACTGGGCAGTGCGTAACAATGCCCGATTAACGCCGGGATATCACCGCGCAAGCTATTTACAGGGGTTTTCTTTTTCCCCCCGGAAATGGTGCATGCTCGGGGTGGGCCTATCTACAGTGGCCATGTTGGGTCAGCAGTAGTTCCGGAAGAGCGAGAGGTAAACTAAAATACAAAAATATTTTTGTAGCATCAGATATGACGCGTGCTGGCGGTGGGAAGTATGAACAGCTGCTGTGGTAGCCCGGCAGTACTATCCTTTTAGCGAGTGGTAAGCCCGCGTTGGGCTTACCGCTGTTTTGTAAAGGACCCCTTAGTGCAGAAACGGCACTTACATTTAGGCACTACGGTCACAGAAATAGTGGATTTATATATTTATAAGTTAATTTTTTACTTTACACTTGGTAGATTGCACTATTTACAGTTACGTAGCTGTCAGGTATAAAAAAAAAATCTAATGTACAATAGTGGATATGCTGAAGTTCCATGACAACATTGTTAGGGTTCTGGGAGCAAAAAAAGTATTTATCACCTTTGATTTAAATAGTAACATAGTAGATGATGGCAGAAAAAGACCTGCACGGTCCATCCAGTCTGCCCAACAAGATAAACTCATATGTACTACTTTTTGTATATACCTTACCTTGATTTGTATCTGCCATTTTCAGGGCACAGACCATAGAAGTCTTGCCCAGCACTAGCCCCGCCTCCCAAACACCAGCCCCGATTTGAGGTTATTGGTGCTGAAACCAAGTGCTGAACAGTAATAATTTCTATAAAGCTATCAAACAAAAGCACAAGGGCGCCCAAAGGACTGAATTGGCTGCTAATCATATTTGCGCCTAGCCCAGTTTTTCCAAAAATTGGGTGCTCCTTCTTCTCCTGTCTGATCTTAGTAGGACAGCAAAGTGCCGAGAAAAGAGAACAGTTTTGAAGCAGATAAAACATACACTTTAAATACATTTTAATCAAATTTGGGTACACTCACCATCAACTCAAAGAAAAACCATCCCTGTTGTAAGGATGCCTCACGGACGCTCCCACTGCATACCACCCACTGCAGGGCCAGCTCTTCATGGAGAAGCTAACCAAGACCAAATCCAAAATTAATCCCCATAACAAGCAGCAATTTTTATACAACCAACTATATATATATATATATATTTTTTTTTTTACAGCAATACATGAGGCAGAGGGAGGAAGATAAGGAAAATGCAGACAATGAAAGAAAATAAAAAGCACACATAAGAACTGTGAATGAAAGCTGTACAGTTTATGGTGGTGTGATTAAAGAAAGTGCCAGACAATGGGATGTTTCCTCTAAAATGTTCATCTATGCCTTCAGGTAACCCAAGATGAAAAGGAGCCCTTTATTTTAAAAATGTCTCATGTTTAATTCTGAAGGTCTTCTTATTCTGTGCCCACAGGGGAAAAAAAAGTGTTTATTCAGCAAGGCCCCTCTGGCATTTATAATCTGATCTGATCTAAAGCTTGTATACCGCACTAATCCCAGTTTGAGGTTCAAGAAAGTTTAAAAGAAGACTCTCCTAGTACAAGAAAAACATCTAAAGAAACATTCTTAAAATTTATCAAACAGAAATGCTTTTATGCATATTTGCATAATTGCATATAATTCGTCATACATCTAATATGCAAAGGAAGAGCTGATCACTAATCACACCCATCAGTTAATGCTTTGATTTGCACATTTTGCTCTTCCTCCTGGATGGAGACTATCCTCCGATGTAGGAATCCGGTTCCAGTAGGGGAGGGAGGGGGGGGGGGGCGTGTTTGATTCTATGACCAAGCAGGCTGCAGAATTTGTGCCAAGCGTTCAGTTCAACTTGATATGATTGCAGAATGACCAAGCACTTCTGCATATCTTGTTGCATTATCATGTTGCCAAAAAGTTTCTGTAACACTAAATGTCTATTTTCTATTATATTTCCATTACTCATGATGTATTGTAAGCCACATTGAGCCTGCAAATAGGTGGGAAAATGTGGGATATAAATGCAATAAATAAATGTCTGGGACAGACAGCTCAATCTTCTTTTTTTTTTTTTTTTTTTGCTAATTGCAGTATTCCCTTTTTGTTATATCTATCTATAACATATAAAGCAGAAATTATCAAACTGTGGGTGAGGACCCCAAATGCGGTCACAAAACCTGTGTTTCGTATCTCCATATGTGCATCATTATTCTGCACCTCCGCTGGGGGGGGGGGGTGCTGCAAAATTTTATTTCACCACAATTATGGGGTTCTGGTCACAAAATTCACGGATATAAACTATAGCAGCAGACAGAGGAACAGCTATGGATGGAATTGGGTGGGCCGTGGTCCCTCCATTTTGGAGTTGGGCTCAGTCAGTTAGTGGAATGAGCACAGAGCAATGAGAGGAGAATTGGAGGCACTGTAAACATCTGCACTGCATACTGTTCATGCTTGTTAACTTGGGGCTCTGACAAAAAATCTGATATGGCTTTACCACTGGTAGCAGATGTATTTAATTAAGAATTATTGAGAAATTTGTAATGCAACTCGGCCAGGGCTGATACAGTAGCTCAGTGGAGTTCAATGCCCCCCAAAAAAGGGCTGGGATGAATTCCCAGGCCAGAACTCTGCTCCTCAGGTCGTTGAATTGAGGGTACACATGCACCAGGCTTCTGTTGCCATAATAACTGGGAGGTTTTAAAAGTAGAGGATAAACCCCACGTAGTAGTAAATGACGGCTCACGGTCAGTGGCATTCCGAGGGGCGCTGACACCCGGGGCAGATGGCCGATGCGCAGCGCCCCTCCCCCCTGTGCAGCGCGACCCCCCCCAGCCCCGGCAAAAGAACCCCCCCCCCCGGGGTGCACGCCGCTGGGGGGGTGCCACGCGCCAGTCAGCGTCGTTGGTTTCCATGCTCCTTCTGCCCCGGAACAGGTTACTTCCTGTTCCGGGGCAGAGGGAGCATGGAAACCAATGACGCTGACCGGCGTGCAGCACTCCCCCAGCAGCGTGCACCCGGGGCGGACCGCCCCCACCACCCCCCCCCCCCCCCCTTGGTACGTTACTGCTCACGGTGCCATAGCTCAGTAGAAGTCAGTTCAAATTGAGCTGAAAGCCCAAAGTAATTAAAAAAAAAAAAAAGGTTAAAAAAAAGTTTTTTTTTAAGTCAGTCTTGCATATATTATATGGAAGTAGTAAGTAGTTTTTGTTCACTTTACTTAACTACACTTCCAATAAAATGCACTAGTATTTGGCATCATATCTGATTATGTTTGATCTGCTCACAAAGACAAAAGTTTCCCGTTTTCCACTTTGGAGAGGTTACTGTGCCCAAATTTAAGTGAAAACAGATTTTTTTTTTTTTTTGATCAGCTAAGTTGTATCACTGATGGACAATGCCTTGAGACAGCAATAAAGAACCTCCATCACTGAGGCCCCGATGCTCAAAACTCTGGCACCACTCTGAATAGTGCCGTAAAAATACCGCTGGAACAGTGCAGAAGATCAATATTCTAATTGCTCAACGCTAATGAGATGGAAATTTAGGCACGCTCATAGCACTGTGCATTGAGTTCTGCAGGACCACCATGCTTTGGCGCAGGAGGACTGTGCTGCCACATGCGCAGAAGAGTTCTGTGGTAAGCTTGGCTCCTGTGCGCATGCACCTGGTAAAAAACCCAAACATGAAGCACGCATTAGCTTCATTGGCACACTGATGTCTGTTTTCTGCGGCCTGAATATAGGCATTTAAAATTTTTATTTTTGCTTGGACGCTTATATTTAGACACAGGAAACAGACACCAATGTGTGCTTTCACTTGGGTCTGCTGTTTCTCATAACTAGGTGCTTAAGAGCTTGCATAGGCATCTTACTGCTTCCAAAAGCAATCAAAACCAGCAGATTTTGCAGAACGAATCATGAGAAGCATGAAAAATCCTCTCTTTCAACACCCTAATGCTTGCTCTGACCTTGCGTTATTTTTGCAGTGGTAAGGCAGTTTTGTTTCGGGCTGTGGCGAAACAGTGGGTTTCTGAGCCTGAAAACTGTATTATTTCATGAAGTGTATTTCGTCTAATTGTCCAGCAGATGGCACTTGTTCTGAGTTTTAAAGTTGCAGAAAAAGACTCTTTCTCTCTTCCAGTTTCACCTTATGGAAAGGCAATCTGCAGTTCCATTGGGCAGCTACTTTCAAAATTGATGCCCTGAGCTCTGATTGGCCCTGGATTTCACATCTAGCCTGAAGGTACTGGATTTTCCCCAGTCTCAGCCAGAGAGCAGAGAGAGCGAGAAAGATCTATATACTGAGACCCTGTGAGCAGCTACATGATATAACCTGTGAACAGCTATATTTCCTGACCTCCCCAGGTAGTAAACAAATGTTTAGTTTTATAATCGATCCACATTCAGTTACCTGCTACTGTTTGCTGAGTTCACCTTTTTCTGTTCATTGTTCAAGTTCTGAGACAATAAACCTTTTTTATTTTATTGACTCTGCTGTCCTGGACTGACTAAGAATCCTGGTTTGTGTTTTTGGGTCTGTGGGTGATTTCTGGGAGTTGTGGGACCCCTGGAGTGTGGTCCCAGTGTCCTAGAAATCACCAGGGAATAACCTGAGAGTGGAAGACTAGCCCAGAGGCAAGCAGGACCCAGTCGCTGGGAGGAGAGTGCTAGAATAGAGCACGTACCCAGGTGCAGGAGGGCCTACGTGCTTATTGTTTCCTGCACTAGACCCTTCTGAACATTCTGTGCAAGTAAATGTGGCCGCTAGTACGGCGCTAATGGCCTCTAACACTCGCGTTTACTCTTGAGCATCGGGGCCTTATGTATTGGACAGCCTCTTATCAAAATGCTTTTTTCCAACAGGACTTTGTAAAGTGAAAAGGTCAGTCACCAAGCTGAAACAAGCTGACAATTCTAGAATTACAGAACTAATCAGTTGTTTATAATAAGTTTTCCACTTTTAGTTGAAAATTATGCATACTACAATGAATAGTGCTAGGCACTCACTGCTGAGTTTTTTTTTCAATACAGCCGGCATCAGTCCAGCTGTTTTGAAATGCCACTCCAGCAAAAGCTGCTGTGATGGGTGAGATGTACAAAATGGATACAAGACAAGTTTCTGTCTTTTTATCAAGATGGTAGGATTTGCTATGCCTAAAAATCATTTCAATTTAGCCAATAAACAAATTAGAATTTTATTTATTTATTTTTTTTTGGGGGGGGGGGGGGGGGGGTTAAACACAGTTTTTTCCCCACCTTCCCTGTTCCCCCAACCTCAACCAGTAACACTCTGCTGAAATCTACCTTTTTAGTTGGTAAGCGTCCTGTTAATGTTTGTAAGAAACTGGGCGTCTCAGTGTGCGAAGACATACGGTTACAACTTCGATCCGTAGCCTATGGAGTGAAGATGAATGAACCATGACAGCACATTAAAATCTAATGTGGATGAGTTTACAGTTCAAGGACATTACACAGTTACAGAATACTGTTCAACAGCTTAGCCAAATCCCTACATTATCATCCTCCCCCTCTCCTCAGAAAGCTGTTAGCTAAAGCTAGCAAAATTTGAAACTTGAATGAAAATACTTATTTTTTTTTCATGCTGCAAAGTCTGAAACTCGTGAGCAGTCCTATCCCTAGGGGGTCACGTATATGGAAACGTCAAACAAAAACTGGAAGACAAAAATTCTACAAGCGAGTCCAAGCAAAGTCAAACAGTGCAGAAAGAAAAACACATGCACAGGGGGTGTGCAATCACATAAAAGTCCTTTACTATATAAGACATAAGCATCGCCATGCTGGGACAGACCAAGGGTCCATCGAGCCCAGCTCCCTGTCTCCGACAGCAGACAAAAGAACAAGCATTTCATCCCGCAAAATCCCAGAAACAGTGGATTATTCCTACGTCCATTCAATAACATTCTATGTCCATTTCCTCCAGGAAGCCGTCTAACCTTTTTTTTGAACTCCGCTAAGCCAACCGCCCCAACCACCTTCTCCGGCAACGAATTCCAGAATCTAACCACGCGTTGAGTGAAGAAAAACGTCCTCCGATTCGTTTTAAATTTACTACACTGCAGCTTCATTGCATACCCCCTCCTTGTCCTAGTATTTTTGGAAAGCGTAAACAGATGCTCCACGTCAACCCGTTCCATTCCACTCATTATCTTATAGACCTCTTATCATATCTCCCCTCAGCCGCCTTTTCTCCAAGCTGAAGAGCCCCAGATTAATCCAGATAAAGGACTTTTATGTGATTGCACACCCCTGTGCATGTGCTTTTCTTTCTCTACTGTCTTACTTTGCTTGGACTTCCTTGTGGAGTTTTTGCCTTCCAGTTTTTGTTTGTTAAGGAAGCATAATCCCCATTAAGGGTCATTGGCACTATTTTGGAAGAAGGCACTAGCGAGGGCAGGAGTGACTGTGGATAGCTCCTTCCTGCACCACTAGACACCAGGGATTTACACTCAGATAGGTCTGGGGGGGACGGGTTGGTTAATTTGGGGGAAGGGAACATATGGAAATAGGGGAATCAGACATTGGGGGAGGGGCCACTTAGGGTTGCAGAATCTGGTTGTAGGCAGCACAAAGTGGGTGGGGATTATTGGGAGGAGCCCAAAAAGGGCTTTGTGCCTGGAGTGGGGGGGGGGGGGGAACCTACGGCCACCACTTTTTAACAATGGGTGCCCACTGTTTTAGGAGAAGGTCCTGGAGCATCGGGTCACAGCTTGGCAGCCCAATGCTCCCAGGAGGTAATGCTGCTTATGAGGTGGCTCACAAGCAGGCACTATTATTTAACATGGGAGTCAGAAACTTGCAGTACTGAGATACAGCAGGCCTTAATAACTCCCGCAGGAAATGAAGGTGCAGCAAAAGCCCACTTTTTACCGCACCTTGATAACTTCTCCCTCGTTAGTGAAGGCCTCGCCTCTTTTTCAAGAGCCAGCTGAATTAGCTAGAAATGTTTCTGCAGGGCACTGCCGTTTCAAACAGGTAACATCAGACAACTTCAAGAGGAAAGCTAAGGGAAACACAGGAGACAAAGCAGGAGAAAAGAAGAGATCCCTAACTGTTGCTGTTAATGCCAACGAATTTCTCACTTTGCAGCAGTGCGCACAGTATAAAAATACATATTGTGCAGCGGGTAGTTGCTTCTGTCCCTTTTATCCAGAGACGATGTGGATTCCCAAAGATTGTTCCAGCACTCGGGTGCCCAATGTGAAACAAGTGTTGAGACAAAAATCACAGAAAATACTTGGTGAAAATGGATTCAATGGTTAACGATTAAACACAAAGCAAACATGGAAAAGTTAAAAAAAAGTGTGAACCTGTACATGGTGATGTATTTCATTATAACCTCCCTCCCCCCCCCCCCCCCCCCCCATCCTCTGTAAAGCAAAAACCAATGGTGCAAGAGTTACATTTATCTCAGCCTGACAAAGCAGCGGTGACTGAAATGGAAGCACAAGGGATAAAGGCTGATGGCATTCTCTTACTTCTCATGCATCGTGGAGACAACAACATGCTGATACTTTGGCACTAGTTCAGAAACAAAAATTTCAAATTGAAATGCAAGCGTTTGCATCATCATAATTGTTATTTAGGCCCCTATTTACTAAGCTGCGTTGACGGTTTAACATGACAATTAGCATGACCTAACAGCATGGCTCCGTATTTAACATGGCAATTAGTATGGGCTCACCCGGAGCCATGCTATTAGCACATTGTAATTCGCATGTTAAACGGCTAATGCAGAAAATCAACCATTTTGGTGCATGTAATAAGCAGAGAGTGCACCTTGCAATTAAAGCAGAGGCCATCGCCACACATAAACTGCTAATGCAGCAGGTAACTCGGTGCAGTAGAGAACTTTGCTTTGCAGTAACTTCACGGCAGCCCTCCTCAAGGACTGGGAATGTCCTCCAATAGTTACTTCAAAGGTTTTGGACCTAAAGCATGTCAAATCACAAAACTCTGGTGCACCTTAGTAGATAGAGGCTTTATAAATTAAAAGGCCACAATGGTGTGGGGGTAATAATGCATGTATATATAAAAACCTTCATGTAGACACCACCTGCACAGGGTCAGCACTTGAACTGGGGCTGGATCCCCACTGGGCATCATTTGGACCCGCAGTGTTTACCCAGGAATTCGAGCGGTCTAAACCCTGGCCATGTCACAGAAGGCAGTTGGAAAAGGAAAAGAAAGATTACATGTTGCACGCGGTTACACGGGTGTCACTCTTTACAAGAACCGCTGTCCTTGAAACTGCACATTTGGAGGCGCACAAACATCATACAAAGTAATGTTAAAAGAAACTTCAATTCAGGACGGTAAAATAGAAAGTTCACCTTGCATGTACACACCTGGGGGGGTGGAATTCCATAAATCACGTTCACAATTGGGCACCGAAAGAGACAGGCGCTAAGTGCAAGTCTATAAAGGGTGTGCACTCTATAAAGAATTGCGCTTCAGGCCAATTCCCACACCCAAACATTAGGCGCCAGACTTACACCTGCTGAAACCTGGTGTAAATGCTGGCACCCAAGTTGGAGGCACTGACCCAGTATTCTATAACTACGCAAGTAATGTTTTGGAATACCCCTCACATACCCACGGCCACGTTCCTTTTTGAGATAAACACTATGAGGGGCATAATCGAAAGGGACACCCAAGTTTTGTTGAGGACGTCCTCGCAAAACATCTCGATGGAAGGGTGGGGAAACCCGTATTATCGGAACCAGATGGGACGTCCATCTTTCGTTTCAACAATACGGTCAGGGAGGCCCAAATCTTGAAATTTAGGTTGTCCTTAGAGATGGTTGTCCCTAGACTTGGTCGTTTCTGATTTTCGGCGATAATGGAAACCAAAGACGCCCATCTCAGAAACAACCAAATGCAAGCCCTTTGGTCGTGGGAGGAGCCAGCATTTGTAGTGCACTAGTCCCCTGACATGCCAGGACACCAACCGGGCACCCTAGGGGGCACTGCAGTGGACTTCATAAAATGCTCCCAGGAACATAGCTCCCTTACCTTGTGGGCTGAGCCCCCCAACCCCCCCTAAAACCCACTACCCACAACTGAACACCACTACCATAGCCCTTACAGGTGAAGGGGGGCACCTAGATGTGGGTACAGTGGGTTTCTGGTGGGTTTTAGAGGGCTCGCTGTTTCCTCCACAAACGTACGGTAGGGAGGGAGGGAGGGGGATGGGCCTGGATCTGCCTGCCTGAAGTGCACTGCACCCACTAAAACTGCTCCAGGAACTTGCATACTGCTGTCATGGACCTGAGTATGACATCTGAGGCTGGCAGGACATATTTTTAAAGATGTTTTTTGAGGGTGGGAGGGGGTTAGTGACCACTGGGGAAGTAAGGGGAGGTCATTCCCGATTCTCTCCAGTGGTCCTCTGGTCATTTCGGCCACCTTTTTGTGCCTTGGTCATAAGAAAAACAGGACCAAGTAAAGTCGTCCAAGTGCTCGTCAGGGACGCACTTTTTTTCCCATTATGGGTCGAGGACGTCCATGTGTTAGGCACGCCCAAGTCCCGCCTTCGCTACGCCCCCTTGAACTTTGGCCGTACCTGCGACGGAAAGCAGTTGGGGACATCCAAAATCGGCTTTCGATTATACCGATTTGGATGACCCTGTGAGAAGGACGCCCATCTTCCGATTTGTGTCGAAAGATGGGCGTCCTTCTCTTTCGAAAATGAGCCTGTGTGGGAGTTAGGTGCCCTGCCTTATAGAACAGCACACAGTCAGATGCATGCACAAATTTAAAACATGGGCGTTACACGGGTTGAGAAATATCTTCAAGAAAATCTTTTTTTTTTCCAATTCAGCCTGCATGCTACACATCCTGTAAACATTTCTTTTGCAACTCTTTCAGGCATTTCAGAGAGGTCAAGGGCTGTTTAAAGAAATAATCCACATTAGGTAACTTATTTTTTTTTCCCAACTAGCTGAACTTCTACCAGTACTGACAAGATATTATATATGCTTTATCTATTCCTGTCCTTACCCCCCCCCCCCCAAAGGAAAATAAAAATCAGAAGATCCTAGGACACATGGCAGGGAAAAGAACATAGCACTGTGTTTTCCTGTTGTCTTTGCAGCCAACCAAAAACAAAACAAAGAAAAAAACCACACACACACAACCAATCACAGAATAGTTGCAATTCCTGATCAGATGTAAGAATTACAACAGCATTCAGAATGATCGCTCTTTTATACAGACTTCAAGCAGTGGAAAATAAAAAACAACTATTTTCAGCAATCATTTCATAACATAAACAAAGCACTTAATTTACTATAATATCTTTATTTCCACTTTATAAGCTCACAAGTCCAACAGAACCCAGTTCATATTGTTAATTTCAACAACCATATAATTAATCTCTAAGGAGCCTTGGAGGGAATATTAACATTGGTCCTGTCAAATGTCTCACATTCGTGTGTGTCCCCAAGTAAACTCTTCTGATAGGTCAGTACTTCACTCCAACCAGGCAGCAACACTGCTTACATTTGCCTCTAGTGTGTTAAAAAAAAAATGCCATCTTTCAAGCAAAATTTAATACTTTTGACAGTGGTTCTCAGCAGGGGCGTATCTGAACTGCGGCGGTAGGGGGGGCCAGGGCCAGAGTGAGGGGGCACATTATAGCCCCCCCCCCCCCGCCGCCATTGCCGATCCCCCTCCCCCCAGCCGCTGCCATTGCCAACCCTCCCCCTCCGTTGCTCGCCTACCTTCGCTGGCGGGGGACCCCAACCCCCGCCAGCCGAGGTCCAATTCCTCCTGCCGCTGCCGGCTGCCTTTAAAGAATTCCGTCAGCTGGCGGGGGACCCCCAACCCCCGCCAGCCAAGCCGAGGTCCTTTCATTTTTCCACTGAAGCTGGCGCCGACGAAAGTTTCTTTTGAGTCTGACGTCGCTGCACGTTGTACGTGCAGGACGTCAGACTCAGAAACAGAATGAAGCTGTTTCTGAGTCTGACGTCCTGCACGTACAACGTGCAGCGACGTCAGACTCAAAAGAAACTTTCGTCGGCGCCAGCTTCAGTGGAAAAATGAAAGGACCTCGGCTTGGCTGGCGGGGGTTGGGGGTCCCCCGCCAGCTGACGGAATTCTTTAAAGGCAGCCGGCAGCGGCAGGAGGACGCGGACCTCGGCTGGCGGGGGTTGGGGTCCCCCGCCAGCGAAGGTAGGCGAGCAACGGAGGGGGAGGGTTGGCAGCGGTAGGGGGGGTCCAGGGCGAAATCTGCGGGGGCCCAGGCCCCTGAGGCCCCACGCAGATACGCCCCTGGTTCTCAGTATGCATCAGCAAATAACTTAAAACTGGATGAATCCAGGAGACATGCTTCATTGTTGAAGATCAACAGAGGAAAACGCCACTTGAAACTCAAGTTGCTGGCTTACCTTGCCTCCTATGATAGACCGCACTTCATCATCTGGTGAAGCTGGAGTCCCAGAGATGTCAGGGTTACTGTTGCTGAGGCTCCTTGAACGAATTAAGTTAAGGCTGGCGGGTCGGGCAGCTGTTCTAGCCATTGTAGCATAATGCATTGAACCCCCCAAACCTCCAGGTCCTGCAATTATTATACAAAAGCAGCACTTTCTGTAACTACAAATTAAACGATGTTATAGAAAACAAGCCCTTTGTAAAAAGATCTAAGCAAAAAAAAAAAAAAGATCGGTAAACACAACCATGTGAACCAGTAGCATTAAGAAAATGCATTCTTCAAAAAGGTGATAAATAAATCCTAATAACTAATTAACAAGGGGCCCTGATTAATAAGGTGCGCTAGGAATATTATGGGCATCTACAAGGTTAGTGTGCACTAATGCTTAGCACACGTTAAAAACACTAACGCACCTCTAGGCATAGTGACACCTATTGGCCAGACTCGGTATGTGCACAGAAGCCATAGTCTGGGACACTGGCTGACAACTGTCACTAGAATGGCTAGGGTAGATTGGGAGAAGGAAAAAAATAGAAGTTGTGAGTAAAGACCATTGTGCCACAGCCCCAGTAGAAGTTGGCTCCAATTTTGCTGCAAAAATTACATGTTAGCCGCCCCCCCCCAAATTTTTTTTAACCCACCATACAAACACCAATGTTGAAAATACATTCAAGTGGTACACAAATAGATTTAGGGAGTATCTGCAGCTGAGCTGTGATTTCTTATCTGGATTTTCTTGAATCCAAGCAAATGTAACGACACTCAAAGTTTGAGCATTTGAAGCAAAATAAGGCTACCTGGAGATGGAGAATTGGGATCTGAATTTGGCAGCCGAAAAACATAATAAATATACGATGCTAAAAGGTTGTTTCTGCCATGCTGGTCTTGGCTTCCTTCCAAGTTTTTGTGGAGTCTGTTCACGATTGATGCCATGGCCTCAAAAGACGCTTGACCTAGGTTAACTAAAGATAAAGATTGGGTATTTTATTAGTACAGTCACAGAGGTTGTCTCAAATGCTGACAGCTTAATAGGAAAGCATCTATATCCGTTCTTGAAAAGAATATGGGAAATGGGGGGGGGTGGGGGGGGGGGAGGATAAGAATCTGAAATTCCTTATAAATAATCAGAACAACTTTTAGCTGCCCGAGTCAGCATGGTTTGTAAATGCTGGCTGTGGCAGCTAAAAACAAACATGGATATTCAAGTGCTAGTTTCTGGATCTAGCAGGCTCTGAATATCCATGCAGTGCAGTCAGAACCAGCAGTACCCCAGATAACAACGTGGGGGGGGGGGGGGCCCTTTGCCTAAGCCACATAGGAGCCTTCGCGCACCCAATGCGCATCAATTTGGAATTACTGCCCAGCTGCCGCATGGCCCTTGTGGTAATTTCATTTTTGACACCCGTCCGCTACGCTTGCCGGAAAATAATTTTTATTTTCCAGTGCACGGCAGAAAGCAGGCGGTAATCGTCATTCTGTGCGCTCAGACGATTACCGCATGAGACCATACCGCTAACTCCAATGGCTAGCGGTAAAGGTGTCAGACCCAAAACGGATGCACCAATTTTTATTTGCCACATGTCCATTTTGGGCAAAAAAAATTTTTAAGGCCGTTTTTTTACTGGCACACTGAAAAATGGATCTGCGCGTGCCCAAAACCCGCACATACACTAGCACAGCCCATTTTTTGGCGCACCTTAGTAAAAGGGCTCCAGGATAAGTAAGGGCAACAGTTTTTCTATCCTTTTAACTGGGCAGCTATCCCGATTGTGGTCTGAATATCACCATTTTCTGGTTAACTATCGGCTACCCCTTGCCTCATTCACCACGGCCCTGGTACTACCCAAGTGCCAAGGCAGTTTGTAGGGACAGTGTCACTGAATATCTATAGCCAGTGATGGATAAGCCATTACTGCAATAATTCTATAGAACAGGTGCTAATATTTACAGGCTCGTTTACACTCACAGATGTTGAGAATACTGGCACATATGTCTGTACATGCCGTCTGAGTGCCTAAGTGCTATTCTGTAACTACGTGTATATCTTAAATAGCACAGAGTTGCAGGTGGGTGTACAGGCAGGTAGAGTCTTGGCAGAGCATGAACAGGGCACAAAATTACACATATAACATAAGGATCCTTTTACTAATGTGTGCTAAGAGGTGGCCTGCACTGTGGCCACATTTAGAGTGTCAGTAAAATGGTTGCTTTTTTTTTTTGTATTGGCCACATGATAATTTCAACCATATAAATGAAAAAGATTCTTTCTATATGTTTCTAAGCAATGAAATTATATTGGCTAATAATAAACAGGGAGGAAAAAGTTTTTGAACGGAGTCTAAGTAAGCAACGATGAATGGACGTAAATATCACATGATTATGGACTGCATGATGCTATCCTGCTTATAATCGAAAGAGAAAAACGCCTATATTGTGACCCAAATCGGGAGATAGACGTTTATCTCCCAAAAACGAATAAAGCGGTATAATCAAAAGCCGAATTTGGACGTTTTCAACTGCACTCCGTCGCGGATGCGGACAACGTTGATGGGGGCGTGTCGAAGGCGTGGTGAAGGCGGAACTGGGGCGTGGTTATCTGCCGATCAGAGATGGGCGCCTTTCGCCGATAATGGAAAAAAAATATGCGTTTTTAGCGAGAATTTAGGGCACTTTTCCTGGACCCTGTTTTTCCACGAATAAGGCCCCAAAAAGTGCCCTAAATGACCAGATGACCACTGGAGGGAATCGGGGATGACCTCCCCTGACTCCCCCAGTGGTCACGAACCCCCTCCCACCACAAAATATGCCGTTTCCCAACTTTTTATTTTCACCCTCAAATGTCATACCCACCTCCCTGGCAGCAGTATGCAGGTCACTGGAGCAGTGGACTTCAGGCAGGTGGACCCAGGCTCATCCCCCCCCCCCCCACCTGTTACACTTGTGCTGGTAAATGGGAGCCCTCCAAACCGCCCCCCAAACCCACTGTACCCACGTGTAGGTGCCCCCCTTCACCCCTTAGGGCTATAGTAATGGTGTAGACTTGTGGGCAGTGGGTTTTGAGGGGGATTTGGGGGGGGATTTGGGGGGCTCAACACCCAAGGGAAGGGTGCTATGCACCTGGGAGCTGTTTTACCTTTTTTTTTTTTTTGTAAAAGTGCCCCCTAGGGTGCCCGGTTGGTGTCCTGGCATGTGAGGTGGACTGGTGCAGTACGAATCCTGGCCCCTCCCACGAATAAATGTCTTGGAGTTATTCGTTTTTGAGCTGGGCGTTTTCGGTTTCCATTATCGCTGAAAAACAAAAACGCCCAGCTCAAAAAAAGATAAACGTCCATGTTTTTTCGAAAATACGATTCGGTCCGCCCCTTCACGGACCCGTTCTCGGAGATAAACGCCCATGGAGATAGGCGTTTCTGTTCAATTATGCCCCTCCATGTTTCTCTTTTCCCTGCAGATTGTCTGACTGACTGACCCTGCGGCAACTAAGGAAACGCTGGCCACCCTTGGTCACGGTCTGATATTTTTGCATAGCTGGAAGAAAAAGAGACTCCACAGCTAAATATTTAAAGCTGTTTTTTTTTAACAATTTTTGCTATTGAAATTAGACTATTTGCAATTTATTGGGGAGGTTTTTTGCCAATGATAAAGCCCTGCTTTTTCAGCTGCTAGTTGGGAGCTTCTTGAGGCTTTTTTCTTCCTGTGTTATTATTAACCAATATATTTTCATTGCTTAGAAACGAATACAAAGAATCTTTTTTTCATTTATATGGTTATATTCTTTTACACATGCTAATTTCTCCATCAGCACCCTGGACATTACCACGGGAGCCCTTACCACCACCTATTTAGGAGGTGATAAGGGCTCCTGCGCTAATCGGGTAACGCTTGGTAATGTGCCCACGCTACCCGATTAGCGCAGGCACGCCTACTCACTCAACACCCATGGGCACACCTCCCATACTGAAATATAAATATTTTTCAGCACGGGATTAGCGTGTGCTAAGTAGAACTCTACCGCGGGACACCTTAGCACATCACACGATAGGCATGCTGCACCTTAGTAAATGTGCCCCATAGAGAACTAGAGGTGTGTATAGAAACATAAACTGGTCCCCATCCTCATCCCCCATCGCATTGATACCATCCCCTCACCATTTTCACAGTTTTCTTTCCCACATTTGAGTGATCTTGAAACTGAAGAAAAACATCTAACTATATAAACGAGAGGTGACCGACTCACCCGCAAATGCGCAGTAGAGACTTCCCTCTCTGTCCCGCCCCCACGTCAAGACGTAATGATGTCAGAGGACGGAACAGAGAGGGAAAGGAACGCTGCGCTGGAGGCGAGCTAACGAGAGGACTCACAGGAGGTAACAAAAGCAGAGGAGAGTTGATGGATACTGGGGCAGGGGAGGGGGAAAGGAGAGGAGAGTTGATGGACACGGGGGCAGGGGAGGGAAGGGGGAGAGGAGGGTTGCTGGACATGGGTGGATGGAGGGGAGAGGATGGAAGGGGGGAGAGAGGATGATTACTGGACATGGGGGGAGGGCAGGGGAGAGAGGAGGGTTGCTGGGCATGGGTGGATGGAGAGGAGGGCAGGGGAGAGAGAACGGTTGCTGGACATGGGGGAGGGCAGGGGAGAGAGAAGGGTTGCTGGGCATGGGTGGATGGAGGGGAGGGCAGGGGAGTTAGGGCGGTTGCTGGACATGGGGGGAGGGTAGGGGAGAGAGGAGGGTTGGTGGACATGGGTGGATGGAGGGGACGGGAGGCCAGGGGAGAGAAGAGGGTTGCTGGACATGGATGTATGGAGGGGACGGGAGGTCAGGGGAGAGAAGAGGGTTGCTGCACATGGATGGATGGAGGGGAGGGCAGGTCAGGGGAGAGAAGAGGGTTGCTGCACATGGATGGATGGAGGGGACGGGAGGCCAGGGGAGAGAAGAGGGTTGCTGCACATGGATGGATGGAGGGGAGGGCAGGTCAGGGGAGAGAAGAGGGTTGCTGCACATGGATGGATGGAGGGGACGGCAGGGAGAGAGGAGAATTGTTGAATATGGATGGAGGGGAGGGAAGGGAAGACAGGAAGGAGATGCACATGGATGGAGGGGAGACAGAAGAAATTCTGGACATGGATGAAGGGGCGGGAACACAGAAGAAGGAGATGCACATGGATGGATGGGAAGGGAGAGAGAAGAAATGCTAGACATCCAACTCTCATTTTTCTTCGGCTGTTCCACTACATTGTTAAAAACAAAAATCTCGCCCATTTTAACGGGCTTAATGGCTAGTTTTAATTATTAATACTAAGGGGTCCTTTTACAAAGGAGCGCTGAAAAATGGCTTGTGGTAGTGTAGGCGTGGGTTTTGGGCGCGTGCTGATCCATTTTTTAGCATGCCTATAAAAAAGGCCTTTTTTCCCCCTAAAAATGGACGTGCGGCAAAATGAAAATTTGCCACGCAACCATTTTGGGACTGAGACCTTACCGCCAGCCATTGACCTAGTGCTAAAGACTCACGTGGTAGCCAGGCGGTAATGATCTACGTACGCCAAATGCCACTTGGCGTGCGTCCGTTACGTGCCCCCTAAAATAAAAATATATTTTTCAGATGCACATATTGGACATGCGCCAAAAATGAAATTACCGCAACAGCCACACAGTAGTCAGGCGGTAACTCCATTTTGGCGCGTGTTGGGCGCATGTAGACACTTACGTGGCTTAGTAAAAAAAAGGGCCCCTACGCAAGTAAAAAAAAATGTACGCAAACAAGCAAGTATGGATAAGTAAGCTGTTTTCTTAAATATCAAAGTCCATAATGTTCTCGCTGTTCCACCGAGATGACACTAGAGGTGTGTATGGGGACATAGCTTGTCCAATGACGCAGAATAAACAGTGATGGATTTTTTCCTTGCTATCTGTGACTCCCAAATGGTTGAATATGGCAATAGAATGGAAAGCCTGTGACAAGTAGAGATCGTGACGTCGGACACCGGATTTTAAATCTAGGCGTACTTGTGGTATCTTCTGCCGATAGTGCCCCATGCTGGAAAGCCATTTGTAAGTTGCATTTTTATTTTTGCTGTCTTGGATTGGATACAAAATACATTTTTTTCCCCTGAAGCAGCTTGGAGTGGCAAAACAGGGAACCCCCTGTCGGGATATGTGTGGCTATACTGGATCATACTGGGATCGTAGAGACACTATCATTCCAAGGTAAGTACTATGTGAAAATGTTGATGTGGCAACTAAGAATTTTTAATATAATTTCCTGACTCTATTCTGTATCGGTAAATGGTTTTTGCTATATGAAGGACTATTTTGGGTATACGTAAGCCACCTATCTAATGAAGGCTTGCCTTAGAATCAGGTGTGTCTCCTTTTCCACAAGTCCTTTTTCTCCACTTTATAAATTTGAGGCAATCCTTCTGATACAGAATAATATTGTAGAAGTGTGTGTTTGTTGAAGTGACACAGTTTGGTCCCCATCTCCACCAGTCCCCCCAATCAGTTTGGATTCACCCTCATTCTATCCCCATTCAATTCCTTTCCATCCCTACCCCATCATAAATGGATCTTTTGTCACCAATACCACGGACTCCTGCAGATTTTCGTGGTCCTCATCCTTATGCACATTTCTATAAAGAACTCCAAGTTTCACGCACACACTTACACCAGATCTACAGCTAGTCTAAGTATACACGTGTATATAGCCAGTTATACTAGTATTCTATAAAGAAAAGTACTTACCTACTTTCTTTTATAGAATATGCACCTATATATAGCTGCACAGTTATAGAATTATCTCCTATTTGGTTAAAAGGCTTTGAATATTGGACTCACAGATTTAAAGGCACTTCTGAAACATGTACTTCATGTTTTCCTTTAATATTCCTACGTACATTTCTCACTATAGTCTGGACTGGAATCATTTGATTTAGCAACCAAAATTAACACATTTTGCTTAGAACTGGTAAGGCAGACTACATTTTAAAAAAGAAGGGTAATGAATTTGATATACCGTTAGAGAATGGCACGGGAGTGGGTAATCGCAATAAAACCGCAGGAATGGGAGAAAATTTCTAAGCTTTACCATGGGTGCAAACAGAGGTTATTTCCCCACCCCACCAGATCGGTAATAACCTCTGCACCCGCGGTAAAACGGACGCCTACTTTTTTCACTTCCTCCCTCCCTCCCTACAAGTCCGGTGTCGCTCGCTCGCTCTCCCTCGCCACTGGGTCCCTGTGTCGCACTCTCCCCCCCCCCCCCCCCCCGCAAGCTCCAGTGTCACTCCACCTCCTCTCCACTGCGCTCCCGCTGCAGCCTTTCTATCTTCTAGACTGCCGGCAGCGTTAGCAATGTAAGCATGCTGCCTTTGCACGGCCCGGAAACCTGTCAAACAAGTGTGGGAGGATTGTGCCTGAGCACAAGCTCGGGCACAATCCTCCCGCACTTCTTCCCTATGATCAGAGAGAATTGCGTGTTTAAATTAGTATGTCATTATCTCTGATCATAGGTCCAATAACGCCCCGTGCTGTTCCAGCGCTATTTTTAGAGCACTGTTTGGAACAGCGTGGGGCTCTTGATCATCTGCTAGTGACTCCTTTCAGCATCTCTGTACTTTTAAACCTTTGCTTCAAATTTAGTTCATGCACCGGAAACTGCTGGAATCGTCAGGAAGATCTATTTAACCTATTTTGAACCTTAAGGCAATTTTTGGAATGTAATTGAGTTTGCTATGACAGAGGATATGAAGACTTACACAAATCAAGATTTTTTTTTGATCTCTTACTTTTAAATCACTTTTAAAAAAATATTTCCATAATTCTTCTTTAATATTGAAAGAGTAGAATAGTTTTCTAATTGCATTTTTAAGAAAGAATCTGAAAAAGTATACTGAACTGTAATATAACATTTATATACTTTTGGGGATTCATATCAAGTGATGATGACATTTGTATACTTAAACTCTCTCTATAAACTTATACTCCTCTCAGGCCATTCCTGCCCCCCCCCCCCCCCCCCCCACCAAGATGAAAATTACCTATTTGGCCTGCGATGACAGGAGGCCTTACTACTAGAAGGATCAGTTTATCAAGCAGGAGATGTAGAAATCGCACCACTGGCTCCAACTGAGACGAGTTCAACGCAGAAATGCTGCTCTTCAGTTCGTTTTCCAAGTTGTTTTCCATAATCCTCATGTCTCCAATTCGAACTGGGAACATGTGCTCATCCAGAGCATGAACAAGGGCAAAGAATTTGTCAAGGTATGGATCCTAAACACAAACAGAATCACACTGAACTAGAATATTTTTTTAAAAATGTAGCTTTCCTGCAATCTGGATATTTAAATTTAATGGCGGCAACAAAGTGTTTAAAGGAAACATATTAATCCTACATACATGAAGACATCCCCCTCACAGCATGACAAGTATACCATTTTAAGAATTAGAATATCTGTCATATTATTCCACCCTACATTTAATGGTAAGACACTACAGATCAGCAATTACTTCTTAGAGGGACAACTTCTCAGGTACAGCACAACTGGGAAAATCCTGTAAATGGCGCTGAAATAAAGGCACCGATAAAAATCATAAGTACATAAGCACCGCCATACTGGGAAAAGACCAAGGGTCTATCAAACCCAGCCATCCTGTCTCCGACAGTGGCCAATCCAGGCCTCAAGAACCTGGCAAAAACCCAAAAACAAAACAAAAAATTTAAATTAATAATGGTCAATGGACTTTTCCTTCAGGAATCTGCCCAAATCCCCTTTAAACTCAACAAGGCCAACTGCTGTCACTACATTCTCCGGCAGCGAGTTCCAGAGTCTAACTACGCGCTGAGTAAAGAAAACCTTCCTCCTATTTGTTTTAAATCTACCACATTCTAGCTTCATCTTATGTCCCCTGGTTCTATTATTTTTTGAAAGTGTAAACAAACGCTTCACATCTGTCCGCTCTACTCCGTTCATTATCTTGTAGACTTCTATCATATCACCCCCTCAGCCGCCTCTTCCCCAAGCTGAAGAGCCCTAAACGCCTTAGCCTTTCCTCATAGGGAAGTCCTCCCATCCCTTTTACCATTTTTGTCGCCCTTCTCTGCACCTTCTCCAATTCCTTTATATCTTTTTTGAGGTGCGGCGGCCAGAACTGAACAAAATACTCAAGATGCGGTCTCACCATGGAGCGATACAACGGCATTATAACATGCTCGTTATTCTATAAAGGGCATTCCGAGATGAATTCCGCACTCAACTTTGGGTGTGAGGACTTACGCCAGCTGGCACTTGGTAAAACTCCTGGCGTGCAAGTTGGGCGCAGATCGCCGCTATTCTGTAATACTGCGTGCATCTTTTATGAATGCCCCCAACCCGCCCATACCAGTCCCATGGCCATGCTCCACTTTTGAATTTGTGTGCTACAATTTAGAAGCCAGATCAGCGCTCAAATAATAATCAGTGCCAATTAAGAGCCCATTAACTATTTTGGGCACCAGTCTGGGATTCACACCCAATTTTGGGCACCCTGTATAGAATCTTGGTGTATATAACTACTTACTGCCTAAGTTAATTGCTGCTTGATACATTAGAGGATAAGAATGCTGGTTAGGCTGGCTTACACCCCACCGCCTTTCATCTGCTAAACTACTGAGGGGTCACTAAAGTGAGCCAAAAAATGGGCTGCACTAGTGCAGACTCGTGTTAAGGGCAGACGCAGATTCATTTTCAGTGCGCCTGTAAAAAAGGCATTTTTTTTAAATTTTTGCAGAAAATGGAAGTGCGGCAAAATAAACATTGGCGTGTGTCCATTTTGGGTCTGAGACCTTACCGCCAGCCATTGACAGTGGTAAGTTCTCACACAGGTAACCATGCAGTAATCATCTACACGTGTAGAATGATGATTACCGCCCGGTTTTTGCCACGCACCAGAAAATAAAAATTATTTTCTGGCGTGCGTAGCGAACACACGTAAAAAAACAAAATTACTGACCGGGCCACGCGGTAGCCGCGCGGTAACTCCAAATTGATGTGCGTTGGGTGCGCATAGGCGCCTACGTGGCTTAGTAAAAGGGCTCCTGAGACAGCTAAAGAAAAATAAAATCTGGAGATGTTCAGCACACAACATTTTTTTTTTTTGCTATCCTGGGTGAGCTCCAGATTTAACTGTTGCTCTTACTAATTCTGGCTGAGCAATATCACATGCACTTTTGAAAGTATCAGGTGTGCATACCATTTTACTTCCCTAATTTAAACATGCTCCAAGGACACCTCTTTTTAAGACCACAAAAAGTACATGCATTGTGGAAGCCCAGGCGCACTTTTAGCCAGGGTGAGTGTGGGTAATTTTTTTCTCACTCACATAAACTGGGATTTTGATGCAAGATAATAATTTACCTTTTCCAGATCCAAGCTGTACGTCGGTCACAAGCAGGTATGTAAGTTATTTTTTTGTCCGAGTGCACTAACAATCTAAGCTGAATTTGAGGGCATGGAGTGTAAATTTGCCCTAGGCCTCAGGATAAAACTGTCTTTCCCAGTATGGCAATACTTATGTACTTATTGTTGAACAGCTGCGAGAACAATCACAACCTTTTATATTTACCTGTGGGGTCCCACAAAGAGCTATTTGGCACCCACATTGCTCAATATATTCTTCATCTCCGTTATTGATCCTGATTCAATCTCTTGGACTTAGACAATTTGAATATGCCAATGACAAACAAATCATCTCCTGTTTGGACATCTGACTCCCATGCAATCCAGGCTCTCAATAAGATTAAAGTTATCTTAGATTAGATGATTACCAATAAACTGACGCTGAACCCCGATAAATCAAATGCACTTCTCTTTCATAGATTAGGCCACACAGCTACTTCTTTTCCATTATGCATAGCAAGGATTCCACTCCCTCTTGTGCAATAGGTAAAAATCTTACGAGTGATTGTAGATCCAGGCCTGACCTTCACTATGCACGTCTTCTCTGTGGTTCAATGTTCTCTTTTTAAGTTGCACCTAATTCGCTCAATTCGACCTTTGCTCAACTGAACTGCCCTTCAAACTCTGATCCATACCTTGGTCATTAGTTCTTTAGAGTACTGCAATGCCTGACTTCACGGTCATCATATTAAAAATCTCAGATGACTGCAACTTATACAAAATATTACAATTAAAATTACTCACGGGCTGTAAGAAAAATGACCACATAACTCCTCTGCTTAGAGAGGAACACCAGCTCCTGGGTGTCCAAAGAATCACCTTCAAAATTTTGACTCTCGTTCATAAATTATAATCACAGTGGCCTCCCTTTATACCTCTCATGGCTACTAATACCTTATGTACCTTCTCGTGCTCTGCGATCCTCCTCTCAGAATCAATTTGTACCTTCTTTTCGGCAGATTGTATTTGATTTCGTTAGAACAACTATTTTTAGCATCAGCAGACCAACACTGACATGCCCTCCCCCTCTCTGCATTTAGAACCATCTTTTGATAAATTTAAGGCCCAACTCAAAACTTATTTTACAATGCTTTTCCCTGCCTCACCAATTAGCTAACATGCCCTGCAGCACATTACTGATGTAAAGGACAGAGAAGGAAACGGAGGAATATAGATCTCTCACATCTGCTTATTTCCTGTACTATAATGGTTAATTTTCTTGCTTCTCTCTGACTGAATATGGACATCTTAGTTTTTATTATGTAAACTGCTTAGAAGGTTCTACCCATGACTGGGGTAACAAGTAAAACTTGTAACTTAACCTTGCAAAAGCAACAGTGGGATGAGGAGGATTTGAACCCCGAATTCCCTGGTTCTTAGTTTGCTGTTGAAACCACTAGGCTACTCCTTCTCTTCCTACTTCTCCATTCCAGGTATAAAAGAGCTTTGGAAAAACTACCTCACAGAGGCAAAATAGTGCAAATGTAAACTGAAGCATCACTACTAAGTTTTTATTTTCCTTGGATTATGTTTTCCTAGCCAAAAATTAATATCTTGAGTTTTTACATAATGTTTCATTATATTTATTTTCGTTACATTTGTACCCCGCGCTTTCCCACTCATGGCAGGCTCAATGCGGCTTACATGGGGCAATGGAGGGTTAAGTGACTTGCCCAGAGTCACAAGGAGCTGCCTGTGCTTGAAGTGGGAATCGAACTCAGTTCCTCAGGACCAAAGTCCATCACCCTAACCACTAGGCCACTCCTCCACTGTTGCTACTATTTGAGATTCTACATGGACATTCCATGTAGAAGTCGGTCCTTGCAGATCACCAATGTGGCCGCGCAGGCTTCTACATGGAATGTTGCTAGTGGAATAGCAACATTCCATGTAGAATCTCCAATAGTAGCAACAGAATCTCAATAGTAGCAACATTCCATGTAGAATTCTCCAATAGTATCTATTTTATTTTTGTTACATTTGTACCCTGCGCTTTCCTCACTCATGGCAGGCTCAATGCGGCTTACATGGGGCAATGGAGGGTTAAGTGACTTGCCCAGAGTCACAAGGAGCTGCCTGTGCTTGAAGTGGGAATCGAACTCAGTTCCTCAGGACCAAAGTCCACCACCCTAACCACTAGGCCACTCCTCCACTCCAATACAATTTGGCTTAGAAATATTTAGTGTAAAATCCCATTAATAGTTATTAGTATAATTAACTTTAGTACCAACCTGTGTATGGACAGTTGAAACAGCAACAACTTCTACATTGAAAACACCTTTATGATTATCCACCCACTTCATCCCAGGAAGGGCAACCTGTCAATGTGTATTGAAATAATCACCACCACAAATGTGACATGACTGAAATATACTGAAAGTCTGCAACATTTCTGCATTTTAACCAATTATGTTCATTGAATTACATTTTGGCAGGTGAGTTATCCAGCATATTGTTTTGTACATTTATACTGTCTGAAATTCCCTATGAAAAACTTATCATCATGCAACAGTGAAAGGAATGAAACTGGTAACAAAGATCAACATTTAAATAAACTAGCTCAGCTGTTCTATCTTTGGGACAAATGAATAAGGAAGTTGCTGGGAAGGGAATATCTGATGCCACGGCCCACCACCACTACTTTGTTTCTTTGAAACAACTTAATGGTTTAGCAGGGACTCCAAATTCTTGTTTTATTGGTCCATATTAATAACAAAAGCTTCAGGCAGAAGCCATCTCATTTCCTATTTCTTTATCTGCATCCAGTGCACTGCAAGATCAAAATTTGTCACCAAAATTACGTGTGAATTGAGAAGAAAAGAGACTACATATCAGGACATGGGCCCTGATGTGATGGGAAAGGTAGTATTTGCCCGGGGGGGGGGGGGGGGGGGGGGGGGGGGGGGAGTGGGTTAGAAGCTCCAGAAGGGTTGGAGGGGAAGAGAGGAGGTGGAGGAAGGGAGCGGAGTTTAAGAGGAGATTTTTGTTTTTTTAATCATCTTTATTGACACAAGATAACAATATAAGAACATTACTGTAAACGCAAACCATCTGATCATACATAGCACAAGTTCCCTTCTCAGATTCCATTGTGAGAAAAAATTCCCCCCCCCCATCCCCTACCCTTCCCCTCCCTCCCCTCTTCAGGAATTTAATACTCTACTCCGAGCCACAGGAGTTAGTGTGTCCCAAAATGGAGCCCAGATTTTGTCTCCTTTTTAATCTGCTAGGTCCACAATAGCTCTACGCTCCAGTGAGCACATATGTATCATTGTGGAGCGCCAGTGTGCTATTGTGGGGTACTCAGGGCCAAGCCAATGTTGCAGTATCACCTTCTTCCCCATCAGGGTCGCCCGTTGCAGGAAGGCTTTAAGCCCTGATTTTGATTGCCCTTGAATTGTAAACCCACCAAACAAATGCCCAGGGGAAGGTAAAGAGGAGATTATTTTTAATGTAATTTTATATTTCATATGTCTATGTTACTTTCTACTTACTTTGGACATCATAGTCAAAGATTATAGAATGGATTATGACATGTATTACTTCTAAGCACTGTAGTCAGGATATAATGAGTAAAAGTTGGGATGGTGTGTCCAATAAAAACAATTTTTGCCACCAGAAGAAGGCACTGCTGCCTTCAGATGATATAACACCTAGTGCTCAAGTTTATCCTAATAGTCATCAGCAATTTCAGGTCATTAATACAAGCTTTTTTTTTTTTTTAAAATCAGCTTTTAGTGCTATAAACCACTAACCTCAGGAGACAGTACTGAGTATGCCTGGGGTGGCTTTTCCAGTGAGACAGGTAAACAGAATTGACCGGTCTTCAAACGACCATTCTGAAGCATCGGTATCCACTTGTGGGTAAAGGGGAAGAAAATAAACACACACAAAAAAAAGGTATATTTAGAGCATGGTTTTATATTTAATTATGGAATCAGAAGTTTTTGCTGCAGGACTAGTTCTAATTAAGACTCCTGACAAGCTGAACATATACACCATGGCTCTTGCTGACTAAGCTGTATTAACAAGCGTTAATGCACACTGAAGCAATTTTAACACTTTAAATAATACAAACCTCATTATTCTCAATGGGATCCATTTATAACTACGGGGCCGTTTTACTAAGTTGCTGTGATAGCACACTCTTACCTCAGCTTTAAATGGTGTACTGTGGGACAATCAGGCATCCTGCGGTAAATGCCAAATCAGCGTGTGCTAAAAAAATTTTTTTTTGCTCTTTTCTTGGAGGGGGCTTGTCTGGGGAATTCCTGCACTAATCACTTAGCACAGCTACACTACCGCATGAGCCCTTACCACCTACAAAATAGAAGGTGGTAAGTGCTCATGTGGTATTTTTTTATTTATTTTATATCATAAACCACGCCATAACCACTTTACATGCATAATTCACAAGACGAATAAAACATTACTAAGCATATAAGCATGTACTTACTAAAGACCACAATTTGCGGAATCCAAGATTCAAAATACAGAGGTAATTAAACAAGAAATACAACACAAGAAAAATAGACCCTAACCGTCTAAGATGCAAATTAAACTAAACTAGACATCTTAAATCCCCTCACTAACAGCTAGAGGCAAAGCAGTGACCTGAGGTGCCTCAAAATCGAAAAATAAATGTACACGCTTGATATCGGACAATACATTTACAAGGATACTTTACAAAGAAAGTGGCTCCCAACTGGGTCACTCCAGGCTTTAACAATAAAAATTGGTAATATTAGCGCATGACCATTACAAAAAGTGCCATTTTTTTTTTTTTTTTACCACAGCTTAGGAAAAGGACTCCTATTTACTTAACTTGCATTACCGCATCTTAAAATATTAAAGCAGCTTAGTAAATAAGGGGGTATTTCATGTAGTAGAACAGAGACATTAGATAACTGTGGCATATCGAGTAATACATTTTTCACAGCTTCTGCTTATCTCATCTTAAGTTCACATGGAGGCGTATTTTCAAAGCACTTAGCCTTCCAAAGTTCCATACAAACCTATGGAACTTTGGAAGGCTACGTGCTTTGAAAATATGCCTCAGTGCTAGTTAACCAGCAGCTTTAAGTAAAATGATGGCATTCTGGCACTGAAACCGATTTTCATTGATCCTAGCCTTTTTGTTTTTAATCTGTTTCAATAATAATGAAATCCCTGAAACTTCTCATTTCTCTGGTCTCTGTTTGAATAAGGCTATAAGCTCCACGGAGAAGTCTTTTATGTGTACAGTGCTGTCCCTATAGAAATGTCTCATAGCAATAGTAAAAGCACAAGTATGGGCAGACAGAAGGCGGTGGATTAATGTGTCCTTTCATCCAAACTACATATTTACCTAAAAAAAAAAAAGGGGGGGCATAGACAAAAGACCAGGACCACAAGGTGTATGCAGATGCATTACATACTTTAGTAGTTCACAAGAGAACATTTCACTTACTGTGTAGCCAACAGGGGTTTCCAGAGGAGTGTTTTGTTTCTGTTGGCAACTGACATGGTAGAAAATGAAGAGCAGGTGGTGATGGTCTGTTAAAGTAGCAGGAAGTTTTATTTTTATTTCTTCATGGAAGTCAGGAGACCTGTGCATGGACAAAAACATGGGCACTCTTTAGAAGATTGGATAAACATGAAGGAGGTCAATACTAACAGTTAAAGCGAATGCTACATACCTGTAGAAGGTATTCTCCGAGGACAGCAGGCTGATTGTTCTCACTGATGGGTGACGTCCACGGCAGCCCCTCCAATCGGAATCTTCACTAGCAAAGTCCTTTGCTAGCCCTCGCGCGCCCGCGCGCACCGCGCATGCGCGGCCGTCTTCCCGCCCGAAACCGGCTTGAGCCGGCCAGTCTCATATGTAGCAAGACAAGAGAAGGGAAGACACAACTCCAAAGGGGAGGCGGGCGGGTTTGTGAGAACAATCAGCCTGCTGTCCTCGGAGAATACCTTCTACAGGTATGTAGCATTCGCTTTCTCCGAGGACAAGCAGGCTGCTTGTTCTCACTGATGGGGTATCCCTAGCCCCCAGGCTCACTCAAAACAACAACCATGGTCAATTGGGCCTCGCAACGGCGAGGACATAACTGAGATTGACCTAGAAAAATTTACCAACTAACTGAGAGTGCAGCCTGGAACAGAACAAACAGGGCCCTCGGGGGGTGGAGTTGGATCCTAAAGCCCAAACAGGTTCTGAAGAACTGACTGCCCGAACCGACTGTCGCGTCGGGTATCCTGCTGCAGGCAGTAATGAGATGTGAATGTGTGGACAGATGACCACGTCGCAGCTTTGCAAATTTCTTCAATGGAGGCTGACTTCAAGTGGGCTACCGACGCAGCCATGGCTTTAACATTATGAGCCGTGACATGACCCTCAAGAGCCAGCCCCGCCTGGGCGTAAGTGAAGGAAATGCAATCTGCTAGCCAATTGGATATGGTGCGTTTCCCCACAGCCACTCCCCTCCTATTTGGATCAAAAGAAACAAACAATTGGGCGGACTGTCTGTTGGGCTGTGTCCGCTCCAGATAGAAGGCCAATGCTCTCTTGCAGTCCAATGTGTGCAGCTGACGTTCAGCAGGGCAGGAATGAGGACGGGGAAAGAATGTTGGCAAGACAATTGACTGGTTCAGATGGAACTCCGACACGACCTTTGGCAAGAACTTAGGGTGAGTGCGGAGGACTACTCTGTTATGATGAAATTTGGTGTAAGGGGCCTGGGCTACCAGGGCCTGAAGCTCACTGACTCTACGAGCTGAAGTAACTGCCACCAAGAAAATGACCTTCCAGGTCAAGTACTTCAGATGGCAGGAGTTCAGTGGCTCAAAAGGAGGTTTCATCAGCTGGGTGAGAACGACATTGAGATCCCATGACACTGTAGGAGGCTTGACAGGGGGCTTTGACAAAAGCAAACCTCTCATGAAGCGAACAACTAAAGGCTGTCCCGAGATCGGCTTACCTTCCACATGGTAATGGTATGCACTGATTGCACTAAGGTGGACCCTTACAGAGTTGGTCTTGAGACCAGACTCAGACAAGTGCAGAAGGTATTCAAGCAGGGTCTGTGTAGGACAAGAGCGAGGATCTAGGGCCTTGCTGTCACACCAGACGGCAAACCTCCTCCATAGAAAGAAGTAACTCCTCTTGGTGGAATCTTTCCTGGAAGCAAGCAAGATGCGGGAGACACCCTCTGACAGACCCAAAGAGGCAAAGTCTATGCTCTCAACATCCAGGCCGTGAGAGCCAGGGACCGGAGGTTGGGATGCAGAAGCGCCCCTTCGTCCTGCGTGATGAGGGTCGGAAAACACTCCAATCTCCACGGTTCTTCGGAGGATAACTCCAGAAGAAGAGGGAACCAGATCTGATGCGGCCAAAAAGGAGCAATCAGAATCATGGTGCCTCGGTCTTGCTTGAGTTTCAACAAAGTCTTCCCCACCAGAGGGATGGGAGGATAAGCATACAGCAGGCCCTCCCCCCAATGCAGGAGGAAGGCATCCGATGCCAGTCTGCCGTGGGCCTGAAGCCTGGAACAGAACTGAGGGACTTTGTGGTTTGCTCGAGATGCGAAGAGATCCACCAAGGGGGTGCCCCACGCTTGGAAGATCTGGCGCACCACTCGGGAGTTGAGCGACCACTCGTGAGGTTGCATAATCCTGCTCAGTCTGTCGGCCAGACTGTTGTTTACGCCTGCCAGATACAGTGGGGGAAATAAGTATTTGATCCCTTGCTGATTTTGTAAGTGTGCCCACTGACAAAGACATGAGCAGCCCATAATTGAAGGGTAGGTTATTGGTAACAGTGAGAGATAGCACATCACAAATTAAATCCGGAAAATCACATTGTGGAAAGTATATGAATTTATTTGCATTCTGCAGAGGGAAATAAGTATTTGATCCCTCTGGCAAACAAGACCTAATACTTGGTGGCAAAACCCTTGTTGGCAAGCACAGCGGTCAGACGTCTTCTGTAGTTGATGATGAGGTTTGCACACATGTCAGGAGGAATTTTGGTCCACTCCTCTTTGCAGATCATCTCTAAATCATTAAGAGTTCTGGGCTGTCGCTTGGCAACTCGCAGCTTCAGCTCCCTCCATAAGTTTTCAATGGGATTAAGGTCTGGTGACTGGCTAGGCCACTCCATGACCCTAATGTGCTTCTTCCTGAGCCACTCCTTTGTTGCCTTGGCTGTATGTTTTGGGTCATTGTCGTGCTGGAAGACCCAGCCACGACCCATTTTTAAGGCCCTGGCGGAGGGAAGGAGGTTGTCACTCAGAATTGTACGGTACATGGCCCCATCCATTCTCCCATTGATGCGGTGAAGTAGTCCTGTGCCCTTAGCAGAGAAACACCCCCAAAACATAACATTTCCACCTCCATGCTTGACAGTGGGGACGGTGTTCTTTGGGTCATAGGCAGCATTTCTCTTCCTCCAAACACGGCGAGTTGAGTTCATGCCAAAGAGCTCAATTTTTGTCTCATCTGACCACAGCACCTTCTCCCAATCACTCTCGGCATCATCCAGGTGTTCACTGGCAAACTTCAGACGGGCCGTCACATGTGCCTTCCGGAGCAGGGGGACCTTGCGGGCACTGCAGGATTGCAATCCGTTATGTCGTAATGTGTTACCAATGGTTTTCGTGGTGACAGTGGTCCCAGCTGCCTTGAGATCATTGACAAGTTCCCCCCTTGTAGTTGTAGGCTGATTTCTAACCTTCCTCATGATCAAGGATACCCCACGAGGTGAGATTTTGCGTGGAGCCCCAGATCTTTGTCGATTGACAGTCATTTTGTACTTCTTCCATTTTCTTACTATGGCACCAACAGTTGTCTCCTTCTCGCCCAGCGTCTTACTGATGGTTTTGTAGCCCATTCCAGCCTTGTGCAGGTGTATGATCTTGTCCCTGACATCCTTAGACAGCTCCTTGCTCTTGGCCATTTTGTAGAGGTTAGAGTCTGACTGATTCACTGAGTCTGTGGACAGGTGTCTTTCATACAGGTGACCATTGCCGACAGCTGTCTGTCATGCAGGTAACGAGTTGATTTGGAGCATCTACCTGGTCTGTAGGGGCCAGATCTCTTACTGGTTGGTGGGGGATCAAATACTTATTTCCCTCTGCAGAATGCAAATAAATTCATATACTTTCCACAATGTGATTTTCCGGATTTAATTTGTGATGTGCTATCTCTCACTGTTACCAATAACCTACCCTTCAATTATGGGCTGCTCATGTCTTTGTCAGTGGGCACACTTACAAAATCAGCAAGGGATCAAATACTTATTTCCCCCACTGTATGTGGCTTGGAGCACCATGCCGTGACGGCGAGCCCAGAGCCACATGCTGACGGCTTCCTGACACAGGGGGCGAGATCCGGTGCCCCCCTGCTTGTTGACGTAGTACATGGCAACCTGGTTGTCTGTCTGAATTTGGATAATTTGGTGGGACAGCCGATCTCTGAAAGCCTTCAGAGCGTTCCAGATCGCTCGCAACTCCAGGAGATTGATCTGTAGATCGCGTTCCTGGAGGGACCAGCTTCCTTGGGTGTGAAGCCCATCGACATGAGCTCCCCATCCCAGGAGAGACGCATCCGTGGTCAGCACTTTTTGTGGCTGAGGAATTTGGAAAGGACGTCCCAGAGTCAAATTGGACCAAATCGTCCACCAATACAGGGATTCGAGAAAACTCGTGGACAGGTGGATCACGTCTTCTAGATCCCCAGCAGCCTGAAACCACTGGGAAGCTAGGGTCCATTGAGCAGATCTCATGTGAAGGCGGGCCATGGGAGTCACATGAACTGTGGAGGCCATGTGGCCCAGCAATCTCAACATCTGCCGAGCTGTGATCTGCTGGGACGCTCGCACCCGCGAGACGAGGGACAACAAGTTGTTGGCTCTCGCCTCTGGGAGATAGGCGCGAGCCGTCCGAGAATCCAGCAGAGCTCCTATGAATTCTAGTCTCTGCACTGGGAGAAGATGGGACTTTGGGTAATTTATCACAAACCCCAGTAGCTCCAGGAGGCGAATAGTCATCTGCATGGACTGCAGGGCTCCTGCCTCGGACGTGTTCTTCACCAGCCAATCGTCGAGATATGGGAACACGTGCACCCCCAGCCTGCGAAGTGCTGCTGCTACTACAGCCAAGCACTTTGTGAACACCCTGGGCGCAGAGGCGAGCCCAAAGGGTAGCACACAGTACTGGAAGTGACGTGTGCCCAGCTGAAATCGCAGATATTGTCTGTGAGCTGGCAGTATCGGGATGTGTGTGTAGGCATCCTTCAAGTCCAGAGAGCATAGCCAATCGTTTTCCTGAATCATGGGAAGTAGGGTGCCCAGGGAAAGCATCCTGAACTTTTCTTTGACCAGATATTTGTTCAGGGCCCTTAGGTCTAGGATGGGACGCATCCCCCCTGTTTTCTTTTCCACAAGGAAGTACCTGGAATAGAATCTCAGCCCTTCTTGCCCGGATGGCACGGGCTCGACCGCATTGGCGCTGAGAAGGGCGGAGAGTTCCTCTGCAAGTACCTGCTTGTGCTGGAAGCTGTAAGACTGAGCTCCCGGTGGGCAATTTGGAGGTTTTGAGGCCAAATTGAGGGTGTATCCTTGCCGGACTATTTGGAGAACCCACTGATCGGAGATTATGAGAGGCCACCTTTGGTGAAAAGCTTTCAACCTCCCTCCGACTGGCAGGTCGCCCGGCACTGACACTTGGATGTCGGCTATGCTCTGCTGGAGCCAGTCAAAAGCTCGCCCCTTGCTTTTGCTGGGGAGCCGAGGGGCCTTGCTGAGTCGCACGCTGCTGACGAGAGCGAGCGCGCTGGGGCTTAGCCTGGGCCGCAGGCTGTCGAGAAGGAGGATTGTACCTACGCTTGCCAGAAGAGTAGGGAACAGTCTTCCTTCCCCCGAAAAATCGTCTACCTGTAGAGGTAGAAGCTGAAGGCTGCCGGAGGGAGAACTTGTCGAATGCGGTGTCCCGCTGGTGGAGCTGCTCTACCACCTGTTCGACTTTCTCTCCAAAAATATTATCCGCACGGCAAGGCGAGTCCGCAATCCGCTGCTGGATTCTATTCTCCAGGTCGGAGGCACGCAGCCATGAGAGCCTGCGCATCACCACACCTTGAGCAGCGGCCCTGGACGCAACATCAAAGGTGTCATACACCCCTCTGGCCAGGAATTTTCTGCACGCCTTCAGCTGCCTGACCACCTCCTGAAAAGGCTTGGCTTGCTCAGGGGGGAGAGCATCAACCAAGCCCGCCAACTGCCGCACATTGTTCCGCATGTGTATGCTCGTGTAGAGCTGGTAAGACTGAATTTTGGCCACGAGCATAGAAGAATGGTAGGCCTTCCTCCCAAAGGAGTCTAAGGTTCTAGAGTCCTTGCCCGGGGGCGCCGAAGCATGCTCCCTAGAACTCTTAGCCTTCTTTAGGGCCAGATCCACAACTCCAGAATCATGAGGCAACTGAGTGCGCATCAGATCTGAGTCCCCATGGATCCGGTACTGGGACTCGATCTTCTTGGGGATGTGGGGATTAGTTAAAGGCTTGGTCCAGTTCGCCAGCAATGTCTTTTTGAGGACATGGTGCAGGGGAACAGTGGACGCTTCCTTAGGTGGAGAAGGATAGTCCAGGAGCTCAAACATTTCAGCCCTGGGCTCGTCCTCCACAACCACCGGGAAGGGGATGGCCGTAGACATCTCCCGGACAAAGGAAGCGAAAGACAGACTCTCAGGAGGGGAAAGCTGTCTTTCAGGAGAGGGAGTGGGATCGGAAGGAAGACCCTCAGACTCCTCGTCAGAGAAATATCTGGGGTCTTCTTCCTCTTCCCACGAGGCCTCACCCTCGGTGTCAGACACAAGTTCACGGACCTGTGTCTGCAACCGTGCCCGACTCGACTTCGTGGAGCCACGTCCACGATGGGGGCGTCGAGAGGTAGACTCCCTCGCCCGCATCGGCGAAGCTCCCTCCGCCGACGTAGTCGGGGAGCCTTCCTGGGAGGCGACGGCAGCCGGCACCGCACGCGGCACCGACGCCGGAGACCTCACCTCGGGCGATGGACCGGCCGGCGCCACGCTCGACGGTACCGGTGGCGCAAGCACCACCGGTACCGGAGGGGTAGGGCGCAACAGCTCTCCCAGGATCTCTGGGAGAACGGCCCGGAGGCTCTCGTTCAGAGCGGCTGCAGAGAAAGGCATGGAAGTCGATGCAGGCGTCGACGTCAGAACCTGTTCCGGGCGTGGAGGCTGTTCCGGGCTGTCCAGAGTGGAGCGCATCGACACCTCCTGAACAGAGGGTGAGCGGTCCTCTCGGTGCCGATGTCTGCTGGGTGCCAACTCCCTCGGTGACCCAGAGCTCTCGGTACCGACACGGGAAGGGGACCGGTGACGATGCTTCTTCGACTTCTTGGAACGAAGCATGTCACCGGAGCTTCCCGGTACCGACGAGGAGGACGTAGAATCCAGCCGTCGCTTCCTCGGGGCCGAGGCCGAAGGAGGTCGGTCTCGGGGGGGCTGTACCGCAGGAGCCCTCAGGGTAGGGGGAGACCCACCCGAAGGCTCACCGCCACCAGCAGGGGAATGGACAGCCCTCACCTGCACTCCAGACGATGCACCACCGTCCGACGACATCAGCAGACGAGGTCCCGGTACCACCGACGTCGATGCAGCTATCCGATGTCTCGGCGCCGATGCAGAGGGCCGATGCCTCGATGCACTCGATGCACTGGCGGCCGAGGATGAAGCTCTGGACGCTGAAGACGCCGATGCACACGATACCCCCGGTGCCGATGCCGACGAAGAGCCCGAGAGCAAAACATTCCACTGGGCCAATCTCGCTACCTGAGTCCGCCTTTGCAAAAGGGAACACAGACTACAGGCCTGAGGGCGGTGCTCGGCCCCCAGACACTGAAGACACGACGCGTGCCTGTCAGTGAGCGAGATTACCCGGGCGCACTGGGTGCACTTCTTGAAGCCGCTGGAAGGCTTCGATGTCATGGGCGGAAAAATCACGCCGGCGAAATCAAAATCCGAAATGACGAAAGTGAGCACCAAAACTTTGAGGGAGAAAAATCTCGACCGAGGCCGAAAAGAGGCCTACCCCGACGACGAAAGAAAACTTACCGGGGCAAAGTCTGAAATACGGGAAGGGGCAAAACGAAACCCGAGGGGGCTTCCGGAGCACTTCCTGAACAAATTTTTAAAGATTTTCCGAAGAAAAAACACGTCGAAGAAAAAAAGGACGCGCGAGGTCGACTTTCCGGGGCTTGACACAGCGAAAACACAACCGTACCGAGTGCGGACAAAAGAAGACTGGCCGGCTCAAGCCGGTTTCGGGCGGGAAGACGGCCGCGCATGCGCGGTGCGCGCGGGCGCGCGAGGGCTAGCAAAGGACTTTGCTAGTGAAGATTCCGATTGGAGGGGCTGCCGTGGACGTCACCCATCAGTGAGAACAAGCAGCCTGCTTGTCCTCGGAGAATGTGTGTTATTTGCTGCAGGACTCATATTTCATGCAAAAAGCCCTGTGGAAATAACATGCATTACTGGCTTTGTTAGAAGATTACCGCTAGAGGTCAAAGTGGCCATTTTCATCTAGGAACCAAGAGACGCAGAAACGAGTGGGGTTCACTCCTGCCCCAAGGACCATTAGATCGCGAGAGCTGCTAGGTAGTCTTGGGCGAGAGGGGTGTGTGACAATACAGAGGGGGTTTAAAGTCTGTAAAACTGTATTATTTCTTGAAGTGTATTTCTTTAGTTTGGCTAGCAGGTGGTGTATGTTTATATTTAAAGCTGTTACAGAGAACTGACCGTTCCTTCTTTAGTTAACACAGATAAGAGGCAACCTGCAGTGATGTGACCAGCTATTTTTAAAACTTGTTGTTCTGGGCTCTGATTGGCCCAGGAGCTCAAAATTCAGCTAGGATGTATTGTGTTTTTTTTTTTCTCCAGTCTTAGCCAGGGAGAAAAGAGAGAAGGATCTCTTTGCTGAGGCACTGTGAACAGTTATATTTGATAACCTGTGAGCAGCCATATGTCCTGATCTCCCCAGGTACTATTTAGATAGTAAACAAATGTTTAGTTAGTTTTATAACTGATCCATATTTCAGTTACCTGTTATTTGCTGATAGCACTTTTTCTGTTCATTGTTCTAATTTTTCATGGCAATAAACATTTTTAGTTTATTGCCTCTGCTTGTCTGGACTAAATCATGGTGGTTTGTGTGATTGGTCTGTGGATGCTTTCTAGGAATTGTGGGACCACTGGGAGTCTAGGTCCCGTAACCTAGAAATCACTGGGGATAATTTGAAAGCAGAAAATTTGCCTAGAGGCGGTTGGGACCCAGTCAGTGGGAAGAGAGTGCTACTGTATAGAACAAGCAACAGGTGCAGGCAGACCCGAGTTGTGCTGGGGTTAGACCCTCTAGATGGCCGTGGGGTAGCCCCAGGCAGGTGGCTAGGTGTTTCGTGACAGAGGGATTATCAGATAGTGCTCAGGGGGAGAGCAGGGTACTTGGACTCTGCTTATGCAGGCCCCAACCGATATTCAGCTGGGACCCATATATCGTATTTTTCTGCATATAATGTGCCCACACATAACATATGCGTGGGCACATTATACCAGTTTATTTTTACACAGACCCACAACTGAGTGCAATGTACACTATAACTGTTTATTTTTCTATGACACACTCATTGCCAAACACATACATTTGTTTTTAAGGGCTTTTCTTTTTAGGTTCTTGTATACATTATTAGTGCACAAAACCTGCAAAAAACCTAGAGAAAAATGTGCTAATTTTGCAATTCACACATCATAGTAAAAATACACTGGTATAGCATGCCTACGCATATAGTTCGCAGGGTGTGTGTATGGCTTCTAAAAACAAGCGTAATGTGTGACACTATAGAGTAGATTCTATATATGATGCCTGAAAAATCGACACCAAAAACATTTCTGCCTAGGTGTATTCTACAAAAAGGAGTGGTTTATAGAATATGTCTAGCGGCCATGCTTGCGCCTAACTTGGTGTAAATATTGGTGCCTAAGGGGTCCTTTTACGAAGTTACAGCAAAAGGGGGCCTGCGCAGTGGGTAAAAAGCAGGTCTTTGGGGGTTTTTTTCAAGAAATGGCTGTGCGGCAAGTGAACCACTTGCTGCATGGCCATTTCGTGGGGGGGGGGGGGGGGGGGGGGGGAGGGGGAGCACTTACTGCCACCCACTCAGTTGGTTAAGGGCTCCTGCGCTAACCCGGTGGTAACAGCTGGGTACACACCGGCGCTACATAAATTGAAATATTTTTGCAGTGCCGGAAATGGCGTACGCTGGGGGACGGAACTACCGCCAGGCTGCTGCGGTAGTCCGGTGGTACTTCCCTTTTAGTGTGTGGTAAGCCCGTATTGGACTTACTGCTGCTTTGTACAAGGGCCCCTAAACTAGGCGCAGAGCAGGTGTATTCTATAAACGTGCACATGAATTTTCAGAACACCCAGTCAGCCATTCCATGCCCCCTTTTTGGCAGTACACAATACACCTAGCAAGTTGTGTGTGTAAATTCTAATGCCAATTAGTGTCAATACTTGATTAAGTGGCAATTATTGGCGCTGACTGGCTAATTAAGTAAATTGCATGCACAAATCCAGAATACCACCGGATTTGCACACGCAATTTCGGTCACGTTATAAAGAATACATGGATATATGCATGAAAAAAATGGTAAGTATCTTACATAGGTCGAAGCTGGATAGCAATATTCAATGCTGGTGCCCACACATGGCCCGGCATTGAATATCCAGGGCTAATTCAGGCAGCAATGGTCAGCATTTAAAACAATGTTGGACCGTCGCTAGGTGAATATTGACCAGAAAGTAACTACTTTTATGCAATATATGGATAGGCATTCCCAGTGGCAAGATCAGCAGTTAATGCTTGTATTTTTCAGGTGTTATTCGTAGGAGCTTTGGGGCAGCCTATTTTATAAAGACATATACACTTTTCTTTTTTTTTAATAGGTGCAACGTACATGCCTGTTTAGGCACCTTGTGATAAAATTACCTTTTAAAAATGGAGATATTTTCTGGTGTCAGCTAAGACAAAAATAATCATTTATTAGTTTGATGGTATTTTCAGTTTTAGAATACACAGAGGGCCATTTTCTCTAAGATGTCTATGTACAGCTTTGAACACTTTGCTCAAAATGCCCAAAATTCAAGTAGGGAATATAGCCTTTTTTGAAACAGCAAAATGTCAAATTTGTTTTTTTGAAAATGGCTATTTGCTAGATGTTTTTGTGCTATGTGCATTTATTTTTTGATCCATTTTCGGGGGGAAAAAATGTCCAAGTGAAAAAACACACAAAATCAAGTCACTGGGATGTAGGAGAAGCCAACATTCTTAGTAGACTGGCCACACAGACATCCCAGCAAAGCAGTGAGGTACCCTAGGGGGAGCACTGCAGTGGACTTCACATAAAAGCTTCCAGGTACACATCTCACCCTTATCCCCTTATATTGTATGGGGAGCCCTCCAAAACCCCCACACACACAAAAAAAAAACCTTACTGTACCTAACTATACACCACTACAATAGCCCTTATGGCTGCAGGTGTCACCTATATGTGGGTACAGTAGGTTTTTAGGGGGTTTTGTGGGGTTGACACATTCCACCACAAGTGTAACAGAGTGGATTATGGACCTGGATTCCCTTCTCCACAGTGCACTGCACCGATCACTTGGCAAATCCAGGGACCGGCTTGCTGCTTTAATAGGATTGGCCAATGGCCAATAACATCTGAGCCTGTCCTGTCATAGAGGCTGGTATCTACTGTTTCTTTCATATCTTTGGAGGGGAGGGGGTCATTCCTTTACTCCTCCATTGGTCATCTGGTCATTTAGGGCACTTTTTTATGGCGTAGTCATTATTAAAACAGGTCTAGACCAAAACATCTTAGTTTTAGTCCTGGACCTTCTTGTTTTGTTCTATTATGGCTGAAAAACATCCCAAGTGTTAGAAACGCCCAAATTCCATCCTTAACATGCTCCCCAACACATCCCCTTGAGATTTGGATACATTGCAGATGAACTGCATAGATGAAGGTCTGCAAAATGGGTTTCAAAAATACCAATTTGGATATTTTGGTGAGAAAAACGTCCAAATGCTGCAGTATGCCACTTTTTAGACTTTCTCTCTTTCGAAAATGAGCCCCACAGTAAAACATTTAACCGGGACTGCTGTTAAAACATGCTAGGGTCCAGAGCTAGGCAAGCTTGGGACCCCCCGTAAAATAGTAAACTGGGGCAACTGTCCTGTTTGCAACCCTTAACACTGGCCCTGCGTTTAGCATTTATAACTGACTGCCACTCACCATGAATCGGAAGAACTAATGTGAGGCATAACGAAATTTACATAATATTTTCAATCAAAGGTTACCTGTTGTGGTAAACCACAGCTGTATAGGCTTCTTTTGAAAATTCGGGACAGCTCGATTTTCCGAAGATTACCTACAAAAACATAGGAGGTATCTGAAAACTACTGAAGACCCATCTCTTTAACAAGGCATACCACAACGATCAACAAATGTGAACACCTATACATATATCCAGAACTGTCTTATAATATTTGCTTGTTAAACTACTATCATGTTTTATCATTGTCATGTTACCCAAGATCCTTCTTTAATACTAAATGTATATAAGCCACATTAAGCCTGCAAAGAGGTGGGAAAATGTGGGATACAAATGCAATAAATAATAATAATAATAAAATGTCATATCACATTTCAAGGAATGTTTATCTTTTCATAGAACCCAGATATCAGGAAAAAGTTATGCAAAACTTAAAGAGAGCCATCTGAATAGTAAAATCCATTTGATCAAATGATAATGCAATACAGAGGAGGCAACAGTGATGAAAGAGAACTGGGGACAAGCTGAGGACGGAGGAGATACAAGGCAAGTTTATCTTCCTTAGGAAAAATGGCATGAAGAAAATAAAAATGTGGCTGATGGACTGACCCAGTATGGCGAGGCAACATAGATATGTTACATTTGAGTCTGGGGTGGGGGGGACCAGCCTCCAGTGTTACTTGCTGGTTGGAAATGTTCCTCCTATACAGTTCATTGTTTCTGTTTTAATCAATTGATTATGCTATTTTCCTTGTATGTTTTTTTTTTTATTATCCTTCAGTTTTCAATTAAAAACATATAAATAAAAGAAAGACCATCTTATTTAACAACCTGATCCTAAATTCTTCTTGTTTCTTAAAGAATGCCCATCCTGTGGTGTGGGGTTCCTTGCTCTAGAGTTAGGCATTTTAAATTCTGAAATCTATTTTCACTGTAGCATATTAAAATAGGCCATGTGTGCAGAAAATCTGGTAGGTCAGTTGCAGTGTTGTGTACTTCCAAAAGGAGGGATTTAGAGTTTGATTCTCAGGACAGGTCAGATGGGGCTGGAGATGCCACAGAAGCAGTACCCACAACCTGCAGACAGGAAGCCTGATTATAGCCTCTGACGATTACTGTTGTAATGGCTATGCTAGGTGAGATAAGGTGCAGTGATATAAAACAGAGGAACCAACCCCTCCTCCAGGGAATTATCAGTGAAGGTTCTTGACATGGTAGTCCAACAGATATCAGTTCCAAATTAGCTAATGTGGGGTATAAATTACATGAATAAATAAAATAAATTAAGCAGCAAAAAATGCTGGGATTAAAAAATAAAAAAAGAAAGAAAAGAAAGGTAGTAAAACACAAGCATGTCTTTTTTTAGGAAAAGAAAAGAGTATGTGTGTGTATGTTTCACTCTAATGGCTTTCCTGCTTGGTGTTCCATCTACACCACATTTTTAGAACACGGATTCATATCCTGAGGAGATTTTTTTTAGGGGGGGCTTGTCTATATATATGCTCACACAAGGGCTCACTTGGGTGTTCCAGAAAGCAGGCTCCATCAGTTCTGCATGGAAACACCTTGAAAAATGTCTACCAAATGAAAATATTCACCATGGGTTAGGCCATACTCCAGTATACTACATGTCTCCTCCCCCCACACCAACCCCACAAAAACAATAATTTAGATGTTCCTTGCAGGTGTTAGAACAGGTTTCAGAGCACTTCTTTGGGAGTAATTTTTGAGCCTTATTAAGCTAAGTTCTACAATCAGGTGGCCTAGACATACAAGCCGAGACAGGTAAGAACTGCAAGAAAGGGTCATCAGTGTTTTAATCCTGTGGGAAAGAGATTATTTTGGAATAGTAGAGAGGTGTGGTAGCCGTGTTAGTCCACTGTTAAGGTTATCAATAGAAATGTATTAAGTTATGTCCAATAAAAAAGGTATCATCTTATTTTCTTTTCCATGTTTTATTTTGTTTGATTTCTATTCATAATATTTTTTTTTCTTACATTTGTACCCCGCGCTTTCCCACTCATGGCAGGCTCAATGCGGCTTACATGGGGCAATGGAGGGTTAAGTGACTTGCCCAGAGTCACAAGGAGCTGCCGGTGCCTGAAGTGGGAATCAAACTCAGTTCCCCAGTTCCCCAGGAACAGGGTCCACCACCCTAACCACTAGGCCACTCCTCCACTCCTAGGAAGAGCTAGGAATGCCAAAGGCTTGCATCTCTAGCTAAATGGCTTGTTCTTCAACCAGTTCAACACACAAAAAAAAGCAAATTATTTCTTACTGGCATGGCATTGTTTGGATCCTCCCCATACATGAATTGGACTTTCACAGTAATATTTCTTGCAGAACCTTGACGATTTGCAAAATTAAGGCTTTGGGGATAGACATAGAGAAGATTTCTGTAAAATCAAACACAGCAAAATTGAGACAGTTAGAAAACATCTCAGCTTGAAGAAAAAAAAGTTGTGCATGTTTGTCTGGTATACTACAGAAGTCACAAGATAAAAATCTTATGTTTTCATGATTAGGACTATAAATGCATTTCTTTGACCTAAAACAACATTCCAACATAATTTTAACTTATGTTAATTCCTGAACCAGTGGTCCAATCTGCTTTGCTATCTATTTTTAAACGTTTGTGTTGTTCGCATAGGCCAGGTTTAAAAGTTGCTTTTGTGAATGCATGTACTGTAGAGCATACTCTCTCATCACACTGCATATCCTTCAAAGGTGCAAAGCAGGTCTCAATAAAAAGGAGATTTTCCTCCACAATTTTCAACTGATCTCTGTCTGCAACACTTTGTTTGGGATGCTTTAAATGGTGGTCCAAACAGATCGGTCTTTTGCTCGGCTAAGTAAACCAACCAATGTGTAATGTGCCGAGGGGGACTGTGTAGGGAACAGGGCTGCCGAGAGGGGGGGGGCAGGGGGGACAAAATTCCCCGGGCCAGGGCCTCTAAGGAGGGCCCAGCGCTGCAGTCCCCAATCTCACCCACCCTCGGCTCCGTTGACCGTCTGCCACTGGGCCAGGGCCCCTGCATTGAAATCATCACAGCACCTCACCTGTCATCGCCGTGACTGAAAGCGTAGTATCAGCAGATCAGATTCGCCTCCCTTTGGGCCTTCCTTCCCTGTGTCCCATCCTCATCTGATCGGCCGCTGCTGTGCTTTCAATCACAGAGCGAGGATACAGGTGAGGCGCTGTGATGATTTCAATGCGGGGGGGGCCCGGCCCGGTGGCAGACAGAGGGGGGGGGGCGGGTGGGCACTACGGCGCGGCGGCCCTGGTAGAGAAACATGACTGTGCTACAGAATGGTAGCCTAAAAACTACAGAGCAAAATATCTTAAGTGAAAAATTAAAAAAAAATAAAAGAAAGCTGTTATTGGAGCCTGTCAAAGTAAATTTTGAGCAGTATCCAGCTGTGAAAAAGCATTTCCTTTGGCAGAATATGCTGAATTGTATCATTCTTGGCAGGTTTCTTGTATGGAAAGAGAATATACAAGTAGACATCCATGCTCTCCTTTCAGAACAGTCTACTTTAGTTCACAGCCTCCTCAACAAAGCTGAAGTGGTGACCTAATTATTTCAGAACATTCTTGTGCACAAATTATTACTATAATGCAAGTTTTAAACACATTTGTACAGAGGAAAAAAGATAAAACCTGGGGGTAAATGTTCAGACAGTGACAGAAGGGGTTTCTTTGGCCCCTGGTGACATTATCCCCAAATATACAATGCCGAGCCATATCCAGACACCAGTACTGACTATCCAGGTTTAGAAGGATAGATAAAATTTATCTGGTTAAGTACGATATTCAGAAGGTCTGTGTTTTCTGTGGCCCTATTTATCTGTTTTGACTTACCTGCTTAAAGCGCAGAAAATTGCATATAACTGGATAAGTGCCAACTCCATCCATGGAATGCCCACAAATTAGCCAGTATTATATTAGGCGCTAAGGGCCGGATTCTGTATTAGGCATGGCAAGTAGCATGCGTCAAACTGCGCGCACAGCCAATTGCTATGCAACTGAGTAACGAGCTAATTAGTGAAAACTGACTAACAACCAATTATCACTAGTTGCCAATCACTGGGATTTACACGCGCTTGTTTTTAGGCGTATTCTAAAAAGAAGCATGTGTATTTCCAATTAGTGATAATTGGTGGTTATCAGCCAATTACCATCACTAATTGGCTCATTACTCAATTGTCTGGTTTTCAATGGCGTAAATGGTTGTGGATAAATGTATACACGTTCTACCGGTCTATGCACTATTTTATATAAACCACGTCTTACTGTAGACAATGTCAATAAAATAGCGCTATGCATGTTATTCCGACACACCTACATTTTAGAAACCATTTACAGATTCTGACCCTGAATATATTCAGCAGCACTATCTGGGCAAGTGCCGCTAGGTATAACCCGTTAGCCCTAGACAAACGATTTCAACGGTCAAGAGCCTCCTGGCTGTTAATTTGAATATTGACCCCCTAGTTTTTACAACATAATTCCTATATTCCACAATTACCAGATACTTGGTTCACTGTGGGTTACAACAAGACAGACTAGAAAATCACTAGGAAAGACAAGAAAGTAGATAGAATTCAACATAAATTAGGTTTCCGATGTTTTAGAAAATAGAAAAGTCTTCGAATTCTTACAGAAAGCCATATACTTTGATTCAAATCTAATGTCCTATGGCAGTGGTTCCCAAACCTGGTCCTGGAGGCACCCCAGCCAGTCGGGTTTTCAGGATACCCACATTCATGAAAGAGATTTGCATGCACCGCCTCCTCTGCGTTCAGACCTCTCTCATTAATATTCATTGTGGGTACCCTAAAAACCTGACTGGCTAGGGTGCCTCTAGGACCAGGTTTGAGAACTACTGTCATGTGGTAAAAAAATAAAAAAAACACAGACTTTTTCTGCTCGATATGAAAGCAATGAGGTAAAGATCTGCTTGAACTTTTCCTTGCAGCTGGAAAATTGATAGTTAATTGGCTCCTGCTATGTAAGACTGATGGTGAAAAAGTCAGCACAGGAAATATACGTTGGCGCTAATCTCCCAGTCGGTGAGAAGTTACATGTGTGTGCCTGATGCAAAGAGCTCCTAGCTCTCAGAGTAGCAGATTTGGAGCAGCCGAGAGAGACGGACAGAGGTACATAAAGGAGCCCTACAGGGACTTTGTAGAAAAGATCAACCTCCAGTCTGGCAGCCCCTGTGCTGCCTTGGAGAAGGGAGGTCTCCTAAAAGGAGAGCATCACCCTGGTGAAGTAGGAAGTACTCCTGCAGCCAGGACCTGCCCACCAGGGGATGCACTATCCTCTCACACCAAGAATATGTCTCCAAGAACTTCTGTACAGGTGGGAAGGGTTAGAACAACTGTTGTAGTTGGTGATTTGATCATGTAGACAGTGGAGAGGATGGTGGACTTGAGGATCGTCTGGTCACGTGCCTGCCTGGTGTAAAGATGGCGTTATCTAGATGGGGAGAAGTCAGCTGTCTTGGTGCACATGGGTACCAATGACATAGGAAAATGTGTGAGGGAGGTTCTGGAAGCCAAATTTAGGTTCTTAGGTAGAAAAATGAAGTCCAGATCCTCCAGAGTAGATTTTCGGAAATGCTTCCTGTTCCACGTGTGGGACCCAAGAGGCAGGCAGAGCTCCGAAGTCTCAATGCATGGTTGATACGGTGCAGCGATGAGGAATTTAGATTTGTTACGAACTGGGCAACATTCTGAGAAAGGGAGAGCCTGTTACAGAAGGATGGATTCCACCTTAGCCAAGAAACCAGGCTCCTGGCACTAAATTTTTAATTTAAGTGTTTTATTTATTTGACTTAATTTTCGAGATGTGGAGGCATATTTTCAAAGCACTTAGGCTTACAAAGTTATGTATTGTGTTATGTATTTAGTGATTGTGCAGATCAGTCAAACTTTTACTTTAATGCATTTTGAAATGTGTTCTTTCAGATGGCAATGTGAAAAAAAAAGGTAAATGAATGTGAAGGCTTTTAAAAGACACTGTGGGGAACTTTTACCAAACAGCAGTAAAAAGAGGCTTTAGTGCGCTCTTACATGGGTCATTCCCATAGGCTAAGACCATTTTTTATCGCTGAGGTAAAATGGCCAATTTTCCTATTTTTGTATTAATGGCCACGTGCCAATTTTCCCATTACTGTGTGAGCCTCTATCACCACCTATTTTATAGGCAGCAGGGACTTACATGTTAAACCTACACTAATCAGTATGCAGCAATGCCCACCCGTTGACCGATTAGCGCAGAACACACCCACTCTGCCCCCACAGCTAAAAAAAAATTTTTTTATTTGGTGATGCAGACACAAAACCCCAAATTGCTGCTGGATGCCACAGTGTGCCCCACAGTAAGCCATTTTATGCTGTGGTAAGGACATATTAGTGTCTACCACAGCTTGGAAAAGGGCCCCTGTATTTTCTAAAGCATTCCTGTAGAAGTCTGGTCAAACCTTGCCATGTCAAATTCAAACCACCACCTCAGCACATACCATAATTTAGTGAAGCAGAAGCAACTGAAAAATAAACTGCAATATTTAGTTCTCCAGAAATGTCAAAATGGATCATCCCAATGAATGAGATTTTTCATACAGTGTATCCAGAATATAAAACATAGAAAAATTTAAGTGTTGCATTGCTGTGCAAATGAAAAAAAAAAAAAAAAGCAGTAACGTAATATTTGCTTTCCTGAAGCACCTTACACTAGGAGGCTACTGTATGAATTCTGTGAAGATACATTTTCCCTATATTGTTCTGGACTTTCCCCCTTTAAGCCTCATCCCATTACCTCTTAAGCTCTAGAACTTTCTCTCTGCTAGAAAACGCTTGCTCCGTGTGCACTGTTTATACTCCATGAGCATATGAATATCTCTATCCCCTGACCCCTTTCTCTATCCTCAAGGAAGCACAGATCTGGGTTCTTTAAGAGGGCAAGTTTCATACTGGATGCACATCTGCAAAAGTCAAAAGGTAGATTTCCAGCAGGCTTCCCATTAGTTTTCATGATCAAGTGCCAATTAAACTGGATTGGAAGGGTTGGGCATTAGAGTTTCATGAAAATCATGAATATTTTTTTTTATGTATGACCGTATTTGTGTTTTTAATTATGTATGTTTTGTGGTAATCTAAGGACAGAATGCATTTCATGGATGAGAGATATCAAGTGTGGATAAAAAAAATAAAAATAAAAAGAACTCAAACCAAAACTAAGTGAATCTTTTTTTTAACTTCAAAACTGCTTAAGAGAAAAAGAACTGGCACACATTTACACCTCTATTCTGTACAGATACATTTTTCAACCAAAGGAACAGGCGTAGCTTAGCAAATACAAAGGTACTAGCATTGTCTCAATTTAGTTTAGTTTGATACTTTATATACTGCTTTTAGGGGGCCTTTCACCAAGTCACGCTAAGGCATGGCCAGCGCTGTTGTCAGTGCGTGGGGTTTCCATGCGCGGTGGTAAAATGGCCACATTTTCATATGTTTCTTTGATGGCTATGTGCTGACCTTCCAATCAGCACGTGGCCATTACTGCAGGAGCCCTTATAGAAACCTATTTTATTAATGCTAAGGGCTCCTGCGCTAACCCCGTGGCGAATCAGTCAACAATGTGCCCTTGCTACCCAATTAGCACAGGGCACACCTTCTCTCCACTCAGTCACGCCTCCTGTGTTGAAAAATAGAAATTATTTTTCAGCATGGGATTAGTGCGCCGATGGGCACACAACTGTGCGTCACCTCAGCGCGTCCTATGGCGGTGCTTTTTGCCACGCAGTACACATGCCCTAGTGCCTACCAAGGCTTTGTAAAAGGACCCTTTAGTAAAACACAGCAAAGCAATTTACAGTTGATGTAAATGTAAAAGAAACAAAGGAACTCCATATCATAAAATAGGAAAGAAAGCCCAATCAGAACAAAGACCACACTAAACACCTACACAGTGCTACCGGCAACACAAATGCACATAGAAGAGAAAACAAATAGTATTCATAAGAAATCATTTCTGTGCTGTCACTTCACAATCAGGCGCAGAAACTAGGCGTCAACCAAGATACCTATCTTATAGCAGAGCTATCAGTTGCTATTGAAAACTCAGAAAGGCTGCAGCTTCCAAATTCTCAACAATATCAACTTGTTCAAACTTATGAGTAATTTCCTTCCATGGCAAGTGTATTGAATTAAATAATTTGTCTATTAATATTAGCAAGATAGAGAATTATTGTGCACTCAGGGGGTCTTTTACTAAGCCATGGTAATGTTTTTAGCTCACGGCAGAAATCAGCTGACGGTAAACGCAGAGATGCCAGTAGGAATATAATGGGCCAGCTGATTTCTACCGTAAGCTAAAACCGCTACCTCGGCTTAGTAAAAGACCCTCTTAGAAACAACTGAAGGCAGTTTCTTTTTTATACAGAAGTATTTCCTGTTTAGATTGAGCTTTGATGATGAATATTTAATAATACTGATTTAGGGAATCATTGGTGTAAATGTTTTATTTTGTCTTGATTTTATTATGTATATTCCTTTTATTGTGCATGTTTTATTGTAATTCACCTAGAAATTTATCAGAGTGGAATAAAATTTTCTATGTAAATTTTTTGTCTTCAGTACACAAACTTACCCCCAGTTTACTAAGCCACATGGCAATACCAACACAGCCCACAAGGGGGGGGGGGGGTAATCAACGATAGTCAAGCACAAAAGGAATGGGGTAAAGAATTCCTAAAGTCACTGCTCCGAGAATTATGAAGCTACGAACAAACTATTACTGCATACAAGGGAGGGTAATTTAAAAAAAAAAAAAAACATTTCCACATGTAAAGCATTGTGGAAATGGTTTTGAAAACTTTGCACATTGATTCTCATTTAATGCGACTTATTTTAGTAGCCTCTCAGGATTGCTTCACCTATGTTCTTTGGAGGTTCCAGAATTGGATACTATTGCAAGTCAGGTCTATCACCTTGGTTTTGCCACTGGTAACCTTTCTGTGCCTATGCACCCAAACATTTCGCTGGCTCTGGACATGGTCTTATCAAACTGTTTTGCAATGCTGAGATTATCTTTTGTCACACCAGGCTCACTGTGTGAAGCTACCAAAAAACTGCTTTAAAAAAAAACAAACAAACCTCTGCACAATGAAAATGTGACATGAAGAAATGTATTATATTATACAATTAGGGACTCCAAAATACTACCGGAGCATTCGTTTTATAAATCACAAAAATTGCTCCAGACTATTTAAATACAAAAAATCTTTATTAAACACATGTGCTTCAAATCTGCTCATGTGTATTTTAAAATCTAATTATACACAATTCCCTCTTCTCTCTTTCATCCCCATTCACTCCTTTATCGTGTCTGCTTAATGACTCTACAAGTTTTTATGATATATACAACTTGCTGTTTAAGATATTAATGCACTGCATATTACATTTCACTTTTCACATTCCCCGAATAAATGTCACAGAATTTACAACATTTAAACAGGATTAAAGGCAAATGTCTTAATTATAACTCTGCTTTCATTGGTCTTCCGGTTTCCAGTTTCTCACAGTGTCTATGGACTTTTGTAAAAAGTCTCTAATACTTTCCTCAGTGAACAAATGAGTCTGCTTTCAATACTCTTCAGGCACTACGTTGGAGGAATGAGTTAATCATTCTAAAATTTGCTGTGGTCCTTAATCAACCGCCGGTTCCTCTATGCAGGACCGCATTTCGTTTTCTTCCTCAGGAGGAACCACCGTATCATTTAAACACATCTGCTTGGCTGCTTGCCAACATGGACCCTTCTCAGGCCGGGATTCAACTGCCGTGGCTTCAGCTTCAGCTTCAGCTTCAGCCACGGCAGTTGAATCCCGGCCTGAGAAGGGTCCATGTTGGCAAGCAGCCAAGCAGATGTGTTTAAATGATACGGTGGTTCCTCCTGAGGAAGAAAACGAAATGCGGTCCTGCATAGAGGAACCGGCGGTTGATTAAGGACCACAGCAAATTTTAGAATGATTAACTCATTCCTCCAACGTAGTGCCTGAAGAGTATTGAAAGCAGACTCATTTGTTCACTGAGGAAAGTATTAGAGACTTTTTACAAAAGTCCATAGACACTGTGAGAAACTGGAAACCGGAAGACCAATGAAAGCAGAGTTATAATTAAGACATTTGCCTTTAATCCTGTTTAAATGTTGTAAATTCTGTGACATTTATTCGGGGAATGTGAAAAGTGAAATGTAATATGCAGTGCATTAATATCTTAAACAGCAAGTTGTATATATCATAAAAACTTGTAGAGTCATTAAGCAGACACGATAAAGGAGTGAATGGGGATGAAAGAGAGAAGAGGGAATTGTGTATAATTAGATTTTAAAATACACATGAGCAGATTTGAAGCACATGTGTTTAATAAAGATTTTTTGTATTTAAATAGTCTGGAGCAATTTTTGTGATTGATGAAGAAATGTATGCCAGAAACTGTAGCATTTGCAAATGTATTTCACCCCTTTTTTGCTGGTGTTTCTGTTCACACCTTCCTATATCTATCTTTTCATACAGCAATAAATAGCCAGCTTCCATTCCTTAAATAGTAGCAAAAGATAAAACTTATTTGAAACCTCAACTTGTCTTCCTGCCACAGCTTCAGGACAACCTTTTGGTTACGTGTCAGTTTAAAAGGCTAGGATGGTCACTAATATGTGCTGCAGTCTCAGGTCCAGATGCACTAAACCTAATGAGCCAAAAATGTGGTTTTTATATCAGTTCTAGCTGATTTAGTGAGGAAGGAGTAAAACAAGGCATGCACAATAGGATTCTCCGAGCTCTTGTCCTATCACGGTAGCAGCTAATGAAACTGGAATGCAAATCTATGCAAAGCTATTATAATGAGCTAATTACTATACAAATGTGCATGCAAAGCGATGTACAGCTGTTTTATGACCCGATGCACAGAAGCAACCCCTACTTTTACCGTTGAAAATTAACGGGAGGTCTGGAGCTATCGGTCCTGACAGCTCTTGCTAATACTTCACAGCCACAGGGTCCTTCTCATGCAGAATACATGAGAGCAAAGCACTTTTGTCAGCAAAGGCTATCCGAAAGAAAAGCAAGAGAGGGAGAGGGAATGAGAGAGCAGAAAAGTCTTTCCCTACAGCCGACTGTCCTTCCTGTAGGCTATTTGTGAGCAGTCCCAAGCACGAAAGAAAAAAATCTACACCATTGGCTAGCCCTCTCCAGCTAGGAATTGCTGCTGCTGAACTTGCCTTGCAAAGAGGTGGGGAGGTTTCTGGATCTACCCCCCCCCCCCCAACCCACCATGCAGACTGTAGGCTCAGAAGGAGAGTGTAGGCTCCCAGCATCAGCAGACCGCGCAGTTTAAAAATAAAAACTACGCCGACTTTCATACACTCAGCTTGTCTGCATGTACGAGAACCATCTGTAGCATGCGCAGAACAGCCAGGAACTATGGTGCCTTCAGTAAAAAGCACCATGCTTCCTGTTGATGCCCTCTCCCAAGAATCCTAACCCCACACCCACCCTCACTTAGCTTCTCTCCTACATGTTCCACAATCCTCCTGAAGTAGTGATTCCAACAGTAGGAGACTAAACCAACTCACAGCATGAAAAATGTGTATAACTAGTCAGCTTCTGAATTACCCTCAACCCTGACCTTCGAAGAATAGCCTATATCATATCATCCACTTAATTTTTTCTGTATTAATATTTTACTAAATTAATTGGGTTGCAGAGTAACTAATGGCAGACACAGAAGTCAAAGCAAACGGCCAAGCAAAACCTTGCGAAAGTTCCAAAAGTCGCACGAGAGCTATTTGTACAGTGGGTAGATTTCATTCACAGAGTACCTCCCTAGCTATTAATAGACCAAATACCAGCTCCTGCCACCAAGCACCTGGTCTCTTCTAGTGAAAGAATATACATTGTCTACAATACCTGAGATGATACCAGACCAGAAGTCCAATTTTTTTTTCATGGACTTAACTTTCACTGAACAAAAGCTATCAATAGTATCTGTAATGTGGTCATAGTGCCCTAGGCTCTCTCTGAAACCACAGGGGTCAGAATGACCCTCAGACTCACTAGATTTCTGTTGATCATTTTCAGTATTGTTAATTGCACACTTGCACTGCGCGTGATCTGGCACTATGCCCCAGATTCTATTTGGCATGCCTAGAGATCCGTGCTGAAATCCAGGCGTATTCTATAACAACATGCATAACTTAATTGGCTTAACAAGCTAATTAGCTTTGATAACAGCATTTAAGCAATAATGAGCACTAATTGGCAATAATTCAAATTTATGTGAACTACTCGCTAAGTGCGCCTAACGTCTAACATGCGCAAGCAAAAAGGGGCATGGTTATGGGCGGGGAAATGAGCATTTTGTGGGCATTTCAAAATGTATGTGTGTTGTTATAGACTATAGCCCTCTGCGCCTAAATCTACATGCCGTGGTTTACCCTACATTTTAGTTGGTGTAAATGGAGGCGCATAGTTTTAGGTGCTGGGATATCAACTAAGCACATTCTATATATTTATTTTATTTATTTATTGCATTTGTATCCTACATTTTCCCACCTATTTGTAGGCTCAATGTGGCTTAGAGAAACCTGTTATGGCATCGCCATTCTAGGAGACAGATACAATTGGTGTTACAACAAGATCATGGATGAGGAGAAAAAGAGCTGAACAAAGTTATCGAAAGATGAGTATCAGAATAGGATGAAGTCGTGAAGTGGTGAAATGTTATAATAAGCTATGGATTCCCATTGTAGGCCTTGTTGAAGAGGTAGGTTTTCAGTGATTTACGAAAGTTATTTATTTCATTAATCGTCTTCAAGTCAGTTGGTAGTGCATTGCATAGTTGCGTGCTCATGTAGGAGAAGCTAGTCGCATGTGATATCTTGTATTTTAATCCTTTGCAATTGGGGAAGTGCAGATATACCGCACCTAAATCTAGACGCCACTTATAGAATACACTTAGGCGGAAATTCTTTCTGCATGAATTTTTGTTTTTGGCGCCGTATATAGAATCTGGTCCAAGGTCTGTGAACCACCGAGGGCTCTTGCCTTCAGCCTCAATCTGCATGCCTTTAGATAGTCAGTTTCAGCACAGAATATTCTAATATCAAATTTTAATAGTGACCTTGAAATTTTATGATGCATTTCCAGGAACTGGTGCAGTCAACGTCATCCCAATGCTGACTCCAATGACATTCTGCTTAAAACAATCTATAATAGTGGCTGTGATGTATGTATGCAACATTTTCAACTAAACTCAAACAAATGCTACATGTAGAACAGAATTAAACAGTTCTATACATTAGCTTATTTCTGGAGGCTTAAACCTTAGTTTAATCAATGCCTTTATATCACATAAAGAACAGAATAGTGGTTTTCAATCCAGTCCTCAAGGACCACCTGGGAGTCAGGTTTTCAAAGAACGCACAATGAAAATGCACAAAATGTATTAGCATGCACTTCTTCCACTGTATGCAAATCTCTCTCATGCATATTCATTGTGGGTATCCTGAAAACCTGACTGGCCAGGTGGTCCTTGAGGACTGTATGGAGGAGTAGTCTAGTGGTTAGTGCAGCAGAATTTGATCCCGGCAAACTTGGTTCGATTCCCACTGCAGCTCCTTGTGACTCTGGGCAAATCACTTAACCCTTCATTGCTCCAGGTACAAAATAAGTACCTGTATATAGTACGTAAACTGTTTTGATTGTAACCACAGAAAGGCAATATATCAAGTCCCATTCCCTTCCCCTGGGCTGAAAACCACTGGAATAGAAGGTCTGTCATATCATGAATGTTAGAAAACAGAAAAGTTTTGTATGCATGGCAACAATAAGTTGTTTTTGTTTTGTTTTTGTAACATGACCCAGCTTTGAAAAACCCTTCTAGCTCCAGCAATTATTAAAAGGTTAATTTTAGGTGTGAAAAGATAATATAGTAACAACATCATTGCTTCTACTTTGAGAGCATTTTTGCCTTGCTGTCTAGATACCCCAAAGTTATTTATTTATTATGACATTTCTACCCCGCATTTTACTAAGAAAGCTCAGGTTCAAAGCGGCTTACATAACAAATTAAGAAGCATTATGTGTGTTTTTCTGAAATACTAAATTATATACTACACTGAGATTCTGTAATGGTTATATCATTAAAATAGGAAAAAATGCCCGTTTCTGAGCGGAATGAAACGGGCGCTAGCAAGGGGCCCCCTCCCTCCGTCCCTCCAAGCTACTTGACTTGTTCACTGTGGCGTTTCCGTTTCGGCCCTCGAGTGTCATAGCTCCGCCCTCGACGTCATGACGTTTTGACGCGAGGGCGGTGCAGACACTCCAGGGCACACCGGATATCTCGGGCGCCTCAACTTCCGTGGAGGCTTCAGAACGTTGGGGTTGCCTTTTATATAGAGAGATGGTATTGTGACTGTTTTCCAGATAAGGACTTGAAAGACAAATGCTTTGAAACCAAATAGGCTGAAGTACTTGTTTCACTTTGAAATTAAGTATTCTTACCCCCTTCCCCCACAAACTGGCATAGCTACTTACAATTTTACTAGTTTATGAAAAACAGTAACCACTGTTATTTCATTTATTTTTTTAACAATCTAGTATTTTACCCCAAGGGTTTTCCTTTCCACTGACAAAAATGTAAACTCTTATGCCAGTTTTATGGTTTCACACTGTTTCTGTTAGAAACATTTTCTCATCACTTGGTATATCAGTGAAGTAAAAAAAAACATGACTTTGCTATTATTTTGTAACACATCCAACCAGTCTGCTACTAGGGCTCTATGATACAGTTCTTATAACACAAAGAACTGGACAAGGGTTAAGTTGGTTCAGATGTGCCCCGTTTAATAATTAATCCCTGTAAAAGCCATTTCTCTTTCTTGAACAGCACTGTGTTATATATAGGGCAATTCTCGAACCAAAGACAACCACAATCAGGTCTAAACCTCTAAAATTCCCAGCTAGGAGAATCTGTGCAGGATAAAATGAAGACAACGCTTTTCTTTTTCATTATCCCTTTTGTTCTTTCATCTAGGATAGAAAAAGACGATTTAATATTTGACTCTGTGCCTACTGAGGCAAAATCCAAGTTTGCCATGATAGACGATGTAAAACTTTTAGCCAACGGCCTCCTTCAGCTGGGACACGGCCTTAAAGACTTTGTTCACAAGACCAAAGTGCAAATTAATGACATATTCCAGAAGCTTAATATCTTTGACAAGTCTTTTTATGAGCTCTCGGAACAGACCAACGAAATAAAGGAAGAAGAAGAGCAGCTCAAGAAAACAGCATCTAAGCTGCAAGTCAACAACGAAGAACTTAAAAACATGTCACAAGAAATCAATTCCAAAGTTGAAAATCTTTTGCAAGACAAGATCCAACTTCAGTACAAAATACAGGACCTGGAAGGAAGACTAAGCAAACTGCTGCAAGACCAACCAAGAATTCCTAAGCCTGAAGAAGTCTCTTTCCTTAAAGTAAGTACAATTAATAAAAAAAGCAATTGTACTACTAATTAAAAGACCTGTGAAAAGACAGGTCAGCCTAGTGTGCAGAGTTTGTTACCAAAACTGAAAATGTTCTTATTTCTATTCTATTTCCACATAATAAACCCTTCCCCACACATGGCACTGAACACCCTCATAAAGAGGAGGGTAATAGATTTGATATACCACCTTTCTGTGGTACAACCAAAGCAGTTTACATATTACTAGCCGTTGAGCCCGTGAAAGCGGGCTACTTTTGGAATGGGGGGGGGGTTCCGAGCCCCCCCCCCGGAGTCGCCGCCGCCGCCCCTCCACCCGGCCCGAGCAGCACTGTAAACTTACATCAGCAGTGCATGCAGCAGCAGGCACATCAGCAAAGCTGCCGTCGGGGCGGGCTTCCTTCTCTACCTGTGTCCCGCCCTCGTGTAACGTAACGTTGGCGAGGGCGGGACAAAGGCAGAGAAGGAAGCCCGACGGCAGCTTTGCTGATGTGCCTGCTGCTGCGTGCTGATGTAAGTTCACAGTGCTCGGGCCAGATGGAGGAGGGGTGGCGGCGACTCCGGGGGAGGGGGAGAGGGGGAGCGGTTCTGATGTCTGCAGCATGCCAGTAGAGACTTCCCTCTCTGTCCCGCCCCCATCATCACGTATTGAAGCGGGGGCGGGGCAGAGAGGGAAGTCTCTACTGCGCATTTGCGAGTGAGTACGGTCACTCGCCGTTTATACGTTTGATATACAGGTACTTTCTCTGTCTCCAGTGGGCTCACAATCTAAGTTTTTGTACCTAGGGGAATGGAGGGTTAAGTGACTTACCCAGGATCACAAGGAGCTGCAGTGGGAACTGAACCTGGGTCCTCAGGCTCTCGGCTCATTGCACTAAGAATCAGGATACTCCTCCACTCATAAGGATTATCTAAATCTAACAGCTACTGAAATGTCGCTATTTGTAAGATGACAAAAAGCTAAAAGAACCCCCAACTTAAAAACTATGGGGATCTTTTACTAAGCGGCGGTAAACCGGAAGTACCGAAGGGCTACCGCAGCAGCCCGGCGGTAGTTCCCATCTCCAGAACGCATCACTTCCGGTGATACAAAAATATTTTAATTTTTGTAGTGCACATGTTTATCCAGCAGTAATCACTGCCCGGTTACCCGCCGGGTTAGTGCGGGGAGCCCTTACCGCCACCTCAAATACAAACCACTGCCTTTCCATTGACAGATCTGAATCCACACTCAAATAACAATGGTGCTACTTTCAACTCTTTACTTCTAATTCTACAACCGGAAAACAATGACATATTTCACTGTCAGATCCAAACCACCTCTGACTCAACAAGTTTAAGTCCATCGGCATCTAGCCAGTCAGCCCAAGCAGCCAAACACATGTTCAGGTTCCGTAAGGCCTCATTCTGATCTAGACCCACGTGCCCAACTAATTGGATGTCATCCACAAAAATATATTTGAGACTAACCTAGGTGGCTCCACAATGAGGGTCAACCAACTTAAATCATAATATTTATTTATTTGTTGCATTTGTACCCCACATTTTCCCACCTATTTGCAGGCTCAATGTGGCTTACAATTTTCCGTCATGGCTTATGTCATTTCAGAATACATATATATATACTACTACTACTATTTAGCATTTCTATAGCGCTACAAGGCGTACGCAGCGCTGCACAAACATAGAAGACAGTCCCTGCTCAAAGAGCTTACAATCTAATAGACAAAAAATAAAGTAAGCAAATCAAATCAATTAATGTGTACGGGAAGGAGGAGAGGAGGGTAGGTGGAGGCGAGTGGTTACGAGTCAAAAGCAATGTTAAAGAGGTGGGCTTTCAGTCTAGATTTAAAGGTGGCCAAGGATGGGGCAAGACGTAGGGGCTCAGGAAGTTTATTCCAGGCGTAGGGTGCGAGACAGAAGGCGCGAAGTCTGGAGTTGGCAGTAGTGGAGAAGGGAACAGATAAGAAGGATTTATCCATGGAGCAGAGTGCACGGGAAGGACGAGTGTGGAGAGATACCGGGGAGCAGCAGAGTGAGTACATTTATAGGTTAGTAGAAGAAGTTTGAACAGGATGCGAAAACGGATAGGGAGCCAGTGAAGCGACTTGAGGAGAGGGGTAGTATGAGTAAAGCGACCCTGGCAGAAGACGAGACGGGCAGCAGAGTTTTGAACCGACTGGAGAGGGGAGAGGTGACTAAGTGGGAGGCCAGGAAGAAGCAGATTGTAGTAGTCTAAACGAGAGGTGACAAGGGTGTGGATGAGGGTTTTGGTAGAGTGCTCGGAAAGAAAGGGGCGGATGATGTAAAGAAAGAAACGACAGGTCTTGGCGATCTGCTGGATATGAGCAGAGAAGGAGAAAGAAGAGTCAAAGATGACCCCCAAGGTTTCGAGCTGAGGAGACAGGGCGAATGAGAGAGCCATCAACAGAAATAGAAAACGGGGGGAGTGAGGAGGTGGGTTTGGGGGGAAAAATGAGCAGCTCAGTTTTGGCCATGTTTAATTTCAGGTGGCGTTGAGACATCCAGAACATATAGAACATGAATGCTAAATGAACAGTCAAGCAAAAAAGGGAAAATATACAATTGGTATCACATATTGAACGATATTAATTTACTGAGCCCTAAATTATATTTATAATTTTTATATTCACATAATTGTTGCACCAATTATATAAAGTTAAGGGACAGTATCACCTTTAAGTATATACCAAACAATTGATACATTTTCTAACACGGATGCTAGCTCGGATAAGTTCTCCCCTACAGCCCCTACAGGCTACCTCTATGTTGGCAAATAAAGATTCTATCAACAGTCACTTTAAATTAAAGGAAAGGGAAATGGGACTTGATATACCGCCTTTCTGTGGTTTTTGCAACTACAAGACACTGACTACAAGATATAGATTATGCCCTGCAGAAAACATTACATGGCACTATATGTGCAATGAAAATCAACAAACTATTTCACAGTACCTTTATCTGTAGCTGAACAACAGCACACCTGTCTCTTCTCTTGATTGCACAATATTAATTTTTGTTTTTTTGCCTATATCTTATACCTGTACAATGGATGCAAATCCAAGGTCCGAACTAATCCTGCAAATGTATGCTAGTGAAACATCAGAAGTGTTTCACAATGTGGAGGTTAAACATGCTCTAAATCACACTTCTTTGTCCTGAACAGAATTTTGTAGAACAGCAGGATAACAACATCAAGCAACTTCTACAAATTGTGCAGGAGCAGCACGAACAGCTGGATCAGCAACACAATCAGATAAGGAACCTAAAGGAGAAGGTAGTATTCATTTTAGTACTCTCATTTTTTCCCTTCCCCTCCTTCTTAATATGGATCCAACTACAAAACACAGAGTGGCAGGTGTGGCTCTGGCTGTCATCGGGCACATAATATAGATCACATGGTCTTTATCTGCTGTCATCTACTATGTTATTATGGAGCTCATTTTCAAAAGAAGGAACGGATCCTCAGGAGCTTAGCCGAGATGGGGTGGCAGAGCTGGTAGTGGGAGGCGGGGCTAGTGCTGGGCAGACTTATACGCTCTGTGCTAGAAACGGTGGTGGGAGGCGGGGATAGTGCTGGGCAGACTTATACGGTCTGTGCCCTGAAAAACACAGGTACAAATCAAGGTAAGGTATACACAAAAAGTGGCACATATGAGTTTATCTTGTTGGGCAGACTGGATGGACCGTGCAGGTCTTTTTCTGCTGTCATCTACTACGTTACTATGTAGAAAATGTCCAAAAAGTGGCATAAATCTGCATTTGGACATTTCTCTCACAAAAACATCCAAACTGGTATTTTCAAAACCAATTTTTAGATGTTTTTCTATGAAGTCCGTCAGAAGTGCGTTCAAATCACAAGGGGCGTGTTAAGGGCAGGATCTGGGTGTTCCTTACACTTGAACTTTTTCAGCCATAATGGAACAAAACAAAAGTGTCCAGGACTAAAAATTAAGACGTTTTGAGCTTGACCTGTTTTTATGTTTAAATCATTTTTATTGATGGTATGAAACAATACATTCGAACAATCTTCCATTAAGCCAACATCTACCATCATTTTATATATGTCCTTCCCTACTCTATCTTACCCCCTCCCGTCCCTCTAACCCATCTCTTACTCCCCCAGTTATTAATATTCACAGCGTACAACAATGACACAGAATTACATATTCAATAATAGGCTTCTTGCCTCCGAGGGCATGGTATCAAGGAATGGGCTCCATCTGACTATAAATAAGTCAAACTCTGCACGGGGCCTTTCCTTACATGCTAGTCTCTCCAACCTCATCAAAAGTATCATTTGAGTTCTCCATATCTGAATCGATGGCCCTTTGATCTCCAACCAGTCTGCTAAGATAGATTTCTTTGCTATCATGATGGCTCTTTTCACAAATGCAGAATAACCTTTAGGTCTCGGCCTGCTGAGCTGCGGTGTATTAAATAACAGTAAGGGCGAATATGTCCATCTTGTCTTCCATAGTTTTGTTATTTGTCTAATTAGGCTAGTCCAGAACTGCACTACTCGGGGACAACTCCAGAACATATGTCCCAGGGTTGCTCCAGCCTCTCCACACTTGGGGCAAGCCCCGTCCGGAGATAAACCCATGTGGAAAGCCCTTCGCGGTGGAATATATAGCCGAAGGGCAAACTTGTATTGAGTCTCCCAGTACGCGACCCAATTGGTTGTTTGTTTTAATGTCAGTACATGTTCCTTAAACATGCTAGGAGTTACCTGCACCAATAGCTCCTTACTCCAGTCGCTAGCATACTTAGCATAGTCCAGTTCCGACTTGGTGTCTTTTATATGCCTGTGGTGGTATGATAATGGTACTTTCTGCTGCGAGTTTAAGGACAAAGCTGCTGGAAGTTCCTCTTGAATATCCTCTGCGAGTGCTTCCAAGGACAAATTGGTCACATAATGTTTTAGTTGCCAGTAGTGAAACTGGTCCTTAGGTCCCAGAAGCTTTAGGCCTTGTAACTGCCTATAAGATTGCAGTCTCCCATTTTCCGTGAGTATGGGTTGTAAATACGTGACTCCTTGTTTTGTCCATCTAGTAAATATTGACCTGTTTTTATAACGAATAAGGCACAAAAGGGTGTCCTAAATGAGCAGATGACCACTGGAGGGTATCAGGGGTGACCCCCCCAGTGGTCACTGACCCTCTCCCACCCCCAACAAATGTGAATATAAATATGATTTAGCAGCCTCTATGACAAGCCTCAGATGTTAGAGCCAGGTCCCTGAAGTAGTGTAGTGGTCCAGCGCACCATGGAGTGGAAGACTCTGGTCACTATCTCCCTCTACCTGTCACATTTGTGGGGGAAAATGTGAGTCCTCCAAAACTCACCATAAACCCACTGTACCCACATATAGGTGCCCCCTTCACCCATAAGGGCTATTGTAGTGGTGTACAGTTGTGTGCAGTGGGTTTTGGGTGGGTTTTGGGTGGGTTTAGGGGGGCTCAGCCGACAAGATAAGGGAGCAACGGTGAGATGTGTACCTGGGAGCATGTTTTTGAAGTCCACTGCAGTGACACCTAGGGTGCTCCATTTATCTCCTGGGATGTCTGGGAGACCAGTCTACTAAAAACACTGACCCCTCCTACATACCAATGGTTTGATTTTCTCTGTTTTTCACTTGGACTTTTTTTTTCTTTTTTTAAATGGACTACCAAACAAAAACATCCAAAGCAGAAAACCTTGTTAGAAACAGTATTTTCAAAAACAAAAGATAGACGAATTTTCTTTTTTGAAAACAAACTTCTTTCCTATTCAGATTTTGGACGGTTTTTTTGCAAAACGTCTAAAGTTGGACTTAGATGTCATATCAAAAATGCCCCTCCACAGGACTTATTTCAAGGCACACACAGATATCACAAAATGGCCAAAAATATCCAAATTGCAATTTGACAATGGCAGAATTTAGACATCCTACACTGAAGTTTGTCCAAATAGCAAGGGGGCGTATTGTGGATGTGTTTTGGCCGGGACCATGGAGGGTCCTACATTAGAACATCCAACAGTGATAACTGAAAGGGAAGAAATTTCCAAGTCTAAAAAGGAGGATGTTTTTACTTAGACCTGTTTCAATCACATCCAAGGTACAAAAAGGTGCTCTGATTGAGCAGCTGGCCACTGGAGGGATTAAGGCACGACTCCTCATGAACCCCTCAGTGGTTCGCTGTCCCCCTCCCTCTCCCTTGAAAGAGAAACCAGAAAGGATCTATGATAGCATCAGGTATTATGGGCATTCTGAACACAACAGAAAATAGGTCCGAGGAGTAACCTAGTAGTCACGCAGTGAACTGTAAACCAGGGAACTTAGGTTTAATTCCCATTTCAGCTCTTTTTTTTCCTTTAAATTGTGAGCAACCCAGAACAGACATACCTACTGCACCTAAATATGTATCACACCTGCAAGCCTGAAAACTATTGAGGTGGTGGTGTACTGTCAGGTACAGTACGTTATTTCCTTGTCTCTGGAGGGCTCAGCATTTAAAATGAAAGAGTCGTAGGGGGGGGATATGAACCTAGGTGCCCTGGTTTACAGTCCGCTGCACTGACCATTAGGCTGCCCCTCTGCTCTGCAAGGGCATCTGAGTGGCCATTTTTGTCCCTGGATTTTGGTGTTCATTATTTGGATGGTTCAGATTGTAAAATGGCTGTTCATTTTGAATGCTCTCACATATTTTCAAACAGGAAACCCTGACGAATTTCATGTTCGAAAATGGCTACAGGATGGATGTTTGTTTTATTTATTGCATTTGTATCCCACATTTTCCCACCTATTTGCAGGCTCAATGTGGTGTTTGCAGACTTTGGTGTTTACAAATACAGAGTGATGTTGAGTCTACTACTACTACTATTTAGCATTTCTATAGCGCTACAAGGCATACGCAGCGCTGCACAAACATAAAAGAAAAAGTTCATGTGGGACAGCCACATAAAGTCGTTGAACAGTGGGAGAGTTGTGTTTTGTGTATTCTGAATTCTAGTGTTGTTGTGTTGCAGAGATCAGGCATTTGTTGGGTTGGTAGGGTATGACTTTTAAAAAAAAGTTTTTAGTGTTCTCCGGAAGTGTAGGTGGTCGTACGAGGTTTCATGGCTTTTGGTTTAATGCAGGAAAAGTTGGATGCGTAGGTTGATTTGTATTTGACTCCTCTGCAGCTTGGGTAGTGCAGGTTTAGGTACGTTCATGTTGATTCAGATGTGTTTCTCTTAGGTAGGTCGATCAAGTTTGACGCGGATGTCCTTTTGAAAATATCCCTCCACATTACACCTAAGCAGCACTGATTTTAGAAAAGGAAGGTAAACATACACTTTCCCTTCGAAAACTGCCTCTTATATGTGCAACCAGAAGCAGCAGGCCACACATTTATGCCCGTTAGACCTGTCAGTTTACAAGCATATACACTGCATTTTTTATACAGGTATACAAATATACTTTATATTAGTATACATCACAAACTCAGTTCAACTCCACCAACTGGAACACTGGCTTTATACAAGTGTAAAATCTCTCCCTACTTATAGTTTTATATGCATGCATGACATATGTGTAGAACAGGATTCTGTACAATTATTCCCCACCTGACAAAGATAAAATGTCACCATCCACTCCCAGTATCCCACCAAACACAGTGCCAGCACACAGTCATATTAAACCTTTCAATTATTATTTTTATTTTTTTTAAATTTCCGTTAAGGAAGGAACTGATGATCGCAGGTAATAGTTTGCTCCCTCGCTGTAGAACTTTTCCACCCTTCTATATCCATCTTCAGAGATTATACAGTCATGAAGAATTCCAGCAGATATTACTGGATTGCTTAGGAAGTTCTGCTCCACTTCAATGGAACAATAATTACATCTGAAGAAGGGATCTACACAGTCTGAAAGTTAATTTATATCATTATCATTCCACTAAAACTCGTTATTGGCCTAGTGTAAGAAAACAAATCCAGTTATTATGCTATAATTTATTTCTGCCATAAAGAAGATTTGAGAAATAATTTCAAACGTCTGGATATCAACTTTTCTTTATTTTATTTTAAATACAACATTTAGGGGCCCTGTTACAAAGCTGAAGTAAAAATTTGGCCTGCGGTAGAGTGGGCGTGTGAAAACTGCCTCTTCCCAAGGCCATTTTTAGTGCAGCAGTAATTGCCATTATTTTAAATGGAAATCGTAAATGGCCTGAGCTAATAAAAATACTATCGCATGGCGATTTACTGCCTGAGCCCTTACCTCCTTTCATTTACCCGGCGGTAATCGGACAGCATGTGCCGATGGCTGATTACTGCTGTGCACGCCTTCTCCCCATCCCCCGTGCTAGAAAATAGAAACATTTTCTGGTGCAGGAAATGTCGCATGGCAAACACAGAACTATCGCAGGGCACTACGGTGCACCAAGCGGTAAGTGCTGTTTTGTCGCACCTTTGTAAAACAGCCCCTTAATTTTAACTGACTCAAGGTTTACTTTCACTTGCATGGTGAACCAAGCACAGAAGCTCCGTTAAATGATCTGAACAAGTTTCTCTGCCTTGTACAATTTCATGAGAGTTACTAATGCAGAAACTGTATTCTTTTTCAGCTCAGCAATATCAGTTCTCAAGAAAACAGAAGGAATTCCTCATCTACAAAGAAACTACTTTCAAAGCTCTTGTCGCCCTTTTCACATAATTCAACAACTAAGGCTTATGAGGAAGATGGTGAGATCATTAAATGCTTTTACATGTCGGCATCTCTCAGTAACAGTGTTGGCTCACAGAACAGTTAAATGCAATCTTTGTTTTAGAAGTACTAAGACTAATAGCGTTTGTGGTAAGAAAACTGCCCGTTTTCAATTTTAACTCATTAATTTTTAACAATTCATATTAATGACAGGTCTACAAATAAATTTCCTTCCTTTCTTTTCACCAATATTCTGAAATGAATCATTCATGTTGATGTTAAAAGAAACATCATTTTGTCATCCTTGGACATAAGCATCTTTTGCGAGACTATTTGTAGACGGATCTTCCATCCAACGGCAACAGTAAGAGGCCCTTTTACCAAACTGCGGTAAAAAGTGGCTTTAGCATGTATCACATATATAGGTCATTTCCTCACACTAATGTAATTTTTTCCACATGGGTAAAATGGCCAAGTTTTCTATTCTTTTTTTTTTATAGCCACGTGCTAATTTTCTCATCTCTCTACGGGAGCACACCCAGCCAGTCGGGTTTTCAGGATTGCCATAATGAATGTATGCGAGATAGATCTGCATATAACAGACAGTTTACATAGTATATAAAGGTACTTATTTTGTACCTGGGGCAATGGAGGGTTAAGTGATTTGCCCAGAGTCACAAGGAGCTGCAATGGGAATTGAGCCCAGTTACCACTAAGCTACTCCTCCACTCCAATGCACATATCTCTCATGCATATTCACAATGGTAATCTTGAAAAATCAGCTGGCTGGGTGTGCCTCCAGGAGAGTGTTAAGAGGCACCTACAGGAGCAATCCTACTGTGGCAAATTAAACCAGCTCTACCAAAATCACACGATCACCAAAATGAATCCAGTTTTTACGTAAGTTTTCACTGCCCTGATGCAAAACATCTACCTTTGTTCTCTGTCTGATGAAATCACTGTTAAAATATTTCCCACCTTTCATCATCGGTTTTTCCCTTACTACTTTCCAGGCATCTCTAATGACTGCAATGACATTTCTATTGGAGGTGAACAGACTTCTGGTATTTATTCCATCAAACCCAATGGATCTGAAATTTTTAACGTCTACTGTGAATTCACACCAGGTAATGCAATGTCGGAAAAATGTAGATAAGAAAGGGAGGGTTATTTAGAAAGAGGCCACCTAACTTGTGCAGCTAGAGTACAGGAGTAGCCTAGATAGAGAATGACACGGGGACGAAGTTTGGTCCCGTCCCCTTGGGTTCTGTCTCCATCCCCACCCCGTCCGCGCAGGTCCTGTCCCAATCCCCATGGGCTCTGTTCTCATCTGCAGAAGCCTCAATTATGATTTTAATTTAAATCTTTTTATTAAAGTATAAAAAGGAATAATATGCTGTGCAACTATTGTGTATAAATTAGAAATAGAAAACAATAACAACAGTGAGAAGCTATAATAACCCTCCTCACCACCACCCTCTACCCTTCCAACCCAAACAATAGCTGATTTCTACTAACCCAAGTAGAGGAGTGTGGTAGCCGTGTTAGTCCACTCTTAAGGTTATCAATAGAAATCAAACAAAATAAAACATGGAAAAGAAAATAAGATGATACCTTTTTTATTGGACATAACTTAATACATTTCTTGATTAGCTTTCGAAGGTTGCCCTTCTTCCTCAGATCCACATCCATCCTGTTAGAATATCAATGATATGCTTTGATGTCCCCATACATACTTCCTACCCACCCCCCTCCTCCCACCCTGTCAGACTGTCATAGTAATGCTTGAATGTTTTCACTTATATACACTGTCAGCTAGCACATTTGCTTATTTCCGATCTGAGGAAGAAGGGCAACCTTCGAAAGCTAATCAAGAAATGTATTAAGTTATGTCCAATAAAAAAGGTATCATCTTATTTTCTTTTCCATGTTTTATTTTGTTTGATTTCTATTACTAACTCAAGGAATCCTAATCCACCCTGTTAAAATGTCTAGGGGTACAAAATACAATCCGTCCTGTATGCCCTAGAGGGGAGAAATATGCCCTATGTAACATGGTTATGATTTTTTAAATCTGTGGATGAATAAGAAGTCATCAACAATCTCAGGATTCAGTCTAGCTCTCTTGTCTTCCACAGTCCTTCCTGCAATAGAAAATGTTATCTTAGAAGATGTGCTGGTAGCAGGATGTATAGGATTCCCCCCCCCCCCCCCCCATGCAAATTTTGCTAGTTGTGGCCAGCATGTTTGCTTATTTTTTCCAAAAAATCTAAATATTGTTGCCTGCATCACTCACGCATAAATAACAGTCCAGTTCATTAACAGGCTTCAAAGTAGAAAACGAAACAGGGACAAAGTTTGTCCCCGTCCTCGTGGGCTCTGTCCTCCGTCCCCATCCCCACGTCATTCTCTAAGCCTAGTAGTTAGAGCACCAGGCTTGAAATCCAGAGGTGCCCGGTTCAAAATCCCACTGCTGTTTCTTTTGAGCTTGGGCAAGTCTCATAACTCTCCATTGTCTCAGGTACAAAATTAGTGCACCCTCCAGGGACAGAGAAAATACCCAGTCTACCTGAAAGTAACTCACCTTGAGCTACTATTGAAAAAGGTGTGAGCAAACACCAAATAAATAGTATGCGTGAAATTACACCAATTTTCAAAAGGAAATCAAATGCATACTCTCCCTTTGAATGTTACCCCAACAAACACACACCCACACTCTTCCACAATAAACCTTTTGAAACACTTTTATAATTCTGGATTTTCAAAAATATGCACATAAATCTAATCCTCGCCCCAATTCTTCACCCAGGAGCACCTCTACTCATAACAGGTAAAGGTATATGTAAAGTTCCAGAGCAGCACATAAGAATATGCTGACTCTCCATATCTTTGTCATCTGTGGTGTTGTTTTACCATTTGTTTGGGGACCCCTTCAGCACCTGCTTCCTTCACTGTTTTATGTAAAATGGCATTACACACACACTTACTTGCATAAACTTTGGCCAATTTTATAACAATTAATCCACTCAAGCTTAAGATCGTGTTAGAAAATCACAACACAACTTCACACCAGCTGTGTAATTCTAGTGTGGGACATTCACACCCTTATGTAGTCAAATTAGTCTAATTTAATGGAGAAAAAAGCTTCAGTGTCACCACCCAGCCAGCCCGACATAGTCGGCTATAAGGCGTAGGCTCGGCGTGCCATCATATAGCTTAAAAAACTCCATTCATATATTTTAAACTAATCCCCATATAGGGGTCTACTTTCGCTGTACTTATCAGCTATCCAATCTGTGTGTCTCTACTCTTTCTAAATTATTCAGACAATCTTGATACAAAATTCAGTTCTGTTAAATGAGATCAAGCAAGGGACACCATTAGAAATCACTTAGCTCATCCACACACTGTAGAGTTCTAATCATTCTGGTGTTCTCCACTCCTCAACCCGACAGGGAGCCCCCCGTTTCGCGATTGCTGAGACAGCAGCAATTCCGGGATACAGCAGATTGGATGAAAACTGTTGATATATCATTAGAGAGAATCGTTGATACAATAAGAGATACAATTTAAACCCCTGACGCAGCAATCGCAAATCCAGGGGCTCCCTGTCGGGTTGAGGAGTGGAGAACACCAGAATGATTAGAACACTATAGCGTGTGGATAAGCTAAGTGATTTCTAATGGTGTCCCTTGATTGATCTCATTTAACAGAACTGAATTTCCTTCTTTGTCTCTCAAACTCCTCTTACCTTATCCTGGCGCTACCACTCTCTCAGCCCTCTCCAACTTTGTTTCATACTCTGTCCACTAGTCTCTCACCTGGTAGACAGTGGCAGCTCCCCTCCTTTTTGGGTCAAACATCCAGTGATTGTGCCTCTCCAATTTTCCTCTTCTCTTGATTTTCATTTGATTTATTCATTTAATATATGGCATTAACACCGAAAGGCACCAAAGCAGATCACAACATTACAATAAAAAACTAAAACAATACAAAACATATCTTCCAAAAACATTAAAATCCAAAAGAATTAACTAAGACCTATGTTTACTAAGCGGCGCTATGGGCGTTAGTGTTTTTAATGCACGTAAATGGTTTACACATGTTAAACGCCAATGTGCCCGTAGAAATATATAGGCGTATTAGCGTTTAATGTGCCTTAAATTTACAGGCACATTAAAAACACTAACGCACCTTAGCAAACATACCCCTATATAATTACATTACAGATATTTAGGTCATTTTATTCACATGATACTAAATCTCTAAGCTGCAAATAGTTTAGTTATACGGGCTGATGACACCGCTTCCAGCTCCTCCTCCTGACCACTATGGGCACTGACACCTTTACTGGCTTCTGCTCCCTTCAGACAAGGTTGTCCTCCCTTCAATTCCACCCCATCATCTCTTCAGCTACATGGCCACTGAGGCATAGCATCAGGCTTTGCCTCCCCAAACCTATTACACTAGATACCTCTATCTACTGTACACAAGCAGAAATGCTTCTAGCTGAAGCTAGTCAACATTTTTGTGCTCAGTGCCTTGGACAACACTCACATGTGATCGATATAACTTGTTTGTCCGTGGAGAATTAGCACAATACAACTAGCTAATCAACCTGAAGTGCTAGCAAATATTTCAAATTTGATCTTCTTCTGTGTTATCATATGTCCAATACATGTACTTAGTATCAGTAAAGGAGTAAATACAATACGGTATATTTTCTGTTCAGGCTATTTCTAATGAAAAATTCATTCACAAGCATTGTACATCATATTAGTATGTATTATTTCTTTCATAGCATGGCTTCAAAGAAATTAAAAAGCCTATGTTTATCTAATTGTCTGCCAATAAATCGCCATTTTCCTATAAACTCATGTTTTTCCTCTCTCAATTTTTCAGAAAGAGCATGGACTGTAATTCAGAGAAGAATCGATGGATGTCTAGATTTTAACCAGACCTGGGACAGCTATGTAAATGGATTTGGTGACCCCAATGGTAAAAAAAATTATGCTTTTAAAGACATTAATTTTAGCATAAAAATTTCTGTTTACCTCACCATGTAGCCAACAAAAATCATAGGAGCCAACTTTTCAAAATCATTGGGGGTGCTAAGCTCAATGGAAATGACCCCTCCCTGGTCACATACAAGGAATGTTCTCAATATTAGGGGTGCTCAAGCACCCACATCACCCACAGAGTCGGCTTCTATGACAAAAGTCACGTGTGTTCAATGACTCGTTTCAGAAATTAGAAAGCCAGATTGCCCCTTTGAAAACTGACCAAGCTAAATAGCTAAATGTAACAGCTCAGAAAGTGAAGGATCAGGGGAGGGCAGGTGGAGCAGTCACTTATTACTAATTTTCAGCACTAGGGGGATAATTCTGTAACAGGGCCTCTATTTTGGTATAGGCATCTACTTTTCTTTACAGAATATTAGTACAAGTGGCAGAGAATGCACGTACCCTACACCAGTCCTCTGGCTAGTGTAAATGGCCTATACCTAGATGTATTAATGAACATGCATACATTATAATAGGAGGCTGACCAAAACTGCTTTTCCCCGGTTTCAGCCAAAACCCAAATTGCCACCGAAACTGTCTGAAAGCTTTCAGCAAAAACTGAAACTGCAGTCCAAAATCACCTGGTTTCAACCAAAGCCAAAACTGAAACCTCAAATTTAGTTGTGTAAATGTACAACCAGTGAAGGCTGCTGGGGATTGTCAGAGCTTGTAAATCTGCATTCCTCTGCTAATATCCACAGTAGTAGTAGTAGTATCCAAGCCAGGCAAAATAGCCCTCACACATATGGACCACAGCTAATGAAAACAAAATAAAAATCATGGTGTTTTTACAGTGGCTGAATTTGTGACACACTCAGAGTGACAGCTGAAGTCATTAATTCCACAGACAGTTTAATTCCTAAGGAGCTTATTACCCAAAATTTCTGGACTTAAATCCCTGCTAAAGTTTTGTATCAAAAGCATTTATTTGAAGTATTTTATTTACCATAAATTATTGTGCAAGATCAATATTGAAGGAAAATAAATAAATACGAGTAGGCCCCCCCCCCCCCCCGCCTCAAACTACCTTACAATCTCTGGTAGTCTAGCGGTGTAGTCAGGGCAGTAGCGATGCCCTAGTCGTGGCAGTCCTTTTGAGAGCAGAGCCAGAAGGGGCAGGAGTAACTGGGCACTGTACCTGTCCATATTACACCCTAGACCACCAGGGATTGTAAGATTGACCCGGGGGAGGGGCATAAGGGTAGAATGGGGGAAGCACTCAGGGGGTCTGGGAGGATGGCAGGGAAGGAGACAAACGGGACAAAGCACAAATTTTTAGTTTCCGCTGAAAACACACGGTCATTTTTGTCCAAAATTGAAAACATGGTCAAAAATTAAAATACCCTTTCGGTCGAAGCTGAAACTGGGCAGAAAGAGGATTTTGGGCCGTTTTTGGCGATGTAACTGAAACAAACTCAGCTGGCCTCTAAATTATAGTATCCCATAATTCACATGTGCCCATATGCATTTCCATTGGCTAACTACACACCATCAAAGCACGGTGTTTACTTTTCTGCTAGTTGATATTCTACATGAGGTTATTTACATGTTTATACATGTTCTTGATGCCTAAAATCATTTACCCACAATCTACAGCATACAAGACGTCCCTAAATTTAAGTGGTCAAACTTTGTACAGCTGTAAGGATCCTCAACTACAATGCCTTGTACACATTTTGTCACATTCTGCTCTCAAAAAAATACACTTCAAAATGCACTAAAGTAGAAGGTTGCTTCACTGATCTACTCAACATCCTCTTCACTTTCAACATGAAAGAATAACAACAGTAATCAAAACTAATTTAAGAGTAAGAAACCAAAAATATTTGATTGCTACATTTTCAAACCCAAAGACCAAAAAACTACCTTAACAAAGGCCAAAATAAGTTAAATAGAGCCCACCTGTGTCAATTATCAGTTGAGCTGACTGTCAATACTCCTGGATTAAGAATCAAGCTTTATGAGTTGTATGATGTGAATTTGAAGCAAGGTCTAAACATGATAAATAAACAGTTGTCAAAAGAACTCCAGGATAAAGTTATGCAATGGTACAGATTAAGACGGCTGCAAAGAATTTTATTGTGTTTGGATATCCTTCAAGGCACTGTCAGATCCATCACTTATAAAGCGGATAGTTTATCACCACTAACACTGTACCTCTAAAGTCAGCAGCTGGAGGTTAAGAAAACTTCATGTGCAAGGTCACTAAGGCCCAACTTTATTTTAAAAACCACATAGGTCTCCAATTGAGAAGGGTGAAAAAATACTGACTGTTCAATAATTTCAAGCAGTGGCGTAGCTATGTGGGGCCACGGGGGCCTGGGCCCCCCCCCCAAATTTCCTCTGGGCGCCTAGTTTTGCTGGTGGGGGTCCAGCACCATTGCGTTGCCTGCCCTGCTCTGTCTTCCCCTCCTAAAAGAAGCAGGACGAGAGAGGAAGACAGAGCAGGGCAGGCAACACGGTGGTGGCGGCACCAGAGATCGGCGCTGGAGAACGCTTCAGCTGGCGGGGGTTGTGGACACCCGCCAGCCAAGGTATTTGCTGCGGCAGTGGGTGGCAGAACAAAATGTGTCCCCCCCCCCCCCAACTTGGGCTCTGGCCCCCTCCCACCACGAAGTGTGGCTACGCCCCTGATTTCAAGATCATTCAAACAAACATGGCCTGTATGGAAGGGTGGGAAGAAGGAAGGCATTGCTGTAGAAACACTTATGGGACACCGCCGGTGGTTTTTGTGCTCTGATGAGACCAATGTGGAACTTTTTGATATCAATGTTAACCAATAGGTGTGGCATAAAACAAACACAAAACATCATCGTGCTAAAATCATTTCTACAGTGAGGTCTGGTGGAGGCAGCACTATGTTGTGGGGATGCACTGCAGCAGCAGAGTCAGGGAGGCTTGTGAAAGGTACAGAAAAGTTGGATGGTGCAGAGCTAACCTGTTCCAGTCTGGCACTGACCTGAGCCTGGGAAAGAAGATTCACCTTTCAGCAGAACAATGAGTAGCTCAGCAAGAACAAACTGAATGCTCTTGAGTGGCCCAGTCAATGTCTGGACCTGAATCCAACAGAAAATCTGCAGTAAGACTTGAAGACTGAGCTCCACAGTTGATTCCCAGCCAACCTGAGAGAGCTGGAGCTATTCTCCCAAGATGAACTATGTCTACGCAATCTCACTGTGCAGAGTAGGTAGATACTTGACTTGAAAATTATTTGGTCAAAGGGTGTGAAGACTAATGCATCCAAAAATTCTATTAGCACTCTTTAGAACAGTAAAACAAACTCATACTTTTAATGCACTTTGAATTCTATTTTTTAGTTGTCAGAATGTGAAGACTTCTTTAGTTGGCAATCTTTGGTACTCAGCGCTAGCTGAAAAACGGCACCTAATTTATTGCTAAATTCCATTTTACCTAACACATGAAACACATTTAGTACATGAAAGGTGTACGCATAAAAATATAACAAACGTTAACAACAAGAAAATGAAGTACAATGAATGCTCAATTTCACTAAAACCTAGCATACACACAGGGGAGGGGGAAGCACGGCAGGCAGCACATCGGTGAATATCGCTGCAGGAAAGCTTCTGCTGGCGGGACTTGGGGACCCTTGCCAGCTCACGGATGTAGGGTTGCAGCAGGGAGGTCAGGCAAAATGCCCCCCCCCCCCCCAAACAATTGAGGTTTGGCAACGCCTGTGGTTTGACACAGCTGGGGCAGATAGGGTTGTGATGGGAAGAGCACCATGGCTAAGATAAGCTTTGTTTCTTCTTTTTTGTGTGTGGCAAATGAGGCAACAGGTTACTGTGTGTAGCTCAAAAATATTTTGTTGTATAACACTACTCTAACTACATTCAGCCATCTAGAAGGGCTGTAGGCCCAATCAGAACCCTAACAGCCTTTAGTGCAGAAAGAACATACAAGAGAGTACACACCCCAAATGCAGAGGAAAACTGTCATTATTATTATTGCAAGGGATCTTTGCTGTACAGGTTTGTCTTAGGAAAAACAAAAAAGGCACAAATCTGCTTACTGAGTAATATAAACAAACAGAAAAACAGAAACAGATAGAAAAGTTAATTAGAACAATACCCGACGTGGCCACGTTTCGCCCTCAGACTGCGTCAGGGGTAAAACTATAAAAACATATAAACAAAACAAACATAAAGCCATACATATATGCAATGCAAACCAATCAAAAAATGAATATAATCAGATATAAATCAATAAATGGTTTTAAATCACATGTACATTAAAATATCTTTAATAAATGGAATAAAATATCAACATATAAAAATGAGTCAATAATCTAGAACAGTGAGATCTACACAAAACAATTATGCACTAATTTTTAAACCAACATTAAACTAATAAAATCAATACTGACAAATATAAAAATGAGAATCCAATGTAATAAGACAATAAAATCTTTAAATAGCTTTTTTACTAAGTGTGATCAGACAAATATGATCAAAACATATAGAGGAGAGGTGGAGATAAGAAAATGTAATCATTTTGTTCAATATACATACCTAAAAAGAGGGTCATTTAGCAGGTCAAGGGTCACCAACCATTGCATATGCTAATCTTTTAATTAAAAAAACAAATATATTATCTCATTATTAGTTTAATGTTGGTTTAAAAATTAGTACATAATTTTTGTGTGTAGATCTTACTGTTCTAGACTCATTTTTATATGTTGATATTTTATTCCATTTATTGAAGATATTTTAATGTACATGTGATTTATATCTGATTATATTCATTTTTTGAGTGGTTTGCATTGCATATTTATATGTATGGCTTTATGTTTATATGTTTTTATAGTTTTACCCCTGATGCAGCCTGAGGGCGAAACGTGGCCACGTCAGGTTTGTCTTAGGACTTTTAAGATCTGTTTTTAAGAGCATGTTTTTAAATATGTGAGCTAACACAGTGCTCAACTGACTTATTTTATTTAGCTTAAAACAGGTTGACAAATTTTAAGAAAATCTGCTCCAGATCACAAGTGATAAGGTTGTGCGAGCGCTAGTTGATGTCAAGGGTTGTTCTGGATAATTTCCGAGAGCTATTCTTGTCTCCTGGGAGTTAGAAAAACTTAGGAGTCACTTACTAAGACCTCTCTCTCTCAATGCTCTCACCACAAACCCCGGTCTACCGCATCAACTTTAGAGTCTGATTTACTTTTTCCCTATTAGATCTCTATGGGAAAAGAAATCAAATCTTTAACACATCACAGAACAGTGATGGCATAACAACCAGTGTTCTCACTCCCCCTGCCGCCATGCTGGTGGCTCCTGACAGCTCTGCCTGAGATGACTGCCTTTTTGCTTCATGTATCATCAAGGCCCAGGTCCTCAGCAGTCTCTCCTTGTGTTCCAGCCCTCACCCAGTCTCTACCTCTCGTTTCCATGCATCCTGCCCACACTAAGTCTTTCTTTCTCCCTCTCTCTCTCTCCCCTAAGCATTGCCAAACCCCAATCCACCTAACAAGTTAGTCATCCTTCAGAGACCAACAAATTCAGGGGCATGAAATGCCAGGAGCCAAGGTTCAATTTTTGTATGTCACTGTGGTCTGGTGACTGAGATTTGGCAAAGGCACTGACTTATAGACACCACATAAATGTAAGAACAGAAATCAAGGATGGATATTATACAGCAGTAATTACCCTAGGACTGATACATCTTATAATATGGCAGTTTTATTCTAAATATACTCTGTGGGGGGGAAAAAAAATCAATTTTGTACCATTTTCTCAAAACCTTCAAATTAGTCATTTGGGAGCTTGTCTTCCAATCATCATTAGCCAATCACATGTACTTGGCATTTGGACTGAGTACACCCATATTTATTAATTGTTAATCATCTACTCTGCCCAACAGGCACATGCAGAGAGCCAATCAATGCACAGTACAGTATCTGAAACAAATCAGTTATCAAAGAAAGTCTATGTTTTCTTGTGTTCACAATTACTCAAGACAGATTTCTGAGGATTTTTTTTAAACAAAATTCCCAATAGTATCCAAGGTCAACAAGTGAGTGGTATGTGATGTCTTTTCGCTAGGGTAATACATTTATGACTAGCTTTCAAAAGCTAAATGCAAAACAAGTATATAAAACACTGTTTGAAATCATACAACCTTTCACTCATCTTTGATTTTATCTCATTTTATTTCATGTATTAGTTTTCTTACCCTCCTTTTATAAAAGCATCCATAATGGGATAGAAAATGATCAATTACAATACAAATCACAATAAAATACTAGACATACTGACTTAAACCCCCAAATACACCCTCCCAAACCACCCCAAATGCCCAATGACTTCTCCTGTTCCCTTGTATCCCAACAAGGGGATAGCTCACTCCCACTCCACTCTCCATGAAAATAATGATTAAATATTTTGACACCCACCAGACAGGACTTAAAGATCTGGGTTTTCTAGCCCATTATAAAGCATAAAATTGTATTGCTCTGTAAATTGTATTGCTCTGTCACCTTCCTGCCTCCCTGACTCTCACCTATCTACCCCCATCCTGTTAGACTGTCACTGAAATGCTTTGATGTTTCACTTATATATACTGTCATCTACCAACATTTGCTTATTTCCGATCTGACAAAGAAGGTAAAATTATGTATAATCATACCTGATAATTTTCTTTCCATTAATCATAGCTGATCAATCCATAGACTGGTGGGTTGTGTCCATCTACCAGCAGGTGGAGATAGAGAGCAAACTTTTGCCTCCCTATATGTGGTCATGTGCTGCCGGAAACTCCTCAGTATGTCGATATCAAAGCTCCATCCGCAGGACTCAGCACTTAGAGAATTACACCCACGAAGGGACACTCTGCCCAGCTCACCACCGCCGAAACGGGGGAGGGGAATTAACCCAGCTCATCCCCACACAAGTGGGGGAGGGGAATCCGTCCAGCTCATCCCCGCGGAGCGGGGGAGGGACACCACACCCGCCGATGCGGGGGGATCTGGCTTATCCTGCAACCGCAACCGCGGGAGGAGCTGACTGACCCTAACACCGCCGAAGCGGGAGGGGTACAAAGCTGCCCTACAGCCGCACGAAGCGGGAGGGAGTGCCGGCAGAATTTATGTCTCAATCCAGCCCCGTAAAACGGAGGGGAGAGGAATGCAGCAGCTCACTGTAACACAAACTCGTCTCAACTCTTAAAGAATCCAAGTGAAAGAACTTGAACACGAAGTCTTTCTGAAATAACTGAAGACTAAACTTGAACCTGAAATGCAACCAGAATAAAAACAGAACAGATATCTGGGAGGGGCTATGGATTGATCAGCTATGATTAATGGAAAGAAAATTATCAGGTATGATTATACATAATTTTACCTTCCATATCATCAATATGGAATCAATCCTGATCAATCCATAGACTGGTGGGATGTACCGAAGCAGTACTCACCCAGGGCGGGACATTGAAATCCCTGACCTCAACACTGAAGCTCCAAACCGGGCCTCCGCCCGTGCAGCCACAGTCAAACGGTAATGCTTGGAGAATGTATGAGCCGAAGCCCAAGTTGCCGCCTTGCATATCTCTTCCAAGGAGACGGATCCGGCCTCTGCCATCGAGGCCGCCTGAGCTCTCGTGGAGTGAGCCTTCAGCTGGATAGGCGGCACCTTCCCCGCGGCCACATAAGCCGCTGCAATGGCTTCCTTGACCCATCTTGCCACTGTAGGCTTAGCAGCCTGCAGACCCTTACGAGGACCTGCAAACAGGACAAACAGATGATCCGATTTCCGGAAATCATTGGTCACTTCCAAGTATCTGAAGATGACTCGTCTCACATCCAGATATTTAAGAGCAGAGTACTCCTCTGGGTAGTCCTCCCTACGAAAGGAAGGGAGACAGAGCTGCTGATTCACATGGAAGCGAGAAACAATCTTGGGCAGGAAGGAAGGCACTGTGCGAATAGTCACTCCTGCCTCAGTGAACTGCAGAAAAGGCTCTCGACATGAGAGCGCCTGGAGCTCGGAAACTCTTCTGGCTGAAGTGATAGCCACCAAAAAGACTGCTTTCAACGTCAGGTCTTTCAGAGATGCCCTCGACAAGGGTTCAAAAGGCGGCTTCTGCAATGCTCTTAGCACCAGGATGAGATTCCACGCAGGCACCACTGAGTGCAGAGGAGGGCGCAGGTGATTAACTCCCTTGAGAAAGCGCACCACATCTGGCTGCGAAGCCAGGGAAGCACCCTTCAGGCGGCCCCTGAAGCAAGCCAGAGCTGCTACCTGGACTTTAAGGGAACTGAGCGACAGGCCTTTCTCCAGACCTTCTTGCAGGAACGCCAACACTGAAGAAATTGGAGCAGTGAAGGGAGAAAGTGAGCCTGCTTCACACCATGCTGCAAAGATACGCCAAACCCTGGCGTAAGCAGTAGAAGTAGAGCGTTTCCTCGCTCTCAGCATAGTGGCGATGACCTTGTCTGAGAAGCCCTTCTTCCTCAGACGCTGCCGCTCAATAGCCAGGCCGTAAGACCAAAGGGAGAGGGATCCTCCATCACCACGGGACCCTGATGTAACCGGCCCTGCTCCACTGACAGCCGCAGAGGATCGTCGACTGAGAGCCTGATCAAGTCCGCATACCAGGGACGTCTGGGCCAATCCGGACCCACCAGGATTACCCTGCCGGGATGCTTTGCCACCCGGTCTAGCACCCTGCCCAACATGGGCCAGGGCGGGAACACATAGAGGAGCTCTTGTGTCGGCCACTGTTGGAGAAGAGCATCTACTCCCAGGGATCGAGGGTCCCGTCCTCTGCTGAAAAAGCGCGGCACTTGGCAATTGGCCGATGACGCCATCAGATCTAGGCTCGGCTGGCCCCAGCGCTTCGTGATGTCCAAGAACGCCTGAGCAGATAGTTGCCACTCTCCGGGCTCCAAGGTATGGCGACTGAGAAAGTCCGCCTTGACATTCATGACTCCGGCAATGTGGGCCGCTGAAAGCTGCTCCAGGTTCGCTTCCGCCCACTGGCAAAGACTCATAGCCTCCTTGGCTAGAGGGGCGCTCTTGGTACCTCCCTGGCGGTTGATATAGGCCACAGCCGTGGCATTGTCCGACAGGACCCGTACAGGCTACAACACCAGTACCGGGATGAACTCCAATAACACCAACCGAATGGCTCTGAGTTCCAGGAGGTTGATAGACCACTTGCCTCTGCAGGAGACTAGAGCCCCTGCGCTGTCCTTCCCAAGCAGTGGGCTCCCCAGCCCATCAAAGAGGCGTCTGTCGTGACGACAATCCACTCCGGGGTCACCAGAGGCAATCCTGCAGACAACTTGTCTGTCTGCGTCCACCAGCTCAGCGCCTTGCGCACTGCTGGGTCCACGGGAAGGCGCACAGCATAATCCTCCGACATCGGAGTCCAGCGCAGCAGCAGAGATAGCTGTAGTGGTCTCATATGAGCCCTGGCCCAGGGCACTACTTCCATCGTGGCCGTCATAGAGCCCAACAGCTGCACGTAGTCCCAAGCCCGAATAGGAGAGGCTACTAGGAACTAGTCCACCTGAGCCTGAAGCTTGACAATCCGATTGTCTGGCAGGAACACTCTGCCCACTTGGGTGTCGAATCGAACTCCCAGATACTCCAGGGACTGAGTCGGGCGCAGCTGGCTCTTCTTCCAGTTGATGATCCATCCCAGGGAGCTCACAAGAGCAACTACCCGGTCCATAGCTTTGCCGCACTCTGCATAAGAGGGGGCTCGGATCAACCAGTCGTCCAGATAAGGATGGACTTGTACTCCTTCCTTTAGCAGGAAGGCCGCTATGACCCCCATTACTTTGGAAAAGGTCCGCGGAGCAGTAGCCAACCCGAAAGGGAGGGCTCTGAACTGGAAGTGTCGTCTCAGGACTGAAAAACGCAGAAAGCGTTGGAGAGGAGGCCAGATGGGAATATGCAGGTACGCTTCCTTGATGTCCAAGGAAGCCAAGAACTCTCCTGCCTTCACTGCCGCTATAACAGAGCGGAGAGTCTCCATGCGAAAGTGCCTCACTTTCCAGGCCCGATTGACCCCTTTGAGGTCGAGGATAGGCCGGACAGAACCTCCTTTCTTTGGAACCACAAAGTAAATGGAGTAACGTCCCTTGCCAATCTGATTTTTTGGCACCGGAACGACCGCACCCAGGCGGATCAGGTTGTCCAAGGTCTGCTGCACTGCCACAGCTTGACCGGAGACTTGCAGGGAGAGAGTACAAACCCGTCTCTTAAGGGTTGGCAGAACTCTAGCTTGTAGCCGTCTCTGATGACTTCCAGCACCCACGCGTCTGAAGTTATAGTGGTCCACTCGCCCAGAAACGAGGACAGCCGTCCTCCAATCTGCACTGGGGCGTGGACCAAGGCCCCGTCATTGGGTACGAGACCCTGGGGGAGGACCGGAGGGAGCACCTCCGGGACGGCGGTCTCTGCGAAAGGAATGCTGCTTGGGGGAGAAATTCCTCTTGAAGGAAGAGGGGGCAGAGGAACCCGACTTGCCCGGGCGGTACCGACGGGCTTCCAGCAACCGTCCTCTGGAGGTACCGGGACGAGTACTAGCCCGAGCCCTGACCTCTGGTAATTTCTTGCCCTTAGACGTGCCGAGATCGGACACGATTTTGTCCAGCTCGACCCCAAAGAGCAGCTTGCCTTTAAAAGGCAATCTAGCCAGGCGGGATTTAGAGGCGTGGTCAGCAGACCAATGTTTCAGCCAAAGCCACCGCCGCGCAGAGACTGTCTGAGCCATGCCTTTAGCTGAGGCTCTCAAGACATCATACAGCAAGTCTGCCAAATAGGCTAAGCCCGATTCCAGGGCCGGCCAATCAGCCCTCAAGGAAAGATCCGAGGGGGAAGCCCGCTGCACCATAGTCAGGCACGCCCTGGCCACATAGGAGCCGCAAACTGAGGCCTGCAAACTTAAAGCAGCTGCCTCAAAGGACGACCTTAAGGCCGCCTCCAATCTTCTGTCTGAGGAGTTTCCGGCAGCACATGACCACATATAGGGAGGCAAAAGTTTGCTCTCTATCTCCACCTGCTGGTAGATGGACACAACCCACCAGTCTATGGATTGATCAGCTTGATGATATGGAAGGGCAAGCTTCGAAAGCTAATCAACAAATTTATTAAGTTATGTCCAATAAAAAAGGTATCATCTTATTTTCTTTTCCATGTTTTATGTTGTTTTATTTCTATTGATTACCATGAAAATAATGAATCTCAGTCATTAACTGAATAAGAATCCATACATTAAGCAACTAGATCCATGAAACAAGATTCTTAATTAAATCTACACAACCAACTTTTTGCAGGTGAATTCTGGTTAGGACTGGAAAGACTTTCTGCTATTACTCAGCAAGCGGACTACATAATGCAGATTGAACTAGAAGACTGGAGAGCTAACAAGCGGTACATCGAGTACACATTTTCCCTCGGGAATAGAGAGACAGACTACTCACTCTACCTTTCACAGACCTCGGGGAACATTCCTAATGCCATGGGCAAACAGAAAGAAATCAGGTTTGCTACAAAGGATCACAACACTGCAGACAGAGATGCACAATGCTCAGAAAGTTATTCAGGTACCAGTATCAATTTTTAACCTCTGTTGAATTAAAAATGGAATTTTGGACTAACATTCTAGGCTGACAAGTTTTATGCATCTAACCATCTAACACCATCGTAGTCGACTTAGGGGCCAAGAAATTAAGAGGGGGGGGGTCTCTACAGGTAAAATGAAGTCCCTTTAAAAAATTGTCACACGTGCTTCAAAAGGAAAAATGTGCGCAATGTTGACAGCACACATACTGATTTCTGAGGGGAAAAGAAATGAGACTAGGGATGAGGATAAGGTCAGTGCAGCTGAAATATATGCCAAAATTTAATTTGAAATGTGAGCACAGTCTTTACCCTGCATAATTTGCTTCTGAATATTTTACAAGGAACTCCTTGAGAAGTGACTGATTTGCCAGCCTGTGGGTCTACTGTAACTTTGGGCCTGTACAGTCCATGGGGAGGCTCACAAATGATCCATTAACCGACTGGACACCAGCTTAACAATTAAATCACTACCCTTTTACTAAGATGCACTATAAAATGGGCTTAGTATGTCTTAACGCAGGACTTTCCTGTGCACTAAACGAATACATTAAAATAGGGCGCTTTTGACTTTTTTATTTGCAAGTCATGAACTAATGTCATTAGAACACAGCAACTGCAATCCATTAACGTGGAAGCACTTACCATCTCCTATTTAGGAGGCATTAAGGGCTCCCATGTTCACCCTGCGTTATTCAGTTAGCGTGCGCCAATGTGAGCGTGCTACCTGAATAGCACTTCCACACCCATTTTCCACCCTTGAAATGCCCCCTCCAAAAATAAATTTAAGACATTTATTGTGCATTTAACACACACAAAAGGGAAAATTACTTCAAGATGCTTTAATGCATCCTCCAGTAAGTCTTTTTTGGTGCACTAAGCCTGTGTTAGGGTTTAGCAAACATTAGTAAAAGGGCCCCTACGGTTTTAGGTACTTCAGGTTAAGCACATGGCAAGTACTCTTAAAACATACATATTTTAATAATCCTGGATTTTAAAACAATTTTCTAACGTCACTTGTAACCGATATAACTAGAAAAAAGTCAAAACCATATACAGACATGGATTTTCTATGGCTTTTCATGATTAATATATAGGAAACGATTAGAGCCTCAAGCTCCGGTCATTTTTAATAGCGTAATATGGTAGGCCATTCCCCTAAGTTTGGAACTCACTGGTGCATTTATTACAAGATATTATGCCTCTACAAGGAAAGAGTGATGATTGAACCAGTTCTTAAGTGTTTTTGGCAGGTCTTGAAAAGAGTGGGAAAGCTTCCATTGGCACCATTAGCTGAGACATTGCAGCCATGATGAGAAAAGAATAATAAAATACAGAGACCAGCCTCCTCGCCACCTCCCCCTCCCCTAAAAAGTCACAATTGGCCTATTAGGGCAGCATTTTGATTAAAATTTTAATCACGATTAATCGTTCCATTAAAAGTGTGTTCCCCCTCCCCCCACCATCACCACTGCAGCTCCTTATGACTCCAAGCAAGTCACTTAACCCTCTATTGCCCAGAGTCACAAGGAGCTGCAGTGGGAAAAAATATAAACAGCGTATCTTTAAATCACACGATTAATGACAATTACACATTTTAATCGAAATGCAGCCCTAAATAAATAAAAAGTAATGAAATGATAAATACAAATTGACATATTATAAATTAAAGAATGTAAAAGAGTATGCTAAACAGCCTTACAGTTTTCAAAGAAACTTCAGAAATGCAGCCCTAGCTTAAACACCAATCAAATTCTTTTCCACAGGTGGGTGGTGGTACACAGGATGTAACGGAACCAACCTAAATGGAAAATACATGAAACCAAGATGGAGAGGGAAGCCAGAGAAGAGAGGCGGCCTACTCTGGAAACCTGCAAAAGGGCGATTCTACTCCGTGAAGTCAACAAAAATGATGATTCGTCCTACAGATCTAGACATTTTTGATTAAACCTTCATGATCAAACAATTAGAATATAAAAATATACCACAGCAGGACACACGACTTGCCACAGAGATTCTGTGTCCAGTGCTACTAAGTCTGAGGGTTTGGGAGGTTTTTCCATAAGTCAAATCAACTGCTATTATTTTTTATAGCAAGACATGGTCATATGGGAAATCTACAATTACATCTGATGATACCGAACAGAAAGTTAAACTTGCAAAATACCAGACGAGTGTTACACTGAGAACTGTCAACAGGCTATAAAACATGGATTTAGACAAAGTAAATGGAGAAACCCTGAAAGCTGTGGATTTCACCCTGCAGCCCCCATCATACGAATGTCTACAAGCCATTTTGGGATATTTTTTTAAAGTCAAGTTATCTGACAGGTTACACGTTCTCTAGGCTCCCTCATGCTGTGCTAGAGAAGTCCATTTAGGATTATAGCCAAGTGGTGAAAAGCACAATAAAAGAATTTAAAACTACTAGAGAGATTCACTTCACAACTACAAGCAACTGACTACTTCCCACAGGTTAAATCATTAAAAAGTTAATTGCTACATTCATGAAATATCTCAAGTTTCTGTGGATATTTTTAATTTACCTTCTTTTTTTTTTTTTTAACCTGGCAGCTTCCTTCCTCCTGCTATCTTATCCTTCAATTGGTACCAGAGCTGGGATCTGGAGACCAGACTCTTCTCCCCCATTTTCTATCCCTGCTGCCCTCAACACACTTAACTCCACCCACCGCAGTTTCTTCACTTTATGGAATCTCAAAAGAACTGCTTGGAGCGAGGGGCGCGTGTTTCACAGAACAATTTTAAATGGAACATGCGCAAGCAAGGAGAACATTATGGCCTTTGTTGACATAAACCAACAGTTTCAGCAAATCGAGTGCAATTATAAGTCATATTGACTTTCACTGCTGTCTGTACAGAAGATATTTTGTAAAGTTTTAACATTTGTAATCATCACAAGTCCCCTTTCTTGTTTAAAGTATTTCATGGTAGATTCCAATTTCTTCATTCACTGTGGAACATTAGCTTCTAGGATCCAGCTCTGGAACAGACTGCTAAATGCTGATGTTTAGTTGGATGCATTGTTTCTTCAACCTGTACAATTTTTTCCTGTGTCACTGACATATGACAGATCCACTCCCATGCTTAACAGTTGGCAAGGTGTTCTTTTCTTCACACGTTTCATCCTTTATTGCCAAATGCATTTGTGTGGTTGCAGCTGAACTAGACTGGTGGTTGGGAGGCGGAGATAATGCTGGGCAGACTTATACGGCCTGTGCCAGAGCCGGTGGGAGGCGGGGCTGGTGGTTGGGAGGCGGGGATAGTGCTGGGCAGACTTATACTGTCTGTGCCCTGAAGAGGACAGGTACAAATCAAGGTAGGGTATACACAAAAAGTAGCACATATGAGTTTATCTTGTTGGGCAGACTGGGTGGACCGTGCAGGTCTTTTTCTGCCGTCATCTACTATGTTACTATGTTTATTGCCAAATGCATTTGTGTGGTTCCAGCTGAACAAATCAATTCTCATTTCATCAGGCCAAAGCACTTTTGTTCCACAAAACTTACAAATTAAGGATTATCAAGATTTTATTTTCTGTACTTCAGATGATAGAACTTTTATGATAAGGTTGTACAGAAGACCTGTATTTCAGAGTTGTCTGTGGGCTCTGGTTTGAAGACCTAACTAGTTTTAGGGCAGTTCTGTCAGAGATGTTTCTTGGTTTTCCAGATCTTACCTTAACTGCATCATCTTCATGTCATTTCCATTTATTTTATTAGTTGAAGACCTAAACATTTTGGGGTTTTATTAACTACTATTGAAAAATAAAGTACTAATGAATCACCTAGAAGGCTATCCAAACTCACAACTGCTATATTTACTTTTTTATTATGCTATTTTATTAATACTCACTTTGTTATAATGTTAAATTAAACAAAAAAAATAGTAATTATGCATTAAAATTTCCAAAATATGTTGGGTTTAACTTTGTAAAGATTATGTCAGCTTCTGTTCACTTAAGGATTCATTGAAACATATAATTTGACCACTACTGCCTTAACTTTTGCACACATCTGTATGAAAGACATGTAATGCTTTCGTGTTGGAAGTGTTAAGAGCTAGCTCTGCAGGGGAAGTGGAAATGCATACTCATTCAGCTGGAGTAGAAAAGGAGCAACAGTTTAAAAGGAGCCCATAAGCACAGAGAGGCCCTGTAGATTCCAAGCCCCAATTTCATAGGACACTTTATTTTTCACTTACTGCTTTGAACAAGCATTTGTGTATGCAGCCCAAGTATTTAATGGTATCTTCAGCTGGAGATTCATGAAACACTCTCTGAGGCATACACTTTGAGCTCTCAGATGAAATTTCCATTAAAGTGTCATCACAAAGGTCTTCAAGAGCACACACCTTGATTGGATTATAATCAACTTACCTTGTTTTGGACTGCAGATCTGGGCATACAAATCTGAGATGAGGTTATCCTAGCCCATCTGAAGGGCTTAAAACTGTTATCAGATTATATGTCCCTTGGGAGATGCAGTATAAAAGCCTCTTTAAGTTGTATGTTTCCCCCCCAAAAGGCACATTTATTAAAACTGCAACAATTGACCTCTGCATGCTCCAGGTGTACATGCCCAGAAGCCTCATTGGGCCATATGTTTTGGGTTTGTGGATTAATCAATATATAGTAACATATAGTATCCATCTGAATTATTTGGTGTTATCCCCAGACCTCGACCCCCAAGAAAAGGAATACGAGCGTTGAGATGGACAATATTAATGGCCTTGAAATCTGTAATGTTGCTTTGGATTTCTTCTGCAGCCCCAACGGAACAACTATGGAGATCTCAGATGATAAATATGTTATCCATGGAAAGATGCAAAGTCATGGACTTGTCTTCTGCTCATGGGCAACACTTTCTACAGATCTGGAAGCACAATGGCATCCAGAGCTCAAAGTTGGATTTTGAACTGCTAATCAATGTTGTAAACTTGTTTTGCCTTTTTTGTTGATGCTATAAGGTTTACCCCCATGAGGTTGGCAGGGGAAAGGGTCATTGGGGGGAGGGGGGGGTTAGGGGATTGTGAAGGGATCCCCATATCTTCTTCATTTAAATGTTGTTAGTTATTGTCGGTAGTTGTGCAATATGTTGAATATTATTGTCTTTCTAAATTCCTTGTTATTTTGAACATCGCCTAATAAAAATCACTTTCACATGAATGGTCTGTGGTTGTCACTTCCAAGAACTGGTTCTCACCAACACGTAGGACAATACTGAGGAAACCTTTGTTTAAGCAGAGGCAGATCTGAAGTGCAACAGTTACAGTTGCTACCCTTTTTCAATGTGTTCACTCCTCTAGCAAAAACCCAGTTTATGTTGCTACGGGTAAACCTGGTGCTATGTCATCCCCTCACCCCCAGAGAGGATTGCACGTTGAGGTACTGAGGCCTATTTTAAACAAACCAGCAAGTGAGAGCAAAATGGTAGCCAATCTTTGGCACACTTATTTTCTCTTGGGCCAGTTTTTAAAATGATGTACATTTTACCAGTGGCCAATAAATATACAAGTCCAATTATCCATGGCTTTTCAATCACTAAACTAAAAGTGGTGGACTGAAAACCACTCCACCATTACCCATATAGCAAAGAGGCAGAGTTAGGGCACAGTGAAGGTGACAATCCACAAATACACATACAATGGCGATATAAATGATCTATATAGCACTTGAATATTTTTATTTATTTGTTGCATTTGTATCCCACCTCTTTGCAGGCTCAAAGTGGTTTACAATACACCATGAGTAGTGGAAGAGTGTTAGTAATATAAACATTTAGTATTGCATGATTTTGGTTAGTATGATGATAAAAACAAGTTAGTAGTATACAAGCAGATTTTAAGAAACAGCTCTGAAATTAAATAGGCGAGTTGTGTAGTGTATATTCACTTGGGTTGGTCTTTTTGGTATGCTCTTTCAAAGAGATGAGTCTTCAGTAATATGCGGAAGTTCGTTCTTTCATAGATCGATTTCAAGTTGCGCGGCAGTGCGTTCCATAACTTTAGGCCTGCTGAAAAAAATCAGGCCTAAACTAAATGGAAAGTGATGGCAGTAGTCCATGCCACTGTTTATATGCACTTAAACACCCTGCTGCAGCTGAATACTGATCCCTCTTTTATCCCCCCTCATATCCCTCACCATCACCTTTGTTACTGAACACCCCAATACTTGCCTCTGTCCCTACACATATTTTCAGCCTTTGTCACTATAAGTATTTTCTATTGCGGAGGTCCCAGACAAGGAAAATAAACCATACAGCAGGATGAGCAGCTCAGGCTCTTACATCCTTTTACTACGTTGCGGTAAAGCACTGGCACGAACTACCACACTTAAAATGGCTTACGGCAGATGTACTCAGGCATCCTGTGGTAAGTTCCTAATCTGGGCAGCTTACCTGCACACAAAAAAATATTTTGTATTTTTGCACAGAAGGGACATATCTGGGAGCAGAGAGTGGGCATTTCCACTGTGCGCTGATTAGCACAAGGTTACCACGTGAGCTGTTACTGACACCTATTTTGTATGTGGTAAGTGCTAACGCAATAATTTTTTTTGTTTTTAATGGCTGTACTAATAGCAACATCAGCATGTGACCATTAAAGCAAAAAAACAAAAAATCAGCCATTTTAGTGCTATAGCATGCAGGAAAAGCCCTCGTTAAGGGTGTGTAAGGCCGCTTTATACCACAGCTTAGTAAAAGGACCCCTTGGTTAGGTGCTCCTACTCCAGGGAAATTACAGGTAGAAAAAGCGACGGCCAAAGCCAGAAGGATGCTTGGGTGCATAAAGAGAGGCATGACCAGCAGGAATAAGGAGGTGATAGTGCCGTTGTACAAGTCTCTGGTGAGGCCTCATTTGGAGTACTGAGTGCAGTGCTGGAGACTGCACCTACGGAAAGATATAAACAGGATGGAGTTGGTCCAGAGGGCGGCTATAAAATTTGTAAGCGGTCTTGAATGCAAAAATTATAGAGACAGGCTTATTATGAACTCAACACGTATACGCTGGAAGAGAGGAGGGAGAGAAGCGACATGATAGAAATGTTTAAATATCTCAAGGGCATTTATGTTCAGGAAGAGAGCCTTTTTCAAACGAAGAGAGCTCTGGAATGAGGGGGCATATGACAAAGTTAAGAGGAAATAGGTTTAGGAGTAACCTAAGGAAGTATTATTTCACAGAAAGGGTGGTGGAGGCGTGGAATGGCCTCCCGGTGGAGGTTGTGGAGTCGAGGACTGTTCCAGAATTTAAAAAGGCATGGGATAAGCATGTGGGATTGCTTAGGAACAGGAAGAATTAGGGGTTACAGAGGATGGGCAGACTGGATTGGTCATATGGCCTTTATCTGCTGTTATGTTTCTATTTTTTTGGCATTTGCATAAAGTTCCCTCAGGCTTGGCAAACAATTTCATCTCTAATCCACTTCTGCTGAAAAATATTTTGGTATTTTTTTATACCTTTCTGATACATAGTACTAGCTGGAATTTACTTCATCTCTTCAAATATCGAATATAAGCTCTGTAAAGCAACGATGATGTATTGCAGAACATTCAACTGCAAATATTGCAGAGTCAGTGGCTGGAGAGTAGAGAGCTGCACGGCTTCCGTCCCCGCGGGAATCCCGCGGAACCCGCGGGATTCCCGCAGGGACGGAGGCAGTTCCTGCGGGGTTCCCGCGGGGATGGAAGCAGTTCTGCGGGGTTCCCGCGGGGACGGAGGCAGATCCTGCGGGGTTCCCGCGGGGATGGAACCAGTTCTGTGGGCTTCCCGTGGAAGTGTAAGCTGCACCTGCACCAGCCTCTCATCTACCGAATACCAATTTATTTGAGTGCTGTCTCCTCCTCCTCCTCCTCTTCTTCCTTGCTTTAACAGCATAAATGTGGAAAGTCTTCCATTAAGGAGGTGGTAGAGTCACAAATGATGACGGAATTCAAAAAGGCATGGGATGAAAACAGAGGATCTCTAATTAGAAAATAGAAGTTATATAAAAGCTAACCTTAAATGGCTGCATGTGTGTGGATGTGTCAAGTGACGCTTAGATGGCGACTCTGGCTGTGATGAACTAGGGCTGATACCTGGCAGACTTGTATGGTCTGTGTCTCATACATGGCAATCTGGTGTAGGAGGGGCTGGAAAGGGCTTAGACAGCAACTTCAGTGGCTGGAACATGAGGACAGTACTGGACAGACTTTTACGGTCTGTGTCCCACAAATGAGAACATGAATAGGCTGGAGTGGGCTTCGATGGCAACTCCAGCATTTGAAACATAAGGATGGGGCCAGATAGACTTCTGTGGTCTTTGTTCCAGAAACACGAAAGAAAGACCATAATCAAGTATATAATATCACACTCGTTGATTTAATGATGAATTGATCATGAGTGTGACTATTGGGCAGAGTGGATGGAGTCCAGGTGTGCGGATGTTATAATGCCGTTGTATCGCTCCATGGTGCGACCGCACCTGGAGTATTGTGTTCAGTACTGGTCTCCGTATCTCAAAAAAGATATAGTAGAATTGGAAAAGGTACAGCGAAGGGCGACGAAAATGATAGTGGGGATGGGACGACTTTCCTATGAAGAGAGGCTGAGAAGGCTAGGGCTTTTCAGCTTGGAGAAGAGACGGCTGAGGGGAGATATGATAGAAGTGTATAAAATAATGAGTGGAATGGATCGGGTGGATGTGAAGCGACTGTTCACGCTATCCAAAAATACTAGGACTAGAGGGCATGAGTTGAAGCTACAGTGTGGTAAATTTAAAACGAATCGGAGAAAATTTTTCTTCACCCAACGTGTAATTAGACTCTGGAATTCGTTGCCGGAGAACATGGTACGGGCGGTTAGCTTGACGGAGTTTAAAAAGGGGTTAGATAGATTCCTAAAGGACAAGTCCATAGACCGCTATTAAATGGACTTGGAAAAATTCCGCATTTTTAGGTATAACTTGTCTGGAATGTTTTTACGTTTGGGGAGCGTGCCAGGTGCCCTTGACCTGGATTGGCCACTGTCGGTGACAGGATGCTGGGCTAGATGGACCTTTGGTCTTTCCCAGTATGGCACTACTTATGTACTTATGGATGGACCGTTCAGGTCTATTTGCTGTCACTTACTATGTTACTATTAATCCTCTTTGCTCCCAGGCTGGTGCACAGACCTCAGCTCTGACACAGGCACGAGAATCAGATGTCACCTGACCTACTGGCGCGTGCATGTGGCGGCCTCTCAGCACCCACTGCCAATGGATCAGAGACAAATCTTACATGTGCACACCAGAGTGTTCCAAGTTCCAACTTCCGTTCCTTCCTTGCCTACAGTGCTGTGGCTCAAATCCAGAAAGAGACTGAGGGAGCTGACTGGAACTTTCTTTTATGTACTTTTAAATTCTTACGGGGATGGGTGGGGATGGGTTAAATTCTTGCGGGGACGGGTGGGGACGGGTTGGGATGGTTTAAATGTTTGCGGGGATGGGTGGGGATGGGTAAGATTCCAGTGGGGATGGGTGGGGACGGGTAAGATTCCAGCAGGGACGGGCGGGGATGGGTAAGATTTCTGTCCCCGTGCAACTCTCTACTGGAGAGTGAGCTACAAATGCATCACTTGACCTCAGTCAGAGATCACCAAAAGCAACAAGGAGACCTCGAAACTCATCAGTCTCACTGGGCCATTGATCCACACATGCTCAATTTACCAATTCTAATATTCTGCATGAAAATATGAAAATGAAACATTTGCATAAATTTAGGGTCTCATTTATTAATTCCCCCCGACCCTTCACATAGAATAAGAGCTTTAGCAAATCTAGCCCTTTGACTTAAAAGCAGCCTCCAGTAATACCTGTTACTCTGTGAGCCGAAACGTTTGAGTTTCATGTATGCATGTGAACATTAAGTGGTCCTTCAGTAGCCAATATTGCATTATTTCACCTCTGGGTTATACTGCAGTTTGCTTCCTGAAAGGTCATATTTGCATAACTTACTAGTTAAAAATCACAACTTTACCCTCTGTTACAACACAGTAGAAACAGCTGATAAAAAGACAGCTGGGGCTGCTCCCTCCCGTGGTTGCTTCAGACTGTCTGTCATGAAAAGAACATAGTTTAAGCTTCATAAGATGCAGCAACCAAGGGGACAAAACAAACAAAGCTGGGGGTAAAATAAAGCTGACCGAGAAGTCATAAAGCAGACACACACTACAGCGCCAAGGTTCTGTTTTTACAAAGTAGGCGGCAATCTGAGCACCAGCAATCATCAGACGATAGAGTTTGAGATAACAGGTAAGGCATAGATGGGGTTACACAAGGTCGGTATTCTGGATTTCAAAAGTACAAAGACAGCACTGGAAAAGGTTGGGAAGAAGTGGAAAAACAGTGAGCTAAAATAAAAAGCTATAGGAGAGTAACCAATCTTTAGGCTACAAAGAAATGACAGGATAAAACATAGGTTTTAAAGAGATATGGGTGAGAAAGTAAAAGCAAAAAAAAAAAAAAAATATATGCATCTAAACTAGGGCTGCATTTCAATTAAAAATTGTAATTGCGATTAATCACACGATTAAAGGACCACTATCTTCCTCTCTCCAGCCCCCACGTCCAACATCTCTCCCCTTTTTCTTCCCTTCCTCTCTCCCACTGTCCAGGATCTGTCACTCCCCTCCATCCCCTGGTCCATTACCTCTCTCCCTCCCTCCCTCTCTTCCTTCCCGCCATCCGACCCCCCTTTCGGGTCCAACACCTTTCTTTTCATTCCCTCCCTCCCTCCACCCCCTAAGTCCAACATCTCTCCCTCTTTCTTCTCTCCATCCTATTCCCCAGCATCTCTCCCTCCCCTCCACCCCATCTATTATCTCTTTTCCTTCTTTTCCCTCTCCTCCCATCAGGTGCCAAAATCTCTCCCTCCTCTGCTCTCCCATCCCTTCTGCCCCCTTCCTCCCCCAGGTCCATTATCTCTCTCTCTGTCCCCAGATCCATTCTCCCTCTCTCTCTACCATCCCCAGGGCCATTATCTCTCTTTCTTCTATCCTCCTCCTACTGCTTTTGAGTCCAAAATCTCTCCCACTCTTCAATCCCTCCAGTTGTGCATCGCTCTCTCCCTTCCCTCTACTCATTTCCATTATCTTTCTATTCTTTTCTCTCATTAGCAAGCCTCTCTCTCTCTCCAACCCCCTCCCCAATGTGCAGCATTAATCCCTCTACCCCCAAGGTCCATTACCCCTCGCTCTCTCTCTCCTTCTCACTGGCCAACATCTCTGCCTCTCTCTACCCAGTGCACAGTCAAGCATCTATCCTTTCACGTCCCTCCCTCCCTCCCACTCTCAGTTTGACATCTCGCCCTGTTTTCCTTCTTTCTCCCTCCCCAACCTTGATGCATGATTCAGCATTTCTTTCTCCTCCCCACCATGGTTAGATAGTTTCCCCCCCTCTCTCAATTCCCCACCAACCCAGCTCCCCCTCCCAGGTCTACCTTAAATTTGGTCCTCTTGATCTCCAGCAGGGGCAGTGATACTCATATGCTGCAACAGAGCTTTCCCTCTGACCTATCCTACCCCATCTGACGTAACTTTCTTGTTCCACAGGGGCAGGACGAATCAGAGGAATAGCTCCGGAAAAGGTTGCAGGCAGCATATGAGTATCACTGATGTAGACCAAGAGAAGACCAGATTTAACATAGACCGGGAGGGGGGAATAAGGAGAAGAGATTGAGAAAGGGGGAGGGTTAGGGTGGGGGAAGAGATGGGTTAGGGTGGGGGAAGAGATGTAGACTGTGCTCAGGGAGGGGAGAAGAGAGGGAACGAGTGGTGAAAAAGTTAATAGACTCTTCCAAAGGAAACCGGAGGGTGATCATATCAGGCAAATCTGATCAATTTCTTCGATTGTGTGGCCAGAGAAGTTTGAGAGGGGCACATAATTGATAAAGTAAACTTGGATTTCAACAAAGCTTTTGATTACAGTCATGAGATTTATTAATAACCTGGAGGTGTAACCCAAGTTGGCGAAGTGGATTAAAAACTTGTTAAGGAGTAAATAGCAGTGTCGGAGTAAATGGAGTTCACTCTGATGAAATACAAATGATTCATGGATGCATCGGTATCAGTTCTGGGGTCAGTTCTGTTCAATATAAAAACTATAGCCATACTGGGTCAGACCAATGGTCCATCTAGCACAGTATCCTGCTTCCATCAGTGGCCAATCCAGGTCAAAAGTACCTGGCAGAAACCCAATTAGTAGCAACATTCCATGCTACCAATCCCGGGGCAGCAGTGGCTTCCTCCATGTCTATCTCAATAACAGACTATGAACTTTTCCTCCAGGAACTTGTCCAAACCTTTTTTAAACCCAGATACTCTAACCATTGTTACCACATCATCCATCAAATGAGTTCCGCAGCTTAACTATTCTTTGAGTGAAAAAAATATTTCCTCCTATTTATTTTTTTTAATTGCTCTTTATTACAACCACAAAAAAACAAAACACACCAACAGGCAATACAACGTGGTGATTTTCAATTTTCACTCCTCCCACCACCCCCTTCTCCAACTAAATAGCATGAACTAAACAGGTCAAACTGCTGATGTTGGTTCTTCATGGTGATCTGAACCAACAGTCATGAAAAGCACAGATACTGTCACATCCCTCCCCAAAAAAATCAGTATTTCAAGTTACAAGTTCAACAGATAATGACAGCGATGTGGTAAACGATCCCATCCTATTTGTTTTAAAATATTTCCATGTAAGTTCATTGATGTCCCCTGGTCTTTGTACATTAAGCGTTGCCATACTCGGACAGACCAAAAGGTCCATCAAGCCCAGTAACCTATTTCCAACAGTGGCCAATCCAGGTCACAAGCACCTGGCAAGAAAACAGTCCAATATATTTTATGCTGTTTATCCTAGAAATAAGCAGTGGATTTTCCCAAGTCCATCTTAATAATGGTTTATGGACTTCTATTTTATGAAGAGATCCAATATTTTTAAACCCTGCTAAGCTAACTGCTTTTACTACATTCTTTGGCAACAAATTTCAGAGTTTAATTACACGTATGAGTGAAGAAATATTTTCTCCGATTTGTTTTAAATTTACTAATTTGCAGTTTCATTGCATGCCCCCTAGTATTTTTGGAAACAGTAAATAAGCGATTCATGTCTACTCGTTCCACTTCACTCATCTTATATACCTCTATCGTATCTCCCCTTAGCTATCATTTCTTCAAGCTGAAGATCCCACGCTGCTTCCTCATAGGGAAGTCATCCCATTCCCTTTATCATTTTCGCCGCCCTTCTCTGTCCCTTTTCTAATTCCAGAATTGCACACAGTATTCAAGGTGCACTCGCACCATGGACTGATACAAAGGCATTATAACATCCTCATTTTTGTTTTCCTATTCCTGTCCTAATAATACCTAACATTAGGAGCAGAGAGTTTCAATGTATTGTCAACACCTAGATCCCTTTCCTAATATGGAACCTTGTATCACGTAGCAATAGTTCAGGTTCCTCTTTCCCACATGCATCACTTTGCACTTGCTTACATTAAATGTCATCTGCCATTTGGATGCCCAGTCTCCCAGTCTCTTAGGGTCCTCTTGCAATTTAACAACTTTGAATAACTTTGTGTCATCAGCAAATTTAATTACCTCACTAGATATTCCCATCTCTAGATCATTTATAAATGTTAAAAAGCAGCGGTCCCAGCACAGACCCCTGGGGACCCCACTATCAACCCTTCTCCATTGAGAATATAACCATTTAACCCTACTCTCTGTTTTCTATCTTTTAACCAGTTTTTAATCCATAATAGAACACTGCCTCCTATTCCATGACTCTCCAATTTCCTCTGGAATCTTTCATGAGGTACTTTGTAAAATGCCTTTTGAAAATCCAGATACGCATATTTTCAAAGCACTCAGCCTTCCAAAGTTCCATAGGTTTCAATGGAACTTTGGGAGGCTAAGTGCTTTGAAAATATGCCTCCAGACCTACCAGTTCACCTTTATCAACATGTTTGTTCACCCTTTCAAAGAAATGTAGTAGACTGGTGAGGCAAGATTTCCCTTCACTAAATCCACATTGGCTTTGTCTCATTAATCCATGCTTTTGAATATGCTCTGTAATTTTGTTCTTTCCATTTTGCCCAGTACCGACATCAGGCTCACTGGTCTATAATTTTCCGGATCACCTCTGAAACCTTTTTTAAAAATCGGCGTTACATTGGCCACCCTCCAATCTTCCGGTATCATGTTTGATTTTAAAGATAAATTACATATTACTAACAATAGCTCTGCAAGTTCATTTTTCAATTTTATCAATACGAGTGAAAAATCAATTCACTTTTACCCGTTCTACACCACTCAGGATTTTGTAGACCTCAATCATATCTCCCCTCAGACATCTCTTTTCCAAGCTGAAGAGCTCTATCCTCTTTAGCCTTTCCTCATATGGGAGGAGTTCCACCCCCTTCTATCATTTTGGTGGCTCTTCTTTGAACCTCTTCTGATTTTGCTATACAATTTTGGAGATACGGCAACCAGAATTGAACGCAAAACCCAAATAGCAGTAACATTCCATGCTACCAATCCCGAGGCAAGCAGTGGCTTCCCCCATGTTGCAGAGGAATAAGGAGAAAAAAATTTGTCTTTTTGAAGATGTCAGAAAGATCTGCAAGAAAGTGAACATGCCTGAGAGAGCAGACCAGGGGATTTCAAACCCAGTCCTCGGGGCACATCCTGCCAGTTGGGCATAGGCGGTCGGTGGCCCAACTGTTTGGGGAGGCTAAAGGGGGTGGGGTTAGGGGTGGGGCCAGGGGCGGGGTTTACATCCATAATTGTCTGACAATGCTCATGTCTAATTCTACCATCATGATCTAGTCCCGTCCCTATAGGCTACGGGATCTTGCTTCTAGCCAGTTTCTCCCATTTTTAATCCATTTCCATCTTCTTCCATGGCATTTTAAGCTGTCCCTTTTCTGTCACAACCTGGCCCCCACAGATACACCACATTCGGCATTTCTTTTCCACCTCACCACCATAGGTTCGGGTTTTCATTGTATTTGTAGTATTTTTTTGCCCGCCCGCACCCTCACCACTATGTGTTTTCTTTATCCTTCTGTCTCTTTGCCTGAAGGCCACTTCCCTTCCATTTCCTGCCTTGCTTTTGCCTTTTCCTCCCAAGATGGAGACGCTACCGCTAGTAGGCTAGCTAAAAGGCAGGATTTTAGATGTGCGCTCGAGCCAGCCGAGTCTGGCGCCATAGGAGGCATGGACCGGGCCCCCCCCCCCCAAAAAAAATAAGGGGGCGGGGCTAAATGTTGCGCGCGAGCGGCTGGTGAGTGAGAGGTGTTTTTCCCGCTCTCTTGGGAGCGCAGCCCCGCTGCCGGTCGAGTCTATTCGGTGCTGGGAGAGGAGTTAATTGCTTTTTTTTCCCCTTAAAGCACATCAATGAATATCACACCCGAATAACGCACGCCAACCTTATTACAGCTTACTTCGGGGCTTCTCGGCCTGACGTGCCCCGCCTCCTCTGACCAGCCTTCCTACTTCCATGAGGGCTGGACGCATCATAAGGAAGACTGGTCAGAGGAGGCGGGGCATGTCATGCACTCAGGCCGAGAAGCCCCGAAGCAAGCAAGCTGTAATAAGGTTGGCATGCTGCTACCGGCAGCAAGAGAGAGAGACACTTGGGGCTTGTGGCTGGGGAGGCTTAGCCTCCCCAAGCCTCTTATACCGGGCGCCTATGCAGTTGGGGATTTTATCACCATTGAATTCAAGAAAGCAAGATGTCAAAAACTGTCCTGGATAACAAGCAATATACTACAAGTGGTCATACTCAATGGCTGGCAGCTGATTTTCCTAGTCAATGTGGACAACAACAACTGAGTAGACTGGATCGACCAACTGGCCTTACTCTACTACGCTGCTTTGTTACTATGGAAGATTTCTTTTAAATGCGAAATAAAGACCATATTTAATTAGTCAATTAAAAATGAATTTTCCTTGCGATTCCTGAGCTGTGTATACTTGTGATGCTGCCTGGAAGGAACACCTTAGAAATATTTGCTGCTTATTTAAGTTTCACACATTTTGATTATGCTCAGCTATCAGTCTGAATAGTGCAAACTGTTAGCAACTGAGAAACTATTCATTTACAAACTAGAGTAATTACTTTTTGTTACCATCATTATGAAGTTAATATCACTCTTAACCTTCAGAGAAAACGTCAGATTCTCTCAGGAGTGCATTCTCTTACAATAGTTTTTTTTTTTTTGCACACAGCACATGACGAAGAGACAAGATTAAGGGTTATAAGAAAGAGACGCAAGTGTGACAATTCATAGTACAGACCCTTAAATGGACTCTATAATTTGCAAAGACATGCCTTTAAAAACCTGACATTGAAACAAAGATGTTTTAACTAATTATACTGAAAATTAAGAAAGAAATCTACTTCTATACAAAAAAATAAAGTTAAGAGAGGGTATATGTCTAAACCATGTATAGATTTATTCAAGACACTGTTGAAGTCAAATGGATATGGCAAGATTAAGCAGCACAGGATAAGACAAAGGATAAATTTACATCATGGGAGACAAATATTATTCATATGGGTGATATGGCTCTGGAACAGACTAATGGGAGTAGATGAGGCACTTTCTGGACAGGTTTTAAAACTGAGGGCATATTTTTAACTGGAAAAAAATATCAGCACCCACATGGAGAGATATAGTGCACAAACCACAACCTGAGTCTTCCTAAGGTATTTTTCCAGTTGGCAAACTGTGCCCAACTGTATGCGCTGGTGAAACAGAATTAAGTGCAGTTCCTACAAACCAAATGATTTTAGGACCCAAAGCAACATATTTTACCAGAGGTTAAGTCTTGCAAATTCCTTGGCAGGATGAGTTGGATCAGGGAGAGCTTTAGATACAGTTTTGCATAACTGACATATAAACTGAGCCACCTCGGTACAGGCCCCAAAATGACTACCTGGGTTAGAAACCGCTGAATGCGGAACCAAAGCAATATATTTTAGCAGAGGTTAAGTCTTGCAAATTGTTTGGCAGGATGAGTTTGATCAGGGAGAGCTTTAGACACAGTTCTGCATAGCTGACTTATAAACTGAGCACCCTTGGTATAGGCCCAAAATGGCTACCTGGTTAGAAATCATTGAATGAAAGGCAATGAAGGCACAGTGGTAAATGGAGCTTACTCTAAGTGTAGCAGGACTACCACAATATACCCTCTATGCTTAGTGCAACATTCTGGAGTCTCTGCTCCTAAATCGGAGAGGCCCTCCTCTTTGAGACACCAAGGACTGGACGCCCCTGTGCATCCCAAAAACCCAGACCAAGGGTTGTTTTGAGATTTTGTATGTTTTGCAGTCTTCCTCAATTTACTCTCTTGGAGCGGAGAGGAAATTACCAATCTTTGTATCTTGTGACAAGGCAAGCCCCAGAGATTCCCCAGTGAAGCAGTTGAGCACAGAACTACGGGTCCCAGAAGTCCTTGCAAGAATGAGAGAAGAGAGTAGTCCTAAAAAAAATGGAATGGATTCCCAGCCCCAGCAGGGGGAGCAATGGCTCGAGGCAGGGTGAGCATGTTACTTCTTTCCCCACTAGAGGGAGAGGGAAGGATGAAGCTCAGTTTCCCTGGCTTCGCCATCAGTATATAATTCCCCCCAGCTGTGAGAAGGGGAGAGCAGATTTCCTGGAGGCTCTCAGTCACCATGAGGGAGGAGAGACGCAGGGAGAGAGAGATTCCATGAAGGAAGTAGCCTGCCACTAGAGCTGCCCAAGGGAGAGGAGCCAGCTACCATGGAGTGGGAGAATTCAAAGGCTGTCCTGCCCAGAACATGAAGGCAGTGGAGGAGGCCACACCGGGCGTGGTGCTGAGAGGTGGGAGAAACTGCCAACCCTGCTCCTTACAGGGTTCCCTCTGTGCTGTGAAAAGGCAGGTGATTGGTGGTATTGGTTTGATGTGCAAAGACTGTCTATGAAGATTTGTTCTGAACTGTTGTGCTATATTGGAAGTGTGCTGAACTCTTTCTAAACCCTTCTGAAGGAGGGGGAAGGGAAAGCTAATGCCCTAATAGAAGACCTGAGGTCTTGAGGAGCTGAGCGTTTTCTGAGGGATTTTGGGACCTGGACTGTACCTTTTTTTTCATTTGAAGATTATCTTATGAGGACTGCACCTTTTTCTTTTGACGACTCTATTAAGAGGGCTGTACCTTTTGTTATGAAGAATTAATTATGATTTTTGGTATGAAATTGCCTTGACAATAAAATACTTTGGCCCCGAGTCCCAGTATCAGCAGTATTCTGTCCTGGAACCCTGGGAGCCCCGCAGGCTTGCCGGCTCCACACAAGAGGAGGAAGCGGACCCCCTTTACAATCTTCAGTTAGGATTTTCATGGAATTTGCATTATTTCCAAAAGCATGAAACACCAGTCATGTCTGCTTAAGGTACAAGAGTTGAGAGGTATAATTTCCTTTACAAATACAGTGATGTGAAAGAGTCCCCCCCCCCCCCCCCCAATTTCCTATATGTCACACTGAATCTATAAATAAAACGTAATATGAAATAAAAGGAACCTGAGTAAACACATAACAGTTTTCCAACTATTACCTCAGTTAAGGAACAAAGTTATCCAACGTCCAAATCACCCCACGTGAAAAAGTAGATGCCCATTAGTAACTGGTTGCATCACCTTTAGCAGCAATAATATCAAATCATAGGAAGCGTTTGGTTGCAATCAGTCCTTTACATCACTGCTGAGGAACCTTAGCCCAAGCTTCTTTGCAGAACTGCTTTAATTCAGACATATTCATACGATTTCCCGCATCAATGGTTCATTTCAGGTACTTTCAGAGCATCTCTATTGGGTTCAAGTCAGGATTTTGACTAGGCCAATTCCAAACTTTAATTTTGTTTCTCCTCAGCCATTCAGATGTAGAATTGTTTTTATGTTTTGGATCATTGGCTTGCAGTATAACCCAATTATGCTTCAGTTTCAGCTCATGACAGATGCCTGGACTTTTCCCTTAAGAATTTTCTGGTGCCATGCAGAATTCATGGTTCCTTCAATAATGACAAGTTTTCCAGGTCCTGAAGCAGCACAGCATCCCCACACTATCACACTCCACCAACACTTTGAGTGCGGGCATGATGTTCTTACTGTGGAATGCTCTATTTTTTTTAATACCAGACATAACGTGACCTGTGTTGTCCAAAGAGTTCTACTTTTGAATTATCTGTCCATAGAACATTATTCCAAAAGACTTGGGTATCATCCAGGTGCATTCTTACAAATGTGAGATGAGCTTACTGACTTGGAACTATTGAAAAACAGTGCACGACTAAAGCTAAGTGATTGTAAATCTTATTTTCAAAGTTGTGTTCTGGATTGTTTGATAAATTCTACTCTCTTCCTTGTGTGTCCCCCTTTCTTAATAGATTTTTTTTTTTTACCTCTGCTATTGTTATATATATATTTTAAAAAATTAACCTTCCTTTCCTCTGACTTGGAGTTATACTGGTTGCTAGAAGTTTTATATTTCTGTCCTCTAACTTTATAGTCCCTCCCTACCCATCCCTCTCCTACCCACCCCTAGGCTAACTCTCTCTCTCTCTATATATATATATATAGGTAAACCAAGAGGCAATTATCTTCACTAAGTTATCGTAACATAGTACACCTCACACTTCTTAAGCATATCAACATGACTTTTATTCAATGCAATATATGTGGTGCCTTAGTCCTAAGACAACCCATCTGGTACCTTAGAGCTTGCTCCATCTGTGTCCAAATATCAAAAAGGAGTTGGCTACAATCAAGAAGTACCCAATTCCCAGTCAATTTACTACCAGCACTGCCACAGAGAATACAGCAGAAAAGGAATAGATGGGTCACAGTAGGCTCAGGTAGACTACGACCTGTGACAGAGGCACTGACCCTCCCAAACTTTACCACTGTATAATTCCTTTGCTGTATTGGATCATTGACTTGACTTTCCATAGATGGTTTATGATCCAAGGTAATGACTAAAAGTTTTTAATGAATGATCCAAAGTCGGACTTGAAATCGTCATATTGAAAATGCCCCTCCACTTGACTTGTAACCAATCCCTGCATAACCTTAATGAAATAAGTAATGGATGCCACTGGTCTATAAGTGGCAGTAACAAATTTAGGGGCCCTTTTACTAAGCTGCATAAGGAAAAATGGCCTAACAGGATGCACTAAAGTGTTCTGCATTAGTTTTAATATCTGAACGAAGAATTTATTTTGGGAAGGGGCATGTCAAGAGTGGAGAAAGGGCATTGAAATGCTATTCAGCTAGCGCGCTAACATTATCAGCTTGCTAACTGGTTAGTGAATCCATAACGCAGGAGCCCTTAAAAGCCTCTTAAATAGGAAGCAGTAAATGCTCTTGCATTCAATTTTATAAATGGCCATACACTAATGCTACACTAGTGCAAAGCCAGAAACTCAACAAGTTGAAAAATGCCTCTTTTGGCCGCACTGGAAAATAAGCTTAGCGCATGGGAAAGATCCACGTTAGCACAAACCAAGCCCATTTACTAGCACAGTTTAATAAAAGGGCCCCTTAGTACTGTAGAACTGCAACCTGTTTCTCAGGTCTTACCTGTAGGTCGTGTTTGGAACATAGACATCTCTAGCAGGAAACTCCAGGATCTCTCGTGTGGGCCGCACTCTGCTGTCAGGATAAAGCTTCACTTGCAGCAGCTCAGGGGTAAGGCAATAACTGGGGTTTTCAGGTGCTGGAGAAATGTCTAGCTTCAACTGAGCTGAGGGGGGGAGGAGGCAGAAAAAAAAGACAGCATTTGGATGAAAGCTGAAACATTAAAGTAACTTTTGATGAAGCAGCAGTCATGCACGTGGGGTCCAGATAATAAGAACGGTGTCAATACGCATTATTTTCCATGTTCATATTTTTATAGCTTCTCATACAGGGGAGTCACAGAGAGGCCCTTTTACTAAGGCGAGGTAGGCTCTATGCATGTGCAGCACGTGCCCAAATGAGACTACCGCCAGGCCAGTGCGCCCTCTTTGTGGTAATTTCAGATTTGGCGCAGTTTGAATTCTTGGGGTTCCCAATTCAGTTTTTATCTTTATATTTCTAATTTGTGCTTCCTTGGTCTGTATTTGGTGTGTGACCTAGGTGTGGTATTCTGTGGGCAAGTAGTTTCTGCTTACAATTCTGTAGCAGTCCCACTTTTTCTGTTTTACCAGTAGTAGTTGTATTGGTGTTCTAGGGCCCCATAAAAATATTTGTAGTGCTGTATGTTAAGTAGGATTGTTGTTTAAATCAGTGCTACCGTTCTATAGCAGATTGCTTCATGTATATCGAGTTAGGATTTTTTTCAAGTTTTGTCTTGTTTCACAATGTGCCTGGTAGTGGAGAGATTTATTTCACAGTTATTGAGATGATGTGCGAGTCAATTTTTTTTTTTTTTTTAATTTTTGTATGGTAACTTCCATGGAGAAAATGTTCAGAACTCGGCTGCACGTCTTATCTTCCGCCTGGACCGATATACTCATATCACCCCTCTCCTCAAGTCACTTCACTGGCTTCCGATCAGGTACCGCATACAGTTCAAGGTTCTCCTACTAACCTACAAATGCACTCAATCTGCAGCTCCATCCTTACCTCTCTACCCTCATCTCCCCTTACGTTCCTACCCGTAACCTCCGCTCTCAAGACAAATCCCTCCTCTCAGTACCCTTCTCCACAACTGCCAACTTCAGGCTCCGCCCTTTCTGCCTCGCCTCACCCCATGCTTGGAATAAACTCCCTGAGCCCATTTGCAAGGCCCCCTCCCTGCCCATCTTCAAATCCTTGCTCAAAGCCTACCTCTTCAATGTCGCCTTCGGCACCTAACCACTACTCCTCTATTCAGGAAATCTTGACTGCCCCAACTTGACATTTCGTCCTTTAGATTGTAAGCTCCTTCGAGCAGGGACTGTCCTTCTTTGTTAAACTGTACAGCGCTGCGTAACCCTAGTAGCGCTCTAGAAATGTTAAGTAGTAGTAGTAAAATGTGCTAGTTATGATCTACACTGTTGTTGTGGGGGAGATAAGGTTTTTGTGGATGCAGAGCATGTTTACATTTAAGAACTGATATACTGTTTCAGACCAAGGTGCATGAGAATTATGTGAGCAGGGTGTATTGGATGCAAGCATCATCCATCATGTGTGTCCTGTGGGGTCACACAAGGAATTGCACAGCACTTGATCCAGCATTCCTCCCTCTTTCCCCCTGTCCTGCATAGTGCTCTTGGCCTTTCTCCTCGGCAGACCTCCAGTGTTTCCATGCCTGCCGGCAGCATCGACAACTAAAGCAAACTGCTTCTGGCTGGCTCCACAAGCGTTCCCTGTATAGGTTTTTGTGTCTTTTTGCAGGGTTTTGTGTTATTTCATAAACTGTTTGGCTCTATTTGGAAGTAGGCTCTGGGGCAAGGGCTGCCTTTGGTGGCCCTTGTCACCAAAAATAAAAATGCTCAGGACTAATGAGCTCCACATCCTGTAGAGTCACCACACAAACAAACGCCCATCTGATTTAAACAAAGTGTCTATCGGTGGAAGGAGTATTCAGAGGTGATGGTTACAATTTGAATAATTTTACTTGCAGTTAAGACAGGCTGCCTGCTCTGGCTGGTCCCGGGACCTCTGCTACCTCCCGCCTCCTGATATAACTTCCAGTTTCCTTGTAGGTGGGATGCAGCAGAGGCAGCCTGTATTAATCATTGCCAGACACAGTCACTGTACCTGAGCAACAATACTGGCACTGTCGCCTGTCCGACACCGACCAGCGCCTAATTTACAAAAGTCTGCTCCAACTGACATGAAAACCTGGCTAAGTCTCTGGAACATGGCACATAAGAGTGCCAAGGAGTAGTACAGGGCTGGTGTCTAAAAGGTTAAGCTATACCCTCCTTAGCATCCTTAAGTGGGTATAGCGCAACATTCTTAGTGTTTCAATGTTTATGTGCCCAACAGACTACATCTAGGATTGTCAACCCAACCCAGATTGATTGAACGGGGAAATTCAGTCCTAATTTAACCTGTCCCCCACCCCCAATTTCCCTTATACAACTCCAACAACAACTCAATGCATGCTACTAGAATAACTACATAGTAACATAGTAGATGACGGCAGAAAAAGACCTGCACGGTCCATCCAGTCTGCCCAACAAGATAACTCATATTTGCTGCTTTTTGTGTATACCCTACTTTGATTTGTACCTGTGATCTTCAGGGCACAAACCGTATAAGCCTGCCCAGCACTATCCCCGCCTCCCAACCACCAGCCCCTCCTCCCAACCACCGGCTTTGGCACAGACCGTACAAGTCTGTCCAGCACTATCCCCGCCTCCCAACCACCTGCCCCTCCTCCCAACCACCGGCTCTGGCACAGACCGTATAAGTCTGCCCAGCACTAACCTCACCTCCCAACCATCAGCCCTGCCTCCCAACCACCGGCTCTGGCACAGACCGTACAAGTCTGTCCAGCACTATCCCCGCCTCCCAACCACCAGTCCCGCTGCCCACCACCGGCTCTGGCACAGACCGTACAAGTCTGTCCAGCACTATCCCTGCCTCCCAACCACCAGCCCCGCCTCCCAATCTTGACTAAGCTCCTGAGGATCCATTCCTTCGGCACAGGATTCCTTTATGTTTATCCCACGCATGTTTCAATTCCGTTACCGTTTTCATTTCCACCACCTCCCGTGGGAGGGCATTCCAAGCATCCACTACTCGCTCCGTGAAAAAATACTTCCTGACATTTTTCTTGAGTCTGCCCCCCTTTAATCTCATTTCATGTCCTCTCGTTCTACCACCTTCCCATCTCTGGAAAAGGTTTGTTTGCGGATTAATACCTTTCAAATATTTGAACGTCTGTATCATATCACCCCTGTTTCTGCTTTCCTCCAGAGTATAAATGTTTAGTTCAGCAAGTCTCTCCTCATACGTCTTGTAACGCAAATCCCATACCATTCTCGTAGCTTTTCTTTGCACCGCTTCAATTCTTTTTACATCCTTAACAAGATACGGCCTCCAAAACTGAACACAATACTCCAGGTGGGGCCTCACCAACAACTTATACAGGGGCATCAACACCCCCTTTCTTCTGCTGGTCACACCTCTCTCTATACAGCCTAACAACTGATCAACCTGTTTGGTTAACATAGGGCAAAATTGGAAACTGTGCGACAACATTTGGGAGAAAGTGCCAAATACCACCTGGCAGTGTAATTGCCAGAAATACAGCATGTTTTGTGTTTCTTCTTTTACAAATACCCGGCTCTAGTAAATTCACAGTTCCACAGAACAGCACTGCATTTGCTGGTATAAGAAGAAACGGAAGAGAACTAAAAGCCTGGCAGCTGGAACTGGTGATGTTACGAGAGAGAGAGAGAGAGAGCCAAAGAGCAAATAATCACTGCAGCCTGATGAGTTGGGTGTCAGCGAGAAACAACAATAAATCCTCACATTAAAGACGGTTGGGGAGAGATGTCAGATGATGACATGGGATGCGCTAAACAGAGTCTCCGGAAAACTTATTGCTGATGAGAAACAGCAGCTGGCAGGAGTTGGCCCTTTATAGCTCTGAGAAGGGTTTAAGGGATTCAACAATCTGTCAGTGTACACTGATTGTCCTCCTGTTAGCGATTTTATGTTATTGCTAGTTCCGTTCTTAGTACCTAGACACAGTGGGTCTCCAGAGACTACAAACAGGGCATTTTCAACTAACTGTTTCTGCAGAGGTTCCACCAGAAGAATCACCTGTTGGAGAGCAATGCAGCATCCATAGATAAAAGTTGCATGCTTACTTGGGGGGTGGGGGGGGGTGCACAAATGGTAGGGAAATCATACTCCCAAAGGGAAGAGCTAGGTCAAATCAGCACTAGTTCCTTCCACTATATGGATCAAGAATTCTTGGTATCAAAGATTAGAATTTTCCCCAGTCTCAAGGAACACCCAGAGGCAGGGCCAGGAAGAACCCTCAGGGTTCAGGCTCAAGCTCTGGGGATGAATTCTCTGCTTCATTTTCCTTGTACTTGTTGCCTAACTTTTTCAAAATAATTCTTATGTCTTTGGTGAACCCAAGCAATTGTTAGAATTTGTGGTTTCTAAGAAAAAGTTAAAATACAGACATGACTTTCTCACAGCTATCTTCAGGGACACTGTTAGGGCTGAGGTTGCTCTCTGAGGGACCCTTTTACCAAACAGGGGTAAAAGGTTGCCTTAGCATGCCCTTATGTTGGTCATTCTCAAGTACCAAGACCATGTTTACCTTTGAAGTAAAGTGGCTGATTTTCTTATTTCTCCTATTAAAGGCCATGTACTAATTTTCCCATTAGCATGTACCCATCTATTTCGTAGGTGGTAGGGACTCACGTGCTAAACCTTTGCTAATCGGTTAGCATGTGGGCATTGCTGATCGCTAACCAATCAGTGCAGAACATGCCCACTCTGCCCCCAGATCTGCCCCCAATGCTAAAAAATAAATTTTATTTTTCAGTGTGTGGGTAGCACGCACATTCCGTGGTACGCCATTTTTTTTGCTGTGGAAAGCCTGCATTAGTGCTTACCACAGCTTTGTAAGAGGGCCCCTGAATTTTGTGTCTGTTCCATTTGTTTTTTTGTTTTGTTTTTTTCCCCTTATATTCTTAGCAAATTCCAATACCATAGTCCTATCACCTTAAAGTGTGGACAAATGTAATTTGAAAATTTTCCTGTAGTTTTAGATTTTTCTTTAATTTCATCAGTCGCATTGTTGATGCGATTGTAAAATTTGAAATGTTAGAAATAAAAGTTAAAAAACAAAACAAAAAACACAGAAGCAGTTCTCAGAGCATCTATGTGGCACCAGCCTTCTGTCATCCTCCCCAAACTACACCTATAGCTAAATATGGTCTGCTTTTATGCTTAGTCCTGTCTGCCTGTAAGCCCCAAAAATACACTGAATAGTTCTTAAAGCTTTTTGTGTACCATCAGATAATGGATACCCAAAATTCAGCAATAAGCTTGTATAGTAGCACCTCTTTTCTCATCGGTCCTTATTATTATTTTTTTTAATTCCGATTAGTTCCTCAAATAAATGACTTTTATACAAAAGAGTTTTTTTTTTTATAAAAAGTTTTGTACTTATCTCTAGGTGCCCATTAACATTCCAAGTATAGTTGACTCATGTGTTATTTTAACGTGCAGCTAGACCACTCCATTACAGTGTTGATATATAATCTTAATTATTTTTCTTGGTTTCTGTAATAATTGGTAATTACTTCACAATCTTTAACCTTATTATGTTATTTTGTGCTTATTGCTGCATTTGAATTTCAATAAAGACTTCTAAACAAAATAAAACAAAAAATAGTTAAGTAAGACCACTGCCATGTCTGCTATACACAATTACATACTAAGGGAAAAAATTATCAATGTGAGCTACCGTTAAGACGGGTTATTTTACTGTTTACCCTAGTTATAAGTAACTAACCTGCTCATTTTCGAAAGTGATCGCCGGCCATCTTCTGACATAAATTGGGAGATGGCCCGCGATCTCGGAAAAGCGGCGAAATCGGTATAATCGAAAGCTGCTTTTTTGACAGCATCACCGCTTTCCCGTCGCCAGCGAAGCGAAGGCGGGACATGGGCGGGCATGGGCGTGGCTACCAGATGGCCGGTGTTCACGGATAATGGGGAAAAAAAAGTGGCGTTAAGCAGTATTTCGCCGGCTTTACTTGGTCCTTTTATTTTCACGACCAAGCCTCAAAAAGGTGCCCCAACTGACCAGATGACCACTGGAGGGAATGGGGGATGACCTCCCCGTACTCCCCCAGTGGTCACCAACCCCCTCCCACACGAAAAAAATAAAGCACTTTTTTGCCAGCCTCTATGCCAGCCTTAAATGTCATACCCAGGTCCCTGACAGCAGTATGCAAGTCGCTGGAACAGTTTTTAATGGGTGCAGTGCACTTCAGGCAGGCAGACCCAGGTCCATCCCCCCCTACCTGTTACACTTGTGGTACTAAGTGTTCAGCCCTCCAAACCCCCCCAACACCCACTGTACCCACATGTAAGTGCCCCCCCTTCACCCATAAGGGCTATGGTAATGGAGTAAAGGTGTGGGGAGTGGGTTTGGGGGGCTCAGCACCTAAGGTAAGGGAGCTATGCACCGGCTAGCTTTTTTTGTATTTTTTAAACATTTTTAGAAATGCCCCCTAGGGTGCCCTGGCATGTCAGGGGGACCAGTGCATTACAAATGCTGGCTCCTCCCACGACCAAATGCCTTGGATTTCACCGGGTTTGAGATGGCCGGCATTTTTTTCCATTATCGCTGAAAAACAAAACCGTCCATCTCAAACCCGGCGAACTCTGGCATTTGGCCGGGCTAAACCGTATTATCGAAAAAAAAAAAGACGCCTGGCCATCTTTTTCGATAGTACGGTTCCGGCCAGCTGTTGCGCCGCCGCCGCCAAAATAGATCACCGGCGATGTTCGATTATGCCCCTCTAAGTCTCACTGCATAAAATATGCATGAGTATGCTAAAATAGCACAAATTAGTGGTAAAATAATCTGTCTTAACAGTAGCCCACATTGATAACTTCCCCCTTAATAAAGGGCAAGTGTACTTCTTCCATTCCCATTCTTGATGTTACCATTCCTGGGCACCTTTTCAACCTCCGAGGGAGAGGAAGGGATAGTAGTTGGTGTGGATCGCCAGACTGGATAGCCCATATGATCTTTATGTGCCTTTATTTTCTGTTCCTACGTCACCACATCAGACTGGCTCAGTTCATGTTTAAACATATTGTTTAAATATATCTAGTTTCCATTTGTTAATGTCATTGTGAAGCACTTGCTACTCCTGTAATACTTATTTATACAAGTGACACTCAGCACCATACCTGTAATAGGTCTTAATCGCCGTAAAACAGAAGATGGTCTTCTCATATCAGCAAGGAATTTATACAAATCTTCATCACTCAAACGATCCCCTTCCTGGTGGATTTTCAAGCAATGAAAGAAAGAAAAGGAAATATTACACTGTCTGATATCTGTAGCTTAAAAATACACAGCAGGCCCAGGCTGACATAAAACTAACAGGGGATAACCTACTGATGCCAACTGTAGTGTAATATTGCTTCTGTTTGTACGTCACTGACCTGAAACAGATACCGTCAATGACATTCCCTCGTTTCCTAAGGCAAAGTGCCAGGCTCTGGAGTGTCTAGCCAAAAATATTAGCAACTGTTTTAATGACACACTTGCTCTGAGTGTCTTGGTTAACACATCAAGCTTGAATTCTCCTGAAATATTCTGGTGGCAGCAGCCATATTTATGTATTTACTCAGCATTTGATATACAGCTGTAGCTGATGGACAGATCATAGCAGTTTACTAACAAAAACAAAAAGCATAATAAAAGAACTACAATATGCAATAGGAAAGAAAACATCTATACAAAGGAAGTACACAAAATAAAATAGCATCCAAATACCCATGGATGTGCTTTGATATCCTTGGGTTAAAGAGGCGTCCCTCTCGACAGAGTCCAGTTGCCGAGAGGACGGGTGGTTTCTAACCAAATGGAGAGATATGATTGGTCAAGTGTTGCAGCCCATCTGGCAAACAATTAGCATGCTCCAGCAAATACAAGGGAATAGGGGTGGGTTGGAGGGGGGAGGAGGGTTAAATAATAAAATTTGATACTGTTGAGATATTAGGCGGTTTAAGCACTGTAGGTTTTAAATGTTCTGTTATACTGCAGTTAATATTGGGTTGTATTATATTCAGGTGTCAAACAGTCGGAACAAATAGCTGAAGGGGGAGGGTTAAATGTAAAAGTTTGATGACTATCAATAAGGATGTTTACCATTGGTGTTCATGTCACATGCTATTAATATGGTATAGTACGTTGTATTTTCCAAATTTGTCATCAATAAAAACCGTTGAAACATAAAATAGCATCCAAATTTGGAACTAATATTTATACCTACAATCTCCCTGGTACCTGCACCTGAAAGGGCCGCCTCACTCACTGGAGTATGCCTTTAAAAGTGCTCTAAAATTTTTTTATGTTACTTTCACTGCATATAAACAATGGAATAGAATTCCAAAGTTGTGGAGCAACAAAGAAAAAAGCACTGTGAAGTGTGATTTCTAGTTGGGTGGAATGAGGGCCTAGTAATACCATGAGGTGATCGTTAATGGATCGTAAGACACGTGCCAAATATGGTTCGGTCAAAGATGAAAGATATAAGGGTATATACCCAGTCAAAAAGCTTCGAAAGTCAAGAATAACATTTTGAATTGAATACGGTAGGTCATTGGTAACCAGTGATGATCTTTCAAAGCAGGCGAGACAATCGAATTTCCGTAGATGACAAAGTATGCAGATTGCTGTATTTTGCAAAGTCTGCAAGCTCTTGAGTAGCGAACTGGAGATCCCTAAACAAATGATGCTACAATAATCTAAATGGGACATAAAAAGGGAAAGAATTAGAGAGTGAAATGTATCATGATCAAATAAAGGACAGACTGATCTCAACTGGCCCAAGAGAAAAAAAACAGATTTACAAAGAGCAGATATTTGAGGCTCAAAAGGAAGATTAGAATTAAGGTGTAAACCTAGATAGTGAAAACTGGTGACAGAAAGATCAAGGTGTCAAATAACAGGAGCAGAACAATTGGAATAGAGAGATAACCAGACAACCAACAAGCCACCATCTTGTTGCGATTCAGCACAAAGCGGTGGTCTGTGAGCCACTGAGCAATTGCCTGCAAACAATGTTGCAGAGGCTGCAAATCAAGAGAGGACTAACCTTCTAAAGCAGTAGGATGTCATCAGCGTACATGTAAAAGGAAATATAAAAGAACTGAGTAAGAATGGCTAAAGGACTCAAAGAGATGTTAAAAGGTGGGAAGAGTATGGAACCCTGCAGAACCCCAAACGTCAGCAATTTATCAGATGAAGTGGAATGGTTGAACGTAACATGAAAAAAAGCGGTCAGAGAGAAATGAGTAAAACAATTGTAGAATTTCCCTAGACAAGTTTCATTTATTTCACTGCCCTACTGGACATCAGAGAATTGGTTTAAAAAACACATTTAGGCTGATATTCAGCCTGGAGCAGACAATCAGGCATATTTTCAAAGCACTTAGCCTCCCAAAGTTCCATAGAAACCTATGGAACTTAGCCTCCCAAAGTGCTTTGAAAATATGCCTGTTTGTCCACCAGCAGCGCTAAAACCATAAATTCAATGCTGGGCCCTGTTGTATGGGCTTCGGCATTGAATTTTTTTTTTTTTTTTTAAACGGGTTAGTGCATGCCCAGCTAAGTCAATACACAGACTTAAGTGACTACTGCATAAAGATACGACAGCTATTTATGTGGTCCTATTTATACACTAAAAATGGCTGCTTAGCTCTGAATATTGGGAGCTAACTGACTCTGCCCCTGAAATGCCGACTTTTACTTTAGCACTAACCTGTTGTTTTCAATGCCACTGACCAGTTAAGTGACGCTGGAAATGACCAGATAGCCGGTTATAAGCGAGTTAATTGGTTGGTGGCCGTTCCCAGCCACTTAACACGCTTTGAATAATCAGTCGGATTAACTCTATTGGCTCAGTGGGCCTCAAGGATAGTCCCATTAAAAAAAGGCCCTGGTGGTCTCTTGGACCCCTTCTGTCCTTTCCCCAACTCAATTCCATATTGGGAAGGGGAGAAGGAACTATCCCCACTCATTGAAAAATCGTGGTGCCTGGCCACTAGTGATACTTCGATAGATTTTTTTTTTTTTAATTTACAATTCAATGTAAAAACATGCACCAAGTCAAGCTTAAGGATTTACCACCTAATACAGTAAAGTATCATTAGCTTACTACATTGGGCATTATAGTGTGTGGGGGATTTTTTTAAAGTGCGAATAAATGGAAATTAGTACTTGATTTTATTACATCAGTCTTAGGGCCCTGTTTACTAAGCAGTGTTACAGGTGCGTTAAAGTTTTTAACGCGCATTAACCATGTACACGCATTAATCATGTATGTGCCTACAATATCCCTATAGGCACCTACATGGTTAGTGTGTGTGTTAAGTGTAGGTGCGCTAAAAACACTAACGCACCTTACTAAACAGGGCCCTTAGTTTCCTAAGTTAAACATTCTTCTTAGATACTGGATTCATATTTGCAATCATAATCCATCCAACTTCGTGCATGTTTTACCCACTATTGCAGGCTGCTGCTGAAACGTGGCCGCATTACGCATTATTTTATCAATCAACTGCCTTCACTATACGGGGGTTTCCTGTAGTATTTTGGGTTTCCTGATGTCTCCGAACATGCTTTGAACTACCACTGAAAAGGCACGAGCTAAATCTAACCCCAAATTCAGCCATTTCTGCATTGTCCTAGGAAAAAAAAACCTTAAATTGTGAGCCTACTAGGGACAGAGATGTACAGTAGTACCTCGGTTTTCGTTGATTTTTTTGACGAGAAATGTGTCTCGGTTTTCGTTGGTTGCCTCGGATTTCGTCGAAAAAGAAGGACGTTCATCTCCCAATTTGTATCGGAAGATGGACGTCCTTCTCCCGATTTTGGGTGTCCTCGCTAATTGCCTCAGTTTCATCGGTTTCGGATTTTGCCGATTGTTTTCGGACGGATTATCGACGAAAACCGAGGTTTCACTGTACCTGCATATAATATATGTACACCACTCTGGTTGTACCACAGAAAGGCAGTATTATCAAATCTATGAACCCTTTACCCTCCCCCCTCCCCCTGCCTTTTTCATTCTGTGGTGGATAAACTGAGCACTGATGCAGCTGGGTAATAAAAAAATCCTTTTAAATGCATTCACAAACTGCTCCAGATGATAAGAACAGTACGGATGTACTGATACACAGTGCTTTGTCTGGAGGGCACTGGTGTTTTATTCCAATATGACATGTATACTTATACTAAAACATTTTCCACTATTCCGAAATACTAGCAAAAGCAGAAGACATCAGTCATGGTGAGTGATTAATACCTGTTTAAAGAAATTTGTCACAGTTAACGTGGCTGGTCTGAAACTAGTTAGATTGCAAGCATCGTCTCCACTTGTGGTTCGCTCTAATGAACGCCTTCCAACAATACTGGAATTCCTTCTCTCCGACCAAGATCCTTTACGTTCTACAAAAAAAAATGAAAATGGAAGCATCAAACAGTGAGTAAAAATCTTACTGGAAATTAATTTCTGAATTCAGCAGTAACCTAAAGCTATGTTAAGGCAAACATCCGCCCGAGTCATCAGAAAATCATTCAGAAAACTATGAAGCTGGGATGACATTCTTCACCTCTCATTAAAACTTTTACAATTATAAATAAGGAAAGAAAGCGAGAATGTCCTTTCCATTAATTTTCTGAAGAGAGGAAAGCAGAAGCTATGGGGGAAGTGAGGAGATTGGAGGGGATATATACTGTAGAAATGGTCAATGCATAGAGGAAGGATACAAGCAGATTATCCCTCCCTATAATGATCATAGATCTCTCTCTCTCCTCCCAACCTCAATCCCACATTCCTCTTTGCCCTGAGTTCTCATCTTTTCTCTGCTCCCTAATTCTTCCTACTCACTTCTCTTTATTGCCTATCCCTTTGTTTCCCTCCTCTGGGATTTTCCCCTCTCCAACATCCCTGAGGTCCATTCTCCTTTCCCTATTCATATCCCCCACCTCCCTTCCCAATTCTAAGATCTTTTTATACCCCACAAAAGTCCAAATAAAGTAACTGGCACACAGAAATAATCAACTTTTTTCTTTATTAAAAAACTTTAGGTCACGTGACACTATGCACAGGTGCAGCAGCTAAAAAGCACTGCTCCTGCCACCTTACCACAAAACCCGTTATTGTTGCACTAAATCCCCTGGATTTTCAGCCTCAGGGAGTGACTTGGTTGATTGAAAGGCAGCAGCGTATTTTAGATCAGGAGAGGGGCAAACAATGGCAATGAAAAGCCTTCACAAGGAGAAAGAAAAGCAGAAACCGAGCACAAAATGGCGGTGCCGGCCAGCCCATTGAGCTCCACCGTTGGCTCTGCGTAGGTGGCGGAAATAACAAGAGAGGTGATCGTGGCGCTGGAAAGCATCCTGGATACACGTTTGAGCCCTACAGACACAAAATTGGAGCAGCTACAGGGAAATGTAGATCACATCGTAACAGACTTGGCGGCGTACTGCCAGCGCACAGGGGAACTGGAGGACAGAGTGACCAAAGTGGAGGACCTGCAAGCAAAACTGCAGAAACCATAGCAGCTTACGAAGAAAAATTACAAGACTTAGAAAACAGATCACGCAGGAACAATCTGCGCTTCGTGGGCCTGCCAGAATCGGTGGAGGAAAAGGATCTCCGGGGGGTTCCTGGAGCGATGGCTATCGCAGCAGCTCCCAATGCCATTACGTGGTGGCCCGCTGTTGGTGGAGACAGCCCACAGGATAGGCCTCCATCAGAGGGGGTCGAAAAGGCCCAGAGTGGTGATTTGCCGCCTTCTAAATTTTGTACATAAAGCGGCCATATTGCAAGTGCTCCGAGGTGCAAGAGATCTGAAACATGAAAGTCAGAAAGTTCTATGCTTCCAGGACTACTCAGCCACCGTTGCAGCACAACGTCAGGCATTTTCGCCCATTTGTTCTCAGCTATACAACCAGAGGGTGAAATTTGCCTTGTTATACCCAGCTAAGCTACGTGTGATACATCACGGCCAGACAACCTTTTTCGCATCTGCGTCGGAGGCCCAGATTTTTCTACAGCAATTACCTACCCAAGAACAGGAGGGCCCGGCCCAGAAAGCTGATTTTGACAATCGGGGACTGTGGACAACATATATAAATTCACATAGACTTTGGCCCTGCTAGTCGGCAGGGCCTTCTTATTGACTGAGGTCCTCTGCTTAAAGCGGCAGAGTTTGGTTGGACGATACCACACACTGCTACAAAGAGCAGGGCTACTGGTAGCTGTTGGAAATTTCCTTGAAAGTGTGTTTTGTGGTGTAGCTGCCTGCGGCATGGGCCAGGGGCCTAGCGTGGAATCATTTGACAGTATACATTACTTAAGCAATGTTTTGGTGCAGAAAGATTGAGTAGTGGGTGCGAGTGAATGTTTTTTGGGTTTTTTTTAAGGGTTTGGTGCAAGTATGAAAGGGAACTGGGGCAACAGTTGCCGAGAAGCTGACATGTTCTCATTGTTAGGTTAATCTGGGGTAATCTTTGCATAACAGTGCTATACTCTAAACTTTGGCAATGCCAGTTACCAAGTGACAGCTAGGCGGAATGGGGTGTGGAGTGCTTGTGTGGGGGGGTTTTTCCCCTCGAGGCTCGGTGTGAGGATGAAGGGGAGTTGTGATAAAGGGTGTGAGAGGTTACTGAGTAGACAGCCTCAAGGAAAGTGAGAGCAACCCCGGAGGGAGACGAAGAGATTTATTGGAATAAGGAATAGGCCCAGGGACCACCAAGCCCACAATGCACCTGACCCAATACAGGACTCACAGGAAGTGAAGAGGGAGGGGCAAGATTGGGAGATGGCTTCTAATCAGGGAGATGAGGAGCAGCTAGGGGAACCCTGGGAGGAGGAAGAAGAAATGGAATGGGATAAAAAGGAGGCTATAGAGGAGGCTATAGAGGAGAGTGAAGAGGAGGGTATGGAGATGGCTGCATTAGCATGGACCGCTGGGGCTAAGGTGAGAGGTTTCTTAGCGGCTGTACTTCCTCAACTGTCTAGAGTTGGTAAGACAGAATTGATGCAGCTGGGAAGGAATCTGTGGCAGCAAGTAACCCAGAAGGTTAAGTGTGGGGCAAAAGTTAAATACTGTGTGTTGTAAAGAACTGGTGATTAGCAAACTGATCGGTGACGAGCCAAGAAGGGAGAAGTGGTGTTTAAAACATTGTACTATGATCAGCAATGAACCACTCTTTGGCATTGTGAATGTGAACAAAGGTCAAGGAGTTTAAGATGAGACAATATTCTGCACTGCTGAAATTACTACAACTGATGTAAATAAAAAAAGCTTCCTTTATTATAAAACGATTGGAGTCTCGGTCCATTTGTTGGGATGTGCGGACTAAAGGCACAGTGATTCAAGGTAACCAGGCTATGGAGAACGAAGAACAGGAGTAAGGCTGATACTACGAGGGACAGGAACCCTTTCAGCATATATACTAAGCAGGATCGACCTGGACCAAAGAGTGGAAGGGGGACCTGTCTACACGGGGTAACAGCTGCCAAGAACCTGACATGTTAGCATTAGTTTCATTGGTTGTAAATCCTTGCATAAAAAATGTTATACTCAAATTGGTGGCATTGCTAACTGCCTGGTGTCCGCTCTACGGAGCGGGGTGGAGAGTATCTGTGTGGGGTGGGTTTTGAGTTTTTTTCTATGTGAAGTAGGATGAACGCAAACAGGATGGCACCTCTGAGGATAGGAGGATTTAGTGGGGAGGGAGGCGTTGAAGAGTGACTAGTTCCAAAGGGGAACGTTATATCTGGGATTTTGGGGATGGGGGAGGGAGGGCTTGGGGGGGTAGGGAGAATGGGGATAGTCCTTAGCATGAAGGGGAATGCACAAACTGGGGGGTGTGGTTATAATTGCCTTCTGACTGTAATAACAAAGGTCGATCCTAATCAAACTCATAGGGCTGGGGTGAAGGAAATTGAGGGGGACTGTGGGCTGGGGCGGTCTCCCTGTAGCTTTTTGATCAGAGAACAGCTGACTTTGTCCTTAAAACTTCTGCTTTGGTGAAGGTGGTTACCTGGAATGTTGGGGGTACTTCTTCTCCCATAAAACGATCAAACATTTTGCAGCACCTTCAGCGGATCAAAGCAGATATAGCCCTATTGCAGGAGACGCATCTGTCTGAACGGGAAGAAGATAAATTGGCCCGGTGGTGGGTAGGGGAATGTACAGGCTCCCCAGCAGTGGGAAAGAAATGGTGGGGTAGCTATCCTGTTTAGGAAAGGAATAACCAATCAAATACAAAATATTAAAAGGGACCCTGAGGGCTGTTTAATTTTTTGTCAGGCTTTGGAGGCAAGGCAGCATGTGTTGGTGGGCAGTATTTATGCACCCAACCAATGGAATAGCTCTTTTTATAAACGTTTAACACAGCACCTCGTGAATGCTCCATCTGTGCCTTTGATATTGGGGTGGGGGGGGGCTTTAACACAGCATGGGACCCAGAGCTTGATAACTCTAGCCCCTCGCCTTGCCCGAAGTTCTGGCTTACTAGGGGATTGCCTAATCTTTGTGAACAGCTGGACCACTTGGCATCTTTGTTAAAAGGTGTCATCTAGTTCACTGTTATGCATGATAAAATTCAACACATTTATGCAGGATGGTGAGTCACTGTGAACCTCTGTCCAATAGCACAAGAAGACCTTATAAAAGAGATTCCGGGACTTTGTAAATATCAGAAACTTTTAGTTCGCCATCTGCTACACGTGGCCAAGCTTACCCTGGCGGCTGCTTGGAAGATACCAGGGGTTCCTCTCATAGCAAAATGGGTTGTATGTCTTCTTTGCAATTTCCTTTCCCCCTTCCCCACCCTTTTCTCCTCTTCCCTTTTTTCTACTACTACTTATCATTTCTAAAGCACTACTAGACGTACGCAGCGCTGTACATTTGAACATGAAGAGACAGTCCCTGCTCAACAGAGCTTACAATCTAATTTCTTCTTTTGAATAGTTTAATATTAGAGATTTTATTGTGCTTTGAGAGAATGTTATTATTCTTTGAGCAATTTGAACACTGAACTTGACATTGTATATTTTCTATTGCTTACTGTTTCCATCTTGCTCGGTTTAATAAAGACCTCGTTTTAAATAAAATAAAATAAAAAGACCTATGTAGCACAATCCGTGAAAGCAACATATAGGATGAATAGTTTAAAAAAAAAAAAACCAAAAAACACCCCAACCACCCCAAAATGCATAACCTGACCAATTGCCTCTCTCACACACAACCATGTTATCTACTCTTGCAAACTCTCTTTTTCAATCAAACAGATTTAATTGTCCCGAGTGAGACTATGCACAAAACTTTGTAGATCCAACAAAATGGTAAGGCATTGCAATCCGCACAAAGAAATAAAAGTTATTTTTAAAAGGCACATCAAGAATACCTCCTGGTCCAATTTCTACTTCTGTCGTCGAGTCTCTTTCCAAACTTCCCGCGCTGCTGACAATATTCATTAAGTGAATCGCTGTCCAGGCAAACGGCATGCGATATTTCCCCAACCTCTGGCAAAACTGATCTGCTTGGCCCTTCAGCTTCTCCAACTTCTCCTTATTCTGCAATAGAACATTAAACACACTGTCCTGACACTGCTTATCTAAACAATAACATTCATCCATTAATATTAAAAACAATGAATTACACTTAAAAGAAAAAAACAAATCCTGTTGCAAATACAATATTTGAGGTTATTCATACTCAAGATTTCCTAGTTTCCTACAATTCCAATCACGGCAGCAGCTGCAAAATTTGGCTCTCTCCACAAAATCATGGTAAAATCAGCAAACCTTGCACTGCCTCCGCCTGTCTCACGACAAACATTGGGCCCTGCTTACAAAGGTGCACTAACATTTTTAGAACACACTAAAAATTAGTGCGCGCTAACCGTGTAGATACCCATAGGAATATGATGGGCATTTACACAGCACACACTAATTTTAGAATGCGCTAAAAACGCTAGCATGCCTTTGTAAACAGGGCCCATTGTCTTAACCTCTTTCCCAGGCTTTTCCCTTCTTCCCCCCTCCCCTCTTGGGCCATAGCACCTCCTATTCTTCCCTCTCTCTCAGGCCAAGACACTGCTCACCAGGGGCGTATCTGCGTGGGGCCACAGGGGCCTGGGCCCCCGCAGATTTCGCCCTGGCCCCCCTCCCCGCCGTCAACCCTCCCCCGCTGCTTACTTTTGCTGGCGCCGAGGTCCGACCCGCAATCTCCGTTTTTCGTCTTCCTCCGTGGCCATGCTTCCAGGAAGTAACGCTGCAGTGCTGATTCGTTGAATCCAGTTCGACGTCTGACGTCAGACGCCGAACTGGATTCAACGAATCAGCACTGCAGCGTTACTTCCTGGAAGCATGGCCACGGAGGAAGACGAAAAACGGAGATTGCGGGTCGGACCTCGGCGCCAGCAAAAGTAAGCAGCGGGGGAGGGTTGACGGCGGGGAGGCGGCGGCGGCGGCGGGGGGGGGGGGAGGGAGGCAAAAATGTGCCCCCCCTCTCTGGCTGTGGCCCCCCCTACCGCCGGATTCCAGATACGCCCCTGCTGCTCACCAGCCTGAAAAAATACAGCCCACCAAGGCATGCAGCTGACAGCCACTGCCAAAGGCCTGCTTCAGCTAGAAGATAAGTTTCATGCTAATATTCCTCTCTGCTCCTGAACACTGAACTGTGCAGCCTGTTGCATCTCATAATTTGCTGTGGTGATACGCTGTGAGAATAGGTAAACTATTAGCACTGTGCAACTCAGCATTAACACAAGATATAAAGAGATCTGGAAAAGAGGATGAAATAATATGGTGTGGGAAGGTGTAGATAGGAGGAAGAAGAACAAATTTATGAGGGGAGGAAATCTAAAGAAGGGACAGAGAAGAAGGAAGATGAAGGAAAAGACATGAAAAATAAGGAAGATGTGAGCGTGTAGAGGAAACGTAATGAAGGGAAAGAACAAAAAGAGCAAGGGAGATGAGGAGGTAAGATTAGGACGAATGTAGGAAACCAAACAAACTAAGGATGAAAGGAGAACAAAACAAGCAGAGAAGAAATTCTGACAGGAGATGAAAGGATGCAAATAGCAACATGCTGTGACTGAAGAATAGGTAAAGAAGGCAGGAGAAAGAAAACAGGAAAGGAAAAAAAGAAAATTTAAATTACATGGGGCCCTTTTACCAAGGCACGCCTAAAAGTGGCCTGCGGTGGCGGAGGCATATGTTTTGGACGCGTGTAAGTCATTTTTTCAGCATGCCTAGAAAAAAAAAGGCATTCTCTTTTTTGTGTATGTGGTCGAAAATGGACGTGCAACAAACTTAAAACCAGTGAATGTCCATTTTTGGCCTGAGACCTTACCACCATCTACTGACTTAGTGGTAAGGTCTCACATGCTAAACATCCAGTACACGTAAACTGCAGATTACCACTGGGTAAACGCCACTCAATAGAAAATATTTTCTACTGCGTGTCAAAAATGGAATTACTGCTTGGGGCACGTGGTAGCCGGGCGCTAGTTCCAACTTGGTGCGCAATGGTGCCATGCCCCTTAGTAAAAGGACCCCGTAGTGAACACATATATATATGGTTGGATGTGAAGCGTCTGTTCACGCTTTCCAAAAATACTAGGACTAGGGGGCAGTGGCGTTCCTAGGGGGGCGGACTCCCGGGGCAGCGCCCCCCCCCTGGATGCAGCACCCCCCCCCCCCCCCCGATGCAGCGCGGACACCCCCCCCGGGTGCACGCCGCTGGGGGAGGGGGTGCCGCAGCGCGCGCCTGCTCAGAGTTCCCTGACTTCGCACGTTCGCTGCAGCTCCCTCTGACCTGGAACAGGAAGTAACCTGTTCCAGGGCAGAGGGAGCTGCAGCAAACGCGCAAAGTCAGGGAACTCTGAGCAGGCGCGCGCAGCGGCACCCCCCAGCGGTGTGCACCCGAGGCGGACCGCCCCCACCTTGGTACGCCACTGCTAGGGGGCAAGCGATGAAACTACAGTGTAGTAAATTTAAAACAAATCGGAGAAAATGCTTCTTCACCCAACGCATAATTAAACTCTGGAATTCGTTGCCGGAGAACGTGGTGAAGGCGGTTAGCTTAGCAGAGTTTAAAAAGGGGTTAGATGGTTTCCTAAAGGACAAGTCCATAAACCGCTACTAAATGGACTTGGGAAAAACCCACAATTCCAGGAATAACATGTATAGAATGTTTGTACGTTTGGGAAGCTTGCCAGGTCCCCTTGGCCTGGATTGGCCGCTGTCGTGGACAGGATGTTGGGCTTGATGGACCCTTGGTCTTTTCCCAGTGTGGCATTACTTATGTACTTATATTTGAAAATATATTTCATATTTGTTATTCTACAGTACTTTAGTTTGTGCAGATGTATGACTGCTCTTTCCTGTCCAATTTTGGTGTTCCTTTTTCCCTCTTTTTTACTTTCTATGTATATTTAATTTAGATTGTTAACCGCTTTGATCTGCAAGTTTGCAAAGGCAGTATGACAAATGTCAATAAATGAGTAAAATAAAATATTTAAAAAGCTTAAGAGACTGTTTTTTTGGTGGTTGTTTTGTTTTGTTTGGCATATTGAGCCAAACAAATCCCAAGCTCATTTGTGTAGATCTACCAGAGAATGATCCTAAAAACTACAAGGTCAATGTCAGCTGCAGTGGCTGAACCACAGTAAGTTAAACGCCAGAAGTGGTGTTCACCTTATTCCGTACATTCCGCAGCACTGACCAATGGAAGGGAATAGGAAATTACCTCATTAATATGTTTGACTGCATTAGCATGTTATTTGCTCTAATCTTTGGCATGCTTGTTGTCTTCCACACTAGTGCCTCTGAGAATTCTGTACTCACTAATGCAGGTGCTAACGGCCTCTAGCACCCAGCATTTGGTTCTGAGCATCAGGGCATTTGTTTGTAAACCCAATAAGGGGCAGCAAAAGTACCTGCAGAGAATATGTAAACTGCTTTGGTTGTACCACAGAAAGGCAGTACATCTAGTCCATGACCCTTTATCACTTGGCACTCCTTTCCTTTTTTTTGAATGGGTTTGTAAACCATTTTCTTGTTTGCCCCATGAAAGGCCATACAGCAAACAAAAACAAATATAAAATGTTAACACACTTTATCAGCTGCCAGCAGCTATCCAAGAAAAAGGGACAGGCGTGCTAGAGAAGCAGCAAGAGCAAATTCCAATCAGCTGCCACTGCTATGGTTGATCGGAAGGGTCTTATTCAGCACAGAGGAGCTTCAGCGGCTCCTGAAGTGGATTGAACTGCTCCCATATGAGGAAAGGCTAAAAAGGTTAGGGCTCTTTAGCTTGGAAAAGAGACAGCTGAGAGAGGATATGATTAAGGTCTATAAAATCCTGAGTGGTATAACAATGGGTAGAAGTAAATCAATTTTCACTCATCTAGGGGGGCACTCAATGAAATTACATGGAAATACTTTTAAAACATATAGGAGGAAATATTTTTTTCACTCAAAGCATAGTTAAGTCTCTGGAACTCATTGCCAGAAGAAGCAGTAACAGCGGTTAGCATATCTGGGTTTAAAAAAAGGTTTAGATAAGTTCCTGGAGGAAAAGTCCATAGTCTGTTATTGAGATAGACATGGAGGAAGCCACGGCTGCCCTGGGATTGGTAGCATGGAATGCTGCTACTATCTGGGTTTCTGCCAGGTACTTGTGACCTAGATTGGCCATTGCTAGAAGGATACTAGGCTAGATAGACCATTGGTATGACCTAGTAGTGGAGGAGTGGCCTAGTGGTTAGGGTGGTGGACTTTGGTCCTGGGGAACTGAGGAACTGAGTTCGATTCCCGGCACAGGCGGCTCCTTGTGACTCTGGACAAGTCACTTAACCCTCCATTGCCCGCCGCATTGAGCCTGCCATGAGTGGGAAAGCGCGGGATACAAAATGTAACAAAAAAAATAAAAATAGTATGGATATCCTTATGTTCTGATTCAAAAGAGAATAAGCAGGCAGGAGAGGCTATATATATTATTAAGGCTGAAAATGACATCAACACAGTGGCATAGCTACGTGGGGCCTGAGGGGGCCGAGGCCCCCGCAGATTCACCCCAGGACCCCGCCGCCTACCTTTACTTTTGCTGGCAGGGGATCCCATTCCCCGCCAGCCGACGTCTTCTCAGACCTTCCTACTCTTCAATTTGTTTGCTGACATCCTGCACGTAATTGTACGTGCAGGACGTCAGACTCAGAGAACAGTTCTGTTCTCTGAGTCTGACATCGTGCACGTACAACGTGCAGGATGTCAGCAAACAAATTGAAGAGCAGGAAGCGACTGAGAAGACGACGTCGGCTGGCGGGGAGTGGGATCCCCCGCCAGCAAAAGTAAAGGTAGGCTGCAGCAGCGGTGGGAGGGGGGGGCGGCAATGTTGGCGGTGGGGGGGTGGCGCCGGGGGGGAGGAGGGCTAAAATGTGCCCTCTTCCCCCGGGCTCTGGACCCCTCCCCCACGGAAGGCTGGCTACGCCCCTGCATCAACATATAAGAACCAGATTATATGGGCATTTTTCTCAGCACTGCATAATTGCAGATGAGATTCCAGCTGTAATGCTGGATTTACATAGCAAATGGTTTACACAATTCATTAGCAGAACAACTTTTTTTGGCTGGTGGAAAGTCAAACAAACCAACATCTGTCCCACAGCTGTCTGCAAGTTCCCAAGTTGCAGATGTGTGTGGGGCAAAATATTAATCAGGCTATGGCCTTGGTGCTCCACCCAGTTCCATTTCCTAAGACACAATACAATATAACGTACACAATGATTCCCACCACCTATACATCCCTTCCTCATAGAGCTTACAGTGTGCATCTGTCGTTGAGAGACTCCCAACTGAGTGGGTAGGCAATGTAACTGGCATCTCCATTTTCATACTTCTGTCCTATGCCATTAGCTTTGACATATTAATGCAGCCAGGTAGTAATACACACTTTTGCCAAAAAAAAAACAGGCAAAAAATCAGTCAAGCAGAGATGGATAAGAACTCACTCCTACCTTTGCTGTATCTGCTTCTTTAAAAATCATATATGGTTCTGCACACTCTCCAATATCTCCTTGCTGCAACACTTTTTCTAGCTATGACAAAAAAAAAAAAACAGCTTTTGCAAATGAGGAAATACTAGCCACACTTTTTTTTTTTTAGACAGATATTATTCAACCATCAACAAAATGACCCTCAAAACAGCTCAAGAGCTTGTGAGCTTTGGAGGTTATTTTACAAGCACCTCAACATGTAATTAGTAGCATTTACACACCCCAATAAAGAGTAGTTACTCACCTGTAACAGGTGTTCTCCGAAGACAGCAGGCAATATATTCTCACAACCCTCCCACCTCCCCTTTGGAGTTGTATTCCTCTAATTCTTGTAATTAACTGAGGAATGTGCCCGCGCGGCGGGCGGGAAAGTGGACGCGCGCATGCGCACTGCATCCGCCCGCGCGACGGGGGACATTTTAGACTTTGTCATGGACTTTGCTGGAAAGTCCTCCGGGCCGACGTGACGTCACCCATCAGTGAGAATATTGGCCTGCTTGTCTTTGGAGAAATAACTGTTCTACATATGGAGATCTACACCACACAGATTTCAAGATAGCATGTTGGGGTGGGGGGTGGCTAGGCAGGCCTAAAATATACACATGTATCCCCATTTTACAATGAAAACAAGCATATATGGGGAAAAGAAATCCCATTGAGTTTTGTACCACCTGCACCACCTCAAGAGGCATGCACAAATTTTTTTTTAAGTGCTCATTTTAGCCAGGGCTTTACTTGAGTGATTAAGAGAGCAATTCTCCTTAACTCACCCACGACCGTTGTTTATTTCCATCTCCAAAATGAAAAAAAATAAAAATTGTAGCCTCATTACTCAATTGCTGGCTCTTATACTTTTAGGTTTATAAAATAGGCCAGCTACAAGTTCAAGAGGTACCACTCATGTGGAAACTGCAAAATTTTCAGTCTGCCAAATTCATGCTGCTCATTTTTCTTTTATTTTAAATATCTGAATTTAAATATCACCTTACACAAGCATCCATTTGTTATCAGAATACAGATTAGAAATAACATCTGAAACATATAGTAGCATAGTAGATGACGGCAGAAAAAGACCTGCACGGTCCATCCAGTCTGCCCAAGAAGATAAATTCATATGTGCTACTTTTTTATTTGTACTGTCCTCTTCAGGGCACAGACCATATAAGTCTGGCCAGCCCTATCCCCGCCTCCCACCACCAGCTCTGGCACAGACCGTATAAGTCTGCCCAGCACTATCCTCGCCTCCCAACTACCAGTCCCGCCTCCCACCACCGGCTCTGGCACAGACCGTATAAGTCTGCCCAGCACTATCCCCGCTGCCCAACCACCAGCCCCGGCACAGACCGTATAAGTCTGCCCAGCACTAGTCCCGCCTCCCAACCACCAGCCCCGGCACAGACCGTATAAGTCTGCCCAGCACTAGTCCCGCCTCCCAACCACCAGCTCTGCCACCCATTCTAGGCTAAGCTCCTGAGGATCCCTTCCTTCTGCACAGGATTCCTTTATGTTTATCCCACGCATGTTTGAATTCCGTTACCGTTTTCATCTCCACCACCTCCCGTGGGAGGGCATTCCACATATCCACCACCCTCTCTGTGAAAAAATACTTCCTGACATTACTCCCAAGTCTGCCCCCCTTCAACCTCAATTCATGTCCTCTAGTTCTACTGCCTTCCTATCTCCGGAAAAGAATATGATAAAAGAAAAAATTCAAAATCTTCCTTAGACCACAATAATGAGGGGCAAGATTACTAACGATTAGGAGCTCAAAAAAAAGAAAGGAAAAGACAAAAAAAAAAAACTTAACCCATTGTACCTTACATTAATCCTAAACACAACCCATTATTTCAGCAATTCTTTTCATTTCCAGGAAAGATTTCAATTGTTCTGTGGTAAAGAAAACATATTTAGATCCACCGAAATTAACCATACAATTGCAGGGATAGGCCAAAAGAATCATTGATCCAAGAGCTAAAGTTTCTTGCCGCACATCAAGAAAAAGCTTTCCTCCTCTGAGTGCTCTTTGTTATAGCAGAATATATACACACTCTGACCGTGAAACAAAGTTTGCATATTACAAAACTACAATTTTCATAATTGCATTTATGTCTTGTTCAAACATAAAACTCAAAGATGTTCTCAGACAAGAATTCCTCTATAATAGCTGAAAAATGTGTAAATCATGCTACTCATTTTTCCACATATATATCTGTAAAATGTCTGCTCCCACTATGCGTGCTGGCAAGTACAAGTGCTCTCCTGCACATTCTTATACGTTATTTTACAAATAGCTTCACATTCGGCAGAGCCTTTCATAGAATACCACTGGAACTGAGCACGTCTCGAAGTGGTTGCTGAGCCTGTTTGTCACAAACCATCCAAAGCTCACTTACTTAAGGATTTCACTTCAGGACACACTATAACTGTTCTGAAATCCTCTTTCCAGCCTGTATGAAAGGTTCACAAAGCCTTCTATTACTTTTGTACTTGTCTCATCAATCAGAACATGGTACTCATTATTCAGAATCTAAAAGTCAGTGAGAGACATACCAGCTATCAAAGAAGCTACAGCACACACATTTATACATATCAGCACACATATATAAACATATCTTCCCCAAAGAAGGGAGTGGTATTGTCTTCAATGATTATGTGCTACAGTACCTTTTTTGCTGTATAAACAAGTCATAAATTTAATTTAATTTGGCATTTATAACCTCTTTACCAACGTTCTAAGTGGTTTACATTTAACAGTGTATTGGTCAATAAGTTAACACTAATAATACCTTACAGTGGAAATGTTCAATATACAGTAGACAGGGTTACAATACATCTATATAAATAATTCTCACCTCCAACATTCTGAAGCTCAGTCTGTGGCAGGAAAACACTGAAGCCCTGCACTGTTGGTAGTCAGCACCACTCACTGTCACTCATGCACCACTCACTGTCACTCATAGACACGCCCTCAGCCACACCCCTTCCGCACATAATTCGCAACCCCAATGTTCTAAATGAAGCCTCTCAACCAGAAGTGTGAGGCGCCCGACATATCCTTTTTGCCCATGACTATCAACCGGAAGTGTGAAGTGTGAGGCTCCGCCCTCGCGTCGCTACGTCATCACGACGAGGGCGGCCCACTGACACTCCACTGGCAAAACGCCGCCACCCTCCCTCTCCTCTCCAAGTCCACGGTCCAACTCTCGGAGACCCTGGCAAAACGCCGCCGCCCTCCCTCTCCTCTCCCAGTCCGACTCTCAGAGAGGGACTGCGCCGCCACCATCAGCGCCCGCCGCCTGCGAATGTCCATCAGGGAAAAGGAGGTGGGTGACAGCTGTGGCCAGCGAATGGTCTCTGCCGGCGAATCGGGAGAAGCGACACAGCACCTACTGTTCAACACCTCTGTGTTCTCACTTACATATAACAATCTCCACCCCCCAGGGCAAGGCTGCTTCTCGCTCCCCAAACCCGCCTCCAGCCTCTATAACCCCTCCCCCCACCACCTCGCACTGACGCGACCCAATCCCCGTGCCCACGACAGCTGCCGACTCCCAAACAGCCTGCCTCAAGCAGGCTAGGACCGACGCTATGCCCAACTGCAGCCTTCTCTGTAGGACGTTCCAGCACAAGTACCACTACACTGCAGCTGTGGCACAGAGGGCCAGAAAGGCCATTCTGCTGCAGCTGCAAACACAAACGTCACACCTGACCCTACACTGTACTGAGGGAAGACAAAAGGACAGCAGATGCTACAGAACAGGTAAACCAAAACAAAAAAACAAAACCCACACACAACATACACACACACTCAACCCACTTTCACAAACACTCTCTCTGGATCCTCAGTTGCGCACACAGGAAGTACAGAATGCTTAACCACATTGGCAAGTCAGGGGACAGCAGCAATTACTTGTCAGGATGCAGTCACACACACACACAGATACTCCCCCCTACCCTCCCACTTCGCAACACACTCTCTCACATTCACACACACACACACGATCTCTATGTGACACACATGATCTCTCAGACACCCGCCCCCTCCCCCCCCCCACTGTCAATCTCCCACACACACAGACTCTGATGCAGGACATGGATAGATGCACACTCACTCTCTATCTCTGTATCGCCCTACCCCCCACCAACGCTCAACCCCCTTCAAGCCCGCCACACTCGCACATTCACTCTCTCTCTCTCATACAGTCACTCTCACACACACTGTCTCACACATACACACTCTGAGGAAAAACCTTGCTGGCGCCCGTTTCATTGGTTTCAGAAACGGGCATTTTTTCCTAGTCTTATATTAAAAAGGGTCAAATGAAATGAAAGGCCACCCAGAAGACTAAAGTTGGGGGAAAGGAGTTACTGCATACCTTTGGCTTGGCTTCGGAACTCCTAATAGTATAACTAAGCTCTGGTATAGGCTGGCTGTAATATCAGAAGTTGAGGGGGGAAGGGTGGGGGGGGGGAGAAGATACTGCCTAGTGCTTGCAAACCTTCATATCTTTGAATGTTTTTAAAACATTGCTGTCTCAAACATAATAAAAATGCATTAAACTAAGAGTTTGTTTCACTTTAAACTCTACACTCTCAATGTCAACGAACAATCAGATATATTCAGTACCTACACCCAGTGCTCCCAGACCCAGCAGCAAGCCCTTCACATATAAAACATGTTCTAGTCATTATAGCCAAAAACGTCCACCGTCTAAATACTAGGCTGTCCGAACCTGGAGAGAACATAGGGTTGCTGTGTTAGCGTTTAACGCGTCTTGAATTTAAGGCGCATTAAACGCTAACGTGCCTATACATTTCTATGGGCGCATTAGCGTTCAACGCACATAAACCATTTACACACGTAAAAAACACTAACGCGCCCATAGCGTTACTTAGTAAACATAGGTATAAGTGGGTCTTTTACATAGATGCACTAGGGTTTTTAGCACACGCTAATAAGCTTGCACTAAATACTAGAGATGCCCATATATTATGGGCGTCTCTAGCATTTAGCACAAGCTAAAAACACTACCGCACCTTTGTAACAGGCCCCCTAAACGACTTACAACTGTTACTGTGGCAAACAGGGTTTCCATCAATTATTCACTTAAGGGGTGTAAAGCCTTAAGCAGACAAGACCTTTTGGTTTCTTAGTCTTAATTATTTTTTTGGAATACTTCCACAATTGTTCATGTTGAAACTCTAGAAGAATCGTGACGATCAGTGGAAAAACTCTTCCTTTAATGAATTCTGGACTGCATTTTTAATACAGTGGAATGTGAAAAATTGTAAAGGTGTGAAGACTTTTGCAGATCTGATCTGAAGAAAGTCTTGCCTTCAAAAGCTAAACAAAAAAAAAAAATTTGGGATCATCTTTATTTCTTTTTTATGTTTGATTTATATTTATTTATTACCTTTAAAAGTGGACTAACATGGATACCACACCACTTGACCCGACTGGATTAAAAACGTGTTATTTTCAATAGGCATTTGGTATTCACCTGAGTCTCGAGACTGGGTGTAATTTCTGTCATTCTTTGTGCTCTTATTTTTCCTTTTCTTTACCCAATTTCTCTTTTTTTCATATGAACTTACACTATGGAAGTAATTACCTAGTGCATTAAGGATGATTTCTTCTTAGGAATACTTTAAACAAAAATTGAAAACGTGGGTTTTCCGCAAATATTTCCTAAGTACATGACTATCCTATGATATGATTTTAAATGTGAAATTATCATTGCCTTGTATATTTTTGTAATCTGTATGATTGTAATTCGCCTGAAGCTGGAAGGTTAAAGCGGAATATGAATGCCTATGTTATATTAAAAATAAGGGCCCTGTTTACTAAGCCGCATTATAGATGCGTTAGCGTTTTCAACATGCGTTAACCATGTACACATGTTAATTGTGTATGCGCCTGCAATATCCCTATAGGCGCCTACACAGTTAGCGCATGCACTAATTGTAAGCACGTTAAAAATGCTAATGCGCCTTAGTAAGCAGGGCCCTAAATTTGTATGATTGGATCATATTCTGTTTAAACTTGCGCATTCTTTTCTGATTTTTAGTATTGCAAACTGCTCTAATCTGCTTGTCAGATAGTGGTATAGAAAGTTCTACATAAACCAACATAGGCCCCCAGGGGTGCAGAAACTAAGGAATTACATTTATTGCAGCAGACCAGAGTGAAAGTGCTTACATCCCCTAAAATACGCAAGAAGCAAATAAAGCATTGAATGAACGCTCTTACCTTTATCACAAGGAAGACGTCTTGAGAAGGATACGTGATGGAAAAGATAGATGACCTGGCCAATGTGCTAATGGCAGCTGGGGTAACGTAAGGCCTCAGCATTCCTTTTATTTGTTCAGAATTCAAATCAAAGTAGAAATTTTCTGAAATCTTAAAAAAAGAAAAAAAAAATGTTAAGAAATGGAGTGCGCTTTGTATTTTAAATAAATACCAGCTGTTTTTATTATTTGTGCAAAATTCTCTTTGTCAATAGTGTATAAGATAAACCTCCTCTTTTTTTATGGAAGAGTTTTCACGTTGCAGGGTAAAGGTTCTTGGATTTGATATACCACCTTTCTGTGGTACAACCAAAATAGTTTACAGGTAATTTCTCTGTCCCTATTGGACTCAATCTAGGTTCTATATATATTCATGTTAATATAAGCTACAGAATTTCATGGGTGAAAAGTTTGTCCCCGTCCTGTACCCACAGGCTCTGCAGTCATCCACACAAGCCTCAACACTAATGATTTTATATTTATATCTTTTTATTAAAGTATAAAAATGAACAATATTTTATACAACTGTTTATAAATCACAAATAGAAAACAATAACAAAAAGCAACTGAAATAACCCCACCAACACCCTATACCCTTCCAACCTCAACAATATCCGACTTCTACTACCTCAAGGAACCCTAATCCATCCTGTTAAAATGCCCAGGGGGACAAAATACAACCTGCTCTGTATGCTGTAGAAATGGAGAAATATGCCCTTTGAAGCGCTTTTTTAAAATCTGTGGATGAATAATAAGTCAACAATCTCAGGATTCAGTCTAGCTCTCCTGTCTTCCACAGTCCTTTCCACAACCGAAAATGTCCTCTCAGAAGATGCACTGGTTGCAGGTTTTGGCCAGCACTTCTACTTGTTTTTCCCCCAAAAAAATCTAATTGTTGTTGTCTGCATCACTCGAACATAAATAACTGTCCAATTTATTAACGATGGCCTTCAAAAGAGGTATTGTTCAATAAAAAAGTTACTCATAAAACTGCTAACATCCATTGTCATTCTTTTGGAAGAGGGCTCTTCCACATTTCTGGGAATGTGGATTGCGGAAGTTCCCGAGTTGTTGATGTTGATAGACTCAGCCCTTCCATTTCAATCTGGTTTTGATACAACCTTCGCAAAGATTCGGTTGCCTGTGTTTCTACATCATCTAGGAATATAATTGGATTATCTTTCAGACATGGCTGTAGAAGAGAATCTACTGTATAGCGAATGAACAGGAAAATAAGAATCAGTTAAGTGTTGGAAATGCTCCTTGATGCCAGCAACAATGGATGAAACTGTTGCAGTAACAGTAAGATGCTTGAGCAACTGAGCACGCGATAGGATGCTGTAGAATGTAGGAGTCTGATCAGCAGACAAGACTCTTGTTGCCACATCAAAGGCATACAAGACACAAATAATGTAATTCAACAGTGTTTCATTTAAATCCAAACGCAGCAATACAGTTGAATGCAGATTTATGTCAATTACACTCTTTAAACTTCCAATGTTGGTTTACTGAGACGAAAAACCATCTGATGGCATAGGATCAGCTGCCCCTTTCTTTGAGTGGTCATATTATCAGATGACAATTTTCCCTAAACGGTTGTACGCTTTGCAAGTTCTCCCCACCAGACTGCTCAAGAGTGACTTGAGGAAGTTGCATTGTCTTGTTGGCACATTTTGTTCGGGGGGGGGGGGGGGGGGGGAGGAAGACCTAAACTGTTGCTGTATTTTCTTTTTGGAAACTGGAAAATGGGGGTCTAGGCTTGTCAGAATTAAGGAGATACAATCAGGCTTGTCTGGATCAACATTTGAAAGACTGGCTGTTGTATACTCATGATTATACACCTAGGGGCATAGAAATATCTTTATTTTGACCCTGGCATTTAATTATCTCCTTCATGCTCCACGTAGGCTCCTACCTAGGGAGGTTAGACACAGTTACCACTTGAAACTTCTCAAAGAGCTTTGGAAGAATTTTGTTAAGATGTGGGGAGGCAGAGCTACGTGTACCTCCTTACTGCCTATGGGTGTTTTATACCTGGGAGGAGGGTTTCTCTCTTATCAAGCATTTTTTTTTTTACATTGGAGGTGGGGATTAAAGTCTTTTGAAGCCCTTCCTCCTTGATTGAGGGCTTGTGGTGGAGCTCTTTTTGCTTATTTTAATTGACCCATTATATCCAGCCTTTAGATTTGTCACAAAACAACTAGCCACCCGCCTGGGGTTACCCTGCAGCCACTTGGAGGGTCTATCCCCTGTACAGCTCAAGTCCGTCTGCACCTGCTGCTCATGCTGTACACTAGCACCCTCCTCCCACTGACTGGGTCACAACCACCTCTGGGCGAGTCTCCCGCTCTCAAATTATCCCCCGTGATTTCTAGGTTACTGTAGCCACACTCCCAGTGGTCCCACAGTTCCGAGAAAGTACTCACAGACCAACACACAAACCTACAGGATTCTTTATCAGTCCAGACAAAGAGGCAATAAACAAACTTGTTTATGGTCTTAAAATATTGAACAATGAACAGAAAATGTGCAATCAGCAAACAATAACACGTAACTGAAATACGGATCAATTATAAAACTATCTAAACGTTTGTTTACTTTCTAAAACGTACCTGGGAATATCAGGATATATAACTGTTCACAGAGCCCCAGCAAAAAGATTTGTCTCTCTTTTCTTCCTGGCTAAGACTGGAGCAAAGGCCAGTACTCCTGGGTAATTTCAAACTCCAGGCCAACCAGAGCCCAGAAGAACAAAATTAAAAAAAAAAAAAAAAAAGCTGTCCACCTCACTGCAGGCATTTCCTTTATCTGTGTTAACTAAATAAAGGTCAGTTCTTTGTAACAGCTTAAAACATAACATGAACCACCTGCTGGCCAAACTAGAGAAATACACTTCAAGAAATAATAAAGGCAGTTTTACAGGTTTAAAACACACTGTTCTGTCACAACATTTGTTAACTGTCACTGTACGGATTTTTTTCTCAGGAGTTTGAGGACTGCATAAAGCTTTTCAGTCCCTAGACACTGATAGAGATTATGGTCGTCTACAGCGAGCGAGGGAGAAGGAAGGGACTCACCCTTTCAGGCTGCTCAACTTTCCTAGGCTGGTGAAAAGTATTCCTTTAGTGCAGATTATTGTGTGTCAATTCCAGGTCACCCACCATGTGTATTCTTCCCCTCAGCAAGCCTTTAAAGCAAAGATTATAGCCTCTCCACCATTTTCAAAGTACGATTCACAGGATGGCACCTTGTTGAACATCTTTTGGGCTTACCCTCAAATTACCTCCTTCTGGGAAGGAATAGCTGCTCATCTTAGTAGTTTATTGAATTCTCATCTCATCTTTCTTTTGCAACTTGGATTTTACATTGTGAGAATGATAGCTTTGGTGGGAAAGAAATGTATCCTTCAGCAGTGGATCACCTCGGAGAGTCCCTCTCACTGGCAATGGCGAAATAGAGAAGCCTACCTTACATATAAGCAATATAAACGATTTTTGGAGATCTGGTCTACTTAAGTCCAATTTCTTAGTCTAAGAGTTCGGAGCCTAGTTTTGAACAAGGTACATTTAGCTCTTTTATAAATGTTTTCTTATGGAGGCTACATTTCTCCTATGGTCACAGTTCATTAGGGTTCCCAGATGGGGAGGGGAGAGGCAAGGGGTTGTACATCAGGGGTAATATGGGACAGGGTGGGAATGGGGAGAGGCTATAGTTCAAGCCTCCCTCCCTTTGTGCTGGGGGGGGGGGGTCATATGTTGTTAAACTTGCTATAATTCATTAGCCTTCAAGGATGCTATTTGGCTCTGTTCTGCTGCTTTTTGCTTTACATTTGTTAATAATTCTTTGTGTTTTTCCTTACAACTCTTTGGATTGCATTTTGTATCCTTGCTGTTCTGAATAAACTTTCTAATTAAATATATTTAAGCTACTAAAAGCAGTTTCTGCAGTTCTTTTATCATAGAATTCAGTTGCCTAAGGTGTGTTATACATATCAATACTAGCATTTTATAGATATTGTTCCATTTAGTTGGAACAGTGTGTTTAAGGCTAGTCTCAAGCTTTTAAAGAATGACACGAGACAAAGTTTGTCCCTGCCCCCCCCCCCCCCCCCCCCCCCCCGGCTAACCATGTGTCCCCATCCTCACGTCATCCTTTGGCATTTTTTCAAGACAGCGTCCAGTTTGGTTGAATGCACGTCTGGCATGAGCTAACTACTCTATTTGGAACCAGACGACTTCATACATTTGTCTAATTACTGCTTCTTATACAATACAAAGACCTTAGCTGACCCCTGAGGCAGGCGCCCGTGCGCCGAAACACGGCCCATGTCGGATCTTTGTAATAATAAAGGACAGCTGTTATATCTCTCTCTTGAAGGCCCAGTGTTGCTTTTTTGTGTGTATTGTATGCTTGTATGCTGCAAAACCCTCTCTTCTGTGCCTGTGGCCATTCTCTAATATAAGCCATGATAAACTTTTGAATTTTTGTGACCACTTGTATACTTTGTTAATATCTAAGGATGAATATTATACAAAAACTTAATGATTCTAATGTCTCTGACAGGGTCACTCACCTTTTTCTTTTCCTTGACATCATACAAAGACAAACTTGCAAAAATGGGTTCAATTTCAATTTCAAATCTTTAAGAAATGAAAAAAAAAATATATTGAATTTAATACACTTATATGGCAAGGATAGACGGTGTAATCAAATCCATATCCTGGTTGGCAAATGTGGTAATCAAACGGAATATTTCCTTTGCTTTAAATCTCACTCTTTAAAATAGACTTCACAATTTATTACTGATGGAATTACAGGGAGCCAAGCGTCATCTTAAGGCAAAAAAGAGATTTTTTGGATGTTTGGAAAGTCTACCTACAGATTTTATCCCCTAGGTCAAGAAATCAGATTTTGAATGAATTAGGAGGGGTAGGATGAAGATCTTCAAATAATTATATGTATTCCCCAGTTGGAAGGGCGGAGGTAAAGAGACAGAGGAGGGAATGGTTAAAAGGTATTTTGATTTATGGAATCCTAGGAAGGCTATAACAGCCCGGGTCTTCCTGTGATATTGTTTGTTAATACTTCTTATGGGGGGGGGGGGGAGAATATGGGGAGGGAATATTCTCTTGAGATGGGGAAGGGTTTTAAGACATTTTGATTACTTGTTAACTATTCACTGGATATTGTTAATACTTCTTATGGGGCAGGGGGGGAGATATGGGGAGGGCGTATTCTCTTGAGATAGGGAAGGGTTTTAAGACATTTTGATTACTTGTTAACTATTCACTGGATATTGTTAATACTTCTTATGGGGCGGGGGGGGGGGGGAGATATGGGGAGGGCGTATTCTCTTGAGATAGGGAAGGGTTTTAAGACATTTTGATTACTTGTTAACTATTCACTGAATAGAATTGTCCACAATATGCTGCATCTTTTCCTTTCTTGCCCCCCCCCCCCCCCCCGTTTACTAAGCTGAACTAGCAGCTGCCGTGCGGCAATGCTGACACAACCCATTCAAAGTGAACGGGCTGTATCAGCATTAGCGCACCACTGCTGCTAGCACGGCCTATAAAACAGGGGGAGGTGTGGGTTTTTTATTGGGGGGGGGGAGAGGGTTCCTACGTAGTTAGTTATTTATACAATGTTTAAAATTAAGAGAATTGTATGGGAGGGGGGATTTGGAAGGTAAGATACACTTGGTTGGTGGGAAATAAAAATGGCCATTGTACAGTTTCATTGTTTGTATTGAACAAGAATTTACATAAATCCCAATCTTTAGATACAAGTAGCAAAAGAACATCAGTAGCAGAATACTTTCACCTTTTACTTCAGGAATTTTTTCCTACCTTCAACATTTGTCTTTGAAAAGCATTACTTTTAAAGTGAATATCAAAAGAGTATCTACAGTTGGCCTCAGAAGGGTACAAAAATTAAAGCATTGTGGGTACACTATTTGGTGTTTCTGAAAAGCTGTTGCGTTCCTGAACTTTTAAAATATTTTGGCTTTTTTTTTCAAATGTAAAATATGCAACCTAAATCATTTTATATGGATGAACAATTTTTCTCTTAACTAGTACAATTTTAAAAAGTATTTACACAATAAGCAATACTTTAACCATAATCTCTAATAATTATTATTAGTTCTATTGCACTACCAGGTGTATGAAGCACTTTACAGACACATATGGTAAACAGTTCCTGCACTTAATACTGGAACGTGAATCACTGAGGGGTTCTTTTATGAAGGCGTGCTAAAAGATGGCTGGCAGTAGCTGTAGCACCCAGCTTTCACATGCGCTCCGCCCACCTCTTAGCATGGCTGCCAAAAAGTCAAATTTCTATTTACAGCAATAATGGCCAGGTGCTAAGTTCAAAATTAGCGCCTGGCTATTTACTGGGTGAGCCCTGAATGCCTTCTATTTAGCAGGTGGCAAAGGCTCATGCGCTAACCTGATGGTAATCGGGTAGTGCGTGGCAATGTGGCCCTGTTGCCGATTACCATCCAGAATGCCCCCGTGGTAGAAAATAGAAAATTATTTTCTACCGCAGGAAACAGTGCGCATCAAGCAGAACTACCGCAGGATGCCAGGACGTGCCATGTGCAACCCATGCAGTAGTCCAACCACCCGTGGCGTAGCTACGTGGGGCCTGGGCCCCTGTAGATTGGGCCCTGGACCCCCTGCCGACGACCCGCTCGACCCCCCCTCCCCCCGCCAACCCACCTACCTTAGCTGGCGGGGGACCCCAACCCCCCGCCAGCCAATGTCCTCCTCGTAAAAGGCTTCCTATTCCTTCTGTTTCTCACATCCTGCAACAAAAACAGAAGGAATAGGAAGCCTTTTGCGAGGAGGACCTCGGCCGTCCAGCAAAGGTAGGCGGGTTGGCGGCGGGAAGGGGGGGGGTCGAGCGGGTCGACAATAGCTGGCAGGCAGGCGGGGTCTGCGGCAATGCGGGGGGTCGGCGGCGCCGGGGGGGGGGCCTAAAATGTGCGCCTTCACCTCAGGCTCTGGACCCCCCTCCTGCCGAAGTCTGGCTACGCCCCTGCCTACCACACCTTCGTAAAAAGGCCCTCAAGACAATAATGCACAATCCTGAATCCCTGAAACAGTGATTGTTTTGTATTTTCAGTTAAGTGGAGATTTTTGTACAGATATATATATATATATATATATATATATATATTTTTTTTTTTTTTTTTATAACCAATATAAATTGGACTAATGGTTGAAATTTCCCACAAAAAAGGAGAGGATTTTTTTTTTTAAAGCCAATGACAGAATTGTTCCTGAATGTTGAGAGCCTGTGGCCAAGACAAGGACACCAAGGCCTTTTCCTTCCTTGAATTAGATATAAAAGGAATTTATGAACATTACACACTGAAACAAGTGGAGGTGAATTTATGTGGTTGTTAAGACAGTCCATGCTCGTCAAACCTTACTGGCTTCTCCTTGATATGTTATCCTCTATCATGTTGAGGGTGGGAATTGCTTAAATATTCCATTTAAATGCAAATCCACAAGAAAAGCATAGGCTTGGCTTATTACTGGTCATCTAGATGGTAATTCTTGCTATCTAGAGACCAGCAAAGTTATACCAGCACTTTCATTCCCCCATAACCTACCTAGTGTACCTGAATGTAACACACCTTCAGCTACTACTGAAAAAGGTGTGAGCAAAAATCCAAATAAATAAATCAATAAATAACTCAAGTGAAGCTTCAAAAGAAAACTGCCCCCACATGCTTTGCATCTACTATTTTTGTGGGCAGGGCTAGACAGTGGATACAAGACATGTTTAAAACGTGTGTAGCTCTGTCACCAAACCAAGCTACAGTCCTTGAAATAATTATATTCAGAGCAGTTTAATACAGCATCAGAAAACGAATACAGAGCAATATTTAATATTTAAGGAATCCTATTCAGAAGGAAGGGATCCTCATGAGCTTAGCGGAGATTGGATGGCAGAGCCGGTGGAAGGCGGGGCTGGTGGTTGGGAGGCGGGGCTAGTGCTGTGCAGACTTATACGGTCTGTGCCCTGAAAAACACAGATACAAATCAAGGGGCTGGTGGTTGGGAGGCGGGGCTAGTGCTGTGCAGACTTATATGGTCTGTGCCCTGAAAAACACAGATACAAATCAAGGTAAGGTATACACAAAAAGTAGCACATATGAGTTATCTTGTTGGGCAGACTGGATGGACCATGCAGGTCTTTTTCTGCTGTCATCTACTATGTTAAGCACTTTGCAACTGTGCAATTCTTGAACCAGTGGATCTAGCCTCCTAATTCTATGGTCAAGATTCCTTGGAAAATTGTCTGCCTCCACCCGTGTTCATGTTGAATAGACATCCACAGTTCTTAATTTTAAAATCCATTTTGCTTTCATCCTCTTTCATACATATGGGTGCAAGGTACCTTGCAGTTGGGAACTGAATGCTTAAAAGTTGCACTTGACTCCAGAAGTATTACAACCACAAAATCTTAGGAACTGCTGTCCAAAGTGCTGATTTTTTGAAAACTGCAAGTTCAAGCCTAGGTAAGGCTCACTCCATTAGTGAAATCAGATGACAATGATGTAATTCTACCTCAAGACCATACTGGAGCTGCAACAGTTAAATGGTGAAATAATATAATATGGACATCGTTAACAACTGTTAGGGAGGGCAAGTGGTCTGTCTAATGGTTTAAGGTAACATATGCATTTCACATTAGAAAGGTAGGCAGGGAACAAAGGGTTAAGCCCGTGCAAAAAAGGTGGAGCCCTGCAATGAACACTCTGGCCTCATCCCAAGAAAGAGCAAGTTATTAAATGGATTGAGACAATTTTATTCTGAAGCTGGAGGGGTCCTGATAGCGAGCCCTGAACAGTGTGTGGACCAGAATATGCCAAACCCCTCCACTCCTACTGGTATCAGAATACACAGGCTTAAAAAGTAGTGAGTGGTGCGATGAGACAGGCGTACAAATTCCCAGAGTCAAGACAAGCTGCAATAAAGACTACAGACACAAGGTCAACCCCAGAGAGCACAGGCAAAACTGTCTAGCCTACAAAGCATATTTTAAAAGAACTTAGGGGTCTTTTACTAAAGTTTAGCTCGAGTAATCTGCAGCAGGGTCCATTTTATTCCTATGGGCCCTGTTGCAGATAACTTGAGCTAAGCTTTAGTAAAAGACCCCCTTAGACTTACTAAGTTCCATAGGTCGCTATGCTCACATTAGCCCTCTCCTCAAGTCACTTCACTGGCTCTCTATCCATTTTCACATTCAATTCAACTTCTCTTACTGACCTATAAGTGCATTCACTCTGCCGGTCCCCAGTACCTCTCCACTCTTGTCTCTCCCTACGCCCCCCCTCGGGTACTCCGTTCTGTGGATAAATCTCTCTTGTCTGTCCCCTTCTTCTCTACTGCTAATTCCAGACTCGTTCCCTTTATCTCGCTGCACCTCACGCCTGGAATAGACTTCCCGAGCCTGTACGTCTAGCCCCGTCTTTGGCCGTTTTCAAGTCCAGGCTAAAAGCCCACCTCTTTGACACTGCTTTTAACTCCTAGCCACTACTCACTTGCCCTGTACCCCACCTCTTTAATTCCCTTACCTCTTAGTTGTTCTGTTTGCCTGTCTTATTTAGATTGTGAGCTCTTTGAGCAGGGACTGTCTTTTTGTGTGTAGTGTACAGCGTTACGTATGCCTTGTAGCGCTATAGAAGTGATAAGTAGTAGTAGGTTACTATGTAACTTTGTAAGTCTAAAGTCTGTTACAAAGCCACGCTAGTGTTTTTAGCTCGCGGTAATAATCGGCTGGCAGTAAATGCTGAGGTGCCTATTATATTCCTATGGGTGTCTCAGCGTTTACCGCCAGCAGATTTTTACCATTAGCTAAAAATGCTCCCCTAAGTGCTTTGAACACGAGCCCCCTAGTCTTCTCTAGGTTTGGAAAGAAATGCCATTCCAGTAACGTCTTGCGCTTATGGACAGGGCCCACAGTTTCCTGTGGCAAACTTTTCAAAATTCTGTGGCAATTTTATTTATTTTCGGCATTTATAGCCCACATTTTCCAATTTACATTGTTTCAATGCGGCTTACAGTAATAACAGAATGGTTACAATATTTGTGCTCTAGTTACATGTTTGTGAGAGAAAGGACTGAGTACAGACTCCTGGCAGAGTACAGGCTAACAGAGAAATTACTGATTCACGTATCTGATCTGGAGACCCCATTTGAGTCCTCACAGAAGAACTTTTTGAAGAAAAAAAAAAAGCTTTGAGTTGTTTACGAAAATTCAGGTAGTTATTAAATTCTGTGGCGCAGACAGGCATACATTAGAACGGATCTGCATATTAAATAATGTCAATCTGTATTTTCACTTCATAAAAAATAAAGCTCTTTCCAGACGTGTTTTGTTCTGAGACGGTGGTTTAAGGGAACCCAATAATCAGTGCTAGGATACTGGGACGAGAGAAGGGGGAGAGTAATTAGGGGTCAAAAAAAAAAGTGGAATATTGAGAATAGCGCAGGAGAATGGGAAGGGAGGACAGAGAAAGAAAAATCAGGTCAATATGTTCAGCTGCGCTAGGCTTTTACACACACAGCTACCAATATATTTACCGAGACAAACTTTTTTAAAATAAAAGTTAAGCAAACACACTTACTTAAGAGTTAAACACTTTACTAGTAACCTCTGACCAAAGTGTTCTTTGGGAACTTCAGGAACACTCAAGCGTTCTATTGGCTCCTCCTATAGAAACACAAGGTAGTAATTAACATGATTTTTAAATCTGCAGTGCCACACCCTAACATTATGATTAAAAAAAAATTGCTGGGTTGAACAGAATTTTTAACCCTTTAGTGTCCAATGTTCCCGTGATAAGCCATATGGGAACAGATTGATGGGAACGTTGGACGCTAAAGGACTAAATTAGGTTTTGCTACACTTCTTGTATGAGAGCTGAATTTGGTGTGCCTGAGTAATGAGAGATAAAAAGTTTGCATGTGAAGACTGACTCTCCTGATATAGTACACTCCCCAGTTTTACACAGAGCTCATCCAGCATGCGAGGTGAAAACATGTATCAGGATAGTGTAGCAGGAGTGTTATGAGGATCGAGTTACATAGGTGAGGGCAAGGAAATGATTTTGCTGTAGCCCTCATTGGGGCTTGAGCTATAAAGGTGGAATCAGGGTCATTTTCTCTTCAGGATAGTTTTCAAATGATCTTTCCCAGCTATTTGGTCACCCAGATAAAACTGCTGGTTTAAAGGGGTGGGGGGGGGGGGGGGGGGGTGAGGGATAGAGTTAGCATATGTCCTGTTTTACCCAGACATGTGCTCTTTTTGAAGACACAGTGGGATGTAAGGGGCGACTCTTTCTAGTCTGCTCATTTGTCCAGGTTTGAGGGCAAGTGGGCAGGCTGGCGGGCCTCAGGGTGTCCTCCCCTCCCTTATTGTGCAGTGGTGGTCTAGTGACCTCTTCAGGGCAGGAACGGACCCCATTCTTTCCTGCCCAGCGATGCCACTTCCACTCACTACCGGTGCCACTTTCGAAATGGCTGCCGAGACTTCAAGTGGTGGCCTCACAAGACTTCCACAGAAATCTTGTGAGGTCACCGCTTGAAGTCTCAGCAGCCATTTTGAAGCTGTGCAGGCAGCAAGTGGGGGTGGCATCGCCAGGCAGGAAAGAATGGAGTCTTTTCCTGCCCTGAAGAGGCCATTAGACCACCAAAACACAATAAGGTAGGGGAGGTGAATCATGGATGGAATGTGGTTAGGGGGTAGGGGGCGAGGGAGGCTTTCTTTGGGGGGGGGGGGTCAAGGTGACTGTATGGCATGGGGGTGGGGAGGAGGGGTGTGATGTGGAGGGGCATGAAAGAGTGAGGAGGGGCGTGACTATTAGTGTCCTCTTTTTTTTTTGTCAAATATGGTTAACCCTATGGGCGGGGGGACATGCCTTTACTTCTCTGCCTTTCATGGATCCTATGGGCTTGGATTCTTTCAGCAGAGTGGTGTTGGGGGGGGGGTGTAGGTAGAGGTAATTGCTTTCAAAGAGTATTGTTTGGGGAGGGGGGATATGACGAGAGGGAACAAGGGGAATCTTACAATGAAAATTAAAAATAAATGTGTGCAAACTGCTATTGTTAACTAGCACACTGTTTTGAAATGACAGTTACTGATTGTTTTTCAATAAAGATATTAAAAGTTTTAAATTTTATTTCTCTCTCAACTTGTGAAAACAAACAGTGTTTCACACAAGAGGTATATTTATCTACATCACAAAGTTTAATTTAAGGGGGCGGGAGATACATCTAAAATAAATAGGGATTTCATTCTCAGATCCCTGTATAGACTTTACAGCACCTGCTGCAGAAGAAATAGATCCCACATTTTCAAAGTGAAACTCAGTAGGAAGCTTCTTTTTCAAAATTAACTTGCCAAACACCCACACGCCTGCAAACATGCTATTTTTAAAACCTGTTCCCTAAATGGAAACTTTGCAGTAAACTGGGTGTGGCTCCACTGGTGTGGACAGGGAGGGCAGCATGCTAGGTAGCTAAATAAAGCTAGAGTCACCCTACAGAGTAGAATTTTTTTTTCACTAGATTCTCTATGGTGTATCAAAGACATACAGTGCTAACAGAGAAAGGAGGCACTCTAAGGATCAGTATTCGAAATATTTATACAGTTAACTTGGTGAATTAACTAGATGTAAACCTCTGCCTCTAAAAATATGGGGTTGCTGGCCAGTTAAATCTAAACTGGACAGCTTGTCTACTTAAAATGTAACCAGGTAATTATGGGAGGGAATGGAAGCATTCCTTTTCACTGCTGCTTTTGGCTCCTAGCCACTACTCATTTGCCTCCCCCCCCCCTTGTTCCTTCTCGCCCAGTACTTCCCTCGCCCTTAATTGTCTTGTCTGTATTATTTTAGATTGTAAGCTCTATTGAGCAGGGACTGTCTCTCTCTGTGTCAGGTGTTCAGCGCTGCGTGCGTCTGGTAACGCTATACAAATGTTAATAATAATTATAAATAGCATCAATACACTATTAAGTGCTATCTAGTTATCTTTATCTGCTTAAATCAAACCACATACACAGCTGTCCTAAATGAATAACTAAAATTTAAAAAACTGGTGGCTGAACAGCTACTGATACCCTACCCCTTTCCACACTTCCAAGATAACATGTAAGGCAGCTGAGCTGCTTCCTTTATCCTCCAACATATTAAACAAAAAAAAAGCATGGCTGAGTACACTACTTTTCCATCTTCCCTCCCCCTTCATCCAAGATACTTTTAAAAGGGATGGCAGTCGAGTAGTTCACCCATCTCCTGCCCCAATATGTTATAAAAATATATTTATTTATTTATTTATTATTTAGATTTTGCTTACACTTTTTTCAGTAGTAGCTCAAGGTGAGTTACATTCAGATACTCTGAATATTTCTCTGTCCCAGGAGGGCTCACACTCTAAGTTTGTACCTGTGACAATGGAGAGTTAAAGTGACTTGCCCAAGATCACAAGGAGCAGCAGTGGGATTTGAACTGGCCACCTCTGCCCGGTGGTCTAACCACTAGGCCACTCCTCCACTCTACACGGCCTCCTACGCCCTACCTTAAAAACTAGGTTGTTAAATGTTCACCCCCTAAACTAGGCACTATTACCTTTTTCCACTAGGCTGATTACTCAGTACCCGTACTGCGGTCAAACCAGCACCTCATTTATTAACTATCTCTACCACCCCCAATGAAGGATAGGGGTGAAAATTTGGCAACATATTTTTTTAAGGAAGGGAATGGGGCACAGGCGAGAGGGTAGTGCCACATTATTTTACAGTATGTTGGGGGGAGGGGAGGCCACTTAGCTGATGTAAGTTGTGCCCAAGTACCTTAGGCAATATCAGCCACTAAATGGACAGTTTTGGGTTGCCACCCTCATAGTGGTAGAGTGACTAAACAAATGTTCAGTCCACCACTATCCATACAGGAGCTGAAAATCTATGATAGCAGAGTTTAGACTTTCATTGAGTACAGATGAATTATCAATTAACTTGAAAACTGACCCAAATTTGGGGAGAGGGGAAGGGTGTTTATATTGTTCACCTTGCAGAAAGGTTTGGCAGAAAAGTAACTAAATTGGAAACAATAAAGCAAGAAACTCATGTGTATACCAAAAAAAAAAAAAAAAGTTAGTTATGGGAGCCAGCCAAGATCAATCACCTTGCATCGCTGAATACAAAATCATATTCTGAAGAGCTAATTCCTTGTTGTGTATTAATTGTTTACAACTATGTTTCTCTTCAGATTATTGTTGTAATAAAATAGCCTTCCTTGCTTTTACCTCTGAAGAAAGAGCCGTAATAGTTCTTTAAATAACCTACAAAATGTTTCTTAAGTGTGGCAATATTTAACTAAATTGGGCATTTTAAGGATGAACCAAATGAGGACACTGGCCAACTGACTTTTCAAATCTCATAATTTCCATTCTGCTTCATTTATATTTACATTAAAGGTACCTCATCCAGCACAGGGTGCAGTGCAAACAGTTCCTTGTGTCTGTTCGACTTCCTTTGCTCTTCATTCTGATGATCTATTTCTTCATTTGGAGTTCGATCCAAGAGATTAGGAAGGAGTGAGTCAGGAAGGGAGTTTTTAAGGTCAAAAATGCTACAAGCCCAGCTGCCTCGTGGTGTATCATCAATGGACATGGAACGCCTCTTCAAGTCATCCTACAATGCAAAGAACTTAATGATAGACTGTTCGCTCTCCATCACAAGTACATACAGCGGCTCTTAAACCTGTCCACAGCCAGTAAGAATAATCACAATGAATATGCATGTCAAATCTGCATATCGGGCAGACCCAATGTATACAAAGTTATCTTATTTACTGTGTATATCCTGAGGGGCCCTTTTACTAAGCTGCGTAAGCACCTACGCACGCCCAACGCGCGCCAATTCCGAGTTACCGCCCGGAGATTGTGTGGTCCGGGAGGTAATTTCATTTTGTCAGAAAATATTTTTATCTTCAGGTGAACGGGAGGTAATCGGCATTTGAACGTGAGTTGACCATTACCGCCCAGTTAACGTGTGAGACCTTACCGCTAAGTCAATGGCTGGTGGTAAGATCTGAGACCCAAAATGGAAGCGTAACCAATTTTCATTTTGCCGCACGTCCATTCCCCGCCCTCCCCCCCCCCCCCCCCCGCCCCGCCAAAAAAGGCATTTTTGTTTTTACAGGTGCGCTGAAAAATGATTATGCATGCGGCCAAAACACGCGCCTAAACTACCACAGGCCTTTTTTCAGTGCACCTTAGTAAAAGGACCTCTGAGTCTCTACCAGCTACAGAGACCAAGAGGCAGGTTTGGGAACCATTGTTAAAAGTAAATCATTCTATAAACTGAACAAAAAACATTCCGAGGCAAGATGAATTATATTCTGTAGATTTGGACACTAAAGAGGGATAACAAGGTAGACGAGAACAGTGGCGTACCAAGGGGGGGGGGGCGGTGAGGGCGCCGCGGTGCGTGCCTGTGGGCTCCGAGTTCGCTACACTAACTTCGCTGGTTTGCTGCAGCTCCCTCCCTCTGCCCCGGAACAGGTTACTTCCTGTTCCGGGGGCAGAGGGAGCTGCAGCGAACCAGCAAAGTTAGTGTAGCGAACTCGGAACCCACAGGCGCGTGCCGCGGCATCCCCCCGCCCCAGCGGCGTGCACCCGAGGGGGGGTGTCATTTCGTGTGGGGGGGGGGCGCATCAGCTATCCGCCCCGGGTGTTATCGAGGGTAGGAACGCCACTGGACGAGAACAGAGAGATCAATATACCCATCCAATCTACCCAGTTATTCTGCCTATACTGTCAGCCACACAGAGTATGAACACCTGCTAGAGCTTTCCTTATCCAGGTAATCTTTTTGTCTTTCTTCCTTGTGTTCTACCATTACCGAGTATATGAGCCTACAAAAACCCCTCCAAATTCCCACCAATACCCTACTTTTCCGTAAGCACAAAAGTCTGCAGTATTCTAAACAGCCAGCAATTGTAGTGTGGTTGTTGCCCAAATATCTGGCCTCCTCAATCTCCTGCAAAGCCTCTGCTTTCATTCGCCCAAAATAAGATGATAAAGTCAATGTTATTTTTGACAGCTTGAGGCACATTAGGCAACTACTTCCATATTTGACTGTGGAGGTTTTATACAGCAGTACAAGCACTGGTAATCACGAAACTTGATCTTCCAGTTATTAGTTCATAGCTCATATTTGACATACTGTGGTTTACCGCATCGATATGTAATAGGACATAGTAAATTGTCTCACACCCCGCCCCCATCTCCTCAGTTCTTTTCCTCTACAATCATCTTCTCCTTCTATCATTCATTCAGTTTACCACTCTTTATTGCGGCTATTCTTGCTAACGTCAAACAATGCTGTGATTGTGGGAGTTAAATCCAAATCTCTTATGTCTAGTTATTCATGACCCAAATGAAGAAAATAAGAAGCAACACAAGAACTGGCAAATCAGATGCAAAGCACTGATAAAGAAGGTTCCCTAAAGATAAAAGTTTAGAAAACAAGGGAAGTTATGCATTATATCTTCTGGAGGTCTGTGTAGTGTCCCCCTTTAACCTACTCAACATCCAAATGCCTGAGCACAAAAATGAGCACCTTACTGCAACCCAACATGAATCATATGTACATCAACTGCTTTAACAAATGGAAAGAGCAGAAACTGACAAAATGTAGCTTGTAAGATCAAATGGGTGTAGAAAACAGGAGAAAACATTCACGGAGATCTGGGGGTGGGAAGGCTGGAACAGACTCTGCAATAGACATGAAAATTTCCTCTCTTCCAAATCTTAAATTCTGTGGTAAGGGGAGGCATCCACATTTGACATTCATGATCAGGGACATTACTTGTTCGTCTTGGTAATTGCTGTCAGGAGCCTCATCAGACTCAAAGACTTGTTTGGGTAGACCTTTCTGTCTTTCCTTCTGTTTGTCTAACGTGTTAGGATTAAATCCTGTGCCAAGTTTGTGGTACCTGTAGAAGACACAATTTTTAATATTCTTTTAGCAAGCTAGAATGCTCTTTCCACTTACCAGAAGAGACAGTTAATGGTAAAGAACATATATTTATTTAATAATGCAAATACAAAGAGGAGATTCTTTTTATAATTTTATGTGGGGCACAACTGCATGAAGAACCAACTGAGAAGGTTCTCTTATTTCCATTTAACTAAGTTAGATTATCAGACCAAAGCACTCAACCCACGGTCTGGGGCAGTGTGTTTCAAGTCGGCCCGGGGTATCTCACCAGCCAGTCTTTTTCAGAATATCCACAATGAATGTGCATGAGTCAGATATCCATGCCGTGGAAGCAGCACATGCATGTCTACCTTGCTGCATATTTATTATGGGTATCCTGAAAACCAGACCAGCAAGGGCAGGGGAGGGCAACCTCGGTCCTTCAGGCCACAGATGGGTTTTCAGGATTTCTCCAATGAGTATGCATGAGATGTATTTGCATACACTGCCTCCATTTTGGATTCAGAAACAGTTTACCAAATCTGGTGCACCATGCTGGAATAAAACTCATCTTGAAAATGAATCCCAAAATAACCTCTGGTAACGATAATCAACAATCTGCCATGAACCAGGGTATAGTAAAGAGAGAGCAAATGGTGCACCAGTCTGAAGGAGGCATTTTTTTCAGCTGTTTAAAAAAAAAATCACCTTTGAAGTTCCTGATGAAGTGAAAACGAAACTCTGCAGCGTTGAACTTGAGGAGGTTGATGGCGGAAAAAGTTGCAAATAGAAAATTAAAAGGATATTATACAACAGAGCGTGGGAACGCCTAATGAGAATTGGACAGCTTGCATAGAGAGCACGTCGCTGTTCGGGAACAGGAAAAGCGGTGTTGGAATACTGCAGACCATGTAAAGTGGTTATTGCAAGTTGTAAGGTGTAACAGAGGCGGACCATTGACTCACAAGCTAAGTATTGTCTCATTATACAGCGCTATGGACACGTAGTATATGACAGTGACTGATAGCATATTATAGTGGCTGATAAAACAATATTTAAGAACGATATTTTGTACATGAGATAAGTAGCGCTTGTTTAGGTGCAAGACACCGGACAGAGTGAACGAGAGAACATAACCAGGTATTTTAAGCACGGCACGGTACAAGGGTTATATTAGAGCACATGAGGGTTATTGCTCATCTCTCTATATAAAAAGCAACACCAACGTTCTATGAAGCCTCCAGCCGGAAGTGTGAAGGGGGCGAGATATCCGGTTTCCCTATGAGTGTCTGCCCCGCCCTCTCTGTAACACAGTCAGTGAAGGAAAACAGCAGAGCACAAAATCAAATCGCTGGCTCTGTAACAGTGAAGGACTCAGAGGAGGGAGGGGAGAGAGGCCAGAGGGCAGGGACACACACACTCCCACATGCACACAGAAGAAAACATTGCTAGCCCCCGTTTCATTTGCATCAGAAACGGGGCTTTTTTACTAGTAAGAAATAAAAAGAAAATACTGTGAAGATATTCTATGATCAAGAAGCTTATCCGCCCTCTGGGGCATAAATAACTTGGTGTAGTCCCGTTTGGGTGAGTTTTTACTCTGAGATTTCTCCACTTATTCTAAAAATATTTTTATAGCAGTAGATAGTATTCTGGAGTGTTTGTTCTCTCATTTGCTCTCTCCTTACTATACCCTGGTTCATGGCAGATTGTGGAATAAAACTCATGGCATCAGGGAAAGGGACAGGATCTGATATATCACCTTTCTGTGGTTATAATCAAAGTAGTTTACATATTATAAACAGGTACTTACTTTGTACCTGGGGTAATGGAGGGTTAAGTGACTTGCCCAGAGTCACAAGGTGCTGCAGTAGGAATTGAGCTCACTTTCCCTGGTTCTCAGGCCGCTGCACTAAATTTTAGGCTACTCCTCTACCACAGCAACTGGTGGCAAATCTAGACACTGCCAGCAATACACGGCTGATAGGAATGGTGTTCTTGAATATGCTCTGCATGTCTAGAAGCGAGTTAGAATATGACGTTTAAAAAAAAAAACACTTATTAAACCAAACTTACTTTCTGTTCACAACTGCCCAATCTTCTGTGTAACTTCTGACACAGTCCCTAACATGCGGATCCATTTCGCTGTGGACATAAGAAAATGTTCTTTTGTTAAAAATGTTTTATGTTTTCTTAGTATATATAACAGATCCAAACTTTATATTAAAAATGGAAAAGATTGAACAGAAGAGTTATCTGAAAAAAATATTAGTAATTCAACGGACTCGCCTCTCTTCGGGCACAGATGATGTAACTGTTCTGCAGTCTCTGGGGGTGTATACAACCTCAATATCATCAGGAGGAAATTCAAGTAGGTCCCTTAGAGGGCCCGAATCCACTGAGAGAGGATGAGTAAGAAGATAATCTTCCAAATCCACTGGATCCACCGGCTCTGTGAGTGGAACCTAAAAAGACCATTCGAAGAAAACAAAAATATAATTAGTTGAAACCCATTGGGTTTTATTTTAAGGAAACAGCAAGGCAGTATTTTTTTAATGTATTGTACAAGTCCTCCAATAAATATAAATTCCTTTTAACAGGTCACTGCATTATCTTAGGCAAAAGAAGCATGGAATTACAACACGGAGAAAAATAAAATTAACCTACAGACATGTAGGAAGTAACCTGTTCCGGGGCAGAGGGAGGGAGCTGCAGCGAACGAGAGAATTTAGCGTAGCGATTCGAACTCGCAGCCAACAGGCGCGCGCCGTGGCACCCCTCAGCGGTGTGCACCCGGGGCGGACCGCCCCCCCCCGCCCCCCCTTGGTACACCACTGACTAAGGGTCTTATTCTATAAAGGTTATGCTCCTAAATTTACTACTACTACTACTACTACTACTATTAAACATTTCTATAGCGCTACTAGACTTACGCAGCGCTGTACAAATCAACATGAAAAGACCAGAAAATATTTTTAATTTTCTGGCGCGCGGGCGGTAATTGGCATTTTACGTCAGTAGACCATTACCGCCCAGTTACCGCATGAGACCTTACCGCTAGTTCAATGGCTGGCAGTAAGGTCTCAGACCCCAAATGGACGTGCAGCAATTTTCATTTTGCTGCACGTCCATTTTCGGCAAAAAATGATTCTGTGTGCACCCAAAACATGCGTCTACACTACCCCAGGCCATTTTTTCAGTGTACGTTTGTAAAAGGGCCCCTAAGAACTTCCATGTTAACCTGGAGCTACAATTTATGTTAACTGTATAGCTACAATTTTTTTTTTTAAATGGTAATGCCCTTTCTTGGTGCAGCACTGGTTTTTCAGTTTGTCACACATTAAAATCCTGTGTTATTGCACATTAAGCCCCAAACTTAACACATTTTAGTAAAAGGGCCCCCTTAATATTAGTCTCGATTCACGAAGCAGATAACGCTACATGGTATATATTAGCCAGGGTAACACTTTTTACCCTGAAACTTTATATCACTGCCACATGAGAATTCAAATTTAATCTGAAATATACCATAGACGGTGGGGGGGGGGGGGGGGGCGGCGGAATGTGGTTGGGCAGGGCTACTTTTCATGACCCATGTGAGATGCAATTTCTTCACCATTTCTTTAAAAAATGTGCTGCTCTCCTGGTAAAAAGGAAAGAATACCTACTCCCACCACATCAACTTTCTATGCTTACGGTGCATTCATTTTATTAAACTTTAAGCAAACCTGCACAACCTATCAATTCTACCAAACCATGAGACTGAGTTTTTATAAACCATTTTGCACTGATACTGTACATGGGAGCTCACAGGATGCCCTCGCAGACATCAAAGCAAGTACTGAAAAGTACTAGAAAAAATAATTGTATTCAAATTATGTTCTTATCTAACCTCACACAAACAAGGCAAATATAATTATGTATCAATGGGACTTACTACAGGCCCAATTAAGAAATTAAATCGTAAGGGAGATAAGTACACCTTTAGTTAAAAAAAAATCAAGTGTTCTTGGATAGCTCTGTTGATCTTTTAATCTTCACTGCTGAAATAGTAACAACCTCAACTAATGAAGCAACCATCTTCCACGTAACTCCCATAATGCTAAATGCAGAGCTTGCATTAAACCAGCGTATCTGACTCAGACAGTGCAGCTGCAGGCCTCATGAGACACTGCAGAGTCATATATTAAGACTGCAGACAGGTCCAGTAGGGTGCAGGCACCATGGGGAGAACATGCTAGAAGCCTGGGGAGGGAGGGAAGATGCAGCACCAGCTCAGGGTTAGCCTCAAAGGAGATTGCGAATCTGGAAAGGGGACTGGAGCTGTACCATCACGAGCTTCACAATTGCTCAGTAGCCTCTTCCATGCAAATCCTGCAGCAGCCACAATGACAGTCCTCAGCCAAGGGACACAGACTACAGCTCCCTCTGGAATCTCATATGCATGCTCCGAGTGGGGGCAATTCTATAACTGCGCGCCTCAGTTTAAGCACCCAGATGCTTCATGCTGAGCACTAATTCTATAACGGTATCTGGGTTGCAAGATTCCATTATAGGATATTAGCAAATGGCTGTGGAAGCCATGTTAGTCCATTTTTAAAAGTAATAAATATAAATAAAACAAAGCATAGAAAAGAAAATAAGATGACACCTTTTTCATTGGACTAAGCAAATGATGACAAATATCAGAATAAATAAATGAAAAACAAAAGAATTCCAACCAGTCTCACAGGCAGAGGGTGGGATGGGTTAGGTAAAAAAACAGGGAGAGATGGATGGTTGATAAGAGGGTGACAAAGTATATGGTTTATAGTGGGCTTGAAAATCCAGATGTTTGTTAAGTCCTGTTTGGTGGGTGTCAAAATATTTCATCATTTTGAGTTCAAAGGTTTTACATTCCTGGATTGTCTTAAAGTTTCCTTTTAGTATTCTTGCCATAAAATCATTGATGCAGTGCTCTAGTTTTGTAAAGTGCTGTCCCACAGAGGTGGCATCCTGATTGGCATTGGAATATTCCAAAGGCATCATCTTATTTTCTTTTCAACTTATTTAGTAGGATTTATTTACCGCCTTTTAGAAGGAATTCATTCAAGGCGGTGTACAAGTTTTTGTTTTATTTCTATTTATTACTTAGAATATTAGCATAAATTGACATCAACATGCCTACATTTAGGCACATTCATGTCAGTAGCAGGCATTAAATGCACACGCCCAAATATAGCACTTTAGTGCATACCAGAGATTATTTCGCAGGTCAAACGTAAATTCTGGTCCCGCCCATGCTCTTCCCCTGTCAATGCCTCCTTGTATTTATGTGCTAAGCGAGCTCGGTGCATTATTTTGAGAGTAGAGCTTTGCTAGCAAGCATGCTTTAAGTGTACATTTACCTGCATCAATTTAAGCACCTATTTATTTCATTTATATCGCATATTATCCCAATAGATCAGGTTCAATGTGGCTAACAGTACAAAACGTGATGTGGGATAGTATGCATTAACTAGCAATAACAAAATTAGGGGTCCTTTTACTAAGCCACGTAAACACCTATGCACGCCCAACGAGCGCCAAATTCTGAGTTACCGCCCAGCTAACACGCGGCCCGCGTGGTAATTTCATGTTTGACAAGCGTCCGATACGTGCATTCGAAAATATTTTTATTTTCTGGCGCACGGGCGGTAATCAGCATTTGGGTGCATGTTGACCTTTGCCACACGGTTAACGCACGAGACCTTACTGCTAACTCAATGTCAGTTGGTAAGGTGTCAGACCCAAAATGGGTGCACACCAATTTTCATTTCGCCGCATGTCCATTTTCGGCCCCCTGAAAAAAAGCCCGCACTGAAAAATAATCCTGCGCACGGCAAAAACACGTGCCTATGCTACCGCGCGCACCTTAGTAAAAGGACCCCTAAATGAAGACTGAGTAATTACAATATGTAATATGGAAACAAATGCTTGATGCAAAAATTTAACAATTTATAGTCATCCATGTATAATAACAATTAGAATGGAACTGAGATAAAAACTATGCTTCTACGCAAGATGAGCTTAGTATCGCATAAATGTGTATTGCAATATTAGGTATCTGCTGAGCCTCCAAATTTTGGGCATTGGAGGAACCAGCTACACCTATTGGTGACCTGTGAGGCCAGAGATGCTAAAGGATTCTTCCCCAAGAGACAGAAGTGGTTGTGGTTTGCTCATTAATACCTTATAACACTTTTTTCTTGGGGGGGGGGGGGGGAGGAGGGTAGGGACTACACTATGAGGCATATTTTCAAAGCACTTTGGGAGGCTAAGTTCCATAGGTTTCTATGGAACTTTGGGAGGCTAAGTGCTTTGAAAATATGCCTCTATGTCTGGAGTATTGAGTGGTCTCAAAGGGCACAAGGGAAAGGGGGGTAAGACGGAGGGGGTGAGGAATTTAGCAGTGTTCCCTTGTCTTAAGCTCGAAGGGTCATAAGAGTACAGACCTTCTGTGCCATCTCGGACTGAGCGAGGGGACGGGGAGTGGGGTGAGGGAAGGAATGGACTGTTTCAGATTAGGAAGTTTCTCTTGTGTTTCTCTTATGTATAACAAAACACAGACATGTTGTTGATAAATGTTCCATTCATTTCTCAATAAAATTGTTTGAACATAGAATAGAACTGAGAAATTGAATAATTGTACAATTAAGGGTTTAAATTAATTATGATTATCCGTGAAAAACTGCTTAAACAGAGAGGCTTTAAGGTATTTCCAGAATATCAAATAATTATGTTCCCATTGGATTAATTTCGGGAAGGAATTCCACCATTCAAGTTATAGAACTAGGGGGTAGGTGTCATTACTTTGTGACAGCTGCTGAGATTTCCATTCACCAAGAGAGACTGGGGGTGAGAAGAGATATTCTGAACACTGGCAGGGCAGCGCTGAGCCATCAAGCAGGTCGATGACACATGCTTACACATGGCTTCCTGTGGCTACAGCCTCCAGCTTAGAATGAGTCATGGTAAAAGGCTGGCAGATCCTCAGGGCTCTGTACAGAGTGCCTCAGCTGTACTATATACAATATAAAGAAAGGTACAGTAAAAAGGTACCACTTTTCATCCACTGGAAGCTACGTAAACACTATACCACTGCTGTGAAAGAAAAAAAAAATATCACGACTCATACAGAATTGCGGAGAAGGAGTAAGATTTCTAGTCCCCCTTCTCCTTTGTGACATGGACCGCAGTTCCTGCAACATACACAGCCTAACACAACAGGGACCAGATAGTCCACAAGACGGTAGAAGATCAGAGGTTGTTGAGTGGGAGGTTTAGGATACTTAATTAAAAACTTAAAAAAATTGGAGTCATTGTTTGTACAGTTGTAAGAAAAGGAAATCTTACTGTTATGGAATTGTTAAATATCCTTTACAAGTATGTTGCATTGGTGTCCTAAAGGTGTGGACCGGTTTTATAAACCTATGTTGTGATTATCTCAAGTAGTGTCCTTGTGTACAGGGATTTCTCAGTACTCAATAAAGACTTCAAATAAATAAATTAAAAAAAAAAAAAGAAGGCAGAAGACAAAACTGATCATCCTTGGAAAAAATGTTCAACAAGTAAGTCTTTTTTTGGGACAGGGAGTCACATCCTCCATGCAAGGTCAAATGACAAAGTTCAAACTGCGACACCTGACGCATTTTGGGGGGGCACCATTTATAGAACAGAGTTCACGCATGCATGCTTTTACATGATCTGCGTGTAGGTGTTTTTGGGAGTATAGTTTCAGCAGAGCTGTGATGTATGCATGTAAGAATACACAGCTACATCTATAGAGTACTATATTTTCAACCCTAGTAAGCCATGGATTCTCTGCCTTCATGTAAATGTTCTGCTGCATAAGCCACACCTACGTATCAGCTTCCGCTCAGGTGTGTGCAAATGTTATTGCGTGACGAATGCTCGAGCGCAAGTGTTAACATGCAAATTTTAAATGCAGATAGGGGTCCTTTTACGAACTGCGGCAACAGGGGGACTCTGCTGGTATCAGTGCGTGTTTTTGACACGCTCCGAGGCCCCCTTTTACCGCAGCAGGTAAATGGCAGGTTTCCCTTTTCTTAAAGAAATGGCCACGCGGCAAGTGAACCACTTGCCATGTGGCCATTTCGGAGGGAAGCACTTACCACAACCCATCGAGGTGGCGGTAAGGGCTCCTGCGCTAACCTGGCGGTAACCGTCATTACAAAAATTGAAATATTTTTGCAGCCCCAGAAATAGCACGCGCTGGGGGTGGGAACTACTGCCGGGGCTGCTTCAGTAGCCTGGCTGTACTTCCTTTTTAGCGAGCAGTAAGCCCACATAGGGCCCAAAGTAAGCAACAAACGTGCGTGTGTCCGAACAAAACTGAAAACGAAAGCACGCATATTTAGAAGCAGAACAGGCACCAACGAGCGCTGACGCTTTGTTGACATGCGCACAAGTGCTGCACTTACAACAAAACCTATGTGCACATGTGACAGGCACATTCCTCCTCCACCCCCCCCCAACTTTCAGTTTAATAGTGGCATAAAATTTAGGTAAACTTCACATTGCATAGTCCGCTGTATATTTATGTAAAGAGGAATGTGTATTAGCTGTAACCTCTCTAGTCAAAATGTAATACCTATGTTCACTAAGGTGCGCTATAGGCGTGCTAGCATTTTTAACGTGCGTAAATGGTGGACCCACGTTAAACACTAATGCACCCATAGGAATGTATATTTTTTTGTTACATTTGTACCCCGCGCTTTCCCACTCATGGCAGGCTCAGTGTGGCTTACATGGGGCAATGGAGAGTTAAGTGACTTGCCCAGAGTCACAAGGAGCTGCCTGTGCCTGAAGTGGGAATCAAACTCAGTTCCTCAGTTCCCCAGGACCAAAGTCCACCACCCTAACCACTAAGCGAGTTAGCGTTTAAACGCGTCTTAACTTTAAAGACATGTTAAAAATACTAACGCGCCTTAGTAAACATACCACAAAGAGTATAAACCACAGCTTATATGCACAAAAATATGTCGCGCACACACGCCTCAGAGCAGGCATGAATATTTGCAGAAGAATGCGTGTGGTACTAGGGGAGCTTTTATAAAATAAGTTCAGTTCAAAAGTGCCTATGTTGCTTTAAAAAAAAAAACTGATTAAACTCTATCAAATTATTGAAACTGTGGCAAAAAAAAAAAAACAACCCTTAATTTACTTAGCAAATTTTTCCTAATGAAAAGGTCTTCCTAGAGCAGAGCAGGTTTGACAACCTGGGAATAACTCCTCTAAAGTTCTAATCATAGGTCCACATCAAAACGCTCAATGTGGACCAGGGGCGTAGCCAGCCTTCCGTGGGGGAGGGGGCACATTTTAGCCCTCCCCCCGGCGCCGCCCCCCCACCGCCGACATTGCCGCCCCCCCCCTCCCGCCGCGAACCCGCCGTCGCAGCCTACCTTTACTTTTACTGGCGGGGGATCCCACTCCCCGCCAGCCGACGTCTTCTACTCAGTTGCTTCCTGCTGCTCTTCAATTTGTTTGCTGACGTCCTGCACGTTGTACGTGCAGGACGTCAGACTCAGAGAACAGAACTGTTCTCTGAGTCTGACGTCCTGCACGTACAACTACGTGCAGGACGTCAGCAAACAAATTGAAGAGCAGGAAGGGCTGAGAAGACGTTGGCTGGCGGGGAGTGGGATCCCCCGCCAGCAAAAGTAAAGGTAGGCGGCGGCGGGGGCGGGTTCGCCGGGAGGGGGGTCCTGGGGTGAATCTGCGGGGGCCCCGGCCCCCTCAGGCCCCACGTAGCTACGCCACTGATGTGGACCTATGATTAGAACTTTTGAAGAGTTATTACTCCTGGGTTGCCAAATCTGTTGCTGCTCTTTATTAAAGTTCTCTTTTCATTTGAAAAATTTGCTTAGGGGTCCTTTTACTAAGGTGCACAAATGGATTTAGCACACACTAAATGCTAAGAAGCCCACAGAAATAAAATGGCCTCCTTAGCATTTAGTATACGCTAATTATTAGCATGCACTAAATCATTTAGTGCACCTTAGAAAATTAAGGATTTAAAATTTTTTTTTTTACTGCCAGTTCAATAATTTGGTTGCGTTTAATTGATTTTTTATTACTTTGAATAGAATTGTCTTAAGTACTTTTTAGGACTTTTCACATAGACACCTTGTTATAAACTAGGCCAAAAGGGAACAAATTTATAAAAGCATTTTCCATATGTAAAGCATGGCTTAGACCATGAACATGGCTAGCTCACCTTAGTAAAAGACCCCCTAAAATTCCTCTATTAATTAGCAGAAGTAAAATAAAATATAAATTGTGATTAAAAAAATAAAGATGTAACTCTCTGGCTTATTCAGAGAAATCATGTCTTAGATTAGCTGGACAGGATATGTCAGAGTGGCAGATCCAACATCTGATGAGATAAAGATCACTGCTGGAACTGTTGGGACCCACTGCACAGCGACTATTAAAGCCATAGTGTGTCAGTAGAAACCAGAAAACATTTCTACAGTCCCTGGTGGGTGTTTGTAGATCTGCTGCTATACTGACAGACACTCCAAAGTGAAGACCCTGCTAGTAAAGCACAGTTACGTGCCTTTAAGCCAGCCCCAGTCAGGTTTTCCCTGCAAGCACTACCTCTAACTCATGCAAATCTCTCTCACGAATATTCATTGTGGAAATCCTGAAAACCAGACTGGCTGGGGTGCCTTCAGGATCAGGTTTGGGAATCACTGCTTTAAGCCCTGATTCACGTGTGCCTGGTGAGCGATTTAGAGGTTGTAAATGTTGTTGCACCCAGTCACTAGCTGGTTATCATGGAAAGTCCCAGCTGTTTGCCTTGATCCTAGACCTTGAACATATGAAAGTATCTAGGAAGTTCTCAACCTTTTGAGAAATTTCCATTGCAGGAGGCTCACCAAATACCACACAGGAAGGACTGAGTAAGTTTAAAACTTGTATGTTAACTGATGCAACCTGACTGGGAAACCTAGAGGCTCTGCATCAGCTCATGAGAATAGGGATTTCAGTCCTACCAGCTGTAACCCTTCTTTAAAATTGCTCATGAGAATCAGGATTTATATTCAATTTTTATTGAGAATGAAATTACAAAAGAATAATATTGCAGAGATACATTTAACATTGATAACATATTTCCACTACTTCAGCTTGTGCAACACATATCATCCAAATCCCATCCTCATTTTAAACTCCTTTGTCCCCAATATCCCCCCCTCCCTGACCCTCCCTTTACCTCTATGTATGTAACTTGAGCATTATAACAGTTGGTAACCGCATTCATAGTTTATTAAGAATTAAACTCCTTCCCTGCTGTGTTAGTTTAGCTAGGTAGGGACCCCAGAGCTTGAGAAAACGGGCCTTACGTTTATATGAACCTCTGGCCTCTTGCGCTTCCCATGTTATTACTTGATATATTTGATTGCGCCAGTGCCAGAATTCTGGTGTGTCCTTTGAAGCCCATTTTTGCAGTATACAATGTCTAGCAATCAGACATAGCTTGCGGCACAACAACGCTTCTCCGGCTTTATGCCCCCTGAATGAGTCGGGGCAATCAAGCATCACCTGCATAGGTGTCCCTTGTACTTGACACGACATCAAAAGTGAGAGGTATGCCACCACCCGTCTCCAAAAACATCGTATAACTGGACATCCCCAAAACCCATGATATAAAGAATTGTCAGCTGATTTGCACTTCAAACAAGTGGGTGTGTCAATTCTCCCTGCTCGGAATAACTGCACCTGTGAAAAGTATGCTCTATTAAAAACTCTATATGCACATTCTCGGTATCCTGCCCCACTAATTAGTTGAGGAATGTTCTTAAGGTGGGCTGCTATGTCCCAAGAAGTAAGATATATCTACTTCCCACCGTCGCCGAAGCTGGGCCAGCTCCTTTCCAGGTACAAAGGACCAAATTTTCTTCTGTAAATTGGAAATGGAAGGAGCCTCTTCTGAGGTCTCCGCAAATAAATTCTGAATTTTCTCTCCTAGATTGAATTTGAGTGCCTCTTTGTCTAGAGAGCGAACATAGTGTTTCAGCTGGCAATAGGCAAAATTATCACCCCAGCAAATGGATTCACGAGGGATCAATTGATCTAAAGGTCTAGGTTGAGAATCAGGATTTAAATCACTAAGCGGCCAGATAATATCTGTATAGTTGTAGGCAATATATCTGTCAGACCTAGCAAGACAACATGTGTTACTCACAGTGGCATGATGGGATACGCTGCCACCAATGTTGGCATTTTTCAAGAGCTGGGGAGAGCCACCGTACTGCCCTGAGATCTGTTTCCTTACTTCAGCTGCCACGGTTCTGAAAAGAGACATCAATTTCACATACTAGTTAGTAAAAAGGCAAGTTCCAAACAGGGCTGGCATATTTGGGATACAACACTTTCTATAATTGTTAAAAATGAAAGATTTTTAAATGGGCAAACATAGGCAGACTTACAAAGGAAACCAGAACTGAATGAACCTTGGAGACTCATGCTATTTGCAGAACAGGGTCCATAAGATGGTCACTTCCTCAGCTTAACCTAAACCCAATCTAGGGAATCTACCTGGCTTGAGTTTTTATGTACAATAAACATGCCCAAGACAATGGAGGCAGTGTATGCAAATCTGTTTCATTAATATTTGCTTCACATATCCTGAAAACCTGACTGGCTGGGGAGCCCTACAACAAACTAGGGAATTACTGAATCTGGGTGGGGTTTTTTTAGCAGGTTCCATTTCTTTCAGGATGGGCAAAATTAGGACCGAATCAACCTAACAGCACGCAAGAAAACTAGGAACTACAAGTCCATGCACGCCATGACGTAAACCAGGAACCAGATTAGCACACCATGAAAAAAAGAGCCTGTTGGAAACTATTCCATGCCACCCAACTCAATAGATAAAAGCTTCAGGATGAAGCCTCAAAAACTGGAGCACCACATCCCTTCAGCTCTAGACCTCCTGCTGGTTTTCCAAAGAACTTGATGCCCTGCTGAACCTGAAGGGACAGGTGGAAAGCTTTGCAGCATCTGTACTATTGGGCAATAGTGCCCAACCCTGGGTCCTGGAGGCACCCCAGCCAGACCAATTTTCAGGATATCCACAATATTCATGAGAGAGATTTGCATGCAGTGGAGGCAGTGCATGCATATCTCTCTCATGAATATTCATTGTGGGTATCCTGAAAACCTGACTGAAGGGGTCTCAGGTGGCACTCTTTCAGGAGCAGCATCTCCCCCCTTCCTTTCTCCACCCCATTCCCTTTTACCTTCTTTTTACATTTTTTTTTTGAAAGCTGGCAGCAATTCCCATATGCTCCCCTACCGCCAGCACCCGCCTCTTCCCTTTTACTGTGGCCACTTCTTGGAAGTAACTTCCTGTTTCCTCAGAGGCGGCTGCAGTAGAGAAGAGGCCGGTGCCAGCGGCAAGGCAGCGTATTGGAATTGCTGTCGCTGCTGGCTTTTAAAAACATAAAAAGAAGGTAAAAAAAAAACGGGGTGCAGGAAGGAAGAGGGTGATGCCAGAACTTGGCCCGGGTGGGGGTCGCATCTCACCCTTGCCTCTATCTGCAACTTGTCTTGGGCTGCCCCTGCCTGAGTGGCTGGGGTGCCTCCAGGACCAAGTTTTTCAACCACTGCTATAGGGCATGACTATTATTACACGTTCAGTCTTCCCAGTTCCTCTCCATACCTGCATCCCACTTCCAGCGTCCAATATCCAGCATGTTTTACAGATGTAATCATACAGGCATCAACATAAGAAATCAGTGGCTGCTCACACAGCAAATCTTTTTTTTATTGCATGTCCATATTAAACCAGTCCACGTGACTAGATATCCAATAAACATTTGTCGTTTTCAGAGGATTACAAGGACATACTTGGTGTACTGGATAAAGACTACCTGACAACATAATAATCTGTTTCCAGCATCAAGTGAGATTAACAAGCCTTCTTTTACATATCATTATAAATTGCATCCAGTTTATTACTAAAACAGAATTCTCATTTACACAAAACGCTTTGTTAAAAAAATAGATATCTGAATTTTACAAGCGCTTTTCCCTTCTGCGGATTCTCAACGCATCTTCTAAACACAAAAGATGCTGCAGGGAAAAAAACTAATTTTGGCTCCAATAAAAATTCCTCCTTGCTTCATCAGGCAAAAGCATAAAAAATAAATTAGCTCAGTGAAGGAACTTATTTCTGGTACCAGCTGTTGTCTGATTTATCTTCCAAAGCATAATTACAATAAAAAAACATTACTGCCACGGGGCCAGTGAATGTCTTCACACCTTTCTGGAAGATAAGGAGATCCATCTAGGGCCAACACTAATGATTCAGGACACCAGGCCTGCACAGCTTCTTCACTTTCAGAACTATTTTTTAAACAAGGTTAATCATGTTTTTTGTGGCCCCCAATTTTGTATCAGTTGTGGGTCTGTCCATGTTCTGCAACTGAGGTGAAGGATTTTGCTAGCATGTAGTGTGTGTAGGAAATCTGTAACAATCCAACTTGTTCCAGTTTCTAGTTACCTTTAGATTGTAAGCTCTCTTGAGCAGGGACTGTCCTTCCCCATGTTTTAACTTGTACAGCGCTGCGTAACCCTTGTAGCGCTATAGAAATGCTTAGTAGTAGTAGTAGTAGTTTCCCAGTAGTGGCATATTGGTGTTCTAGGGCCCAGTACAATATTTATAACACTGTCTTTTCATAGTGTGATAAGTAAGAGGGTGTCCTATATGGTGTAGGCCACTAGAGGGCGCTAGAAGAAGATGGAGGTCGCTAGGACCGGGGAGAGCCCTGGGAGGTCCACAGGTGCAGGCGGTTATGAGCTGGGTCCTGTGTAGCTAATTAACCACTTTATACCCCACCTGAGTTGTGAAAGGAAGGGAAGTAAGCTAGCGGCAGAGGAAGAGAGAGCCCCTGAAAGATACTGGCTAACCTTATGGACTTGGGGGTGGACTGGGTGTCCAAAGGAGATCAGCAGGCTGAAAGTCCTGGGGTAAGAAGTCCCTAAAGCATTAGTGTTTGACTGTGTGTCCTCAGTACTTATAGGAACTGTGTGTTCAGTGGAGGGACTGTGTGTCCGAAGAAGAAAAGACTGTGTGTCTAGAACTGTGTGTCCAAAGTACTGACAGAAGCAGGCTGCAAAGCCTGGGGTTGAGAGTCCCCAAAGTACTGGTATAGTACTGAGCCCATGTATCTGTGTGGGGAGGCTCAAGGTGAAGATCTATGAAAGCATAAAGTGTTAAGCTAGAAGAAGTGTGCCCAGGGGCTGGAATAAAGAGTTGCCTGAGAAATATGCAGTTGGTGAGACCTGCTTAATGTGCTGAGTGGAAACTAGGTCACCCTGAGTGAGAAGGGGTAGCCCACTAATCTGCATATGATTTGCATATTGAGAACCAGATCACCCTGAGTGAGAAGGGGGGTATCACAATAGCTGGATCAGAACTGTTATGGTGTGGTATGTCTTTCCTATATAGGTTTCAAGCGTCATTTTGTATGGTTTTGTGTTATTTCGAAGTGTCTGGCCTTTCTGAAAGCAGGCTCTGGGGCAAAATCACTCAGAATGCCTGGCAGTGTACCTTTCATGAAGTGATAACAATTTGAATATTTTTTTGCATGGTGACTTCTAAGAAGGATAGCTCCATTTTTGGGGAGTATGAATTATAGAACTAGACCTTCAGGGTTTATGCAGAGATCATATAGCGATAGAGACCAATCACATACATAAGAATTTGTTGAATGATATCAATTATAATGCTAATTTAAGAATGTATTGGGGGGGAGGGGGGGAAGAGGGATCTGATGTGAAAAAAGGTCATTTTGACTCTCCCCCCCAACATCACCCCAAATATTTCTGAAAAGATCCATCTTCAGTTCCCAGAATCAGTTCCTTGCCCGTGGACAGGTAAGAGTGGGGATTACTATGATAGCAGCCCCAGTCATCACACCAGAGCGATACCTGTTGGCCAGGCTCAGGGTGCATGTTTTATATACACCAGACAGAGGGGATCTGTGATGTGTGGCCCCTGCTAAGCACCGTCACCGTAATAATGGTTAGGGATATGCATTCATTACAAAACAATTGGTTCATTAGTATACCCTAAAAAAAAAAATTTTAATTCAAAAAAACAAAATATTTCAAAAATAACTATAGCTTTTCTTCTTCATACCTGGAGGAGTTGCCGTTTCTAATTACTGTGGCTACTGAGATAAAGAAATTAAATATGAGCTCTGCAGTATATATTTGACAAATCGTGTTTTGTACTTGCTTCCTGATGCTTTGACGTGTACTAGCCCGAAAACGACCATGACTGAGGTGCATGCCCAAGCTACAGGCAAGGGCATGACAGGTTGTCAAGGTCATTATCCTGGCTGTAAAAGCTTACTTCCTGAGCTTCACTCTGGTTATGAAACCATTCATTTCATAAGAAATCAATTTATGAATGTGTATTAGTCAAACTGCTGAACAGCTGGATCCCACAGATATATATAGCTCATACTAAGGACTGCAGAAAACAGCTTCTGACTAGGAAATACATATTCACCATGTAGAATCATTGATCAGTAGACCCACTAGGATTCCTACTAGAGCAGTGTGTCTCTGTAGAAGGGTCACACCAAGCAGAAGAAACTAGAGGAGCGTACTATTTTGTTACAGCACTCCCTTGGGAAGTTGCTACAATAGTTGTTTCCTAAATCTATAATAGCAAAATGACCGTAGATCTTTCTGTTGGGTTTAGTGAATGTTAAAACATTCTACACAGGCTTTGGAGGTTATCCCTCCCTCTCCCAACATTTGAGAACGCCAAAGTGCAATGATGGTTCTCTACTCAGCCAGTCACTTTAAATATGGCTGCTGGGTGAACAGAGCACTTTTCATAAAATTTATATATATAATAGATAAAAGAAAAACAAGAAAAATTGATGGTGGTCAATGTAAACCACAACAGCAGGTATATAAGAATTATTATTTATAGATATCTTGAATTTGTGTTGAATTATTAAGAGATATATTTATATTTTGTATATTCCCTATCTCTCTATATATTGTGATACACAAGTATCTCATGCCAGAAAGACTATTTTAGTGCAATCCCAAAACACATGTCCCAGTTTAGCTCATGGGGCAGAACATTTAGGACATTCACTCTTCTAGTAAAATCCTTATAAGGAGAAACATACATTTGCATCAAAAATTTGTACTGCTGCTCTTGCAAAACATCCAAGTATGTTAAGGGTTTTATAGGTTTCAAAAGCCTTTTTATATCGTCCTCATCCAAGCCCCGGAAGTCCCCCAGATCTCCATGCCAGATTCTGGAAACATTGTTCAACAAATATGTTTCCTATACATAAGTTCCCATCAAATGTGGCACTCCCAATCTACAAATATGTTGGATTCGTAGATAAGTATACCAATCAACATTCATTAACCACAATTCCTTCATTAACAAATTAAGGAACCTGTTTACAAAGGCACGCTAGTGTTTTTACTGCACACTAAAAATTAGCACGTTAACTGTGCAGATGCCCATAGAAATATTAAGGGCATCTACATCGTTAGTGCACAGTAAAAATGCTAGTGTGCCTTTCAGGGCCCTAAATGACTTACAATGACTCTCATCCATGAGTAACTTGGCAACTTGCTGTGCCCCCCCCCCCCCCCCCCGCAAGCCATTTAGATATAAATTCAGAGAAAGCATTAGGGTCCAAATCTATATTTTATTTATTTTAGTGCATTTGTACCCCACACTTTCCCACATAAGCAGGCGCAGTGTGGCTTACATAAAACAAGAGCATATAATTCAATATGGAGAAGGCACAGAAACAGGATGCGGCAGGAGGGGAAGGTACACGGGACAACACGGGTAAATGACAGGGGTGAGGAGTCAACAAGTGGAAGAGGGTAAACTGAGGACTAGCCAAGGGAATAAGCCTTGGCAAATAAGAAGGTCTTCAAGGACTTCTTGAACTGATGATCGGCAAGCTTCTTAAGCTGTCGTGGCAGGACATTCCAGGATTGCGTGCTGATGTAGGGGAAGGAAGAAGCATAAAGAGTCTTGTATTTTATATGCCGATAGGTGGGGTAATGTAGGTGGAGGTAAGTCCTGGCAGTGCTGTGGGCATTTCTGGAAGGCAGATCAATTAGAGTAAGCATGTACCCAGGGGCTTCACCATAGATGATCTTGTAAGTGAACAGATTTTAAAATGAAATACGGTCCTTGACAGGGAGCCAGTGTAGTTGAAAACAGAGCGGCCGAGCAGGAACAAAGCGAGATTTCCCTAGGATAAGTCATGCGGCCGTGTTTTGAGCCGTTTGTAGACGTTTTAGAATATAGTCCCGGCAATCGGCATAGATCCCGCTGCACAGGGCCGGTCTTAGCAAGTGCGGGGCCCTATGCAGACCAATTTGGTGGGGCCCCATCCTAGCCCCACCCCCACCATTGCCCCGCCCCACCGTAGCTCCACCCCATTGATAAAATTATTCCATTTTTAGAACATTTTTTATTTATGAAATTTCAAATAAAGACAAATGAAGCTAAACTTGTACAAAAAACTGATTGAAATAATAAGCACAATGCTATCATGAAACCTCCCCTCCCCAGAAATTATTCAGTTCAAGTCCACTACAATTAGTAGTTTCAATTCTCATAACAAAGGAGAATAAAGGAAAAATATTAAGAAAAGATTCAGTACTTTCAAATTCCCCTATTATTCTGTAACCCATATATGCAATAAAATAAAAATGAAATGAAAAGATATACAATAAAATAAAGTGATATGTAAAATATAATGTACAATATAAAAACATATAGACCACCAAGGTATTAAAATTGTTTTAAAATATATACCACAACTCTCTGACTCAAGAAGACTCAGACTCTGTCATCCATAATTGTCTGACAACACACAGAAAAAAAATAAGAAAAAGTCACAATTAATACCTTATACACCAATATACCAGCCATACGGAAAATGCAGATTATCAACAATATGAAGCTAGCAAGGGATCATAATATCACAATTCTCATGTAGAGCCACAAAACACCCTTTTAGAGACAGTGTGTCATGATTTAGGCTCTACACCCTTTCCGATATTTGGTGCCACCTTAATAAGGCCAACACACAATCTCTCCACTGCAAAACACTATACACAAACGTGTGCAAAAACACACTCATAACCTTAACAAACCATAAACAGCACTAATTCCAAGGACAGGACAAGCTACAAACTTATGCGTGGCGTGGAAAGGCAACTGTAATTACACCGGGCTCTAAAACACCAGTGCACAACCTAGTGAAAAAAAAACAAACAAAAAGGGCTGCAAACTATACGCTAGCAGAATACTGCACCTTCCTTGATCACACCTGAAAAACACATGAATGCAAAATACAGAACTGGAAAGTTACCTCAAGAAGTCAGACTCAGTATGTAGCAATACTACAAAAATTAAAACTTACATGAAAAATATCACAGATGCACATTTCCAAAAACTAACATATTCCAATTAATAAATCCTGAATAAAATAGTTTTTTCTACCTTTGTTGTCTGGTGACTTTGTTTTTCTGATCATGCTGGCTCAGTATCCGATTGTGCTGCTATCTGTCCTCTTAACTCATTTCCAGGGCTTCCTTTCCATTTATTTCTTTACTTTCCGCCTTTCTTCTTCATTTCTTGCCCTACATCCGTAAGTAAAAGCTGGGTCCTCCGCAGACTTGACTGTCCAGTGGATCCAGCTTCTGCCTATTTTCTATATCCATGTGCAATTTTTCTCCTCTCTTCCTTTTCCCTCACCTCATCTCCATCCATGTCCAGCATTTCTTCTCTCTCCTCCACCCACCCATGTCCAGCGACCCTCCTGTCCCCCCTGCCATCCATCTATGTCCAGCAACCCCCCTCCCCTCCATCCACCCATGTCCAGCGGCCCTCCCCTGCCATCCACCTATGTCCAGAAACCCCCCTAACCCTGCCACCCACCCATGTCCAGCGCCCCTCCTGTCCTCCCTGCCCGCCCCTGCCATCCACCTATGTCCAGAAACCCCCTCCCCTGCCATCCACCCATGTCCAGCAACCCCCCTGTCCCCTATGCCCTCCCCTGCCATCCACCTATGTCCAGAAGCCCCCCTCCCCTCCATCCACCCCATGTCCAGCGACCCTCCTGCCCCCCTTGCCAACTGCCATCCACCTATGTCCAGTAACCCCCCCTGCCCTCCACCCATGTCCCGCGACGCGAGTCTCCTTGTTCCCCTGCTGCTCCCCCTCCCTCCAGCCACCTGAGACCCCTCCCATCTGAGCCCCCCTCCCCGACCCGCCAAACGACCCTCTTCTGCCGCCTGCACCTCACCTGACCCAACCCAGCATTTCAAAAAAACCTCCAAGCGGCGGTGCCGGTGCCTTGCGTCTCAGAGAAGAAAACTCGCGTAGTCGTTGGCCGGCCTTCCCTCAAGTCCCGCCCTCTGATGTAACTTCCGCAAGGGCGGGACTTGAGGGAAGGCCGGCCAACGACGACGCGAGTTTTCTTCTCTGAGACGCGAGGCACCGGCACCGCCGCTTGGAGGTTTTTTTTAAATGCTGGGTCGGGTCAGGTGAGGTGCGGGCGACAGAAGAGGGTCGTTTGACAGGGAGGGGGGGGGTCAGACGGGAGATGTCTCAGGTGACTGGAGGGAGGGGGAGAAGCAGGGGAACGAGGAGACTCGCGTCGCGGGACATGGGTGGAGGGCAGGCGAGCGTGGTCGGCGAGGCAGAGGCGAGGCACGCCGCGCGGGGCCCTATGCGGCCGCCTCGGTCGCCTCTGCCTAAGACCGGCCCTGCCGCTGCAGTAGCCTATGTGGGACGGGATCAGCCAGTGTACTAGGGTACGGAATAGATCCAGTGTTAAGAAATTCCTGATAAGCTTCAGCCTCCACATGGCATAGAACATACTTTTTGTGATGAGTTGCACTTGACTGTCCAGGCGTAAGTGTGCATCCAACATAACTCCAAGGATTCTCAAACTACTGGAGATAGGAAGTGTGCAGTCCTTCACAGCGAGCGTTTTGTGGACAACTTTGTTGTACTGGGACGATAGGATAAGACATTGTGTTTTGTCCTGATTAAGTTTAAACAAAAACGCCTTTGCCCAGGAATCCATGGTAGAAAAACAGGTTTCAATTTGTTCAGCGATTTCGGCTATATTACCCTTTAAAGGCAGCAATGGGGTTACCCTAGGATTCATCTTCATTAACCTGCACAACAGTATCCAAGCCTACAGTACAGAAGTAAAATCCAGTTTTTAAAAAAACCCTTTGGGAATTGGTCACATACAGCACGTATAATAAGTGCAACAGAGCCAATAACTGCTCCTCTCAGGATATATAATATTGTGTTCCCTTGATCCAATATGCTATATAGCAGTAAAAGACACAAAAAAAGGGGGGGGGGGGGGGGGGGGGGAATGCAGTCTCCACAAAACAGTCCAAAAAAGAGAAACAATGGAGAACACAACACACACAGTGAAGTGTGCAATGATAAAGTCTAAAGCGATCCTTTTGAAAAAGTCCTTAGTCATTTTAAATAAAGGTTTTAAAGTTTTTGTTCGCTCATTTCACCGTGTGCGTGTTGCATTTGTTCTATTTCCAATGTGCAATACAGCATATTTTACAAGAGAATTTTGCGAAGCATTATATGCAACTTCTCCAAGTCTTTAAATTTCAAAAATAGAGGGAAGGTATGAAGTATGTAAAGCCACCTGGGAAAGAGTATGATTTTATAACATGCCATACAACCCTTCAAACTCAGGGGAAGTTTTGTCCACATTATTAAAAAGTCAGCTCTGTCTTGCATAACAACATAGCCACATTTTCTCCATATAGATTCTTAAGATCCGTAGTAATATAGATCCTCAAATACTAAATTTTATCTTCTACCTATTTCAATGGAAAAGTAGTTTGCTAGTCCCCAACCTTATATCCCCCCAAATTACATAAATTTACATAAAAAGGAGAGGACCTCTCCAAACTGAAGCACAATTTGTAAGGTGCAAGACTCAGGTTGGGTTAAAGTGAGCAACATATCATCCGCAAAGGCCAAAATCTCAGTATAAGCATCACCAATTTGAATAACATGGACCTCTGCATCATTTCCAAGGTACTACAGCATGGCATTCAAATATAAAAGAAAATAAGAGGGGAAAGTGCATAACCCTGTCTAGTGTCTCCGTAAAGAGGAAAATAAAAATAATCTGATCATGTTCCATTAGCCGTCACTGCTGCTAACAGGTTGGCGTAAAGGACCTATACCACTTCCAAAAAAGGGCCAGCCAGACCATAAGCCTTCAAAACATTAATAAAAAAAAGGTTCAGCTGATCACAATTGAATGATTTCTCAGCAATGCGGTTTATATAACAAGAATAGGCCAAACCCCAGATCAAACAAAATATTGACTTACGCGAGACTCATGGTCTCATTTATTTAAAAAATGTACATACCACCTAAAAAAAAAAACCCGGTTCCTATTATAATCACAGTAGTAGCCCACAATACAACAAAGGGAATAATGTTCATGAAGCTCACTAAAATGCAGTCACAAACAGCTGTGTTTTAAGAAGCTTCTTAAATTGCATCTCACTGCTGCAAAGCCGCAAGTGTCCTTTAAGAGCATTCCATAGCTGTGTACCTGCAACAGTAAAAAAACAAAAAAAAGGCTCTGGTTTCCACATAAGTCTGCACCACTGGATCAAAGGACAGCCGATTCATACTTTCCAATCTCAAATGCCTTTTCAGATGATACACTTTGAGGCCTTGTTGGAAAAGCACAGGGGCAAAAAGCATAAATAGTTTGATGCACCAAAACCAACACCTTATATTGAATATGCTGCAAGATATTTAACCAGTGCAACACCTTAAGAACTGGTTAAACGGGTGAATATTTTGATACACCAATAATAAGTCTTTCTGCAGCATTCTGCACCACTTGCAATGCCCTGAGTCGAGAAGATGGCAAACCAAGATACAGGGAATTACAATAATCTAACCAAGACAATGTCAAACTTTACACCATAATTCTGAAATCATACAAAGTTAACATAAGTCTTAATCTGTGCAAAAGATGTAACTGAAAAAAAAACCTGTACTACCTTAGAGAATCATGCACACTCCAAGTGAACACCTAATAACCTCATTGTCACGATTGTGACTGTATTCCATGCCTACACTCACCTTGTCCCCGGGGTGACCAGGCCCTGTGGTTGCTGTGGACTGTTTTTTCCTGTTTCCCCAGACATCTTCCAGGTTCCATTCCGGTCCTGATGTTCCAGCACTCCAGGCTTGCCCTGGTGTTTCTGCTGCCAAGCCTCACCTGTGGCCTCATCTGTAATTGCCTTTATTAAGCTCCTGAGTATTGTCAGACTTGCCTTTGCAACAGAGGTCTTCAGATGTGCTTTCGACTGTGAGTGCTTGTTGCAGTTCTAGCTCTGCTAGTTCTTGTCTTTAGCTTCAGTTCCTTACTGTTTGTATCTGCCTTGTTTGTTTTCAGTTCTAGCTTCCTTACTGTTGTATCTGCCCTGCGTGTCTTTAGCTTCAGTTCCTTACTGTTTGTATCTGCCTTGTTTGTTTTCAGTTCTAGCTTCCTTACTGTTTGTATCTGCCTTGTTTGTTTTCAGTTCTAGCTTCCTTACTGTTGTATCTGCCCTGCGTGTCTTTAGCTTCAGTTCCTTACTGTTGTATCTGCCCTGCGTGTCTTTAGCTTCAGTTCCTTACTGTTGTATCTGCCCTGCGTGTCTTTAGCTTCAGTTCCTTACTGTTTGTATCTGCCCTGCGTGTCTTTAGCTTCAGTTCCTTACTGTTTGTATCTGCCTTGTTTGTTTTCAGTTCTAGCTTCCTTACTGTTGTATCTGCCCTGCGTGTCTTTAGCTTCAGTTCCTTACTGTTGTATCTGCCCTGCGTGTCTTTAGCTTCAGTTCCTTACTGTTTGTATCTGCCTTGTTTGTTTTCAGTTCTAGCTTCCTTACTGTTGTATCTGCCCTGCGTGTCTTTAGCTTTAGTTCCATTCCTGCTTGTATCACCCTGTTAGTCCTTAGCTTCTGCCCTACCCTGCTTGAGTCTGCCTTGTTTGAAAACCCAACAGTAGCGTCTCCCCTTTCATACCAAGCTTACCATATCACCTTAACCAGCTTCGCCATTTGTGCCGGAGGTCTGTAGATAACACCCGTGTGGATAGAGATTCCATCTTCGCTTTCCAGGACAATCCATACAGCTCCCCTTGTCCCCAGGTTCCCCCACATTTCAGCTGCTCTGATATTGTGTTTCACATACAGTGCACCACTCCTCCACCTCTTTGGCCCTCCCTATCCTTCCTAAAAAGATTGTATCCTGGTATGGTCACATCCCATTCATGGGAATCATTGAACCGTATCTCTGTAACAGTAACAATATCCAAGTTTTCCTCAAACATCAGAGCTTGCAAATCTTGAAGCGTTTTACTTAAGACTACGAGCATTTGTGCTCATTGCTTTCCATGTGTTATATGATTTTGAATGGTTTTCTATATTTACATGACCTTAGCCTCTACCATCATGCTTTTTCTGTGAAACAGCCAAGTTATAAGTAATACCCTGGGCGAAGGAAATTGAAGTGACTGAAAGTGTCCTGAAGTGCTTACACATAGTACTTGTGCGTGATAATTAAAGTTGCCATATACTGTGGAGCTTGGCAATAGAGAATTAAAAACTGAATGGGCCTCAACCAGCAACCAACGTAGCTTGCAAATCAGTGGCATAGCACTTTCAAACCTAGAGGATCTAAATATTAATCGTATTCTGCAATGTCTGCAATCCATGACAAATTGATATACTACAACCATTAAAAATGATGCTGCAGTAATCCAAATGACCCATTAATAGTGTCTGTATAATTTGCCTCAAAGCAAAATAAAATACATCTCAACTTCCACATTAGTCTAAATACCTTAGTAGTTAACAATTCCACATACCGAGAGCTTAACAGTGGCACTCTAACATTCCTACATTCTAGACTTAAAACTCTGTATTGAATACAACAAGCTATGTAAAGAATGCATAGACAGCTGGAACATGCTAACTTGATTCAAAGAAATCCAACACAATTCCCCGTCTGCTGGCTGACTAATGTGCTTGTGAATAGTGTGTCATGACAATTCATCATATACCACAAGCTTAAGTTTTTTTTTATAAAACTTTATATATTTTGTAAACTGCTTTGTTGTTGGTGTGAAAAAGTTATATATAGTGCTACTATAAAAGCTTTATGTATATATATGTGTGTGTGTGTGTCCTGCCAGACAGGAAACAGAAAATTACATCAGTGAGGCCAGGGGCCAGCGTAGGCAACAATAATGAATCACTGCAGGCACCGGGGACGCCTGTAGGGCAGATACTGGGATGCCGCGCAGGAGGAGACATGTTGATGTGGGGTGCTTCTGCTGCTGGGTGGGCCTGAGCGAAGAATTGGTGGGCCTGTGCCCACCCTAACTAAACCACTGATATGAGGAAAGGCTAAAGAAGCTAAGGCTGTTTAGCTTGGACAAGAGATGGCCGAGGAGAGAGATGACAGAGGTCTATAAAATCCTGAGTGGAGTCAAAACAGTATAATTGAATATTTACTCTTTTAAAGAGTACAAAGACTAGGGTATGCTCCATGAAGTTACATAATAGCTTATTTAAAACAAATAGGAGAAAATATTTTTTTTTCACTCAACGTATAGTTCAGCTCTAGAACTTGTACTGCTGGGGGAATTCTGCACAAAATTTTTTAAAATTCTGTGCACAATATTTGCTCTGGCCCCTTCTCATTTTCAGCCACTGGCAGCAACTCTGCTCCCTCGTTGTTCCTCCTTGCCACGGGAGTTCAGTGGGAGAGGGGAAGTGAACCACTACAGATCAGGTCACCTCCTCCTCCTATGCCAGCTTAGACCAGACTGTATTTATTTTGTTGCATTTGTATCCCATGTTTTCCCACCTCTTTGCAGGCTCAATGTGGCTTACAATACATCATGAATAACAGAAATACATGAAAAAAGTATGCATGTAGTGATAACTGCAGGAATTGTATAAGAAAGTATACAGGAATAAACTATCAGGTCTAAACCGGCATAGAAGGAAATACCCCAATGTGCAGTCATTTTTCCTCTTCTAGCTGCTCAAGCTTAGTGGGGGAGGGGAAGAAAGTGAGCAGCGCCAATGCTGTCCGTACCTGCACTGAATTCTACACAGCGTGTGCAGAATTCAGCTCATCCTGTGGCAGTGGAGAATTCTGGACAAATTCTCTGCGATGCAGAACTCCCCCAGAAGTAAGCTTTTTGCTAGAGGATGTAGTAAAAGCAGTTAATGTTTCTCAGTTTAAAAAAAGGTTTGGACAACTTAGTGGAGGAAAAGTCCATAAACTTATTATTACAGTAGACCTGGAGAAAACCACTGGTGTTAAATAACATGGAATCTTGCTACTTTTTGGGACTCTGTCATGTACTTGTGACCTGAACTGACAATTATTGGAAACAGGATACTGGGCTAGATGGACCTTTAGTCAGACCCAGTAGGGCAATTCTTATGTTACTACTACTATTTAGCATTTCTATAGCGCTACAAGGCATACGCAGCACTGCACAAACATAGACGAAAGACAGTCCCTGCTCAAAGAGCTTACAATCTAATAGACAAGGAGGCACAATCAATACCAGTTTGACAAAGCAAGCAGAAGCAAATAGATTTTAAAGAGCTTCAGAGTTCTGTCTCCATAGCTCAGTTTATTTGCAGACTAGCCATTGAGCCCGAATGGGAGGGTTTCCGAGCCCTCCCCCCCCCCCCCCCCCCGGAGTCACTGCAGCCGCCCCTCCACCCGGCCCGAGCAGCACTGTAAACTTACATCAGCATGCAGCAGCAGGCACATCAGCAAAGCTGCCGTGGGGGCGGGCTTCCTTCTCTGCCTGTGTCCCCACCCTCGTGTGACGTAATGTCGGCGAGGGCGGGACAAAGGCAGAGAAGGAAGCCCGACGGCAGCTTTGCTGATGTGCCTGCTGCTGCGTGCTGATGTAAGTTCACAGTGCTCAGCCAGATGGAGGGGGCGGCGGCGACGTCTGCAGCATGCCAGTAGAGACTTCCCTTTCTGACCCGCCCCCATCATCACGTATTGAAGCGGGGGCGGGGCAGAGAGGGAAGTCTCTACTACGCATTTGCGAGTCAGTACGGTCACTCGCCGTTTATATGTTTGATATGATAAACTGCCTTTCAGTAAAACAGCAGAGTACAAAAACTAAAGTTGCATTTTTTAAACATTTTAAAAATGATCATAGTTATGTCTCAGAAGAGAGAAATTCCAACCCACCAAGTGAACAAAACCTAAACATAAAACCATGTCTTCACTCCTTGAAGGCAAGCAAATGACTTTGAACTTTATCTGATAAATAACCGATAATTGCAAAAAAATCAGGTGTACTCTGGTCTGAAGAATGAGCGTTATATAATACATGAAAAACTGTATTCTGAACCAACTGTAAATCACTGAAGGGTAGATTAACTCTCTTTGTTGTACAATTAATTACAAAAAAGCGGTAAATACATCCTACAAATAAATACATTTAAAATGGCCTTTCTTCAGACAAAACAAATGAAATAAGCTCAAAACTGAACAGAAGTAAAAATTAGAACCATAAATAATTTTTAAAAAACATAATTTAACCTAAATTGCACTACAGCCTCTTTCTCCGTCATCACTTACATTCCACATAATCTAACCATATTTAATCTCAGTAGAGCACACCATCATCAGAATACAAACAGCAAAATAACTAACTATAATGACAAAGAAAAACTGGTTAAAAAACAGCTATAGCTAAAACAAAATTATAAAAAACTTGCAGCAATAGCCTATCACTTAAAAAAAAAGTCAAGTACTTGTTTAAGCCCCCTCAAAATTTGAGAATATAACTCTTACCCCCCCCCCCCAACGTTTACTAAGCCACACTAGCAGCTGCCGTGCGCTAATGCCAACACAGCCCATTCGCTTTGAATGGGCTATGTCGGTACTGCTGCGTGGCTTAGTAAACAGAGGGATAAAATGTCTTCTGAAAACTCAAACAGCAATGTTTCATCCTCAACACACTTGGAAAGGCATTCCACAGAATAAGGCATACTACTGAAAAGGCCATCCACCAAGTAATTGACAATCCTCTTTACTTACAGAAGGACCTAAAAAAAAAAAAAAAAATTCAGAGCTGTAATAGATCTAAGCACAAGATTATACTGATGTACAATTATCCAGTTAGTCAAGTATTTAGAACTCTCACCATGTAAAGTTCAAAATAAAACAAAACCTATCCTATGCTCAATTGGGAGCCAGTGTAATTTAGCAAATAACAGAAAAATGCACCGATGATGATTACATAGAGTCAACAACTGAACTGCATAATTTTGAATTATCTGCATAGCTCTCAAGAAGAAAGGCCACCCAAGAAATCATCAGTAATTCATCCTGCAGAAGTGCAGCATAGTACAAAATTTTTCCAGCAGGATGAAATATCTCAATCACCTAAATAATCGCAACACTCTTTAACTATCTTAACAATTTGCACCTTAAACTGTATGAGTGTACCAAGCTTAACACCCAAATTTCTATCTTCTAACATACCCGAGATAGCATCCTCAATCTGCACCATTCTGAGGCAAACAAGCAAGTCTCTATAGCTAATCCACAGAATCTCCATTTTTAAAATGTTAGGGATCAGCTTATTCTGATTCATCCAAGTATTTATAAGTTTTAAAATACACTACAAAGCAGAAGCATTACCTGTATATGGATACTGCAAGATCAGAACCACTCCCAAACAGTTCCTTGGAGTCCAGACAAGAACATCAACCACTGATGCAATATCCAGACACACCAAGAGGTACGACTCGTATCTAGACCACACCACAATGAATCAACCAATCACGAGGAAAAGCATCTCCGTACTATGTCTCCTCAAAAAGTTAACCTTTGCTTTTTCTAAAAAATAATCTACCTGCTAACCTAAAAAATTTTGCTTAATAACCAAGAGACCAGAAATGCACCGATATCTGACACACTCGGACATACCAAATACCAGTCACTGGGTAGGCCCCACTTGGAGTACTGTGTTGAGTTCTGAAGACTGTATCTTTCTAAGGATGTAAAAAGACTTGAGGCAGTCCAGAGGAAGGCGACAAAAACGTTACGGGACTTGCGACAAAGACATATGAGAAGAGTCTCAGAGTAGTACCATGTTTGTTTAAGAGTAATTGGATTTTCAAGTTAAAAATTAATGCCAATAAATGCAGAGAGTGATGCACTTGGAGTAGAAAATCCAAGGGAGCCATATGTGCTAGGAGGTGAGAAACTGACATGCACAGACAGGGAGAGGATCTTGGGATGATAGTATCCAAGGATCTGATGGTAACGAGTATGACAAGGCAATGGCTATAGCCAGAAGGATGTTAGACTGCATAGAAAAAGGCGTAACTAGCCCCTTGTACAAGTTATTGGGGAGGCCCCACTTGGAGTATTGTGTTAAGTTTTGGAGACTGTATCTTTCTAAGGATGTAAAAAGACTTGAAGCAGTCCAGAGGAAGGCGACAAAAATGTTATGGGGCCTCCGTCAAAAGATGTATGAGAAGAGACTGGAAAACCTGAACATGTATACTCTGAGCAGTTTTCCCCAAGTCTGGTCTTGGAGTAGCCCTTGCCAGTCAGGTTTTCGAGATATCCACAATGAATATGCATGAAAAAGATTTGCATATAATGGAAGTAGTGTATGAAAATCAAGTTCATACACTGGACAGGAAACACTGCTCTAGACGAAAGGAAGGACAGGGAAGATATGATACAGACATTTAAATACTTTAAAAAATATTAATATAGAACCAAACATTTTCCAGAGAAGACAAATGGTAAAACTAGAGGACATGAACTGAGGTTGTGATGTGGTAGGAGTAATGTCAGGAAATTATTTTTCACGGAGAGGGTGATTGATGCTTGGAATGCCCTCCTGAGGGAGGTGATGGAGACAAACATGGTGAAAGAATTTAAAACAGCACGGGATGAACCCAAAGGATCTCTAATTAAAAAATAAATGGTATTTTAAAAAAATGGCTGCATGTGTGTTGTGTGGAAAGTGGTCAAGAGGACCAAGACTATACTAAAAGGTCTTGAACAACAACTGTTTTTTTTCTCAGCAAGTTGCCTCAAAGATGGATGATTGAGACTAAGATTTTACAGTTGGATAATTCCCTTAAGAAATCTGAATCTCACATCGGAGTATTACAACAAGCAGGAACATCAGAATCAAGGATAGCTTGTATTTATATAGACAGATTAGACGTCCAGCTTACGGATACCAATCTGAGATTCTTTAATTTTCCTGTTTGTTCACTGTCTGAAAAAAAAAACTGCTTAGGAAATATTTCAAAGATGTTTTACTTGTGCCTAATGCGGACACTATTGCTGTTACAAAAATGTTATTTGCCTAGGAAAGTACCTAGGGTGGCCCTGGATGGTTTATCCATTAGAGATAATAAGATGGATAATTCAATTGCCTTTCTAGAGACTTCCTAAGATAACATCTCACAGTGGTCCACTCTCCTAGTGTCTTTATCCTCAAAACTGGACAAGGCTATAATTATGCAAAATTACTTTAGAAAAAAAAAAAGATTTCCTGTATTGTGGAGGGAAAATACTGATATTTTCGGATGTCTCTAAAGTTTCCCACCAAATGTTTATTTTATCTGATGTTAAATATGTCTTCTTTGGAGGACACGTGACGCCTAGAGCAAGAGTGGAAGCTGCCTTCTCGATTCTTCTGTTTCCCCATCACATTATCCATCTATTTTGCATCTTTTTTTTTTTTTTTGCAAGAATCGGGTTATACCTCTGTTTTGTTCTTAGTAGCATTAACTGCTTCGGAACAGTACAGAGTTTGTAGACATGGTTTGTGTTATGGCGTCTCTTGAAACACAGGGCCATGAGAAACCACGAGGAGTTGAAGCCAAGATGGCGGCTCTCTTGGACCCGTTGAATCCTTCAGTTTTTTTACAAATGGACTAAGGAAATTGTAACAGAAGTGTGGGCTGTAGTGGAAGCTGCTTTGGATACTAAATTACAGTAAATGAATGATCTACTGAAGCTGCCCACGAACATTTGGATAGCATGAACCTGGAGCTTGACGCTCAACAACACTGTGTGGAAGTACAGGAGGCTAGAGTAGAGCATACTTCGTAAGTTATGGATCAACTCTGCCTTGACTTTAAACAACTTGAACGTAAAGTTGAGGATATGGAGGGCAGAGCTCAACGCAATTACTTGCATCTGGTGGGCTTTTCCAAGTCTTTTAAGGAAGTAGATTTGGTGAAGAATTTAGAGACTTGGCTTCCAAAATCTCTAACTTGACATCTTTTGTAGACCCTTTTAAAATTAAATGGGCCTGTCGATAGGCTGCAGGTCTGGAAGTCATGCTCTTCATAGGGTGATTGTTTATTGTGTTCAACATCTTGCTCATAAGCGAACTATACTGAAGGCCGTGCATGCTGGACAATGTTTGGACTACAAGAATCAAAGTTTTGTGTTTTCAGGATTATACTGCTAAAGTCCACACGCAACGTAAGGTTTTTGCTCCTTTTATGCTCTGCAAATTCCTAGTGCCTTACTTTATCCAGCACCACTGTGTCTGCTGGTCAGTCATTTTTTCACTTCCGTGGAGGCAGCAAAAACTTATATTCAAAATCTCCCAGCAGATGGAGAAACTTAGAAGATGCTGCTTTGTTTCTGTGCCTTTCCAGCAGTTTTTTTTATTGATTTGGAATGTTTCTCATCTGTTTTATTTTACTTTGGACTATTTAGTTTGAGTGTGCTAGCCTGTTTCTATTGGATTCTATACCTGATTCATGTCTAAGTTTGCTTAGCTTGATCTGGAAAGATGGCTCATAGTATGTTTTGTTTTTTTTAATAGTTACTAGGATTGGTTAAGGTAAGTGGGATGGGCGGGGGTGTTTCACATGTTTGATACCATGGAATTGGGACAATAAGGTTGGGTTGGAGGAAGGGGGGTTGAGTTGGGGAAGGGGTTAGGGATGGCCGAAATTCTCTATATTTGCTTGTGTTTTTCTTGACTGTTGTATTTGTTGTCAAACAAATTTAACTAAATATGTCTTCTTTGAACTAGATCAGTTGGAAAGACATAGGGAAGTTAAATAATATTATCATGTGTGGTGTGAATTAACATCACTTTAAATATTGTCCAGGTATGTTGCGACTAGTTATCTTAATTTTCCTGTTTCTTTTCTATATTAATTGTTCTTCTCCCGTGATGTGGGCTGTATTAGTTTCTTGAAACAGTGTTGGATGTGCTTGTTTGAAATTTAATTAAATATTTAAATTTAAAGCTGGGCTACAAATATTTCTTCACCTTGGCCTTTGGAACCATGTAGCATCCCTGGCTCATTTGGGTCAATCTTCCTCATCCCCTACTACCCTTTTCTGTTTGATTACTGTTTTGTTTTTTTTGTTTGGTTTTTTTTTTTTTGCTTTTTAATATTTGTTGTTGTGAACCACTTTGTTGTGCTATCTAGCTTGAAGAGTGGTATGTCAAGAAATAAAACTAAACAGAACCTACAAAAGTGCCACATTCTCTACCATGTTAAAAACACACAGGCCCTGCTCATTCTGTGGTCCATTCTGGGTTGGCTATTCACATGGAAATCACTTAGCTTAGTAAACAGTCCCCTTAATGTACTAACATTCAAAGTTTACCTTTAGCATGGTTGACCAATGGTTTAAGCAGGGGTTCTCAACCCAGTCCTGAGGACAGTCATATTTTCAGAATTTCCATAATGAAAATGGAGTGGCCTAGTGGTTAGGGTGGTGGACTCTGGTCCTGGGGAACTGAGTTCGATTCCCACTTCAGGCACGGGCAGCTCCTTGTGACTCTGGGCAAGTCACTTAACCCTCCATTGCCCCATATAAGCCACATTGAGCCTTCCATGAGTGGGAAAGCGCAGGGTACAAATGTAACAAAAATAAAATAGATACTATTAGAGATTCTACATGGAATGTTGCTATTCCACTAGCAACATTCCATGTAGAAGGCTGCGCAGGCTTCTGTTTCTGTGAGTCTGACGTCCTGCACGTACTCACAGAAGCAGAAGCCTGCGCGGCCACATTGGTGATCTGCAAGGGCCGACTTCTACATGGAATGTTGCTAGTGAAATAGCAACATTCCATGTAGAATCTCAAATAGTAACAACAGTGGAGGAGTGGCCTACTGGTTAGGGTGGTGGACTTTGGTCTTGAGGAACTGAGTTCGATTCCCACTTCAGGCCCAGGCAGCTCCTTGTGACTCTGGGCAAGTCACTTAACCTTCCATTGCCCCATGTAAGCCGCATTGAGCCTGCCATGAGTGGGAAAGCGCGGGGTACAAATGTAACAATAAAAAAAATGCATGAGGTTAATTCACATACATTACCTCTATTCTATGCCACTGTGTGAGGCATATTCATTATGCGTACCTGATAACTAGGTGTGTACAGAGGACTGGGTTGAGAACCACGATTAGAATAATAGCAAGGAATCTAGACATTTGAGTTCCCAGAGCTGCCATTGACACTAGGTATCACTTTGGCAATTCACTTTAATTCTCACCGCCTCACATACCCACTTGAATGGTCATTTATTTTATTTATTGCGTTTGTATCCCACATTTTCCCACCTCTTTGCAGGCTCAATGTGGCTTACAATGTGTAGTTGTTAGTAGACAGTAGATTAAGAGAAAACAGTTAGTGTTACATAGAAAGTGGCGTAATCGAAATTTAAACAGGTAATTATAATTAAGAGATATTACTGATAGTAGGTAAGGTGGAGATGTCATAGAAAATAGCCTCTCAAACAAGGACTATTGCACTGATCTGCTTCAGATTTTACAGAGGTACTTCTCAACCCTCTCTCCTGGAGGCACATCTAGCCAGCCGGTTTTCGGGATTACCACCATGAGTATGCACGAGATAAATCTCCATATAACGGATCTCCACTATATGCAAGTCGTATGCAACACACATCCATGACGGTAATCCTGAAAACCTTACTGAGTTGTGTGCCTCCGGAAGAGGGTTGTTGTAAAGCACCCTAGCGCTGTATAGTGAGTTATTTATAATTTCATATTTTAAAAGTTGATTGCAGAATATTTCCCAGTCTCCAAACATGTGCTTACTTAAGAAAACGACGACGTGTACAAATAAGAACCAAGCTTAAGGACCGTGCATTTACAACATTTTTCCTGTTCGATAGGGATAAGGAGTATCTACCAGCAATCAATACATTTCGTTAATGGGGGGGGGGGGAGGGGGTGGCATGTCAACATCCTGAGACAGAAATGATCGCAAACCTTCCTTTTATGAAAACGTACAGGAAACTGCAACGCAGGGGGGGGGAGGGACCGGGAGAGGATGCTGGAGGCAGGGTCATCCCGGCCGGAATCCCCATGCAGCAAAGCAAACGCAGCGCGCAGAAAGTCCCCGGCAGCCTGGGCCGCTCGCAGCCTGCGGGAAAGGCAGGTCGTCCAGCGCTGCCAGGGGCTTCGGCCTCTCTCTCCAGACCTTAGCGAACACCAAAGTCCCCTCACCTGCTGATTTTCTGTGCGAAGGCGCGACGCTCCGCCATGGCTGCTACCCCGGGAGCTGAGGGCCGCTGCTGGGCTCTCTCCCGCGGCGCGCGCAGAATCCAGCCGGGAGAGCAGGAGCGGGGAAAGACAGCCCCAGCCGGCGGCGCCGTAATGCTGCTAGTGCGAGCGCAAGCGTGCGTGCACGCGCGGGAGGGGCGGGGTCAGAGCGGCGTCAACACCAGCTGTCATCTGCCTCGCGCTGTACTTCAGTTTGGGGGGGGGGGGGGGGGGGGGTTCAATCCTGTCGTTTCTGCTTCGGACAATTCGCTGTGGATGGACCTGCAGTTAACTAAGGCAGATCATTTCAAAGTTATATAAGCAGGGTGGAAATAATTCTATCCTGTAAACCCCTTCAAAACGCGCCATTTAAGATTTTTAATGCCTTTTTCTTTATGTCTAGTGTAATTCACTTTGTTCAGAACCCTTGTTTTATCATCCTCACTTTAATATTCCCTCATCTCTTGTTTGTCCTGTTTGTCTGTCCTAATTAGATTGTAAGCTCTGTGGAGCAGGGACTGTCTCTTCATGTTCAAGTGCACAGCGCTGCGTAGGTCTAGTAGCGCTATAGAAATGATAAGTAGTAGTAGTAATCAGTTAATTATGGGGTATGTTTACTAAAGGGAGTTAAGCCCTTAATGCACGCTAACAGGCAGTGTCGGTCAAAGTACTTAAGTAAAAGTAGAAATAAATGTTATATTTTAATACTTAAGTAAAAAAGTACAGTGAAGAACAGGCCACATTGCACAACACTATTGTAACTCCACCAAAATTTAAATTGCAAAGCCACTTTGAACTGAAACTTGTTTTTTAATAATCATAGTGGGATACAATAATGCATAAATAAACTAAGTCCCCTGTTTGCTAAGCTGCGCTATAGGCACGCTAATGGTTTTAACTTGTGCTCATTTTTAGCATGCGCTAAAAAACACCAGCGCGCCTTAGTAAACAGGGCCCTAAAACATTTGCTTAAGTGAAAGTAAAAAAGTTATTGACTAATATAATACTTTTTGAGTAAAAGGTACAAGTACCACAACTAAAATGAATGCAACTATTGTTAACGCTTTTATTTCAACAACTTTATTGCTCTACAAATTCAATCCACTTTGAGTAATTTTTTTTTAATGACTGTCACTCATGCGAGTCCACTTTTCAGTCATTAAGTCAGCACAGTCAACAAAGTTCAAGAACTGCACTAGCAGAAAGTGGATTGTTTGATTAAAAAGTTCCTTCAAATCAGGCCAGGTTTTAGTATTACTGATTTCTTCTGACTGGGGCTGCAGGTTATGATCAAGGGAATCTCTGAAACACTTGACTTCCATAGAGCAAAGAGTACTTTATCATCATTATTGTCATTTATCATCTTGTATCTTCATCTTCATTATCATTGACATGCTGTCTGTTTACAAAGAAAGCTTTCACAAAGCACTGCCTGTTGTTCTAACACTTTTTCGTCTGATGGCAAACTCTGAATATCTAAGAGAATTGATGCAAGAATGTGTGGGGACCCTTCAGTCTTAAGGCCAGAGTGTCGCGTCCGCTGCTTCCTCCGGCGCCTCCGCCGCGGGGGGCGAGAGCCGGCGTCCACCGCGGCGAGGGGCGGCGATTCGGGGGCCACGGCGGGGAGCCAAGGCCCGCCGCAGTGATGGCCGCTCAGCCCGGGGCTGAGGCCAGAGGCCGGCGATTGCGGCCGCCGGTCTCTCGGTCTCTGGTGGTGGGGGCAGTGGTTGCGCTGGGGAAGGAGGCAGTGCCCGGGCGCGTTGGCTGGCGTCCTCGGCTCTCCCGGGCGCAGGGGTTTGGAGCTCCGCCTCTGAGGTGCGGGATTGGGCAGACAGAGCCAATCAGAAGGGCTCTGTCCATGGCCAGGCTCGGGTTGGTTGGCTAACCCTGCGGGGGTGGGGCGGCTGATGCTGTGCAGTACTTAAAGGAAGAAACTGAGGTAGAACTTTGCTTCCGGTTCTGTTCCCGAGGCCTGTTTTCCTGTGGTTCCTGTGTTCCTTTGCGTTCCTCGTTCTTCTGGTTTTGACCTTTGGACTGTTCCTGGTTTTCCCTGCTCGCTGCCTGCCCTGAACTTTGCCCGTTATTGGATGTTCTCTTCCTCCATCTGCCCTCTGCTCTCCTGGTCCCTGTCCGGGTCAGCTTGGCACCCCGCGGTTCCTGAAGTCCCATTGACCGCCTGCAGCTGGGGGCTCAACCCTTGGTGAACGGCGGTCTCCGCGGGTGAAGATTTGGGGTTGCTCGGCTGTTCCTTAAGGTCCCTCGGGACCTTACGGGACCTAAGGGCTCACCATCCTTGCATATAAGACACAGAGAAGTGACTTCCTCCCTAAAGACTCTTATCAATCCAGTGGACAGTTACACCCCTGTAAAATTTCCCATGGCGTGACAAGCAATCTGTTGTGGTAGAGACATAGAGCCAGATGCACTAACTCCAGGAAAAAGCCCTTCCCTTACCGATCCCTTAGCGAATCGGTAAAAAACGGTCATACATGAAGAAAATCGCATGCAAATTAGCTGCTCGCTGTTAGCTCATTTGCACACAATTTCCTTCCCAAGGAGGGGAAGCCAGTCGGCCAATTGAGCATGCGCAGAGCAGCCAATCATTATGCTGGCTGCTCTGCGAATGCCAAAGATGGCTTCATACACGTCCTTCACTCAAAAAAAAAAGGACATCCCTGATGAGCACTTGGACGTTTTATTCTTCAGATTTTGTGATGGGCATCCTTTTTGGACATGTTTTTCTTACATGCCCAAAATGACCACCGCTGGGGAGAATCAGGGATCGGGACATGCGAGGACATCCAAATCAAAACTATTTGGACGTCCCTTTCGATTATGCCTTCCAGGTCTCTCTCAGCCAATCACAGCGCATTTAGCTGACACCAGTGACGTTTCAATAATACAGTTGTGGACGTCCAAATCTCAACATTTAGGTTGACCTTAGAAATGGTCGACCTAAATGTTGAGATGGTCATCCTTAGATATGGGCGTCCTCAGTTTTCGCCGATAATGGAAACCAAGGACGCCCATCTAAAAAACGACCAAATCAAAGGCATTTGGTCATGGGAGAAGCCAGCATTCGTAGTGCACTGGTCCCCCTGACATGCCAGGACACCAACCAGGCACCCTAGGGGGCATTGCAGTGGACTTCACAAATTGCTCCCAGGTGCATAGCTCCCTTACCTTTGGTGCTGAGCCCCCCCCAAAAAAAAAAAAAAAATCCACCCCCCACAACTGTATACCACTACCATAGCACCTACAAGTGGGTACAGTGGGTTTTGGAAGGCTCACATTTACCACCACAAGTGTAACAGGGGGGGGGGGGGGGTGGACCTGGGTCCGCCTGTCTGAAGTGCACTGCACCCCTAAAAACTGTTCCAGGGACCTGCATACTGCTGTGATGGAGCTGGGTATGACATTTGAGGCTGGCAAAAAATGTTTTTTTTGCAGTTTGTTTTGGGTGGGAGGGGGTTGATGACCACTGGGGGAGTAAGAGAGGTAATCCCTGATTCCCTCTGGTGGTCATCTGGTCAGTTTGGGCACATTTTTGAGGCTTGGTCATGAAAAAAAAGGGACCAAGTAAAGTCAGCCAAATGCTTGTCAGGGACGCCCTTCTTTTCTCCATTATCGGCCGAGGACGCCCATCTCTTAACCACACCCCCGTCCCGCCTTCGCTACGCTGCCGACACGCTCCTGTGAACTTTGGTCATCTCCGCAATGGAAAGCAGTTGAGGATGCCCAAAATCAACTTTCGATTATGCTGATTTGGGCGACCCTGAGAAAAGGACGCCCATCTCCCGATTTGTGTCAAAATATGGGTGCCCTTCTCTTTCGATTATGCCCCTGATAGGCACCTAATAAATAGTACATACAAATCAATTGGACGTGCCATATGGAATTAGCAAATGGACAATTTTAGGATATGGACCATATCAAATGCTTTGGTACTATTTCATATTTACAGCCAGATATGTAACATAGTAACATAGTAGATGACTGCAGAAAAAGACCTGCACGGTCCATCCAGTCTGCCCAACAAGATAAACTCATATGTGCTACTTTTTGTGTATACCTTACCTTGATTTGTACCTGTCCTTTTCAGGGCACAGACCGTATAAGTCTGCCCAGCACTATCCCCACCTCCCAACCACCAGTCCCGCCTCCCACTACCGGCTCTGGCACAGACCTTATAAGTCTGCCCAGCACTATCCCCGCCTCCCGCCACCGGCTCTGCCACCCAATCTCGGCTAAGCTCCTTAGGATCCATTCCTTCTGAACAGTATTCCTTTATGTTTATCCCACGTGTGTTTGAATTCCGTTACCGTTTTAATTTCCACCACCTCCCGCGGGAGGGCATTTCAAGCATCCACTACTCTCTCTGTGAAAAATATGGGTTTTTCCAGATGAACTAGTTAATCTGATTCTTGAGGTGTTAAGATGCCTCATCTGTCTAGTGTTAGCAATGCAGAGCCTATTCCTTTTGTGCACAAAATAGATCTCATTCTGGAGATGATACAGAAGGCTCGCAGTAGAGTTGCACATGGATGTCCAAGTGTGTGCCGTATACCGTGCTTGTAATACTCATGCAGCTAAACGCTAAGATGCCCACCTGACTGATTACACACAGGCATTGGTGCCACAGTCAGCTAACTGAGAGCTGCCACTCCCTCATAACTTTTTTTTTTTTTTTTTTTTACTTTTTCATACTGTACACTAGTGGAGTATTACTTTCAAAGAACTCATTAGCTGAAAGATAAATATATGCAGATTTTATGTGCGGAAAACTTGCAGCTAATGGGGGGGGGGGGGGGAGTGTGCCAGACACACGGGCACAAAGGTTTTGTGGTAAATGCAGCTTTTGTGTACATATATGAACAAAACTGAAAGTATGAGTAGCAGTACTGACATCTGTTTTCTGCATATAAATATGAGGCTTGCAAAAATAATGAGGCAGCCTGGACAGAGAAATCATATTAATTTGCTAATTCTGTTTAACTTTGGTTCAGTCCTGTAAAGTGGTAGAATGCCATCTGGTTTTAATTACTCAAATGTCTAGCTTTTGCTAGACTAGAGGTTAGAAAGGTCAGCGAGAAATAAAACTTTCTTTGTCTCTTTTTGAGTGATGGATTGTTAAGGCTAGTTCATAGGTATAATAATAATAAACCACATCTGGATGCCATTCTAAGCAAGGCATACTGGACAGTCTCGAGGGGATCAGCAAACAGGCAGTTTTAAAAGATTAGGCTAAATGCTGTTTAGAGATTCTTGATAATTTAGATTCTGTCTTATAAGGAATTCTGATTTCTGCTTATTTTAAAATGTTTTATTCTGTTTACTTAAGTTCTATTTTCTCCCTGTAAAATACATCTTTGTCTGACTTTTTCAAGTGAGATTTCGGCAGTTTAAGAGGTCATCTAGTTTGAATTATCCACAGTCCTAGCTAGTTCTGTGTATGAAGCTAAAAGGTGAAAGAGGTCAGGAAAAGTCAACTCTTTTCCTTGATGGATTATAGCTAAGTGTAGGACTGGCCCCTTGGCCCCTTAATGAATGCCAGAGTCCAGTTAGCATTTTAAGTATTGGTAAAATAATAGAATCTGAGAATTTAATAATAATAAAATGCAGGAGATAGGTGCCACATTGTCTAGTTTGAGAGGCCCCAGGTCGTAGGTCAGTTTAGGAAATATCTGAAACCTATGTAACTGATATTTTGAGTAAATGTGTAGAGATAATTAGTTCAAGACAGGGTAATCAATCTAATTCCTTACCATCTGGTGAGAAAAGGGGGCTAGAGGGGTTTAGGACCCTATATAAATGAGAACAGAAGCAGCTTACGTTAGACGAGAAGGAACCAAGACAGGACCCAGAGACGAGAGAGACAAGACACAGAGAGCTGGAGAGAAGGAAAGGGCTAGCGCTGATGTCCTACTTTGTTTGCTGGAAAATAAAGAAGACTTCTCTCTCATTCTGGTGTGTGGTGTTTGACTCCTGAAGTACCATAGATTCTGCTAACAATAGTGGTAATTCCTGCATCAATTCAATTTTTGCAAGGCTTGTATTTAGGCGCAGAACAGGTGCTGATGTGTGCTTTCACTTTCAGTTTTGTTTGAACACTCGTACATGTCTGTTACCTCCTGTCTTGCCTTTGAAACTTGCAGGCGCTTCTGGTTGCAAGAGATGACAAAACTGGCTGTTAAATCTCAAAACCTGCTATGAAATCTTCCCTGATAACCCTTCTACACTGCCCCACACCTGGTGAAACGTTTCTCGTGTTACGTGTGCATCAGAAGCCACTGTTTCCTCTTCTGCATTGCACGGACTACTTAAATGCGCTCATTACCATACATTTGAATGAAGTGTGGGCCATGTCTTCTGCATGAATTAAACACACATGCTGAACCCAGTTCTGCATTTAGCACCCAATAATGTGTGCGTATGGCCTGTGGTAACCACACAGATGAGCTCATGGTACCTTTCTGCATTGGCCCCCTGTGAAGGAGTGTTACAGCAGCAGGTGCTCCTTGGAACACTCCCTCACCGGTGTTGAAGTTAAACCCCCTTGTGTCAGGTGGCGCTATTATGGTGAGTCAGAGGGGCATGACTCAAGCAAAGAGATGGTTAAATGACCTGGGACAACAGTTCAGGGAGGAGATCTCCAGCGGAGAGGTCCAGACTGAATGGAACTCCAGGAGAGATTCTTCAAGGGAAGGAGTTCTCCCAAAGTGGTGGCCTGGGCTCATAGGCGGTCGGTGGCCCAACTGTTTGGGGAGGCTAAAGGGGGCGGGGTTAGGGGTGGGACCAGGAGGTGGGGCTTAAATCCATAATTGTCTGATAACATGCAGAAAAAATAAATAAATAAAAATAAAAGTCACAATGAATACCTTTTATTCAATTTAGATATTAGATATGTATCATATATCAAAGATATATGGTTGCTCAAAGCATATTCTAACCACAATCGCTCAACTGTAAAACACTATGCACAACTTTGTCCAAAAACACACTCAGAACCTTACTGTACCATAAATATTACACTGGGCAGACCTAATACACCAATATACCACCCATAAGGAAAATGCAGACCGTCAACAATATGAAACAGGGGATCATATCATCACAATTCTCATGTAGAGCCACAAAACACCCTAATTCATGTTTAATGTGGGATAAAATGCCATAAATAAGTAAATAAATATAAACTTTTAATGTTGAGCACCTGATTCTCAAAGTGGACATATTCCAAACACTATAATGAAAATAAAATGATCTTTTCTACCTCTGTTGTCTGGTGACTTTTTCTGATCATGCTGGCCCAGTATCCGTTCTGCTGCTATCTGTCCTCAGTGCAGGTCAGGAAGTCATCCTCCTTAAATATCTCCCTGGCAACCCAGGACACCTCCAGCCAACCCCCCTTGCTCTCCCAGAAGTAAGGTAAACAAACCATAAACCAATTTCTACAACTGCTAGAGGGCTTTCACTGCAGCTCCTGCTGTGAGGATGGAGGTAAATCAACAATTTAATCCCCTCAGAGCAACTGGACTCCACAGCTGATCCATTCTGCTGCAGCAGAGGGAGGCTTAGCCTCTCCAAGCCTCTTATACTGGGCGCCTATGGCTAGGCTGCAGTACCTGTGGGGGAGTCCTAGGGAAGCCAGGAGTAGCCCTAACTCAGTCGTTTGAACCCTAAAGATGCCCAGGGATTGCATGAGAAGGAACAGAAGACTGCAAAGGTAAGAAGAGTGCCTTTATTTTCTGTGAAGACCCAGGTCCTGAGTATCCTAGTTGGAGCTAGGACTGGACTTATGTTTGAGTAACTGGAATTGTACTGAAGAAGCTAGAACTGCGAAGAGAGAAGAAGCAAGTAAATGTTACTGGGGTTGTGTGGCACAGGGTTGGACAGAGTCTGTGAAAGAGGAACTGGCTGCATTGCTTTAATTATTTTCTACCAATGAGTTTTCCTTTGACTTTGTACTGCAAACTGTCTGTGTCTGTGAGGTCCGGTAGCCAGTGCCATAGTGAGGGCAGCTGACACCCGGGGCGGGTCGCTGCTGCGCACCCCCCAGAGCGAATTCTTACATGAACGAAGAAACGAGGCGAGGGGCGGGCCGATCCGCCCCCGAATGCAAGTCGCTGGGAGCTGCATCGGCTCCGCTGGTTCCCTGCTCTCTCTGCCCCGGAACAGGAAGTAACCTGTTCCGGGGCAGAGAGAGCAGGGAACCAGCGGAGCCGACACCCCCAGCGGCGTGCACTCGGGGTGGACCACCCCACCGCCCCCCCTTCCTACGCCACTGCTGGTAGCCAACTGCAAGTCAACACTATCAGAGCCCCTCTGTGCAGTCCTTAAAATCACAGTTTCCCTCTCTACCACCAAGGTTGATGGTTTCTTGGGAACACGCATTCCCTTTCCCCATCCTCCTATGGAACACCCAGAGCAAAAGATTAGAGTTCTAACCAATCTGGGAATACTTCCGTGCGAAAACCTTGAATTTTGCTAGACTATCAAAAGCATTTCAGAAAACAATTTCAACATTTATGGAGATCCTTCACAACTATACAAACTAAAGGGGATAGTACTAAATTCTGGTAATTGTTATGGTTTTCTGAGCTTGATAAAGGAAAATTATCATTATTTCCCGGAAAACCATCAGAACATTTGTACTTCCTTACCCCCAGCAGAGCCCCATATACCCATACACGTTCCACTGGATTCTACTGTACAACATGCAATAACTATTTATTTATTTGTTACATTTGTATCCCACATTTTCCTACCTAATTGTAGGCTCAATGTGGCTTACATAATTCCGGAGAGGTGGTCACAGACTTTGGGGTGAACAAATACAACGTGTATAGTACAATTAATAGATCTGGTGTGGTCCGTCCCATGCAGGTTGCATGGGGTGGGATCGTGCGGCGAGGGATTGAGTATTGTTAATTTCCTAGTTTAGTTGTTGTGTTTCATTGTTCGGTGTTTATGTTGGTTTCTGTGGGGTATATTAGACAACATACCTTCACAATAGACATTTACCAGAGAACAGATTCTCATATATGTATAGAATATTTAACATGACAGTACAGAATTCCACCTGTCATCTTCTAGATCAATTTCTACGTAATTTAAATTAATTTCTTCATGCAGGATTACTATTTATGATCCGTTCTTAGGAGAATAGGCATCAGTTGTAGATTAAAATGTCTGCTTGTCTTTTTATTGGGGGGGGGGGGGAGGGCATTCATACTGTGAATCAGGCCCACAGAGCCTTCAAGAATGCTGACCACTCCCACCAAGACTATTGCAGACAGACTGTGCCTCACCACAGAGATATACGGTAATGAAGCAAAGATTCTTTGTACTTTACTCCTGAAGGGAAGGGTTAGATACAATAATATCTTTATTTGAAACACTGTAATCTTATTTTAAACAATAATGATACAAAACATTCTGTAAGGTCCTGCTCTGCACATTTGAAACAGATGAACTAGGTACTGTAAAGCCCTCCTATGGATATATTCATTCACGTACGGACACTAGAAGGCTGCAGTTAGACTGGATTGGCTGATCTTTTAGGATTTAGACACACACTGATTGTGTATCTCAGTAAGATTCACTGGAAATGGCTGCTTGATTGTATTGCAGACCTCAGCTTTTTCCCCTCCTCCCTTCATCTCTGCCTTTTACCGCAGCTTAGTAAAAGGATCCCTTAGACCAGTTCTATGACTGGTGTAAGAGATTGCTCCTAAATGTTAGGCATGTTAATACTCAGCTATGTTAGCATTCTATAAAGGAAAGTAGGTATCTCTTTGTTTTATAGAATAGGCATCACATAGGCAACCTGTTATAGAATCACAATCCATGGGGGGCATTTTATAAAGAGTTTTATTTTTGCACATATATGCTTTTGTATTTGCACAAGAGATCTCTTATAAATTATCCCACCATACAACTATAAAGGTTAAAAAAACATTTTTATTTACACTTATAACCTGCACTATATTTCCACCTCCATAATTCAACAGATGTGTACACATGTTCACTTTTTCTTTGAAATCTGCTACTACTACTTATCATTTCTGTAGCGCTACTAGACGTACGCAGCACTGTACACTTGAACATGAAGAGACAGTCCCTGCTCGTCAGAGCTTACAATCTAATTAGGACAGACAAACAGGACAAATAAGAGATAAGGGAATTACTACGGTGGGGATGATAAAATAAGGGTACTGAACAGTGAGTTAAAAGCAGCATCAAAAAGGTGGGCTTTTAGCCTAGATTTTAAGACGGCCAGAGATGGAGCTTGACGTACCAGCTCAGGAAGTCTATTCCAGGCATATGGTGCAGCAAGTTAAAAGGAATGGAGTTAGCGGTGGAGAAGGGTGCAGATAAGAGAGATATACCCAGTGAACGGAGTTCCCGGGGAGGAATGTAGGGAGAGATGAGAGTGGAGAGGTACTGAGGAGCTGCAGAGTGAATGCACTTGTAAGTCAATAAGAGGAGTTTGAACTGTATGCAGAAATGGATAGGGAGCCAGTGAAGTGACTTGAGGAGTGGGCTAATATGAGCATAGCGACACTGGCAGAATATAAGTTGTGCAGCAGAATTTTGAACAGATTGAAGAGAGAGATGGCTAAGTGGGAGACCTGTGAGAAGCAAGTTGCAATACTCTAAGCGAGAGGTGATGAGTGTGGATGAGGGTTCTGGTACTATGCTCAGAAAGGAAAGGGCGAATTTTGGTGATATTATAGAGAAAGGAACGACAGGTTTTAGCAGTCTGCTGAATATGTGCAGAGAAGGAGAGACCCCAAGGTTCCTTCACCTCAGGTGGGGGTCCTTTTAGTAAGGCGCAGTAAGCCTAAGGTGGGCCTACCGCACGATAATAGGACACTACTGCGGGACATGCTGAGGTGCCCCATGGTAGTTTGTCCATCAGTGCATGCTACTCCCGCGATACAATATTTTGTATTTTTTGCTGCGGGAGGTGTGTCTGGTGCAGTGGCGTAGCCAGATCTCATGGTGGGAGGGAGCCAGAGCCCGAGGTGGGGGGGGGGCAATTTTGGTCTGCCACCCTGCTGCCGCCCCCCACCACCTCACCGCAGCCATGCCGCGCCGCCCTGCCGCTCCCCACCCACTGCTGCAGCCAATACCTTGGCTGGCGGGGATCCCCAACCTGCGCCAGCTGAAGCCTTGTCCATTGCCGGTCTCCGGCAGTGCCACATTGCCTGCCTTGCTCTCTTTTCCCCCTCACATCCTATATGCTCATTTTAGAATTTCACTAAAAGGAGCATGCAGGACGTGACAGGGAAGAAAGAGCAGGGCAGGCAACGTGGCAGCGCCGGAGACTGGTGCTGGATAAGGCTTCAGCTGGCGGGGGTTAGGGGCCCCTGCCAGCAAAACCATGGGGCCCAGAGGACATTTGAGGGGACCCGGGGACCCGTGGTCCCATGTAGCTACGCCACTGGTCTGGGGGCAGAGAGTAGGCATGCCTGTGCTAATTGGTTAGCATGGACACATTACCATGTGCTACCCAATTAGCATGGGAGTAACCCAGGAGCCCTTACCGCTTCCTAAACAGGTGGAGGTAAGGGCTCCAGGCAGTAATGGCCACATACTAATTTATTTATATGTTGCTTTTGTATCCCACATTTTCCCACCTGTTTGCAGGCTCAATGTGGCTTACATAGTACCGTTATGGCGAAAGCCAATTCCGGTGTAAAAAATAGAGTGGTATTTTCAATGCACTTAGTCTTACAAAGTCTAAGTGCTAATGAGGAAATTGGCACATGGCCATTAAAAAAAAAAAAAAAAAGTGGCCATTTTGCTGTCACACTAAAAATGGCCGTGGCACCAGTCACTTAGACCCCTTGGTGAGCAGTGTCTGTGTCGAGAGGCTGATTTGCTATTCCTTCTAAAAATGGAAGAATGTAGTGAGCATTTGTTGCAATGTAAGCGATGTGCTGTGTGTTAGAATTTCTGACTGTTGAAGGAGTCTCTCCAATTGCAGTTCTCCACCGCATGCAGGTTGTTTATGGTGACAACCGTGCTGCTGTGAGTACTGTGCGTTGCTGAGCCAAAAACAATTAAAAGATTATAGACAGAGAAGAGCTGATTTGTGTGATCAAAAACAAAGTGGACATCCCGTGACCGCCACAGATAAGTATCACATGAGAAAGGCTGATGAACTTGTAAAGGACAATCAGAGGATCAGTCAAAGCATTACACTGCAACCCTGGAAACTTTGACAACAATTTTTTTTGTTTTTGTTATTTTTTTACCCTGCACCTTCCCACTCATGGCAGGCTCAATGCGTCTTACATATTATATACAGGTACTTACTTGTACCTGGGGCAATGGAGGGTTAAGTGACTTGCCCAGAGTCACAAGGAGCTGCAGTGGGAATTGAACTCAGTTCCCCAGGATCAAAGTCTACTGCACTAACCACTGGGCTACTCCTCCAGTAGCAACATTCCATGTAGAATCTCCAATAGTAGCAACATTCCATCCACCCCTCAATCTTCATCCTCCCAAGTGTAAGGGTTTGAAATACAAATCAATGCATGCATGCACCTTTTCCTATACGAGCACGCAGCTCTGGAATGCGCTGCCACGTAACTTGAAAACGGTCTATAAACTGACAAATTTCTGCAAACTATTAAAAGCCTATCTCTTCGACAAGATATATCACAAAGATCAACATGTGTAACTGTATAATCTTTTAAACTTCAAGTACTGTCTTATAATGTCTTTTGCTTTAACACCATCATGTAATTCACCACCATGTAACACAAACCCTCTATAAACCTAATGTATATTCACTTCTATTTCCAGTACCCATGATGAATTGTAAGCCACATTGAGCCTGCAAAGAGGTGGGATAATGTGGGATACAAATGCAATAAATAAATAAATAAATAAATAAATACATAAATAGTAGCAACAAAATCTCAATAGTACCAACATTCCATCTAGAATCTCCAATATTTATTTTATTACATTTGTACCCTGCACTTTCCCACTCATAGCAGGCTCAATGCGGCTTACATATTATATACAGGTACTTATTTGTACCTGGGGCAAAGGAGGGTTAAGTGACTTGCCCAGAGTCACAAGGAGCTGCCTGTGCCTGAAGTGGGAATTGAACTCAGTTCCCCAGGACCAGAGTCCACCACCCTAACCACTAGGCCACTCCTCCACTCAAGAAGAGTTGATGATCAAAAAGAGTTCAGAAGCATAAGATGGGACATTTTGCTGCAATTTGACAACTCTAGGCCTCACACAGCCTGAAACACCACAGAGGCAACCTAGGCTTAGTGCCGTGCATGTTCCATCTTTTTCCAAAATTGAAGGGCTACCTGAGGGAGAATCTCTTGGACTTGAATGAAGAGACAGAAAGGACTGCGAGCAACTGGTTGAAGGGACAAGATGAGCAGTTCTTTTGCAATGACTTTCAAGAACTTGGCCATTGGCAAAAATGTGTGACACATGGTGGCAATTATGTAGACACAGAAGAAAACAAATCTCTGCAGGAGTTAGAAGTGTGAAGCAAAACAGCGAAGATGACTCGAAAGCAATGGACGACGCTCCAGATGAAAAAAAAAAATACTGTTTATTGAGGATGATAAAGACTCGACACAGCTGTGTTTCAGCTCACTAGGCCTGCATCAGGAGTCTCTTGTGTTTAATAAAATCATCCACTTGGAATATTTGCCGTTGTTAGTATATTAAAACAACAAGTTGATGCGCTCTGTGTGCCACAGTCAAGTAAGAGCTATTGCGAACAGTAGAACTTCGAGAATAAACACCCAATATACCGGGAAAATATACTCCTTGCTCAAGAAGTGCATCCCTGGAAGGAGGCCAGCCAAGAGGGTCTCTGCCTGAAGGAGCTGAATTGCAATCAGGAGTACCACCAGGAGCAGCCTTGGATTATTGTTTGTCCCAAAGGGATGGGTAAAGAACAAGAGGTGGTGTGAATGTGTAAATACTGAAAGTTGCAAAGAGAATCAAGTCTGGAAAGCGATTAAGGTTGTAATGCACAATCTTGAATGAACAGGAAGATTTTTACTGTACAGATGGAGTTATAAATGGCCATGCTGGCTGTTGTAGAACAGTTCAGTAAAGTTGAGCTTGCATTAAATAAAATCCTTGGAGTGCTATGTAGTTCTTTGAAGCAGGAGTGAGGACGCTTACTCCCTGGACTGGAAAAGCCTCACTGAGAAGCCACACTTAATTTCCCAAAGCCTGGATCTCTATTCCAGACCGTTGACCTGCTTCCAAGCTCGACTGGTGAAAGCATTGACTGTGTGTGTTGGAGAGCTGAGTGGAGGAAAGAAGGACTGTGAATTTTTATAATGTGGCCTGGGTTATGAGAGCAAGGGGTTGGAGAAGCTGTCCGGACCCCTGGAACTGAACTAGTATGGGTCGATCCCTGGGGTTACACATAGTCTGCAGCTCTGGACATATTAGTTGCTCCATTATGTTTAGTTTATTAAAAATTAGCTTAATCTGCTTCCTGTGTGCTCTATGTTCCTCAGCAACATCCAGTTCAGAATGGGCCTCTGAGATCTCCGAGGCCCATTCCGAACCGGATGTTGCTGAGGAAGGCACAACTGTCTCTACCCTTTTGGTCTCTTCAGGGTGGCACTTCTCTTTTTCCTTCTTTACTGATTTTGTCATCATTGAAGCACACTGCAGCCAAAATACAGTGGGAGAGGGTCACCACCAATGATAATTGTTAACTTCAAGGCCGTTAATTTAGCTGATTAGTGTGAGGCAGAGCAATCAGCCCCTGTCTCTTCCATGGCACCACATGACCTCCATAACTGGTCTATTATAGTTTATTCTTGTAAAAGGTTGCCCTTCTTCGTCAGATCGGAAATAAGCAAATGTCTGACGAAGAAGGGCAACCTTCGAAAGCTAATCAAGAAATGTATTAAGTTATGTCCAATAAAAAAGGTATCTTATTTTCTTTTCCATGTTTTATTTTGTTTGATTTCTATTGATAACCTTTAAGAGTGGACTAACACGGCTACCACACTCCTTTTCTTGATTAAGAAATTTGCTACCTCAAAGGTCTGAAAGGCAAGTATATGATCATTGTATTCTTATGTTATTGGAATAAAATGCATATTTTTTGAATGTTGTAATATTTAAACATGTTTCTCTGTATGATACCATAGTTTTTGCTTGGTTTTTTTTACCATTACAAACTACATGAAGCCTTTCTGCCAAGGAACTCCAGAGGGTCCTAATCCACCAGTGCTGGTTGACTGAAGGGGGAAAGAAAAGGCTAGCAAATTGTTTTTCCTTGTTCCTTTAATTTTTACATTCAGGCCACATTTTGTTTTAAAATTCCCAATATTTGACCTTCTCATCCCCTTAGCTGCTGTTGCTGCCACTAAAAAATATTCTCCGTACCTCCCTCAGGCCTCTGTACTCTCCCCAGACCCTCCTTACACTATCTGTCATCTTCTAAGGGCAGGAGTGATCCTGAAGCATGATATGAATTTAATTGTCAGAGTTATTGATTTTGCTGGATCACATACAAATATAAAATATATACAGATGCAAATACTTTACTTTCACCTTCCCCCTTCCCCCTGGAAACTACTGATAACAAAAACTAGCTGGGTGGATACCTAAGTCCATCAACACATCTCCAAAGAACAAAACTCTGAAGATGGACAGCAATCAGCAAAACTCCACCTAAAAAGCATATCTACTCTCAGACAATGACTCAGAGACTGAAAAGCCCATCTACCTATCCAATCTGACAAAAGAAGCCCACCTACTCTCAGACAAAGACTCTTGTAATCCTGTCAGATGCCTTCTGGATGTATATCACAGCAGATGTCCAGACAGAAAGTCTTATGATGTCATCAAACATGTGACCAGTTACCATGCTCCATCTCAAAACTAGATGAAACCAGTTTTCAGCTATCCCTTAGTTTTCATTGGATTGAGTACACCCCACTGGACTTCAGCCTATGGTCCAACAAGAGATTATAAAAAGCCTGGAAAATGCCCAGTTCGCTCTCTTGGTCTCTGGCCACCATTGCCAGGTGGGCAGTTTTCCCACCCAATTGGGCAGTTTTCCACGACCCACTGCGGGAAATTTTTGTCCGCTGTGGGTCGCAGTTTTTTTGGGCTGTTTTTTTGGGTTTTCCGCTGTTTTTTGTGCGTTTTGTTTCGGGCCACGGGGCGGGGCTACTGACATTTTGGGCGGGGTTTGATGACAGAGAGGTTGGGGTTGATGATGGAGGAGCGGGGTTGATGATGGCGGGGGTGGAGCTGATGACGGCAGAGGCGGGGTTGATGATGGCGGGGGTGGGGGTGTGAACTTTCTGGGCGGGTTTGGGGACCAGGTAACTGGCAACACTGTCTCTGGCTTGCTCTCTTGTTCTCTTGCTTCTTCGCTCTGCCTCTTGCCTCTCTGCTGGACGTCACACACATCTAAAATAAAACTTTGTCCAGGCTCCAGCAACAACTCTGCAACAAAAGACTTCTTTAGCAGCCAGGATCTCTTTCATCACTCCAACTAGCAGTCTCCATCAAAGTGAGTTACCATTATCCAGCTTAATTTATAATTCAGACTTTCTAATCTTGAAAGCACATTCCCCTTGTAAAAGATCCTTAAAAACTGCCTCTCTCTTGTAAAATGATTACATTACCTGTATTGTGAATAAACATTTTAAAAGTGAAATATATGGCCTTTATGTTCTGAGCACGTCCTTAAACCTTACAGTGCAGGTTAATGTAATTCAACAAATATAGTATTTAATTCCCCCTTTTCTTACATATTCTTATTCTTATCATATTACCTTATATTTAATTGGTGGAGAAAAGAATATAGAAGAATAGAATAATATATATGTATAATATTATATTAGATATTATTATTTTACATTTTCAATCCTTTCTTACTACATTCTTTCTTCACCCCTGGGTACCCACAAAAATTAAATCCTGGCTGTGCCCCTAGAATGGACTGGGGAGGGGTAATGCATTTATCACTACTGCCCCCCCCCCCCCCCGCTGCATTCATAATTTTAACCTTTGCTGGTGGGGATGTCCAATCCCTGCCAGTTGAAGAGATCCACTGCTCAGAACTGCCCCAGTGTTTCCTCAGCCCCCACCAGACATTCAACAGGTACTTTGGGTTGTGGAGGGGGACTGAGCCCAAACTTGGGAGGGGGACCCCCAAGGCCCCCTCATATAGCTATGTCACTGCTTCATTCACTCTCTCTCCCCTCCCTCCACCGTACCTCTCTGAGCCCCTTCCCTCATTCTCCATTTCCTTACCTCACTCTCAGCGTGATCGTTACTCTGATACCTCACTCACACTTCACAGTTCATCCAATTCCTTCACTCATCCTCTAGCTCCTCCCCTACATTCCCTTTCTCCTCCCCCTCCCTAGTGAGGTCATCAATGCTGAGACAATAGGACCTCAGCAGCTAAAACAATAGGTAGCAGTTGATCCAGGAAGCTAGCTAACACACCCAGGAAAGGCAGAATCAATTAGCCTGATAGGCATTCACCCCATGTCTCTTTGACCTTGGTTGTTCTCCCTCATGGTCTCCTCAGCTGTAAAGGGTAATCAGGCAGAATCCAAGTCTCTGTGACTGCTCCTCAGGGTAAGGAATTCCATCACTTATAGCTCTACTTTCCTTTGTGTAGTGTTACCATGCATTATCTTTTAAGAGGACATTCCTCCTTTTGGACTTCTTCAAATAAGTCCTCCAGGTTTTTCAATGTTCTTTTATGTGTGTATGACCAACACACCTGCCCACATAATGAGAGAAGCCATCTCTGGCCTATTAGTCAGTCTGGACAGTGGGGGTGCTAAAGAGAGAGAAAAGCATTGCTGATCTCCTCTCTGTTTCCCTGTTACATAAGTACATAAGTAATGCCATACTGGGAAAAGACCAAGGGGTCCATCGAGCCCAGCATCCTGTCCACGACAGCGGCCAATCCAGGCCAAGGGCACCTGGCGAGCTTCCCAAACGTACAAACATTCTATTGGTTGAATCTGACAAAGGAATTTTGTTTGTGCAGCATGACTTTAAGCATATGTCAAGCAAAGACGTATCTCAGAAGCCAGCTGCTCTCCTGATAAGCTCACTTGGGCTCAGACTCAGTCAAACCCAAATCCAGAAGTTGGGTGTAGATCATTTTTGAGCTCCAGTCCCACAAAGGTAGGATTACCATATTTGCAGATAAATATTTAATTGTAACAAATATGATAGGGTTACCATATTTGCTAAAGAATTATTTAATCGTAGCAAATGTGTAAATTACTTTTAATTAATGAACACACACAAGTCATTTGCTATGATTTATTTATTTATTTGATTTATTTATTTGTTACATTTATATCCCACATTTTCCCACCTTATTTGTAGGCTCAATGTGGCATACATAGTACCGGAGAGGCGTTACAGACTCCAGTGTAAATAAATACAAAGTGATGTTGTGGTAAGATAAAGTTCATGTGGCACAGCCACACTAGGGAATCGTACAACGGAAGAGTTGTGTTATGTCCATTACGTTCTTTAGTTTTGTTGTGTTGCAGAGATCAGGCATTTATGTTGGATCGGTAGGGTAAGCCTTTTTAAACAGGTTAGTTTTAAGTGTTTTCCGGAAGCTTAGGTGGTCATTCGTAGTTTTCGAGGCTTTTGGAAATGCGTTCCACAGTTGTGTGTCTATGTAGGAAAAACTGGACGCGTAAGTTGATTTGCATTTGAGTCCTTTGCAGTTTGGGTAGTGCAGATTTAGGTACGTTCGTGTTGATTCGGATGTGTTTCTAGTTGGTAGGTCGATCAAGTCTGTAATGTATCCCGGAGCTTCACCGTAGATAATTTTGTGAACCAGAGTGCAGATTTTGAAAGCCATGCGTTCTTTGATTGGGAGCCAGTGTAGTTTTTCGCGAAGGGGTTTTGCACTTTCAAATCGCGTTTTTGCAAAGATAAGCCCCCCCCAAAGATCCAGAAAAGGACAAATAGTGTTAGTAAACCAGATCCTACTGTATGGTGCCCATTTACTAAAATGGGCTTAGCACATCTTAACATGGGTGTTTCCTGCAAGCTAAGCCTGTATTTAACACAGCAGTAAAATAAGGCGGCTTTTTTCTCATTTGTAGGTCATGTGCTAATGTTGTCAATAGTGTCCGGTGACTGCAAATACGGCAGGAGCACTTACTGCCTCCTATTTAAGGAGACGGTAAGTACTACCACTGCTTCTTATAATTTCTATAGCGCTACTAGACATACGGAGCGCTGTATACTGAACATGTAAGAGACAGTCCCTGCTCAACAGAGCTCACAATCTAATCAAGACAGGCAAACAGGACAAATAAGGGCAGGGAGGACTGAGGGTCGTCTGGGCCCCCCTCCCGCTGGGCTGCCGCTATTTTCCCCCCAGCTCGGCCGCTGCTCAACACCCTCCCCAAATGCCCCTGCCACTGCAGCTGATGCTTCCGCCGCCCCAGTCCTACCTGAGTCCTGGTAGTCTGGTGGCCTCTGTGTGTGTGTGTGTGGGGGGGGGGATGTTCTTTCCTGCCCGCTGCACTGCCGCTATTCCCCCACCTGCCAGTCCCCTTCTCCCCTCCCACAGTAGTCTTGCGGGTCTTGACAGTCTTGCAAGACTTCTGCAGGGCGTCTCGGCCCCCATTTTTTAAATACGATGGTGACGGCAGGGGGAATAGCGGCAGCACAGCAGGCCAGGCAGGAAAGAATATATTCCCCCCCCCCACACTGAGGCTACTAAATCAGCAGCGGAGCTCCAGGCATCCAGGCAGAGCCTCTGGGCCCCCTAGAGCCCCTGGGGCACTGCCCGGTTGCCCGAATGGTCAGTCCGCCCCTGAATAAGGGATAAGGACATTACTTGTGATGGGAATGATAAAATAGATATGGGTACTGAACATACTCTCATTTTACATCTGTGTTATTCAGGTAGCGCGTGGGAAATGGTAAGTTACCACAAAACGCTTTTTGTGGTGTTTCCCTAAGTGCTAATCACCCATTAGAGTTTAACACCCTTTAGTAAAAGGGCTCCTATGTTTGCTGTTTGTTTCACTTATCTGTCTCGCACCTCTTTAAATGTATCAACCGCTCCATCCTTTTATTTTGCAACCCTTTACTGGGTTGTAAACACTGATGTAACTCACCATACAGTTTACTTGCATATTCAGGCAACATTGCTTTTAGCTTGTTTAGCACTGATTTGATTCAGGGACTGTAATGCTACTATGATACATATCTTCTTTGTTGATTTTTGTTCCTCTAAGTTTAAAATTGAAAGTGCACCCACAATTTGAAGCTTGGACACAAATGAAACTCAATATAGTTACCAGTGTGAACGGTCACTGGCCCCAGCATTGCAAGTTAAGAGCACCATCTGCTGGTGACTACTAGTAACTTGCTTTAGAATGTGAAAAATGTCATAGTAGATCAGTTCATTGAATCCACCATCCTGCTTTCAACTTTGACCAAGTCAGGTCACTCTGAAGAAGTACCCAACCAACAGATCCTTATGGGGTGGTTCATACAGCATATCCAGTCTGTCCATCTACACCAACTGGTCAGATCTACAATCCCTTCCTCTCTCTCAGAGATCCTTTTCTCCAGCACCTCTGTTCAGAGGCTGTTCTATGCAACCACCCCTTTGGTAAAGAAATTATTTCCTTAGATGGCTCGCTTTCACCCTCATCCCATGAACTGTCATTCCAGAAATCCATTTGTTATTGAAAAAAGTTTGCCTCCTATGCATTTACAGGATACCTTGGAGGTATTTAAATGTTTCTCTCGTATCCCAATTTTGCCACTTTCCTTCAGGGTATACATATTTATATCTCTAAATTTGCCATCATATGCTTTACTATGAAGATTATTAATTATTTTAGTGGCCACCTTCTGGACCAGCTCCATATGCTGTACAATATAAAGCATATAAGGCCCAATATTCAAAATGATTTAATGGGCAGGAGATCGACCTGCCTGGTTAAATGGCTTGTGCCTGCCTATCCGCTGATAGTCAGTGGCACTTAACCAGACAGTGCCACTGAATATCAGCACTAACTACCCCTGCACTGTCCAGTTAGTGCCAGGGCAGTCCATGAGCAGAGCTGGTACTTGGCCTAATATTGCAGCTAACCGGTTAACTAGTTAAGTAAGCAGTAAAGATAGGGCAGCAAAAAGGCTGTCTTAACTTTATCTGCCAAGCTAACTGGGCACCAGTCTGAAAGTTGCTGATGCCTGGTAAACTACTGGGTAGCAGCCTGAAGGGTCTTCTGGTCCTTCCCCCCTTTCTGACCCTCCTCTAAATCAATGGCTGCCTTCCTCAATTCAGATCTCCCTCCCTCCCTCTCTAACCCTCCTGAAGTGAAAAATATGCCCAACAAGCCTCCTGCCATCTCTCAACCCCTGTAGGTCACCCCAAGCCAACCTTTAATAGACCTGGGGGCTCATTTTCAAAGCACTATGGAACTAAGGCTAAGTGCTTTGAAAATACGCCTCCTGGTAGTCTAGGAGGTCCTAAGAGCAGGAATGATGTCCACTTGCTTAACTGACATGAGATGGCATCATGTGGCAAGGCTGAAGCTGTAACTGCCATCTTGATGCAAGCAAAACAAAGCAAACTATTGGGTTCACGCCAAGTCACACTTTTGCCCAATCTTGAGATTTAATCCAAGGGGCTAATTTCTGAAAGAGAAACATGTCAAAAAATTGCATAAAGCACCATTTCGATGGATTTATTCTCAAAACTTCCAAATCTGGTGTTTTCAAAACCAGTTTTGCAGATGTCTATCTATGAATTTGGTCTGAAGTGCATCCAAATCACAAGGGGCATGTCAGGAGTATTTTGAAGGCGGACTTAGGGCATGTCTAACACTTGGATGTTATACAGCCATAATAGAACAAAACTTAAATGGGTTTTTTTTTTCTAAACCTGTTTTTCTAATGAATAAGGCACAAAACCAGATGACCACTGGAGGGAATCAGGGATTTCCCCCCTTATTGCCCCAGTGGTCAATGACCCCCATCCCACCACCAAAAAATGTGAATAAAAATAGTACTCACCAGCCTCTATGACAGCCTCAGATGTTATAACCAGGTCCATTAGAGCAGCATGCAGGACCCTGAAGTAGTGTAGTGGTGGGTGCAGTGCACTGTAGAGAGGTGGACCCAGGCCTATACTTCCCCCTACTTGTTACACTTGTGGTGGAAACTGTGAGCCGTCCAAAACTTAGCAGAAACCCACTGAACTCACATATAGGTGTCCCCTTCACCCATAAGGGCTATTGTAGTGGTGTAGAGTTGGGGGTAGTAGGTTTTGGAGGGCTCAGCAGACAAGATAAGGGAGCAAAGGTGAGATGTGTGTGTACCTGGGAGCATTTATATGAAGTCCACAGCAGTGCCTTCTAGGGTGCCCCATTGCTCTCCTGGGATGCCTGGGGGATCAGTCTGCTAAAAATGCTGGCCCCTCCTACATCCCAATGGCTTGATTTTCTGCATTTTTCACTTGTGTGGTTTTCTTTTTCAAAAAAGGCCTGAAAAGATAAACGCGAAGAGTACAAAACCTTCTTACAAATGGTATTTAAAAAAAAAAAGATGTTTTACTTTTTTAAAAACGGTTATATTTGCTATTTGGATTTAGGACATATATAGGACATATATTTAGGATTCTATATAGTACGCCTAACGTTCCACGCTGAAATCCAAGAGTATTCTATAACTATGCGTGTAACTTAATTGGCTTAACAAGCCAATCAGCATTGTTAATACGGCTTAACAACAATGAGCACTAATTGGCAATCATTAGAATTTACACGCACAACTTCATAAGCGTATTCTGTAACACACTGCTCCTAAATTTTAATGCGCACAGGCAAAAAGCAGTGTGGTTATAGGTGTGGAAATGGGCATTTTGTGGGCATTCCAAAATGTATGCGCGTTGTTATAGAATATGGCCCTCTGTGCCTTAATCTATGTGACGGGATTTGCGCCACATTTTCATTGGTTTTAGACACTAGAATATTGACTAAATGTATTCTATATACTGCGCCTAAATCTAGGCACCACTTATTTTACATAAATACATAAGTATTGCCATACTAGGACAGACCAAAGGTCCATCAAGCCCAGCATTCTGTTTCCTACAGTGGCCACTCCAGGTCACAAATACCTGGCAAGATCCTAAAAATGTACAAAACATTTTATACTGCTTATCCCAGAAATAGTGGATTTTCCCCAAGTTCATTTAATAATGGTCTATGGACTTTTACTTTAGAAAGCCATCCAAACCTTTTTTAAACTCTGCTAAACTAGCCGCCTATACCACATTCTCTGCCAATGAATTCCAGAGTTTAATTACACGTTGAGTGAAGAAAAATGTTCTCCGATTCGGTTTAAACAGTGCCGTAGCGAGGGCTAATGGCACCCGGGGCATGTCGCTGCTGCGCACCCCCCCGGGTGCAGCACGGCGCACCCCCCCCCGGAGCGCAACCCCCCCCCCGGACCGCATTCTTACCTGCGGGAGGGCCGATCCGCCCCGAGTGTACGTCACTCGGAGTTGCGTCGGCCCCGCTGGTTCCCTGCTCTCTCTGCCCCGGAACAGGAAGTAACCTGTTCCGGGGCAGAGAGAGTAGGGAGCCAGCGGGGCCGGCACCCCCCGAGCGCATGCACCCGGGGCGGACTACCCCTCCCGCCCCCCCCTTCCTACGCCACTGGTTTTAAATGTACTATTTTGAAGCTTCATCACATGCCCCCTAGTCCTAGTATTTTTGGAAAGAGTAAACAGGTGCTTCACGTCTATCCATTCCACTCCACTCATTATTTTATAGACCTCTATCATATCTCCCCTCAGCTGTCTTTTCTCCAAGCTGAAGAGCCCTAGCCACTTTAGCCTTTCCTCATAGGGAAGTCGTCCCATCTCCTTTATCATTTTCGTCGCCCTTCTCTGCACATTTTCTAATTCCACTGTATCTTTTTGAGATGCGGCGACCAGAATTGAACACAGTATTCGAGGTGCGGTCGCACCATGGAGCAATACAAAGGCATTATAACGTCCTCATTTTTGTTTTCCATTCCTTTCCTAATAATACGTAACATTCTATTTGCTTTCTTAGCCACAGCAGCACGCTGAGCAGAAGGTTTCAACATATAATTTTTCTGTCTCCAGGCAATGGAGGATAAGTGCCTTGCCCAAAATCACAAGGAACTGCAGTGAGATTTGAACACTGGCTTCCCTGATTCTCAACCCGCTGCTCTAACTACATATTAGTTCTGATCATCAGCTTTCTAAGGACCGCAAATGTCCATGGCACAAATCTGAAGATTTCAGCTGTGGGGTTATGATTTGATAAGTGCTGTCCAATAAGCCATATAACTTTAATACTGGAAAGGCAGTTCTCATTGAAATCATGAAAATTGGAGAGAGAAATTTCAGCGTTAAGAAGTTTAGGTGCTGAGGCGGAATAATAAAAGCACATGGGTTCCTTACTGGAGAGATCATAGACAGAACTATGGTACAGCGAAGGGCGACGAAAATGATAGTGGGGATGGGACGACTTTCCTATGAAGAGAGGCTGAGAAGGCTAGGGCTTTTTAGCTTGGAGAAGAGACGGCTGAGGGGAGATATGATAGAAGTGTATAAAATAATGAGTGGAATGGATCGGGTGGATGTGAAGCGACTGTTCACGCTATCCAAAAATACTAGGACTAGAGGGCATGAGTTGAAGCTACAGTGTGGTAAATTTAAAACGAATCGGAGAAAAATTTTCTTCACCCAACGTGTAATTAGACTCTGGAATTCGTTGCCGGAGAACGTGGTACGGGCGGTTAGCTTGACGGAGTTTAAAAAGGGGTTAGATAGATTCCTAAAGGACAAGTCCATAGACCGCTATTAAATGGACTTGGAAAAATTCCGCATTTTTAGGTATAACTTGTCTGGAATGTTTTTACGTTTGGGGAGCGTGCCAGGTGCCCTTGACCTGGATTGGCCACTGTCGGTGACAGGATGCTGGGCTAGATGGACCTTTGGTCTTTCCCAGTATGGCACTACTTATGTACTTATGTACTTATGGTAGGATGACAAAAATGGAAAGAAGTGCATGAGAAAGACCCCCCCCCCAAAAAAAAAAAAAGAACAAAGAAAGATTCTGCGCTGCCTCAGTGAGAGGTATCTGTGCTTGATTGGTAGCAAGGCAGAGGGTAGCACAGACTGTGGGCCCCATGAATGGCAAACAGAGGGGGAAACATACAGTTTTAAGCCCCAGCTGTGCAAATGGAGGTTCTGTGTGGTACAGCCCAGGTAAGGGGCAAGTTTCACTTGAGTGGAAAGACTAACAGGACAAAAGGATGATATCAGTAAAAAAAAAAAAAAGAAAAATAGGGATACAGATTGAATCTTCAGACCTGTTTTACTATTTATTTATGTATAGTACATTTCTACCCCACATTTTCCCACACACGCAGGCACAATGTGGCTAACATAGGTTAAGCAAAAATGACATGACAATAAAAGGAAATGGTAGGAGAAAGGAGTAGGCAAGGAAGGGGAAGGGGGCATAACAGGTGCAGTGGTAGGTAAGTGGGACTATTGATCGGTAAGGGTGAGATTTGTACACTGGCTTCCCTGATTCTCAACCCACTGCTCTAACTACAGTATTAGTTAATTAATTAAATTAATTTTTTAAATGGGGATCAATGTAAATGTTTTTCATCATTAATAGCATAAGAAAGATAACAATTGTTATTAATGATGAAAACATTTATATTGATTTTGACTGAAGTAATAAAAAAAATGATTTGGAAACAGTAAACCAGGCTTGAAGATTTGATCCATTTCCTTTCTTTTCTTGACATTTTTCCTTTTGTCCTGTTGGAACTGCCAGCTCAGGGCCTCTTTTATCGAGCCACGTGGCCATGCCGACAGAGCCCATGCTTTGTTGGCATTATCGCACCAGGAGCCGCTAGTGTGGCTTGATAAAAGAGGCCCTCAGTTAGAACCTGTTCCTTTCCGGGCTGCAGCCAATTAACCTTCATTTGCAGTTACCCGTGGTTTTCCCACATTTTGACTTATCTACTGCAGTAATAGTCCACAGGCTGAGAAGCAGAAATGTAGTTCTTCCAGAACCTGGTACCCGTGTAATCCTGAGGTGCTCGGTACTAATTTTGGGTTATCAATGAATGCCCATCCATACCCTACACCTTCCTAGGACAGTGAACTAACTCCATAGCAACCTCATCACTTTTAACTTACCAAGACTGCCATGCAGGAGACCTGTTAGGTCACTAGGCCAGCCCACCCCATTTCATTTTGAGTTTTCTCCGAGATCATTACCAGAAGAATCCTTCAGAGGCTGAGAAAAGGTGAGAAACCACTTTTACAGGATGCCCACTGTCTGGAACATTTGTGTCTTTTCATATTTACTGCTACACTACACACCCCAGTGGTGTTAGGAAACTGGCAATTTTAGGGGGAGATCTCAATCACACCCCCTGTGTAATACAGCATTATGGGCAAAAGCAGATCAGAGTTTTCTTTCCCACCTGTGCTTTAAGCATACTGCTTTGCTAAAAAAGAGGCATTATAATGTAATTGCTTAGCTAAGCAAAAGCAGAAACATACACATCACTGCACCTGCTAGAATTATTAGGCATTGTGGTATATTGTAAAAGTGTGCATCATCTTCAGTGTTTTATTTTATAACTAGTACTAAAGCACAAGTAAGCAACAGGATGGAATAGCTCTAATGAAAATAAATTAAGTTGTTTCTATTGACTCAATAGATTTGGAAGCAAAATTAGCAAGATCAATTCTAGGTATAAACACTCATTCCTTCTTTGCTGATTCCACAAGACATTCACTGTTGAGGAAATTTTGGCTTCACTAGGGTTGGGCAATGCACGCTAATGAAACAAAATTATACGACTTATACCCAGACTGTACTGTGGACTTTTAACCCATTCAGTGATACCTATGGGTTATGACCTTTGTTGTGGCTCTTCCTTCGAAAACGTTCACTCATCCTAGAAGCTGTCTATGGAAGAGATCAATAGGCATGGTTCTTACTGTACAGAAGGGATATGACCCAGCGAAGACTTGAAAAGGTTTTTATTTTGGGAAACAGTCTACTGAACACCAAGTAAATAAAAAAGGCAACCTTGGTCCATGCCTGCAAGCTGTATTAAAAGGCTAAATCAATTCCTGTTTGCAAAATGGGAGTAATTTTGTTTGGTGAACACTAGCTGTTCTGTGCTATTGACTTAAGGCGAACAATAAAACAGTGTCCTGTAATAAACCTGTTTAGTAAGATTTTCAAAATTACGACAAGAATCTTATACACCAATGAAAACAGCACTTCGAGCTTTTTAAATTTTCAGCTGACAGAAATCCAGTTTTTCACTCTTAAAGCCAAGCAGTCATAGGCCAGATTTTCTTTGAGCTTTTCCTAGTCTGCTGGTGGTCAAGTCCTATAAGGGGGCTCTAGATTTTTTTATCCAGCTGGTAGGATAAAAAGTCAAACTGAAGACTGGCACTTGAACGGTATTTCCATCCAGGAGGACTGTAGCAGAATTGGATGTACCAGGATACCTCCTACAAATAGTATTTATTTTATTTATTTATTGGGATGTATTAACCGCCTTTACGAAAAGATTCACCCATTCATTCAAGCAGTAAAGACATCTGACACAACCAAAAGACACAGAAAGGGAAAGAGACTAACTTTTGTTTATTCTTGATATTTGTAGCCTTAGAGATCCTTCCAGCGGAACCCAGTAGAAAGAACTAACACCAATCAGAAGGACTTTGGAAAAACAAAGGGTATGGAAGAGGAGAAGGAAGTGCATTTCATAAGTAGGAATCATAGAAAATTGCATTGATAGACAATGGAAGAGATATGTAATGCAAGAAACAAACAAACCCAACTAGTGCTTTTCTTGAATAGGTTTTTGAAAGCAACAGCTTAGGACCAAAGCGCATCTATGAAAGGGAATATTGTAAGTACAGTAGAAGTCCTGGAGGAGTTGAATATTCAGAGAAGGGAATAGAAGAAGAAAGGAGCTGAAAAACCACTGTGCTTCCCTGTCTGCATCTGTGACAGCCATGAAAAACCAGAAGCAAATTGAAGAACCACCCTTCACTGAGGGTAAAGAAAGGAAATCAATGGGTCTAAATAGAATGGCTATTGACTGACCTGATGCCAAAGAATGCCCTATTCAGACATGAAAATCCAAATGTGAAGGAGGAGTGGCCTAGTGGTTAGGGTGGTGGACTTTGGTCCTGAGGAACTGAGTTGGATTCCCACTTCAGGCACAGGCAGCTCCTTGTGACTGGGCAAGTCACTTAACCCTCCATTGCCCCAGGTACAAATAAGTACCTGTATACAATATGTAAGCCGCATTGAGCCTGCCATGAGTGGGAAAGCGCAGGGTACAAATGTAACAAAGAAATGTCATCACAAGACTGTAGTGGGATATACTGCCCATGCCTGCATGGCCTAACTGAGAGCTATGAACCAAACTCTGAATAGACTAGAAACTATCTTTTTAGGACAATACTGTCATGGCTTTTACTAGGCTTTCTGCAGCACTGGACACTGACATTCCAAGGAACATCTGCGTTCTTCTCTCTGGTGTGAAACCTACAGTGTGTGATTTACATTGATGCTGGTATGTGGTAATCTTGCTGACCATCTTGTAAGGCACTAGCAGTACCAGCTTTGATAAGGAGGACATCACCAAGGCCAGGGGCCTCATTATATCATCTACACAGGCATTCCTGTGCCAGGCTAATGCCAATTACTATCTGCTTAGCTGTGATCCTGGTGGACCAAAGCTTTACCAGACTGTCCACATGCACACCTTATTGAAGCAAGTCATTGTGTGCCCAGCTTATCCAATCAGAGAACTGTTCTATGTTTGATACAATGTCCTCTATATCATGGACTCTTTTAGGTGGAGAGGAGTTAGACACAAGAACTACACAGGCAGTTAACCTGCTAGCTAACATGTCCCTCTGAGTTTCACTGTGGGCCTAAAGCCCTCAGTGCTCATAACAGGGGCTTAGCCAGACATCCAATTTTGGGTGGGCCTGGGCCTAAGATGGGTGGGCAGAAGAATTCCACCCTGTCCCACAAGTGATTTGGTCTCTTCCTCTCTCGCCTGCATGCCATATGGTCTCTCAAACATCCCCCCTTCCCCCGCATACCTTTTAAGTAGCAGATTTTCACCAGCAGCGAGCAGCAACTAATACACACAGCTCATGTTGGTCCCACAGCTTTCCTTGTGATGCAACTTCCTGTTTCCGCATCGGCGGAACTACATCAGAGGGAAGGCTGTGGGGTTGGTGTGAACAGTATGTATGAGTCGCTGCTTGCTGCAGGTGAAGATCTGCTATTTACAAAGTATGCAGGAGGGGCAGTTGTTGGGAGTTCTTGGCTGGTGGGGCTTGGGGATCCCTGCCAGCCACATTATAGGTGTGCTGCTACTGGGTGGGTCTGGGCCCACCCGGGCCCATCCTTGGCTACGCCACTGGCTCATAAAGGAACTGACTTAAGAATATGTGCCGTATTGAGTAAGAACCAGTACTGGGTAGCATCTTAGCTTCAACTGAGAAAGTTCCAGAGAAGAGCTGTGTGCATTCCAGCTTCATTGCTGATAGCATTCCACAATGAACACAGACAGAAGACACAGTGGAGCAGGTAGCCTATCTACATGCCCTTGTCTAGGAGCCGGCTGGGGAACTTCAGCTTGGAGTCCGAGAGGGAAAGGAGAGATCTGCCACACAGAAGGAGCCAAAGAACTTTTCCAGGCAGCCTACAGGGTGAGGTCAGTTGGCGAGATAGAAAACATTGCCAAGTTCCAAGTTTGTCAGAAACTTTTGGCTTGAGGTCTTAGGGTAGCACCAGTAGTCATATCTCAGGAATAATTATTAGTTGCAGTGATATTGTTACCTTTCCAAAGTGTGGCATTCTTCTCTCAGAAGAACTTCTTTTGTTTGTTTTGGGACCACTTTAGGGCAAACTCATACGCCAAACAGATGAGACAAGCCACAAAATCTACCAGAGTAATTATTAGCTAATTAGCTTATTAGCTAATCACCTTATTAGTCCTACAAGAGTAAGAAGAGAACATAAGGGCCCTGGGACATGCCATGAAATATAAGTGGGAGCCTATTAGGCTCAGAATAAAACAATATCAGACTTCCCGAAGTTGTGTAACAGTGGTGGCTAATGCTTGTGTTGTCAAGTTAGCTAGGCAAACAGCTAGACTGTTGAACTGTACAAAATAGGTGGTTTATATAGCCTGAGCCATACAGGCGACCAGCAAAACTGTACTAAAGAGTTGACACAGCCAAGCACCATAAGCAAATGCATTAAGTGATGTTATACATGTAGCCGAGATAGCTGGAGCTATAGACATGGTTATCAAAGCTGGAGACATCCAGGCCACCGCTGTAGCAGGAATTATAGAAGCGAGTGCGCAGCTGTATCTGTACAAGTGTCCGCAGTAGCTGGTGCCATATAGTCAGCCGTGGCAGGTAGTATCATACAGGTGGCCATGGTACCTGGAGTCACAGAGGCACTGCGGCGGGTTGTGTAATACTGGCAGGAGCCGTGACTGGTGTAACACTGTTGGCTGTAGTGGCTGATGTTATACATGCGCTGTGTAGAGGCTGGTGTCATGCATGGAGCTGTGGTGGTTGGTGACAGCTGCAGTAGCTGGAACCATACAGGTGGTTGCAGTGGTTGGTACCATTCCGGCAGCAGAGTGGTAGAGGTAGCTGTGATAGCTGGCATCATACAGGTGGCCACTGCATTTGAAGCCACACGTTTGCATGTTGCAGCTGAAGCCATATCTACAGATGTTTTATGCAATACTAGTAAAAAAAGGCCCGTTTCTTAATGCAAAGAAACGGGCGCTAGCAATGTAATGAGTTCCTGCCATTAATGTTTCCATGGTTGTATTCTGAATATAATTATTGTTTACATGTGTAAGATTTCTTTATATACAATATTTTTTGTGTAAACTGGGTTACAATGTGGTAAAAGTTTTCCTTGTTCAGGCCCTTCAATCAGTTTAACAATCACATCAGAAGAGCTCCTTACTGGTGAGAATGCAACATACGGTTGCCCATGTGAGAGACTGAGAGTGACAGTGTGTTTTACAGATAGTGTAAGAGAGAGATACACAGTGTGATTGAGTGTGTGTGTGTATGTGTGTGAGTGACAAAGTGATTAAATGTTTGTCTTCCCTTCCGTTCTGTGCACTTGCCTCCACTGATGTTCATACTGTAGGTGGTTATATATATATTTTGTAAGAGGCCAATTCCTACCTATGTACTCGCTTATGTCTAGGGGGCGTGGCCTCTGCCCAACCTTAGCTGCATGGAAAATAACGGACAGACCAATAGAATATATTAGTTTATTTATACAGCGTTATATACAAAAATATAGAAAACTCTTATCAGCTTATAGCATCAGCAATTCCTGATTGCATGCACAATGATACCAAAATATAGAGAATAACTATGATTATCCTATTGGCTAATCTGTAATGACAGATAAACACAATACCAAGATCCTAATGATTACCACACAAATCTTATACTAGGCTAACAGCAACTAGATCATAAATCCTGACGTCACACATCTGATGGGTCCGAGCACAGACTAATTATCTAACCCAGCCTGAAGGAAGTAAACTATGATCTCACCGTCCCGGTCACTAGATCAGATTCCTTCCGATGCCTCAGCCGAATGCCTCAGCGAGGTCCCACAAGCTCAGGTGATGCACTTGTCTTGATCAGCCACAGATGATACAGACTCAGTATAGATCCTGTAGACAGCTGTAATCTGGGGAAAAGCTTTGCCAGGTATTATCAGTAAGTCTCTCAGGTAAATTAGGTGCTTGCAGAAATGCAAGTGTTCTCCTCTTCTGTTCTTCTGTTCTTCTCTCTTCTTCTTCTCTCAGGAACTAGTCTCTTTCTGTTCCCGCTTCTCAGATCAATCAGTTTTCTGGGAGCCAATCAGAAATAATCCCACCATGTACTCCCAGCATCTGTATGAAGCTTCCTTTGTCCGTCTTATCTCGTATGCTCTCTCTCTCTCCCTCAGGGACATGCATTCTCCCCCGATACAGAGTGACCTTGGAGGTGGTGCAGGCTTCAGTAAATCTATTACAAGCTGAAATGCTGACTTCTGCACAGTTGGTAGTCAGACATATAGGTGAAAGGTTGCAGCGTCCATTTTGGCTGTAAAGGTGCTCTCATATGCACACAGGGTGGGTGAGATCACAGCAAATACTCCTACAGATCCCCCCCCTTGGAGATGGAAATTACTGCAAAGGAGTAAAGGCCTTCTCCAACCTAACTACAAAAATAAGCCAGACAGTTCAGTCAGGATTCAGGTACAAACTTCATGGTCAAAACTACAAAAAGTTTCAAAGTAAATCTCAACTAATGCAAACTAACGCTCTTCAAACAGTTCAATTAAGCAAAATAATGTTCACAAGGAAATCACAAATGCTAATACAGCAAAATACTGAATAATAGAACCCGCATGTGCAGTTAGTTAAAAGTCTTCACATGAAAATTAATCAAACAAATCATGAACCATAATCACATAGATCATGAAAATCACATCATGCAAAGCAAAGCATATTAGTACAGAAAAGTGAAAACGGAATAAATTGTTGGCAAAACTCTGGTCAGATGTAACTACATAAAGTCTTGCAATCTCATCGCCGTAGGTGACAAAGTGTTTACGCGATAGCGTAAATGACGAAGGTCTCTCCAAAACACTACAGCACACAGGAGCATGATGACCCACGAGATGGTCAAAAGTGGGATGACAACGTGAGTGGACATGTGGAACTGGGTGACATCAGATGAACGACGTTTGTAATCTGCAACCTCGAGAGTCTCATGGTCAACAGATAATTCAACAGTGTGAGAGTCTTTGGACTGTAAAAATGGTATAAGGTCCATAGCAAAGTCAATAGGATGTCCACGAAATACATCAAGCACTTCCAACTCAGAAACAACCGGGTCTGTGTCAAGATAAAACAGGGAAACTCCTCCTACATGGGCAACAGCATACTTGGGTACAGCGATCACACAAACATTGCAAGGAAGAGTGTAACGGTTGATTACATCATGCTTCTGGAAGGTGACAGTAAGTTCCGTACTAGGTGTGCTAACTAACCATACCGTATCCAGTACAGCTACAGTGGTATCAGAAAAATCGTCATATTTTGATACGGTAACCTTACACTTCTCTTGGACATTCTCTGTGGACAAGCCACAAAGAGCTTCTGTTGTGTCTTTCAGGAAAGGTTTACCAGGGCACAGCCAATTAACATCTTTAGTTTTGTGGCAAAGGTCTAAGTTAGGGACCAAATAATGTTGCGGAGCATCCTGTTGGTAAGCAACATACTTAGGTGTATCAACATTAAGGTACAAATTCTCATGCCACGTACCTACATTTACAACTTGTTTAAGCTGGTATACATTCTCAGGCATAATAAATGGCAAATTAAGGATGAAGGCAATTTCCATACGCTCCATATCCAAATAAAGGGGAAGGGCAGTACCTAAATGAAATGCGATTTGAATTTGAAAAGGTTCAATAGACAAACGGGTAACTTTGGCAAAGGCATCTTTAACAACATCAGATGGTATCAGGTACGTTGGTATCTGTCCCTGCATTAGCTTACTAACACTAGTATCTACTTCCCTAAATAAATCCTGGATAAGGTCCTTAACAGGTTGTATAAACACACGGTCTTCATTCATGGTACCTTTAATTGTCAACAAATCAGCTGTGTTAGCACTAATTTTATGTGTATGTAAATTCACAAGAGTGACCGTATCAGCAATAGTTTTACCCTGGGCCACAAGTTGGCTCTGTTGGACTACCAATTTGGTCTCGATGGCTTTCAAGTCTGCTTGGATGGCTTGTATATTGGCCTGCAGCTTTTGGACAGAAACTACGTTGGCAACAGACATGGAAATACCAAAAAGTGAACCAATGGCCGAAAAAATCAAACCACCGGCAAGACCAAGAAAACGCTTAGATCTGGACCTGGAATTATAAGGTTGCATAGGTTGTACCATGACTTTGTCCAGTTGATGCAAAATGTTCTTCACTTGTGCACGGGCATTTTGCATATAATTGAAAAACCAGGAATGGGTAACAGCAGACAGAGATAAGTTACTCATATTGAAATGTTTCAGTAGTACATGCATTGGGTCAAGGGACACAACTACTTTCTGGGGAACAATCTGGGACTGGGTAATCAGGAAGCCAGGGGTATCTTGCAGAACAACTCCAGACATGGGACCAGGTTCGATCATCTTGGACCACGATCCCAGCAGCACGGAGATCCAGAACACGATCATCAGGGTTCTTTTCTGCATCTGCAAGGTACAAAGAAAACAGACTATGCTGTTGGGGTGTTAGTACAGTTCGTGTCATCAACACATATGTCTGGAATCAAATGACTGGGATGACGTGGTCTCAACTGATTGATGTGGACCCATTTAAGGGTGTCTTCACCGTTAGTATTTTTCTTGAGGCAAATTTGGTAAGCCACAGGTGAAGCTTTTTCCACTATTGGGAATGGACCACGCCAACTAGGCAGAAACTTCCTTTCTTTAACCTTGTTTCTGGCAAAATTGAAGTAGAATACCTTGTCGCCAATTTGGTATTCTTTAGAGGTAGTCCCTTGATCATAATAGGCTTTTCTACCTCTAGCGCTACTTTCCAAATTTTTCTGAGCAAAGGCAAAGGCACTTTGCAAATGCTTACGCAAATGGGTGACATATTCATGAGTGGAGGTAGCACTGGACAAGTTCACATCATTAGTCCTGTACAACAAATGCATTGGTAATGTCATTTCCCTACCTGTCATCATCTCAAAAGGAGACACTCCGGTGGAACGGTGGGGTGTGGAACGAATCGCCATAAGGACCAATGGTAAGACAAGGTCCCAATTCTTACCTGAGGATGACACATACTTCTTCAGAATGGTCACGATGGTGCGATTAGCTCTTTCCACCTGTCCCGAAGATTGAGGTCGGTAAGCTATGTGCAACTTACTCTTCTCTGTGTGAGTAGTACAAGCATCAGCCTGTTCCACTTGCTCTTTCACCATAGCATCAAACTCTGAGAAAGGTTGGTTGGATGAAATTTCCACCTGTTCTTCAATGTCCTCCTGCAAGGTTGAGGTTTCCACAGAATTCACCCTTCGAGGCTTCTGAGGTACAGACATTTCCCTGGACAGAAACAAGAAGTCATCTTCCACCTGTACCTGAGCACACGTCGCATCATAGGGCCAAACAAACTCGAGAGATATGAGGCCCCTGGGAGAGGTAAACCAACTGTCAGTCGTCTCCCCCCCCTGGCAGGTGTCCCAAGAAGAAGGCAGCCTGCCAAGGATAGGCAAACTTACCTCGACATCATGGAAAGACTGGCCAACCAGAAAGCCAACAGAATCTCCAGCAGATAGCTCAACTTCAGCAGACTGTGGATTGGTGACCAACAGGTATAAGGTGGTACCGGTGACCTCCAAACATGGCAGAACACCAATTGCCAATCCAAGGTCTCGAAAGTGGGCATGTGGGTTAAAGAACACTACATCATCCAGCAGACGTTGTCCTTGAGCGAGGCGAAGCTTGAGGGAAAAATCCCGTACCCTACCTGGAATGGTTACATCCTTGTCACAGACTACCTCACAGACCTGGGGAATGGTCTGTCCAGACTTCAAACAAACAGCCGTAGGTTCAAGTTCCACTGGGTTGTTCTGCATTCTACTCCACAGGACAAGATTCACCAGGTCCACATAAACTCCCAGTCGTGCAAGGCAATCTGACCCCAAACATAAGGGTTCCCTCAAGCCCCGGACAATAGAGAAGTGGTGAGTGAATGTCTTCTTTCCCACAGTCAAGGGAAGGCCACATATTCCGTCAAGCGGCTTGGAGCCTTGTCCCGGTACCTGTACCGAAGTAGAGGAACATCTGCTGAAGGGAAGTTGTACAGACTTACGAATTTGGCTGTACAAAGAGTCACTGATGTAGGAGAGATCACTAGTGAACAGTAAAGTAGCTTGAAGCAATTGGGTGTTAGCCACCTGAACTGGTATGGTGAATTCATCACCTTTCTGGGTGATGACAGTCACCTTGCAAGGATGAGCAAAATCAGGACCAGAGATAGGAGGTGATTTTTCAAGTAATGCTGGAGACACAGTATCTGTTAAGTCATCCGTCTTGGCTGAGTCCTGTGAAACAATCTCTAGTTGGTCCGCTTGTTGCACCAGCTCTTCATGCTTCTGACCCCCTTTTGGTGCATCTGTCAAAGGAGGCTCCCGCATGGGCGGATCCGCGGAACACCGGAGATCAGTCCGCAGGGGAGTGTCCTGTAGCTCCACAGAGTTGGCATCACCGACTGTACGCCAGTATCTCCCTCGCACATATTTAAGGGGTCGAGTGACTTTGGACCAGATCGTTTCCTCGTCATAATCCAAAACAGGCCGAAATCTCTTCAAAAGGTCATTTCCAATCAGAAATTCTTCACCCTCGCTGGTAGTGATGATGGCTGGGTGCCTGACGGTCATCTGTCCAAGCTGTAAAGATAGCCAAACCTGTCCCACAGTTCCAATACTTTGATTGCCATAGGCCACCAGTGACAAGTCGCTCGGTGTGACATGCAGCACATCCTGACCCCCCCCTAGAGATGCCTCTAGTTTCTGAAACAGGCCCTGGGTGACCAAAGTCACCTCTGATGCCGTATCCAGGAGACCTTCACAGGAAAGTACTTGTTGAATTAACAACTCCACGGTATATCTGTAACCTTTAGATATAAGCTTACCTAGAAAATACCTGACTTCCTGGGATGAGTCTTTTGAAAGAGGCCCTTCCTGGTTCGAGGGCTGCGACGCAGCATGGTTCACGGGGGACTCCTCACTGATGGACGACAACGCATCCACGTGGACAGTGGGGACGCTTGCGGTAACAGGTTTCGTGGCCACGTCTAGTCATGCTTGTTCTTCCTCCGAAGAGGATGGCTGTTCCACCTCAACAGATTTAACACTCAGCCCCGGAGGGGTCGGCGGTCTAGAAGACTGGTCCTTCTGCTTCTGGAATTTGACCTTTTTATGAGATGAAGGTGACTTAGGTACACTGCTAGACTCCGCGATTGAACATCCTGCCATCAATTGGTCCAGCTGAGCTTGCATAGCACGGATCTTCTCTGCATTCCACTTCTTCTGATTAAACCGCTTCTTTTTAGGTTGTTGCTGTCCCTCCTGTGCAATAGGGGGCGCTGCATCCCGCGGCAGGGCCTGAGAGCCCGGCGGCGTAGTTGGTCTCGGCGCTTTGTTTTCCAGAGAAAGCGTGGAAGTGACCGCACAAACAGCGGGTGGTATCACCCTGTTGCGACTCTTGGACGCCGGTTTCGGAGTCTCTGCGATGGGCTTGGCGCGGCAGATTTCAAAAATTCCTTCAGCCTGCTTGAGAAGGCTGGAATAGGGTTCTGCGTTTTTTCCTGCCAAGGGAATCTTTATCGGATCAGGCAGACCCTGTATAAAAAGTTCCCTGAAATCACCAAATTCAAGATCTTTAGAATCAGGCGGGACCCCCCCTTGGTAAAATGCACGCTTCAAGCGATGGGCCCACTCCCGCGGACTCTCCTCCGGATTACAACTAATAGTATACGCTGCACGCTTAGCTTCAAGAGAGTTGGCAAAGAGACCATAGCGCTTCGCTAAGGCTTGCTCCACTGACCGTAAATCAGGGTTATCGGACATGATCAAATCTAGAACTTCATGGCACTCGGTACTAAAGGTCCATTTGAGGAGGGCTCTGATGTCATCCTCAGAAGAGACGTGCATGGTCTGCAGGAGTTCATGCACTGCCTTAAGATGGGTTTCTATGGATACCGAGGCAGACGCTTTAAAAGGCGCTATTACGGTACGTAGCATCTTTATAACATATGCCTGCCTCTCCATAGACATTCCTTTCTTGGGTTCCGGCTTGAAGTGCCGCTGATCACTACCAGGTGTAGAGAACCTCGGGGCAGGTGTACTGCTAAAACTGGGTGGATCTGCCGAAGGCTGAGGCCCTGAGCTAGGCACCTGACCAAGTGAGCTGATGATTTCAGCAGGCAGTCCCTGGACCCGTGCCCCCAGTGGGTGTGTCACTGTCTCGGGTCTGCTGCTTAGGTCACCAGCCACTATGGGGCTGGATTGTACAGAGGGGCGGGAAAGAGCCGAAGCCATGCCCCCAATGGGTGTGTTTAACTCGGGTCCCTCCCGGCTCACGTAACGGTTCATTTCGGGAGCTGGGCTTGGGTGACCCACAGCAAAACTGTCGGGGAACTCTAAGGTATACGGTGCTTCTTCCTGCGCCATGTGCGTAAGCTCTTGCTGCATTGTGGAAATCTTTACAGTGCACTCATCTAATGCTTTAGACAATGAATCTCTGTCCTTCACTGTACATTGTAATTGCAGTGAGACTGTCTCCTGCTTCTCTTTTAACTCCGCCAACTCTAGCTTGGCTGCGTGCCAATCTTGAAACACAGACACAGATTGTTCTTGAGTGGCCACTAGCTCCCTGCGCAACTCACTCTGAACACCTTCTGAGACCTGTTTTAGCTCCCGATTTAATGTCTGCAACTTATCTGTTTCCCTAATCTGGTTGTGTAATGCATCAGTCAAACGAGAAAATTTCTCTTGCAACGAATCAAAAGACACGAGGTACTGGGCAATTTCTTGCTTTAATGTGTAATTAAGTGCTTCACAATCAGTTAGGTCACCCTGCAAAGTTTTACACTTATCATACAGTGTCTGGCACTGCGTACAAATCTCTTCAGAGGAATGAGGTGGGGCGGGGCTTACATTGGTCCCTGCTAAAGCAGATTTGGCAGTCTGTAAATCAACTCGTAATGCAGCTAACTCACTGTCTCGCTCCTGGACAGTTTCCCTAGTCTGGGACAAATCTAACTGCAACTCCGCTATGCGATCTGTTAGAGGTACAGATACCTGTCTTATCTCATTCATCAAAGAGTCTTTAACTGCCAAAAGAGACACGCCCAGTTCACAAAGCATCCATTGTGACAAATGCTGTTTCTCTTTTATAATTGTATTTAAAACCGTAGCATATGCTTCTGAGCTATTCGGTGAACTGCTACTAAATAAAGCACGTACAGACTCTACTGTAGGAGGAGTTGGTTTCGTCTTACTATGAGAGAGTGGCAGTAATATTTTAAGCACGCCCTTCTCCTGTTCACTCAGGAGAATTTCAGGCAATGTGCCAACCGTGCCGGTCGCCATGTTAAAGACTAAACACACCCTTTTTCCTTCCTTACAGAGTTAGAGAAACCGTTTCTTTCTCTTTTGGAGCTCAGAGTAATAAATCTGTCAACCAATTACAGCAATAAAACACAGCTGTATAAACAAGGTCTGCCGTCAGCTAGGGTAAATCTGCAGTTCGTGCAAAAGAAACAGAGAGTCAAAACAGCTTTCTGAAAAGACCCAGAAAAAGTTTTAACTTCTGCTCTTCCTGCACCAACCGTCCCGGACGAGCCCCCAATTTGTAGGTGGTTATATATATATTTTGTAAGAGGCCAATTCCTACCTATGTACTCGCTTATGTCTAGGGGGCGTGGCCTCTGCCCAACCTTAGCTGCATGGAAAATAACGGACAGACCAATGGAATATATTAGTTTATTTATACAGCGTTATATACAAAAATATAGAAAACTCTTATCAGCTTATAGCATCAGCAATTCCTGATTGCATGCACAATGATACCAAAATATAGAGAATAACTATGATTATCCTATTGGCTAATCTGTAATGACAGATAAACACAATACCAAGATCCTAATGATTACCACACAAATCTTATACTAGGCTAACAGCAACTAGATCATAAATCCTGACGTCACACATCTGATGGGTCCGAGCACAGACTAATTATCTAACCCAGCCTGAAGGAAGTAAACTATGATCTCACCGTCCCGGTCACTAGATCAGATTCCTTCCGATGCCTCAGCCGAATGCCTCAGCGAGGTCCCACAAGCTCAGGTGATGCACTTGTCTTGATCAGCCACAGATGATACAGACTCAGTATAGATCCTGTAGACAGCTGTAATCTGGGGAAAAGCTTTGCCAGGTATTATCAGTAAGTCTCTCAGGTAAATTAGGTGCTTGCAGAAATGCAAGTGTTCTCCTCTTCTGTTCTTCTGTTCTTCTCTCTTCTTCTTCTCTCAGGAACTAGTCTCTTTCTGTTCCCGCTTCTCAGATCAATCAGTTTTCTGGGAGCCAATCAGAAATAATCCCACCATGTACTCCCAGCATCTGTATGAAGCTTCCTTTGTCCGTCTTATCTCGTACGCTCTCTCTCTCTCCCTCAGGGACATGCATTCTCCCCCGATACAGAGTGACCTTGGAGGTGGTGCAGGCTTCAGTAAATCTATTACAAGCTGAAATGCTGACTTCTGCACAGTTGGTAGTCAGACATATAGGTGAAAGGTTGCAGCGTCCATTTTGGCTGTAAAGGTGCTCTCATATGCACACAGGGTGGGTGAGATCACAGCAAATACTCCTACAATACCTCCCTGTATATGATTGTTTGTTAGAGATTCAATCCACTCCTCTTCCCTCCTCCAAGTTACGTTCTGTCTGATTGGTTCTTTGTTCCTGTGACGTCACGTTTGTTTGCTTGGCAACTATGCAGCATTCCGTTTCCTCGACGTGAGGGCGGGGACAGTGAGAGCCAATGAAACGCTGAACTACAGACTTACGAACCCTACACTGCCACAGTGCCACAGAGTCAGCTTCAGAATGTTGGAGGTGCTTTTTCTTATATACGATGATAGCTATGGCAAGTGATGGATGCTGCATCTGATACCCTACTTTTGGGTACTGCAGCTGAAGTCATGCAGTCAGCTGCTGCCTGGGAAGCCACACAAATGTGCATCTAATGTGCAGACTACTGGTACCTTTGATGCTACATAAGCAGCTTTGCAATTGTGTCATATACACAGCTTCCATAATTTAGCCATATAGACAACTGCTGGAACTGTGCTATACAGGCAGCTGGTACACATTCAGGATGACAGAGTAGCTGTGCTACACAGCTGGCTACTAGAACAGCGCTATACAGCTGGAACGCAATGTCATGTAGGCAACTGCTGAAGGTAAAGAAGAAACTCAGCTAGTTCAGCTGCACAACACAGCTGATTGTGCAATGTATAAGGCAGATGGTTGTCACATCTATGAAATACTGGTATTGTGTGACACAGGTGGTTGTTGTAGGCATGGAAAATAGGCAGCTGCTTATGCTGAGTAGTACTGGTACTTGCTGTAACTATGGAAATGACCTAGTTGTTATATGTGTGCAAAACAGGTGACTGTTGCAACTACACAATAGAGGTGGTGGTAGCAGGAGCCATCCGGGTAGATGCTGCAGGAGAGCTAGACTGGCAGCCACTTAGGAGAGCAACATAGGTGATTGCTGCCACTGTACAAACAGGTGGCCAGCACCACCGTGCAACCCAGGTGGTTGCTGGAAATTCTTCATTGCATTTTCTATACCACCTAAACTGACGCACAGAGCTAAGAGGTTTACAATGAAAAAAAAAAAAATAACATATAATGAGATGAGAAAATAACTCTAATAAGAATAGGAAAGAGGGGAGAAGTAGGCAACATCAAACAACAGCTGTAAAAACACAAGGAAAAAAAACCCATAAGGGTAATTAGAAACTAAAAAAGGAGAGGTAAAAGGGAAAGAAAAGAGAGCACCAGGACCTCATCATTCCACATCACAATCCAAAAGCCTGCTTAAACAACCAGGTCTTGAGTGCAGTCTTAAATTTAGGGATTATTCCAAGAAGCAGAGGCCAAAAAGTAGAAAGCACAATGACGTGTATGTTCATACTTTATTTATTAATTATTGGCAGCTTTAGGATCCAGAAGTACCATACGATGATCATTTATTGAATGTAGCAAATGCATAGGGAGAGTAAGGGATAATGAGTGAAGAGAGATAAGGTGGAGAACCTATTCTGAAAGCTTTAAATGCCAGGAGAAGTATTTTATATTGCATTCGATAGGAAACAGGCAGCCAATGAAGCTTCTAAAAAAAGTGGTGAAACTGAATCACATTTACTGGCACGGTAAATGAGATGAGCAGAGGTGTTCTGTAAAGTTTGAAGCTTTTTCAAGGAAAACTTTGGTAATCCTGCAAAGACAATATTACAATAATCTATTTTTTTGTAACTAGTAAAGATAGGACTAGGGAATAAAACAAACCATGAACCAAAATTTGACCATAAGACTCTAAAAGGTGCAACACACAGTTGAAATGAGAACCAACATACAAATGAACAGAAGTATGTTCAGCATATTCACCAATACAGCTCACTAGCAGGGTCTTTTACTAAGGCGCGCTCACGTTTTTAGCGCATGCTAAAATTGTGGGCGCCCTAAACGTTAGAGATGCCAATGCATTCCTATGGGCAACTCTGATGTTTAGCACACCCACAATTTTAGTGCACGCTAAAAACGTGAGCGCGCCTTATCTACTATAATAAAACTCACCCTCAACATTCTGAAGACAATGTTCTGAAGTCACTCAGTCACTCACTGAAGGGTTCATGGATTCATGGTGGTGAAGCCAGAACACTGACCATGTCTCTCTGCCCCGCCCTCGCATGACGGACCAATCAGAAAAAACACCCTCAACATTCTGAAACACAAAGGACCATCACAACACCGTTCCCAGGCAACACTAGGCAACGAGAGAAGAATATTCCTGCTGTGTGTATGTGCAAAAATAGACCAGGGGAGAGGGGTGGGGGGGGGGGGGGGGAATTTTTAAATGCCTAATGACAGTACTGAAGAGTGTCAGAGGGCCTATAGCACAGACTATATTTGGGGTAACTTGACATGGAGTCAGAGGAGCCGGAAAACAACGTGCCCGTCACCATCTGGGACGTGGGCGAACAGGACAAGCTGTGGCCCAGCTGGTAGGATTACCCGCGACCCAGCCAGCAGCAAACAGCGACCAAGGAAGGGGGAGGAGTAGGGACACGCTCCGCGTGTTTCCCTACTCCTTCCCTGCCTAGGAATCGCTGGAGACTGGCTGCCAAACTAACGAAACAACCGCACACCGACGCACCACCTCCATCATTAGAAAGGCATCCACTCTTTCTTCAACAGAAATGCAAACTAATAATACAAAACAAACAAAGAATACATGGTTTCTCAGGCGGCTGCAGGTAACTCCCCACCCCCTTCCTCTTCCCCTTTTGCCGAAGCGGCCAAGGACGTGCCCAACAATCCCCAGCCTCAGGCAAGCTGTCTCCCACCTCGGGGATTCCCCGAGCACCCGGAAAAAGACGGTGCTGATTCCTGCAGTGCATAAATGTTCCAGCATTCCCCTGCAGCCGGCCTGAAATGGACCAAACATACCGGATCACCCCCCGACGGCCCGAGACCGTGCTCTTCTCCCTTCCGCCAACTTAAAACAACCATCTCCGTCCTCAGGCAAGCCGTCACCCACCTCCAGGATGCCCAGAACCCCAGCCCAATGAAAAAAGATGGCGCTGCTTCCAACAGCACATTTCTCTTCCAGCATTCCCCTACAGCAGCCCTGAAACGGCCAAAAAATACCGACAGACAAAGAACGTGCTCCTCAACCTTCCGCCCATCTAAAACAACACTGCTGCCTCAGCACAACACAAAAAAAAAAAAATGGAAAAAAAAAACAACACTCAACAAAGGCTGACACCCCCTACAACCACATTTACATTCCACCAACAGAAAGACCCCCCTCCACAAACCTCCTTGACAGACAAAACCACACACACACAATACAACAGAAACACACCCTCAAAGCCACACACCAATCCAACCCACTTTGCCAGCACAGCACATCCCCCAACCCCCAAGCAAAAAACAAAACAAAAAAAGACACACATCAACAACCTGCACACACACCGCACCCTCACACACACACATACACACACAAAATAACTCTGTGACACATACACACACACACAAAAAAACCCACATACTAGCGCCCGTTTCATTGGTTTCGGAAACGGGCCTTTTTTACTAGTAAGTACATAAGTAATGCTACACTGGGAAAAGACCAAGGGTCCATCGAGCCCAACATCCTGTCCACGACAGCGGCCAATCCAGGCCAAGGGCACCTGGCAAGCTTCCCAAACGTACAAACATTCTATACATGTTATTCCTGGAATTGTGGATTTTTCCCAAGTCCATTTAGTAGTGGTTTATGGACTTGTCCTTTAAGAGACCGTTTAACTCCTTTTTAAACTCTGCTAAGCTAACCGCCTTCACCACGTTCTCCGGCAACGAATTCCAGAGTTTAATTATGCGTTGGGTGAAGAAAACTTTTCTCCGATTTGTTTTAAATTTACTACACTGTAGTTTCAGTGAAAGACCCTCATGAATGGCAATTACCTGACCTCAGGATCCATACCTGAGAAAGAGAATAAAAGAGAGAGGCACTTAATGTGACCTACTTTTTTTTTTTTAATATTCAAGGAGAGAAGAGCTAAAAAATGTCCAGAGTTGCCCATAGTCAGGCAGCATAATTAGAAAAGAAAAAAGAACTCCAAACAAACAGCAGCTGACAGAAATGGGAAAAGAATTCTGGTGGTGGGATTAAACTGTGACAAAAATGTAAATCAGCACAGAAACAGAAGTAGGTAAAAATAGAGTCACAGAGAAATAGAAGCTGCTTAAAAAAAAACTGGAAGAACAAAGCTTTCAGTAACTAGTGTAACTGAGCAGGAAAGAGATTGTAAGCTCTGCCGACCACGGACTGTCTCTTCATGTTCAAGTGTACAGCGCTGCGTACGTCTAGTAGCGCTATAGAAATTAGTAGTAGTAGTAGTAGTAGTCCCTGCTGTGAGGAATGAACAGTGGCCTAATGGTTAGTGCAGCGGGCTTTGATCCTAGTTAACTGGGTTCAATTCCCACTGCAGCTCATTGTGACCCTGGGCAAGTCACTTAACTCTCCATTGCCTCAGGCTACAAAAACCAAAATTGTGAGCCCTCTAGGGTCAGAGATAGTACCTGCTTATCACTGGATAGTAAGCCACATTAAACCTGAACTCTGTTTGGGATAATGCGGGATACAACTGTCATTATAAAAAAAAAAAATAACAAGCCAGATATCTTTGTGTGTTTAAAAAGGAACAGAAACACAGACAACACTAGTACACTGAAATAGATCAGAATAGGCTCACCAAATGCAGCTTGACTTCCAAAGGAGATGCTGGTAGTCTGTGGGGAGGGAGGTAGGGATCTCACAGATCTTTGAGATACACATTAGCTCCAATTAAGCCATCTTTTTAATACAGGAGGTTATGCCAAAGAAGGCACCCCAACACAACTGAAATCCAGTTATTAAACTGGGTCTGGAGAACAAGCCCAAGAGAGCACCCTCAACTTGACTGAAACACAGCCGAGAAACTGGTTCAGGACAACAACTACTTAACTACTACTTAACATTTCTAAAGCGCTACTAGGGTTACGCAGCGCTGTACAGTTTAACAAAGAAGGATAGTCCCTGCTCAAAGGAGCTTACAATCTAAAGGACGAAATGTAAAGTTAGGGCAGTCTAGATATCCTGAATGGAGGTATAATGGTTATGTGCCGAAGGCGACATTGAAGAGGTGGGCTTTGAGTAAGGATTTGAAGATGGGCAGCGAGGGGGCTTGGCGTATGGGCTCAGGGAGTTTATTCCACGCATAGGGTGAGGTGAGGCAGAAAGGGCGGAGTCTGGAGTTGGTGGTGACAACAAGCCAAATAGACATCTCCAACTCAGCATAAAACTGTCTGAGGAGCACGAAACCCCAAAAGGGTAGTTAAAGCTTAATTGAAACTAGTTAGAAACCAGGGCAGGAGCAGAGCTGTAAGCCCATTCACTTGGGAGAGAGAAAAACTAACATTCTATGCTGAATGATACCATTAAAGAATAATCACTTGAAAGAACTATTTTCATTCTGTTTCCATCCACTAGTAGACAGACACAACCAATTTGTCTGGACTGGTCTGATAGGATGCTAAGAAACCACAATTATAAATTGAATCATAAATCTGAAAACACATTAAGTAGAATGTATGAAAAAAGTGCGTGGAAAGAAAACTGTGGCTAGAAAGTGTATGTAAAGAAAAATAAAGCAAACATAAATTAGAACCAGTGAGAGAAGACAAAGAAGGGAAAGGGGAACATCTATCATCGAACTATACGTGAAGCAGATTTTTTTAGCTCTGCAGTTTCAGTCTCCATCTAGACATTCACTAGGGAGGGAGGGGAGTACGGGAGGGGAAAGGTTCTTGGGGTATGTTCTCTGTAAAAGTTTTTATTGTGTCATATAACATAGTAACATAGTAAATGACGGCAGATAAAGACCTGAACGGTCCATCCAGTCTACCCAACAAGATTAAAACATACAAATTAAGTTTTGGATGTTACTGAATTCTATTATTCTGGCTCACTGAATTTCCAGTTTTGGCACAGTATAAGCCATCACAAGAGCAAAATATAAGAAAACCAATGGACTATACAGCTATAGATGGCTTATAGCTCATCTATATAAATAATTCTCACCCAGTAATTCTTAGCACCACTCACTGTCACTCCACCACTCCCTGCCCCTCACCCCTCACTGTCACTAACCCGCCCCCAGCCACGCTTCTTCCGCACATAATTCGCAAGGCCAACGTTCTAAGTGAAGCTGCACTTCTGGAATGTGAGGCGGCATAGATTGGAATGTGTCCCCACAAGTGTCCACCCCGCCCTCGCGTCCGAACGTCATGACGTCCCCATGACGTACGAACACCATTGCCGCCCCGCCCTCGCATCAACACGTCGAGGGTGGCTGAACATAACACACACTACAAACGCCGCCATGCAACCCCCTACAAACAACATTGGGGCCTGCCCCGCCCTTGCGTTTACACATCGAGGGCGCGAGAGGACTCACACACACACACACACACACACACACACACACTCTCTCTCTCTCTCTCTCAAACACACTTGCCCACAATCACTCTCTCTCAGTCACAAACACACACTTCCACCTGGGAGGGGGGGGGGCCACCCTGGCACAAAATCCTCTTCAAGACATTCATTGCACAAAACAAATACCTTGTTAGCACCCATTTCATTGCTCTCAGAAACGGGCCTTTTTTACTAGTTTAGTTATGTTTCAACAAATGAGAGGTCTGTTTGAAAGAAAATATTTTTATTATTTTGACTTATAAACCATCTGGCCTTGAACATGCTCAATCAACAGAATAATCCATTTGTGTATCTAAAAGATAAAGTTCTACAAAACAGATGAAGATGTGATTCCATGTGCCCCAATGAGAGTTTAATTCTACTTCCATTTAATTACAATATATTCCATCATCTTTATAACACCAGGCTTCCCAAGGCAGATTACAACAACATTTAAGATGAGCCCATCAGGAAACAGGATATCCTCACTGAAATTTGGCCATCTGTACTGTATACAGTGTATTTATTTAGGGCCCCGTTTACTAAGACATGCTAGAGTGCTTTTAGCGCATGCTAACCATTAGCAAGTGCTTTGTAGGTGCCCATAATATTCCTATGGGCGCCTACACAGCGTGCGCTAATTTTGTGCACACGCTAAAAACACTAGCACACCTTGATAAACAGGGCCCTTAGTTTTTAGTGTACAAAAATAAGCACAAAATACAGAGTTTAAAATTGCTGTTTCTACCAGCTGTAATACTTTTTTAAGCTGTTTTAGTGATATTCAATTGTTATTTCATAATATGTATATCTACATATGGGAAGCTTTTAAATAAATTAAAAAGCTGCCCAACAATAAGTAAAAAAACAAAACTTTTGTCCACCTTTTAAGGCACTGCCTATCCAACTGAAACAGCTTTAGAGTTGTTACAGATGGACCACCAATAAAAAAAACGACAATGTGGATGCAGCAGTTCATAGGTTTGCTTGCTTTGTTTTGAGTGAGTGGGGATGACGGCTGCACTGGGAAGGGGAAACGTAGACTGTCCTAATTGGCTTCCTGGCTTACAGTGGACTAGATTGGCTCACTTCCACTCCTGTTTATTAAACCCCCTTGCCTGAAACCCTCGACCTCCACCACCTCAGCCACTCGCTCGGACAGAATGACACCTTTAATTACAACGCCTGTGGCACGCGTTCAGCAGCCTCCTCCCTCTCCGGCCCCTCAGACGTGGACGCAAGCATGACGTAACGGCCGGAAGTAGATGCGAGGCCGGCGTTCTTTTCTTTGGTTCATCAGCCCCGGAAACTCGGGAAAAGAAAGCGAAGGGTGTGTGGTTGCTGCAGCGGTAAATTTTGAGTGAGTCTCGTGAGGAAATCAATGTTTTGTTTTTTTGGTTAATCTTGTTGAATGTTGTCTTTATGTTTCCTCTCTCTTTCTCTGTCCTTCTGACTCCATAGTACTAGAGATTGTCTTTGTGGTTGATTTTCGGGAGCCTTTTCTCACCTGATCTTTAGCCGCAAGGGATTTTTGACCTTTATCTGCGTTATGAGAGTATATTTCCCGAGAGCAGTCAATAAAATAAATAAAAAGTCTCGGCAGTCTTTCTGTAGGTTAAGTTAATAGGTACGGCCACTATGCAGAGTTCGCTTAATGAGAAGGTGCAGGGATTAGTATCTCGGTGATTAAAGCAAGCAGCAGCACCACCACCACTAATTTTTAAAAGTCATGCGGTTGAACTTCCGTGTTTTGGCAGAATTGTTTGATTTCTAAGTTTACCGGTCTCGGTTGAACTAGCATACCTTTTTTTGTATGCACCAAACTGAGATTAACCTAGAATCATATCCTACAAGGGAGTACACCACGGGTTTGGAATTCCTTCCAAGCGGACTTAAAAACAGGGAGAATATGGGAAATGTAGGAAGGCACTTAAAATCTGACTTGGTGTTTGTATTGATTAGATTGTATTTTATTGTAACTTATAGTGTAAGCCGCACTGAACCTGCCTTGAATGGGAAAGCGCGGGGTACAAATGTAACAAATAAATAATATGATGTTAATTGTAATCCCACCTTGTATTGGCTTGCTGGCAAAGCAAATTGAAGTGCCATGTTAAATTAATGTTAAATGTGGCTTTGGGATGGTTCTCTCGTAGTGAATATGGATTCCCAGTGACGGTAATGAGTGGGAGCCTTAGGGATGTCATACAAGGGGGAGATGGGGTATGTACAGTTTGATGGGGATTTGAATTATAGGTGCAAACTCTGTGGCTGCTTGATCCAGATGTGCCCTCAAGTCAGATTTGACCCCTGGTGACCACACAGTGAGGGACCCTCCCTTGTGGTTTTCTTGGCATAATACAGGACTGGTTTACCGTTGTCAGCGCCAGAGGCATGGAGGGTTAAGTGACTTGCCCAAGGCCACAGGGAGCTGCTGTAGGATTTGAATTTGGGCCCTTCTGGTTCCCAACCCACTGCTCTAACCATTAGGCTACTCCTCAGCACATCTAATACTAAGTAGGTGCTCCTTCACTGTGTTCAGGCAGGGATAATTTCTGTTGATCTTGGCACCCCCCCCCCCCCCCAGTCATTTTGAAAACAGCCAGCACTTGTGTAGATGGGTAAGACTCAGATGGTTAAATATGAGTATGATTTATGATATACATTTTTGACAAGATCTCTTTACTGATTCCTCATGTATGCCATCCTTAAAATTTTGCTTAGAAGAAGGAGAGGCATATGAACCTAATATGGCCATTTTCTCAAGAAATAGGAGGATAAGGGCTGGAGGGGAATGTCTTTTTTTACTTAAGGAGTTGTATAATACTAGGAACAGTATGTAATGTAACTTCCTTAGCGTCCGACCGGACCAGGATTGGACTGATGGATTGTGCACGCCTACCAGCAGGTGGAGACTGAGAAAAAACTGTGACTCTAGAGAGCCAATAAGAGCCCTGGTCATGTGACCCTAGCCCCAGTATTTTCTCAGACTCCCAGCAGGTAGGAAGCGAGCATTTTAGTCTCTCTCTTTCTCTTTTAGAGGTTAATAATAAGAACAACAATGCTACTTCTTCTTCTATGCCTAGGAATTCTCTGTTAGACGCTGGTCAGATAGAGATTTCTTTTCCTTTCTTTCTTTTACAGCCTCTGGGGGTGTTAAACTCGGGTGTCCCCGAGTCCCTCCCCCCTTCCTCCCCATCTCCCATATGTAGCTGGGAAGGGCTACCCTTTGTTTAGAAAGGTGTATGTGTTTGGGAAAGGCAGCCACTATAGCAAGTTAAAAGTACAAATATTTTTCCTTCCCCAGCATTTTAATGAGCAAGCTGTTTAGAAAAAAAAAAAAAAATCCCCAGGCTACTAATGAGCAGGCAGCTCTGTGTTAATCTTTTACTCTTCAGCAATTTTCTTTTCTATGTCAGCTCCTTTAAAAAAAAAAAAAAAAACAACCAATGTGTTGCTTTTTTGGGCGGAGCGAGCTCCATTATGCAGGAGACGCTGCAGCAGGTTTTTGTCTCCGCAGCAGTCTAATCGTTTTCGGCTCCAACTTTTTTTTTCGGGGCTTTATCTAATCTTTACTTCATCAGAATTTTTTCTTCCGTTTTCTTTTAAAAATAAATAATACATAAAAATAAACAAAGAAGACAAGGGCGCGAAGTTTTTGTTTCTCGACGGGGCATAAAGGCGCGAAGCTTTGTTTCTTGACGGGGCATAAAGGCGCGAAGCTTTGTTTTTTCGTTGGGGCATGTTTATGTCAGCGCCGGAGTGTAACGGTTCTTGCGGAGTTACACGTTTCTTCGGGAGCTCTTTGGGCGGCGTCAGCGCTTCCATATGTCTTCGTTTTTGCCCGGTCCGTCGCGCCTCTTTTTTTTTTTCTGCTCTCGGTTATTTCTTTCAATTGTGGCGAAGGCCGCCATTTTGTTACTGCAGCTGCAGCTTCTCAGACGCAGCACTTCTCTGTTTTTTCTTTTTCTTCTATGGTGCAGAGAGAAACGGAAGCAGTGGAATTTGACGAATCTCAGGAGATGGAAAATTTTATTTGTTTGCCTTGACCTGGTCTCCACATGTTCCAACAGGTATGGCTTTACGGATGTTTCAGGGGAGTCATTCACTATTTTCTTCATTTAAGGGACCTTCACATTCAGTTCCACAAGTAAATCCATGGCTCGCCCAGGTTTAGCCTATTTTATACAATGTATGTTTTATACGGAAGGCTGGCTTGCTTGCGCCTTTGTCCTCACAATTTGCACACAGTAGCTCTGCACAAATTATTTCAGGCTGGTTGCTCAGTTATCTGGGGTAATCTTGTTTTCTGGGTTCCCAGTGTTGGGGCTGCCTCATATTGCTATTTCTTTCTTTCCCTAGAGGGTATGTACATACTACACGTTTTTACAGAGGCCATGATTTCCAATTATGCATTCCCAGAGTTTTCTTTTTCAAGCATGGTTAGAGTCACAGGGAAATTTAAACAACACTAATCTCCAGGTAACGTATAGTTTCTTTTGCTAAGCCTCTAGTGTTTTTTCTTACAGAAGCAGCATCTTAAGGTGTTTTGCTGCATGGTGTGTTTTATATTTTCAGACGTTTCTTCAGATATCGTATGTGCCTGAAGGCTGGTTTCTGCATATGGACCTATAGCTAACTCTGGGTTAGCAAGTACTTTACCTTTCTTCTCATGGTATGAACTCTGTTCTATATATTTCTTCAGAATTCTGGCGGGTCTGGCGGCTAGTTTGTGCATATAGCACTATAGCTACCTCGGTGTCAGCAAATGCTATGCCTTTTTTCTCTCTGGTATGACATATGCTCTATGGGTGCATATTTATCTATACTGTTGTCCTCACTTGTTTTCCTTTCTGTCATAATATCATAGTGGCAGGCCACTTTCACCTGTTTATGTCAGGAAACCATTCTTTTCTACTTGTATTTGGCCACTGGTCCATGGCCCTACTCTTACAGGGCACTCATCTTCTTGTTTTCTCTGGCCAGTGGTTCTTGTGGTGTATTTAAGACAGTTATGCCTTGCACTTTGCCATCTTTCTCTCGGATGTCTTTCACCAGTTTTCCCTATCGCTCTCGCGGCAAGGCAGGTCAAGTAGGGAACTCCCTACAAGGGCTCTTGGTCCTTACACCATGGCCTCTCTCGATTCTTCAGAATGCAATTTTTTACTTTCTAGTTCCTAAGAAGGAAGTGTCTTTCATCCTATTTGGACTCTCATTGCCGTCGAGCGCGCTTTTAAAGGCTCAAATCTTTATCATCAACTCCTTCGATTCCTCATTGTGGAGTTTCGGTCAGCACCTTGGCTGACAGAATCTGTTCTGCATATTTCTCTCAGACTCAGTCTCTAAAAGTTCACCATAGTTATGCTACCCATCAGAAAAGAGGTGATTCTTCTTCACGCATGGCTAGATGCCTAGCTATTTAAAAAAAAAAAAAAAAAAAGTAAGAAGTAAACAAAAAGACCTGGCTTGTCTACAGAGTCGAACAAACAAAGCAAACACTGGGCCTTCAGGATTGAGAAAAATGTAGTTCTTTATTTATAAATAAAGAACTACATTTTTCTCAATCCTGAAGGCCCAGTGTTTGCTTTGTTTGTTCGTTTGGTTGCTTTTGTATGCTGTATTCCCTCTTTTTTTGTGATTGTCTACAGAGTCAGCAGGCCACAGTCCGAGAGGTGCAATTTTTATTGTCTTCAGGATGCATTTCGGGGTTACCTGCGCAATGGTGGCAAGGTTTTCCCTTGGCAATTGCCTTTTGCAGCTGCACTTCCGTGCTCTTTCTCTTTTTGAGTGTCCTGAAGCATTTCCAATCTTCTTTATCAGTGTTAACCTTTGTGTGTTGGTTATGGGGCCTTCGGTTTTTTTTCGTTCCAGGACTACCATGTAGTCTCTTTTCATGGAAACTTAATTTTCCTCCATTTCTATTGGCATTTGATTTGCTTCCAGGGCTAGCATCTGGTCTCTTTACGTTGCCATTTACCTTTTCCTCTGGGTGGCATTTTGGCACTCTAGGGGACTGTCAGTCGCTCTCAGATCAAGTAGGTTTCCCTGGGGGCTACCGATTTATTATGAGCACTCTGTCTTATGTCGGCATCGTGACATATTCTATTCGGAATATTTTTCCTGTCCTCTGGTATTTCAAAATACTCAATCTTGTTCTCTGGCAGGACTGATTCTATCTTATGTTCTGGCAGAATGGTTTTCGGTCTCCTGGCAAGTCTGTGGCCTTCTTACCTTCTTATCTTCGTTCAATGTAGACATCTGGTCCCCTGGTAGATTGGGGGTCATCGTATGTTCAGAAGGCACATCCTTTCCTATGGCAAATCTGCCAGAAGGCGTGTTGCCTCCTTTCAAGGTGGTCAGTTTATTTTGTTACAGGGTTCGCATGTGGTCTCTTTACAGGATTGACATGTAGTTCTTGTTCTTCCCCCATGTTTCTCTCTTCTCTATAAGCAGACTAAAGTGTAAGCTAGCGAACAGTGCAGTGTGCTGTCCTCTGTTTTATTCCAGAGGGGTCATTTGTATGGATTTACCATCCGCCAAGCCAGGTAGCATACCGTCCCATTCGGGCAGGACGGTCTTCTCTTCAAGGTCGGCATTAGGCATTTTGATCAGGCATTGGGATCTCAGAAGGATAACCCTTATGTTTCCTTCCCGCTATACCAAGTTGCCGTTTGGGGCTGTCTTTTCCTTTTTGTCTAGTGGAGTTTCTGTCTTCTCCAGTCTGGCCTCATTGTTTCTCTCTTACTCAGGCTGGCGCATGCTCTGTCTGGGACAGGCATCCAGCCTTGATAAGCAGGACGGGGTCTTTTGTAGTTGCAATTTCTCGTTTCCCCTGTCTGGTCTCTTTGTTTATCTTTTACTCAGGCTACCGCATGCTCTCCACCTGGCACAGGCATCCAGCCTTGCTAAGTAGGACAGCGTCTTTGGTAGTTGTAGTTTTCTCTTCTCCGATTTCAGTCTCTATGCCTTAGCGACATTGTCAGACCATGGAGTGACAGGGAGTTAGTCTTCTTCGCCTGATAGTCCGAGATCTTCTGGTTTCCTTTATGGTTTCTTACTGTCTTCAGACAGTGCTTTTAGTAGTCTTGGCTTCAGCTAGGAGAGTAGGTTCTGCAAGTTTTTTTTCTTTTTGGAATTTTTTTCCAAGGAGCAAGTACGTCTATGTAGGTAGTACTTCTGCATCTGGGTACTTCTTTTCTATCTACCGTACTTTCCCATTTTCATCTTTTCCCATCACTTTTTTCTTATTGGTCTGGGGTCTTCTGCGGAAGGTCAAGATCACAGGAAATTATATGCTACCTATGAAAAGAGCTCTTATATATTTAGAGAGCTGTTACAAGCTATTTGGGTCTTCTTTTTGGTCCTTCTGGTCAGTTGGAGTGAGGTTTTTTTAGTTATTTCGGCCTCACTATATCTCGACAGATAACGGAATTCATATCCTCTATTTGTCTGGTCACTGGGGTACCGTCTCCGGAGAGTGTTTTCGCCTATCTTACTTCTTGGTGCCCTAGGTGCTCATGTTGGAAGGTGCCATTTTGGACTTACCTTCATTTTGTTTTAATTGATATGCACTCTACATGTTCATTGTCACCAGGAGGCGATCTATGCAACTCGCATATTCTTAGCGGCTTTCATAGGGTCCCTCCCTTAAGATTACTGCTTTGGTACGTCCCATCAGTCCAATCCTGGTCCGGTCCGGAGGGACGCTAAGGAAGCTAATTTGCTTTCCTTTAGTCCCTCCGGACCGGACCAGGCCCCTCCCATATTTCGGCATCTTTTCAATGGAATATTTAAAAAAAAAAAAAAAAAAGGAATATGACAAGCTGCTAGTATATATGGAACTTTAGGTGGCCCGTGCCACGTCTCTGGTCGGAGTTGCTGGTGGCCTTAGTGGCTGGGATATATGTGTAGGTATATGTCTGTATCTTTATATGTGGGTATGTGTATATATATATATATATATATATATATATATATATATATATATAAAACTTTAAGAGGGCCATGCCACTTCTCTGGTGAGAGTTGCAGGAGACCTGTAATACAACTGAGAGTTGCGGGAGAACTATAAGGCAACTGAGAGTTGCGGGAGACCTATAATACAACTGAGCCATACCACTTCTCTGGTGAGAGTTGCTGGTGAGCTATATTGCAAGTGAGCCATACCACTTCTCTGGTGAGAGTTGTTGGTGAGCTCTAATACCTAAGGGGCCATACCACTTCTCTGGTGAGAGTTGCTGGTGAGCTCTAATACTTGGCATTGCTGAGTGATTTGTGGCTGCTAGAATTCCATACGGCACAGAAGCTTATCTTTCTCTCTTTCTTTTCTGCTTTCTTAGTCAAATACTGAGGCTAGGGTCACATGACCAGGGCTGTTATTGGCTCTCTAGAGTCACAGTTTTTTCTCAGTCTCCACCTGCTGGTAGGCATGCACAACCCATCAGTCCAATCCTGGTCCGGAGGGACTAAAGGAAAGCAAATTAGCAGGTAAGATCTAATTTCTCCTTAACAATGGCACTTTAAAGTCAAAACTACAACTGAAAATACCTCGCTCCGTTCAAAGGTTGCATTTCTTCTAATTTCTAGTAATGGTTAATTTCTTATAATTCTCAATTCAAGTACAATAAATTAAAAGTCATCTTGAAACATTCCTGGCAATCCACCAATTTCTTTAATTATTACCTGTAATTGGACTTATTTTCTGGGAAAGTCGCCAGGGGTTCACTTTCACCACTTTTCACGCTTTGGAGCAACAAGAGCATTCTGTTCCCAGCACCTCCCCTTCCATGGAGCCTGCAGGGGAGGAAGTGAGCCTGGAGCAGAGTTGTCCTATTCCTTAATCCATCTTATTTTCCCAGCCTGTGGCTCGCCCATTCTCTCTTCTGGCCTCACGGTTCCACTTCCTTTTTGTCTACAAATTAAGCTGTGCCAATAGTGCAATTTGTAATGCATACTGGAATTAAATTTGTATGTGTGTTTACATGTGATCTTATATTTGCTGTCTAGTGTGCTCAAAGGTGGTGATGGAGGCAGAAGCAAATCGGGTGTCTCATATTAGTCATCTTTTCTCCATCAGCTAGTAAAAATTCTCAAACTCATGTTATGCATGTATAGCTCGTACATATTTGCCACTGGAGGCTGACTGAATTTCGGTTTCAGACTCGATGCCAAAATTGGCCTAAAACTCACTCTCCCCCTTTAGCAGTCAGTCTTTGCCTCCCCATCCAGCAGAAGACAGGCTCGCTGGTGGCAGCTCTCCCTTTCTGAGCGCCTCCTGTGATAGCCCACCCCCTCAAGCCTGTGTCACCCCTGTTTGCAGCCCCTTCCTGGGCCTACCTTTTTGTTGGTGGGTTGTGGGTGCTGGAGCGTCTGAACTCGCTTTTTTACACAACCGGCCCAAAAATTAGCTTCCATTGGCAGTCTCGGCAGCCATCTTGAGAATGGAATCTCATTGGTGGGTAGTGGGCGCTGGAGAGTCTCCACTTGCTCTTGCTTTTTTTAGACACTCGGCCCAAAAAATATCTTCCAGTGGCAGGCTTGGCAGCTATCTTGAGAATGGAATTGGCACTGATAAGAGCATGTGATGGCTCTTGCTTGAGCCAATTCCATTCTCAAGATTGCCATGGGAAGTCCCAGCAGCCATCTCACAAGCTGTTTTCTGGGCTGGGCAGAAGTAAGGAGGGACACTCCTAAGCCCACTACTGAAAAGGTAGGCCCAGGAGCAGGCTCAAGGGAAGGAGGCTGCTTCTGTGTGCTTCTGTGGAGATGGGGGGGGGGGTCCTTTTCAGCTTTGGTTTCTGCTGAAATCGAGCAGCCAATTTCTTTCACAGATTTGGTTTTGGCAGAAATTGAAGATCATGGTTTCAGTCGGTCTCTATCTGCCACACACCCCCTTCCCTTGACACATACATAGCTGTCCTCAGCACACCCACACTTAACACTAATATTTACAAAGAGAGGGAAGATAATTAAAATAACTTTTCATGATTCATTTTTGTTTGACATACTGCAAATAATCTAAGCAGTTTACAACTAATACAAATCATAAAAAAGGGATAGATGATAAACATCAGTCAGGGGGTCTGAAGTACAATCAGATCATTATAAGGAATAGTAAAAAGGGAAACATAAGTACTCTATGGTACAAGAGGAGATAGTTTTAAGATCACTAGTAAGTAGTATGCTATGTGAGCCTGCATGCACTAATGAGCCTCAATTCATGAGCCCGTAGACATCCATCCTTTCTTCTTTCCAATTACATCCACACATACTTACTCCTCGAGACAGATTTCTCCATGTTCGCATGTGCAATCCCCCACAAAGTCTATGACAACCACTTCTGCTGTCTACAACCATACCCCCAAAATATAGCACATCCTTTCTGTTCAACACTTCCACAGGTGCCTGCCCCCCACCCACATATATCAGTACTTGCCAGATACATCAGTACACATTCATGCTCCCATATAACCCTTACAGCCTTACATACATTTCTCCAAACACAACTTCCACCATACATATGCATACTCCTACCCATCCATGTACATAATACACAGAGTTCCATACACTCCACCTGTACACCCCTTCTATGCCACACCCTTCATTCTCCCAAAGAGACCTCCACCACAGCCTCCCCTCTACAATCCCACATACCTTTCTACAAATCTATGTTGGGAAGTATTCCCAAAACCATGCCTCGGCATGCTTTCCCTTCTCGATTTACTTAGAATTAAAGATCATAAAAGGTTGTAGATTATACTTCTTCATTGGACTAAATATATGTGTAGCTTACTTTAATGTCCCTCATTCTGTAAATGGTGCACACAGTTATATGTGCAATTGCGCACATTTTTATGGAATAGTATCACTTAACGTATGTAATGTAATTCCTTAGTTGGCGGTAACTTTCCATAATTGGCCTTAACTATCACTCATTGGCACTAATTTGCAGTTTTGCATGTGTTATGCCCCTATTCTGTATAGTGCACATGTAAAATCTCTGGCATGTAACTGTAAAAGGGGTGTTCATGTGGGAGGGGCATGGTTGGGTCATTGGTGTTTTAGCTCTTCTGGTGCGTGCATTCTAGAATACTATGATTTACGTGCAAAACTGCTGCATTTAGGCACTAAAATTTATGCCTGCTGTAGAACTGGCAAAATTAGTAGACGCATCATTGTGGACTAACACTATTCTCTAATGGTTTTGGCATGTAAATTTGCCTTTTATAGAATACTAACAACACTCAAATGTCTGATGAATGGGTTTGGGTGACTTTTGTAGAATTGCCCCCTATGCTCTTTTCATCAGAAACGGGCTAACATGGCAGCTATTTTTAAGTACACACAGCCAAATTTGATGTAAACAACAGTAAACAAAACAGAAATTATAGAAGATTGGATCACATTGGAAACAGATTTACTCTTCATCAGCGAAACGTGGATCCATGACCAAAAGATCCCATAATACTGGACCTTTGTCCTCCGAGATACATTACACACTGGACCAGAATAGGTAAAAGAGGCGGAGGCATTACCATCATCTACATATCCCATCTCACTTTAGAAACCACTGCTGAATCAATCACACCTCAACTAGAAATTGCCTCAATCAGATTGCAACATAAAAGTGTAGCTGGCAATCTAAATTGCGTCCTATTCTGTAGACCGCCAGGCACTTGGCGCAAAGCATATATAACCCTAATGGATTTCATATCGGCCACTTGTACATCTAACTCAAACATACTAGTCATTGGGGACATAAACCTTCATTTAGAAGACCCAAACTCAACTGGTGTCCAAGATTGTAAGGAATTCTTCCAACTATGGGATTTAGAGTGGCCACATCCGAATGCCACCCACAGAAAAGGCCACACACTTGACCTGCTAACCCATAAATTCGCATCAGACCAAATCATTAAAGTCATTGACCACAAATGGACGGAAATTCCATGGTTTGATCACTTCAAATTAAATCTGATCCTATATTGGCTGATGAATGGGCATATCAAAGCTGATGAAAAAAAATCTTACCAAACCAGAGATAAAGTGGACACAACTGCATTCTGGCAATCAATTTACGACAACAATTGGTCTATTCCATCTGATTCCATCAACTATCTTGTAGATTGGGAAATGAGATGTATCACCGTTCTAAATGAATTAGCTCCTTTACGAACAAAAACCATTCACAAACCAAACAGGACCCCATGGTTCAACAAAAATGTGAAAATTAAAATCTAGAACCAGACAACTCGAACGATCCTGGAGAAAAAACAAAAATGATCAAAATCTAAAAGCTTGGAAAGAATCAAACATATAAACGGCGAGTGACCGTACTCACTGCAAATGCGCAGTAGAGACTTCCCTCTCTGTCCCGCCCCCGCGTCAATACGTGATGACGGGGGGGGGGGGGCGGGACAGAGAGGGAAACTGCGCTGCTGACGTTGCTACCGCTTCCCCCCCCCACTCGGAGTCGCCGCCGCCGCCACCCCTCCACCCGGCCCGGGCCCTCTCTTCCCTTCTGAACTTACAGATCCATTCGCCGAACGCAGCAACGCACATCAGCTGAGCTGCAGTGAGCCCTTCCTTCTTTGCCTGTGGCCCCGCCCTCCTGTGACATAATGTCAGCGAGGGCGGGACACACACAGGCAGAGAAGGAAGGGGCAGCTCAGCTGATGTGCGTTGCTGCGTTCGGCGAATGGATCTGTAAGTTCAGAAGTGAAGAGAGGGCCCGGACCAGGTGGAGGGGTGGCGGCGGCGGCGACGACTTCGAGGGGGGGAGAGCGGTGGCGACTTCGTGGGGGGGAGGGGAGCGGTGGTGACCGCGGGGGGGAGGAAAACCTCTATACCAGCCCGTTTTTACGGGCTCAACGGCTAGTCACATAGAAAACACAAATATGAAATACAAAAATCCAAACGGAACTACTATAATAAACAGCTAGGTTCTGACTACAAAGACATGAAAAAGTTATACAAGCTACTGGATAAATTACTAGACACAAAACCAGTGTCCTCAACAAAATCAGGAATCCCAACAGCAGACGATCTTGCTAACTACTTCAAAGGCAAAATTGTTGATCTACACAAAAATATGTCACAGGACTACACCAACCTTGATACCTTCCTTAATGAGCTAGGCCCACGCTCAGAACAATATCCAGCCGACTGAACTTGGACAAATTTCGCCTAGATCACACAAGAAACAATAGCACTAGCAACTGAAGAGACGGCTAGACGAATTTCATATTTAATATAAAAAATTTACTCATTTGTTTAGTGTACAAGCTGATTACCATCAATAGGGGTAGTCAGGAAGCATTTCTGTACTCAAAACACATCTACACACAAGCAATATACAGCAAGCTTAAGGCAAATCAAAAATGCTATAGACAGACAAAGAAAAATTCAAAATGCTTACTTATTTCTTTGTTCCACTCTCCTTATAATCTTCTCCTGATATCACGTGCTTGCAGGCTGTACCATACCATAAATCCTACAGCAGAACATATGCTGCATCTGGTTCCCATTATCGGCCCCCCCTTCTTGCCAGACTTTCTGGAGCCATGCCTTTGGCTGATGTGGGCCCCATCATGTCCCAGGAGATTTAGTGTTGAAACAGCTTGCTCTGCATGTTCTTTGAAGCTTTCCACCTCTATTCTTCCATGCTTTTATTCAACATTTTCATGCTTTCATTCAACATCCTCCCTTTGAGGACTGATATTCCAGGCCTCAACACATCCGTTTTAGCTCCAGTCTGTTTCCTTTCCTCCCTTCTAAATCTTCAATATTTCAGCTGACATATTAAAGTTCTATTTATTCTTGATTTCAGTTATCATTGTTATTTTAAAAGCATCCTGGCACATCTTTGCAAACATGCTAATACACATGTTACACAGCCTTAAACAGATTCAGCTATACTAGGGTACAAAATTTATATCTCTTGAGGTATATAATTTATAGGACAGTGAGCTTCATCAAAGGGAAGTACACTGTCATTCATTCTTACTTTTCATTAGCTGATGTGGCATTAAAAATTACACAAAGTAAAAGCATAACATTCATTGAATCAGTTGTTACAACATTCTGCATGTAAGTGCACTTTATCGGGGGAATGTGTTCAGTTGTCATACTATTAATCAGACACCAACATGATGTCTGTGGGTACTTGTCCATAAGCAAGGCTTGCTTATAAATAGTCTCATTTGTCCAATGAAGTCCCTTACACAGGTATTATTGGGATCACAGTCATGGTGCCCACTCAATTTTATCATTGTAGTCCCATACATCATAGCTGGCAAGGACAAGGATGTGGGCACATATGATACAATCAGTCAAATTCAACATTTTGGCCACTGTAACAAGTCTATTCTCATATGTGTTCATTGGCCATTAACAAACACCAACAGTCCAATACCATCATGTTTAGGGACATGATGTTTGTTTATTCTTTGTCCATTTCAATGTTATTAATTCGTCGAATATCTGCTAAATGTATCCAAGAAGTATGACCTTCCAGACGGGCAGCGGTCTGAGTAAGGGCCGTGATAGCAAAAGGCCCTACATACACAGGATCTTTCCATGTTTTATGTGTAAAGTTCTTTCGCAGTACTAGATCACCTACTTTAAAAGCACAAACATCATTAGTAGTCCCTGCCTGTGATGCTACATTTGTTCGGATCATATCACTTGTCAGGTTCAACATAGGTTGTAGCTTTTGCCAGTACTGAGCTGTGCTATCAGTACTTGCTGTCTGCATCGGGAAGAAATGACGTCCTGTCTGAATTTGGAATGGGGTCAATTTAGTACGCCCATTAGGTTGGGCCCTTATAACCATCAAAGCTAATGGTAACAAATCAAGCCAGGTATATGGTTTACCTGCTGTTTCCTTGTTTAAAGCCTTCAGTAATACTCTCAATTTAGTTTTTAAAATACCATTGTAGCGCTCCACCAACCCATTGGAGGTGGGGCGATACACTGATACTTTTCTGTGTGTTAAACCCATAATCGTTTCCATTTCTTTCAAAACACTGTTATTAAAATGTGTCCCGTTATCAGAAATTATTCTAGACGGACACCCATGTCTTGGCATAATATGAGTTATCAGGCATTGTACCACCTCATGTGCTTTCTCCCTTTTACATGGAAATGCTTCTATCCACCTTGAAAAAGCATCCACCCAAACTAACAAATATCTTTTTCCCTGCACTGGAACAATCATATCCGTGAAATCGATATACCATTCTTTTGCTGGGCCTTCTGGTATTGGAAGTGTCCCAGGTGATATTTTAGGACCTCGTTTAGGTATGTTAATATTTGCCTACCATGCAATTTTGCACAACCTGTTGAATCAGGTTATCAATTTTTAAAGTCCAAAATCTTTGCTCAAATTGTTGCCTCATTGTTTCCTTATTCCAATGCATGGTTGCATGCCACCCAATCAATACCTTAATCGCCTGGCTCATTGGCATACAAGGTAATCCTTCTTCTGCATTAAACCATTCACTTCCCAATTTCATACATCCTCTCTTCAACCATTTTTCACTTTCCTGTCCCTCTGGCTGCCACATTTCAATCTTATCTACATTCGTAAGTGGCCCTTCCTGTGTCTGTCTAGTATTATACAAAATCTTTTCACTTTGCTTAACCACCTCCGTTGCTGCTGCATCAGCCATTGCATTACCTAGTGCCTCAAAGGTTGGCCTTTCAGTGTGGGCCGGGGTCCACACAACTGCAGTTTTTCTACCTTCACGTTCCCTTCTTGCCAAAATTTCAAACAGCAATTTCCAATATGTGTAATGTTGTAGATTTTTACCTGCACTGGTTATCATCCCCCTACGCTGCCATTTTAATATATGATACTGTAGTGAACTTGCAACGTAACCACTATCAGTATATATAGTGACATTTTGAGTCATATCAGTGTGTTGTAAGGCCGTAATAACGGCTAAAAGTTCAGCATGCTGTGCAGTCTGGTCAGGAGGGGTTTTTTATCTTTCTTAGATTCTCATCTACCTGCACGCAGGCAAAGCCTGCAACAGTCTTTTCACAAGCTCCATCTGTAAACCATATTAACCCATCAGATAAGGGTTCAAAAGTAAGACAGTGAAATGTAGGGATTTCTATAGTATCGATCTCACCCTTTTGATCGACAGGAAAAAGCAGATCTATCTTATTTCTCTGTTCTTTAGTTAATGGTATTATTCTTATATCTTGTCCTAAAAGTACTGCTTGATATTTTCCAAATCTAGTGGCTGTCAATGCCGTCTGGCTAGGGCTCAACAGCGTTTTAATCGTGTGGTTGGTATGTATTACAATAGGAACAAAAGGCATTTGTGCTCTCCATTTACCAACTGCTGCCACAATAGCTGTCAGTAACTTTGGTATTTCTTTCATTCCCTTCTCCACATGATTAAAAGAGCCTGACAAAAAAGCTACTGGTGCATTTACTTCATTGTTTTGATTAATCATAGCTGCCCAACTATTTCCCATGTCTTTTACCCACAAATGCACAGGTGATTGGATATCTATTACTGCTAAAGGTCCTGGAGATAACAAATCCCTCACAATCTTAGCCAATATTATCTTATCCTGCTCTTCCAATACAATTAATGTATTCTTTGGTGTGGCTGCGGGCAGTTTCAAATGTTTATAAAGTCTCATTACTTTTTGTGTATAATTTGGTATCCATTGTCTGCAGTAATTTAACATTCCCAAAACAGCACGTAACTGAGTAACAGTTTGCGGTACCGGGGTTTCATTTAAAATAGATATAACTTCCGGTATAATGACCTTATGTTCTGCTGAAACATTTTGTCCTAAAAAGGTGACAGTAGACTGAGCTATAACACATTTTTCCTTATTACATTTATATCCTAACTCTCCTAATAACAAAAATAATTTTCTAGTCCATTCTAGGCATTCTGCTTCAGTCTCAGCAGACAGTAGAATATCATCTACATAGACAAACAATGACACCGTGTCAGGCAATTGACTCCTGAAATCCTTTAAATCCATCATTAGTTGTTTTGAGAATACCGATGGACTATCAGTAAAGCCTTGAGGCATCCTAGTCCATCTGTATGCCTCATTCTGTACTATAAATGACGTCAAATCCCTAGACTCTGGATGAAGAGGTATTGAAAAGAATGCATTAGACAAGTCAATAACAGTGTTATATGCATATATATTCTGAGTGTGCAGAAGTGTAGCAGGATTTGCACAAATCGGAAATTGATTTTTTGTAATCTCATTTAGCTCTCTTAAATCATGTACTATCCTTACATTGTTTTCCCCTTTTGGAACCGGAAACAATGGGGTATTGTACGGGGATACTGAAGGTTCAATAATACCACATTTCAATAATTTATCAATGTGCTCCAGGGTTTTGGATACTAATTTAGGTCGTATGGGGTAAGGGTCTTGCTTCGGCCCCTTTGCCCCTTCTATTAATTCTCTTATGGGGTTTTGCATTTATGGCTAGTCCATATGGTGAATCACTTGTACTCCAAATATGTTGTGGTAATTCTTCCATAACCCTTACTTTATTTTCATTATTCAACTGCTGGACCATGGTGAGCAAACTTGGTATTTCTTTATTTCCAAAATCTAAACACAATCCTAATTGAGACAATAAGTCTCTACCACACAAATTTACTGGGCAATCAGGTGCCACTAAGAAGGGTACCACAGCCTCCCTTGAACCGTGCGGTTGGCATTCCAATCGCACCAGAGTCGGTTCTGTTAGCCTTTTTCTTTTTTCTATCCCCGTAAATCCCACTGTTGTTCTATACTGATTTGAAAGCTTAACTCCCTGTGGTTTTGCACACAACACAGAGGTACTCGCCCCTGTATCTATCAAAAATCTCACAGGAGTTCCATATTTGCCAATTGTCAATGTAATAAAGGGTTCCCTTGTGTCTAATCTGAAAATCATTCCCTCTTCCTGACACTGGTCTGCTTCCAGTCAATAGCATTGGTCTGGAATATTCTGCCAAGTTGGAAAAGCATTTACAGTACCCTGTCTCTGTACTGCAGCTCCTGGTCCCTGTGATTGCGTCGCTGGCTGCTGTATTGCAGTCTGCGGGGCACTCGCAGGTATCCCTACTACTTGTGGCATTAATCCTTGCTGCGTCTGCATTTGTACTTGGGGCATTCCTGCATTCTGATAACATTCTGAAGCATAGTGACCAAATTGCTGACAAATCATATTGTTCAGATGTTATTAAAGATTTTAAATCACCTCTTTCCCTATTAGCCCTACACACAAAACTAGCTAGGACTGTGACTAATTCAAGCCAGATGATCTCTTAACACTGCAGGAATCTCACTTAAAAAAGAGTCAAACAAAGTTAAATTGCAAAGATATTCCACATAGAGAACTAGAAACAGAATAACACATATTTTTAAAATAAACAGAGATCACCTTATAAGACAAAATCAAACTTATTTAAATCTAATCTAAAACAATCTTTTAAAAGGAACAAAAAAAAAAATTTCAGTTCTTTCAGACCTTTCTAACCGTTAGCTTAGCAACAGCCAGACACCGAGAAATCAAAAACAGATGACATTCCTCAACCTTCAGGCTGAACCAAAGGCTGCTTTTTTTTTTTTTTTTTTTTTTTTTTACATCTGCATGACAAAGATCTGCTGCTACAGAAAATAAATTCCAAATTGTAAGATGTCTCTAAACTTTTCTTCTGCCTAGTTTTATTTTTATTTTCTTGTAAGTAGCTCAGGAGAGATAATAATTTTGGACGATCAAACGATCCATCCTGAGACCAGCTCAAATCAGAATCTTTTCCTTCATATTTGACCCATTTCTCATGTATTTTTTCAATCTGTTTTTTTTCTAATGGGAATAATTCTATGACATGCTGCAAAGGGGAGCATTTTTTTGAACTATCTAAATCTAAATACATAGCATATATAGGAGGCTTTTCTTTCTTATCTGCCCCTTTCCCTTTCATTGTATTCTGACTATTACAATTTCTCCTATAAAGCCACAATCTACAAAAATATACTAATGCACTTAAACAAAGAAAATATACAAAAAAGAAAACTACAAAGCTAAACAAACTCACGCGTCTTCTTATTTCTCTTTTTAGCAAGCCCAGGAGTTATCACCTGTATGTCCACGTCAGTAGTTTGATCAATCCCACATCAATGGAGCACAGAAATCATCAGGTTTAAACAACGCTTGCTTTGCTTTCAATCCTGTAAAAAACTTCATTAACAACAACTTAATTTGTCCTTCGTCTCGCCTTCTCTTTTCCGTGTGCGGCCTACTCCTGGCTGGCTCGCCACTTGAAGAGACGGCTAGACGAATTTCATATTTAATATAAAAAATTTACTCATTTGTTTAGTGTACAAGCTGATTACCATCAATAGGGGTAGTCAGGAAGCATTTCTGTACTCAAAACACATCTACACACACAAGCAATATACAGCAAGCTTAAGGCAAATCAAAAATGCTATAGACAGACAAAGAAAAATTCAAAATGCTTACTTATTTCTTTGTTCCACTCTCCTTATAATCTTCTCCTGATATCACGTGCTTGCAGGCTGTACCATACCATAAATCCTACAGCAGAACATATGCTGCATCTGGTTCCCATTATCGGCCCCCCCTTCTTGCCAGACTTTCTGGAGCCATGCCTTTGGCTGATGTGGGCCCCATCATGTCCCAGGAGATTTAGTGTTGAAACAGCTTGCTCTGCATGTTCTTTGAAGCTTTCCACCTCTATTCTTCCATGCTTTTATTCAACATTTTCATGCTTTCATTCAACACAACCAATAAGATCTCAACAGCCTACTGTCAATTGGACACCTGCCCCAATTATCTAATGAACCCCCCCCCCCCTCGATTCATCACTGAACTTACCTCCCACCTCAACTTCTTGTTCCAGCATGGCATATTCCCCAAAGTCAAAGGTAATATACTACTCACACCAAAAAGAAGACTAACGATATCACCAACTACTGACCTGTGGCATCCAACCCACTTACAACCAAACTGATGGAAAACATTGTAGCTAAACAACTTACTGAATACATAGACAATTTCTCAATCCTTCATGAATCACAGTCAGGGTTCAGATCACTCCACAGTACGGAAACCGTCCTGGTAACTCTCCTAGCCAAGTTCAAAAAGAAAATCGCATTAGGTAAAAACATACTCCTCTTGCAATTCGACTTGTCAAGCACATTGAATATGGTTGACCACTATATACTATTAAGAATACTCGACAAGATAGGCATAGGATGGAATATACTCAAATGGATCAAGGGTTTCCTAACCATGAGATCTTATCAAGTAAAAGCAAACTCAAACATGTCACCATCATGGAGTACCCCAGGGTTTACCTCTCTCACCCATATTATTTAATCTGATGATGATTCCCTTTGCTCATGCCCTATACAAGCATGCGGATGATGTCACCATTTACATACCGTTCAATTTTAATCCAACAGAAATCACTGTTGCGATAAAGATTAGTTTAAGCTTAATGGATGCCTGGGCATCGGCATTCAAACTCAAAACAGGAAAAAACTCACTGCCTTATTCTCTCTTCTCACCGCAAAACAAACCTCCCTTCATCCATAAAAACCCCGGAACATACTCTTCCAATATCGGACAAACTTAAGATCCTTGGAATTACTATTGACACCAACCTAACCCTGGAGAGCCAAGCCTCTGCCACCACGAAGAAAATGTTCCATGCAATGTGGAAACTCAAACGGATCGATCAATTCTTCCCAAGGGAAACTTTCCGTAATATAATTCAAACAGTGGTACTATCACATGTTGACTACTGTAACGCCGTATATGCGGGATGCAAAGAACAGATCTTAAGGAAACTCCAGACCGCGCAGATCACGGCAGCTAGACTCATTTTTGGTAAGACAAGATTCGAAAGTGCTAAACCCCAATGCGAAATACTGCACTGGCTACCAATTAAAGAACGAATAGCCTTCAAAATTTGCACTCTGGTCCACAAAATAATCCATAGTCTGGCCCCAACCTACATGACCGAACTTATCGACTTACCAACTAGAAACATCATCGAATCATCAAGAACGTTTCTAAACCTGCATTACCCAAAATGTAAAGGACTAAAATATATATCAACATATGCATCCAGCTTTTCCTACATTTGCACCCAGCTCTGGAACACTTTACCTAGAAACATTAGAACTGCGAACACCCATCTAGAATTTCAAAAAGACCTCAAGACTCACCTCTTCCGGAAAGCCTACCCTGCAGACCCAAACTAATTCATGAACAATGCATCACATCTTTTGATCTAAGAAATGAACAATACCCCTTTCACATAATCCTATTACTTCAAACTGTACGAATTTTACCACTTCAGTTATAATTAAGTGTACTTCTATCCTTATCCTACTCTGTATTGCTCACTAGAAGCTGTAGTCCCATCCCCAGAGACTTATCAGCCTCATTGGGATTACTTCTCTCTATATGCTACTATATATTTGTCCCAGAGTTGTATTCTTTTTTCCAGAACCTTATCAGCTTCCTTGCACCTACTGTTACTTTATTTTCCACTCTGTATATATTCCCGGAGTTGGTACTGTCCTCTCCGGAACCTGTAAGCCACATTGAGCCTACTACTATGCAGGAAAATGTGGGATACAAATGTAATAAATAAATAAAATATTCTGGTTAAACATATCCTTGGTTCCTATAGATAATAGCATTGTAAAATAACACTGAATGCAAACAGCAGCAAAGATCTTTGGAGCTTTTTTCCTCTTATGTTAGCTTTTCTTTCCCAGAGGGCACAGATCATAGTTAGGAATAGTCACTGAGCAATGAAGACTTGAGGACATTACTGGAGGTAAAGACCTTCTGTTGCCAGGTACTGCTTGTTTGAAGTTATCTGATATTAAATAAAATAAATACTGGCAGTCCACTAATCATTTTTTTTTATTTTGTTAAAAATGATTAGTGGATTGCCAGTATTTATTTTATTTAGTATCAGATAACTTCATAGTTGGCTTCTTTGACTTCTGCGAAGTGCAGGTTATGAAACTTAGAACTATATAGAAATAAATTTTTGATGTATTTCTGTGAGTAACGAATAACAGATGACTCCACATCCTTTTGATTAATGTTGTTAACATAGTGGTTACATTGGTAATATATTTATGAATTTCTAAAATCTATTTGGATGTCCTGGCTGGATTTTTGGCCAGATACCATACAGTCAGTTGGCTTTTGAACTGGTTGGCAAGTGAATAGATTGCCAGCTAGTAGCTCAGAACTTCAGATTTGTTTCTCTGAATTGCAGAAAGGATCTTCCTCCTTAGCTTCTTTCCATTATTCCTGACAGATCATTCTAGAGGCCTGCCCTACTGCTTTGCTTTCTATTCAGGTGTTTTTGTTCTAGTGGTGCCGGGAGGAGTTCTGGCAGAAGATTTTTCTGGGGGCCCCTGGTCCTCTCCTAGTAGCTTTTGCGCGCTCAACAGTTGCAGTTTACTGTCGGGCCCTTTTCTTCGTGCAGTGTGGGTTCTATGCCCATGTGCTTACTTGAGGGCTCTGGAGTCTCCTCATGTTCCTCTGATCCTATTCCCACCCATCTACTTAACACTATCTCTCCTACTGTCATCCCTTGTATCTGTCATATCCTCAATCTTTCACTGTCCACTGCGACTGTTCCTGATGCCTTCAAACATGCCGTAGTCACACCACTCCTTAAAAAAACCTTCATTGGACCCTACCTGTCCTTCCAACTATTGCCCCATCTCCGTCCTCCCTTTCCTATCCAAGATACTTGAATGTGCTGTTCACCACTGTTGCCTTGACTTTCTTTCATCTCAAGCTATTCTTGATCCACTTCAATCTGGCTTTCACCCCCTTCATTCAACTGAAACAGCGCGTGCTAAAGTCTCCAATGATCTGTTCCTGGCCAGATCCAAAGGTCTCTATTCTATCCTCATCCTTCTCAATCTATCTGCTGCTTTTGACGCTGTTGATCACAGCCTACTCCTTGATACACTGTCCTCACTTGGATTTAAGGGCTCTGTTCTTTCCAGGTTTTCTTCTTATCTCTCCCAGCGTACCTTTAGTGTATACTCTAGTAGATCCTCCTCTACTTCTATCCCACTGTCAGTTGGTGTACCTCAGGGATCTTTCCTGGGACCTCTTTTTTTCTCCATCTATACTTCTTCCCTTGGTACTCTGATCTCATCCCATGGTTTTCAGTTTCATCTTTACGCTGATGACTCCCAGATCTACCTCTCCACACCAGAAATCTCAGCCGAAACCCAGGCCAAAGTATCAGCCTGCCTATCTGACGTTGCTGCCTGGATGTCTCAGCGCCATCTGAAACTAAACATGACCAAGACTGAGCTTCTCATCTTTCCCCCTAAACCAACCTCTCCTCCTCCCCCATTCTCTATTTCTGTGGGTAATACTCTCATCCTTCCTGTCCCATCAGCTCGTAACCTTGGGGTCATCTTTGACTCCTCCCTCTCCTTCTCTGCACATATTCAGCAGACTGCTAAAACCTGTCGTTTCTTTCTCTATAATATCAGCAAAATTCGCCCTTTCCTTTCTGAGCACACTACCAGAACCCTCAACCACACTCTTATCACCTCTCGCTTAGACTATTGCAACTTGCTTCTCACAGGTCTCCCACTTAGCCATCTCTCTCCTCTTCAATCTGTTCAAAATTCTGCTGCATGACTAATATTCATCCAGTGTCGCTATGCTCATATTAGCCCTCTCCTCAAGTCACTTCACTGGCTTCCTATCCGTTTCTGCATACAGTTCAAACTCCTCTTATTGACCTATAAGTGCATTCACTCTGCAGCTCCTCAGTACCTCTCCATTCTCATCTCTCCCTACATTCCTCCCCGGGAACTCCGTTCACTGGGTAAATCTCTCTTATCTGCACCCTTCTCCACTGCTAACTCCAGACTCCGTTCCTTTTATCTTGCTGCACCATATGCCTGGAATAGACTTCCTGAGCCGGAACGTCAAGCTCCATCTCTGGCCGGCTTCAAATCTAAGCTAAAAGCGCACCTTTTTGATGCTGCTTTTAACTCCTAACCCTTATTCACTTTGTTCAGAACCCTTATTTTATCATCCTCACTTTAATATTCCCTTATTTCTTGTTTGTTCTGTCTGTCCTAATTAGATTGTAAGCTCTGTCGAGCAGGGACTGTCTCTTCATGTTCAAGTGTACAGCGCTGCGTACGTCTAGTAGCGCTTTAGAAATAAGTAGTAGTAGTAGGTGGTTGGTGTTCTGGTTTTCTTGAGAGAGGAATTCGTTTGCAATTTGATTCAGTTTTCCTGCTTGGGTATCGTTTATACTGAAGAGGTGGCTACTGCACAGGGTATTATATGGCAGAGCTCTGCTTTTCTATCTCTACATGCAGGTAGACGGCCATAACCAACAAGTCTCTAGGCTTAATTTTACCATCCCCCGTTCCTATGCAGCTTTCTACTCTGGACAGCACTGTGTGCAGTGCCAACCTTTAGCTGAAGAACTTCTTAGTGGAGCATCTGAAAAGAGAGGAAAAAGGTAGCAAACAAAAACATTTCCTAACAATTCTTGACTAAAGCACACATTTTTAAAATATTTTTCTAGCGCAGTTTCTCACGTACCCCTTTTCATTCTCTTTTCTAGGTTATATAACTTTAGATCTTGGGGCTTCTGGTGTTAGAAATTTTTGTAATTTGTGCAAGTGGATTAGTGACTAAAACAATATTCTTCAAGTTGCATAAACTATATCTGAAAATACAATGGAATGTTCATCTTTGTTCAAAGATTACTTTTTCAAAATTACAAATCATTCACTTTGCTTTTTGTGCAGGTCCTAATTCTTTCTTACAGACTGGTTTTTTTCCCTTCTAGATAATTAAATGCAGCGTTATTTTGAACCACACCTGATCATTTCTTCACCTGTGGATACTGACAGAAGGCTGTTCATTGGTAGGAGTCGGCTGGATTGCTAGGTATGATCGGTTTGATTTGAAGAAATCTGTCTTGAACCCAAATTTTTTTCTTACATTAGAATACTATGTTCTAGAATGTAACAATTATACCCCATATTATCCCGAACATACTTGAGTTCAATGTGGCTAACAGTAAATAAACAACAGACAAGGTTTACAAAGCCATAAACATCAAATATAGACCATTGATGGCCAGTTGCAATCTGCAATACATATTCAGGTCTTCCAGTCTCTTCCCAAAGGTCATATAAGAAGAGACTGGAAGACCTTAATATGTATACTCTAGAAGAGAGGAGGGACAGGGAAGATATGATACAGACGTTTAAGTACTTGAAAGTATTAATATAGAAACAAATATTTTCCACAGAAGGGAAAGTAGTAAAACCAGAGGACATGAATTGAGGTTGCGGGTGGTAGACTTAGGAGTAATGTCAGAAAATTATTTTTCACGGAGAGGGTGGTTGATGCCTGGAATGTCCTCCCAAGGGAGGTGGTGGGATAAAAAAAATGTGTGCAGAATTCAAAAAGGCATGGGATAAACATAGAAGATCTCTAATTAGAAAATGACTGGTATAAAAAACAAAACTTAAAGGGTTGCATTTGTGTTTGTATGTCAAATGGCGCTTAGATAGCGACTCTGGCTGCATCAACTAAGGCCTGTGCTGGGCTGGCTTGTACGGTTTGAGTCCCACTTATAGCAGTCTGGTTTAGGATGGGCTAGAGAAAGCTTTGACGGAAACCTCAGTAATTTGGAACGTGAGGACAGTGCCGGGCAGACTTTTACGGTCTTTGTCCAGCAAATGACAAGATGGATTTTGATAGGCTGGAGTGGGCTTTGATGGCAACTCCAGTAGTTGGAATATGACAGAACTAGGTGGACTTTTGTGCTCTATGTCACAGAAGCACCAAAGAAAGACCATGTAGTATGTTCATTCTTGATTTAAATTTGTTGGACAGACTGGATGGACCATTCAGGTCTTTATCTGCTGTCACTTATTATGTTACAATACAAGGTACTCAATCAGTGAATAGAAACCTCTCAAAGAGGAGAGTTTTTCAGTCTTTTATGAAATACCAAGTAATCAGGCTGACCCTCGATTGCCATTGGCAGTGAATTCCACCACTTAGCACCCTCGTATCTAGTCAGCAGAGTGAACCGACTTATAACGCACCCTCTTGTGTCATGCCATATAATATTTGAAAGACAAAAACACATAGTTTAAAAATAATCCTAACTTTAATGGGCAACCAGTGCAACTTACATAATAATGGAGTGGCTCTATCAAAACGTGATACCTTGAGGACAAGCCTAGCTGGAGTATTCTGGGCCGTTTGTAGCTTTTGTTTTTTAGGACATCCTTCTTATATCCAGCATATATGGAGTTAAAACCAAGGATTGAACTAGCAGTTTAAAGATGTCTGTTGAGAAATATGATCTGGTTCTCTTCAGCTTCCAAAGAGACCTGAAGGATTTTTTTCACTACTGAGGAAAACTGAGGCTTCAATGTGAAGTGACTGTCAATTAATACACCCAGTACCCTAAGCGTAGAGTCTAGGGCAGTGGTTCCCAAACCTGATCCTGGAGGCACCCCAGCCAGTCAGGTTTTCAGGATATCCACAGATTTGCATGCACTACCTCCACTATGTATATGGAAAATTTCTACTTGGGAAAACCCATCCTGGTGTCCTGTCCTTTGGTCAGCAACCGCAAAGCAAAAAGGGGTTCACAATATCCACAAAATTCAACAGCACAAAAGAAAGTGGAAAAGAAACCAACTTCAAGAGATCAGTCCAAACTCAGGGTAAGATGCTTCAATAAGCAATTTTATTTAGACCCTACACGGTCTATGTTTCGGCTTTTAAAAAAGCCTTCATCAGGGGTCTAGAAAATAACATTTAATTAAATTTAATACATAAAAATCAAAATAGACAAGATATATAAAGAAGTTTAAAAATCAAAACAAACAACATATATACAAAAATGTAAAATTACACATTCGATATATTAAATTAATAGAGTAGATGTAATTCGATAAAATGAAAATTATTGTATAACTATTATAATAAATCCACTGATACATCAGAGATAATGAGAGATTAGAAGTAATACAAATTAATAATAAAAAAAATTATTTGAAAAACTGTATAAAAACATATCTCAGAAAAAATCTCTATATATTCATGGCACAAGTGTATTATATCAATCCATTGTAATATTTGTTTATATAAAATGATATAGCATACAACAGAACAAAAATGTTAAAAATAATATAATAAACTGATCCATAGAAATAATATGACATTCCTACATATAAGGAACTATTATAAATAAAAGTAAAAATGCTGATGCAAATCCAATCATAAAAGGGATAAAATTGTTGCATTATATATAGGTCACTTGGAGATATAACTTAAAATGGCAGACATATGAAAAATGAACATACCGATCAAAAATGCCCCCTGACTTCTCCAGGATATGGAACAATTGACTGATCAGGAGCAAGAAGTAGGAAAGGTAGGCTCTTCTGAAAAATCGGAGGAGACGTCTGTAAAGAAACAATTCTTTATTGCAAGCAAAGTACAAACGACTACAATTGACTGATCGACATAGAGGTTGTTTTGACCTGAATCATGAAGAACGATCCCATCTTGCTCTTATTTTGCTGGAGTGCCTTGGTTAGATAGTTGTGCAGGTGGGAGGTTTGATGGTTTAATTGGCAGTCATTGAAAAAACGACGACATCACTGTTGCTATGTTTTTCTATTGGGGGTGTGTGGTTTTTTTGTCTGCATTTGGTATATTGTATGTTTTTTTCCAAATACTATACAAAAAATAGATAGATTGCAGTCTGCTGCTCAAGTCCTACTGGCTCCCACTCCCTCTGAAATGGGAAGTTTTTTTTGTGTTAGCCGACCCAGAGAGGGAGGGAGAGAAGGGGAGGAATGCTGGACACCATGTTGGAGGTGGGGAGTGAGGGAATGCTGGAATACAAATCCTTAGTTTTTATTCAAGTTAACATTCCCCCCCCCCCTTTTTTTAGTGGAAAAATATTATCTCGGTTTATATTTTTGAGTATAAGTTTTGTTGGGTTTTATCATCGCTGTACAAATGTGCCCTAGGGTTCTGCTGAAAGGGAGAGCACACTTTCTGCATGTCGTTTTGGCTTCTCTTGCACTGTCTGGCCCAAGATTAACAGTTTGATTAGCCTGGGGAAATCCTTCTCCCAGGCTGTGCTGATGGAAAGTGATTGTGATGTAAGACAGGCTGGCAGCGTCGTAGCTTCCCTCTGCAAGTCTCGCCTATGCGTAAACAGGAAGTTGTAGGCGGGACTTGCAGAGGGAAGCTACGACGCTGCCAGCCAATTGCTGCCTGCACCGTTCGCCTCTGAGTCCGACGCTGGCTGGCAGGCAGTGAAGGAGGACGGCTGGGGGACGAAGAATCGCTGGATATGGGAGAGGTGAGGGCAGGGGAGAGATGGAGAATCGCTGGATATGGGAGAGGTGAGGGCAGGGGAGAGACGGAGAATCGCTGCACGTCGATGGGAGGGCAGGGTAGAGGCGGAGAATCGCTGGAAATAATGGGAGGGAAGGGCAGGGGAGAGAGAATTGCTGGACATGGGATGGGAGGGAAGGGCAGGGGAGAGAGAATTGCTGGACATGGGATGGGAGGGAAGGGCAGGGGAGAGAGAACTGCTGGACATGGGATGGGAGGGAAGGGCAGGGGAGAGAGAATTGCTGGACATTGATGGGAGAGCAGGGATGAGATAATTGCTGGACATGGAGGGGAGAGAGGAGAATCGCTGGATGGGGAGCGGAGGACAGGGATGAGAGAATTGCTGGACATGGAGGGGAGGGCAGGGAAGAGAGAATTGCTGGACATGGAGGGGAGAGAGGAGATGCTAGAAATGGATGGAGAGGAGAGCAGGAGATAGAGGAGAATTGCTGGACATGGATGGATGGAGGAGTTGGCTAGGAGAGAGGAGAAATGCTGACTTGGATGGAGGAGAGGGGAGAGAGAATTATTGCTTTATATGGATACAGAGGAGGGAAGAGAGATGAGAAATGCTGGACATGAATGGAGGGGAGGAAAGAAAAAAGAAGATGCACATGGATGGAGATGAGGGAAAGGGAAGAGGAGGAAAAACTACACATGGATGGAGAAAATAGGCAAAAGCTGGATCCATGTTATACCTCCTCTAGTCAATTCCATGGAGGAGGACCCAGCTTTTACTTATGGATGCAGGGCAACAAAAGAAGAAAGGAGGAAAGTAAAGAAATAAATGGAAAGGAAGCCCTGGAAACGGAGTTAAGAGAACTGATAGCAGCAGAATCAGAGACTGGGACCAATATGGATAGAAAAACAAAGTCACCAGACAACAAAGGTAGAAAAAATCATTTTATTTTCATTTTAGTGTTTGGAATTTGTCTTATTTTGCACTGGCTATACTGGAGCTGTAACAGCTTACATAAATTATTTATAATGAAAAAAAATCACATTATTTTTTTCTCCTATACTAGTATAATATTTTCAATGATGTCTGTTTATATGTGCCATGGCTGGTATAAGGGGTGTGGCTAATGTGGGTGTGGCTATAATAAGGGTGGTGCCATATGTGGTGACCCCGCCCACAATGAGTACCGGCACCTTTTTTTCTACAAAAAAAGCACTGGTTATACTAGAAGGCCCATGTTATTCTTATGGGCTTTGTGGTGGCTAATGTGCATTAACTGCTTTAGCACACACTAATGCTTAACAGAATTGTCTTGGGGTCATTTATTAAGAGACTAAAAATTAAGAGACTATGGGATATGTTTACTAAGGTGTGCTAGCATTTTTAACGCGCCTGTAAATTTACGGCGTGTTAAACACTAACGCGCTTATACATTTTTATGGGCGTGTTAGCATTTAATGCGTGTAAACCATTTACGCGTGTTAAAAACGCTAATGTACCCATAGCGCCGCTTAGAGGGGCATAATCAAAAGGGACGCCCAAGTTATGTTGAGGATGTTCTCGCAAAACGTTCCGATGGAGGGGTGGGGAAACCCATATCATTGAAACAAGATGGACGTCCATCTTTTGTTTCAATAATACGGTCGGGGACGCCCAAATCTTGAAATTTAGGTCGTCCTTAGAGATAGTCGTCCCTAGACTTGGTCATTTCTGATTTTCAGCGATAATGGAAACCAAGGATGCCCATCTCAGAAACGTCCAAATGCAAGCCCTTTGGTCGTGGGAAGAGCCAGCATTTGTAGTGCACTGGTCCCCCTCACATGCTAGGACTCCAACCGGGCACCCTAGGGGGCACTGCAGTGCTCTTCATAAAATGCTCCCAGGAACATAGCTCCCTTATCTTGTCTGCTGAGCCCCCCAACCCCCCCCCCGAAAAAAAAAAAACCCACTACCCACAACTGTACACCACTACCATAGCCCTTATGGGTGAAGGGGGCACAGAGATGTGGGTACAGTGGGTTTCTGGTGGGTTTGGGAGGTCTCGCTGTTTCCTCCACAAACGTAACAGGGAGGGGGATGGGCTTGGGTCCCCCTGTCTGAAGTGCACTGCACCCACTAAAACTGCTCCAGGTACCTGCATACTGCTGTGATGGACCTGAGTATGACATTTGAGGCTGGCATGAAATAATTTTAAAGATGTTTTTTGAGAGTGGGAGGGGGTTAGTGAACACTGGGGGAGTAAGGGGAGGTCATTCCCAATTCTTTCCAGTGGTCATCTGGTCATTTTGGCCACCTTTTTGTGCCTTGGTCGTAAGAAAAACAGGACTAGGTAAAGTCGTCCAAGTGCTTGTCAGGGACGCCATTTTTTTTTTCATTATGGGTTGAGGCACGCCCAAGTCCCGCTTTACCTATGCCTCCGATACGCCCCCTTGAACTTTGGCCGTCCCTGCGACGGAAAGCAGTTGGGGTTGTCTAAAATCGGCTTTCGATTATACCGATTTGGACAACCCTGGGAGAAGGACGCCCATCTTCTGATTTGTGTCGAAAGATGGGCGTCCTTCTCTTTCAAAAATGAGCCTGTTAGTAAATATAGGCGTAAAATAGCTAAATGTAAGAGACTTGTTTCTGAGCGCTGATATTGTTGTAGAATATATTGCCATATTCATATCTTTCTCAAGTGAGGAAAATTTTTGTTACAGAAGCAAGTGATGGCTTTCACCACAGAAAGCAAAGATGGATGCCTCTGGGACAGATGAAGTAGAAAAGTTAAAGTCAAAATTTAAGTCTGCATGGCGTAATATGAAATACAGTGAGTTAAATTATTTCATCACTAGCCAAATATCAAGTAATTTTTCAAACCATTTTTCACAGTATAACTGTTCTCTAATAAAGCAGTTAAATGGAAGGAAAATACTAACGTAAAAATAAATAGCACAAATATCTTAAGTGTACATGCAATGTATGTACAGTATGAAATGATAAAAATGGATCGCATAGCAATAATTAGCCACCTTTTAAAAAAATGTATTTAGATTTTGCTCACACCTTTGGAGTAGTAGTTCAAGGTGATTTACATTGAGGTGCACTGGGTATTTCATTATTTGCTTCTACAGAGTTGATGAACTGTTTTGTACTTGGTGGACTTTCTCTGTAACTGCAGGAACTGTGGTGGATTTCAAAGTGTAGAAACATTATACTCCTAGACATAACAAATCTTAGATAAATCCCTGTGAAAAACATATTGTCTCATATTGTGCTGCTGAGGTAGATATAATGGTTATTTTTGTGGTACCCTCTCAGTGGAATGCTTACTAAGGGGGGGGGGGGGGTAGTGTTTTAGTGCGCACTAAATGCTGGAGACGCCCATAGGAATATATATGTGTCTCTAGGGTTTAGCGCATGCTTATTTTTAGCAAGGATGCTGCTTTTCTGAGATTTAAACAGAGGCTGAAATTTTGTTTTTAAGTTGGTCTATAAGGCACTGGGGTACGTGAAGTGGAGCTCAGTCATTGTTTGGTTCTTTTACTAATACTTCCCTTTTTGCAAGTTTGTCCTGCTGCTTCTTTTGACTCCTTGTAGTTTTTTTGTAATTTAAATGTTAGATGTTTTAGTTGAACCTTTCTCTTTCTTGTGTGCCGCCTTGATGAGTAGACTTGAAATGTGGTTAAGCAAGCACAAAAAAAACTTGACTAGACTAAATTACCTAGTTTAGATGCATCCTTAGAGTACCGATGGTTCAATGGATGTCTGCTGTCTTAGTGGTTATCCTGAAGCTTTAGAAAAAGAAAAAAAACACATATGAAGTGCAGATGGAAACTTGCTGTTCTAAGTTTCAGAAACAATTGAAGGTGCTTTTATTTTCCCAGAAAGAACAGGGAATAAGGTTGTTTGGAGTTTAGTTGGGCTGCAGATGCTTAGGCTGCTTGCTGTTTTCCTACTAATTAGGTTATTTAAATTATTAGTTGCAGTCGTGTTTATGAGATGCTTTAATTTTATAGTTAAATGTTCTAGTATATGGTGTATTTGTAGTATATATTTATATATCATTTGATGTATTATGTTTTATTTTGTCAACGGCTTTGAACATATTTGAGTCTTGGGAAAGTGGTATGTAAATGTTTTAAATGAAAAATAAAATAAATGTGACATTTTATTAACTGTTATCTGAGTTCAGTTTTATATTACTCTGGACTTGGTGGGGTGGACAAAAGTTAGGTAATATGTTTCAGATTTTCAAAAACTTTTGTTTTTCTAACTGATCAATTTGGGGGGGGGGGGTTGAATTTTGTCATTAATGTTCACTTGGGACCCTGTTATAAACTACAGTGAAATGACAGGACCTTCTAGAGAACTAAGTGACATCATAATTCAAAATATACGATCCGTCGGCTAAATGCTTTAAATGTAGTGAGATGTTTAGAAATGTGACAGAATATTTTTCTAGGATTAATACTTTTTTTTTGGTTGTTGTTGACTGATGACAATGAGACTTTATTTCCTTACCCACTTGACTAATTCTAGGCCCTTAGTTTGAGAGCCAGTGATTTCTCCTAAAGCAGCACATGATATATTTTGTCTGTTTACTTTTTCTTCTGTATTGGTGTCAAATACATTAGATCATTTTGTAGGCTTGAATAAAGGATTCTGTTATGTCAAATAACTGTTTAATGGCTCTTTCAGACCTAATTTCTTTAGATGTTATCTTTCCCAAGTGTCCTTTGATGTGAAGTAAACAAAGAGCTTCTGTTTTATGCCTCCTGACTGAAACTTGACTAGAAACACCATCAGATTGCCTTTGAAAATGCTGCATTGTCTGAGTTTTATCACAGAACGCTTTGTTCCCTTTGAATCTCTTTAGGCTGGGTGTTGAAAACAAAGACCTATTTCAGCAGAAATTCCCCTGTTTTCTTGTTGGGAAAATGTTATCATTTCAAGTCTGAAGGTAACTATACGAGTTTTTATTCTAAGCTTGTTTATAACAATAACATCTATTTAGTAACCTCACAGTTATTGTGGCAAATAGTGATATGAAGAAAACTTAGCCAATTTTCATTACCAAGTATCTGATATCCCCTCTGATCTTTCTAAGAGGATGTTATGCAGTAGTTACATAATTCAGTTGAATGTTAAAATGATGGCAGATTTTTCCTTTTCTAGATCCTTTATTTATTTTTATTTTTTTTTTATAATTTTCATTTTATTACATAAAGATGATATTACATCAAAATGCATGGAATTCACAATATTCTATACAATCCAATTATACTATATATAAAAATAAGGAAAAATCACCAAAATAATTTGTCCACAATGGGGAGAATCCAAGAAAGGAAATATATCCATGTATAAAATACACAGCAATAAACTTAATCGACTTAAATCATTGACCAGTAGGAATTTGGAATCAAGCAGCCTAGTCAGCACATTTAACCAGGAGATTCCATTCCAGGGGTATCTTTTACATTCTCTCGAGCAGCCACAAATTCTTGTAGTCTTTTAGGGCACGTAAAAAGATAATTAACTCCATGCAAAGTAATCATACACTTACAGGGAAATTTAACTAGAAACGTACCACCAAGTGAAAGGATTTTTGGTTTAAAAACCATCATTTCCTTCCTCCTGGCTTGGGATTCTTTTGAAAGATCAGGGAAAATCTGAATTTTAGCACCCATAAAGACAGCATTCATTTTCTGGAAATAAGTACGCAATACCAAATTTTTATCCGATTCCAGGGCAAAAGTAGCAAGCAACGTAGCTCGATCTGAAATTTCAGATCTTTCAAGAAAATCAGTCGAGTCATTCTGTGGAGATTCTGGAACAGCATTTGTTGATTTCACTAATTTTTTAAGATAAACTGTTCTAGTCCTTAAAAAATGAGTGAGTTTCCGTGGGAATATCCAGTATCTCGAAGAAATATTTTTTCAAAAGTTCAATAGATGTAATAAATGGAGAAAATGGGAAATTCAAAAATCTTAAATTGCATCTTCTAAGCTGATTTTCCATATATTCTATTTTACGTGCCTGGACTTTGTTTTCTTTAATTACAGAGACCACTGTAGTTTGCAGAGTTTTTATTTCAGAATCCACATTTTCCATTTTAGATGAAAACTTTTCAACTCTAGTGGAAATCTGTAATTCAGTAGCTTTTAAATGATTTATTTCCATCTGGGTATGATTAAATATTTGCTGAAGAGATGCATTCACCCCTTGAATGGCCTCCCAGAGAGTGTCCATAGTAACTTTTTCCGGCTTTAACATACCTCTTCCTAATCCAGGAGATATTTCCCCTTGGATTACAGCTGGGGGTAAATAGCCCCCTTCAGTTGTTAAAGTACCTGGTGTAGAGGCGAAAGCTGGTCCTCCCCCAGTCGTTGGAAAGTCGCCAACTTCGGACGCTCCCTCAAACGACTCTCCTTCAGCTCCGCTAATCCTTCCAGGTTGCGGAGGAGTCAAACCAGAAGGAATGCTCAATGTAGCGCCCTCTGTGCTGCGCTCCAACGTTGGCGTCATGGAGCTACCAGAGGCTTGAACCGGCGTTCCCAGTAACCGGATTCCGAAACTTTCCAGCTTAGATTGAGACATGGTGGGTATTCCAGCTGCGCTCAGGGAGGCAGGGGCAGCAGTTTTACCTTTCCTCTTCCCCATTACTTTTGGGGAGCGCACCGTATTGCCGACCCACAACGGTACGTTTCAGGAGCTCCCGTAAACGTGTCTGGTCAAGCAGCCATCTTGGATCTGGATCCTTTATTTTTATGTTTTTAGTCTGCCCTTCCATGTCAAATCTGGGGTGCAAGAATCCTACTACTACTACTTCTTAACATTTCTAGAGCGCTACTAGGGTTACGCAGCGCTGTACAGATTAACATAAAGGATTGACATAAAGGACAGTCCCTGCTCCAAGGAGCTTACAATCTAAAGGGCGAAATGTCAAGTAGGGGCAGTCCAGGTTTCCTGAATAGTACCATAGTAACATAGTAGATGACGGCAGAAAAAGACCTGCATGGTCCATCCAGTCTGCCCAACAAGATAAACTCATATGTGTATACCTTACCTTGATTTGTACCTGCCTTTTTCAGGGCACAGACCGTACAAGTCTGCCCAGCAGTATTTCCCGCCTCCCAACCACCAGTCCCGCCTCCCATCACCGGCTCTGGCACAGACTGTATAAGTCTGCCCTCCACTATCCTCGCCTCCCAACCACCAATCTCTCTTCCCCCACCTGCTCCGCCACCCAATTTCGGCTAAGCTTCTGAGGATCCATTCCTACTGCACAGGATTTCTTTATGCATATCCCACGCATGTTTGAATTCCGTTACCGTTTTCATCTCCACCACCTCCCGCGGGAGGGCATTCCAAGCATCCACCACCCTCTCCGTGAAAAAATACTTCCTGACATAGAGGTATTATGGTTAGGTGCCGAAGGCGACATTGAAGAGGTGGGTTTTGAGCAAGGCTTTGAAGATGGGCAGGGAGGGGGCATGGTGTATGGGCTCAGGGAGATTATTCCAGGCATGGGGTGAGGCGAGGCAGAAGGGGCGGAGCCTGGAGTTGGCAGTGGTGGAGAAGGGTACTGACAGGAGGGATTTTGTTACTTGCGTTCTTTTTGTTGCTGGATCCACTAAGATCGTTGGAGCTACTTCAACAAAATAAACTAAGAACATTTTTTTAGGGTAGAGAAGGGACCTTATTTCTGCCTTAAAAAAACCAAAACCAGGCCTTTTCTGCATACGCTGGTGGGCCTGCTTCACTTTACAGAGGTTGGGTGACAAGTGCCAGAGATAGAAGAACGCAGGAGAGATCAGGGAAATACCTTTATAGGTTTGGAAATAAGAATTTTAAAAATATAGTTTTGAGATATAGAGAGACATTTTTGAAAGGAGGTGCAAGTCAGAATAGAGAAGTCCAGCTCATAACAGCCAAAACGGACATCCATCCTGTGTGTATTTTCCAACAGGAAATATGTCAGGCTCTCTCATTTGAAAATATGTGAGATGTGTGCCCAGCATATTTTTCTGTTTGGAGGGCTTACAATAATTTAAAAAAAAAGATGTTAAAATGGGAGTTGAACCTGGGTCCCTTGGTATAAAGTCCAGTACACTAACCGCTAGGTTGCTAAGAATGTCTATGATATCTGGAGCTGTCATAGAGCCTGGCATCCCCTTTCAGTATCATTTTCAGTAGAGAGGGAGGGGGACAACAACCACTGGGGGATTAAAGAGGTATCATGCCGTAATCCCCCAGTGGTCAGCTGCGGAATCAGAGCATCTTTTTGTACACTGGAATATTGAAATATTAGAGTGGACTTCGAAGGAAGATTTTTGAAAAACAGAATTGTAAAAAATAAATAATAAAAGATTTTGTGTGTTTCAAAAAAAAAAAAAAAAAAATCACAAACTAAGCTGACCTTTTCAAACATTTTTCACTGGATGGGGGGGGGGGGGAGGGTAGAACCCCTTAAAACTACAGTATATATGAAGTATCATTTGGACATAAATAGCAGGGCTCTGTCATTTGTGTGCTCTCATTGATTGCATTAGTAAGATTGAATGGTTATTTATTTTAAAAATGTATTTAAAAATGTATTACCTGCACCATTTAAAATCCTAAGCAGGGTACAATATAAATGTACACAATTTATTACAGACATAAAATAACTCTCCACATACAAATTCAGTAACATGCCTCTGTCAACTCATTTCTAAAACACTATAAAACCAACCTTAGAACTACAGGTGCATGTCACAGTTGTATTGCTGGATTTTTGTTTTCCTCTAAAGTGTGGGCAGAGGACATGCAACTGAGGTTTCTAACCTCAGAGCAGAGCCATTGGAAGTGAACAAACTCCACCTGTCACCCTGTTTTGAGTCACGTGCTTCACATTATTTACAGATCAGCACTTGTCATGTAGTCGTTTATTGAATGAGACTTGAGGTCAGTTTGCCATTCAACCTAAGAAAAATCTATAATGTTCATTTCACAGGTTTCCAACTAGTAAGAAATAAACATTAGGATCAAGAAAATGAAGACACTGGAATAATTCCAGAAAGGAAAAAATAAAGTAAAGGAGCACGCGTTATAGAAACAGAGTCATGACGGCAGATAAAGGCCATATGAGTCTGCCCATCCTCTGTAACCCCTAATTCTTCCTGTTCCTAAGCGATCCCACATGCTTATCCCATGCCTTTTTAAATTCTGGAACAGTCCTAGACTCCACCACCTCCACCGAGAGGCCATTCCATGCCTCCACCACCCTTTCTGTGAAATAGTACTTCCTTAGGTTACTCCTAAGCCTATTTCCTCTTAACTTTGTCATATGCCCCCTCATTCCAGAGCTCTTTTCATTTGAAAAAGGCTCTCTTCCTGTACATAAATGCCCTTGAGATATTTAGACGTTTCTATCATGTCTCCTCTCTCCCTCCTCTCTTCCAGCATATACATGTTGAGGTTCATAAGCCTGTCCCTATAATTTTTGCATTCAAGACCGCTTACTAATTTCGTAGCCGCCCTCTGGACCAACTCCATCCTGTTTATATCTTTCCGTAGGTGCGGTCTCCAGAACTGCACACAGTACTCCAGGGAGTCCGTTCCATGCATGGGGTGAGGCGAGGCAGAAATCATTGCTCAAAGCCCACCTCTTCAATGTCACCTAACCACTACACCTCTACTCAGGAAATCTAGACTGCCCCAACTTGACATTTCGTTCTTTAGATTGTAAGCTCCTTTGAGCAGGGACCGTCCTTCTTTAATTTGTACAGCGCTGCGTAACCCTAGTAGCGCTCTAGAAATGTTAAGTAGTAGTAGTACTCCAAATGGGGCCTCACTAGAGACTTATACAGCGGCACTATCACCTCCTTTTTCCTGCTGGCCATGCCTCTCTTTATGTACCCAAGCATCCTTCTGGCTTTGTCTGTCGCTTTTTCTATCTGTTTGGAAGCTTTAAGGTCATCAGACACAATCACCCCCGCTCTTCCTTCGTACACTGAAGCACTTCCCCCTATACTGTACTGTTCAGTCGGAGTTTTGCAACCCAAGTGCATGACCCTGCATTTTTTGGGATTAAATCTTAGTTGCCAAATATCGGTCCAGTCCTCCAGCTTCACTAGGTCCTTCCTCATGTCTTCACATCCTCCAGGGTGTCCACCCTGTTGCAGAGTTTAGTATCATCCGCAAAGAGACAAACCTTACCAGACAGCCCTTCCGCAATATCGCTCACAAAGACATTAAAAAGAGCCGGCCCTAGGACCGATCCCTGTGGTACTCCACTGACGACATCTTATTCTACAGAGCAAGCTCCATTTACCACTACCCTCTGTCTCTACCATTCAACCAATTTTTAACCCAATCAGTTACTCTAGGTCCCATACCGAGGGCACTCAATTTATTTATCAGTCGCCTGTGCGGAACCGTGTCAAAGGCTTGCTGAAATCCAAGTATACCACATCAAGCGTCCCTCCCACATCCAACTGTTTGGTCACCCAGTCGATGAAGACAGTCAGATTAGTCTGACACGACCTGCCACTAGTAAAGCCATGCTGCCTCAGGTCCCGCATTCCATTTAGTTCAAGAAATCTCACAATCCTCCTCTTTTAGAAGTGTTTCCATTAGTTTACTCACCACTGAGGTCAGACTGACAGGTCTTAATTCCCAACCTCCTACTTACTTCCACTCTTGTGCAAAGGAACCATATCCGCCCTTCTCCATTCCACCGGGACCACTCCAGTTTCTAAGGAAGCATTGAAGAGGTACTTCAGCAGAGCCGACAGAACTTCTCCGAGTTCCTTAAGCACCCTCGGGTGTATCCCATCAGGCCCCATCGCTCTGTCTACTTTTAGTTTGGCAAGCTCCTCACAAACGCAGTCCTCCGTAAACGGGTCTTGGTCTACCATACATCCATCCCCTTTAGCCTTTGTTTTCTGCAGCCCTACCCCCGGATTTTCATTTGTGAACACAGAGCTAAAATAATTAAGCAGTTCAGCTTTAGCCTTATCTTCCACATATTTCTCTCCCTCAGCTTTGAGCCTCTTCATCTTTCTGAGTCGTCTTATAACGTGCAAAGACTAGCCTCCTTACCCCTATCTTTTCAGCTACTAGTACCAGAGAGACCTTCTTTTCCTCTTACTTTTATGTAATTTTCTAACATAAAGGTTAGTTGCCTTTAATATAGCTCCTTTCGGTTTCGTCCATTGCTATTCTACATCCTTCAGCTGTTCCCATCCCGCTAACTGTTTCCTGAGAAATTCCCCCATCTCGGCAAAGTTAGTTCCTGTGAAATCCAGGACCTTCAATCTCGAATGAGCTCTCTCTTCTGTTTTAATATTGAACCATACCATAAGATGATCACTAGATGCCAAATGGTCTGCCACCTTGACGTCAGAAACGTACCCTCCATTCGTAAGCACCAGGTCCAGAACAGCTCCATCCCGCGTCGGTTCTGTTACCCACTGCTAGAACAATTCTTCTTGTAGGGAATCTAAGATCTCTTTGCTTCTAGATGACCCCGCAGCCAGGACACCCCAATCGAGTCTGAAGAATTAAGCAGATAGTCTCAAGAATCTGCTTGATACTTTCCCTTTACCTGAAAGCAGAAGAATGAACTGCAGGCATGTGACAGCATTCAGTGCTACTGCATTGGCATGAACCAAGGCTGTTAATGTGCTTTATAGGCCTCGCTAGAGAATGATATGGTTACCGTTATCGCAAATATACAATGGTAAATCTGCGATAACAGCAACACTCGGAAGCAGGAACAAAACTTTTTACCGCCCCACAGGAATGGTAAAAAGCCTTGTTCCCACGGTAAAATAAATTGCTGTCCTCCCCACGGGTGCCACTCGGGTATTGGAGTCACTTAACACTTTCCTGCAGCCAGTCGGCAGCATCGGCGATTCACACAGGCCAGCTCCTTGGCCTTCCTCCTGTCAAGTTCCACCTTCTACTGCAATTTCCTGCTTAGCATCAAACAGGAAGTTGCAGTAGAGAAGGCGGCACTTGGGCAAGAGGAAGGTCACTGAGCCGGCCTGGGGTGGGGGGCAAGAGAGTGCTGGCTGGAACAGTAGAGAGGGCGGCACTTTGCAGGAGGAAGGCCATGGAACTGGCCTTGGTGAATCGCTGCCAGCTGGCTGCGAGGAACGGGAGCGGTGTGGGAGAAATGCTGGGTGGAGCAGTAGAGAGTGCGGCACTTTGCAGGAGGAAGGTCATGGAGCTGGCCTTGGTGAATTGCTGTTGGCTGGCTGCAGGAAAGCATATATGACGGGGGGGGGGGGGGAGCAGAAGAAAAGTGCTGACTGCAGCCACGTGCAGATGCCAGCTGTTGAGCTGACAGTGTTTGTTTTCAATTAAGAAAAAGGAAATACAGGGAGAGCTGTAGTTGTAAGCTCTATACTATTAAAATGAGTATCGATACTTGACCAGGGAAGGAGAAAGTAATGATAACATGTCTTTGGGCCCATAGAGAAGGATAGTTGGATGATTTGATGAACATTGAAGCATTTGCTAAGATGCATAGACACTAAATGAGAAAAAAATTGCATTACACATTTCAGGGTGATTTGGGAACAGAAATAAAATATCCAGAGGTCTCATAGAATCATTTGGCTAAACTGGGAGCACTGTTCATTAGCGATGGTGCTGTAAAGCTCATGTGCACTTTTTTTTCTTGTAGAAATGGTATCTCATTTTTGAAAGGAAACTACCCAAGTTGTCCATGGTTTGCCTCTCCAGTTTTTGTGGTCAAAGGTTTTCTGCAAATAAGCCATATTGATTTGAAAAGCAATCCTACATATACTGTATTGCCTGTCTCACTCTACCCTAGGTATGATTAGACATACATGTGTAGTAGAGCCCATGTGCACTTTTAGCAAAGTTGAAAAAGGTCAAGCTTTAAATAAAAGGCCATTTTACCGAGTACGGTAAGTACCTATTTACTTAGCTAAATGGTTTTCTAAAGTTTATATGCCACATACATGTGTAAAAATGACATGTTCATACATCTGGTGCTATTTCATAGATGAGGTAATTTTTTTTGTTTGTTTATTCGATATACCGTCTCTTTTGAGCTTGAGTCGAGATGGTTTACATACATTGTACAGGTACTTGCACTGCTCCTAAATGGATCACAATTTAAGTAGAATGTTGTTCAACGCAGGGGGAGAGGATAGGTAGATAGAGAGGTGAAGATGGATGTTGGGATATGAGCATAGGGGATATAGTGGACAGGGAAGTATAGGGACACAGAAGGGAGATGCTGAACATGGGGGACAATAGGGACACAGAAATGGAAGATGGATGGTGAACCTGGAGAGAGAAGAGAAGTCAAATAGAGAGGAGAACCTGGTGAATAAATTAAGAAAAGACAGAGATAAGCAGAAACCAGAGCCTGATAACAATATGATTTTAAAAATACAATGATCAGACAACAAAAGGTAGTGAAAACAATTTTATTTTCCATTTTGTGATTAGAGTATGTCGGATTTGAAATGTGCATCTTGCCAGAGATAGTGTTAGACGTGGCTGGGGCCCGGGGCTTAAATTTGGGGTGGGATCCCAAAGCCCACTACCAGGCTACACTTTCTTCACCTTTCCATCAGGCTTGGGGCTGTCTCTGGTCAGGGGCTAAGGGCAGTTGCCTTAATCGCACTGCCCTAACACCATCCCTGGTGTGTGCCATCTTTATATTTTGCATAGTACAGGAGTAAATGCATCTTTCTATATCTCTGGCATTATACTAAATAACTGTTTGAGGCTTGTGCAGATGGAGGGACAGAGCTCACGGGGATGGGACGGGGACAAACTTTGTCCCTGTGTCATTTTCTGTTCCTCGCCACTTGAAGTGGGACCTGGGATAAATGACAGGCCTTAATGTGGGTCAGTGTACTGTAATGCACACAGAACTATACTTGGTGTTCATCTTTTAAATCTAGCCCTCAACTGGTCATTTGGAGCATGACAAATTAAAAATTTGGAGGGAGCTTTGAATATGGTGAACCAGTCTTAATAATGGTTAGTTTCAACAGTTCAGTCCATAGCAAGAATTGTACTCCTACTGAAGGCAAGTATCAGTGGGAAGTAGTACTGCTTTAAATTGTGATAAAGGTCTAGATTCTATATATCACGCCTAAGAAACCAGCGCCAGAAAAGTACAAGCGGATTATAGAATACACTGAGTGCCCATCCGTGTGACTTCATTTAATTGCGGGCAGTTAGGCTAAGTAAAACTTGGGCGAAGCCTAAATTAGGCACAGACCGGGTGTATTCTATAACAATGTGTATAGATTTTAGAAATGCCTGTAACCTGGCAATTCTGCGCCCATGGCCACACCCACTTTTCAATTATGCGAGTTAGAATTTATGCACATCATGTTACAGAATACGCTTAGTTGTGTGCATAAATTCTAATACCGTTTAATGTCAACTGCTTGTTAATTGGCAATTATTGGTGCTGATTTGGCTTGTTAAACAGAGATGTCTATGTTGTAACTTGCTAAATGATTCTCTTACAGAACAACCGGAACATTCTGTAGACTGGCCAGAATTTAGTTTGTTAGATGATGAAGTTATTTGTGGCAGTGTGGAAGAATTTCGCAAGGATTTCATTTCCAGAATATGGCTGACATATAGAGAAGAGTTTCCGCAGATAGAGGGATCGACCTGGACGACGGATTGTGGATGGGGCTGTACATTGAGGACTGGTCAGATGTTGCTGGCTCAGGGCTTGATACTTCATTTACTTGGTAGAGGTGGGTTTCTGCAATTAAAAGCAATAAATGTTGGGTTAGCATTTTGTTTTTTTTTTTTGTGAACCTTAACCCAATTGTTTGAGTAGATCATCTTTTTGGATATGCTTGTAGCAACACAGATAACAGAATGAAATAATTGTTTAGATAAGTGCATCCTATGTATCTGGATTTTTTTTGTAGACTTGTCCATTTGAAAACCTTTCAAGGCATTATAAATATGGATTTGTAATTTTAAATGGACTAAGTTGCAGGTTAGATTAATGTTGGGGATAGGTGTTTATATTTATTTTGTTCTACATATGGTTATGCATTTAGAGGCTCTTGTACTAAACTGTGCTAATTTTTGCACTGACTGCATGGGTAGCACAGAAATTACTGTGCAGGAAGTGCAAAGGCTCTGCAGCAAATGCAGGGGGCATGACCACCATCTGCCTTGCATTTACTGCACAGGGCAGATGGTTACTGCAAAGACACTGAATTATTGCAATACCTGATAGCATGGGTGCATCCATACTATCAAGCACTGCATGTAACCATGTAACAATATACTGCGGTGCAGGCCAATAGCAGGAAAAGAGAGAAAAATCAGAATGATCAGGCTGCAACCCTGAGCCCTACACAGTAAGTACCCTCCCAGAACGCTGACCCTCCAAGTCATACTTCTTCCCTCCCCACCACTTACAAATTCAGGGCCCTGCAAGCCCCACTGGTAGCAGTCCCAAAACTTCCCCACCAGTTCAACTTTTCCCTATCGTACTTCAGTGCTGCTGCTCAGGTTGGTGCCCCCTCTTCCCCCCCCCCCCCAGTGGTTGTCTCACAGTACTACCATAGGGGAGTCGGGTGGCAGTGGAGAGGGACTGCCTCCCAGAAGGGCATAGGGTTGGGGGGAGGGAAGAGAAGGGAGTCCAGGTTTCTATGTCAGGGGTGAGGTTTCTGAGCAACGATGGACAGGATTGAACTGGGGAGTAGGAGGATTGTTGGTGGGAACTCAAAGGGCCCTGAATTTGTACAGGGGGGTGGGGGTGTCAGAGTGTTTGAGTTGGAGAGGCTGGGTTTGAGATTGGAGGAGGGCACTTATTGGGTTGGGGAGAGAGATCAGACAGGGGTATTGAATGAGGGAGTGCCACTGTGTTAAATGTAGCAGCTGTGCTTCCGAATTGCTGGTAGTGCAACTGCACTTACTACCTTCTCTTGAGATGGCAATAAGCTCGCTAGCTGTCACAAGCCAGCCAGGGTGGCCCTCTGCTGCAAAAGAAGGAACAGGCTCAGATGTCACAGGGGCAGCAATGAGGCAAGAGAGGAGAAGCACAGATCAGCTGAAAGGTGGCTACTGCTGCCACCCGCCACTGCCAGTCTTTGACCAGTCCCACTCCTTCAGTAGCACTTATGTGACAAATGGGGTAGGTCTCCTTGCCAGTGTGCTACAATGACATCCTCCAGCTATTGCCTCCATGTTGAGGAGCACAAGGGTAATGGACAGATGGCAGCATCAGAGCTCCAGGAGGCAGACTGTCTTTTTGGCAGGCTTTTGATTGAAACCGAAAATCAAAAGTCTGTATCATATCACCAAAATAAAGTGTTGATGGTGTAGTTTAAAGAAATTGAAAGGAATTTTCATAGTGATGAAGAGGTATTTGTAAACTTGATAGATGGTTTTTAATAAGTTTGTTTTGCCACCTTACATTAGTAAATTAGACCAATGCACAGAATATACGTTTCTAATTCTCTTGCAGCATGGGTATGGCCAGATGCAGCACATGTGGAAAGTTCAGACTCTGATTCATGGACAGTGCATACAGCAAGAAAGCTTGCTGCATCGTTTGAAGCGTCTCTGACGGGGGAAAGGCAGCTCAAGGTCGTACCAGCCCTTAAGCCAGTACAGAAGAGAAATTGTGTGGACGATGAAACTGCTAATGAAGTTTATCACAGAAAAATTATCTCTTGGTTTGCTGATTGCCCATTGGCCCCCTTTGGTTTACATCAGCTAACAGATCTTGGGAAGAACTGTGGGAAGGTGGCTGGAGACTGGTATGGTCCAGCTGCTGTTGCTCACCTTTTGAGGTAATATTCCAGACTGTGCTCTTAGTGTAACAGCTGTAATTTCAAGGGAAAACGGCTGAAAGTATTTGAGGTTATATTGCATAAATTTTCTGCATGGCAGGCAGTTAAGATAAAATGGCTTGTTTTTTGCACAAGTTTTCTAGAGTTGTCACCATAATTTTGTTCTTTTGATTTTGTTGTTTTATTTTTTTTGTGTGTGTGTTTGATGAGAGGGTCTCTGGGGAAATGTGAGTACTGGTTTTCTAAGATGGACTAAAATCTGGAGGATACTGAATTTAAGGAAAATACCTTTCAAACTAACAATTCTTTCAGTCTGAAATGTGCATAAGATTATAGAATATTTTTATACTGTGACCTGAGGGCTGTAGTGTACTAAATAGTATAATGAAATGTCAAAACTAAAATTGATTATTCAGTGTTTCTTAGCATGCTTCTAGTTTTAGAGAACTGTAATTGTATGGAACTATTATAATTACATCATAGTAATGTTGAAGGGTCTGTGATAGTCTGCTGGGGGAGGAGGGGTAAATCAGATGTTCCTGTTTAGTATTGCATTTTATAGGCCATTACAAAGATACCGATTGTTTCCTTCAGCAATTGCAATCGTTTGTACTTTGTTCTTCAGTTACTCCAGTTGATTCATTTGGATATTGTGATGTTACCATCAACTTTGAGATGGAAGCATCTACCTTTTATCTACTGGCTTCTTTGCCTTATGGCAGTTTCGCTTCCTGTGCTGCTTGTTGGGTTCTGCTGCTCAGCATGATTTCATTCAGGTTCTAATAACTTCATGCCTGGACTAGTGCAGTATTGTTTGTCAGAGTCAAGCTGCTATAAAATACTACCAGGCTACTACTACTACTATTTAGCATTTCTATAGCGCTACAAGGCATACGCAGCGCTGCACAAACATAGAAGAAAGACAGTCCCTGCTCAAAGAGCTTACAATCTAATAGATAGATTAAACCATGTTACACCTTTGGTATTACTGCATCCCTGGCTTCCTGTATTCTAAAGGATTGCAGTTCAAAATTCTAGTTTTAGCCCACAAAAGCCTTATGTACAGATATTCTCTCTCTCTTTTTTTTTTTTTTTTTTTTTTTTTTTTTTTTTTTTTTTTTTAATCTTTCTTCCCTCGTACTCCTCAGGCATAGGCACTTGTATAAGAGGCTGGGGAGACTTAGCCTCTCTAATAGCAATCACGACCTCCACCTACTGTCCCAGGCTGCCGGAAATTTTCCTCTCTCCTACTCCCAGCGGTCCAACAGTGCTTGCTAGCCTGCCTTAATCACTGTTGACAGGGGCACCACAGCGATTGAAAGGCTCTGCTTCACTGCCTCGATCTTCCCTGTGATGTGTCCTGCCCATGCAGAACAGGAAATTACATCAGAGGAGGCAGAACACATCACAGGGAAGATCGAGGCACTCAGGTAGCACCTTTCAATCGCTGCGGTGCCCCTGCCAGTAGCGATTGAGAGAATAGCAAGCACTGTTGGACCGTGGGGAACAGGAGAGAGAGAGAGGTGCTGGAACTGTGGGGTGGTGGGCGATAAAAGGGAAGAAACACTGGATTTGTGGGTGAGAGGGAGGGAGAGCTAAGTGCTTCTCTGCTGGAACTGGAGGGCAGAGGGAGGTACAGAGACAGGATCATATAGAGTGCCTTTGGTATGGGCCCTAAAGTGACTGGGTTAGAAACTGGTTGAGTGGAGGGCAACAGAGGGTAGTGATAAATGGAGTTCACTCTGAGGAAGGGGATGTTACCAGTTATGTGCCGCAAGGTTAGGTTCTTGGTCTGGTTCTTCTTAACATTTTTGTAAGTGATATTGCTTGAAGAGCTGTCCGGTAAGGTTTGCGTCTTTGTGGATGATACCAAAATCTGCAATAGGGGAGACACCCCTGATTGTATGGATAGCATGAGGAAGGGATCTAGTGAAGCTTGAAGAATGGCTAGAATTTGGCAGCTAAGATTTAATGCTAAAAATGCAGGGTCATGTATTTAGGCTCCAAAAACTCAAGGAAGGCAATGTAATACAGGAAGTGAAATGATTCTGTACATGAAAGAAGAGCAAGTTTTGAGGGGGTGATTGTAATTGTTGATCTTAAGGTGGTGAAATAGTAAAAAAAAAAAAAGAGCGACTGCAAAAGCTAGAAGAATGCTTGGGTGCACAGGGAGAGGAATGGCCAGCAGGAAAAAGGAGGCAATAATGCTTCTATATATGCCTTTAGTGAGACCCTCATTTTGAATACTGTGTGCAATTCTGGAGACTGCAGAAGGGATCCCTGGTGAAGATTTCTCTTGCAGTCAGCCATCGCAGGTGGTGTAGATAAATTGTCAGCTTTTATTGCATCAGCAGAAATGTCCAGTGAGCTCCCCTTGTGACTCATTGGTATGAGGCCAATTACACATTAGAAGACCTGAAGTTCTTTGCGATTAAACATATATGCACCAAGTGGAGAGGTGGTGACATAGAAACACTGCTACTCAGGGAAGAACAATGGTACAAATCCGAAAGGATTGAATTTAGAACGTAATCTTAGACCCTTTCTATGAAATCCCTAGGTGTATTGTGGCAGTAATGCATTAAATATGACAAGAAGGGAGATATCAATAGGAAGAATTAATTATAAATTCATATTAGAACGTGACCACAATTTATGGTGCTTGAAGTAGGTCTGTCTCATGTCTCATTTCTGTTTTTGTAACATAAGCAAGTTTTATTACATTATACAATATTTTATAGGTCAAAACTATATAGTCTTTCAGTTATGTTCTTTGTTAAATATTATTAATGGATATATTTTAATGGAGTTGGATGAGCCGTATAGGAACCTTTTGTGTGTGATGTCTTTGAGTCTTAATGGGAACATTTTTGTTTAATAATAGGCATGCCCAATATGCTTTACGTAAAGGATGTATTTTTACGTTCCATTTGATTTTAATTCCCTAGCCGCTTCAGCCTTTCCTCATAGGGAAGTCGTCCCATCCCCTTTATCGTTTTCGTCGCCCTTCACTGTACCTTTTCTAATTTCATTGTATCTTTTTTGAGATTCAGCAACCAGAGTTGAACACAGTATTTGAGGTACGGTCGCACCGTGGACTGATACAAAGGCATTATAACATCCTCATTTTTGTTTTCCATTCCTTTCCTAATAACAGTCTATTTGCTTTCTTAGCCACCGCAGCACACCGAGCAGAGGGTTTCAACGTATCATCAATGCCGCCGCCTAGATCCCTTTCTTGGTCGGTGACTCCTAATGTGGAACCTCGCATTATATAGCTATAATTCGGGTTCCTCTTTCCCATATTTGTCACTTTGCACTTGCTCACATTAAACATCATCTGCCATTTAGGTGCCCAGTCTCCCAGTCTTGTAAGGTCCTCTTGTAATTTTTCACAATCCTCTTGTGATTGACAACTTTGAATAACTTTGTCATCAGCAAATTTAATTACCTCACTAGTTACTCCCATCTCTAGACCATTTATAAATATGTTAAAAAGCAGTGGTCCCAGCACAGACCCCTGGGGAACCCCACTATCTACCCTTCTCCATTGAGAATACTGACCATTTAACCTTACTCTCTGTTTTCTATCTTTTAACCAGTTTTTAATCCACAATGGGACATTACCTCCTATTCCATGATTCTCCAATTTCCTCTGGAGTCTTTCATGAGGTACTTTGTCAAACGCCTTTTGAAAATCCAGATACCCAATATCAACCGGCTCACCTTTATCCACATGTTTGTTCACCCCTTCAAAGAAATGTAGTAGATTGGTGAGGCAAGCTTTCCCTTCACTAAATCCACATTGGTTTTGTCTCATTAGTCCATTCTTTTGAATATGCTCTGTAATTTTGTTCTTTATAATAGTCTCTACCATTTTACCTGTCACCAACGTCAGGCTCACTGGTCTATAATTTCCCGGATCTCCTCTGGACCTTTTTTAAAAATCGGCGTTACATTGGCCACCCTCCAATCTTCTGGTACCATGCTCGATTTTAACGATAAATGACATATTACTAACAATAGTTCTGCAAGTTCATTTTTCAATTTTATCAGTACTCTGGGATGAATACGATCCGGTCCAGGAGATTTGCTACTCTTCAATTTGTCAAATTGCCCCATTACATCCTCCAAGTTTATAGAAATTTCATTCAGTTTCTCTGACTCGGTCAGCTTGAATACCATTCCTGGCACTGGTATCTCTCCCAAATCTTCCTCGGTGAAGACCGAAGCAAAGAATTCATTAATCTCTCCTCTGTCTTTGTCTTCCCTGATTGCCCCGATTCAATTTTTCACAAGTGGATTTGGGCAGTGCAAGTAATTATGCGAAGCAATATATATTTGAGTGTCTTCCTAACAGATAATTGGCACCTGTTTCGAGTGTGTTTTGCTTCTGTGCTGCTTGTATGCTTAACCCAGTGGATCAGGCAGACAGGGGCTCATTTCAAAGCACTTAGCCTTACAAAGTTCCATAGTAACCTAAGAACTTTGTAAGGCTAAGTGCATTGAAAATATGCTTCATTGTCAACTAGATGAGGTTGTTAATCATAGTAAACACAAATGTACTCAATGGGTCTTCGAGCTCTGTGAAAGAAAATGCAGATGTACTGACAGTTACTTTAAGGAACTATAATAACCAATTTTACCCTCGAACCGTTATGTGCTACTTTGACAGTGGTCTCCACATGTATGTTAGGACAGGCTGTCTTTCTGAAGCTTAACAAAGTGTGAGGTATAAAACACTGTTTTAAGCCCAGGGCACCCTTGCATTTTCAAAATTGTGTAACACACCAGCCTCTGTAGAGCAGGTAGTGTAGACACGAGAGGTGACTCAGAGGGCCAGAGGAAAAGCTAGTTTGAAGGACTCTGAGGAGGTGGTGCTTTGTGCACCCGGTTATTGGTGCCCTTTACACCGTTTACTCATTCCTAAACCCCAGGGCTCATGCTGTGTCTAGAAAGGAGAGAGGTTTGTGTGACTACACATGTGCTCAGGAAGGAGCTCAAATTTAAGAGCCACTGTCTATGTCTCTTGTTGGCTGTGATGTGCTGAGAGTGTAGTCTAGAGGTGCTGGTGTAGGCCTGATAATCAGACAGTGGTGAGTTTCTTTTTTGGAACACTCAATCAGTTCTGAAGGCATACAGGTTAGGAAACACTGGTTTGCCCTCCATTGCCCCAGGAGTACCTGTATATAATATGTAAATCACTTTGATTGTACAGGTGGTATATCAAATCTCATCCCCTATCCCCTTTCACTTTGTAGTTCAATCACTACTGATATTTTGAAGCTCAATCTATGTGATGTGGAAGAAGCTATAATCTTTCTGTACTTCTCTCTGTTTCTAGAAGAGCAATCGAACAAACACAAGAACCCAAGTTACAAGGAATCACTATCTATGTTGCTCAAGACTGTACAGGTAAACCTCTTAAAATGTCATTTTTGTTAAAGCAGGTCACTGTGTATCGCTGAGTCTGGTGATTGGCTATAGAATTATAAAAGCAGTAGGGGCCAGATTTAAGGATTGATGATAACTCTGTCCTCACTCCATGTGAGGGATATAGTGATATATAGAGCCTTCATGTTATCCACGAAATAAACAGCTTAATTCATTGAAAGTAGCTCTGCTGCAAGTACAGCCTACACTGAATACCCCTTTGCTCACGTTCACAACATTTTTCTAAGTATAGGTCTCTGGTGGTGGTTTTGGGGGGAATTATTGTTGGATTTGCTGACAAGTGACACAGCCGCAGTGATTGAAACAAGCATCTTCTGTCTGCATTCTGGACCTTTCCTCTGCTGCATCCCACCTCATATGATGCATCTTTCTGTAGCTGCATGGGCAGGAAGCAACAGAGGCTGCTTGCTTTTAATCACTGCGGCTGTATTGCTTGTCAGCAAAGGCACTTTTAGTACTGGGAGGTATATGGGAAGAGGGAGAGACATTGGATGTACCAAGGGGTGGGGGGTGGAGACAGACAGTGGGGAGAGATGCTGCACCGGGGGAGGAAGATAGAAGAGGGAGACACCAAAGTGTGTTCAGTATGATTATTGGGGACAAAAAAAACCCTGGCTTTTTTACTGCTGGTTTTGAGGGTCTGCCAGCAACTGGCTGGCCTTTGAAATACCATCCAGGCCAGCTGAAAACAAACTAGTTGTCAACCCTGGTTCAGGCCCTCCAAGACCTAGGTTGCCCACCTCTGCCTTTGAACTTGAGTCCTCTGATCTTTAGATACGACATTCTCCTCTGAAACAAGTACTGAGTTCTATTATTCATTGGTTGATTGTCTTTTATTCGAACGCTTGCAGAGACAGAGATGAACCATATGTGCTGTAAAAATTATTTCCATTGTCGTATGGAACAAGTGTGGTGGTCTCATTTGCCTCTGGATTTGAACTATTTAAAAAAAATGTTATAAATTGTGTAAACCATACTAAACCTTGTGACTGTTGATTTCCAGTGTATCATGCAGATGTCTTTGATAAACAGTGTTCCTCTTCAAGTGTGACAAAGATATCAAAGCAGTTATTATTTTAGTTCCTGTGAGACTTGGTGGGGAAAAACCCAACATGGAGTATGTTGACTTTGTAAAGGTATGAATCATAATTCACATTTTTAAAACATATTTGTATATATGTAGTGATATATGTGAAGACATTTAATATGAAAAGGTGTTAAATGTTAGTTTTTGTCTAAATGTTTTTTTTTTAATTATCATCAAATAGTATATTGCATTTCTAGCTAGTGGCGCTTAATATATCACTGTAACATGGGGATGAGACTTCCATCCTTGTATCAAAACTCATGCCAATATCATAATTCTTACTTTGACAGAAAAATTTAGTTCTTAATGCATAGAGCTCTGTCATCTTTCATCAGACTGAGATTTTATTGTGATTGAGCAACCTAGGTTACTGTCGTAAGCCTGCAGTGTTAAAGTGATACTCAGCCCTGCTATTGTAGAGAAGATTTGGTGACTGTTTTCCTGTTTATAGGATTGAAAATCAAAAGTACCTCTCACTCCAAACCTAAAAAGGTCATGTGTATGCATAAAAAAGAGATCCCCACCCCACTTTGATTCCAAACTTCAAAACATCCTGTGTGCATATATAAAAAAAGAGACCCCCTTCTGTTTCAGTAAACTCTATCGTTCTGACAGCATAGGTGCAACCATAGTGAACATTCTGCCAGATGATGTAATCTCACAGCCTTCATAGAAGGCAATGCATTGATAATCACTACTGAAGCATTTTAAAAAGTTGGATCTAGTAACATAACATAGTAGATGAAGGCAGATAAAGATCTTCCCCAGTCCATCCAGTCTGCCCAACAAGATACACTCAGACTCACTTGATCCTGATCTGTCCCTGTAGAAGTCTGCCCAGCACTGGCTTTGTTCTCCAGCCATTAAAGTTGTCATTGACTACCCCCTCCAGCCCATCCAAATCTGTCCAGCCACAATCTGGGCACAGGCCAGTGTTGGGCAGACCTCTATGATCAGGGCACATAGAAGTCTGCCCAGCACTGACTTTGCTTCTCAATTACTGGTGTTGCCATCTAATCACAGCTAGACTTGTGTGGTTCCATACCTTCCATACTGGATTCCTTTCTGTTTATCCTATGCATTTTTGAATTCTGTTATTGTTTTTTGTTTTTTTTTAAATCTCCACCACCTCCTGTGGGAGGGCATTCTAGGTATCTACCACCCTCTCCATGAAAAAGTACTTCCTGACATTATTCTTGAGTCAGCCCCCATGCAACCTCAATTCATGCCCTCTGGTTCTACCACCTTCCGTCTTTGGAAAAGGTTTGTTTGTAGATTAATACCTTTTCAAATATTTGTATCCTATCATATATCACCCTTTCCTCCAGGGTATACATCTTCAGGCCCTCAAGTCTCACCTCATACCATTTTTTTTCACTTTTCTCTGAACCACTTTGTCTCTTTACGTCCTTGGCAAGATATGGCCTCCAAAATTGAACACGATACTCTAAGTGTGGGGTCTCACTAATGACTTGTACAGGGGCATTGATACCTCCTTTCTTCTGCTGGTTATACCTCTGTATTCACACTAGCATTCTTCTGACCATGACCACTGCCTTGTCATATTATATTATTTTGTCACCTTGAGATCTTCAGACACCATCAGCCCATGGGTTCCTCTCCTGAGCTGTGCTTATCAATCTCTCTTCTATCTGGTATATCTCCTTTGAATTTCTACACCCCAAGTGCATCACTCTGTACTTCTTCACATTAAATTTTAACTGCCAGACCTTTGACCATTCTTTTAATTTTTGGAGATCTCTTCTCATGGTTTCTACTCCCTCCAGGGTATCCAGCCTATTGGTTATGTTCGTGTCATCTGCAAAATGGCAAACTTTCTTTCTTAACCCTTCAGCAGTGTCTCTCACAAATATATTAAACAGAATCGGTCCCAGTACTGATCCATGGGACATTCCACTCTCACCTTCCTTCCTCCAAGCAAATTCCATTATTTATTTGGATTTTGCTCACATAAGAATAGCCCTACTGGGTCAGACCAAAGGTCCATCTAGCCCAGTATCCTGCTTCCAACAGTGGCCAATCCAGGACCCAAGTATCTGGCAGAAACCCAAATTGTGGCAACATTCCATGCTACCAATCCCAGGGCAAGCAGTGGCTTCCCCACCCTCTGTTGCCTGACAACCAAGTTCCAACCTAGTTCACCACTTTGGGTCTTAAATTCAGCCCTCTCAATTTATTCATGAGTCTTCTGCGAGGAACCGTATCAAAGGCTTTGCTGAAATCCAAATAAATTATATCTAGCGTATATCCTTTATACAGTAATCCAGACAAAGAAATCAGATTCGTTTGGCAGGATTTTCTGTGGTAAAGCCATGTTGCCTTAGATCCTGCAACCTGTTGGATTCTAGAAATGTAACTATCTTTCCTTCAGCAGCGACTCCATTATTTTTCCTACCACCATTGTGAGGCTTATCTGCCTGTAGCTTCCTATTCCTGTCCCCCGCGTTTGTGAAGAGAACCACATCCATCTGTCTTCAATCCTGCGTAACCTCTCCTGTATCTAAAGATCTATTAAATGCTTAAGAGGTCCCTCAGTATCCTGGGATGTATCCATCCGGGCCCGTAGCTTTGTCCATTTTCAGATTTTCAAGTTGTTTATAACGCTTTGTTCTGTGAATGGTGCAATAATCCACTCCATTCCAGGATTTTCTTCCGTGAACACCAAAGAGAAGTATTTGTTTAGCACGTTGCTTTATCCTCATCACTATCTACTCTCTGTTCTCAGCATTTTTCCATTTACAATTCTGTTCCTAGTTTTTCTCCTTTCCCCAATATATCTGAAAAAGGTCTTTTCACCTCTCTCTACATCTTTAGCCGTTTTTTTCTTCTGCCTGTGCTTTTGCTAGCCATATTTCCCTCTTCGCTTCTTTGAGTTTAATCCAGTAATCTTTTCTGTGATCCTCTTGTTGCGTTCTTCTGAATTCCTTGAATGCCGCCTCTTTTGCCCTTTTTTCGGCTGCTTATTTGGAGAAGCATATAGACTTCCTGTTTCTCCTTTTACACTTTTCTTGTATAGTGATCTGTTTCCATTTTTGTAGCAGCTTTCAGCTTGGACCACTGGGCTTCCACTTTTCCTATGCCTACCCATGCCATCAGTTCAGGTATTCCTCCCCATTTTACCAAAATCAGCATGCCTGAAATCCAGTACTTTGAGATTTGTTCTTCTGCACTCGGATTTTGCTCTCATATCAAACATTGTGTAATGATCACTGTTGCCTAGGTGGGCAACCACCCAGATGTCGGAAATACTTGCGCCATTTGTGAGCACTAGATCCAGCATTGCCCCTTCCCTTTTTGGTTACATCACAATTTGTCTGAGCAAAGAACTTTGACAGGCATCCACGGCCTCTCTGCTTCTTTCTGATTCTGCCGGTGGGATGTTCCAATCCACATCAGGCAAGTTGAAATCTCCCAGCAACAGTACCTCCCCTTTCATTCCAAGCTTATGAATATCTTTGATCGAATTTTTGTCCAGCTTCTCCATTTGTGCTGGGAGTCTGTAGATAATAACACCCCTGAGGAAACAGGTTCCATCTTCTCTTTCCAGGACGATTCATATAGCTTCTTCCTTTCCCCAAGTTCCGTGCATTTCAGTCGGTTTGATGATATTGATATTATTTTTTTCACTTACAGTGCCACTCCTCCACCTGTTCTGCCTTTCCTTCTTAAAAAGAAATTGGGAGGAGACACAGATACAGAGCAGTTATGAATTAATCCAAAACACACACATCTGAAAATATATAAATTCAGAAAAGTTAGCTTTCAGGCATGCAATGCTTCAAAATACAAAGTTAGGCATATTTTCAAAGCACTTAGCCTTCCAAAGTTCCATAGGTTTCTATGGAACTTTGGAAGGCTAAGTGCTTTGAAAATATGCCTGAAAGTGTGTTCTTCTCAGGAATTCCCAATCACAGTGGATTCCGGTTAATTGGGACACCGCTTAATTGAGATGGCCGCATATTTAGGCCAAAACCTAGAGAACAGAAACAAAGCACAGTTCAAAAGGTGCAACATTTCGGCTTTTTTGGGACAATGTGCCGTTTATCTGGGCCAGTAGCGTATGTAAAATGCCATTGATATGTCATGATATGGGCTGCTGCGTTTGCGTACACGTGCTACTCTGGGATGTGTCATGTATCGAGCAAAGGAACATCGTTTTTTTCTTAACCAGCACAGAACGAAAGGTAAAGTTGGGGGGGGGGGGATCCATTCGTTTTATTTTTCTTTTACGGAAACTGGAGTAAAATGTACTTTTTTTCCCGGGGGGTGGGGGGGGGGGGGGGGGGGGGGGGGGGAGAGAAGAAGCTACAGTGAATGCCTTCTCATCCCACTAATGCAGTTCAAGGAGCTTGATTGAATGGCCTGTTGAGGGCTGCTATATTAAGACACTTAAGGCTGTTTATCTTTATGATTCAATACAAGAAACGGTAACACTTCGTCGCTCAAAGCTTTTCCAAATCCTTTTTTCTGGGAAATTCCCTCTATTGTGCCGATCAAGCAGATGGTTGCAGGAAAATATAGCTTGGTCCCAGTGACCAAAATTAGTTTTATCTAGCTTTCCAAGCCTGGCATGTTTGTTTTCTTTTTTACTGTCTCTTTTTTTTTTTAAACGGTAACACAACAGTTTCATTTTTGGGGGGACAGCCGCTTAATTGGGGCAATATACTGTAGTCCCAATGTGTCCCAATTAATTGGAATCCACTGTATATGTAATTGATGATTATGCGTCCATGGAAGTTCTTTCAGGTTTAAGGAAGTCTTTCTCCCTATTCTATAAACTCCCTGGTTTAAAACTGAACACCTACTAAATGACTAGTTGTTTAGTTCAGTGTTTTGGGGTTTACTCTGTCTTCATTTGAAAGAGTGAAAAGTTGTTTTTTTTTAACACACAGATAGATGTTTGACGGGTATGAGCATGAGTGCCTTCATCAAGGCTTTAATTTGTTAATTCATTCAATGTAGCTGTTAGCTGCACAAGTTAGCAACAGTTGCTACTAGTCGATGAGGGCACAGTTTTAAAGGCAAGGATCTGTGCATAAAGCTTAAGAATTTGAAGTTATTTAGAGTGTGGGAGAGAAGCTGAAGTGGAACGAGGGTTCTGTTGTGAATCCTGGAGAAAGGAGGATGATTGGGAACAGAGGTTGGCTAGCAAGGGAAGTGTAAACTTGAAAGAAGGGTTAAAATGGTATTCAGAAGGAATCATACTTCATGACAGATTCTTCTGTTTAGATATCAATAATTTTGGATACTTGTGTTTTATGCATTTACATTTTTAAATTATAACTTATTTTAGATGATTACAGTGTAGGGGTGGCCTTCACCAGAAGGGATACATATTCTTTACTCGATAAGACATGACATAGTAACATAGTAGATGACGGCAGAAAAAGACCTGCATGGTCCATCCAGTCTGCCCAAGACAAACTCATATGTGTATACCTTACCTTGAATTTGTACCTGTCCTTTTCAGGGCACAGACCATATAAGTCTGCCCAGCAGTATTTACCGCCTCACCATCACCGGCTCTGGTACAGACCGTTATATAAGTTCTAGCCCTCCCCTATCCTCGCCTCCCAACCACCACCCCCTCTTCCCCCCAACTGCTCCGCCACCCAATTTCAGCTAAGCTTCTGAGGATCCATTACCTCTGCACAGGATTCCTCTATGCAGATCCCACGGCATGTTTGAACTCCGTTACCGTTTTCATCCTCCACCACCTCCCGCCGGTGAGGGCATTCCCCAGCGTCCACCACCTCTCTCCGTGAAAAAATACTCCTGATCTCTTTCCTGAGTCTGCCCCTTCCAATATCATTTCATGTCCTCTTCCGTTTCTACCGCCTTCCCATCTCCGGAAAAGATTCGTTTGCGGATTAACTACCTTTCCAAATATTTGAACGTCTGTATCCATATCACCCCTGTTCCTCCTTTCCTCCAGGGTGTACATGTTCAGGTCAGCAAGCCTCTCTTCATACGTCTTGGAACGTAAATCCCATACCATCCTCGTAGCTTTTTCTTTGCACCGCTTCCATTTTTTTTAACATCCTTCGCAAGATACGGCCTCCAAAACTGAACACAATACTCCAGGTGGGGCCTCACCAACGTCTTATACAGGGGCATTAAAACCTCCTTTCTTCTGCTGGTCACTCCTCTCTCTATACAGCCTAGCAATCTTTTAGCTACTGCCACCGCCTTGTCGCATTGTTTCGTCGCCTTCAGGTCCTCAGATACTATCACCCCAAGATCCCTCTCCCCGTCCGTGCCTATCAGACTCTCCCCGCCTAACACATACGTCTCCCTTGGATTTCTACTCCCTAAGTGCATCACTTTGCATTTCTTCGCATTGAATTTTAATTGCCAAACATTAGACCATTCTTCTAGCTTCTTCAGATCTTTTTTCATGTTTTCCACACCCTCCGGGGTGTCCACTCTATTGGAAATCTTGGTGTCATCCGCAAAAAGGCAAACTTTACCTTGTAACCCTTCGGCAATGTCACTCACAAATATATTGAACAGAATCTGCCCCAGCACCGATCCCTGAGGCACTCCACTACTCACCTTTCCTTCCTCCGAGCGAACTCCATTCACCACCACCCTCTGGCGTCTGTCCGTCAACCAGTTCCTAATCCAGTTCACCACTTCGGGTCCTGTCTTTAGCCTGTCTAGTTTATTCAAGAGCCTCCTGTGGGGAACCGTGTCAAAAGCTTTGCTGAAATCTAAGTAGATTACATCCATAGCACGTCCTTGATTTAATTCTCCGGTCACCCAGTCAAAGAATTCAATGAGATTCGTTTGGCACGATTTCCCTTTGGTGAAACCATGTTGTCTCGGATCTTGCAACTTATTGGCTTCCAGGAAATTCACTATCCTTTCCTTCAGCATGGCTTCCATTACTTTTCCAATAACCGAAGTGAGGCTTACCGGCCTGTAGTTTCCAGCTTCTTCCCTATCACTACTTTTGTGAAGAGGGACCACCTCCGCCGTTCTCCAATCCCTCGGAACCTCTCCCGTCTCCAAGGATTTATTAAACAAGTCTTTAAGAGGACCCGCCAGAACCTCTCTGAGCTCCCTCAGTATTCTGGGGTGGATCCCGTCCGGCCCTATGGCTTTGTCCACCTTTAGCTTTCCAAGTTGTTGATACACACTCTCTTCCGTGAACGGCGCTCTATCCACCTCATTTTCAGGTGTACTTTTGCCAGTCCCTCTCGGTCCTTCCCCAGGGTTTTCTTCAGTGAAAACAGAACAAAAGTATCTATTTAGCAAATTGGCTTTTTCTTCATCATTTTCTACATAGCGTTTTGTTGTATCTTTTAGTCTCACAATTCCCTTTATAGTCTTTCTCCTTTCACTAATATACCTGAAGAAGTTTTTTGTCTCCTCTCCTTACATTTCTAGCCATTTGTTCTTCCGCTTGCGCCTTCGCCAGACGTACCTATCTCTTGGCTTCTTTCAGTTTCATCCGGTATTCCTCCCCGTGTTCCTCCTCTTGAGATTTTCTATATTTCTGGAACGCTAACTCTTTAATCTTTATTTTCTCAGCCACTTGCTTTGAGAACCATATCGGTTTCCTTTTTCTCTTGCTTTTATTTACTCTCCTTACATAAAGGTCTGTGGCCCTGTTTATTACTTCTTTTAGCCTGGACCACTGCCCTTCCACTTTTCGTATGTCCTCCCAGACATAGTAGTATCCTCAGCAAATATGTCAAAATTTCAAACACATAAGTTCAATCATCTTTTTCTGATGTGTCTACTACAGATTTGACATTTGGTAATGTTGGATTTTTTCCAGACATATCTGACACTTTTTCCAGTAAGGAAGGTCCCTTTCACCATGATTTACTTTTGTGTGCATGCTGCTTCTGGTGGAAATGCCACATCAAATGGCATCCTTTGAGACTGCTCCATGTGAGAGATGCTAAGCGACTTTCCTATCTTCGACTGTCTCTTACAAAACTGATCACCTACTAGAGATCTCATTCAGTTTCTCTGAGTTGTCAGCTTTGGATATCTTTTCTGGCACCTGTATCTCTCCCAAATCTTCCTTGGTAAAGACCCAAGCAAAGAATTCATTTAATCTGTCTGCAATGGCTTTGTCTTCCCTGAGTGCCCCTTTTACTCCTTGGTCATCTAGCGGTCCAACTGATCCTCTTACTGGCTTCTTGGTTTTTAATATACCTAATTTTTGCCTCCAACGCAATCTTTTTTTTTTTCCAGAGTCCCTCTTTGTCTTCCTTAACAGTGTTTTGCTTTTGACTTGCCATTCCTTATGCTATTTCTTATTATTTTCAGTTTGATCCTTCCATTTTCTGAAGGATTTTCTTTTAGCTCTAATAGCTTCCTTCACCTAATTTTTTAAGCATGCCAGCTGTCATTTGGTCTTCCTTCCTCCTTTTTTAAATACATGGATACATGGTCTTGTACTTCTGATTTTCCAATGATTTTTTCCTTAGAAAATCAAAACTACAAATTCATGCATACATTAGGCCAAATCCATGAATGGATTAACCTGTTTTTCATTACCAGGAGCCAGTGGCCAACATTGTGTTCAGTTCCTCATTCCCCAGAGCCAGTTTAGTAATGAACCTGATTTGAAAGAACCATCTTTAAATGCCTTTTAAAATTACATAGCAAAGTATTAGCTCAGTTTTGGTTTTATAGTAAACTTTTAAGAATTTTGGGATGGAAATGACTACCTTTGTCCTATGACCTTTTTTGATGTTCAGTCAGCCCTTGCTATAGATCCGTTGCTGGTGGAACTGGGGTCCAGAAAGGCAAAGATTAGCTTTGTGAAATCATTGATTTTAATGTAATTTGCTTTCCTAATTTACAGCTCAAGTTCTTGCTCCGCCTGTACATTTGTTTCAGCTTTGAACCTGAATTATTTTTTGGCAGGGAGTTCTAAGCCTTGAATATTGTGTTGGAATTATTGGTGGGAAACCTAAGCAGTCCTATTACTTTCTTGGGTTTCAAGGTACGTGATTTACTAAGAGATTGGTTTTCAATGTTTACTAATGAAAAGGAAGGGTCTTAGTTAATATATGATCAATCGGTAGCCAAATTACTAGAATTGCAAAATGAATACATTATGTTAGGGTTGCCAGCCTACGTCCAAATTTCAGATCTGGTTGATCCAGGCCTAATTGTTCCCCAGTGCATTATGGGACTTGTAGTTCGTCTTTCTATGCTGTATTTCCTAAGAGATGATACTAAAGGTCCCTGGATGCACCGCAGAAAAATCAGGAACAAATCTGCCCATCCTGAAAAGTTGAAGCTAGTTGGGAGCTCTGCATCAGGCCCATGGAAGGGCATTTATGAGTCTATGAATTCTGCCAGTTGCAGGTTTCATTTCCTTGATTGCACAAACAGAGCATAGTTAATACTTCATTTAATAATACTTTAAAAATCTCTCCTTGAGCTGCTTGGCAGTTTCTAGTTGTTCTACTTTTTTAAAACCTGTGTAAGTGCTACTAGTTGATGATAAAATGATAGGTAATAAGTGTTCTTCCTGTCAGTGTGACATTCTTCAGTACATTTTTCATATTTTATATGCATATGCTAGAGAAATTGTGTGTTTGTGAAAGCAATTTTATCACCAAAAATTAAATGACAAACTTATCACTTTCTAAAATTTCTGCTTGTATAAGCATATTTGATTATGCAAAAGTTAATGTGTCTTACAAACCCATGTGTCAGTCTGGTAAAGTAGACCTGTTAGAGGTGTTATGTTTTTTTTTTTTTTTTGTTTGTTCCTGTAATACTGCATGGAAATTGGATTGTAAGCAGTGTAATAATAAGGTGTGTTTTGAATTACTTGTCTTCTCTTTTGTCCTTGTAGATGACAGTTTAATTTACATGGATCCTCATTACTGCCAGTCTTTTGTAGATGTCAGCATAAAGAATTTCCCTCTTGAGGTAATGTGGATAAAGGCGGGGTGATATTTTGTGTTTGTCTTAAAAAACTGAGCATTTAGATAAGTGTGGGTTTTTTTTTTTTCCCTACATTTTTATTGTCTGATTTTTAACTGTCATATATTGAAAGTGACGAATGATTTAAATTGGACAGCTACTGTGAAATGACAATCAATCCAGATAGCCAAATGTTAAATAACTGGTACTGGGTTTTAGTTTGGTTATTATTAGGTCTTTATTTTTCTGTCTTGGATGCCAGAAATCTCCAAAACGAATTACCCATCTTGGTATCACTTAAGGTCTGGTTGACTAAACCTTTTGTTCCATTCTTTGTGGAGAAAAAGCATAGTGAATCAGGCTCTTGGTGCATTAAAAATGTTTAGAAAAACTGTCATTGGGATGAAGAATGTGATGGGCGTAAGTACGTCTTTTTTTAAATTTATTTATTTATTTGCATTGGCTTTATTATTGTAGGCAATATACTTTTTGTTCTAGATATGTTATTCATTCTCTTGCTTCAGTACTTTGTATCACTCTTCAGTGTGTCTCTTGGAGCAAGATTCCTGAACCTGGTTGCTGAACAGGCTATGCTGGGGATCTTGGAGGCCAGATTGTTGGGTAATAACCACATTTGTATTGGTGGTATTGGAAAGCTTTTGTAGCTAGACATGGGAAGGGAACATGAACTTGATGAGAGCTCTTATATACTCGTCAGGAAGTATTTTTTCACGGAGAGAGTGGTGGATGCTTGGAATGCCCTCCCGCGGGAGGTGGTGGAGAGGAAAACGGTAACGGAATTCAAACATGCTTGGGATAAACATAAAGGAATCCTGCTCAGAAGGAAGGGATCCCCAGAAGCTTAGCCGGTGGTGGGAGGCAGGGCTGGTGGTTGGGAGGTGGGGATAGTGCTGGGCAGACTTATACGGTCTATGCTAGAGCCAGTGGTTGGGAGGTGGGGATAGTGCTGGGCAGACTTTTATGGTCCGTGCCCTGAAAAAGAGAGGTATAAATCAAGGTAAGGTATACACAAAAAATGGCACATGTGAGTTTATCTTGTTGGCAAGACTGGGTGGACCGTGCAGGTCTTTTTCTGCCGTCATCTACTATGTTACTATGTCTGCCTAAGATGGCAGAGTGCATATAAGAATGATGACACAAATATTGCTCTGAATAAGTAGACAGGCTTCACAAGTGGTCACAGGCAAGAGGTAATGGTATTGGGTTCGTTTAGCAATAGTGAACATGATTAAATTTGAGTTAATGATGGTAGTGAAGACACTAGGAAAATCTTCTGTCAGGATTTAATTTTCAAAAGGGCAGCTATGATAAAATAAAAAAATGGTTAAAAGAAAAAGTTAAAAGGAGCATTTGGAAAGCTTAGGAGTTTAAATCATGCATCATGAAAGCCCAGATCAGATGTATTGGGTGTATTAAAAACAAGATGGAAGGAAGGCCAGATGTCCATCATGGTTAAAAGGTGATGTGAAAAAGGCTATTAGATCCAAAACAGCAGCATTGAAAAAATGGAAAAAGGATGTGAATGAAGAAAACAGGCTAGTTAGATGCAAAACATTGATAACTAGTAAAAAAGCCCCGTTTCTGATGCAAATGAAACGGGGGGGGGGGGGGGGGGGGGGGGGGGGGGGGGTGGCTTGCAAGGTTTTCTTCAGAGTGTGCATGTGGGAGTGTGTGTCCCTGCCCTCTCTCCCTCCCCCCTCCCAGTCCAGTCCTTCAGTGTTAAGTTTCCTGCTGTTCTGTGTTTTTGTTACAGAGAGAGTGAGGGCATCTCTCTCCCCTCCCCGCTCTGAGTCCTTCACTGTTACAGAGCCAGCGATTTGATTTCGTGCTCTGCTGTTTTCCTTCACTGACTGTATTACAGAGAGGGCGGGGCAGACACTCATAGGGAAACCGGATATCTCGCCCCCTTCACACTTCCGGCTGGAGGCTTCATAGAACGTTGGTTTTGCCTTTTATATAGAGAGATAAAGGCTTAGAGAGTTTGAAAAAAAAAAACCCCAAACTTGCTATAGAGGCAAAAACTTGGAGTAATAAAACTTTTTCAAGAACACTGCCCCTGATTCTCATCCTGCTGCTTCTCCATTCCTACTATGTTACTGTGGTACAAATAATCACTTCATCATGTTAGCTGATTCATAGTAGTAGTTTTAAGGGCTTGGGTATTGGTAATTTTAGATGTTATACTTAAAACTCATGTTGTTTGAGCTAATTTGTCTCGGGCTGTGTCATGTAAACATGGAAGGATACTACTGTAAAGCATTTCGACTTTTACCATTCAATCGTGAATTTTGATATTCTTATTTCTTTCAGTAGGTGCATTTTACAACTGGTTTAGAGAGGCTAAACCTTCTCAAAGACAACGTAGTGTAGCCTGAGAAAGGTGTAGGATGGAGAGCAGTTCATGTTAATTTTTTATTTAAATCTCTAAATGGATGGATATATTCAGCCTTTGACAACAATTACGTGAATATAATGTAGAGTGGAGAAGAAGCACGACAAGTGTATTACTGTGAATAGGAGAGAACAGAATTGGAGGCTGTGAAGAGTTAGGGTGTGGTTCACCTGGTCAGTTCCAGGTAATTGTGTAAACATATAAGCCACTATAGTGATCTCAATATGAAGTTATTAGTTTTACTTTTTGAGAAAAAATGTGAAAGGACTGTTTTACCTAGTGTTTGTAGCAGTGAAAAATGTGGCCCAGATCTGTTAATGAAATGTCAGTATTTTCAATGAGGAAATAGGTTTTTACATGGGAACCAGCCTACAATGAACTTGCCCTTAATGATTTTAAACATTTACCTAGGTAATGTTTTCCACACCCGTCCTGGAGACACACTTCAGCCAGCCTTGTTTTAAGGTTAGCCAGAAGCTAGCACGGCTGAGCTGCATACTTTGAAGGTGAAATGTATGCACATTTCTTATGTATATTCATTACAGATATCCTGAAACAAATTCAGTTAGGTGTTCCTCCAGGATAGGGTTGGGAAACATTGAGCTGATAATACAGTCATGCTGCTTGACCTTTTTAACTGACCTCTCCAAATTTTCTCAGCTATTCTGTTTTCCTCTCATTTCAAGAATAGAATAATTCAGCTTTTAAAACTGAGAGGAGCCGGGTGTGTAAATCTTTCATCTCGTATTAATTAAGGAACCTTATAAGTATATGGATTCCTGTTAAGTCTAATGATTTAGCGGCAGTCGTAAGAGGTGGGATTTTGGTTAACTTTACATTGCTATAAAATAGTACTTTTTTAGGTCTTTTATTACCTGTTTTGGATAGTAGTCTCAACTTCATAATTTCCTAAATTGCTGTTAGATGAAGATGGCCACAAGTGAAATAACACCTGTAGTCCTTCAGCAAGAACAAGTATCGTAATAGTTAGTGCAGCGGACTGAAAACCAAGGAAATTGTGTTCAAATCCCACTGCAGCTCTTTGTGTCCTTGAGCAGGTCACTTAACCCTCATTGCCTTAGGTACAAACTTAAATTGTAAGCTCTCTGGGGACAAGAAGATAGTGCACTGTACCTGTCTGTTCCTTGCCTTGAGCTACAACTGAAAAAAGGCATGAGCAAAATCCAGAGCCCTTCCTTCTCTTAATGGCTTAAGGCCTTTTAGCAGCCTTGGGCATACAGCTGATCTAAGCTCTGCCAAATTAAATACAGCAAGTAGAATAGACTCGCCAAATCTATCCCCCTCTGTTACTCCTGAACCATCATACTCTAGCTGTCCAGTGATGAATGCCAAGAAGTTACTGTTTGTCATTTTGCCCAAATTCCACAAATTTAACAGCTTCTTAATTTTCAAGCAGTGTATTGTCACACATATCCACGTATTTATGGCTTTTTTTTTAAAGCATTGTTTTCTTTTCATGTGATATTCCTTTTACCTGTAACCACTATCATATTTGGGGAAGGTACTCCGAGAATAACAGTTCTGATCTCTTTTAATTCATGTATGCCTGAGTACTACCTTAGCTTTAGGGAAGAGCTTGGTATAGTAGAATGGCCAAGGAGTCATGCTGTCTATAAGAGTTCTCATCAGTTGTATGTGGTACACTGCATACATACCTTCCTATGGAAGATTCAAGGACTTCTTTTCTGCTGTGCCTACTCAAATGCAAGGTGAGCTAGCCAACATTTCTTCTGAAGCAGATGAGTGTGTAACTCTGTTTTGTTCATTCAGCATATGGAGGCAAATTCTATAACATGGTGCCTAAGATAAGTGTCCTAATGTTAGAGAGGCATCAATATATGGAGGAGTGGCCTAGTGGTTAGGGTGGTGGACTTTGGTCCTGGGGAACTGAGTTTGATTCCCACTTCAGGCACAGGCAGCTCCTTGTGACTCTGGGCAAGTCACTTAACCCTCCATTGCCCCATGTAAGCCGCATTGAGCCTGCCATGAGTGGGAAAGCGCGGGGTACAAATGTAACAAAAAAATAAAAAATATGGAAACTGACCTTGATACAGCTATTTGCGAAACGTGATTCATGTCAGTGGTGATATGCCTCCTGCTATGACTTTATATGTTTTCTTTGATGGACTTTGTTTAGGATAAACTGTTAAAAGCACCCTCTCATCAATCTGATGAAAATACAGAGTGATCACCTTCAGCTAGAGTTAAGAAGGATCTGAGCATGAGGATGTGTAGAGTTAAGAAGGAACTGAGCACAAAGTTCTTGAGTGTACCAGGCTTGAAGTTCTCCAAATGTTTGAGAGACAAGGATGCCATCGGCTCAAATACAAGTTTCATCAAAGATGTAAGGATGACATGCAGGTCCCATGTAATAGGTAGCTTCTGTACTAGTGGTTTGGCATGAAGCAGCCCCTTCGTGAATCTTGTAATCATGGAACATTGAGGGTTCAGAGTTCTATCATGTCACAATAGGCTGAGAGAGCACCAAGGTGAACTCTTTTATAGAGGGGGTCTATAAACCAAGTTGATAAAGATGATAGAGGTACTGAAGCAGACCATGAAAAAGAGGTCTTGCCTATTAAAGCAACAGGTATTTGTGACCTGGATTGGCCACTGTTGGAAACAGGATGCTGGGCTTGATGGACCTTTGTTCTATCCCAGTATGGCAGTACTTATGTACTTATATCCTCAGTCACATAGCAATTCAGGTTTACATTCCAGGGAATCAAAACCAATTGGCAAATACACTTGGCAGAGGTGATCAACCTCATGAGTGATCCCTAGATCTTCAAAGTATTATTTGGAAATGGGGCACACATCAAATATTCTTGTTTGCCAATAGACCACAAAACTTCCCCTCTATTGTTCAGTGCATCCAGCTGTACCTTGACTAATATAGGATGTGCTAGCCATAGTCAGGGCTCCTCCTCCTCTGTGTATTTTACCATCCTTTTATTAGCCACGACTGCACAAATTGGAAAAGAGATCAAATAGAATGATTTTTATAGCTCTATGATGGCTTCATCAGAGCGGTTAACTGCCCTTGACCTTGTTGGAAAGGTGATATAGAAAGTCCTTAATAAACTATTAAAACTCTGTTCTCTACCTTCTTCCCAGCCCCATTCAGGCTTTGAATCTTGCCTTCTTCAATGTAGGGCAGGGGCACACTTCTTCCAGCCACAAATCTTTTGCTCAAATAGCATAAGAACTGAGCAGTGTCTACTTGCTTCTTTCAACCTGCCACCTCCGATTTAGGACATGTTGTTTATAAGTGATCTAGAGATGGGAATAACTAGTGAGGTAATTTAAATTTGCTGATGGGAGTGGGCATCCAAATGGCAGATGACGTTTAATGTGAGCATGTGGAAAGAAACCCTATGTGATGCAAAGTTCCACATTAGGAGTCACTGCCCAGGAAAAGGATCTAGGTGTCATCGTTGATGATACATCGAAACCTTCTGCTCATTGTGCAGTGGTGGCTAAGAAAGCAAATAAGGAATTATTAAGGAAGGAATAGAAACCAAAAGTGAGAATGTTATGCCTTTGTATCGCTCGAATATTGTGTGCAGTTCTGGTCCTGCATCTCAGATATATCAGCATGTGCCATCTTTATATTCTGCACAGTACAGGAGTAAATGCATCTCTTTTGGTATCTCTGGTGTCGTACTAAATAACTGTTTTGAGGCTTGTGCAGTTGGGGGGGGGGGGGGCACAGAGCTCGTGGGAACGGGACAGACTTTGTCCCCATATCATTATCTAGTTTGTACCTGAGGTAATGGAAGGTTAAATGACTTGTCCAAGATCACAAGAAGCAGTAGTGGGATTTGAAGCTGGCATCTCTGGTTCTCAGCCCACTATTCTACCCATTGGGTTTCTACTCCACTGAAGCATCATCAAATAAGAGCCATTGCTGCTTTATTGGAAAACATTGCAAAGCAGCTACTTTCTCCTTTTATGCCTTCATCTCAAACTGCTTCCTGGACCAGTTTTCCATCAGAGCTAGTGCTTTCTGTCAAACTCTTATAATATTTGACCGTGTTGCTCTTCAACAACAAAGTGATCTGGAGCAACTGAGAGCTTGGGAATCACCAACTTGCGTCCTGCTTGATGACAGAAAAGGCAAAGTTGCTTACCTGTAATGAATATTTTCTGTAAACAGTAGGATTAATTGGGCATAGAGTCCCCGCCTCTCGAGAGTTGTACTTCATTTTGAGCTATGGACTTCTGTGTGCAGCAAGGGCCACACAAGCTTAGACCTGTAAACTAGTTCTGAGCATTGGGAGAGCAATTCTGTCCCAGCACTGCGTAATATTACCCAAATGCAACAGCTAATGCTTCTTAAACAGTTATGCAGGAGAAAAACAGCTGCTATTCAGTCACAAATATGTAAAGTATTTAGGAAAGACCTACCTCTTGCAGAAGGCTTTGGTTTTTTTTTCATTGAACATATGGTGAGTTTGCTCCCAAAATGAAGGTTTAGAATGTTAATGCATGCTTAGAATTACCCATTGTTAGCATGTAAGATTCTTAATGTTTCTTCTCATAAAAATAAAAGGAAATGTGATGGCTTTGTACTCTCACCAACAGGAGGTGATGTTTGAGAATTGAATAAGCTTATTTGAGGATGATTTTTATAAAGAAATCATTTAATGTGCTGGGGCTAATTCCACCTCTTGTCACTTCTTTCTGGGGAAGTGAAAACAAAAGTCTATTACTGGGAGTGCAAAATAAAGCTAAAACATAGAACAATGAAACACGCTCGGAGTTTTGTTGCTGCTGTTTTTTTTAAACAGATCTCTGCAAATCTGACTTCTATTTTATTGTTAATTTAAGAGCAGTGGGTGGGACTGGGGAGTGAGGGTTCAGAAATGTAGACTTAAAAGTATTTTTCCATCTCTTGTTTTGTGTGTTATAGTCATTCCACTGCCCTTCTCCCAAAAAGATGCCCTTCAAAAAAATGGATCCTAGCTGCACAATTGGATTTTATTGTAGAGATGTGGAAGATTTTGAAAAAATTGCTGAAGAACTAACTAAGGTACTTGTTCAAATAGTGGTTTGTAAATTTCAATCAGTGCTTGCCTTCTGATTATTGTTATTACTGGGTAAATATTCAGCCGACAGTGTTTTGTTGACTGCCACCAGCGTTATTCCCAGATATTCAGTGCTGGGCTATGTCTGGGCTTTGGCATTGACTATCTGGTTTATGTGGCATCAGCTAACACATGGCCAATTTAGTAGACCTTCAGCACTTAACCAGCCATGTGTTGCCGCATAGAGAGAGGACTGTGTTTTCTGCAGGCTCATTTATGCAGTTACCCTGGCTGGTTAAGTGCTGAATATTGGCACTTAACAGCCAAGAGCTGACTCTGCCTTGGAACGCCCTCAAAATTCGATTTGTACTGAGGCGCAACTGCTCATTTTCAGAAATGATAACCTGTTAATTGCTGCTGATAATTAGTGGATAGCCCCGAACGAGCAATTTAACCAGTCAGCAGCCATTTCTCGCTGGTTAAATCATTTTGAATATTGACCAGTTTATTATTTATTTATTTAATTAATTTATTTGTTTGCTCTTGTATCCCACATTATCCAAAAACAAGTTTCAGTTCAATGTGGCTTACAATTATCAATTAGAAGATGTTACATTCTTTTTTGATTATCATTACATTACAATCGGTGTTCTACATTTGTATCATGAGTGATTAGCCATAAGATTTCTTGAAGAGAGAAGTTTTTAGGCCTTCCCTGAACATTGGGTATTCGTTAATGCTTCTTATGGCCTTGGGGATCAAGTTCCACCATTTAGAGCCCAGGTAGTTAAATCCAGCTCTGTAGGTTGAGTTGTAGGTTATGTTTTTGCAGTTGGGCCGGATTGGGGACAGTATGATGTTGCCCTTGTCTGGCGGGAATTGACCATTTAGAAGCATGGCCATAGTCAGAAGGATGCTAAGCTGTATGGGGAGAGGTGTAACCAGCAGAAGACAGGAGATGCCCCCTGCACAAGTCATTTCGGGCCCCACCTGAAATATTGTGTTCAGTTTTGGAGGCTGTATCTTGCTAAAGATGTAAGAAGACTTGAAGCGGTCCAGAGGAAAGCAACAAAAATGATATGGGGCTTGCACCAAAAAAAATATGAGAAGAGACTGGAAGACCTGAATTATGTATATCTTAGAGGAGAGGAGGGACAGGGGAGATATGATAGAGATGTTTAAATACTTGAAAGTTATTAATATAGAAACAAACATTTTCTAGAGAAGGGAAAATGGTAAAACTAGAGGACATGAATTGAGGTTGCAGGGTGGTAGACTCAGGAGTAATGTCAGAAAATTATGTTTCATGGAGAAGGGTAGTTGATGTGTGGAATGCCCTCCCGAGAGAGGTGGTGGAGAACAAAAGCTGTGGCAGAATTCAAAAAGGCATGGGAGGAACACAGAGGATCTCTAATTAGAAAATGAATGGTATAAAAAAAACCAAAACTTAAAGGGTTGCATATGTGTTGCATGGCAAGTGGTGCTTAGATGGCGACTCTGGCTGTATCAACTAAGGCCAGTGCTAGGTTGGCTTGTACGGTCTGAGTCCCGCATATAGCAGTCTAGTTGTAGGATGGGCTGGACAGAGCTTTGATGGAAACTCCAGTAATTTGGAACATGAGGGCAATGCCAGGCAGACTTTTACGGTCTGTATTCCACAAATGACGAGATGGATTCAGATAGGCTGGAGTGGGCTTTGATGACAACTCCAGTATTTGGAACATAAGGATGGAGCCAGGTGGACTTCTACGGTCTATGTCCCAGAAACACCAAAGAAAGGCCATGATCAAGTGTATAATATCATTGTTGATTTAATCTTTAATTGATAATGAATGTGACTGTTGGGCAGACTGGATTCAGGTCTTTATCTGCCGTCACTTACTAACTATGTTACTATGTAACAATTCCAAGTATTATAACTATTATATAAATAATGGGAAATCCTGAAAATCTGACTGGGTTGCAGCCATTGAGGATCGAGATTGCCCACCTTTGTATTAGACCATCTTTTAAGCAGATAAAGTTGGATGTTTCTTGCTCCTACATGTTTATATATTGTAGGACCAATGCTGTGGAGTTGTCTCCCTCAAAACCCTCAGAAAGATGACAAGTTTGCTGTAGTTTCACGAATAGTAGAAGGTGTTTTTTCAGCTTTTGAATCATAATGCTTCATATTAGTGTTTGGTATATGATTTGAATGATCAAAGTAGCTTATTTTTGTTCGTGTTTAAAAAAATTGTTTTTTTTTTTTTGTTTTTTTTTAAATTTAAGATTGTTTTTATTCAACATTTCAATAAAGAAAATCATACAATACACTTAACTGCAGCCACAAGGCTACCAACTCTCCAAAATTCCTCAAACTCATCTGTAATACATAATCCACATTGTATTTTTTCCCCCTACCCAACCCTTCCACCCCCCTCCCACCCCTCCTCCTCCCACTATCCTCCCATTCATGGCTGCCACCCCCCCCCCGGTGTACCACTAGCAGTGTTCCATAAAATTGTTTTTATTTTGTGTGCTGCCAAGTACTGTGGGTTGTGTGGCTTATAAATATTTTAAATAAATGAATAATGTAATTATTTCAGTATATGTATATAGTTATAATATGTTACATTTTTTTGTTCTTGGTTATGCTGCAAAGGAAGTGTATATGTATGTATGTGTGTATATATTTAAGTATGCAAATAATGAGTGCATATATTTTAAAATGTTACAGGATGGCATCCAGAGAAGAGTATGGATAAGACAAATTGTAGTCAGTTAAAACTGTAAAGATGAGGCGCGTGAATGAAATATTTACTTTTTGTATGTTTTATAATGTTGCTATTTAAACAAAAAAAAGCAATGGTTATGAGGTGTGTGTATGCAGAGTATTTAGGGTTGAGGCCTCATTTTCATCATTTGCGTATGTAGATGAAATTTGAAATGATTCCTGTAGGTGGCACTGTTGCAATAAAATTTGTGAGTGTTCTAATATGTTTCTACAAAGAACATTGGCTGTAGAACTGAAAGAATGCATTTGAGGCCCAAATTATGTATTGTAGTATAACTGCAGATATCCGAGGGTGTATCTTAGTAGAGCAGGGCTTTTTTTTTTGTTGTTGTTGTTTTTATGTTTAAATCTTGAAGCATGGAATGCTTATTAGAGTTAATTAGCATTGTTTCAACAAGCCAGGTGCAGTGCTATTGCTCACTTAAACTGTCTAAATATGTCTTGTATACTCAAAGGAAAGTGGAATGGTCATGGACTTATGAAATAAAGGCACATGGTTTACCATTGATTGTGCTGGTAATATGGAGGTTTGCATTTTCAGTTAATTGTGCCTTCACTAAAGATGGTCATATGAATGCATGTTAGCTATATTGTGGATGCATTGAATAACCTCCCTGTTGGGAAGTAGAGAATAAGGCAGTAACAGATTTTAAGAGAAAATGGGATAAGCATAGAATATCCTTAATTGCACAACGAAGAAAACTTTGTGCAAAAATTAATTAGCACGTCTGTTGAGCTACAAGGACAGTAATGGCTATAACTAGACCGAACAGGAATGCAGGCACTTGTTTTTTGGTCTGTTTGGCAGAGTATGCAGGGGACCTAGGAGGATGATGTTCAGGCGATGGCTGTGCTAACTAGATATGGGAAAGGAAGGGTGCTGGAGATCATGTTTGCTTATCCTACCTATGATGATGTCTGAGTGCAGAAGACAAATAATGGTCCTGATTAAAGAGCCAGGCTTTGCAGTTGTACTGTCTCACTATGACTAGCAGCTGTGATGCATCCTTAGCAGCGTGGACAGGAAAATTGACTTTATTCTGTTGTTGGATAGACTTGGGTCAAATTTCTTGAAAGAAAGAGATTCGAGAATTGTTTCTAGATAGTAAGGCCTATCACTAAGATAAAGTGAAGGTCTGACATTTGAATGTACTACTAGTACTGCTGCTACTAAAATACTGAAGGGTGAGGGCGGAGAGGTGGTTTATTAGTGAGCTTATTGTTGGGGGGGAGGGGGGTTGGGGGGTGATTGTAATAGTTTTCTGTAACTTGCATGAGAAGGGGCCAAGATCTTACTTATTCTTCTAAGAAGGCAGCCTTATTAGATGCCTCCTGTTTGTTGGCTCTCAAAACTTTTATACAGTGATAAAAGTAAGCAAATAGAGGTTACAGTTTATCTACATGATTTATTATTGCAGTACAATAACTGAACACTGTGGTTAATGTTGTCATAATATCTGATTATGCATATGTCAGGAAAGAGAGGTTTAATTTGTTCTTTTCAGTTTTGCATACGATAATCAAGGGAGGAGACTTGTCAGCAGCATCTAGCTGTGCTAATAATGATTGACCTGATTAGATTCTCATTTGAAAATTTCTACCCCCTTGTGTCCCTTCTTCCCTGCCGCCCCATGTAGCCAGAAGTATACATTTAGTTATGTTGAAAATGGACAGGTAAGGGAAAGTATTCATTTTTAACTCCTGTGAATACTTTCCCATGTGGACTTTGCATCTGCTTTCTTGTAGGTCCCTGCAGACCTGCAACCTCCATGACCATTTTTAATTCTAGTATCAAAATGACCTGCGACCTCCATGGCCACTCTTAATCTTAGTATCAAAATGAAAGGAGGATGATTGCTGTTGGCCATAAATGAGAAATATCTTGGGCAACAGTCTAAAGGAAGAACCACTAAACCACTGCAATCCTTTATTTTTTTCATTAGTTAATTCTGCTAAATACCTTTATTCTTTCTCCTTTAGAGTAGGCCTACCGTATAAAAATGATCCCTTCCATTCTCTGGGCCAGGCCAAGGCTGTTAAGCACCATAAGTGAATCTTCATCAAGGAATCTATCTCATAGGTCAGCCACCCTAGCTCTACAATTCCCATGAGATAGGTTTCTGTCTTACATTCCCAGGGCGGTGCCCCATTCAGCAGTCATCACCATGATCACCTCAGCACCATCCTCTCTGAATCATCCTGTCAAAATGTATAGATGTACAACAACTGTTTGGTGGTGCAAAAATAGCTCAACGTGGAGTATTACTGTTTAATAGGGGACGTCTCATACATTCACACAGGCACTAGGTATCACGCTGTTAGCGAGCTTCTGATTTAGTGCCGGTTTTTATAATCATTGACTGCCCCCAACCTCCGATAGTACACTGAACTTGCTGAACATTCGTGTCTTATAGTGTATTTACATTATAAAAGTGTTAGTGCCACGTTTTCATATCTTCATATTTTTATTTTTTTCTTGATTTTTCTCTGTGTACTATCCATATAATTCACTTCTGCAATCTCACAATAGTAATCTACACTTGAGCTTCAACCGGTGCAGAAAAATTGTTTTTACTTAGTACATAAGTACATAAGCACTGCCACGCTGGGAAAAGACCAAAGGTCCATCAAGCCCAGCACTCTGTCTCCGACAGCGGCCAATCCAGGCCCCAAGAACCTGGCAAAAACCCAGAATTTAATAACGATCAATGGACTTTTCCTTCAGGAATCTGTCCAGACCCCCTTTAAACTCAGCAAGGCCAGCTGCCGTCACTACCTTCTCCGGCAATGAGTTCCAGAGTCTAACCACACGCTGAGTAAAGAAAAACTTTCTCCAATTTGTTTTAAACCTACCACATTCTAATTTCATCTTGTGTCCCCTAGTTCTATTATTGTTAGAAAGCGTAAACAAACGCTTCACATCTGTCCGCTCTACCCCACTCATTATTTTGTAGACCTCTATCCATATCACCCCTCAGCCGCCTTTTCTCCAGGCTAAAGAGTCCTAGTCGTCTTAACCTCTCCTCATAAGGTAGTCATCCCATCCCTTTTATCATTTTCGTCGGCCTTCTCTGCACCTTCTCCAATTCCTTTATATCTTTTTTGAGATGAGTCGACCAGAACTGAACACAATACTCCAGGTGCGGTCGCACCATGGAGCGATATAACGGCATTATAACATCCTCATGCTTGTTTTCCATCCCTTTTCTAATAATACTCAACATTCTGTTCGCCTTCTTAGCCGCCGCAGCACATTGAGCGGAAGATTTCAACGTTCTATCCACGATGACTCCCAGATCCCTTTCTCGGTCCGTAACTCCTAAAGCGGAACCTTGCATGACATAGCCGTAATTCGGGTTCCTCCTTCCCACGTGCATCACTTTGCACTTGTCAACATTGAACTTCATCTGCCATTTGGACGCCCAATCCCCCAGTCTCACAAGGTCCTCTTGTAATCTTTCACACTCCTCCCGCGACGAGACGACCCTGGATAACTTTGTGTCATCTGCAAATTTAATTACCTCACTAGTTACTCCCATCTCAAGGTCATTTATAAATATGTTAAAAAGCAGCGGTCCCAGCACAGACCCCTGAGGGACCCCACTAACTACCCTTCTCCATCGAGAATACTGACCATTCAACCCTACTCTCTGCTTTCTGTCTTTTAACCAGCTCTTAATCCATAATAATACACTGCCTCCGATCCCATGACTCTCCAGTTTCCTTTGGAGTCTTTTATGAGGCACTTTGTCAAACGCCTTCTGAAAATCTAGATATACAATATCCACCGGCTCCCCTTTGTTCACATGCTTGTTCACCCCCTCGAAAAAATGCAGTAGATTTGTGAGGCAAGACTTCCCTTCACTAAATCTGTGCTGACTTTGTCTCAGCAGCCCATGCTTTTGTACGTGCTCCGTAATTTTATTCTTAATAATGGCCTCCACCATTTTTCCTGGCACCGACGTCAGACTCACCGGTCTATAATTTCCCGGATCTCCTCTGGAACCCTTTTTAAAAATCGGCGTTACATTGGCCACCCTCCAATCTTCCGGTACCACACCTGATTTTAGGGATAAATTGCATATTACTAACAGCAGCTCCACAAGTTCATTTTTTAGCTCTGTTAATACTCTGGGATGAATACCATCCGTACCCGGCGATTTACTACTTTTTAGTTTGCACTGTTGAAAGCCGCAATTTGATTTGGTCATAGGGTGGCATTCGGCACTATGTCCTTCATAGATGTCTCTCGACTGCATTCAAAATCAACTTCGGGATTGTATACCAAAGTTGAATTTGAATGCTGGGCAGACTTACATGGTCTGTGCCAGAGCCGGTGTTGGGAGGCGGGGATAGTGCTGGGCAGACTTATATGGTCTGTGCACTGACAATGGCAGATACAAATCAAGGAAAGGTATACACAAAAAGTAGCACACGTGAAATTATCTTGGGCAGACTGGATGGACCGTGCAGGTCTTTTTCTGCCGTCATCTACTATGTTACTATGTTGACAAGTTGTGCAAATTGTAAAGGCTTTGACTTCATCTTGGTTATATATGAGAGAATTGTATTTTGGATGTGTAGTGCAAGTTTGAAGTAGTGGACCTTATGACAGTCATTTGGCTATTTTAAAGCAACTGCATTATCGAGGTTACAGAAAATGTAGAAAAAAAAATAGACCCCACTAAAATTGAAATGTACAAATATAAATGATTTTGCTGTTTTTGTTTGTGTGCTTTGGTTTATTTTGTTTTGTAACACAGATTAATCTCTGCTCCCCCCTCCCACCCGGCTTGATTTCCTTTCTGTCAAACTTTCATGCAACTGGGAATATATATGTGAGCCACAACTAAATTTATAATGAACTACAAGACTGTAAATCATTGTAGCAAAAAGAATGACAGTTATGATTATGACTTAGTACTGGCTGTGAGGTAGAATGGCAGTTTAGTTGTGACTGTGGTGAGTGATCTACTTCTTAGTGCAAAATTATTTTCACATACTGAGTGGAAAGTAGTTGGCGTTACTCGCCCTAATCTGAGAGCAGTTTACAACACCAACATGAGTGGGTGGATCTGTTGGACAGCTTGTGAGTGGAATGAAATGGTGGTGGCCACATTTTGTAACCCTGTTCAGTGCATGGCAGTTGCGTTGACTGGTCCATGGCACAGGTGTAGGTCAGCTGGAGTTTTGTTGCTGTGTCTTCATCTTACTATTGGCTTCAGAAGGTCTTAGTGATGTCGTTGAGATCTCATCTATCAGAAAACCGCAGCAAGGCAGAACTTCATAAATGAAGAAGCCATCTGACCCACATCAACCTATCTTAGGTCATCAAATCAAAACTCCTGATGTCCGAAGACTTGTTGTGAATGCCAAAACACCACTTGCTATATGTTCAACAGGTTCATGCTAAATGTTTTGGTGTTTTCATTAAAAAAAAAAAAAAAAATGCTCTTACTAGCAGAACTCTAACATTACTGCAGAGATTCTGAAGGATGGATCCTGTTGTGGTAATACCGTGTTCAGTAACTCATATTTTTCTTAATAACTTAAAATTGTTATTGATATGTTCCATTGATTTCAATGTAAAAATTTGTTTGGTTATCCGTATTATAGAAACATTCTTCCTGTTCCTAAGCGATCCCACATGCTTATCCCATGCCTTTTTAAATTATGTTGCAGCAGCAAATAGGTTAATGTCTGTGGCAGTCATGCGAAAGGCTATATATTCATTTGTTTTTACTCTGCCTCTGAGCTTAATTATTGATAAGCAACTACCACAGTCCACTATAAGGCCTGTCCCATGGTATCGTTAGTTGATCAGACTGCACATTTGGAAAGATGCCTTATAAATATTGATTTCAAACCTTCAGGGTAGATTTCAATATTGAAAAATTCCATGCCAATGGAATCAAACCTTTCTTCCCAAGGGAAGTATTCCGCAGCCTAGTACAATCAATGGTGCTAAGTCATCTAGACTACTGCAATGCCATTTATGCCGGATGCAAAGAGCAAATCATTAAGAAGCTTCAAACCGCTCAAAACACAGCAGCCAGACTCATATTTGGGAAAGCGAAATATGAAAGTGCCAAACCCCTAAGAGAAAAACTACACTGGCTCCCACTCAAAGAACGAATTGCATTCAAAGTTTGCACCCTGGTCCACAAAATCGTTCACGGGGAAGCTCCGACCTATATGTCTGACCTTATAGACTTACCTATTAGGAATGCAAAAAGATCATCACGCACATTCCTCAATCTCCATTATCCTAACTGTAAAGGGCTAAAATATAAATCCATATACGTGACCAGCTTCTCATACATCTGCACGCAGCTATGGAACGCACTACCGAAGGCCATAAAAACAACGCAACACCAAACCATCTTCCGAAGGCTACTAAAACAGATCTTTTCAAGAAGGCATACCATAAACATCCATCTTAAATACTAAATAATAACACTATACACGAACTATACAAAACCGAACTCTTATCACATGACTGATTAACCTCTTTGATATGCATGATCAAGCAATACCACTTTAAACCTTATGTTCAATAGGGTTTCTCTATAGCTGATGACCTAATGTATGTTACAATCCAATTTATTACTCAGGAACCTTCATGCAATACCATAATTTATTCTTCTTTACCATGTATGTATGCACATGGTATTTTGATAAGTAATTATTTTTAATGTGTATTGTATATATTTCTTAGTCTATTTTATTATTAATGTTTTATGGAAACCACCAAATTATAGGTGGTCTATACATTTTTAAAATAATAAATACGTGGATGAAATCCTCCACTACCTTGGATTTAGATATTTGTTGGTCTTTATTACTGAATTATAAATGATTGGTAGAAAATGTGAAAGAAATATTTCTTCACTCAACAGATTTCTAGTGTGCTCAATCAGCAGAAGGAGCTTTTTGGTCTTGTCAAAAAGCTAGCTTATTGGTACCAAGATGTTTGGTGATCATGACACTATGGGGGCAGTTATAATTGGGCTCCGTGAGGTAAGAATGCCATTGCTGAGCACCAATTCTTTAACATCATCTGTGCGTCAAGATGCTGTTATAGAATGGGTCATTCCATGCCAAGTGGTCTAAAATTAAAAAAAAGTTCCCACCATCATGTTCTCCAATTTTGTTCAAGTTTTATCTGTTGTGCGAGTCAGGTGTTAAACGAAGTTTCCCAAAATTTGAGGTCTCTAACTGCAATAGTTGCAGATCTAGACCCCCTTTTCTGAGAGGTTGTCAGTTCATGAGTGCACGACATTTACCAAAATGCCATTTTTGGGGTCTAATAAAATCCAAACACATTTATAAGAATGGCTAAAAAATTCAAATCCTGTACAGTGTTTGATGCTAATTCCGATGAAATACATTTTAACATTATGGATGCAAAATCCAGTCAAACAAGTTGACTCAAAGTGTGCATCAAAATTGGTCGCGACTCATCGGAACATATTTGGACCAATATTCAGACCGCAACAACTTCCATGCAAACAAAGGTACGGACTTGAAATTTTGAACAAGCATTATGCTTGTGCTGGACATAATACTGCCAGATTTGCGACTAACCAGCATCTATAACCACCCTGCAGGATCTCTTCAAAGTTGGCACTGTCAGCGCAAATGGTAAAATATACCAAAGTTCAAAGCCAATTATTAAAAAAGAGTCTGCCTGAATCAGCTTGTGAACAGTATCATCTGAAAGAAAACATTGTGCTCTACAACATTAATATGTTTTTGTTTTGCAATGCCACCATTAAGTAGTCATTTACTCAGGTCAAAGTATGTTATATTTTGTGTGCGCGATGTATTGCGTTGGTCCATGATGGCTGAGCCATTACTGGTTATCACATCGAAACCAGCATCCTCATCGCCATAGGGGCCACGCCCGATAGCCATGCAGTAACAGCCACGGGTGGGTATCTTTACTGCAGGATCCCAAGCCTGATTGTGGGTTTTTTTTACTGTAGGATCCCAGCCTGATTGTGTGTTTCTTTACTGCATCTCAGTCCCTATAGCATCTGACTTCTTTAAAATATTCCATCATACAAATTTATAAATGTCAATGTTTTCTCTCAGTAATGAAATCAAGTGTTAGTCCTTAAATAAGTGTCCAAAATGCATACACTGAAGACAATGGGCATGCAGATCTTTTATGCATATTTGTTAGGGATATCCTGAAAATCTGGCCTGTTTGCAGCCCTCAAGGACTGAACTTGGAAAAGCCTGCTTTGCTAATGCACTGAATCCTCGCCCCTCTTAGATTCAAGACCACCATTTCAACCTGTTTGACTCACTTAATTAATCTTACTTTGATTAAAGGCATTATACTTACCTGACTAAAACAAGCTTTGATTATCCAGTTCCTTAAAAAAATGACTTCTGATTATTCAGAATTGAATAATTATCAGCTTATTTGTTCTTTGCTCTGAATGGTGAATTGGCTGTGTAGCAGTAGCTTCAGGGTTTTTGTGGATGTTCATACTGTTCTTAATAATTTTGGATTAAGGGGAGCTTGTGGCATGGAGTCTTAATTTCAACTATTGATATATGGATTTACAAATAGATTGAGGCTACAGTGATAGTTGTCTGTTTGGATATTTCTGCAACTTTTGACTTAGTTGAGCATTCCATATTACTCAAGAGGCTTAAAAGCTTTGGAATGGGTAGTTCTGTATCATCCTAGTTTAAAATGCAGAGACCTATACCCTAGGGATCTGCTCTGTCAACGATTTTTCTTTGTGCCCATTCTGCAATATTTCTCAATAAATGATATTTTTTTATTCTTTTTAAATTGTACAACCAAAGACAAAGCTTTGAAAGAAAATAAACATAACTAGACAACAGTAAACATCCAAAGATAAACAATGGAATATAACAATAAGAAAAATACCACATATACTCGGCTATGAGTTAATCTCATATATAATTTGAGGGCAGATTTGGGTCTAAAAATAGCCAAAATTAGTGTGACCCATGTATAAGTCCCACACACACAGAGCCAAATTTGACCCCCCCCCCTCCCTAGCCAATAAGTCTTTCTTTCTGACACATACAGACTTATCCCTGCCTCACTTACACCCCTCCCCAGCTAGTTTGTCTTTCTCTACTGCCTCACTCAGAAATTCAGCTTGCCCTTTCTGCTGCACTCCCCAAGCATATCTTTTATTTGTTGGTACCCCACTGATTTGAGTGATACCAGAAGAAGAGGGGATTTGGAACCCCTCTGATTAGATCACTCCGCCAAGTGGATGGGGAGATAGGACCCCACTGGTTGGGTAGCGTCCAGGAAGATGGCAGAGTTAGGGTCCATATGATTGGGTGGGCTCCAAGAGGATAGGGGAGTTGAAACCGCTGTGTAAACAAGTAAATGACTATAGTGCATTCCCTTGCAGGTGTGATTCATGTTGGGAAGGGCAGTACTGTGAGAGGTGTATCCGCATGTCTGGATGTGTGCAAGGGTCATGCCAATAGTTTGGCTGGAAATTTCTGTGATAAAGGTATGGATAATACCTATAGCACTATGAAACTTGTGTAGTAATACCGCCCCCTCCTCCCGCCACCATTGTGTACCTTAAACTCTCAAATTTCTATGCCTTTTGCATTTACATTACTACAGTACACCTAGGCTGCCTGAGGTCTGCTCCAGCGCATGCCTTCTGATTCGTCCTGCCCCCTCTGACTCAACTTCCTGTTTCTGCACAGACGGGATGAGTCAAAGGGCGCGCTCTGGAGCAGACCTTAGCGGGCCTAGGTGTATCGCTGCAGTGCTGGTGCTGTAAGGAGAGATTTTAAGATACCCCCTAGGGGGGACAGGATTGAGATGCAGGAGAGATTCTCATGCTGCTGACAGGGGTGCTGGGTTGAGGGGGCATTGCCAGTAATTTTCATAGCACTAAGGATGTTACTTGTAGATGAGGCAACCTTGGTTTTTTAAAAACATTTTTCAGCTTAAATTTCTCAGCCTGTAGTCGAGTATGTACGATAGGGTTATAGTCTACATTGAGTGAGAGAAGAATCAAGAAGAGCCATAGGAAGCTGTCACAACAGAAAGAAAAAGAATTCCAAAGGGGGAAAAAAAAGTAGGAACATTGACCTCCCTTGCAAAAATTGTAATTCCAGATGTATCATGAGCTACCTGATACCAAATGTTGTTTGCCTTTCTGGTTGCTTGTACTTTGCTGAACTCTTTTGTATTCTGTTGCTTTAGTGTATTGCTGGAAAGTCAATAAAAATGATTTAAACATAACATGAGCCGCCTTCAGTGTATAATTACAAGGATACAGCTTTACCTTCCAGGAAAAATATTAATTGACAAGCTTTATAAAAAACATAGCTATTATTCTATAAAGAAATTAAAAATTTACGTGGAAAGCTCAATTGAAAGGGGTCTCCCAAAGAAATTACAAACTGTTTTAATTCAAGAAGCTGCCTTTTCCTAAGCTGAGTCCATTTAGACACATCCAGAAAAACTGAAACTTACCCCATTAGAAATTTGTGTCTTACTCAGTAGTAAAGTTTCATTATAGCTTATTTGTCCTGCAGAAACACAAATTATACTAACACGTTATTTCATCTGTTGATGTTTCCAATATGGCTGAAACATCAAATGGACCAGCTCATTCCTCAGTTCTATTCCATTGGGCAAATAATAAATTTTCTTAATAGGTGGAGACACTGTTCTTGGGTATCCTCAATGCCTTCCTCAAAACTCAGTACTTCCACCAATGTGGGTATTGGTGATGAGATATAATTGATTCTACTGCAGATAGATTGCACAGCCTTGCCCGCATCTCCAGGTGACATCCCAGACTCCTGCGATGAACGCGAGTTCAGCACACCAAGAGTTTTGAGCTGTGGAGTAGGTCCTGGACCTAAAGGGCTAAGTGAGAATTTGTTTTCCAAGTTGGGGCTCTTCCTTGCCCCGACAGCAGCTTCGTTCAGAGTGAGAGAGATCATGAAGTTATATCAGCTGCTAAGAAATCTTCAGTGATCCAGGATGTCATCCACGAACAGTATCTTTGACATCGTAGGAATCTTAGATGAAAGCTAGGATTTACTACTGGCTGAGCTATGTCCAACAGATTTTAACATCCAACATCAACCAACACCAGGAAGACCATAGCAGTCCTGATTCAGGATACAATCAAACTGCCATAATTGCTATTCCCCAGATATAATGAATCAGAATCTCTTTTAATCTGACTTCTCATGGTATACTGAGCACCTCATAACACTTCTGTGCAAGAACTCCTTGATCTGATTACACAAGTGACCCTGAATTACCCTAGGATAGTGATCATGGGAGATTTCAGTCTACACATCAAAACCACCACATCTGTCTTCCTGGACACGATGACAGCACTAGGATTCACACAGGTGATCAATTCTCCATGAAAAGGGTCACATACTAGACATGCTATTCTACCAAGGGGTTGACATCCCAGAATACCTGGATAGCATTATTGAAATAACACCCCTATCATGGATAGACCATTTTCTAATTAAATTTCCCCTAAGTGACTACCTGAAACAAATGGTACCGCCTAGAGTTTGAAAGGAGATCAGCAACAAGAAAACGTTGACTGCTGAGAATTTCCTAGAGGCCTTGGTCTGTCCACATGTGGATGAAAAGACAATGACAGAACAAGTTGATATTTGGAATATGCATGTAGCTAAGACCTTAGAGAAAATGGCACCAGTAATGCCCCACTCACAAATGCTCACTTTTCTCCAGAACTTTGGACCCTTAAGCGCAAAGGACTAAAACTGGAAAGGAGATGGTGTAAATCTTGCCTGGATGAGGACAGGCAAAACTGTAGAGAACACATGACAAAGTACCACCAAGCCTTAACAGCAACAAAAAAAACAGTATTTTCTGAGTGCATTGAACAGGTGCCAAGTCAACCAAGCACCTGTTCAGCATAGTAAACAGTCTACTGCAATCCCCACAACAGAACCAGCCTGGCCAGTCAATGATTTTGTTGCATACTTTGCCAACAAAATTAAGTCTCTGTCAGGATTTACAGGCAGTCCCACACAGTCTCCAATCAGTTAACCAGGAGTGCACAAATTCGTCACGTCCTGACACAGACATGTGGGACTCTTAACCCAATAACAGAGGAGGACCTTGACAAAATCCTAAGAGATCGTGGACCAACTACCTGCCCCCTTAACCCCTGCCCATCAAAGATAGTGCAGCAGACAGGTAGGGGCCTCATAGAAGGCGCCACAAAAATTGTGAACTCCTCTTTCTAATGGGCAACTACCAACTGCATCAAAAAGGGCAGTGATGTGTCCTTGCTAAAGAAGAACAAGCTTGACCAGGACACACTTGAAAGATACTGGCTAGTATCTAACATCCCATTTCTAGGAATGCTTATAGAGCAAACCATCTATGTTCAACACCATGATTGGCTAGAAGAGAGAAACTGGCTATATCCATGTCAGTCTGGATTCAGACCTGGTTATGGAACAGAAATGGCCCTCGTGTCCCTACTAGATGATCTTCACAGAAGCCAAGACAGGGATTTCTCAGCTAATTTGTTGGACACTGTGTTCTACATCTATGCGGATGATGTGCAGCTTCTCATACCCATTGAACCTGACTTACCCACAGCCCTGAATAAACTTGACTACCTGTCTAACATGAATTCAAGAATGAACTAAAAACAACAAACTTTACCAGAACCTAAGTAAAACCAAGCTTCAATGGGTCCCTAACACAAATGGGCACATACCTGACATAAAAATCTCTTTTGGGAAATACAAACTCCCCCGCAAATCACAAGTTGGGAACCCTGGAATACAGTTAGATTCAACACTTACTCTGATCTCCCAAATCCAAGCAACCTTCAAGAGCAGTTTCTATTATTTGTGACAACTACTCTGCCTCTCTTTACATTGAGAAGGCAAATCTGGTCTTAGTTGTGCATGCCATGATAACATCAAGACTGGATTACTGTAATGCACTCTACACTGGTCTGACTACAAAGAGTCTGCACCAGCTCCAATTGATTCAGAATGCTGCAGCAAGACTAATAGATGATTGTAGGTGGTTTGACCACATCACACCATTTTTCAGAAACTTCACTGCTTTGATTCCATCCACTTGCTATACTGGGATCCTCTGTGTTTATCCCTTGTTTTTCTAAATTCTGTCACACTGTTTTTTTGTCCCCCCCCCCCCCCACCATATCCATCAGGAGGGCATCCAAGAATCTACTTCTTTCTGTGAAAAAGTATTTCCTTGTGTTGGCTCTTACCTCCTTGCAACTTCATTTCATGCTCTCTAGTCTTATGCCTTCCCCGACTTTGAAAATAATTTTTGTTCATTAATACCTTTGAAATATTTTAAATGGTCATCGTGTCTTCCCGTCCCTCCTTTCCCCTAGGGCAGTGCTTTTCAACCCAGCCCCTGGGGCAAACCCAGCCAGATTTTCAGGATATCCAAAATTAATATGCAGGAGAGAGATTTGCATTCCAGGGAGGCAGTGCATGCAAGTCTCTTATACATATTTATTGTGGATATCCTGAAAACCCAACTGGCTGGGTATGCCTCAAAGACTGCCCTAAGGTATGCCTACTCAGCCCTTCAAGTTTCTTATGTCTTCCAGTGCAGCCCCTATACCATTCTACTGCCTTCCTCTGAACCACTTCAGTTCTTTTTATATGCAAAACTGAACACAGTATTCCAATTGGGGCCTTACTAGCCACTTGTACAAGGCATTCTCGCTTCCTTCTGCTGGTTATAACACTCTCTGTACAGCCTAGCATCCTTTTGGCTTTGACCACCAACTTATCACATTTTGTCACCTTGTGGTCCTTGGGCAATATCACCCCAAGGATCCTCCCTTGGTCTGTGCACATCAACCTCTTTCTTCCTATTGCATACAGTTCCTCTGGATTCTGCACCCAAAATGCACTTTGCATTTCTTCACATTAAAGTTTAACCACCAAGCAATAGTCAATTTTGTAGATCACTTCTCATATTATTCACTCCATATGGGTGTCCATTCTGTTGCAAATCTTTGTGTCCTCCACAACAACTTTTTCTTTTAATTCTTTGGCAATATTGCTCACAAATAGATTGAAATTGGCCCCCAAGACTAATCCCTGTGGTTGTCCACTGCTCAACTTTCTTTAATCCATTTGAATTCCATTTACCACCCTCTCTCTGTTTTCAGTCAGTGCAACCTATTTCTAATCCAGTTCAACACCTTGGAACCCAACACTATATTGCTCAGTTTATTCATAAGCCCCCTATGCGTTACAGTATGAAAGACTTTGCTGAAATCTGTTTAGAAAATACTTAGGAAGCTTCAAATTTAAATTAGCATTAAATTATTTATCAAATGTAAAATGTTTGCTCAACTGGGTGTTTTTCCAGACTCCTGGTGATGACTTCAAAAATCATCACATTTCATTGCTCACAAGAATATCTTCTTATATAGAATGTAAAATGATGCAAAATGTTTGCCATATCAACTATAGTTAATCTCAATTTATGAATAGTTTGTACATGTACTTAATTTGCACAGCTTGAAGAAGATTCATCCAATCAGCTTATATCAAAAAGCTTACATTTATATGAAGTATCAAATGCTGTCACTTAAATCATGCTAGTAACAGAAATCTCAATTCAATCAATCCTCCAACACGGTCCCATATTTCGTTGACCAGCTTCTTTAGGAGACTTCGGGCCCTATTTACTAATCTGCCCTATAGGTGCTCTAGTGACACCCATAGGAATATATGGGTGTCTGTAGCGTGCGCTAATTTTAGCATGTGCTAAAAATGCTAGACACTTTAGTAAACAGGGCCCTTCATTAATTCAAAAATGGCATTCTATATTTCACATCTTTTCTGCAAAGCAAAATTCTTCATTTTTTATAGTTATTAAATAAAAGCAGTACATGAAAAATATTCAGTGATGAAATATGGTGAGACAGGTACTGAGATTTTTAAGGCAAAATCTGCAATTACTGAACAATTCAGAGCTTAAAAGTAATAAATGCATCAATCAAAATTGAATTTCCAAATCGCATGAGATCCTTATCCAATCAGATGTATCAAATCTAGATCAATTGAATCTTTTGTGCCAAAAAGTAAGATTTTTATTGGACGTACAGATTAAAACTTGCTGCCCATAATTCTTTTCACTTGAAAAGAAAAACGTTATTCAATTTCAGTTGTGTTTTTCTGTCAGTTACTGATCTGCATTATAACATTACTTCCTATCCTGTGACTTTTTTTTTTTTAGTTACAAGTCTTTCTGAAAACTTTAAGGCATATGTCAAGTTCCAGTAATTTGTTACTGTTTGAATTTTCATCTTGTTCTATTATAGCTTCCTGGTTCAATGTGATTTGCTTCAGCTGTTCTGAATTAGCACCCTCAATAAATGTTTCCAGTGTAAGTAGTAGCCCAATACCTTCAGTAAAGATGAAACGAGGAATTCATTTAAATTGCCTGCTATGGCCTCATCTGCCCTGAGCACTCCTCTTACCCCCACTCCCTCAGTCATCTAGCGATCTGCTACTAGGGCTGGGTCAACCTTTAGACAAACTAGGAAATCACCAAAGGTGACAGCTAGAGTGGTTGGGGGGGGGGGGGGGCAAAGAGCTGTTGTAGTCAAAGTAAACCAATAGGTTCTGAAAACCACACAAACTTTAAAAAAAATGGGCAATTTTCAAATGCGAGCAACTTAATATAAATAGATATTAGTTATATATATGCTTAATGTTAAGTATAAATTAACACAAAAAATAATTTAAAAAAAATTTCACAATTAAGAAAATATCAAAAATAGGAGGAAAACCTCAGAACACCCAAATCTGTTTTGGTGCAGTACAATCATAGGCATAAGAACCTTCATGAAATAGCTTCATAAACTAATTTCCAAAGATTTTCAAAGACACTCATCTCAAATCTTTGCCATCTCCAGCCTTCCAAACCAAGTCTGATGATGGTCAAGGTTTCGCCAATCTGCTTCAGGGTCTTAAGCTAGGTGCACAAAGATTTTATTATTTTTTTTTAATTTTAAACATTTTGTAATGACGTTTTCTCACAAATTCTTCAAGAAAGCTATCTTTTTTTTGGTGCTATTGTGTATATATTATTTAATCTGCCTAAGCAGACTATATATATGTAAAATGGGTGCCACCAAATGTCGGCTACTAGGACTGCCAAACAAACATGGTGGCTTGTTCTTTTAAGATGCTTTTGATTCAGAACTTAAGACTTATATAGAATGTGTAAATTTATTTATTTATTTGCTGCATTTGTATCCCACATTTTCCCACCTATTTGCAGGCTCAATGTGGCTTACATTGTTCCGTCATGGCTATCGCAAATCCAGAGTTAAAGATACAAGTAGTGATACATAAACAACATGAATAACATAGTAAAATTAATCAAACAAGTATGAAGAGATCACAAATTCGAGACCAGAGAAAAACTGGTATTGCATTAGGGTTTATATGATGGGTCATTGCGGTATGCTTTGATGAAGAGGAAGTTCTTCACTGATTTCTGAAAGTTGGTTGTCATTGCTAAAATGAGGTTTTTTTTTTAAAGACCAATGAAAGGGAAAGAATTCATATGAGACAATAGCTATAGACTGTCGTCATAACAGAATAGTTCTAAGCCCTGACTACTGAGGTCTTTTCTCTTTTTAATATTTACATACTGCCATTTAGCTTCAGTTGTGAGAGCTTTCTGTATCTTCTATATGTTTTTGTTTCTTGAGTTTAGCATTAACATATTTAAATATTGAATCAATTTGTGATCATCAAATAATATATTTTCATTTATTTATCGGTGTAATATTGACTTAGATTTAACCAGAGGAAGAACAAGTTTGCATTAATTACAAGTTTATTACTAAGTGATTGCAAATTAACCTTTTTTTCCTGTTCTTTTGCCCTTTGCCTTTTTTTTTTTTAAAGTAAACTTTTGATTTTTTTCAAGAATATTAATGAATTGTCTGCACGTACATTATTTCATTACTGTGTCTAGTGTCTTTTGTTAGTGTAAGTGGTTATACTACTACCACTTAAGTTCTCCTCTTAACTAGACTATAATTTATTACATGCTGTGAAGGAAGAGAAGCCAGGGATCTGGTTGCAGTTAATGATCCTTTGACTAATCTACTTATATGGAAATTTAACCCTACTGCAATTTCTGAGTTTGAATTGGACCAGAATGTTTCCTATTGGGTACACTTTAGAACAGAGGTTTTTCTCAAACAACCATCATAGCCGCCATGATCTCTGAATGAGATTGACCATAGCTGACAATATTCTTCTTTCTGTTAAGCAAAATAAAATTTATCTTCAAGTATAACCTTTTAAAATTTTTAATAGTTGGTTACTCTTACAGAGCTCTTGCTCTAAAAAAAAAAATCTTGTCTTACTGTTTTAACTGCAAAAAGAGGTATATTTCCTTATACAGGGTATATACTAAGGCCTCAAGTCTAAAGTCTAGAAAACTCTTTAGAACGAACTGACTAGCTTGGAAAACAGTGGTATTGTTTGCATTAAGTAGTTAAAAAGTATGAATAAGTACTCACTTAAATTAGTAAGTTTTATGCTGGGATGACACTTAACTCATGCATTAACATGTATTAATTGCCTAGCGGTTAATGGGTGGGGACTTTTCTTTGCAGTTATTCCATGGTAACTTACCATGGCAGGAAGCAATAAGTGCATTCACACTATCGAGGCCTTTTTTGCAGGTGCGCTGAAAAATGGACCTGCGCGTGTCCAATACACACGTCTACACCAGCGCAGGCCATTTTTTGGTGCACCTTAGTAAAAGGACCCCTTAATGCTGAGATGCCCATAGGAATATAATGGATGTCTCAGTGTTTAATGCCAGCTACAAACGCTAGCACACCTTAATTAAAAAAAAAAAAAAAAACTATATTTTTTTTTTTGTTCTGGATCTGAACTACTGGTGAATATTCTTGTCTTGGTTCTAAAGTTATATGTATATATAAGTATAAAATGATACATTTACCATATATTATGGTTTTTATTTTTTATATATTTTGAAGCTGGAGTTGGTACATTTTTACTGACTCCAACTCCACCCAAAATTGCTTCCAACTCCACGACTCCTACTCCACAGTCCTTTTTTAAAGTGTGTGTATATATGTGAACATAAGAATAGCCTTACTGGGTCAGAACTATGGTCCATCTAGCCCAGTATTCTGCTTCCAACAATAACCAGTCCAGGTCACAAGTACCTGGCAGAAACCCAATTAATAGCAACATTCTACCAAACCCAGAGCATCTCAGTTACAGACTATGGACTTTTCCTCCAGGAACTTGTCCAACCTTCTTTAAACCCAGATTCGCTAACCGCTGTTACCATATCCTCCAACAGTGAGTTCCAGTGCTTAACTATTTAAAAATGTGTTTCATCTGGCCTGTGTAGAACACTATATAAAGGCAGAAATTCAGTGTAGTATTTGTTTCATATTTAACCTTTTTTTTTTTTTTTTTTTGCATTGTAGATTCTAAAATCATCATCCAAGGAAAAATATCCTCTCTTTACTTTTGTGAAAGGTCATTCTAAAGACTTTGACTGTCCTTCCATTCCAGTTTATGAACCAGGCGACCCTACCTTGGCAGATGAAAATAAAAGGTTAAAAAGATTCAGCACAGAAGATTTTGTCTTGCTTTAAAGACATTTTACACAAAAGCATTTGCAGTTGTCATCCAGAACATTCACACTAAAAAAATCAGCAACATGAGTGTTTTTTAAAAACATTTTATTGTATTTAAATATTTTGGGTCTAAAAATGTCACATAAAGCTCACAGTTGTTAGTTTCAAAATAATGTTGTGGTTTTCTTTTGTCTGATGTCTTTGTTAAGGTCATTTATGTTTCTAAGACCATTCATTAGTAAAAGAGATTTTGGTGATTATATCGCCACATCTGTAACCTCAGATAATGTAGCAGTGTGATTTTATTATTATAATGGCTGTCCATGAAGATTACTGCTGCAACTTAAACGATCAACTATGTGTTTGTCCCATTATATTAATGGTCTAGTAATAATTTTAACTGTTAAGTGCAATTAGGTGGAAGCAGTATTTACAGTATGAATGACTATTTTATTACGATTGTTATGTATTTGCAACTTGTAATACTGAAAACAAACCAGAGAGAAAGGTAGACCTAGCAAAACCTGATTATAGCATATATCTATGTAGAAATTGTTAAAATAAGTAATATTAAATGCTTGAGATATAAAGTTTAGGCCATAATAAAGATATGAATACACATAAAACCTCTGGTCAACTTCTATACATTTAGTTCCTGTGTTGGAATTTTGTTGTGTCATGTTTTGATTGTGGCATGATCTTGTTTTCCTTGAAAATTTTAACATAAGGACACAGTGGACAAAAGGACTTAATTCAGCATTTAAAAAACAAATGTTATTCTAAAATGTGTATGAATTAGAAAAAAAAAAAAAATCATAGAACCTTTAGATAAAAACAAAGTGAGAGTACCATATTAGATGAGCATTATATGAATGCCAAAACAATTATTGCTGAACTTATATAAGACACAAGTCTCTCCCTCACTGAGCAGCTTACAGTGTTGACCGTGACTTGCTTGGCTCGTAAGGAGTGTCTTGGGGAGTAGTGGGGCTTAATCTGGTTTCCATCACTTTAATCACAAAAGAGAGAGTAATAGAGCATACAAGCATACAATATAGACAAGAAAAAGCAACACTGGGCCTTCAAGAAAGAGACAATGGCAGTCCTTTATTGTGAAAAAGATCCGACATGGGCCGTGTTTCGGTGCACAAGTGCCTGCCTCAGGGGTCTAACATAAAAACACAAAGATAATTATAAATATGCATTTCACAAAAATTAACATCCATATCATAAAGTGATAATCAATTAAAATGCAAAAACATAAAAATAATAATATATAAAATACAATATTAAAAATAAATATATGAGGATCAAGATCTTGTCAGTGATAACCCAAAGTGTTTAAAATGAAATAACTAAAATAAACTTTCATGAACCATTATGTACAATCATATACACATTAATAACACCATTTACAAAATCATAGAATGAATGAAAATAATATGATATATTAACCTATTGTGATATGATTGTATATAATGGTTCATGGAAGGACTGCCATTGTCTCTTTCTTGAAGGCCCAGTGTTGCTTTTCCATCACTTTAAGTCCCATCCTTCCCCAATATAACCCTCTTCCCTGCCTGTCCTTTGAATACAGTAGTTGCACATGCTGAAACTAGGAAGTATCACTATCATCTTGGAAAGAAGCAACACAGCAGAAGCATTTGGTTACTCTCCGAGTCTCTGCCCCTACCTACTACCTCTTCATTGTTTCTCATAGCAAGTTGTTAGTGCTCATGAAGGAGCCTCTTGGAGTATGGATTGTGTTCTCCCATCTACTATGCACCAGATAAACCGATTGAACTTTATGTTTATGCAAATGAGAATAAATTTCATTTAATACTGACGCTAAGACTGTCTCGGTACTAAAATTTGATGTAAAACCAGACTGCCTAGGATGAAGGGCAAGTGTTTTTCAGTGAAAGATAATTGGGAAAAGACAGATATTTTTTAAAACCTTAGAGATAGTTTGTGAAAAGAGCGATATGACATGCAGTGCTGCTTATAGTGGAGTAAAGGCAGGGCAAACGTGCAATAGAGTTCAATAGATTTATTTGCATATATGTGACACTTCCTATTTAGAAAGAAGTAAAACGCAATAATGACAGTAATATTTACACCACCAAGAATGTCTTTTTTTTCTTTCATCCCCCCCCCCCCCCCCCCCCCACCCTTTGGTTCCTGTTCAGGTAGACTAGTTAAGTACAGAAGCATTGTGAACTCTGGGTAAGATCTTTTGGCTTCTTGTTCTTAGTCCAAGTTGATAATGCTGCATAACATAGTAAGTGACAGCAGATAATAATCAGCATAGTCTATCCTGTCTGACCAGAAAGGTTGCCAGGGTTGCACCTGCTTCTCCATGCAGGTCTCCACCAACCTCACTCCTTTTCTTTTGTTCGTGTAAGTCAATATTTATTTGCTTGGATTTAGCTCTTCCCCCTCCCCCTCCAAGTGTAGCTCAAGGTGTTATGTTCAGGTACATTAGGTATTTCTCTGTCCCAGAGAGCTGATAATCTAAGCTTGTACCTGAAGCAATAGCAATGGAGGGTTAAATGGCTTGCCCAAGATCACAAGGAATAGCAGCATGGTTTGAACTAGATTTCTCTGGTCAGACCTGTACTCCAGCATATTTTACTTCTGAGTGGAAGTAATTATGTGTGAAAATGGCATTTAGACATCCATATTGCATGGACATCTAACACTGCAGTATGGTCATATGGCAAGGGAGAGCGGTGTGGCTATATTTTGGGCAGAACTAGGGAGGGGGTCAAAAGATGGATGTCCAGCTCTGATTGCAGAAGGAGCAGGGACGTCCATGTTAAAAAAGATGGATGTCCATATTCGGAAAGGTATACCTGACTGACCCAACTTAAATGCCTCAATCCTGCAACACTTCACTATCAAAGATCGTACTGGACATTAACAAACCCTTCTACCCAACTTGACTGAATCTTATCTTCCCCATCCCACTATAACATCTTTTGTACTTATCCCCTACCGGACTTGGCGAATGCCTTTATGGTATTATGTAAGCCACATTGAGCCTGCAAATATGTGGGATACAAATGTAACAAATAAATATTTAGACTTGGTATATCCAGATTACAGAAAGGTTATCTGATTAAGCAGTTCTTCACTGAATGAAGATCCAGGAAGTCGCAGTTGATATTTTTCTGTCCCTGCAGTGCTCACAATTATTTAAAAAAAAAAAAAAAATCTGCAGTGGGACTTGAACTGGCAGCCTCTGTCTCTGGCTGCTTTAACCATTAGTCTATTTCTGCACAGAGATGTTGTATGTGTCCATTTTATAATAGGGATGTACCTTTGCTGCCTCACAGATGTTCCATGTCCCTTGTTTTGCCCTGTTCATAATTTGGATGTTTCAGTGTGTGAAATGGATGTTCATGCTACATGTTTTCAGCACAGCGATGTCTATCTCATATGTATTTAGACATGCCTATTTTATGACGTACTGACTGGACTGTCCAATATTATGTTTTCTAAAATGCCTTTCATAGTCTATTTTGGAAAAGGTTTATTAATTTATGTCACTCAAGTATTTAAATTTCTGTATCATATCTTCCCTATCACTCCTTTCCTCCAGGTATACATGTTCAAGACTTTTCTCATGTGTTTTCTTGTAGAGACCCCATGCCATTTTGATTGCTTTCCTCTTAACCACTTTGAGTCCTTTAAGGTCCTTGCAGGATATGGCCTCCAAAATTGATCACAGTGCTCTGTGTGATCTCACCAATGCCTTGTACAATGGCATAATCAGCACAAAGAAGGAAGTGATAATGCCCCTTTCTTTGCAGCCAGGCATCCACCTGATCAGTGTTTTGCACTTTTTCCTCAGCCACTGTTGCTGTGGTCTGTGCACATCAGTCTCATGTCTTCAAAGTACTTTGCCCCATTCCAGATGTTGGTGAGTGAAGAGCACAGCTGTATGTATCCAGAAAGAGATAATGGCATGCATACTGTAAAGACACAGCTAATGTATAGTAAGTTGTGTTTAAAACAAAGAAAAAAACAACAAAGGGGTTTTTTTTTTGCCAGATAATGGAGGGTGTTGGAAGTCAGCCTTCTGATTCTACAAAAAGAAGGTAGCTGACTCAAAATGCCACTACCATAGTAGCTTAATAGGTCAAGATGATTTTGACAAAAAAACCTTTTCTCCTTAGTTAAAATAGTAGCTTCCACTAATAAGGATGAACAGTCACAGGAAACAGCCCAATCTGTAGTTCAGCCTTGATCGCTGGAGATCCTACGCCCCAAGGACTCAAAACTGGCAATCTTTTCAACCACTAACAGCTGAGGATGTAAGAGCAATACTGTTGAAATGCTCCTTGGATCAATGACCAAAACACCTACTCAAATCCTTCCATATGAAAGCAGTAAACTGGTTACTTGATCTGAATGAGCTGTTAAAAACTGGCTCGCTTCATATGGACAAAATTGTTCTCATTCCACTACTGAAGGGATCTGGGCTTAGAAGTAGCATTGCCTGCAAAGTATACCAGTGGCAAGTATACCTTTTACTAAAGCATTAGAAATCTACATTAGTAAACAGCTCTTCTTATCTGGAAAAAATTTCTATTTTACACTGGTCACTATTTGGCTTCAGATCTTCACATAGTACAGAAACATTACTGCTAGTTCTAGCTATATATGTCAAACAACACCTATGCAAAGCTGACCAAGTAATTCTCCAATTCGATATATTGGTGGTGTTTGATGCAGTTGGCCACACAGTGCTAATCGAACACCTGGATCAGATAGGAATAACAGGGAATTCTTTCAAATCAAAGCTATTCTGTCATGGAAAACAACCAACTCTCTAACTACTGGCCTACTAACTGTGGGGTCCCGCAGGGCTCTCTCCTCTGACCGATCCTGTTCAACATCTTTATGTCATCCCTTACCTCAATACACCTGGGACTTAATGAACTACTATTATCCTACGTGGATGACATCCTGCTTCCCTTACCAGTAGCAGCATCAAACAAAGATCCAAGTCTGTAGTGAATGGTATGACTGCTGTTAGCACTTGGGCTTTGACCAATAAACAAACTAAATGCACAAAAAAACAAGGTCCTGTGGTTCTGAAATTAGAGAGTTGAGGTCCCATCATCAATATCTTTATTCAATGGTCAAAGCTTTACAGTTGAATCTGAAACCAGAGTATTAGGGGTCTTGCTTGATTCACTCACCTTCTCTTCCCATGTTAATCAGCTATGGAAGAAAACGCTATTCAAAATGAGACAGCTACGTAGACCATTCTTTGACCAAAAAGCCTTCGCACTACTAAGTCCAAATGTTCTACCTCACTTGGATTACTGTAACATTCTATTACTAGGTATTAAATGTCAATATCAGAAAAAAAAACCCCTATAAATTTATACAGAATACAGCTGCAAGATTAATATACAGATTGAATAGATATACTAGTGTTTCAACTCATCTAAACAAACTGCACTGCATTCCCATAGCAGAAAGATTCAGGTTCAAAGCTGCTTGTTTAGTTTTCTTACAGGGCTTCACCTCTGAACTGCTGACTAAGACCGCTTCGCTATGTCTGGTCCAGTCTAACAGACTGAAACAACAACTAACAACAACTAATGCTAGCATCACCATCTCAAAAGAGAATTCAAAATCAGAAGCTTTTCAGCTCTCTATTCTTTGTATTTGGCATTAAAATATGGAGCAGTGGCCTAGTGGTTAGGGTGGTGGACTTTGGTCCTGGGGAACTGAGTTCAATTCCCACTTCAGGCACAGGCAGCTCCTTGTGACTCTGGGAAAGTCACTTAACCCTCAATTGCCCCAGGTACAAATAAGTACCTGCATATAATATGTAAGCCTCTTTGAGCCTGCCATGAGTGGAAATGCATGGGGTACAAATGTGACTAAAATAAAATCTCTATCTCTTCCCTTCAGAACAGAAAATAAGCTATGTCAACTACAGGAAGAGGCTAAAAACCTTTCTCTTCCCAAAGACTGCTTCATAATAATCCATCATGACTTCTACTTCCTAGTATTATCCTTTCCTTTAATGTTTTTAGTCTCATGCATTACACCAGTGGTCTCTAATGTTTCTCATACCTCACACTAACACTATCTGCTTTTGTCTCACCTAGAATGTAAACAGCACTGAACCCTGGAAGGGGATATTAGCAGTATATAAGAATTGAATATATATATTCTCAAAAAGTTGCCTAAAGTTGGGCACTGGGATAATGCATGCTAAGTAATTACATGTGCAATTGTTGCTATAAAATATTAGGATGTCTGCATTTATGCATCTAACTGTAAGTATTCTGTAATTTGTGCAAGTAAATGTTAGGCATGCTTCTGACCTGCCCATGCTGCACCAAGGTCTGTGCCTCCCTTGCAGTTGTATGCTCTGAAATTTGCATAATTGGGTTATAGAATATACCAACTAGGGCCAGTTAACATATGTAACTGCTAATTACTATTAACAGCAATTATAACCAATAATTGGTTAATGCCAATTAGCTCATTAGCTAAGCTATGTGTGTAAATAATCCCTATACTATAAATTACACACACTACTTTGAATGCTAGTTGCAAAGTTGAGCATGCATTGAATTAGGGGGTTAGTCAACTAACTTTCTGGCAAAAAGATTTTCTAAATCCTGGTTTTGGAAGGTCTTGATTCCGGCATTGACATAAGAATAACCATACTGGATCAGACCAATGGTCCAACTAGCCCAGTATCTTGCTTCCAACAATGGCTAATCTGGGCAGAAACCCAAATGGTAGCAAAATGCCATGCTACCAATCCCAGGGACAACAATGGCTACACCCATGTCTCTCAATAGCAGACAGTGCATGAGTCCTTAGTTTGGCACATCAGGTTATCTATGAAATAGAAACGCAGGAGCAACATTTGGGTGGATTTGCCAGCAAAACTCATAGCACTGTCACTGAAGACAGAACTGAGCTGGCCAGCATCCCATGAACATTTATAAAGCCCATGAACTGATAAGCACTAATCTCACAAGATTAATAACACTGGTTTGTGAGATTTAAAATTCTCACATAGTCCTGGTAGGCTTAGTCCTTTGTGCCCAGCTCTTGAAGAATGAGTGCTGCCAACCTGCTGCTTCTGTGTGATTTTGCACTGGGGCAGTAGCTGCTTTCTCAGGGGCACCATGCCATTTGTCAGAGTAGACATGGGGGTACAGGCAACTCTCTTATATTGATTCCACACCAGGCCTAGATTTAGGAATAGGTATATGCCTTCAGTGTTAAAAGTTGATAGGCATTGCAAGATCAGCTCTGAGGACATGCCTGTTTGGGCATGGTTCTGCTGTTCTGTTGAATGAACTAGTTCCTTAGCAGTAGCAGCAACTCCTGAACCCAAAAGTCAGCAGAGCTGCGTTGCCTAATCCCTCCCATGGGTTTTCCTAACAGCAGGGCCAGTGCAAGGGTATTGGATGCGCTAGGCCACGGATTCTCAACCCAGTCCTCAGGACACACCTAGTCAGGTTTTCAGGATACTGAAAATGAATATGCCCTAAGATAAATTTGCATTCACTACCTCCATTCTGTGCAAATCTATCTCATGCATATTCATTGTGGATATCCTGAAAACATGACTTGCTGGGTGTGTCCCAAGGACAGAGTTGTGAACCCCTGTTCTAGACAAACCTTTATCCATTTGCCTTTCCTTGCCACTCAGCCTTGATCCATTGGTCACCACCTGTTAGGAGTTTAGCCAGTGCCATGCTGCCTCCTTCAATGACCCACTGTGGTGCCAGCAGCCGGTGAGCGAGAGCAGGGCTGGTGCTGGAGTACTGGGTACTCTAGGCATACACTCATCTTGCAGCCCCCCCCCCAATTAAATTTCAAGTCCCTAGCCTGTTAGCTCCCCCTCCAAGATTTTGATAACAACTCTTCTAGTGGATGAATTTAAGACCCACAATTGAAGGGTTCTAGAAAGAGGGTAGTGCATCTGCTCTGGTCAAAGATGGTCACTCAGTGCCTAGACTAGGTGAATTGGGACATAAAATAGGGAACATTTCAACAGGTAGTTGTAAATGAAGGCTTATACCCTTGGATACAAGCCCCATCTCTGATTAAGCTGGGTGGGACCAGGCTGCTGGCATTGGCATTTAAAAAGGAGATAGAGCAGCTTTTAAACTAGAAACAGGGGAAAGGCCGACAATCGCTCAAAAGCGCATGGTTCGGGATAAGGTATCTTTCAAGGATATCACCAAAACAGGGAAGATAGGGTATCCTGATAGTGAGGTTGCAAAAAAGACCATAGTAGATCAGGTGTCCTTAAATAAAAATAAAAATCAGACAAAAGATTGCAAATTACTACTGTCAAGTACTAAGCATGATGTAAATAGGAACAACAAACATAGTTTGAAATGTCTATATGCGAATGCCAGGAGCCTAAGAAATAAGATGGGAGAGTTAGAATATACTGTACTAAATGAAATATTAGATATAATAGGCATCTCTGAGACCTGGTGGAAGGAGGATAACCAGTGGGACACTGTCATACCAGGGTACAAATTATATCGTAGTGATAGGGTGGATCAAATTGGTGGAGGGGTGGCATTGTATATTAACAAGAGCCTTAAATCAAATAGATTGAAAATTCTGCAGGAAACAAAACACTTCTTGGAATCATTGTGGATTGAAATTCCATGTGTAAAGGGGAAAAGGACAGTGATAGGAGTGTACTACTGTTTGCCTGACCAGGATGAACAGACGGATGCAGAAATGTTAAAGGAAATTAGAGGTGCAAACAAACTAGGCAACACAATAATAATGGATGATTTCAATTACCCCGATATTGACTGGGTAAATGTAACATCGGGGCACGATAGGGAGGTAAAATTCCTTGATGAAATCAAGGACAGCTTTATGGAGCAGCTGGTACAGGAGCCAATGAGAGAAGGAAAAATTCTAGACCTAGTCCTTAGTGGAGCGCATGATCTGGTGTGGGAGGTAATGGTGCTGGGGCGCTTGATAACAGTGATCATAATATGATCGGATTTGATATTAGCCTTGAAGTAAGTATACATAGGAAATCAAATACGGTAGCGTTTAACTTTAAAAAAGGAGACTATGATAAAATGAGAAGAATGGTGAAAAAAAACTTAGAGGAGCGGCTGTGAGGGTGAAAATATACATCAGGCATGGATGCTGTTCAAAAACACCATCCTGGAAGCCCAGGCCAAATATATTCCGCGTATTAAAAAAGGAGAACGGAAGACCAAACAACAGCTGGCATGGTTAAAAAGTGAGGTGAAGGAAGCTATTAGAGCTAAAAGAAAATCGTTCAAAAATGGAAGAAGGAACCAACTGAAAATAATAAGAAACAGCATAAGGAATGTCAAGTCAAATGCAAAGCGCTGATAAGGAACGCTAAGAGGGACTTCGAAAAAAAGATTGCGTTGGAGGCAAAAACACATAGTACATTTTTTTTAGGTATATTAAAAGCAGGAAGCTGGCAAAAGAATCAGTTGGACCACTAGATGACCGAGGAGTAAAAGGGGCGATCAGGGAAGACAAAGCCGTAGCTGAGAGATTAAATGAATTCTTTGCTTCGATGTTCACCGAGGAAGATTTGGTTGGGATACCGGTGCCAGAAATGGTATTCAAAGCTGAAGAGTCAGAGAAACTTAATGAATTCTCTGTAAACCTGGAGGATGTAATGGGGCAGTTCTACAAACTGAAGAGTAGCAAATCTCCTGGACCGGATGGTATTCATCCCAGAGTACTGATAGAACTGAAAAATGAGCTTGCGGAGCTATTAGTAATATGTAATTTATCCTTAAAATCGAGCGTGATACCAGAAGATTGGAGGGTGGCCAATGTAACACCGATATTTTAAAAAGGGTCCAGAGGAGATCCAGGAAATTATAGACCGGTGAGTCTGACGTCAGTACCAGGCAAAATGGTAGAGAACAAAATTACAGAGCATATTCAAAAACATGGATTAATGAGACAAAGAGGGGCATAATCGAACGGGGCGCCCAAGTTTTCCTGAGGACGTCCTCACAGGACATCCCGGCGAAGGGGTGGGGAAACCCATATTATCAAAACAAGATGGGCGGCCATCTTTCGTTTCGATAATACGGTTGGGGACACCCAAATCTCAACATTTAGGTCAACCTTAGAGATGGTCATCCCCGGTTTTCGGCGATAATGGAAACAGAGGACGCCCATCTCGGAAATGACCAAATGCAAGCCCTTTGGTCGTGGGAGGAGCAAGCATTCGTAGTGCACTGGTCCCCCTGACATGCCAGGACACCAACCGGACACCCTAGGGGGCACTGCAATGGACTTCATAAATTGCTCCCAGGTGCATAGCTCCCTTACCTTTTGTGCTGAGCCCCCCAACCCCCCCCCAAAAAAAAAACCCCACTCCCCACAACTGTACAACACTACCTTAGCCCTAAGGGGTGAAGGGGGGCCCCTACATGTGGGTACAGTGGGTTTCTGGTGGGGTTTGAAGGACTCACATTTACCACCACAAGTGTAACAGGTAGGGGGGGTGGGCCTGGGTCCGCCTGCCTGAAGTGCACTTCACCCACTAAAACTGCTCCAGGGACCTGCATACTGCTGTCAGGGAGCTGGGTATGACAATTGAGGCTGGTAAAAAATATTTTTAAAGTTTTTTTTAGGGTGGGAGGGGGTTAATGCCCACTGGGGGAGTAAGGGGAGGTCATCCCCGATTCCCTCTGGAGGTCATCTGGTCAGTTTGGGCACCTTTTTGAGGCTTGGTTGCAAGAAAAAATGGACCAAGTAAAGTTGGCCAAGTGCTCATCAGGGACGCCCTTCTTTTTTCCATTATCGGCCGAGGATGCCCATGTGTTAAGCACGACCCAGTCCCGCCTTCACTATGCTTCCGACACGCTCTTGTGAACTTTGGTCATCCCCGCGATGGATAGCAGTTGAGGATGCCCAAAATCGGCTTTCGATTATGCCGATTTGGGCGACCCTAGGAGAAGGACATCCATCTTGCGATTTGTGTCGAAAGATGGGCGCCTTTCTCTTTCGAAAATAAGCCTGAAAGTCAACATGGATTTAGTGAAGGGAAATCTTGCCTCACCAATCTACTATATTTCTTTGAAGGAGTGAACAAACATGTGGATAAAGGTGAGCCGGGTGATATTGTGTATCTGGATTTTCGGAAGGCGTTTGACAAAGTACCTCAAGAAAGACTCCAGAGGAAATTGGAGAGTCTTGGGATAGGAGGTAGTGTTCTATTGTGGATTAAAAACTGGTTAAAAGATAGAAAACAGAGAGTAGGGTTAAATGGTCAATATTCTCAATGGAGAAGGGTAGTTAGTGGGGTTCCCCAGGGGTCTGTGCTGGGACCGCTGCTTTTTAACATATTTATTAATGACCTAAAGATGGGAGTAACTAGTGAGGTAATTAAATTTGCTGATGACACAAAGTTATTCAAAGTCGTTAAATCGCGGGAGGACTGTGAAAAATTACAATAGGACCTTACGAGACTGGGAGACTGGGTGTCTAAATGGCAGATGACATTTAATGTGAGCAAGTGCAAAGTGATGCATGTAGAAAAGAGGAACCCAAATTATAGCTACGTCATGCAATGTTCCACGTTAGGAGTCACAGACCAAGAAAGAGATCTAGGTGTCGTCGTTGATGATAAGTTGAAACCTTCTGCTCAGTGTGCTGCTGCGGCTAAGAAAGCAAATAGAATGTTAGGTATTATTAGGAAAGGAATGGAAAACAAAACTGAGGACGTTATAATGCCTTTGTATCACTCCATGGTGTGACCACACCTCGAATATTGTGTTCAATTCTGCTTGCCACATCTCAAAAAAGAAATAGTGGAATTAGAACAGGTGCAGAGAAGGGCAACGAAAATGATAAAGGGGATGGGACGACTTCCCTATGAGGAAAGGCTAAAGCGGCTAGGGCTCTTCAGCTTGGAGAAAAGGCGGCTGAGGGGAGATATGCTAGAGGTCTATAAAATAATGAGTGGAGTTGAACGGGTAGATGTGAAGCATCTGTTTATGCTTTCCAAAAATACTAGGACAAGGGGGCATGCAATGAAGCTACAATGTAGTAAATTTAAAACAAATCAGAGAAAGATTTTCTTCACTCAACGTTTAATTAAACTCTGGAATTCGTTGCCAGAGAAGGTGGCAAAGGCAGTTAGCTTAGCGGAGTTTAAAAAAGGTTTGGACGGCTTCCTAAAAGAAAAGTCCATAGACCATTATTAAATTGGACTTGGGGAAAATCCACTATTTCTGGATAAGCAGTATAAAATATTTTGTACTTTTTTGGGATATTACCAGGTATTTATGACCTGGATTGGCCACTGTTGGAAACAGGATGCTGGGCTTGATGGACCTTTGGTCTTTCCCAGTATGGCAATACTTATGTACTTATATATGTACTTATGTACTAAGTCCAAAGAAACAGGAGCAAAGTACTGCTGCCTTCATCACCGCCCCCCCCCCCCAAATAAATATATTAAGAAAAGAATTAAGAGAATATTTGTGATTTTTTTTCCCTTTATTCAATAATAATACAGGCTGACCATAAATGTGAATGAAGAGTTTTGAAATTGAGGTCATAGTTTATTTATTCAAGTCATTTCACCTTCACTTCCAAGTTGAACCATCTGTCCCTATGCACTCTTGCAATTTTAAAGGGGTGAAGCTCTCTAATTGGCTAATCTTTTCCTACCACCTTACAAAATGAGCAGTGCATTGTGGTAAGTTAATATATCATTGCCAGAAAAGTTTGTTTGATCTGAGTTCCATCCTTCTGTAAAAGCAGCTGTGTGAAATGCTACTGTTGTAGGTCACGTGTCGGGGCTCATTTCCACTGGGAAAAAAAAAAAACTCTTTTACAAATCGTGCTCTGTAAATTGAGTTTGCCACAGCCTAAAAAACAGATAACTGAATAATGTCTCTCAGATCCCTTTTTAACCAAGGAATGCACCCTACTGAATATATTAGATTCTGAGAGGGCCGCTGTGTCAATGACATTATTGGCAGCTGTGGTAACAGTGAAGGGGCTGCCTTTGTATGCCAATATAGTTATTAAATTTCTCCAGAGACCATGACTCATTAATCAAATATTCATACATCTCTGTAAATACACACAGAACAGAGAATACCCTCAGAAGAGAGCATCCTAGCACAAGTGGCCTTTCATGTAGTGCTGACAAAACCCTGAGAACATGCACTCATGTTTTGCATTTCTAACACACTATGTACTCTTTGGTAGCCCATATCCTAAAAACAGAACACAAATGATCTTACTGATTACAAGTGTTGTATAGTTACAATTAAAATTATTCCACTATTGCTTCATGCCATCCTTTTTAAAGTGAAGACAGTGAATTGATTCTTCTGTTCATTGTTTGCCATCAAACAAGTAACTTTTTCCCATACGGGTGAAGAAATCCAAGGCCATGCTCCTATTAACACAAGAATTTGTATTAGCATGAAAACAGCAAAGTTCTGCGGAGACTCCAGAGGCCCAAGGAACATATTATAGGCACAAACTCACTGTGCACATCAAAGATCTCCCTCTGTCTTTTCCTGGCCAATTTGGTAAATTTTGCCTTTCATGCACTCTATCATGAATTGGACAGTCTCTTGCATTGGGAAGGTAACGTTGACTGCGATAGGTAAACCTTGCAGAAATGCCAAGGATGGCACATCCCAAAGAGTGGAATGCGCGAGTTTGAAGGCCAAAGCATAAGATTTTTCAGGCAATGTAGCTGCGGTATAAATCCAAGGCATGAGGAAAGGCGTGGTGGGGGGGACATGGCAGCAACCAGAAAGGCTTCATATCTCTCTGACCTAGTGGACTCAGTATCACTGAGGTCACACATGGTAACGCTACAGAAATCTTTTTAAAGGGAGGACTGTATTCCTGTCCCCTCCCTCAAGCCACCATAGTGGAAATGAGAATCAAGCATGTACGCTCAGATCTTCTTCTCAAAACCTGCTTACCACCCCTACTTTATCATCCAAAATAAGAAATATACAGGAATATACTAGATTCCACAAAATCCTCAAATTGTTCCTATTCAAACAACCCCTCAGAAAGAACAACCATATCTCAAACAATTTATTAATACCTGAATTAGTTATTATTCCATTTACCATTAACTTTCTCTTTGCTTCATGTACAATTTCTCATTCATAATAGATTTTCTAAATGTTAAACATCCATAGCTATCCCAGTATGTTTATGATACTGTGTTGTAAAATTGGATTCTTACAACAAATTACTTTCTTATGCATTATTCTTAAGTATGTATCCAATACTGTTTATTGTAAGCCACATTCAACTCAAACTTGTTTGGGATAATGTGGGATATAAATGTCACAAATAAATACGTATCTACTGTCAGATCACCCACGAACATACAAGAAACTCCATCTTTTCAGTACAAGGCCCTCATCTTTGGAATGTCCTGCCCAATTCTTTATGCTTTCAAGCCTCTCTTAATATCTTCAAACCTAGCTTAAAATATATCTTTTTGTAGATGCCTATGATTAACAATGTCTGTGGTTCTGTTGAGCCCTGATTTTCTATGGAGTTTTCCCCTTCCTTCTGTTTCACCCTGTTCTCTTTTCTATCTTATTTTTTGTAGTTCATTCTTTCCATTTCTTTTTCTCTCCACTCCTCCCTCCTTTTTTTTTTTTTTTAGCATTTTCTCTCTCCCTCCTATTTCTGTGATTGTAAGCTGCCCTAATGGTCCTCCAGAGGGCGGGGTAGGAAATTTCAAATAAACTTGGTTATCAATAGAAATCAAACAAAATAAAACATGGAAAAGAAAATAAGATGATACCTTTTTTATTGGACATAACAATACATTTCTTGATTAGCTTTCGAAAGCTAATCAAGAAATGTATTAAGTTATGTCCAATAAAAAAGGTATCATCTTATTTTCTTTTCCATGTTTTATTTTGTTTGATTTCTATAGATTCTACATGGAATGTTGCTATTCCACTAGCAACATTCCACGTAGAAGTCGGCCCTTGCGGATCACCAATGTGGCCGCGCAGGCTTCTGCTTCTGTGAGTCTGACGTCCTGCACGTACGTGCAGGACGTCAGACTCACAGAAACAGAAGCCTGCGCAGCCTTCTACATGGAATGTTGCTAGTGGAATAGCAACATTCCATGTAGAATCTCCAATAGTAGCAACATTCCATGTAGAATCTCCAATGGTATCTATTTTACTGTCATAGTAATGCTTGAATGTTTTCACTTATATACACTGTCAGCTAGCACATTTGCTTATTTCCGATCTGAGGAAGAAGGGCAACCTTCGAAAGCTAATCAAGAAATGTATTAAGTTATGTCCAATAAAAAAGGTATCATCTTATTTTCTTTTCCATGTTTTATTTTGTTTGATTTCTATTGATAACCTTAAGAGTGGACTAACACGGCTACCACACTCCTCCAAATAAACTTGGAAAACCGGAAGCAGCCAAGCTCGCAGGCTGGTAGTGTGGTGGGAGCGAGAGGCTGCACTTTAGTAGTATAGATACCAAGTCACCCTTAGGCTGGCTGCACCTTCACGCTCTGCACCCTGAATGTGTGGAAGGAGAGGGGTTTGAGGTCAGGTAAATGGATATGACTTGGCATCTCTGCTTTTGACTGAGTTGTGATCCTCTCCTTGTTAAGCCCTAAGTTCCCAGGCAGCCATCAGAGCTTATGAAGAAATGGCGTTCTACTGCACTCCCCTTCCAGCTCTCGCTCTCCCCCAGCCCTCACTGATGCCTCTTCTTTCCCCAATAATAAACCAATCATTCAAAACTGCACTCTTTTGAAGGGAGTTCTGATATACAACACACCAGCCATTCCCAATCCTGTCCTTGGGACACACCTAGTTCCTATTGGGTTTTCAGGATATCCACAATAAATATGCATGAGAGAGATTTTCATGCCATGGAGCCAGTTATTTAGAATGAGTCAGCTCATAAGTACATAAGTAATGCCATACTGGGAAAAGACCAAAGGTCCATTGAACCCAGGATCCTGTCCCCCGACAGCAGCCAATCCAGGTCAAGGGCACCTGACAAGCTACCCAAACGTACAAACATTTTATATATGCTATTCCCGAAATTGTGGATTTTTCCCAAGTCCATTTAGTAGCGGTCTATGGGCTTGTCCTTTAACTCATTTACAAATACCCTAAATCAAACAGAGATTAAGATCCCAGCTTCTTGTGTTCTCATCACAATTCATTTTTTTATTTCATAATTGTATTTCATTAATGGCTGACGTCTGGTCTACCTACATTCTATTGATTTTTCTGCTCTCTGGAAGGCAACCTTTTGTTAGCTGTAAGGCTAAGAGATTTTACTACTTGCAACACTTTAAATGTTGAAAAAAGGTTAGGATATCTTGATTACAAAGATTGCTTTCCTGAAGCTTGCATTGCAAGCTAGAAATATACCTGCTATGCAGACAGTTTTCCTGCACTGCTCCTCTTCAGGGCCACAATGCATTACAACAGACTTAACAATGAAGCTGCTATAAAATCTCTGATAATTAAAGTGGATTTGACAGTAATTTGCAACAGTGAATCAACGTAATTATTGCTTGTTTCAAAGAGAGCTAACCCGATGTTCTAATCTAACCTTTTGTACTGGTAAAATCTGAGACTAAGGCGCTTATAAACTAATCAACCCAGCCCTCAGTACGTACCCAACTAGTCCGGTTCTTAGGATATTCACAATGAATATACATGAAACAGATTTTCATGCACTGCCTCCTTTTTATGCAATCTGCCCTCATTGAGAACCATTGCACTAAAGGTTAGTGCATATCCCTTGATGATCTCAATCTAGCCTAAAACTAGCACCTCTTCCTACCTCCTCTAATCCCTCCCTCTTATTATACTAGCCGTTGAGCCCGTAAAAATGGGCTAGGAAAGGAAGGGGGGGGTTTGAAAGGCCCCCTCGGATAGGTTGCCGCCGCCCCCTCCGTCACCCCTCCACCCATGCCGGGTATCTGGCTTCACTATTCAAACCGCCGGAACGCAGCACATAGCTCATCTGAGCTGCCATCGGCCTTCCTTCTTCTCTGCGTGTCTTCCACCCTCGTGTGATGTAACGTCGGCGAGGGCGGGACACAGGCAGGTAAGGAAGGCCAACGGCAGCTCAGATGAGCTGTGTGCTGCGTTCCGGCGGTTTGAATAGTGAAGCCAGATACCCGGGCCGGGTGGAGGGTGGGTGACGGCGGCGACTCGGGGTGGGTGGGGGGAGCGGTAGCGGCAACCCTGGGGGGGGAGGGGAGCGATGGCGACAGCGGTTCCCTCACTCGCAGGTGCGGTTCCCTCCCTGTCACGCCCCTGTCATCACGTATTGACGCGGGGGCGGGACAGAGAGGGTCTCTACTGCGCATTTGCGAGTGAGTACGCCTCTTGCCATTTATATGTTTGATTACCTATCTACACTTCCCCATTACTCTGCTAAGCTTAGCCTGTTTTCTCTGACTATACTTTGTATTCCTATTACTATGTAAGCTGCATTGAACCGGCTATGAGTGGGAAAGTGCGGGGTACAAGTGTAACAAATAAATAAGTAAATAAATCTGCTAAGGCAGGTTAGTATACCCAGAAATGAGTGTGCTGTGCTCCAGAGCTGTAGCTAGCCTAAATGGTTTTAACTATGGACTACACAGTCGAAAGGATACAACCCGTCGCCCCAGTCTGAAGGATACCTAGTGGATCCGAGCATCATGGCTCCTCATTTATCTCTGCCAATTTTTACATTCCTGCACCTGAATTTCCTCCTGAAACCCCAGTTGCTGAGAGGGAAAGTTGGGAAATCAGATATCTTTATATTTGAGGGAGCATCTTTTATGCTTAGAACAGCATCATAAGGTTTCACATAATTGTTCTGGCCTTCAACAACTTAGGTGGCTGAAGTGAATTTTCAGAGGAGGCAAATTTTTTGAATTTGGTAACAAATCTGGAACAATGCTAGCACAATATTTCAAAACAAAGAGCATAATCATTCAGAAAATTAAGGGGAGAGGGGATGGTTACTCCACATGGATGAGGAAATTAAATTGCGGTTCCTGGAGAGAATGGATGAGATGCAGTGAGAAAAAAAAACGGGATTTGACAACTGAGGAAATATGAGAATCAAATGCCAACTGAGAATCCAGAATGACACCAAAACAGTGCATGGATACAATGACAGAGATTGGTGAATTTCTCAAAGTGAAACATAGAAAAATGCAGGCAGATAAAGACCATATGGACCATCCAGTTTGCCCACCATGCTATCTACTCTGCCTATCATTCCCTTACAGATCTGATGTACTGGTCCCACAAGCTCTCTTGTATTCAGATACCGTTTTCATCTCCAGCACTTCCACAGGAAGATCGTTTCACAAATTCATCACCCTTTCCATGCAGACGTATTTCTTCAGGTTACTTCTGAGTCTACTTTCACCTTCATCCTATGCCCCCTCATTCCAGAACTTCCTTTCATTTTAAGAGACTCGCTTCCTGTACATTTATGCTGCATAGGTATTTAAATGTCTCTATCATATCTCCCTTCTCCCGCCTTTCTTCCAAAGTATATGTAGTGAGATCTTTAAGTCTGTTCCCGTATGCTTTATGATGAAGACCACTGACTGTTTTAGTAGACGCTCTCTGGACCGACTCACCCTGATTATATCTTTTTGAAGGTGTGGTCTCCAGAATGGTACACGATATTCTAAATGAGGTCTCACCAGAGCATTATACAAGGGACATCATCACCCACTTTTTCCTACTGATCATTCCTTTCCCTATGCACCCAAGTATCCTTCTCGTATCATTTTGGAGTTTGCAGATTAATTGCCCTATTGTTTCCTGGTACATAGATTTAGCCATGTTTGTGAGAACTCATTGCAGTGAATCATGCATTGAAGTTAACAGGCATTAAAAGCACATACCTAAATGGGGTGTTTTATTCTCAACACACTTCCCCATAGTACAAGAAAAGAATGCTAGCAACCTACAGACTTATAATTACATTTAAGGTTAGTGTTTGTATCTAGTATTACCAAACAGCAACAGCATCAGAAATCAACAGCATAAATATAAAGATCTAGACTTATAGCCACAGCACTCTTCCACCACTGGATTGCTTTGTACGCTAGCCAAAGTTGCTGTATGTGAGGTTTATATGCATGTCACAGGGGTCAAAGGGCAATCATTCCAAAGCTAGATTAAAAGTGCAGCTTATTAACAATTAAAACCACTCTAAATTCAATTGCTATCATATTTTAAACTCGCTATTAACATGTCAAACAGGTTCCATTCTTTTCTGCTCTAAACCAGATCAATTTTTTTGGGAGACTTTTTAAAAGAGCTTTCAAATCAGGTAAAAGCTTCTCATTTTAAAGAGGAAGATATGCCCTCCCAGAATCGATAAATATTTTGTTAAAATTGCAGTTTAAAAACACTGGAAAACCACCAAGAAATTTTTTGTGTTCCAATGTTGCAATTATGATGTCATTGGAATCAGAATGTGAATCTTCTACTCCCTGGAAACACCTCAGAAAACACTTTAAACCATTAAAAGTTGCAATAAACTCCATAAAGCTCTGAAAAGATTAAGTAAATCAATCCTCAAAATAGAACTATATAAGTTGCGGAAGTAGAGAGGGATTAGTGCTCCACAGATAAATAAATAAATTGCCACAGTCATATAAATTACTCTAAAAGGCACATTAAAATGTGATTAAATACATTTTTCATTATGGGCCATAACATGGAGGCGATAACAGATCAAAGTGTGCGATATTGGGTGAACAATCTATAACCTAGGTTTCTGTCATAAATATTCACTCCAGTTCAGTTCTTGATTCAGTCCATTAGGAATGACAGTATTAAACTGAAAGATAAGCCTTTGTTCAATTCTCAGCAAGGTTTTATCTTTGTTTCCTCCTCTCCATGGTATCTGTGGTCTGGTCAACACACAAAAAAAATCTAAAATCTTCAAAGGAATGATTAAACTGGATTGAATGTTCAACTGGAGGTTTCTCTAAGTGTTTTCTTTTAATGGTGCCGTGGTGTTCATTAAGTCTTGCACTCAATATTCTCTTGGTCTTACCAATGTACATCGGGCCACAGGGGCATAGTCCTGCATAAACCACTCTTCCAGTCTTGCTGTTAGAAAAGTGTCTCTAATAATATGGCTTCCCTATGACTGGATGTATTATGGCTTTGATGGTAGCATTCACCGAGCAAACTGAACAATATCTGCAGGGATAATTGTCCTACAATAGTAGGTGCATTAGCATGGCAAGTTCGCTGAAATGCTGAAGAGATAAGTAAATCTTTCAGGTTCTTACCTCTGCTATATACAACTAAAAGATCTTTGTCAGCAAAGCAGTCAATATTCTTTATTAAAGGTCAATACTTTCTTAATATCTTCATGATGTTATTAGAGAACTGGTTGAATTTGATGGTGCATACCACCCTATCTTCCTTCTTCCTATTCCTAGGATTCAATAGTTCATTTCTTTCACAAAGTCTGGCTCTTTCAAAACCTTCTTCAGTGCATTCTTTTGGGTAATCCCTATCTGAAAACCTTCCCTTCCTATCATGTGCCTGTTTGATGAATTCAGACTCCTCAAGCACATATGTCTTAACTGCATGAATAGACCATATATGGTAAGTTCCTTTTCAAACTCCTGCTATATGGCAGCTCTCGAAATGCAATAACTTATTAACATCTGTTTTCTTTCTTAAATGCTAGTACATATCTTCCTTTTCAAATTTCTTATTAAAATGTCTAGGAATGAAATTGCTTTTTCACTAAACTCTAGTTTAAATTTCAAATTGGCACCAAGACCATTAATCCAATTATGAAAATCCAGTAGTTATTCTTTAGTGCCCTTCCAGATAAAAAAAAAATCATCTCTGTATCAGTTCTAAACTATTAGATGCTCTGAGTAAGGATTACTAGTAAGAAACTTTCCTCAAACTTGGCCATTCATAAATTGGCTTTAGAAGGCGCCATTGTGCAGCCCATTGCTGTTCCCTTTGTTTATAGAAAGTACTATCAAAACAAAAGTAATTCTTTCATAGGGGCCCTTTTACTATGCCACAGTAGGGCTAAAAGACAGGTAGTGCATGCTAAATTGACACTACCGCCGGGGTAGCATGGGCACCCTGTGGTAGTTTCAAAGTTAGCGCACACTGTTTCACTCGGTAGAAAATAATTTTATATTTTCTACCGCAGTGGCATTCCTGTTAGTAATCGACAGCGTGGCCACATTACTGCATGCTGCCTGATTACAGCAGGAGTAGCGTGTGGGCCCTTACTGTCAAATAAGTAGCTGGCATTAAGAGATCAGGCAGTAAATAGCCAGATGCAAGTTTTAATATTAGCGCACAGCCATTTACCTCCCCAATATAAAAAGGCTTTTTCATCCACCGTGGTAAAAAAATGGCCCAACACGCACTAGTTTCACACATCCAAACTAGTGCAGGCTACTTTTTACCACAGCTTAGTAAAAGAGCCCTTTAATACAATATTCTGCAAGAATCAGTGTTAGAAATTCAATGCCAGGTCATATCTGGGCTCTGGCATTGTATTTCTGGATATATGCATGTGATGAAAATATAGCTGGTTAAGTGTGATATTTAGCGCTATGGTGGACTGTATAAAGACAGGACTGTGTTGTATGTGGTCCTATTTATGTGCTTATCCAGCTACTTAAGGGGTCTTTTAACCAAGCTGCAGTAAGCTCTAACGCATGCTTACTGCAGCTTAAAATGCAATACCACGTGGTGCGCTGAGGCATCCCACGGTACTTTTGACATGTGCGCATGCTACTGGTGTGTTATAAAATAAAATTTATTTTTTTCACTGAGGGGACGTGTCTGGGGGGACACAGAACGGGCACGTTTGCGCTAATCAATTAGCGCAGCCAGATTGCTGAGTGTTGATTAAGGTGTGATTAGCATGTGAGCCTTTACTACCTACAAAATAGGTGGCAGTAAGGGCTCATGCATTAAAAAAATAGGAAAATGGGCCATCTTACTTCAGTGGTATCGCATTTGAAAGGCCCACGTAAGGGTGCACTAAGGCCACTTTTTACTGTTGCTCTGTAAAAGGGTCCCTAAGTGTTGAACATCGGCACTTAACCAACTAACCCCCCTGTTTACTGAGCCACAGTAGTAGCTGCCGAGCAGCAATGTGCTGTGTCGGCATTAGTGCACAGAGGGGCCCTTTTACTAAGCCGCGTAGGCGCCTACGCATGCCCAACGCATACCAAATTGGAGTTACCACCCGGTCACCACATGGCCCTTGCGGTAATTTCAATTTTGGCACGCGTCTGAAAAATGTTTTTTGTTTTCTGACACGCGGCAGCTAGGCGCATCAAGTGGAATTTGATGCGCGTAGATCATTACTGCCCAGTTACCGCGTGAGACCTTACTTCTAGGTCAATGGCTTGTGGTAAGGTCTCAGACCCAAAATGGAGGCGCGTCAATTTTCATTTTGCCACACGCCCATTTTCGGCAAAAAAAAATTTTGCATGTTTTTGTAGGTGTGCTAAAAAATAATTCTGCGCCTGCTACACAACTGCAGGCCATTTTTCTGCGCACCTTAGTAAAAGGACCCCAGAAGCCGCTAACATGGCTTAGTAAACGGGGGGGGGGGGGGGGGGGGGGGGGGGGTAAGGATTGACTCCACCCCAGGAACACCTACATAATAGCCAGTTCCTGCTTAGGCAGTTAAGTGATACTGAATATACCTGGCTAGACCGGGACTTGTTTCTGGAAGTTTAAATTTCTATGACTATCTATCCCTTCATATACTTTATAAATTGAACAGCAATCTGTTTACCTTAGTATTTGCTAATTTCTTTTTTTAATCTGAGGGGGTTTCTAAAACAGTTTTCAGTGTTATACATGCATTCAGATATTTGTATTTTATCTTCAGCTCTGATGTACATGACTGCTTTTATAAATAAAATAACAATTGTGCAAACTGAAGCTTCTAATTGTTGGCATTTGTGAAACGGCAAATTCAGTTCATCGTAAGTAGCACACAGATTTTTTATAAGCATGGATGTCAGGTTTTCATAACAAATCGCTACTAATGATGCATCTTTAAATAGTGAGAATTTGAAAGATGAGAGTGGATATGTCCTGGAAGTTGCACACTATGGATAAAAAGGTAGCATCTGTTAAAATGCAATGCGGCCACGTTTTCTCTGTAGCTTAATTAAATGCCAAAATTTATCTACATTAAACAATAAAGCACTGAAATTTATTGATCAATTCACATGATGTAAGCTGACAAATGGCTGAAGCAATTTCCATAATGCTTTCCACATGTTTAAAATTTGTAATGAAAAAGAATACTATATTAACATTAAATGTGAAATGAAAGGGGGGGGGGGGGTTGAAATGGGGGAGCAATGCCCTGCGGCAGTGTACTTTGTTTTTCTGTGCCCTGTCCAGGGCTAAGGCTGTTTCAGCTGTGTACAGATGGGTCTCTGACAGTCCTACAGCTGTTCTCCTAATTGTCCATTAAGTGTTCTATTGATTCTCTGATTCAAAGTACATGTGTCTTTCAGCTCAAGCTATCCTGTGAAAGTGGCAGTACATTGCTGGTAGAATGACAGACCTGGTTGAATCTTAAAAATGTGGGCTGCCAGTTTCAATTGTGGATTCTGCTTTCAAGGGAGAAGGTTTGAATTCAAGGAGCCTTTGCAAGAGCTTGTTAGGTTTTTATTTTCTCAACTTTTCCCAGCAGCCTATTAAATGGGCGGCAGCAGGAAGACTTTTTAATTCCCTCTTAAGCATGTGCAGATTGCACCTGGCTGATAAAAGGATTTACAGGGCCGTATTGGCTGTTCCTAACCAGCGATTAGAGTTCTGCGAGCACGTGTAGATTTGGTTTTTCATGCGCACCTGACATGAGCTAAAGCATTCTCATTTGACTAGCTAGTTCGCTCTTAGCATTTTTTTTTGTTCCTATTGCAAGATCATCTGTAATTCTGGATTATGCCAGTCAGACAGAACACTGCTTAAAATCATCTTATTATAATCTGAAGACTGAAAGATAAGATGCATGACTTTTGCAGGGACCATAAATCTTCAAGGAAACAAATAGCCGTAGATAAAACTGTAAAAGTTATTTAGCTCGCCACCAAAAAGAGATTTATTAATCTAAAATTTCCAGTCCACTGTGTCATGATTTGCTTATCGTATGGAATCTCATTTCTTGTAATTGCATATGCCCCACACGTCAGACTGAGAGCTTGATCACTTCATAGCTTTGACTTTATCAATTCTGTTCAGATGTAAACCGGAGATAAAAAAAATAAAATGTGGCCTGAAGAAAAGGAACATCACAGGCTTCATACGTCCAAGGAAATTTGTGCATAATTTGCCTCTTTTTTAAAAACCTTTTCTTTGCATTCTTTCCCTTCTGATGGCAGGCTTGGTCACATCAGTTTGGTAGCCCTGGCCCCTTGTTTGGGGGAAGTCAACCGTGGCCAGGGAAAGGTGAAAAATGTTGAAACTTAATATTTATTGAAAATGCCACAAATACAAAATAAGAATGTCAGCAGACATGTACAGCCCTATTTTAGGTAGAATGTAGGAACTGGAATTGAGACATCAACATTGGAATGTGTCCAGTTCTGGTAGTATTTTAGAACAAGATCAACCGATGTAGATACTTTTCTAAAATATATGTGAGAATGCACGGGTATATAAAATTTTGTCAATGATTGAAACATCAATGGAGGCAATTTGCACTTATACGTGTGAAAGGGGATTTTGGAACAAAGATGTGAAAGTGCTGCCACTTAGATGTTTATATCTGCCATTTTGGAAACCTACATGGCTAAATGCTGGAGGATTAATGGAGACCTCCTTAATCCCTCCTGTAAAGCACTGACCAGAATAAGCACTTTTCAAAACCTATATGCAACTGGGAGCAACTGAAAATCTGGACGCTGATCTCTTTAATGACAGACGTGCATTCCCCTTCTGTAATAGGCAATGTACATGTAGATTTGTTTCCATCCTAGTCTTGTCCAAACCCTGCCCAAATCATGCCCTCTTGCCATATGCACATACCCCCTAATTCCATAAACTTGCATGCACAATTTGACGTATGGGGTGAATTCTATATTTCAGAGCTGAAAAAAGCCTTAAAGATAAGTGCAGTTTATAGAATAGCACTTATGCCTAGGAATCGGTCCTAACTTTAGATGTGAACACATCACGCCAGGAAAGGAAGAAAAGTAGAGAAGGGACACAGGCCAACCAACAAAACAGAGATCCAGAGCTTGTTTGTAGAAAGTTTATTTAACAGATATCAAAATACATGTAGACTCATGTGGAGGAGTGGCCTAGTGGTTAGGGTGGTGGACTTTGGTCCTGGGGAACTGAGTAACTGAGTTCGATTCCTGGCACAGGCAGCTCCTTGTGACTCTGGGCAAGTCACTTAACCCTCTATTGCCCCATGTAAGCCGCATTGAGCCTGCCATGAGTGGGAAAGCGCGGGGTACAAATGTAACAAAAAATAAATAAATAAATAAAAAACACGGAGCTGTGTTTCAGCAATAAGATGCCTGCCTCAGGAGTCAATGTATCTGATGTTTGCTATCTGTTTATTATACAATTGTTATAATTGAGAAAAACACCAAAGTTCACTTTGAAGTGAAACAGCAACTGCCACAATGTTAGCATAATAAACAGATACCAAACATCAGATACATTGATTCCTGAGGCAGGCAACTCATTGCCGAAACACGGTTTCATTGTCGAGTCTACATGTATTTTGATATCTGTTAAATAAACTTTCCGCTATCAACCTCTGGATCTCTGTTTTGTTGGTTGGCCTATGCCCCTTCCCTACTATTTAAAACTTTAGATGTGGCCATTTGCACCAACTGAAACGTGGTGCAAATCTTTGTGCCTAAATTATGCATGTTTCTCCACTATTCTATAACTACGCACATTAATTTTAGGAATGCCCCTGTTCCACCCATAACTCTCCCATTTCCATGCCCTCTTTTTGAACCTGTGCCTAAATTTATATGCATATATATTCCAACTAAATCTAATTAGTGCTAATAATTGCTTATAAACAAGCCAATTATTAGTGCTGTTTAGCTTGTTATTCAATTAAATTGCACGCACAATGTTTAGTGACTTTTATAGAATTAGGGGGTTAATGCACAAAGTTGCATATGCAAGTGATAGAATAGTACCAGTTACACATTGTGAGGAATATGAGGGTGAGAGGGAGAATGAAGGCACATGGAGGAATGAGGAGGCTCGAGGGGGAGGGAGACTGGGTAGAGAAAGGAAGGAGTCTTTTCCCCTGGGGGATTGGAGAAAAGGAAGACTACAATTCCCAACAGCCCCTGAGTAGGTCCCATGGTAGAAACAGGGACTTCAATCCCCAATAGCCCCCAGAGGAGGTCAGGAGAAGGGCAAGAGAAGGGAGTTGGAAAAACCTGTCCCAGAGAGCCAGGATAAGGGAAGGAGTTCTGAACCTGCCCAATCAAGCAAATGGAGAGCAGCTGAGCAATGGGTGTGAGGAGGAACCTATGGACTGGCAAGGGGAAGAAAAGGAGGAAGAACTAGAGCAAGAGGAGCCAATGGAGATTGCTGCTCTGACTAAACTGGAAGGAAAGGAGGTGAAACAGCAGAGGGCTGCTTGGGAGGACAGCCTGGTAGAAGAAGGGAAAAGGTGGCTATCCCACGAGAATAGCTGAGAGAATAGGTTTACCATGGAAGGGTCATGCGGGTGGTGGTCAGGTTATAATGCTGGCCTGGTTGGGGAGGGACCCATTCCACTCTCCCTAGGTTGATTTCTTTTGAAAGGGAGAGAGGAGGAGTGGTGATTTGGGGGCATAACTGCTATACATGAACTGCTGGGAGTTTGAACCCTTTCTGAACTGCTGTGTTTGGGGAATTGTTTTGCATAGCTGCTTACATGAACTGCTGGGGAGTTTGAACCCTTTTTGATCTACCTTGTTCGGAGAATTACTTTGCATAACTGCTGTACATGAACTGCTGGGAGTTTGAACCCTTCCTGAACTGCTGGGAGTTTGAACCCTTTCTGAACTGCTGTGTTTGGGGAATTGTTTTGTCTAACTGCTGACTTGAACTGCTGGGGAGGGTTTGAACCCTTTCTGGAGCTACTGTGTTTGGAGAATTACTTGGCATACCTGCTATACATGAACTGCTGGGAGTTTGAGCCCTTTTTGAGCTACCTTGGGTCAGGGTATAATGCTGGCCTGGTTGGGGAGGGACCCTTGCCACTCTCCCTAGGTTGATTTCTTTTGAACTGCTGGGAGTTTGAGCCCTTTTTGAGCTACTTTGTTTGAAGAATTGCTTTGCATAACTGCTTTATATGAACTGCTGAGATTTTGGAACCTTTTGGGGGTTTTTTGTTTTGTTTCGAATACTATGCTGTTGAACTGCTATGCTTCTTGAGGAATGATGTGGTGGGAACTACCTTAGGAAGAGCAGTTGACACAAAGGGATTACAATAAAGTATAATGATCTGACCTTGTGGATTGCCGTGTGCTCTTTACCAGTGGATTACAGCACACAGCTCAGCTAAAGGGCCGAGGGACTAAAGAGTCTCCCGGTGTAGGAGACTTTTCCAAGAGTCTCCCGGTAGTGGAGACCTTACAATATATAACTTAACTGTTAAATTAGCTAATTGCCATTAACAACTAATAATTAGCTATAATTGGTGTTAGTTGAAACTAATTGTCACTAATCTGCAGTTATGTGTATAACAGCCAGTATTCTTCAAATGGAGCATGCAAAATTCATAGTGCGTAAGTACAAGGGGGTGTGGATCTGGAAGGGGCATGAGTGGGTCAGCAGCATGTCAGGTTATAGAATACTTTGTGTTACGCACCTAACTGACAGCAGTTAGTTCAGCACATTTACACCAGTCACTGAGCTAAAGTTAGGCGCATAACTGTTGATGTACACTAGAATTCTATAATGGCAATTAAATGTGTGTAATTGCTGAAATAGAGTTTGTGCTCAGTGCACATCATGTCGAACTTTAGGTGACCTGTAGAAAGTTACCCCCATGACGCATATTTACATGTGTAAATCTTGGCTTTCTAAAATTGTTTTTTTTTTGTATCAATAAGTTTTTATTAAAGAAAATTTTTCAAAAAATATAAATCAACCAACAACCAAAAATTCACAATTGCCCCCATAACTCCTCTCAACCCACTTACATGTACAATATTGCCTGAAATGGTGACCACTGTTGATTCTTCAGTGGCCACCCGGTCAAGACCCCCCTCAATCCTCCAGCAGTGAGAAGAACTTGTAACCGAGTCCATTCCTCTCTGGGGGTCAAATTTTCCATGATGCCGGTTAGTCAATTTTTCAAACTCTGCCAACAGTTGCAATCACTGTAACCAAGCTTGCACCGTGGGGCCAATTGCTTGCTTCCAATGTGTGGCAATCTTGCATTTAGCTGCGCTAAGTACATTCATTTAGGTTGCATCTGCCATCAAAGGCCCCTTTTGTTAAAAAAGCCAAACAAGCAAGCCCAAGGCTCCAGAGGAAACACACATCCCAGTCTCCTTGTCAAGAGTTGGCTCACTGAAGTCCAAAAAAATTTGTATTAACCCATATGTCCACCAAATATGGTAAAAAGTCCCTCGTTCCTGCAAACATCTCCAGCAGGTGTCAGTTCTGGTTACAGAGAACAGGGCTTTCAATTTCTGAATTTCCAGAAAAAACCCTCTTCCATTCTCCCTTACTGCTTTTTTTCAGTTTTGGCCAAAACCAAAACTACCAGCGAAACTGAAAGCTTTCAACCGAAACCGCAGCTGAAACTCATTACCTGGTTTTGGCAGACAGGGCCAGTCTTAGCAAGTGCGGGGCCCTATGCAGACCAATTTGATGGGGCCCCACCCTAACTCCGCCCCCACCCTAACTCCACCCCCACCCTAGCTCCAGGGCCCGCCACCCCTCCCTCCAAGCTCCAAGGCCCCCACCAGCTCCAGGGCTTGTCGATCCTGCACAGTCAATGTCAACTGAAAGCCATGTCTTTTTCACAAACACAGATACACCCTAATCCACTATAGAATAAATAATCATAAACTTTCTATTTAGACAAAAATTAAACTGAACCCCCAAGATGCCAGACTCTGCATACAATGCAACACCACAGAAACAGAAAATGTCCCCTAGTACTGTGCAAAATATAAAGACAGCAGATGTAAATTTGATAAAAACTAACAAATACCAATCACCACTTTACAAATTAACAAATAGAAATAAAACAAATATAGAAAAAAAATACCATTTTATTGAACTAATATATTTAACTTTCAGAGGCCAAAACATCCTTCCTCAGGTCAATACAGTATAGTACTGTTACAGTATCCTATCCTGACCTGAGGAAGGGGGTTTTGTTCTCCGAAAGTTAGCCAAAATGTATTAAAATTAGTCCAATAAAAAGATTACCTTGTTTACATGTTCTATTATAAACATTTATTAACACATCTACAATACTACTTTATCCTAAAGCAAAAAAATTAAAATATATATTTTATTTACAGTTTGTTGTCTCTGGTTTCTGCTTTCCTCATCTTCTTTTCACTGTCTTCCTTCCATCCAGCATCTGTCTTCGGTCTCTCTCTGCCATCCAGTGTCTGCCCTCTCTGCTGTCCCCTCCATCCAATGTCTACCCTCTCTCCCTGCCCCTTCCATCCACCATCTGCCCCTGTCTGCCCTCTCTCTCTCCCCCATCCATTCACTGTCTGCCCTTTCTATCCCTTACATCCACTGTCTGCCCTTTCTCTCTGCCCCTTCAATCCACCATTTGCCCTCCCTCTCCCATCCATCCAGGGTTTGCCCTTCCTCTTGCTCCCCCATCCAGGATCTGCCCCTCTCTCTGCCCCTTTTTTTCAGCCCCCAGTTCCAGCCCCACTATCCTACCAGTCCCCCATTTCAGCCCCAGCCCTTTTCTCCCACTAGTCCTGAGCTTCAGCCCCCCAGCCACTTCTCCCTGTCCCCTTTTCAGCCCCCAGTCCCCAGTTTCAGCCCCTGCCCCTTTTCAGCCTCCAGTCCCAGTACTAGCCCCCTTATCCCACCTACCCTCCTTTTCAGCCCCCCAGTTCCAGCCCCCTTCATCCACATGCCTTGTATTAGGGCCCCCCTTTTCAGAACCATTCTCCCACCTGACCCACGCATGCCCCATTTTCCCACCAGCCCCAGTCATGGCCCTCATTTTCCCATATTGCCCCTTCTCAGACCCAGCCCCCTTCTCCCAATCCGAGAACCCCCTCCCCAGTCCCCTTCTCCCATCCAAGAACCCCAGTCCCCTCCCCACCCGTCCCCTTCAACCATCCAAGAACCCCCTCCCCACCCCTTCTCCCATCCTTGAACCCCCTCCCCACCCGTCCCCTTCTCCTATCCGAGAACCACCTCCCCAGTCTCTCCCATCCAAGAACCCAAGTCCCCTCCCCACCCGTCCCCTTCAACTATCCAAGAACCCCCTCCCCACCCCCATCTGCTTCTCCCATCCATGAACCCCCTCCCCACCTCAGTCTCCTTTCCATTTGAGAACCCCCTCCCCACCCCACCCTTCCCCCACCTGAGAACCCCACACCCTTCTCCCATCTGAGTCCCTCCCCACCTACCAGCTCCATTCTCCTGCCGCCCACCACCCTCAGTGCCTTAAAAAAAACAATTTGAAGCGCTGGAGTAACAGGCAGCAGCGCCTCGCGTCTGCCCTGCTACTAAAAATCTCTTCGACGACGTCGTTGGGCCTTCCCAAATTGAGTCCCACCCTCCTCTGAGGTAACTTCCAATTACCGTGAGGGCGGGCAGGACTCAATGTGGGAAGGCCCAACGACATCGTCGAAGAGATTTTTAGTAGCAGGGCAGACGCGAGGAGCTGCTGCCTGTTACTCCAGCACTTCAAATTGTTTTTTTAAAGGCAGGACAGGGCGAGCAGCGGGAGCGGACTCGGAGCACCCCCCCCCACCACCCGCTGACATCTGGGGCGGACCGCCCCCACCACGTCGCCGTTGCGCGTTGTTGAACTTGGGAGGGAGGGAGAGTGGAGCTCGGGAGGTCAGGGCAGGGCAACCTGAGGCGCGCCGCGCGGGGCCCCCCTGAGCGCGAGGCCCTATGCGGCCGCCTCGCCTTAAGACCGGCCCTGTTGGCTGAAGTCGAAGCTGAAAACTCAAGTTTGGCTGTGTGAATGCGAACAGGTGAGGGCCGCTGGGGATGGTCAGAGCTTGCAGTCCGCATCCCTCTGCTAAACCTGCAGGGCCCGATATTCAGTGCTATTTAATTGGCTAGAAATGACTCCTGCCGGTTAAATAGCACTTAGCTGGCTATGTGCTACTATTCAGAGTGAGATAGCTGGTTATTAATATTAGTGCATAGTGGCTAACTTGCTGCAGGGGCGTAGCCAGACACCCAACTTTGGGTGGGCCTGGGCCCAAGATGGGTGGGCAGAAGAACTCTGCCTTGTCCCACAAGGCATTTGGTCTCTCCTTCTCTTGCCTGCATGCCATAAGGTCTATCAAATATTCCCCCCCACCCCGCATACCTTTTAAATAGCAGATTTTCACTGGCAACGAGCAGCAACTGATACATACTGCTCATGTTGGCCCCAAAGCCTTCCCTCTGGTGCAACTTCCTGCTTCTGCATAGGTGGGAATACGTTAGAAAAAAGGCTGTGGGGCTGGTGCGAGCAGTATGCATCAGTCACTGCTCGCTGCAAGGTATGCAGGAGGGTCAGTTTTTGGGAGTTTTTGGCTGGTGAGGCTTGGGGGATCCGTGCCACCCTTGGCTACGCCACTGACTTGCTATATCATGTGATATAGCTGGCTATCTGCAACTATTCAATCACTGGCTGGCTAACTTTAGCAGGCAAATTGGACCACCTAAATATGGTCCTATCTTTTCCTGCTATTAAATTAACCAGCCAGCGCTGAATATTCACATAGGGGCCCTTTTACTAAGCCACGTAGGCACCTATGGGCGCCCTACATGCACCAGTTTGGAATTACCACCCGGCTACTGCGTGGCCCATGCAGTTTTTTATGCACGTCCGCTATGCGCGCCGGAAGATATATTTTATTTTCCGGCGTGTGGTAAAAATCAGGCAGTAATCGGCATTCTATGCGTGTAGACAATTACTCTGCGGTTAATGCGAGAGACCTTACCGCTAAGTGAATGGGTGGTGGTAAGGTCTCAGGCCCAAAATGGACGCACGCCAATTTTTATTTTGCTGCACACCTATTTTCGGCAAAATAAAAAAAAAAAAGGCCTTTTTTTACAGGCGCACTGAAAAATGAATCTGCGCGTGCCTAAAACATACACCTACACTAGCGCAGCCCATTTTTCAGCGCACCTTAGTAAAAGGACCACATAACCGGTTAAGTTAGAGCTGGCTAAAAATAACCTCGACTATTCAATGCCGGTCACTGGGAATGGCCTGGCATTGAATATCCGGGGTCATTGCCAGCAGCTAACGGCGCTGCCTGCCACCTGCTGAATATTGTGGTGATGGTATCCAAACCGGAATATAAAAATTTAAATAATGAAAGACTGTATTATACCTCCAAGCAAAATAGCCTCAACACACATGGAACACAGCTAACGAAAACAAAGTAAAAACCATGGTGCTTTTACAGTGACTGACTTTGCGCCACAGCTGATGTCATAACTCCACAGAAGACTCATTCCTAAGGAGCATATCATTCCACAATTAGAGACTTAAATACCCGCTAAAATTTTATATCGAAAGCATTTATTGGGAGCACTCTACCATAGAAACTATTGTGCAAGATCATATTTGCATTACTTGCAATCGCAGTAGATAAGAAAAAAAAAATACAAAGAATAGCCCCCTCCAGGACTACTTTACAATCTCCGGTGGTCTAGTGGTGTAGTTGGCAGGAGTGATGCCCCAGTCACAGCAGCTATTTTGGAGCAGAGCCAGAATGGGTAGGAGTAGCTGGGGATCACTGCTGCCCCAACTACACCTCTAGACCACCATGGATTGTAAGATAGGCCAAAGGGGGCTGGACAAAGCACAAATTTTCAGCTTCCACCAAAAACACAGGGTCGTTTTCGGCTGAAACTGAAAACAACCTTTTGGCCGAAATCAAAACTGGGCAGAAAAAGGATTTGGGGCCGGTTTTGGTGCCATAACCAAAACCAAAATTCAGTCGGCCTATAAAAGCAACTACTTCTAAAGACATTCAAAATTGTCTTAGGATGTGGTTTCCTCCCCAGAATCGAGAAACTGAAATACCAGACCCATCGCCTACTTTTTATAAAATCATATTAACCCATGTATCTACCAAGAAGCAAATCTGCCTCAATTAAAGTGCTGACCTCTTTATACCAGGCCTCTGGTAAGGGAGAAAGCACATTGCACCAGATCAATAAGATTACCCTCCTCTTACCACAATCAGGGGCCCTTTTACGAAGGTGTGTAGGCAACTATGTGTGTACAATGCATGTCAAATTGGAACTACTACCCACCTACCGCTCTCCGCGGGTGGCAATTCCATTTTTGACACACTTCCAAAACATGCGGTAGAAATTTTCTACCACGTGGCTCTTACCCGGTAGTAATTGGCAGTGTTCACACGCTGATGATTACCGCCCGGTTAACACGTGAGACCTTACCACTAAATCAATGGTTGGTAGTAAGGTCTCATGCTGAAACTGGACACGCACTGGTTTTAATTTTGCCGCATGTCCATTTTTGGCCACAAAAAGGCCTTTTCTGCAGGCACCTTGAAAAATGGATCTGCGCGCATCCAAAACACGTGCCTATACCAGCACAGGCCATTTTTTGGCGCACCTTAGCAAAAGGGCCCCTCGATTAATCTTGTCTCCCTATAAGGACATAAGAACATATGTATTGCCATACTGGGACAGACTGAAGGCCCATCAGACCCAGCATCCTGTTTCCAACTGTGGCCAATCCAGGTCACAAATACCTGGCAAGATCCCCAAAAAAGTACAATACATTTTATGCTGCTTAGCCTAGAAATAAGCAGTGGATTTTCCCCAAGTCCATTTTACTAATGGCTTATAAACTTTTCTTTTAGGAAGCTATCCAAACCTTTTTTTAAAATGCTAAGCTAACTGCTTTTCTATATTCTCAGGCAATGAATTCCAAAGCTTAATTACACTTTGAGTGAAGAAATATTTTTTCTGATTTGTTTAAAATTTACTACTTTGTAGCTTCATTGCGTCGTGCTCCCTAGAACTAGTATTTTGGGAAAGAGGAAACAAGTGATTCACATCTACCCATTCCACTCTACTCATTATTTTATAGACCTCTATCATATCTCCCCTCAGCCATCTTTTCTCCAAGCTAAAGAGCCCTAGCCACTTTAACCTTTCCTCATAGGGAAGTCGTCCCATCCCCTTTATCATTTTCATCGCCCTTCTCTGTACCTTTTCTAATTTCACTTTCAGGCTTATTTTAGAAAGAGAAGGGCGCCCATCTTTTGACACAAATCGGGAGATGGGCGTTCTTCTCCCAGGGTCGCCCAAATCGGCATAATCGAAAGCCGATTTTGGGCGTCCTCAACTGCTTTCCATCGTGGGGACAACCAAAGTTCACGGGGGCATGTCGGAAGCATAGCGAAGGTGGGACTGGGGCGTGTTTAACACATGGGCATCCTCGGCCGATAATGGAAAAAAGAAGGGCGTCCCTGACGAACACTTGGCCGACTTTACTTGGTCCTTTTTTTTTTAAGACCAAACCACAAAAATGTGCTCTAAATGACCAGATGACCACAGGAGGGAATCGGGGATGATCTCCCCTTACTCCCCCAGTGGTCACTAACCCCCTCCCACCCTGAAAAAAATTTAAAAAAATATTCTTCCAGCCTCTATGCCAGCCTCAAATATCATACCCAGCTCCATGACAGCAGTATGCAGGTCCCTGGAGCAGTTTTAGTGGGTACTGCAGTGCACTTCAGGCAGGCGGACCCAGGCTCATCCCTCCCTTACCTGTTGTAGTGGTAAATGTGAGCCCTCCAAAACCCACCAGAAACCCACTGTACCCACATCTAGGTGCCCCCTTCATCCCTAATGGCTATGGTAGTGGTATACAGTTGTGGGGAGTGGGTTTGTGGGGGGGGGGGGTGTTGGGGGGCTCAGCACACAAGGTAAGGGAGCTATGCACCTGGGAGCTTTTTCTGAAGTCCACTGCAGTGCCCTTAGGGTACCCGGTTGGTGTCCTGTCATGTCAGGGGGACCAGTGCACTACGAATGCTGGCTCCTCCCATGACCAAATGGCTTGGATTTGGTGGTTTCTGAGATGGGCGTCCTCAGTTTCCATTATCGCCGAAAATCGGGGATGACCATCTCTAAGGGCGACCATCTCTAAGGTCGACCTAAATGTTGAGATTTGGGTGCACCAACTGTATTATCGAAACAAAAGATGGCTGCCCATCTTGTTTCAATAATATCGGTTTCCCCACCCCTTCGCTGGGACATCCTGCGAGGACGTCCTCAGGAAAACTTGGGCGCCCCATTCGATTATGCCCCTCCACATCTTTTTGAGATTCGGTGACCAGAACTGCACACAAATTTGAGATGCGATCACACCATGGAGCGATGCAAAGGCATTATAACGTTTTCATTTTTGTTTTCCATTCCTTTCCTAACAATACCTAACTACTACTACTACTACTACTATTTAGCATTTCTGTAGCGCTACAAGGCATACGCAGCACTGCACAAACATAGAAGAAAGACAGTCCCTGCTCAAAGAGCTTACAATTTAATAGACAAAAAAATAAAGTAAATCAAATCAATTAATGTGTACAGGAAGGAGGAGAGGAGGGTAGGTGGAGGCGAGTGGTTACAAGTGGTTACGAGTCAAAAGCAATGTTAAAGAGTTTGGCTTTCAGTCTAGATTTAAAGGTGGCCAAGGATGGGGCAAGACGTAGGGGCTCAGGAAGTTTATTCCAGGCGTAGGTTGCAGCGAGACAGAAGTCGCGAAGTCTAGGGTTGGCAGTAGTGGAGAAGGGAACAGATAAGAAGGATTTATCCACGGAGCAGAGTGCACGGGAAGGGGTGTAGGGAAGGACGAGTGTGGAGAGATACTGGGGAGCAGCAGAGTGAATACATTTATAGGTTAGTAGAAGAAGTTTGAACAGGATGCAAAAATGGATAGGGAGCCAGTGAAGCGACTTGAGGAGAGGGGTAGTATGAGTAAAGTGACCCTGGTGGAAGACAAGACCGGCAGCAGAGTTTTGAAGCGATTGGAGAGGGGAGAGGTGACTAAGTGGGAGGCCAGCAAGAAGCAGATTGCAGTAGTCTAAACGAGAGGTGACAAGGGTGTGGATGAGGGTTTTGGTAGAGTGCTCGGAAAGAAAGGGGCGGATTTTACGGATGTTGTAAAGAAAGAAACGACAGGTCTTGGCGATCTGCTGGATATGAGCAGAGAGAAAGAGAAGAGTCAAAGATGACCCCAAGGTTTCGAGCTGAGGAGACAGGGAGAATGAGAGAGCCATCAACAGAAATAGAAAACGATCCATTTGCTTTCTTAACCACTGCTGCACACTGAGCAGAGGGTTTTAACATATCATCAATGATGACACCTAAATCCCTTTACAGGTCGGTGACTCCTAATGTGGAACATTGCATTATGTAGCTCTTTCCCAAATGCATCATTTTGCACTTGCTCATGTTAAACATCATCTGCCATTTGGACGCCCAGTCTCCCAGTCTCATTAGGTCACCTTGTAATTTTTCACAATCCTCTTGCGATTTAACAACTTTGAATAATTTTGTGTCGTCAGCAAATTTAATTACGCCATAGAAGAATAGGTTAAAAAAATACTGCTGGCCTTATATTCAGAGCAAGTTACCCGGAGTCAGCCACTGAAAATCATTAATCACTGCCCCAGTGCCTTCTGGACTTCACCAGGGTAGTGTCAGGGCACAGCGAAGGTGGAGCTAGAACGTATCCAGATACTAAAACAAAATATAATTGGGAGAACCAAGTCTGTGGTAAATCCTAATATTATTTAAAAAAAAAAAAAACACCTCAGCTATGTTTAACTATATTTGAATTTGTTAGGAGCACATCAGAATAATTTCCATAGGGTCACAGGATCTCTTATAAGACTACATCTATTTCAAGCTCAGACCTGGGTGACATAATTTGAACGCTGTTCAATGCAGTCACATAAGTGTTTGCCTTCAACTAAAATTGTTTCTTTGTTAACATTTATATTGACTTGTTTCTCATTTCACGTTTGCAAAAATGATAGTTGTTGGAGGACAAGTGATTGAGTATCAACTGCAGGTCTGGACTTTCCTCAATAACTTCTCCATCACTCCCTTCCATGATCCATGGTATCACAGGGTTCATGTGCTACCTCATGACGGTACCGCAGACGAGACTAACCTTGCTAAGGCCTCAGTTGGCCCCACTTTTGAAAATTATCCCAAAACATTACCCATATGAACATATTTATTTTTTTATTTTATTGCATTTGTATCCCACATTTTCCCACCTATTTGCGGGCTCAGTGTGGCTTACAATACATTGTAATGATGGAAGTACAATTTGTTACAACACAATTATGGTTACATTGTGAGGAGTTAAGTTAAAACAAGGTCCAGGTATCGTTAAGGGGAATAAAACAGTGGAGAAGAACGACTAACAATAGAAGAACAACTGATACTGATAGGGCAACAGAACATTAGCAGTAGAATGTTCTGGCTTAATATATTTTTTACCTGTAAAATTGAGGTTTAAATGTGTTAGAGTTACGGGGGATAATAATACAGAGGAGAATGTATTGATGCATTGTTAACAGTGTGTGTGGACTTCATGTGTTTTGATCTTTTCGATAGACTTTTTCAAAGAGATGAGTCTTTAATAGTTTGCGGAAGTCGGTTAGTTCATAGTTTGTTTTCAGGTTTCGTGGTAGTTTGTTCCAGAATTGCGTGCTCATATAAGAGAAGGTTGATGCGTGCAGCATTTTGTATTTTATGCCTTTGCAATTGGGGAAGTGGAGGTTGAGGAAAGTTCGGGATGATCTTTTAGCGTTTCTGGGTGGTAGGTCTATTAGGTCAGACATGTAGGCTGGGGCTTCACCGTGAATGATTTTGTGGACTAGTGTACATACTTTAAAAGTGATGTGTTCCTTAAGTGGCAGCCAGTGTAACTTCTCTCGTAGGGGTTTCGCACTTTTGTATTTTGGTTCCCAAAGATGAGTCTGGCTGCTGTGTTCTGGGCTGTTTGAAGTTTCCTCAGTGTTTGCTCTTTGCAACCTGCGTATAGTGAGTTGCAATAGTCCAGATGGCTGAGTATGAGTGATTGTACTAGGCTGCGGAAGACGGATCTTGGGAAGAATGATCTTATTCTTTTCAATTTCCACATGCAGTAGAACATCTTTTTGGTTGTGTTGTTGGCGTGAGTTTCAAGTGTTAGGTGGCGGTCAATGGTGACTTCAAGGATTTTTAAAGTTTCTGAAATTGGAAGATTTAGTTTTGGTGTGTTTATTGCGGTAAATTCTTTCGTGTTGTATTGGGAGGTGAGTATCAGGCGTTGAGTTTTTTCTGCATTCAGTTTCAGTCGAAATGCATCTGCCCAGGTGTTCATGATGTGTAAGCATTGGTTAATTTCATTGAAGATTTCTTTGATGTCGTGTTTGAAAGGGATGTATATTGTTACATCGTCGGCATATATGTATGGGTTGAGGTTATGGTTGGATAGGAGTTTTGCCAAGGGTATCATCATTAGGTTGAAAATAGTTGGTGATAGGGGTGATCCTTGTGGTACTCCACATTCTGGTGTCCATGCTGTAGACGTAGTTGAATTTGATGTGACTTGGTATGAGCGCAAGGTTAGGAACCCCTTGAACCAGTTTAGGACATTGCCTCCGATGCCGAAATTTTCCTCGCTACTAAGCTGCAACCCCCCAACTTCCTTTCCTATTATCCCTTACCAATAACCCACACAGGTTGGCAGGGTGGGACAAAACCCCAGATAGCAACCTCCCACTGCCCTCCTTTTCCAAAAATAAACACCCCCCCAAAAAAAACTCATTCCTGCTCAAATAAACATTCTGGATTCCCACATCTAGCCCCACCCCCAAGCATCCCTATCCAATCCTTTTTTCTGTAACATTTCCCCATCACCCAATTCCATTCCTTCCTACACTCCTGCCCTCCCTAACCATTTCTTATTTTAACCCTTTCATGACTTCCCCATCATCCTATATCCACATGTCCTACCCACACCCTTCCTTTTCTCATGGCTGCTCAGCCAATATTAAGCCCTCTGACCCCAAGGAGCAGAGGGTTTCCAAATATTGAGGGAAATGATTTTAAGCCTAGGAAGAGTCAGGGACACATGGAAAGTTAGAATCAAAGCTCATTAGGTTTACTACTATCTGTGAAAAGAAAAAAAATCAACCAGAAAAAACAACTAGTAGCTGATAAAAGGATTTATTTGAGAATCAGTCTTTAAAGACAAGGTGTGTTATATATTGATCTACCATACAGGTATTTTTTTAATCATAGCCTGACATCAGGGGCTTATTTAATCTTTATAATAGGAACAAGACACTCTTGAGACAGGAATTTCAATGCACAAAGAGTTCTTATACTGGACTCCTTGAGGCCAGCATGCACTGCTTTTACTTCAGTTATGTGTGCGCAAATGAATGTTAATGAGGTGTCAACAATAAATACTTGCAGTTAATTAGCATCAGTTTGGATTTGCGTGCACATCTGGCCTAGTCGTTACTCTGTAACATCTGCATCTAAATTTTATAGTGCGCAACTCAAAAGGGCATGTGCCACAGGGTCAGGGGTGTTCCCAAAAATTAGGCGAAATGTTATAGAATACTTGGATTTGTGCGTCCAACTGCTATCAGTTGGGCGCAAGAATCTACACCAGGTTTCAGCGGGTGTAAGTCCTCACACCTAAGATTTGGCAAGGGACTTCGCTCTAAGCGTTATTCTTTAAAGGTTGCCTAGCGCTAAGCGACCCTTATAGCACTGACACTTAGTGTGGATCTTAACGGCGCATAACTTTGACCCATTTAGCGAATCTGACTCTTAGAGGGTGAGATAGAGGCATACTGTCATAATGATGTTGCACGATTAGTTTCCCTGTAGGAAACTAGGCTAATAACCTTTCCAGTATCATGATATGAGCTGTTCAATGCAAAACAAATGTTGTGAATTTACATCCCCACTCTTCTAAGTGGAGTGGAGGAGTAGCCTAGTGGTTAGTGCAACAGACTTTGATCCTGGGGAATTGGGTTCAATTCCCACTGCAGCTCCTTGTGACTGTGGGCAAATCATTTAACCCTCCATTGCCCCTGGTACAAAATAGGTACCTGTATATACATAAACCACTTTGAATGTAGTTGCAAAATACCACAGAAAGGCAGTAGATCAAGTCCCATTTCCCTTTCCCCTAAGCTCCACTCTGAGCCTGTTTTCAAATACAGAGGATTTCAACTTTAGACTTTTGTCTCACTGAATGAACTTCAGCTACACTAAATTTTAAGTAAATTTGTGATGACTGAGCAATATACATTGGCTGAGCAGAAATCCAATAACCCACAGGACAAATTAATTTTCAACAAAAAGGGCACAAACCTCCAGAGCCATGAGTATATGGAATCTCATTCCATCTCTCTGGAGCCATTTTTGCAAATCACTACAGCAATTCATAATTTAAATCAGTCTCCTTTAGCAGCGGAAAGATTTTTTTTTCATGACAAAACAGAAGATGACATTCATTAGTGCCTAACTTGCATAAGCTATCTCAAATTTATAGGCAGTCCTACTTATTTGAGTATGAATTCCATTGTCTTCTACAGATACAGGAAGATTCTGGCCAGGACACCTTAAAATATGAATTGCATCTTTTAACAGAAGTTCTAACAGTTGACTTTATCTTGCAAATAAAATCAGTCCTACTTTAAGGATTTAAGTTTCCAGTGGGTGCTGTTTCACCCATATCTAATATGAACCAAAAGCTGATCAACCAGGTGTTTACATCATTCAAGTGCTAAGCTAGGAGGATAAAGGAGATGCTCAATAGTTATGGAATATTATTAGAAGGGGAGTGGGCTGTAGAGCTCTAGATTATGATGGAAGCCCTTGGACACAAATTTAAGACCGGCCTCTTCCATTGTGTTAGGAGGTGGTAGCTGGGGAATGGGGGGGGGGGGGGGGGGGAGAGAGTGGATGTTGAGAGCAAACTGTAGGTAGCATGGAGCTATATCGTGTGCTATCTGGCACTTATGCGGTTAACACAAGTCCACTTAGCACTTCTATGCTAATTACACCCAGATTGCAATATAGTAAGCAAAAATCTAAAAAATTTATTTGGAGGGGAGAAATAATTGCTCTTACATAAACAATCTGTGTGTGTGTGTGTGTGTGTATATCTATCTATCTATCTATAAAACTCTAACCAAAAATTATTGATAACAATAATAATAATAATAATAAAACCACAACCATGAAAATTCCAAACATAATCACAAAAATTATTGTGATGTGCTCAGAAACCAAAAGTGCCACACATTGAGAAAATGAGAAGGCAACTTCATATTTCTATCACCACACTTCAAGATTCAAGGTTCCATTTATTTGATTATCCACTTAGGGTCAGGCCATCAAAGCCGATTACATACAATAATATTATATGAAAAAGAAAAGTTGCAATCTGATCGAAGTCCATGCAGCATATAGCCAAAACCGAAATATGTGTAGACGATTATAGGACCTCAATTCTTTCTATTGCTGGTCCTAAATTATGGAATGCACTGCCATCCTCTAAGATCGATGATGACCCTCACAGTTTTCAAGAAGTTTTTGAAAACCCTTTTATTTCATAAGGCTTTTGATATTACTAAAACTAAGGCTTAAGGCGATGAGTTGTATTTTCACTACCATCTTCTTTAAGATCAATGAGGACCCTTGATGTTTTTAAGATGAATTTAACATCTCTTTTACTTTAATGTTTTTTGAAAATGTAATTTAAGGCATTGAGAAATATTTTCACAGGCTATTTAAAAAAATATGTATTGTCTATATTATTGAATTTTTATATTTGTTTTTATGTACTCCACCCAGAATTGTAGATGGAATGGATTACAACCCCCCCTGTTTACTAAGCTGCGTGGCAATGCCAACACAGCCCATTCAAAGTGAATTAGCGCACGGCAGATAATAGATAAATAAATGGGAACAGGGAAATATAGAATACAATTGTATTTATTTATTTTATTAGGATTTATTTACCGCCTTTTTGAAGGAATTTACTCGGCAGACAATGACTACAAAGCCCATTCAGTCTGCCTGATTTAGGGGTTCTTTAATTAAACTGCAGTAACAGGACCCCTATGGTGACATTGCATGCCAAGGCCTCCTTTTACCACAGCTGGTAAAAGGCCTTAAAAAAAAAAAAGGAAATGGCCATGTGGTCATTTCCCGGGTGAGCCCTTACTGCCACCTATTTATGGCACATAGAGCTTTTTAGATGCCTATCAAACTGTATACGCTGATTCCGACTACTCCAGCTCTATATTGAACGTCAGAAGGAGTCAGGTACTTTTGATCATTTACTATTTTGTTGTCCTGTGATCCACTTCTTCTGGAAACACGTGGAATTTGATTAGGAAGGTGCTTCAGGTTCAGTCTCCACTAAATTATGACAGCGTTATCTTCAGTTTAGTTGTCTTCGAGATGGGTAGCTGCTAACAGATGATTATTTATTTATTTGTTGCATTTGTATCCCACATTTTCCCACCTATTTGCAGGCTCAATGTGGCTTACATAGTACCGTGGCAGCGTTAGCCAACTCCGGTGACGAAACAAATACATAGTGATGTTGTGGTCGAATAAGATTCATGTGTTACAGACACATTAGGGAATCTTAGAGAAGAAGAGTTATATAGTGTTTCATTACGGGCTTTGGTTTCGTTGTGTATCTTGGTTCAGGCCCTTAGGTTGGGTCGATAGGGTATGCCTTTTCGAACAGGTTGGTCTTTAGTAATTTCCAGATGTTAAGGTGGTCGTACTTTGTTTTCACGGCTTTTGGTAGTGCATTCCACAATTGTGTACTTATGTAGGAGAAGCTGCATGCATAAGTTGATTTGTACTTGAGACCTTTGCAGCCAGGGTAGTGAAGATTTAAGTATGATCGTGTTGATTGGATTGTGTTCCTGGTTGGTAGGTCTATGAGGTCGATCATATAACACGGGGCTTCACCATAGATGATTTTGTGGACCAGGGTGCAGATTTTGAAAGTAATCCATTCTTTGATTGGGAGCCAGTGCAATTTTTCTCGAAGGGGTTTGGCGCTTTTGTATCATGATTTTCCAAAGATAAGCCTGGCTGCTATGTTTTGAGCGGTCTGGAGTTTCTTTATGAGTTGCTCTTTGCATCCCACATAAATTCCATTGCAGTAGTCAGCATGGCTTAGTACCATTGATTGTATCACATTGCGGAATGTAGCCCTCGGGAAGAATGGTTTCACGCGTTTGAATTTCCACATTGAGTGGAACATTTTCTTGGTTGAAGAGTTAACTTAGTTTTCAAGTGTGAGGTTACGGTCGATTGTGACATCGAGGATTTTCAGGCTATCTAAGATAGGGAGGGTGTAATCTGGGGTATCTAAGTTTGTGGATGTGTTCATATTGTGTTGGGATGAGAGGAGAGACAGTGTGTTTTTTCTGTATTGAGTTTTAGTTGGAATGCATTTGCCCATGAGTTCATGGTGTTCAAGCTGAGCTTGATTTCGTTGGTGATTTCTGTCAGATCATGTTTGAAAGGAATACATATTGTAACGTTGCCTGCATAGATGTATGGGTTGAGGCCTTGGGTGGATAAGGACTTGACTAATGGGGTCATCATTAGGTTGAAAAGGATCGGTGATAGTGGTGATCCTTGAGGTACTCCGCAGTCTGCTTTCCACGGTGATGATATGTTTGAGTTTGATTTCACTTGGTAAGTTCTGGTGGTTAGGAAACCCTTGATCCAACTGAGTATAACAACCTGCTGTATAACAACTTGCTTTCTATCATGCTGGTGGTTACCATACAAATTATTAATAGATCATGCAAGTAGGGTTCTAATCTGAATGTGTATTTCTGGTGGTGCTTGCTATGCCTGGTGTATAAATATGAAGCTAACATTGTAGACCACACAGGCCAAGTAGGCCGGTTAACTAGAATTTGGGAACCTGTGCAATGGTTTCTGGAACAATCTTCCATTATCTATCAAGGTTGAGTTTCTTGTATTGATGTTTTCTTTGTTTTTTTTTTGTTTTTTTGCCTATATTCTTTCACTATAGGTCTTTCTTCTTATTGGGGAGGGAGGATTGGGGGTATGTTAAGGTTTTCTGTGAATTGGGGTGTACTCCTACTTTGGATTATTTAATGCTTATCACTACTGTTTGTCATTTATTTGTTTTTTTGTTTCTTTAAAAACAATACAAGTTGAGAACTTAAAAAAAACAACCCTTTGAGTCTAACTTGCCAGCGCTAAAATTCTCAGTTCTCCCTAAACTGATTTGCTAAATATCAGAGTAGAAAAAGAATCCAACAGATATGTATTTACACCTGAGAGGTGAGGAAGGAGAGATCTGATTAAACTTGATACTACAAGGCGCTCACAAGTAGTTCTGTTTACTAACATTTCAATTTCTATGCCTCATTTATTAGACTTAAAATATAAAGGTTAGAGGGGTGTTTGGGATTGTCTTTAACCTTGATGATAGTTCCACTGAAATTGTGTAATGGCTCTTAATTGCTTAAGTGAAGGGAACATGTTGACAGTTTCTTCTTCCCGCTTATAGCTCTTCACCTAAGCCATTATGCTAATTCAAGCATTATATATATCAAAGCATTTATGGGACTGACACAAGTGATGTTGCAGGTAAAGGGTTGTGAAATGGTCTGTAAACAGAGAGAATTGATTCCAGGCGCAGAGCAATGCTGTTAAAGTCACAGACACTGAACAGCCAGCCCTACGACTTCTATCCAGATTGCCAAATTGGGTCAGACAGTGTCAGCTGGGCTGTCATTATAGATCAGCTGGGTGGCTTCATAATATGTAAAACAACCCCATAAGTAGGAATTAACATGAGTGCAGCAGGGCCGTGTGTCTTTGGCTTTCCAGTGAACAGCCCTTTGGTGCAGAAGGCAGACACTTTGCATGTTTGCTAAAAGAGCCATAGAATAAAAACCATGCAGTAAAGATCTCATTTATCGAGCCCTTAATGAAGCGTGGCCATTGCATGACTTCAGTAACACCAGACTCTGCAAACAAGTATATGTCCCCACTGATTACACTAACTGAATAGATTACATTTTGACTTCTAGTTTTTTAGTATTTTTGTAGGTTTGTCTTTTAAGAAGTAGGCTCTGAACACTGTAACGCAATTTATAGCTATTCTGCATGCTATTTTAAATTCTTTCATTTGTAATTTGTCAGTTTGTATTTTGCATTTCTTATCTTTCCATTACTTTTTATTCTTTAATTTTTTTTAGGGCTGCATTTTGATTAAAATTTGTAATTGCAATTAATTGTTCGATTAACGGTATGTTATTTATTTATTTATTTCCCCCACTGCAGCTCCTCCTTGTGACTGTGGGCAATGGAGGCCACGAGGAGCTGCAATGGAAAAACTAATAACACATCTTTAATCAAGATTAAACTTTTTATCCAAATACGGCCTTAATTTTTCTGTTTCTCTGAGCATACAATATTAGGGGTCATGTTTTATGAAAAGTACAATTATTATTCACTGTTTAAGGTTTATAGAGACACAACTGACAATCCAAAATGGAATGGAGACAGCCTTGCTTATGCTAATGGATGAATTAAGAAGGAACTTAGGTAGGGGATCAGATTTATTATTAAGAATTAAGTTTTTTTTTTTTTTTTTTTTTTGGGGGGGGGGGGGGGGTTTGCCGGGTTCTTGAAGCCTGGATTGGCCACTGTCGGAGACAGGATGCTGGGCTTGATAGAGCCTTGGTCTTTTCCCAGTATGGCGGTGCTTTTGTACCTTAATAGCAATACCTTTAGTGATGGTATAGTTTGATTTCTCCTTGGCCTTTGATATTATAGATCATATTGTCCTAGATCAATTGGGAAGGTAGGTATCAAAGGGATTGGTTTAAGCCTTTTTTTAGATAATAGAAACAAATTCATCTGGTGGAGATTTCTTATGCTTTCAGAATAAGGTATGAAATCCCATATAGATCTGTTCTATCCCCCTGCCTTTTAAGGGTAATTAATAGCAGGGCTTTTTTTGAGGGGGTACTCGGGGGTACTGAGTACCAGCACCTTATCCAGTGTCTGCTAAAATTGACCCATGGACCACAAGTTTTAATGAAAGAGCTCAGGCTCAAGACACCAATTCTGCCTTGTCATAGATTCTGGGACTAGTTGTAGGGGGCCTGGCTATTGTGGGGTGAGTCCCTCAGTGATCACCCCACCCCTGAAGGGTGGCCTGGCATTTGAGTACCGGAACTTTTTTGCTAGAAAAATTGCACTGATTAATAGACTAATAGGACAGAAAGATGCCTATTTTTAGCCTATTTTATAAAGACATATAGGTGTCTATCCAGCTTATAATCGAAAGTGATCGCTGGCCATCTTCTGACGCAAATTGGGAGATGGCCAGCGATTTCTTAAAAGTGGCGAAATCGGTATAATCGAAAGCGGCATTTTTGACTGCATCGCCGCTTTCCCGTCGCTTCGCCGGCGAAAGTTCAAGGGGGCGTGTCGGTAGATTAGCGAAGGCGGGACATGGGCAGGCATGGGCGTGGCAACCAGATGGTCGGCTTTCGCTGATAATGGAAAAAAAAGCGGCGTTAAGCAGTATTTCACCGGCTTTACTTGGTCCTTTTATTTTCACGACCAAGCCTCAAAAAGGTGCCCCAACTGACCAGATGACCACTGGAGGGAATGGGGGATGACCTCCCCATACTCCCCCAGTGGTCACCAATCCCCTTCCAAACTAAAAAAATAAAACTAAAAACCTTTTTTGCCAGCCTGTATGCCAGCCTCAAATGCCGTACCCACCTCCATGACAGCAGAATGTGTTGTATCCTCCGACAGCCTTTCCCTGGTTGCGATGTGGCTCTCGGGTGAGTGTGACACCTTTTCTGTTAGGTGCCCTGCAGTGTCACATTAGCAATGCATTGTGGTGGGTGTAGGGTACTGGGCTGTACTCCGATGGTGCTTTCCCCCCCTGCTAACTGGGTCAGAGTGTGCCCTGTTTTGTTTCCTGTTGTAGTCCATGCGGTAGTGGCCATTTTTGTAAGCCAGTTTTAGTTCCCTTTCCTGTGTTACCCACGTTAGAGAACGTAGTTCTTACCTTGCATGGTGCTGAAAGAGGGCATTGTACACCATTGTGCCAGCTCTGACCTACTGCTAATCTTAGTACCAGGGGACTCTTTGCCAGTGGGGCACAACCTCTGATCTGCAGTTAACTGTGAGTAAACGTGGTTATTTCAAGAAAGGACTTTTTCAGAGAGATTAGTCTTCAGGTGTGAACTGGTGTGCCAAAGTTATACAGCAGCAATAAGTCCTAGAGGCTGTATGCAGGTCCCTGGCACAATTTTAGTGGGTGCAGTACATTTGTGGGTAGTGGGTTTTGGGGGCTGAGCTCCAAACGTAAGGGAGCTATGCACGTGGAAGCTTTTCTGAAGTCCAGCGCAGTGACCCCTAGGGTGGCTGGTTGGTGTCCTGGCATGTCAGGGGGGCCAGTGCACTAAAAATGCTGGCTCCTCCCACGGCCAAATGCCTTGAATTTGGCCAGGATTTGAGATGGCCAACATAACTTTCCATTATCGCTGAAAAACAAACCCGGCCATCTCAAACCCGGCGAACTCCACGGCATTTGGCCGGGCTAAACCGTATTATCGAAAAAAAAAAGATGGCCGGCGATCTATTTGGCCGACGACGTTCGATTATGCCCCTCAATGGTGCTCATTTTCAAAGCACATAGACTTACAAAGTCAAGTGGAGGGGCATTTTCGATATGACGTCTAAGTGGCTATACTTCTGGGCCAAGAAAAGGACAACCAGCATCAATTCTAAGTCGCACAGTTGAAAAGGGGGTGTGGCCAAAGGCATGGAATGGGCAAGTCGTGGGCATTTTTCAAATCTATATGGTGGTTATAGAATACCAACTGGTCTGTACCTAATTTAGGTGTCAGAATTCACACCAAGATTTACTTAATGTAACTGCCTGTGACTAAATTTAGTCACACAGATGGGTACTCAACATATTCTATAATCTGTGTGGAAATTTAGGCTTATTCTATAAAGTACGCCTAAATTTAGGTGTATTTTTTATAGAATATGCCTAGGCGTATTTTCTTCAGTGCAGATTTTTAAGGCACCATATATAGAATCTAGTCCAAAACATATATTAACATATGCACTCATATTATCAAAACCCTTAAATCACAAGAAAAGGGGGCCAATGTTTGCCATATTTTTAAAGTTTCAAGATGTTTTAAGTGTTGACAAGGACATTGGTGCATTTTTTGCGCACTTTTTGGGTGTGAACATTGGCCCCCTTTTCTTGTGATTTATCTCCTCTCACACAAAATCTTGAATGAGCATAGTGGCGCATTTTTAAGGTGCTTTTGTTATTGTGGTGTAGTATCTTAGCAGTATTTAAGGCTTTTTATTGCGTGCCAAAAGACAATGTATGCAAATGTATGCACACACTATGCGATATGCGATACACTATCCCTTTGGCAAATATTTTTTGTCAAATGATGTATTGCATTTCTAAAATTGTCTTTTAGGACTGACAAATGCTTTCTTTCTGGATCATGTAACTTGAATGCCATAGAAGTTTGGATGGTAAACTTTGATAATATGAGTGCATATGTTAATATACATTTTGGGCTAGATTCTATTTTTGACTCTTTAAAAATTGGCACTGAAAAAAATACACCTAGGTGTATTCTATAAACTATGTCTAAAGTTGGGCACGGTTTATAGAATATGCCTAAATTTAGGTGTAGTGTTAGTCGTGACCATTTACGCCAACTAAAACCTGGTGTACATGCCAATGCCTAAATTACACGTGGAATGGGCATATTCTATAACACTGCATGTAAATTTAAGGAGCGCCCACAATCCACCCATGCCCCTTCCAAGGCCGTTCCCCTTTCAGATTTGCATCTTAGAATTTACACGCATCATATTACAGAATATGCTTAGAAAATTGTGTGCATAAATTCTAATTCAAGCCAATTAGTGTCAATAATTGCTTGTTAGTTTGCAATTATTGGTGCTGATTGGCTTGTTAAGGCAATTAAGTTGCACGCAGAAATTCAGAATACGATCAGATTTGCATGCCCAACTTAAGTCACACTATATAGAATTTGGGGGTTTATGGCTAATGTTAATAAGAACTATGTATTGAGAATCACTGGGTGTGATTGGCATGCAGGTTAAAGCAGAGTATAGAACATTACTATGAGAAGACTCAGAACTCTTGAACTAAAATCTTCTTTAATGCAGTAATCAAACAAGGAAAAATACCTTACAGTTCAGATGTGTTGGACAAGAGTTTTTTCCTTAGAAACTGGGAGCCTTTTCTTCACCAGCTCTTTCTCCATGCAAGAGAGAAGCTGGGAGTAATTCAACAACATGTTGAGTAGAGAAGCTATTTATACTTTTAGACTGGTGAAATCTTGATAGTGTCACAGTAGCTTCAAGAGGGTCATACTGCAAAGTACAGCATAGACAGTTTCAGCAGTGGCATTCCTAGGGTGGCTGACACCCGGGGCAGATCACCGATGCCCCGCCTGGGTGCAGTGAACCCCCCCCCCCCCCCCGGTGAAAAGACATCCCCTCCCCCCTGGCGAAAGGACACCCCCGGGTGCATTTTTACCTGCTGGGGGGGTGCCGCGCGCCTGTCGGCTTCACTCGTTCTATGCTCCCTCTGCCCCGGAACAGGAAGTAACTTGTTCCGGGGCAGAGGGAGCACGGAACGAGCGGAGCCGACAGGCACGCTGCACCCCCCCAGCGGCGTGCACCCGGGGCGGACTGCCCCCACTGCCCCCCCCCCCGGTACGCCACTGAGTTTCAGTTCACAGAGGAGAATGCTGCAGACTAACTCTTCAGACTCAATGGAGAAAGAAAGAGGAGGGGGCAACTTGTACAACATGCACGGAGAACATGGCATGCCAATAGAAAGAGTCCCATAAAGCACAAAGATCTGGGACATGTGATCTGGAAGAACCTATTATAGAGAACTACAAGATTACAGGGATTTGTAGTTCAAGGGCACTACCTTAATTAAAGGTACAGGCAATATAATCTGCTACAGACAAAGCTTAACATATATACATAAACAACAAACAGCTTGCCTCCATGCAAATGGGGGCAGAACAAATATATTTCAGATCCATTATGCAGGCTGTTTAGCTGAAACTTGGCATTCATACATGGACTCATAAATAATTGGATTAGTTGAATTAGTTGAATTAATTTTTTCATATGTTTATTTTCTTTACATATGTATTGATTCTTTATATATGTTTTTAACTTTTACATGTTTTCCTTTCAAAGATATGTTTTTTATGGCATTGGTGATTTTCATTGATTTTCTTGTATGTTTTCAAACGCTTTGTTTCATAGACTCCTGAGGAAGGCACGTGATAGCGCTGAAACACAGCTGTGTTGAGTCGCATCTTTCTTGTTTTTCTTGCAATTAAGAATTGATTCTCAACAGACGTCTCCTCCGTTTTTTCAGAAGAGCCTACCCTTCCTACTTCTTGCTTCTGCATCTTTTCACGTAGGAAACCAGTGTACCTCCACCCTCCTGGTGGTATCTTCTAATTTAGAGAGGGAGAGATGCCAGATCCACAGGATGGGGGGAGAGGAGAGAAACAGTAGAGATGGTATTCCCATTGGTGGGTTGGTGGGTGAGGAGAGGAGAGGAGGCCAAACCTGCAGGATAGGGGGAGAGGAAGAGATGCGAGTCAATTGGGGGAGGGCAGATACCAGACCCACAGGATGGAGGAGAGGGAGAGATGCAAGTACTTGGGGGAGGAGAACTGCCAGATTCGGAGGATGGGGGTTGGAGAGGAAGAGATGTTATTCCTGTTGGTGGGTGTGGAGGCCAGATATGCGGAATGGGGGGGAGAGAGAGAGCGATGCCAGGCACTTGGGGGAGAGGAGATGCCAGACCCTACAGGATGGAGGGAGAGAGAGAGATGCCAGGCATTTGGGGGAGGGGAGATGCCAGACCCAAGGGATGGGAGGGGAGAGGAGAGGGAGAGATGCCATACCCCTCTTGAGGGGTGGGAGGTGGAGTTGCCATACCAGAAGGTGAGGGGGGAGAAAGAGACAGAGAGATGCTGGAATCTGGGGGGGGAGTGGAGGAAAGAGAGTGAGAACCCACACTGTAGAGGGGGAGAGATGCTGGACCCACAGTGGGAGAAGTTGGGAGTGGAGGGAAAAGAGAGAGAGAGAGAGAGAGAGAGAGAGAGAGAGAGAGAGAGAGAGAGACCAATGGAGGGAGGTGGAGAGATACTAGACCTAGAGGAGGGAGAGAAAGATCCTGGACTGCCAGGGTGGGCAAGGGAGAGAGAGGGAGATATGCTGGCCACAAGATGGGGGTACATTAGGAGGTGAAGAGAGAGGGGATGGAACAGTGACACAGAGAAAAAATGCTAGGCATGAGGGAGCCTAGGGACAGGGACATGGAGGTGCAATGCTGGACACGGGGGGGGGGGGGATAGGGACACTGAGAAGGCAGATGAAGAATATGTGAGAAGAACAGAGAGGGACATAGAGAATAGGACAGATAAGGGACACAGAGGAAAGATGGGTAGTGGATATGGAGTGAGAAGACATGTCAAATGGACAGGAGACCCTGCAAGAGAATTAGGGATAAATTAGAGAAAAATAGAAAAGAGACACTGGGTCTAAAACAAATGGAGAAAGAAAATGTTCAGATAACAAAGGTAAAATAATATATATCCCCTCCGAAGGGACACTACCTTGTAAGTGGTGGAGGGGCTTCCGTGTTTCAATGACTTAGAGGGCTATGCTGAAGGGTTACCCATATCAGACAGGCCTCTGAGGAGAAACCAGACAAAGAGTGTCTCAAACTGGAGGATCCAAGATGGCGTCGAGGGATGACGTACGTTAGTTGAGTTCCCGTTTTTACAACAGAATACCCGAAGAAGTAGGTGCGCTCCCCAGAGAATGGGGAAGAAAAAAGGCAAAGCTGTGGTGTTGTCCTCCTCGAACACGGCTGGGGTTCCCACCACTTCTCAGTCTACTTAGGAGAGATTCGGGGTCATAACGTCGGGGATATCGGTTCCTGCTTCGGGGAACAGCAAGGCTTTATTGCCGAATCTCAGTGGAGAGGGAGTGACTTTGAGTCCCCCTGTTAGCATGACCTCTCCAAGACCCGGAAACAGTAACACTTCGCTATGGAGGTCGACAGTGGAAACACCCGGAGTGGGTTAGGATTCTCACGTGATCCGAGGAGGTCCTGGCACAGCATTGACTCCGGATAATAAACCAACTGGGGGATTGGAGAATGAGCTCTTCCCCCCCGAAGATATCTGGAGCGGTTTCTGTGGAGAAATTGGACCTGATGAAGCCAAAAAATGTCATAATGGACGCACTATGGGAAGTGTTGCAGAGTGTGAATAATTCTCTTCTTCAGATGTCAAAAATTTTTCAGGAATAAATATGTGATTATATCAATACTTATCTAACAAAGTGGAAGTCCAAGATATAAAAATAGAAACTTTGATTACGGAAATGGTTTCTCTACGAAAATCAGTTAATCTGGTAATGAAGGACAGTCATGTTTCTTGTAAAAAAGTGGAACTTCTGGAGAACCAATTAAGGAAAAATAACTTGAGAATGATAAATCTTCCTAAAATACCCTATATAGAGAGTTATACTACTAGTGACTTTTGCCTTTGATTTAGATAGGAACAATGTTTTGAAATTGTATTTCCGATACATGGCTGATAGTTTTTTGGGTTCAAAGATAAATATATTTTCTGATATATCAAGGGAATCGCAGACTAGGAGGTGTGAACTCTTGGCTTTTAAGCCAAGAATCATTGCCCTAGGTGGGACCTTCCTAGAGCAATTCCTTTGTAAGTGTTTTATTTCCTTATTACTTATTTGTTGAACCCAAGAAATTACAAGAGTTTGTGGAGTTGAAAGAACAGATGAAGAACCCTCTGCAGCAACTTCCTTTAGTTACCACTGTGCCGGCTGCAATTACCGATTAACCTTCCTCCCTCAGAAAATATGAATTTGTAAGATTAACCATTTGGGGTTTTTCTTATTTTCTTTGAGATTGTTTTCCTGATCTTGGATCCCCCAATTGTGGACAATTATATATATATTGTTGTGAGAAAATGTTTTTTCTTTTTCCTTATATTAATTTCTGTTTTTCCTTACATTTACATGATAAATGTGAATGTAATTAAGTAAAATGATAAATTAAAAAATTAAAAAAAATTATATATATATAATTTTTTTTAATTTTTTAATTTATCATTTTACTAAATTCAGAAATATATATATATATATATATATATATATATATATATATATATATATTTCTGAATTTAGTAATTGGCATGTGTCAGCTTTGGCAAATGTTCTTCTCTGGTATCTTGTATTTCAGTTTCTATTTCTCTACTATTGCTGTATATGCAGAGTCTGACTTCCTGAGGTTTCCAGTTTTGTTTTTTGCTTTCATATCTTACTGATGTGTGGTCTCTTGTTTAAATTTGTTGAAGGTCTGTCTTATTTTGTGCGTATTCAATTCAGGTCTTATATACCGCTAATATCCCCTGTTTAGAGTTCAGTGCGGTTTACATCATCTGTGGGTCAGAGTTTGGTACAATATTATGAGTAAGTCATTGGGTGCTGTATTCTGTTAGCATGTATTTTCTGTGAGGCATTCTGTTAGTGTTTATTTTCTAGGTAGGAAGCTGTAACGCTCTGATTTTCCAGTAAGGACTATATTGGTATTCTATGGTGATGCTTTTCATAGGTAAGGTTGTTTCTATTTCAGTCCTGGATATCAGTGCTGCTTTATTATACCAGGTTTTCGACATATGTGTGGAATGTGTTTGTTTTTTGCAGGATTTGGTTACTGGAGCTCTGTTTCTCTTATGTCAAGTTTGTAAAATAATCATAGAATGTACGTGTACATGTGGCAGTTTTTTCTTCTGAGATGGCAACTGTAGTACGGACTGTTGGTTGCAGAGTAGAGGGGTGGAGAAGAGAAGGAGTAACATGGGTAGTAAGGTATCAGGCTCCTAGAGTGAACAGTGCAGTTACAGGGAGATATCTGGGGCAATTAAGTTCCCTGAGTGGATCCAGAGAGGGCAGGGTATTGTTGGATTCTGGGGACTGCTGTTCTTGGGTGAGGTTTTTTTTCCCATCTGCTTCCTTCTCCCCACTACCCCCTCTCTTTTGGAGCAGGGTGTCACCTTTAGTGCAGGAGAATGCATGTGTGTTTTGTATTTCCTTGTTTTCCTGTGCCTATAACATTGTGCAACTTGAATTTTGTTTTGTTTTTTCAAGTCTGCAGACTCAGAGCAGAACTTTTTCCCTGTGTTCCTGAGACTCCACTACAGTCACATGGTTTTGGCAGCCATCTTAAGTGTGGGCACAGTAAAAGTCATCATTTAGGGAGTATCATGGCAGCCATATTAGAAGTGGGTAAATAGGAGGCAGCCATCTTAAAGGGCTGTCACATGGGTTCTGGCAGCCATCTTAAATGTGGGCAGAAAGGAGTTAGCCACTTTAGATTATTGCAGGTAGCCATGTCAGTATGGGGCATAAAAGAAGCAGCCTTTTGGAAGCATGCAAGCTGTGGCAGCCATAGTGGGGCTGGCAGAAATTGTGTCCTTTGTTACAAAACAGAGTAATAGCAATGTCCGGTTAGTAGGCATTGCTACTGTTATCTCTACACACTGATACTTGATTATGCATGTCTGAAAGGGGTGGGGGGCAGTGGTGTGCTGGAGCTGGCTTGCTCCGGCTCGCAAGATCCGGTTGTTAAATTTTGGCCGGACTTGCGAGCCGGTTGTTGGAAAGGGCGAGCCGGCTCTCCCTCCCTCCGCCCTCCGGATCCGGTCCCTCACCGATCCTACCTTGACTATCGAATTCTTCGGGGCAGGCACTGTTGTCTGCCCGCTGCTATCGCTGACTTTCCTCCGCCACCTGTTTGCGCTTTAAAAATGGCCGCCGAGACTTCCAGAGGCAGCCTCGCGAGACTTCTGTAAGTCTCGGCGGCCATTTTGAAGCGCGATCGGGCGGCGGAGGAAAGTCTGCGATGGCAGCGGGCAGGCAACACTGCCTGCCCCTAAGAATTTGATGGCCAAGGTAGGGTCGGTGAGGGACTGGATCGGGAGGGAGGGAGGGAGGAAGCAGGGGAGAGAAGGGAGCTGCTGGCCATGGGTGGATGGAGGGCAGGGGAGAGAAGGGTCGCTGGCCATGGGTGGATGGAGGGCAGGGGAGAGGAGGGTCACTGCTGGCCATGGGTGGATGGAGGGCAGGGGAGAGAAGGGTCACTGGCCATGGGTGGATGGAGGGCAGGGGAGAGAAGGGTCGCTGGCCATGGGTGGATGGAGGGCAGGGGAGAGAAGGGTCACTGGCCATGGGTGGATGGAGGGCAGGGGAGAGGAGGGTCACTGCTGGCCATGGATGGATGGAGGGCAGGGGAGAGAAGGGTCGCTGGCCATGGGTGCACACAGGGCAGGGGAGAGAAGGGCCGCTGGCCATGGGTGCATGCAGGGCAGGGGAGAGGAGGGTCACTGCTGGCCATGGGTGGATGGAGGGCAGGGGGAGAGGAGGGGAGAGAGAATAAATGCTGGACATGGATGGAGGGGAGGGAAGAGTGAGGAAGGAGAAAAGATAAGGGAAAAGGAAGAGAGGAGAAAAACTGCACATGGATGAAGAAAATAGGCAGAAGCTGAGGACCAGAAATGAAGAAAAAAGGAGGAAAGGAAAGAAATAAATGGAAAGGAAGCCCTGGAAATGGAGTTAAGAGGACAGATAGCAGCAGAATTGGATACTGGGCCAGCATGATCAGAAAAACAGTCACCAGACAACAAAGGTAGAAAAAATCATTTTATTTTCATTATAGTGTTTGGAATATGTACCCTTTGAGAATCAGGAGCTCAACATTAAAAGTTTATATTTATTTACTTATTTATGGCATTTTATCCCACATTAAACATGAATTAGATTGGAACCTGGGATCATTTAATTTTTTTTTCCTGGAGAGAGTAATGCATTGCCCCCCCCCCACACCTACTGGCTATAGCCAGCTCTTCAATTTTGGGGGGCGCAGAAGTGGATGGGGGGCGCAGTGGTGGACAGGGGGCACAGTGGTGGACGGGGGGGGGGGGGGGCGCAGTGGTGGATGGGGGGGGGGCGCTGAGGTGGACCGGGGAGAGAGCCTGTTGTTAAAAATTTACCAGCACACCACTGGTGGGGGGGGGGGGGGCAAATGTTTATGTACTGTATAGGTTTGATTTTGAGATATCTTTACTTCATAGAAGGCTCATGGAAAAAAGGATCTGTTTGTAGAAGTTTTTCAATGGCATGCTAAAGGAAGGATCTCTTTTGGACGTGGAGAGCTTGGAATGCAGTGAGTTTTATATATATATATATATATATATATATATATATATATATATATATATATATACTGTATATATATATACATACACACACACACACACTGTCTAGATGGTTTAATTTGGGTTTATGAAATTAGGGGTGATCTTAAAGAGGGCACATGGAATATACATTTTCTTTGGATCATGACACTGACATTCTCATAATTATTTTTGCTTTCTAAGCATTTATTGTATATCATGCCTCTGGCTTAATACACTCCTACCCTAGCTGAGATAATATTTAACCATCTCTCTGACCTCACGTGCAATTTTCTTCAAATCAATCACCTTACTTTCTAATTCTCCCTACTTTCTTGCTTATCTATGTTACAACTTTGCCTTACCCCTCACTACCAATTAAAATGTTCTAGTACATATTGTGTTGTCATTTCAAGTAGTATACCATGCCATACTTTGTATTGTTGTTCGAATATTTTTACTGCTCTAATTGCCTACTGCTCATGTTTGATCTATTCTTACTGTACACCGCCTTGAGTGAATTCCTTCAAAAAGGCGGTAAATAAATCCTAATAAATAAATAAGAAATCTATCAGACAAAAAGTGGCACCAAACAGAAAAGACACAGACAATGTGCCGGCATCTCCAGCAAGTCAGCAGAGGCGTTACAATGGAGGCACTTTACAGGTGGAGCAAGGAGATGGGCTCAAATCCCTACAGAGAGATAGAGGAGCCACTGAAGGAGCTGCAGCATCAGGTGGGGTAGCACGGCGTGGCTTCTGTTTGGCAATGTCTGCAAGAAAGCAGTGGTCCTATGGAGGGGCATAATTGAACGAAAACGCCTATTTCCATGGGCGTTTATCTCCGAGAACGGGTCCGTGAAGGGGCGGACCGAACCATATTTTCGAAAAAAATAGACGCCCATGTTTTACTCAACAATGTGTGAGCTGGGCGTTTTTGTTTTTCAGCGATAATGGAAAATGAAAGCGCCCAGCTCAAAAACGAATAAATCCAAGACATTTATTCGTGGGAGGGGCCAGGATTCGTAGTGTACTGGTCCCCCTCACATGCCAGGACATCAACCGGGCACCCTAGGGGGCACTTTTACAAAACCAACAAAACAGGTAAAAGAGCTCCCAGGTGCATAGCACCCTTCCCTTGTGTGTTGAGCCCCCCAAATCCCCCTCAAAACCCACTGCCCACAAGTCTACACCATTACTATAGCCCTAAGGGGTGAAGGGGGGCACCTACATGTGGGTACAGTGGGTTTGGGGGGGGTTGGACGACTAATAAGCATTAAGTAGCACAATTGTAACAGGTAGGGGGGATGGGCCTGGGTCCACCTGCCTGAAGTCCACTGCACCCCCTAACAACTCCTCCAGTGACCTGCATACTGCTGCCAGGGAGCTGGGTATGACATTTGAGGGTGAAAATAAAAATTTGTGAAACATCATTTTTTTGTGGTGGGAGGGGGTTAGTGACCACTGGGGGAGTCAGGGGAGGTCATCCCCGATTCCCTCCAGTGGTCATCTGGTCATTTAGGGCACTTTTGGGGGCCTTATTCGTGAAAAAACAGGGTCCAGGAAAAGTGTCCTAAATTCTAGCTAAAAACGCATACTTCTTTCCCATTATCAGTGAAATGCGCCCATCTTTGTTCGGCAGATAACCACGCCCCAGTTCCGCCTTCGCCACACCTCTGACATGCCCCCATCAACTTTGTCCGCATCCACGACAGAGTGCAGTTGAAAACGTCCAAAAATCGGCTTTCGATTATACCGCTTTATTCGGTTTTGTGAGATAAAAGTCCATCTCCCGATTTAGGTCGGAACTTGGGCGTTTTTCTCGTTCGATTATAAGCAGGATGGGGTATCAGACAGCCTTAAAAAGAAAATACAAAAAAGGAATTCATTGATATTTTCTCACATCGATCAGGGATTAGGAAGGTTGTGACAGTGAATGTAAAGTCAAATGTTGTAGCGGGAATGATAAGGAGAAAAAGCAAAACAATATTTAAATTTACTGGTAATTGGGTATCTGGATTTCACATCTTTATGTGTGGTTGAGCACATAAGCATTTTGGAGGTTGGGGCTTGGCTCAACTATGATATTAAATTCAGAAAGAGCATGACAGAGGATCCCTCAATTACTTGGAAACACAGGGCAGTTGATCTATGGTTTGACAAGATGTCTGTCCATAGACCATTCAGCCTAGATAGATTCCAGAATAGTGAATACATAACATTGCATAAAAAGGGCAGTGATAGGTGTAGAAAGTATGATACTAGTCGAATCCATATGGGTTTTGGCATGCCTATTCAACCAACGAGGTGACACATCTGGCCACCCAAATTGTGAACATGTTGCACAGCACTGGTTTCCTGTTTCAACTTGGGGCTTTCCTTCTATTTGAAACCCTCATCCAGTTTGCACTAATTTGAGCATGGCAACCTATATTATCAATTTTAATCCTCAAGATTCCGTTAGCAAGAACTTCTTGAGAGTACGTGTTACAAATGCAGATACACTCTGGTACCGCCAAATATAGGCTGCTTACATTTAGCTGAAACTGTAGGGCTTGAAAGAAAGTCTTTTGTCATTGATGCCACTTACACACCTAACGGTTCAAGCGATAAGCTAAGAACCATGGAACCCACTAAGAACATAACATAATAATAGCCAGACTGGGTCAGACCAATGGTTCATCTAGCCCAGTGTCCTGCTTCCAACAGTGGCCAATTCATGTCAAAAGTACCAGCAGAACCACAAATAATAGCAAGATTCTCATTGTGGCTCCTTGGAGATATTGGGCAAGCTACTTGATCTGTTGCTCTAGGTACAAATTCATGACAGTGACAGGAATATATTGCTGAAAGGGTGTACCATAAGTCCGAAGCTCCCCTTATAGAAGACTCCTCATAATACTGTAGCAAGTAAATGGTAGTGGTGGGGGGGTGGGGGTACTGTCTGCAGATAAATATCCCACTGACACCTTTACTCAACCTTCACATCTTTATGGCAGTGTAAAACAACAAAAATATGAGTGCAAAAATGTTCTTCTTCTGTATCTGCAGGGGCTTCTGGAGGGTGCATTTGACCATCATGAAACTCGTAAAATCCCCAAATAGTTGTTGCCGGGCAGACTTCTATGGTGTGTACCCTGAAAATGACAAGGACAAATCAAGGTCAAGTATACATATGTAGTATCACATCATATCTTATGCTATGAGTTTATTTTGTTGGGCAAATTGGATGGACTGTACAGGTCTTTATCTGCCATCATCTACTATGTTGCTATGCGTGCTACTATATCAATTTGTGTAAATCCTTGTGCCCAATTTTGGGCACGGATCCCGGCGCTAAGCGCTGCTATATAAATTCGGAGCACCATTTATACAATAGCGTTTAGTGCTCATTTTTTCAGCACCCAAATTTAGGTGGCATTTAGTGAATTTAGCCCTATGTGACCATATCTACATATAAAGGATTAAACTACTTATATATCATTGCTTAAAGTATGCACCCCCTTATTAAATTACCCTTTATATGTTCAATGCCCCTGAATTTTAAAATGGCACTGAATGTACAACTGCTTGTTGAATACTGACCTATATCTATAATACATATATGTGGAATGGAATGGAATGTTTTTGCTTTAGGGCAGTGGCGTAGCTACGTGGGGCCACGGGGGCCTGGGCCCCCGTAGATTTGTCCCTGGACCCCCCTGCTGACGATCCTCTCAACCCCCTTCCCACCGCCAACCCACCTCTGCCACCGCCGTCAGCTACCTTTGCTGGCGGGGAACCCCAACCCCCGCCAGCCAAGGTCCTCTTCTTCCGGCACAAGGCTTCATTCTGTTTCTGTGAGTCTGACATCCTGCACGTATGTGCCAGACTCACAGAAACAGAATGAAGCCTTGCACCGGAAGAAGAGGAACTCGGCTGGCAGGGGTTGGGGTCCCCCACCAGTTTAGGTAGCCGACGATGGCAGCTGGGGAGGTTGACGGTGGGAGGGGGGTCGAGAGGGTCTTTGGGGGGGGGGTCAAAGTTGTTGTTGGTGGCGGTGGGGGGGGGATGAAAATGGCAGGGGAGGTCGGCGGCGCGGGGGGGGGGCTAAAATGTACCCCCTCAACTCGTGCTCTGGACCCCCCTCCCACCGAAGCCTGGCTATGCCCCTGCTTTAGGGAGACCAATATCATGTGTAATTAGTACATTTTCTAAAGTTGGAAAAATATGGAGATTCCTACTAGATAAAAATAGTGGGTAACCCCCCCCCCCAAAAAGGATGGAACTAGTCCAA